>NC_136381.1:270125358-271599655 GCF_965140285.1 Lepidochelys kempii | reverse complement strand
CGCGCTATCTCAGAGTGGAGCCCGGTCTGTGCAGGGGAGGGGGCTCGGCGGTGCGTGAGCGCCGTCTGCAGGTGCCCGGAGCCCGGTCTGTGCAGGGGAGGGGTCGGCGGTGCCCGGAGCCCGGTCTGTGCAGGGGAGGGGTCGGCGGTGCCGTGTGAGCGCCGTCTGCAGGTGCCCGGAGCCCGGTCTGTGCAGGGGAGGGGGCTCGGCGGGTGCCTGTGAGCGCCGTCTGCAGGTGCCTGGAGCCCGGTCTGTGCAGTGGAGGGGTCGGCGGTGCCGTGAGTGCCGTCTGCAGGTGCCCGGAGCCCGGTCTGTGCAGGGGAGGGGTCGGCGGTGCCCGGAGCCCGGTCTGTGCAGGGGAGGGGTCGGCGGTGCCCGGAGCCCGGTCTGTGCAGGGGAGGGGTTGGTGGTGCCCGGAGCCCGGTCTTGTGCAGGGGAGGGGTCGGCGGTGCCGTGAGCGCCGTCTGCAGGTGCCCGGAGCCCAGTCCGTGCAGGGGAGGGGTCGGCGGTGCCGTGAGCGCCGTCTGCAGGTGCCCGGAGCCCAGTCTGTGCAGGGGAGGGGTCGGCGGTGCCCGGAGCCCGGTCTGTGCAGGGGAGGGGTCGGCGGTGCCATGAGCGCCGTCTGCAGGTGCCCGGAGCCCGGTCTGTGCAGGGGAGGGGTCGGCGGGTGCCGTGAGCGCCGTCTGCAGGTGCCCGGAGCCCGGTCTGTGCAGGGGAGGGGTCGGCGGTGCCCGGAGCCCGGTCTGTGCAGGGGAGGGGGCTCGGCGGTGCCGTGAGCGCCGTCTGCAGGTGCCCGGAGCCCGGTCTGTGCAGGGGAGGGGTTGGCGGTGCCCGGGAGCCCGGTCTGTGCAGGGGAGGGGGTCGGCGGTGCCGTGAGCGCCGTCTGCAGGTGCCTGGAGCCCGGTCTGTGCAGGGGAGGGGTCGGCGGTGCCCGGAGGCCCGGTCTGTGCAGGGGAGGGGTCGGCGGTGCCGTGAGCGCCGTCTGCAGGTGCCGGAGCCCGGTCTGTGCAGGGAGGGGTCGGCGGTGCCCGGAGCCCGGTCTGTGCAGGGGAGGGGGTCGGCGGTGCCCGGAGCCCGGTCCTGTGCCGCGGGGAGGGGTCGCGGTGCCGTGAGCGCCGTCTGCAGGTGGTCGGCGGAGCCCGGAGTGCCGGGGCAGGGGGCGTCGGCCGGTGCCGTGAGCGCCCGTGCCGCCGCAGGAGTGCCGCCGGAGCCCGGTCTGTGCAGGGGACGGGGGGTCGGCGGTTGCGTGGTAGCGCGCCGTGTCTGCAGGTGCCCGGAGCCCGGTCCGTGCAGGGGAGGGGGTCGGCGGTGCCGTGAGCGCCGTCTGCAGGTGCCCGGAGCCCGGTCCGTGCAGGGGAGTGGGGTCGGCGGTGCCGTGAGCGCCGTCTGCAGGTGCCCGGAGCCCGGTCCGTGCAGGGGAGGGGTCGGCGCTGCCGTGAGCGCCGTCTGCAGGTGCCCGGAGCCCGGTCTGTGCAGGGGAGGGGTCGGCGGTGCCGTGAGCGCCGTCTGCAGGTGCCCGGAGCCCGGTCTGTGCAGGGGAGGGGTCGGCGGTGCCCGGAGCCCGGTCTGTGCAGGGGAGGGGGTCGGCGGTGCCGTGAGCGCCGTCTGCAGGTGCCCGGAGCCCCGGTCTGTGCAGGGGAGGGGTCGGCGGTGCCGTGAGCGCCGTCTGCAGGTGCCCGGAGCCCCGGTCTGTGCAGGGGAGGGGTCGGCGGTGCCGTGAGCGCCGTCTGCAGGTGCCCGGAGCCCGGTCCGTGCAGGGGGAGGGGTCGGCGGTGCCGTGAGCGCCGTCTGCAGGTGCCCGGAGCCCGGTCCGTGCAGGGGAGGGGTCGGCGGTGCCGTGAGCGCCGTCTGCAGGTGCCCGGAGCCCGGTCCGTGCAGGGGAGGGGTCGGCGGTGCCGTGAGCGCCGTCTGCAGGTGCCCGGAGCCCCGGTCTGTGCAGGGGAGGGGTCGGCGGTGCCGTGAGCGCCGTCTGCAGGTGCCCGGAGCCCGGTCTGTGCAGGGGAGGGGTCGGCGGTGCCCGGAGCCCGGTCTGTGCAGGGGAGGGGTCGGCGGTGCCGTGAGCGCCGTCTGCAGGTGCCCGGAGCCCGGGTCTGTGCAGGGGAGGGGTCGGGCGGTGCCCGGAGCCCGGTCTGTGCAGGGGAGGGGTCGGCGGTGCCCGGAGCCCGGTCTGTGCAGGGGAGGGGTCGGCGGTGCCCGGAGCCCGGTCTGTGCAGGGGAGGGGTCGGCGGTGCCGTGAGCGCCGTCTGCAGGTGCCCGGAGCCCGGTCTGTGCAGGGGAGGGGGGTCGGCGGTGCCGTGAGCGCCGTCTGCAGGTGCCCGGAGCCCGGTCTGTGCAGGGGAGGGGTCGGCGGTGCCGTGAGCGCCGTCTGCAGGTGCCCGGAGCCCGGTCTGTGCAGGGGAGGGGTCGGCGGTGCCGTGAGCGCCGTCTGCAGGTGCCCGGAGCCCGGTCTGTGCAGGGGAGGGGTTGGCGGTGCCGTGAGCGCCGTCTGCAGGTGCCCCGGAGCCCGGTCTGTGCAGGGGAGGGGTCGGCGGTGCCCGGAGCCCGGTCTGTGCAGGGGAGGGGTCGGCGGTGCCCGGAGCCCGGTCTGTGCAGGGGAGGGGTCGGCGGTGCCGTGAGCGCCGTCTGCAGGTGCCCGGAGCCCAGTCCGTGCAGGGGAGGGGTCGGCGGTGCCGTGAGCGCCGTCTGCAGGTGCCCGGAGCCCGGTCTGTGCAGGGGAGGGGTCGGCGGTGCCCGGAGCCCGGTCTGTGCAGGGGAGGGGGTCGGCGGTGCCCGGAGCCCGGTCTGTGCAGGGGAGGGGTTGGCGGTGCCCGGAGCCCGGTCTGTGCAGGGGAGGGGGTCGGCGGTGCCGTGAGCGCCGTCTGCAGGTGCCCGGAGCCCAGTCCGTGCAGGGGAGGGGTCGGCGGTGCCGTGAGCGCCGTCTGCAGGTGCCCGGAGCCCAGTCTGTGCAGGGGAGGGGTTGGCGGGTGCCCGGAGCCCGGTCTGTGCAGGGGAGGGGTCGGCGGTGCCCGGAGCCCGGTCTGTGCAGGGGAGGGGGTCGGCGGTGCCCGGAGCCCGGTCTGTGCAGGGGAGGGGTCGGCGGTGCCGTGAGCGCCGTCTGCAGGTGCCCGGAGCCCGGTCTGTGCAGGGGAGGGGTCGGCGGTGCCGTGAGCGCCCGTCTGCAGGTGCCCGGAGCCCGGTCCTGTGCAGGGGAGGGGTCGGCGGCAGACGGCCCTTCGCTCCGACAGGCAGGGCTTGGACGAGAGCTGTCCTGGCTGGGAATAAGGAGCCGCTTTTCCCAAGGGAGGGTCGCCCTCATTGGAACGAATGACCGGAGGGGAGTGTGTGTGTCAGTGAATCCAGGCCAGGCATCTCTCTGACAGCCCTACTCTAACTTAGCCGGCTGGGCTGGGCTGGGCCGGGCCGGATGCAGGAGTCCCTGGGGGAGAGCCCTGCCCTGGGCTCTGCAAGAGGCTGAGTGGGGTGGGCAGAACGGTCCCCCAGCCTGAAATCTCTGACCCCGGGGAAGCTCCATGCTGGTCTGCAAGCTGTGAACCCATAGCTACTTAGAGGGAGGACACCTGACCTGCCCCCTCACCCCATGGGGCAGGCCAGGGTCTGCAGCATCTTTCTGACCCCTGTGCACTGACTTCATAGGGGCTGGAGCCCCTGGCTTCCCCCATTTACCCTCCCTATACCGGCCCAGGGTCCATCTGGGCTCAGACTTGGAGAGTAACTTACTGCACCAGATCGATCGCACAGGCTGAGGATCTCGGATACTTCACACACCCTTGCCCATGAGCACCAAGATTCCCTGGGCTGAGGGGTCCGCGTTAAGGGGAAGGTAAGCGAGGGGTGGGGCAGATTCAGGGTCGTAGAGCTCCTAGCCTGCGAGGTGTGTGCTGAGCTGTTTAATCTTATCGTCAGACTTGTGCCAGCTCTGTGAGTGGGTGCCCCGGCCTGGCTCGGAGCTGGGCCGGGGGAGGGCCAGTGGTTCTGGGCCCGGGGTCAGAACTGCTCTTTGTTTCTGTAAACGCCCTTTGCTGCCCATAATGAGCCGCACTGGAGAAGGCAGCAAGCGAGCAGCGCTCGCAGGTGTCGTGGGAGGAGTGCCCTTGCTGCATGCCTGGGGGGGCCTGGGGAGCAGTGCACCCACCCGGCTCCCCCCCTTCCGCTTGCCTGGCTGGTGCTTCCACCAGAACTGCCAAGCTTGAAACCCAGCTCGTGTGCTGGGCTGGACCGGACCCGCCTGGAGCACACAGGATGGCCTCCCTCCACACCGCACACCTGGCTGGGGAGCTGTGAATTACCTGCCCGTCTCCTGCTCACACCTTCCCACTCCACACCTGCCTGGCAGCGTCTCCAGCGAACGTGCCTGTGACCTCGGTGTCTCTGCAGATCCCACCCCAGAGGGCGCCTCTGAGATGGAGCCAAGTCTTGGGGGCAGAGGAATCCCAGATGCTCCTCGCGCAGGTGAGTGATGCTGGCTCAGCACAGGGGGGGCACCGCCCTGGTAGCGAAATGCCAGCAGACGGGCATCCTGCACTAGTGCGCCAGGCCCAGCAGCATGGCTGGAGCTTGCCAGGGGAGACCTCCCTGACATTCCCAGCTGGCCTGTGGGTTGCTGCGCTGCCCCCGGGCCCACCCTTCCTGGGGAGCAGGCGTCTTGGCAGTACGCAAGCTGCGCTGTTCGTGGAGCTCCTGGGGCAGCCCTCAGTGCCGCAAACCCTGGGTTAGTCCTGGCCCCACGGGGGAGCTGGATATGTCCCAGGGTCTCCACTCCCAGGACAAACCCCTGCCTGATGGCACCACCCAGAATGACTCCAACACCTCCTGCTCGCAGCTGGTGTCAGAGCACTTGGGAGAGGCCCACAGGGCTGGGCGCGGGGAGCCAAGGGGGAGAGGGGCTTGTTCGCCGCAGGGCTCCCTGCCCGGTGCCTGCAGCAGGTGAGTTGGAGCTGGGGATCCCCCACAGGGAGTGCTGGGGTGTGGGGGCTCTGGCCCGACATGGGGAGTTTGCATCCCAGCCGCTCTGGGCTCCTTCCTGATTCTGTTTCCGCAGCAGGCGCTGGGGGCTGGAGCATCAGAGAGGAGCGGAGCGGCACGCCAGGATCCCGGGAAGTGAAAGCAGAGAGCGTGGCCGAGAGCCTGGGCTGTGGGGAGCTCCTGGCCCCGGGAGCGGCTGTGTCGGGGGCGTGCTGCTGATCTGCACTGAGTGCGGGGAGAGCTTCGGGCATCACGAGGCCCTGATCGCCCACCAGCGAGGCCACGCCGGGCAGGGGGCAGGGCCCTTCACCTGCCCCCAGTGCCAGAAGGGCTTCGAGCACAGAGCCAGCCTGGTGGCCCACCGGCACGTGCACACGGGCGAGCGCCCCTGTGCCCAGTGCGGGAGGGGCTTCCGCTACAAGACTTGCCTGGCGGTGCACCAGCGCGCCCACTCCGGCCAGCGCCCCCACCGGTGCCCGCAGTGCAGCGCGGCCTTCCTGCAGCGTGGGGACCTGCATGCCCACCTGGGCACGCACCCGGGGGAGCGCCCCTTCGCCCGCCCCGCGGGCGGCCTCCGCTTCCCGTCCCGCCGGGCCCTCGCCTGCCACCCGGGCCTGGGCCCCCACCGGTGCCCCCAGTGCGGACACAGCTTCCGCCACAAGCGCAACTTGGTGCGGCACCAGCGTGGCCATGCCGGCGCCCAGCCCTACCGCTGCCCCCAGTGCGGGGACGGCTTCTGCTACAAGCAGAGCCTGGTGGCCCACCAGCGGGAGCACGCCGCCCCCCGGCCCTACCCCCTGCCCCCAGTGCGGCACCAGCTTCCAGCACCAGGCCAACCTGGCCATCCACCAGCAGAGCCACGCCCCCCCCGGCCACCTACTCCTGCCCCCAGTGCCAGCAGAGCTTCAAGTACAAGGGTTACCTGCGCATGCACCAGCAGAAACACTCGGCCCCCGAGGCCGAGGGGCGGGAGCGCCAGGCCTGCACGGCGGGGGGAGGCTCTTCACCTGCGCTCAGTGTGGGAGGGGCTTCAAGAACAACGGCTTCCTCATCATCCACCAGCGAGCCCACGCGGCCGGGGCCGGGAGTGCCAGCCCCACCCCTTGGGGCACCTAGCCCCTCTGCCAGGCCTTGTGCCATCAGCGTTGCCCAGGAGCCGCAGCAAGGAGCTCTGAGCATGGCCAGGAGGGGCCCCAGCCTGCCGACGGGGGGTGCTGTCCATGGCCCGGTGCTACAGGGATGGGGAGGGCTGGGCTGCTCGAACCCAGGGGGTCCAACTTAGGCTACTGGGCGTTGTCTGAAAGCACCAGCTCCGGGAGTCCTGGGGGAACGGCAGCTTTGGATTCAAAGCGTGGCTGTGGTGCCGGGCAGGCGAAGGGCTAGTGGGGTGTCTGAGGACATGGAGTATGTGGGGCCGGGGCTGGGCCTTTCTGCTGCTGGCTGCCTGCCCTGTTGCCAGGTGGGTTTACCAGCCATGCCTGGTGCCCCTAGTTCTCTCTCTGGGCCCCTCTGCCCCATTTGCCCTTCAGGGTAGAAGCTGCTGAGCCTGGACTGCGAAGTCCCTAGATGTGGCCCCTCAGGGCATGATGGGCCCTGGGCGGGGGCAGTTTTCTGGCTGGTGCACCCAGCTGTGAGGGGCTTTGCCTTGGCATGGCCCCCGTGAGCCTGCTGCTGGGAGCCGGCAGATAAAAAGGGGGCCCAAGTGTGTTGCGGGGGCTGGAGGAAACGCCTGCCCTGAGACACTCGCCAGGCTCGGTCTGCTCCAGAGCTGCCTGGATCGCGGCGCAGCCGGGCGTCCCAGAGAGGCAGAGCCAGCCGCTGGCACAGCACTGACATGGGACCCCTTCAGACTGAAATAAGGCGGATGTTAACATTGCCCATCCCCCCGCAAGCCACTCCTGGGGTGTTACTCCCTCACCCCCACCACACCAAGCTGCCCAGATGTGGGGGGTCTCTGCACTGGGTCGGAGCCTGCCCCCATGGCCGGGGGGTGGGCAGGCCCTGGGTAAAGCAGGGGCTGAAGGCCCTGGCCCTAGAGGTGTGGGGGCTCCTGCCGGAGGGGGCTGTTAGTGGCTGCTGGAGCCCTGTGGCCAGGTCCACGCGTCCCACTGGGCTCTGCTCCAGCATGGGGCTGGCTGCATGGATCGTGGTCGTGGCCTTGGTGGGAGGCAGGTCCAGCCCCCCTGTGGCTAATCACCACCTCCCTGCTGAGGCTGGTGGCAGAGGCCAGTGTTTACCTGGGCCCCAGTGTGCTCCAGAGGCTGGGGCCAGACCCCAGCTCAGCTCCACTCGACACCCAGGCCGAGGGGCTGCAGGGGCCAGAGCTGGTGGGAGATCGGGGCAGGGCCGGTGTGGCTGGAGAAGTGAAGTGCTGCAAGAAGGCCTGGGATCCGGCTGGTGCGTGTTTTGCCAAGCTCCCTGCCCCCAGGGCTGCCCCCCCGTCTGCAGAGCCACTGTGGTCCCAAGCGTCCCCTGTTCTGGGGCTGCACGCAGGCTTGGTGCCTGCATCGCCTGCCGGCAGCGCTCGGTGTGCCAGTGTCCTCGTCGGCAGCCGCCTGGCTGCGGCCCCTGCGGAAAGGCTGGTGCTGGGCGAGCGGATGCTCAGGGCGGGGAAAGACACGGTCACTCGGCCCAATGCTCTGGGCTGCATCCAGCGGGGTACAGGGGGGGGGGATCGTGTCCCACCCCCACTCATCATACATAGCAGAGGTGTGCAGGGGGCAGGAGCAAACCTCAGGCTGACCAGTTACCCCAGCACAGCCCGTGGGGCTCTGACCCCCCATCTCCCAGTCTGAAGAGTGTTGTGGGCAACGCCCATATTTCTGGGCACCCCAAGAGCTGACCTGCCTTGACCGCTCTCTGTACTGTAGGCAGAGCCAGCAGCCTGGATGTGGGTGTCTGGGTCCCCGTGGCTTAGAGCCTGAGCAGGCGGCAAGTCTCCCGGCTGGGTTCTGTCTCAGCTTCAGCCAGCTGCTGCAGCCGCCTCCCGAGCGGGGTCAGCGGAAAGGCGGCCGTTTGCCCTGGCGGGAATGTTCTGCTGGGTGGTTGGGAAGCTCCCCATCTTGGAGCCAGGGGTGCCCCTTTTGCTGGTCCCAGGGAAAGTCAGCAAGTGACAAGCCCAGAGCAGTTGTAGGTCACGTGTGCAGGAGAGGATGGGCAGGGCCCAGAGCCAGCTCCAGGGAGGTGACTTTCCCAGCAGTGCACACAAACTGGCAGGGGCAGACTCCTGTTCTTCAGGGCAGCATTCAGCTGCCTTAGCCATGAAACCATCCTCCCACAATCCCCCATCTCGTTCAGTATGCAACTTCCTGCAGCCATTCCTGCCACCCCAGGCTCCTGCACTGCACAGCCAGGGTTCGTCCCCATGGCCTGTCTGTCCTGTGCACCCAATGAGGCGGGGACCTGAGGGAAGCACAGGGTGTGAGCCTAATGCCGACACCCAAGGGACCAAGGGAGGGGCGGCGGAAAGCTTCACTCTGGCATCTAACTTTGGGGCTGGATTTTCACACCCTCGTGCTCTTCCACTGTACGGTATTTATTAAATAGTGTTAAATCCCCTACAGCTGCCCATCTGCAGCCAGCATATGACTGGGTTGGGTGTGGGGGTGTCACATCTTTCCACAGTGCGTGCTCGGACTGTGGAACTCACTGCCACAAGGCAGGAGGGAGAGCCAGCACCCAGCAGGGCTCAAAAAAGGGCCAGGTGTTTTCTTGGGGCCTGAGAACATGGAGCTCGGAGAGGAAGGGACCTGGAAGAAAGACTCTGCTACGCTGGGGCCGAGCCTGCCTCTCGCAGCAGGGCCAGGGACTGCATTGGGGCTGCCTTCACCCTTGACTAGTGAGGACGGGGAGGGAAAAAGGCTGCAGTGACCAGGCACGGCACAGCAAGGTCAGTGTCTGATGGGCAAGCTCAGCATGACTGTTGTATTCCTTTAGCTGGAATAAAAGCCCTGGGTCACTGTCCGGTGTTAGTGTCAAGGACCTCAGCCTGCGTAGCACAATGGCAAATGCACCATTGAAAATCCTTTTAACTCAGGACACAGAAGCAGGGAAGCCAGTTAAAGCCCTGAAATGTGAAGTCTTGAGATACAGCAATGATCTCTTCGTCCTCTGGACAGACACCCTAAACACCCTCAGAGTTTGCCACCCCACTCCCTCCTGGCTAGTAAACTCTAGAGCGCTCCCAGACAACCATATACAAGAAACCCACAGATCACCACCCCAAACACACCAAGACACCTGGTATCTACAGCCAGGCTCTCCGCTACCACAGAATATGCTCCAAGGAGAAAGTACGGGATATGCGCCTTAACATACCTTGGATTGCATCATGGAACAGGCTCCCCAGGTGCCCTAAGCCTGTAAGATCTGAGGCTTCTGCTATAAAGACAGCAGCCATCAGCCAAGAAGCAGGAAGTCACAACCTCACGTTCCATCTAAATTACATTAAAACAATGTCCTATCGGGCTGTTCAGAAGGCTGCTGTCCGTATAGCACCCATCATCGTCAGACACAGAAACAGAGCTTAAGATGGTTAAAGAAAGCTTAGTTTGATGGCATTCTGTCCGGCAAGACACCACTTATCAACAGTCGTGGTGTGAAATCCCGACTTTATTGTTTTGTCTTTATGGTCCCCACGTCTCTACTGTTTATCTGTCTGGTCTCTGTCTGGTTCTTTGATTGATTCTGGCTGCTGTGTAACTAATTTCCCAGGATTGGTGGAGGCGGTGGGGTCTGATCTGGTGAAGGAGCGTTCCACCGTACGTGAGGCTTGGTTAAGGAATCATTTTGTACCATGACTGGTAACGTACAAATAGGCAGGGTGTAAGTACCATGATAAAACTTGGGGTCCCAGATGAACCTGGAGGAAGAACTCCCCTCCAGGACACAGCCCAGCGCAAGTTAAAGCTGCCAGAAGACCCTGCGGTGCAGCAGCCGGCCCTCCAGACGACTTGAGCTTTGCCTGGCCGGGGGGGAGATCGGCTGCGTGCTTAGGTGTGGCGTGCATTGTGTGCTCAGCGGGGCATTCTGTCTGGTAACCGTTAATAAATACCGGTTAAGGATATTATTGTTTAAGGCTCTTTCACTGGGGAAAGGCCCTGCAGAGCTGTGAGTCCACTGGGAATGGGTATTAGCCCGGAGCCCATGGAGGGGTAAAGTTGGGTCTCTTATTTCCTGAGTACCCAAAAGAGAAGGTAGGGATAAGAAGAGAACCTGGTTCAGTACATGAAAAACCCCAAAAGCCACTCACCCCGCACACTTTAGTTGGGTTCCAGTGTGGGGCAGTAGATGACATATGGGGTATCTTTAAACAATTGCAACCCATAGTGGGGCCCCCATCCTGGAAGAAGTTTTTCCTGAACCCCCTCTTCTGGCCTTCAAGCAACCCCCCAAGCTCATCATCAGAAGCAAGCTCCCCTCAGACCAGGACACAGCGACTCAAAGCGGCGCCAGACCCCTGCCAGAACAACAGATGGAAAACCTGCAGCCATATCTCCACTGTTACAATGCTCAACACCCCCCACGACACACTGTTCAAGGACACGTGCCTATCACACGATGTGGCGTACCTCGTCCAGTGTGCTAAGTGCCCCAATAACTGCTGTGTGGGTGAAACCAGACTATCACTGTGCGCTCGAATGACCTCACACAGGAAAATGATAAAAGAAAACCATCCTATCACCGGTGGGTGAACGGCTCACAATGCAATCGCTCATCAGCCCTTGTCCTCAAAGGAAACCAGCACAACCCTTTCAACAGACAAGCCTGGGAGCGTCAGTTCATTGCTCTGCTAGACCCTAAACCTCATGGGCTAACGAAAGACACTGACTATGGCGTATTACAACAAACCCAGTGTTGTGGAAATCGAGTCACACCATCTGTTTGGTTCAAACAGTCTGAGGGCCCGTTATTGGTGAATACAAGCATGCAGGGAGAAGGAGACAGAGATGGTCACACACAGGTGCCACCCTGGTCTCCCCCTGTCCTGCCCCTAGAATACCAGTCTCAGTTAGTTCTTTACATTTTAGTCAAATGATACATTTCCTTAATGTTTTTATCACTCAAGCATTGTTAATAAAGCCTTATAAGGCGCCAAGGTAAACAGCTTTAGCATTAGCATTGTGTTGATGCACTTTGTTATTATCCAAGATCTGCGGTTTGCTTGTGGCAGTGTTTGGCTAGGGGCTGTTGCAGGTTTGGGGCGGCTGGTACATAACAGGCAGCTAGGCGAAAGGGTGGCCTAGTTTGTTATCTGTGTCAAAATACCATGGCCCAGCATATGCTCGTAGCGTAAGCGAAGTCTTGCAGGATGCAGGCATGTAAGTCTCTTGCGTTACTGCGTTCACATCTAGTGCATAGGTCTTGTCACAAAGTGGGCTAGGGTCAGGTCAACAATACTTTCCTCCACACCAGTAACCCCCCTTTCTGGGGCCTTTGACAGGAGACGTGTTAATGGGCCACCTCTCCTCAAATGGCCTCTTAGGATCTGTATTAACTCCTTCTGCGAAACATCTGGTGCACCTTGGATTTAGTTGTGATGCTCTGGGTATGTCTACACTGCAATGTAAGCCCAGGGCTCAAACGCTGACTCAAGCCTACCCCCTCCCACCCGTCTACACGCAAATCACACTGACCCAGGGTCCCATGGGGATGGAGGGGCTAAACCTGAGTCAAGCCAGGACCCAGGGTCAAGCCCTGTTGCTTTGTAGTTTACTTGTAGACCCCATTGGACTTGTGCTCTGGAACTCTGCCAAAAGGATCCCGCGGGTCCGTGGGTCGACTTTGCTCTGGGCAGTCAGTCGCCCACGTTGCACCACAAACAAAGGGCTAGAATGGCCCCATTTCGGGAGGGCGCTAGGAAGTCTGGGATGTGGTGGTTGGCCTTGGTCCCGGGTAATGCAGTGTGGATGCTGGAGCCCCAGGTTGGCAGCCAGGGTTCAGCAATTCCTAGCCTGGGGTTACACACGGGTGTAGATGTTCGGTCCCTAGGCTAACAAACCCAGGGGCTGCTAGCTCGTGTTCTAGCCCGGGTTGTGCCTGGCAGCGGAGACAGCCCCTATGAGCACTTCCAGCCCTGGAGACGAGCGCTGGGCAAGCTTGTCTCCTCCCCCAGCAGACATTGATCCCAGAAAAGCTCTGACCGTGCCCAGCTTGGCTCCCTCATGCCCTGGGGCCGGCAGGGCTGCAGTTACCCCGAAAACAGCCTGCAGCTGGTAACTGGGGGGGGGAGAACAGCAGTGCTGGTTCGTCTCCCCGGGAAGCGCTGCAGCGGCCCAGCTGTGTCGCGGAGTAACTACGGGGAGCGAGGGGTTCGTTCGTCGCCAGGACACACACCTCTCTGGGGTGATGGAAGAATCCCTCCATCGGCCTAGCCAGGCCTACCCCGGCCCTAGGTCGGCTTACCCCCCTCTCAGCGGGCAGGCCCTTTCCCCAAGCTCCGAGCCGAGCCGGTAGGGCGACCTGGCTGGGCAGCGCAGGCCAGGCCTTAGCCACGGGGGCAGGAGCCAGTGTGAGGCCAACCCTGTTCCTCACCAAACACCTGCACACAAGGGGGAAGAGAAAAGCAGCAAAGGTGGAAAATGCAGGTCTGGGTCTGGGCTTGCCTTGACTGGCCCCTCCCTGCTGGGGAAAGCCAGGCCCAGCCTCTGGCAAGCCCCTCCCGGAGCAGCCCTCACGACACCCAGCCCATCCGCTGGTACCAACCCTGAGCCGCTCAAGGCCCTGGATTTCGTGGGTTCTTCTGGTCACAGGCTCACGGCTGGCTGAGCCGGACTCGTCCAGGCAGGCGGCAGCTGGCGAGGGACGGAAGGGGGCAAAGCCACAGGTCCCAAGCTCTCGCTGCTGGCTCCTGAGTTCCTCTCTCCGGCTTGGTCAGGACACGGCTCAGGACCAGGAAAAGGCGGCACAATGTCGGCAGGCTGAGAACCAGGAGAATCAGCCCGCCTTGGCGCTGCCCGCGCCGCCCTCTCGGCCTGCAGCCAGGCTGCTGTCGCCAGCTGCCCCCTGAAGGGCGTGAGGGCGGAACAGCCCAGCCCCCCGGTACTTCATCTTGGTCCCAGCACACGCTTGTGGGTCACGGATTCCTGGCTCCACACGTCCCCTCTACCTGGCCTGGGTTTCACAGGTCCAGCCAAAGGCAGAGGCTGCCCGGCCTGTGACGGAGGAACTCTTTGTTTTGTTCTGGGTGCAGAGACCCAGCTGCTCAGCTGCATCTGACTCTCCCTGTGGGCCCCTGACCCAGCGCAGGATGGGGCTGGCCTTGTAGCAGCAGGGCTGGGTGCGGTGAGGGCCAGGGAAGGGCACTCGCCCATACACATGATGGTGGATGGCCTGGCTTGCTGTGTCCGTGATAGGGGCTCTCCTCGCTGGGCACGCACGGGACTCCCTGCTGCAGGAAGTGGTGCCCGCACTGGGTACAGGTGAAGGGCGCTTGCCCAGGTGCAGCCGCTGCTGTGGAGTCAGGCACATCCTGGCCCTGCCCACCTTCCTGCACTGGGCACAGGCCCCACCTGAGGAGCCCAGCCTGCCCCACTAACCCAGAAAGGTGTCTGGTGGCACCCACAGGTCTGCAGGACATGACCCCTGCTGGCCATTCCCCAGGGCCAGAAGCTGCCCTCCCTGGGGCACACTCTCCCCTCACCCCAGCCTCTCGGCCGCTCTCTCTGCTGTCAGCCCCGGGGATCCCAGCACATGCTCCAGCCCAGAGACAAACTCCCCGGCCGGGTCAGAGCCCCCCAGCACTCCTTCCGCAGCGATGAACCTGCCAGGGACCCCCAGCGCCCATGTCCCTGCCACAGGCCCCAGCCGGGAGCCCTCAAGGGAATGAGCCCCTCTCTCCCCACCAGCCCATGGGGCATCTGCGGGGAAGCTGGTGGGGCCTGTCAGGCTCAGCGTGCACCCCCTGCTGGGCTGTCACCAATTTCCAGGGGGTTGCACAGCCGCAGGGGGCAGCCGGTCAGCCAAGGGGCCCCCAAGCTGCCTCCAGGCTGGGGCTCTGGGGAGAGGGTGCAGGAGAGCATGGCAGCGTTTCCTGCCACTGCTGGGGTGCCCCCATGCTGGAGAGGGTCAGAAGGCTCTGGCCTGGGACTGACCCTGAAGTGGGGGACAGGCCAGGCCAAGGCTCCCCTGGCCCCACGGTGGTTCAGGGAGGGGTTTCCTCCGGGCTGGTGCTCCCTGCTGGGCGTTTGCTAGGACGGAGGGGGAAATTGAGCATCATGCCCTGGCTGGAGGTGTTCCCCTCCCCCTTGGGATCTCCAATATACGACCCTTCTCTGCCCCCCGTTCCGCCAAACAGGTGAGATTAGCCCAACGCAAACCAGGGCTGTCTCTTATCTCCAGAGCTGGGACCGGGAGCAGCCACTCGCAGGGAACGGAAATAAAATCTCCAACCATACTGGAGACAGAGTCAAGGGGAAAAACTGAAAGGAAATATAACGAATGGAAAATGAATTGACTGAAGAGCTGGGATAGATGAAAACAGAGCCTGACACTGGCAAACGAGAAACCCTCCCACAGGACCCACAGCAACAAACAATTAACAGGCAGCCAGTTCAAAACAACCAAACGAAGTGATTCATCACCCAACACACAGACAACCTGTGGAACTCACTGCCAGGGGATGTTGAAGACCAAGATTATGACAGGGTTCAAAAAAGAACTAGATCAATTCCTGGCGTGTAGGTCCCTCCGTGGTGATGATCCAGGACGGGCAGGGACACAACCCCACGCTCTGAGTGTCCCCAGACTGTTTGCCAAAAGCTGGGGCTGGAGGACAGAGAACGGCTCACTCCATAGTGCCCTGTCCTGTGCATTCCCTCAAGCCCCTGGCACCGAGCTGTTGGATGGCAGGATCCTGGGCTAACAGGGCCACGGGGCTGCCCCAGTCCGGCCGTTCTGACGACTAACCAGCTGTTGAAGGAATCCAGCTGAAGGGGGCTCAGTGGACAAGTGGGGCCCACTGGGTGAAGAAAGCGGCTTGTGGCCAGAGCGGGCGGAAGAGGTGCAGCCATGGGAACACCCTCTCTCTGGAGCACGTCAAGCCGAAGGGAAGGGGGGGAGCAGGGCGTACGGCCGGTGACCATGAGGCGGGCCCAGCTGCCAGGGGAGCTCTCAGGGGTTGGCAGGACAGGCTGGGAATGGGCCCTGTTACCGAGCCGGGGACAATTTGGCGGTCCCTGGATGAAGCTCAAACGGTCCCTTCGCCCTGGTTTGCCTCGGCGGCTCCTCAGCCCAGCCCAGGAGCCCGAGCGGGCATGCAGGGTCCTGTCCAAAACCGGCCTGAGCCGTGCCCAGCCCCTCGCAGGCCAAGAGAGGGGGAGGGTCATTACCAGCGGGGGGGTGGCTCCTGCCGGGACGCAGGTCTGGGTGGGCCAGGGAGCTCCGTACCCCACGGGACAAGACCCCAGAGCAGATGGGCCTGGAGTCTTCGCTGAGCCCATCAAGGCGGATCCCCAGAGACATGAGGCCTGAGGACTTGGCCCAGGCCCCCAGCCTGTTACTCCACTTGCCTGGGCCCCTGCACAGCCCGAGCTGGGCTGGGGGTGAGTCCCCGGGGCGGGGTGGGGGGGTGGTTCTGAGTCACATCCCCATCCCCATGGCAACCCCCAGAGCCCTGGCATGTTGGGGGCACGGCCAGAGCCCGCTCCAGGCGGGGGGAGGGGGCAGGAGATGAGATCAGGGGCTGATCGCTAGGGTAATGAAGCGGGTCTGGCTGGTCCCAGCTCCCCATGCCACCCCCCGCACCCCCCAACCCCGTCTCAGACAACAGCTGCACTTGGCTTTTATTGGCGACGGGGCACAGCATGAACCTGGGCACCCAGCACCTTGCTGCGGGCCATGGCCCAAGCCCTGCCCGGGGCAGAGCCGGGGAGGGGAGCCAGAGCCAGGGAGCCCCGCCTGGGGAGAGAGGAGGGGCCCGTGGCTGGGCAGGCCCCAGTGGCTGGGCAACCCCAGCGCCAGAGGTCGGTGCACAGATCCAGGGTCTCTGCTGGGCTCGTCCCCGCTCAGGGCTGCTCCATGGCCTGTCTGCGGATGAGCTCAGCATACAGCCCGCTCCGGCGTAGGAGCTCCGCGTGAGTCCCCACCTGGCGGGAGACCGGGGGGGGTCACAGAGCAGGCCACGCCCAACCTTGGCCCTGCGCCCCGTGCCCCCCAGAATGCCCCTGTGCCCCTCCCACCAGGGGACCGCCCACCCAGAACACCCATCTCGTCCCTGTGCCCTCGTACCTCCCCATGGCCCCCGCCCCCCAGAACACCAGTCTCATCCCCGTGCCCTCGTACCTCCCCATGGCCCCCCCACCCGGGGACCACCCACCCAGAACACCCCATGCCTCCAGAACACCCATCTCGTCCCCATGCCTTCATACCTCCCCATGGCCCCCGCCCCCCAGAACACCAGTCTCATCCCCGTGCCCTCGTACCTCCCCATGGCCCCCGCCCCCCAGAACACCAGTCTCATCCCCGTGCCCTCGTACCTCCCCATGGCCCCCCCACCCGGGGACCACCCACCCAGAACACCCCCATGCCTCCAGAACACCCATCTCGTCCCCATGCCTTCATACCTCCCCATGGCCCCCGCCCCCCAGAACACCAGTCTCATCCCCGTGCCCTCGTACCTCCCCATGGCCCCCGCCCCCCAGAACACCAGTCTCATCCCCGTGCCCTCGTACCTCCCCATGGCCCCCCCCACCCGGGGACCACCCACCCAGAACACCCCCATGCCCCCAGAACACCAGTCTCATCCCCATGCCTTCATACCTCCCCATGGCCCCCCCCGCCCAGGGACCGCCCACCCAGAACACCCCATGCCCCCAGAACACCCATCTCATCCCCATGCCCTCGTACCTCCCCATGGCCCCTCCACCCGGGGACCACCCACCCAGAACACCCCATGCCCCCAGAACACCAGTCTCATCCCCGCGCCCTCGTACCTCCCCATGGCCCCCGCCCCCCAGAACACCAGTCTCATCCCCGCGCCCTCGTACCTCCCCATGGCCCCCACCCCCCAGAACACCCCATGCCCCCAGAACTGGCCCCCTGCCAACCCCACCTGCAGGACTCTGCCCCCCGCCCAGCCTCGTCCCCCCTCACCTCAGCCACGCAGCCCCGGGCCAGCACCACGATGAGGTCGGCGCCCTGGACGGTGCTGAGCCGGTGGGCGATGACCAGCACGGTGCGGCCAGCCATGGCCCGCTCCAGAGCCCCCTGGACCACCTGCTCCGACTCCGCGTCCAGGGCACTCGTGGCCTCGTCCAGGATCAGCACTGCCGGGTTCTTAAGGAGGGCCCGGGCGATGGCCACACGCTGCTTCTGGCCCCCCGACAGCATCACGCCGCGCTCGCCTGGGGGGACAGGGGCTCTGTGGGGCTGTTCTGCCCGTCCCATCCGGCCTGAGAGAGCCCGAGGCAGGGGCCCTCCCCCCAGGGCTGCCCCAGCTCCACTGACCCCGCGTCACGGAGACCCCACGTCACGGAGACCCCGCCGCAGCCGTACGTCCACTCGGAGCGGGTCTGGCAGCTCCAGCCAGCAGCTGCTCCCCCCCAAGCAGCCACCCCCCACGGAGGGCGCCCACTTGGGTGAGTGGGGGCACAGGAAGGAGCCAGGGCCCTGCGCTCACCCACGATGGTGCCATAGCCCTGGGGGAAGCTGTGGATGAAGCTGTCGGCGTTGGCCAGCCGGGCCGCGGCGTAGACCTCGGCGTCGGACGCGCTGGGCTTCCCAAAGCGAATGTTCTCCAGGATGGTCGTTCCAAAGAGCGCAGGCTCCTGGGATGGGGGAGCCACCGTCTCAGTGCCGGGAGCAGCCTGACCCCCGCCTGGTGCTCCACTCCCCTCACCGCCCCAGTCCCTGCTCCCTGCACTCTCCCGCCCCGCTCACCTGGCTGATGAAGCCAATGACCTGCCCCCGTAGCCACGAGGGGTCCAGGGTGCAGAGCTCCCGTCCGTCCAGCGTGATGGCCCCCCCCGTGGGCTCATAGAAACGCTCCAGAAGGGCCGCCACCGTCGACTTCCCTGCAGGGCAAGGGGATGAGGCTGGCAGCCGCATGGCCCACGACACAGCCTGGGCACAGAGCGCCCCACGGCCTGCCCACAGCCCAGGGAGGGGCAGGGTCCATTTCAGAGCCTTTAGGGGACTGAACTCTGAGCCGAGGTGGGGCCGAGTAGGCTGGGAGCCAGGACGCCTGGGTTCTATCCCAGCTCTGGGAGGGCAGGGGGGCGGGGAGCCAGGACGCCTGGGTTCTATCCCGGCTCTGGGAGGGCAGGGGGGCTGGGAGCCAGGACCATTCCCTGTGAGACCTTGGCCACCCCGCCCCTCTCTGGACTGGCTGCCCTGCGAGACCCCACCTGTGATGGACTTGGGGGGGGGAGGGGGCTTTGGCACTCATGGCCCGGGGGCAGCCGAGGGGTGGGAGGAACCTGGAGACTTCCTGTGGTACCTCCTCCCGACTCGCCCACGATGGCCACTGTCTTGCGAGGGGGCAGGGTGAGGCTGAAGTTCCGTAGCACTGGGCAGCTGGGGCGCGTGGGGTAACTGCGACAGCAAGAAGAGAGGGGTCAGGCTGGGCAGGGCAGACAAGGCGGCCAAGCGCTGGGCAAGTGCGGAGAAGCTGTGCAACTGGGAGCGAGGGGCACCGGCAGGGCTGGGGGGGCAGGGCTGGGGTGGCAGGGGCTGCGGGTCGGGAGTGAGGGGCACCGGCAGGGCTGGGGGGAGCAGGGGCTGTGGGTCAGGAGTGAGGGGGCACCAGCAGGGCTGGGGGGGCAGGGCTGGGCTAGCAGGGGCTGTGGGTCGGGAGCGAGGGGGCACCAGCAGGGCTGGGCTAGCAGGGGGCTGTGGGTTGGGAACGGGAGGGCACTGGCAGGGCTGGGCTAACAGTGGGCTGTGGGTCGGGAGTGAGGGGTACCAGCAGGGCTAGCAGGGGCTGTGGGTTGGGAGTGAGGGGCACCGGCAGAGATGGGGGGGGAGCAGGGCTGGGCTAGCAGGGGGCTGTGGGTCGGGAACGAGGGGCACCGGCAAGGCTGGGCTAGCAGGGGGCTGTGGGTCGGGAACGAGGGGCACCAGCAAGGCTGGGCTAGCAGGGGCTGTGGGTCGAGAGTGAGGGGCACCGGCAGGGCTAGCAGGGGCTGTGGGTCGGGAACGAGGGGGCACCGGCAGGCCTGGGCTAGCAGGGGGCTGTGGGTTGGGAACGAGGGGGCACCGGCTGGGCTAGCAGGGGCTGTGGGTCGGGAACGAGGGGCACCGGCAGGACTGAGGGAAGGGTGGTACAGAGGGTGAGGAGAATGACAGGTTCCCAGTGGTGCAGAACAGAGCCCCCCCAGCTGCCCTCACCTGAAGCAGACGTCCCGGAAGCAGATGTGGCCGAGCAGGGAGTGGCTGGGGATCTGGTCCCCCCCCGACAGGGACACGGTCGGCTCCAGGGTCATGAACTCAAAGACACGGGCTCCAGCGCTGAGGCCTCGCACGACCTGCGGGGACAGCGATGGGGTGGGACTGCCCGATGCCCTGGTCACCATGTCACTGGGGCAGCCCCAAGCACAGCCCCGTCTGCGTCACCCCTCCACGGCCACATGGCACCGAGTGCTGGAAGGGCCCTGGCCAGTGGGGGCCCAGCCCTTCCCCCTTGCCCAGCTGACAGTCTGGGGCCAGCACAGGGGCACAGCAGGAACCTCCGTCACCACCATTGTGCCTCAGGGGTCCCTGCCTCAGTTTACAAGGTGCAGCAGCTGGGCCAGAGCAGGGCATACGGATAAAGAACGACCAGGCAGGATCTGGCCAGTCGCACCTTCAACCAACCAGACAGGCCGGCACTTGTCCCAGTGCCCTCCGCCCAGAAGCCGCCCCGGGCCAGAATCCCAGAAGCAGCAGGCAAGCCCTGCGAACCGGCTGCTGGTACGGTCACCCCGGCCCTGTGTCAGGCTGCTAGCCCCACAAGAGCGGGGAGGTGTCAAAGGGGGACCGAGCCAGCCCCTGCCCCACCTACCTGTCCAAACAGGACGGAGATGTTGGCCATGGACCTGCCGAGGCAAGGGGAGAGGCTCTGCTCAGCACTGGGCATGGGGACATAGAATCATGGGACTGGACGGGACCTCAAGAGGTCGCCTAGTCCAGTCCCCTGCACTCACGACAGGACTACGCATTATCCAGACCATCCCTGACAGGTGATTGTCCAACCTGCTCTTAAAAATCCCCAACGATGGAGATTCCACAACCTCCCTGGGCAATTTATTCCAGTGCCGAACCACCCTGACAGGTCGGAGGTTTTTCCTAATGTCCAACCTAAACCGCCCTGGCTGCAATTTAAGCCCATTACGTCTTGTCCTGTCCTCAGAGGTTAAGAACAACAATTTTTCTCCCCCTTTGTAACCACCTTTTATGTACTTGAAAACTGTTCTCATGTCCCCTCCCAGTCTTCTCTGCTCCAGACCAAACAGACCCAGTGTTCTCAATCTTCCCGCACAGGTCATGTTTCCTAGACCTTTCATCTGTTTTGTGACTCTTTGGACTTTCCACATCTTTCCTGAAATGTGGGGCCAGGAACTGGACACAATACTCCAGTTGAGGCCTAATCAGCGCGGAGCAGAGCGGAAGAATTACTTCTCATGTCTTGCTTACAACACTCCTGCTCATACAGCCCAGAAGGATGTTTGTTACACCGTTGACTCATATTTAGCTTGTGATCCACTATGACCCCAGATCCCTTTCCACAGGACTCCTTCCTAGGCCGTCATTCCCCATTGTGTATGTGTGCAACTGATTGTTCCTTCCTAAGTGGAGGGCTTTGCATTTGTCCTTATTGAATTTCATCCCATTTACTTCAGACCATTTCTCCAGTTTGTCCAGATCCTTTTGAATTTTAACCCTGTCCTGCAAAGCACTTGCACCCCCTCCCAGCTTGGTATCATCCGCACACTTGATAAGTGTACTCTCTATGCCGTTATCTAAATCAGTGATGAAGATATTGAATGGAAACGTATCCAGAACCGATCCCTGCAGGACCCCACTCGTTATGCCCTTCCAGCATGACTGTGAACCACTGATAACGACTCTCCTGGTGAGCCCCACCCCGGGGTGAAATGCACACGGCTGTTGTTCTCTGACCTTTGCACTGTCTGCGAAGCCACCATGAAGGACATGAGGTCTCCAGGCGAGAGCTCCTCCCCAGCCATGAGGGAGCCCCCCACAAAGATGGTGCCCAGCACGATACCTGCAGGGGCAGAGCGCGGCACGGTGACATGAGGGCTTCCAGCCCCGCCACAGGGAGTGGGACACAGGAGAGACGAGGAGCCCGCAGCCCCCCTCAGACGCACTGGCTGGCACGGTGCCCTCACACCGAGAGGTGCCGAAGTATTTCCCTAACACCCCGGAATGGCAGCCGCCTCTGGGGTGGAATGCAGCAGCTGACGCTTGGCCGGGTGCACGGGGCGGGCTGAGCGGCTGGCACTGCGTGGTGCGGGCACACCCGGGGGAATTCTCCGCATCCCAGTGAGTCTGTTCCTATGGCCTTGGCATCGTTGCTCAGGGGAGTCAGGGTGAGGTGGAGACAGATCCATTAGGGCTGCCTAGGCTGGCCAGAGGCCCCCGCAGAGACTTTCTGGCTGCAGATTAACCTGGAGTCAACGGCTCCCCCAGCTCCCTGCAGGGAGCAGAGCCGAGCCCCTAGCCAGAGTAGTGCTGGGGGTGGGGGTGGGGGTGGGAGTCGGGTCACAGCCATGGGGCTCATGGGGGACGGGAGAGGGGTCACAGGGACCCTACAGTAGCATAGCTGAGGGGAGCCCTGGGGGTAGCCAGTCCAGACTGTGTCTCTGGGCTACTGAGGGCTTGTTCCAGGTGACTGACAAACCTGCTCTGGGGGGAAAAGGCTCCTGGTGCCAGGGCCAATCCTGGCTGGGCGCGATGAGGGTCCCCTAGAGCCCGGCTCAGAGGGACTCGCTGGCAGAGCTCGTGGGGGGAAGGTAGAGGGCTAGAGCCCAGAGGCTCCGTCGGAGGTGGGGGGCTGTGTGACCCACCCTTGTGAACAGACGGGACCTAGCGGGGGCTGGTTACAGCATGGCCCAGCCATGCGCCGCCCACTCACCATTCAGCACCATGTTGGACAGCCCCTGGAAGACAGCGATGCCCCTGCCCAACTTCTCATTCAGCCGGCTCGACTGATCCACCTCGTGGCAGTACAGGCTGCAAGGCAAGGAGGGGGTTGGCGACCCACACCGGGGCGGGGCTGGCAGCTGCAGGGCTTTCCTCACAGCACCTCCCCTGCACAGTGCCCCCCAGTGCCTACAGGACCTGGCCAGGGTGTGGGGGTGGCACCTCTCCTGCACAGCGCCCCCAATGCCAGGCTGGGGGGCAGGACACGGGCCCAGATGGCAAGGGACAAGGTCCTGGCTTTGGGGTCTGGGCAGCAGGGAGCATGTGCATGCGGGGCTGGTGTGAGTGGGGCAGGGTGGGGACAAAGCCACTGCCTGGTACTTACGCCACCTCTGTGTCCTCCATGGCAAAGGCCCGCACAGTCCGCACGTTTCCCAGCGCCTCATCTGCCACCCCCGTGGCCTTGGCCACCTGCAGAGAGACGGTCACAGGCCACCTTGCTCCGCGGGCGCTGCCTGCCCAATGGGGCAGGAGAAGCCATGGCTGGGGCACCTGCCACCTCAACACTCCCTCCGTACCGGGGGCCCACAAACGCACAGCCACCGTTTGTGCCTGGCAGGAGTGCGGGGGTGTTGCCGGCTCCTGGGCCTGGCGGGGTGGGGCCGGGGGGAGACGTTGCATTCCATAATGTTTTATGGAAATATGCTTATGAGTGGGAATATAATATAACTGGAATATGCTTCATGCAAAAGGTCTCTTGTAAGGCATCACTGCAAAGGTTATTACCTACTGAGTGTGGTCATCCTGTTTGTATGTATGCAGGGGGCTGGACTAGGTGACCTCCTGAGGTCTCTTCCAACCCTGCTAGTCTCTGGTTCTAGTATCTGAAGCTAGGCATATCAAGTATAACTCTGAGGTCCTACTGTAATCATGCAAAGTCTGGGCCCCTGCAGGTTTAGAATCTTGATGGCTCCCACTGACTAGGACAATTGATTGTAGATAGTTTATTTACCTGCAAGCCTTCCTGTGTACGGGTGGGCCAGCCCCTGGGTAATGAAGAATGATACTGGAATCCATCTTAAATCTGGTACTTTTCCATTTAGAAGTAGGGGTGGGGACCCAGAGAGACAAAAGATTCCCGCCATGTGACAAAGGTATAAAAGGGGGTGGAACAGCACAAGGAGGGTCCCAGTCATGTGAAAACCCCTGCTTCCCACCGGAGATGCCTGCTGGAACTAACAAGGACTGTACCGGGGAAAGAACTGGGCCCAGACTAGGAAGGAGTCGAGTCTGTGAAAGAAGCTTATTGGAACATCTCTAAGGGTGAGATTTACCTGTAATCAGTTTCTTAATGTATTAGGCTTAGACTTGCATGTGTTGGTTTATTTTGATTGGTAAATTACTTTGTTTTGTCTGTTATTACTTGAAACCACTTAAATCCTACTTTTTATACTTAATAAAATCACTTTTGTTTACTGGTAAACCCAGAGTAAGTGATTAATACTGGGAGGAGCAAACAGCTGTGCATCTCTCTATCTGTGTTATAGAGGGCAGACAGTTTATGAATTTACCCTGTATAAGCTTTATGCAGAGTAAAACAGATTCATTTGGGGTTTGGATCCCATTGGGAGCTGGGTGTCTGGGTGCTGGAGACAGGGAACCTGCTGAGTGGTTTTCAGTTAAAGCCTGCAGCTTTGGGGGTGTGGCCCTGATCTGAGTCTGTGTTTGCAGCAGGCTGGCGTGTCTGGCTCAACAAGGCAGGGTTCTGGAGTCCCAGGCTGGCAGGGAAAACGCGCTCAGAGGTAATCTCAGCACATCAGGTGACAGTCCCAAGGGGATCCCTGTGACCCAACCCGTCACAGGGGGTGTTACCTGCTCTTGGGCCTGGCGGGAGAGGCTGCGCAGGACAGAGCCGATCAGGGCACCGGCGCCCACCAAGCTGGGCATCACCACCAGGAGCAGCCCGGTCAGCTTGGGCGAGAGCAGGTAGAGGGAGGCGAAGCAGCCCACGGTTTGCGTGACACTGCGCAGGCCCTGGAGGCAGAGACCCAGTCAGTGGGATCCCGCGGGGCCCCCAGGCCTTCCCCAGCAGTGCCAGGAGAGGCCAAGGGCGGGGCACTCAGCACCCGGGGTGGAGGCTGCTGGCTGGGAGAGGATGGGGCTGCCCGGGGTGGGACATCCGGGGCTGCTCCCATTGGCCTCACCTGGGAGATGACGAGTTTGAAGGAGGATTTGAACTCCTGGATGTCGGTTGTGAGCCGATTGACCAGCTGCCCCGTCCGGTTGGCATCAAAGAACGCCATGTCCTGTCTGGGGGACGGGACGGGACAGGGGCTGGGGGGGAGGGGCCTGCAGGAGCTGCTGTCTCCAACTGCCCCCGCTCCCCCAGCCAACCCCCCTCTGTTCCCTCAACCAACCCCCCTGCAACCCCAGCCCCCCAACCAACCCCCTGCTCCCCAACCAACCCCCGTTCCTCAGCCAGCCCCCCCAACCACCCCCCACCTCCTTCCTCCCAACCAACCCATCATTCCCTTACTCCCCAAACATGCCCCCCACTGCAGCCATTGCCCCCAGCCGCCCCCCCGCCCTTTCCCCTACGGTCATCAATCCACCCTCCTTCCCATGCATCCCCCGAGTGGGTGGATTTACCGCAGCAGGGATGCGAAGAGGGCCTTGCGCATGCTGCCGGCCACCCGCTCCCCGACTCGCGCCAGCATCACGATGTAGCTGAAGGTCAGCAGCCCCTGGGGATGGAGGAATGGCCACAGCAGTCAGCCCGAGGCCCGCCAGCCCAGCGCCCCGCCCAAGAGCACCTATGAGAGCCCCACCACCACAGATCTGGGGTGACTGGCCCCTCCTGGAGTCTCATCCCAACCCCAGGAGGCAGGGGCCAGCAGTGGCTTTCACATCCTGCCACAGAGGTGGTGCCAGGAATTAAAACATCCCTGGATGCAGCACCCTGTGCAGGACTAGTGCAGAGCCCTGCTGCGGGGCCAGGATCCCGCGGGCCCTGCTGCCATAAACAACAGTCCCACACAGGGCTCTACCTGGACATCTTGGTACCCACATAAAACATCCTCTTTGAATCTTCCTCAGTCCCTGGCCTCAGCAACCTCCTGTGGCAGAGAGTTCCACAGTCCAGCCACACCTTGCGGGACAGCATTTCCTCAGATCAGTTTGGAACGTCCCACCATTTAATTTCATGGACTGGCCCCTCGTCCTTGTGTTACGAGTCAGGAAGCCCAGCCAGGCCCGATCTCACTGATCTAGGCCAGGCGTTATTTTATAGACTTCTCACGCAGCCTCTCGTGCGTCTGCTCTCTGTGGTAACAACCCCAGTCGTTCCAGTCTCTCCTTGTAACAGAGCGTTTCCAGGTCCGGGGTCATCTCTGTGGCCCTTGTCTGAACCCCCTCGAGCTCTGCAATAGCCTGCCTGGGACAGAGCGCCCATGCTGCACACAGGATCCAGAGGAGGTGGTGCCATTGGTTTAAAAAAAGGCATTTGAATATTCTCGGTTTTTCACCTCCCCAGTCCTTAAGCATCCCAACATCACCTCAGCTTTTTTGACCACAGCTGTGCATTGAGCAGAGATCTCCACTAAGCTGTCGGCAGGGACGCCCAGATCCCTTTCCTGGGCTGACACCGTTAATGTCAAGCCCTGTCAGGTGGACAAGTAGTTCGTATTTTCCCCTTCAATGCGCATTACTTAGTATTTATCAGCAGTGAACTTCACTGGCTGTCATGCAGCCCTTTCACCCAGCTGGGCTTGGGATCTTTGAGTTCCTCACCGCCCTCTCTGGGCCTGACTCCCCTAAATAACTTCTCAGCTGCAAATGCTGCTACTTCCCTGCTCACCCTCCTTTCCAGACCCCTGATAAATTCATTAAGCGCAGGACCTAGCCTGACGCCTTCAGGCTCCGCTGTTAACCTTGTGTCCTTTAGTCCTGCTCTCGCTTTCTATGCCCAGCCAGCCTTTGATCCACGACAATACTGTCTCTCTCACCCAGGATGACTTCGCTTCTTTAGCCACCTCTTGTGGGGGACCTTGGAAAAGGCCTTTGGAATGTCTAAATTACGTCAGCTCATTCAGTAGATGAGTGAGAAGTGATTTTCCTTGGCAAAAATCATGCTGGTTATAACCCTGATCTTCTGTTGTTAAAGATCATTTCAACCAGCCTGCCAGGTACAGATGTACGGCTGACTGATCTAATTCCCCGGGTCACCCCAGGGCCTTCCCTAGATCTGGGTACAGCATTTGGCCCCCTCGGGTCGCCTGGGACAGGGGCTGCATATCTCTGTTAGCGAGGACCGGGGCGGGGGGTGTTCAGAGCCCAACAGCTCACAGCCCTCCCTGCCCCTGCCAGCCCCCCCCCGGCTCACCTGCAGGCTGTAGAGCAGGAGCAGGCGGAGGGCAGGCCGGCGCACCTCCCGCAGGTAGGTCCCAACACGCTGCTGGGTGCAGCGTGCCACCACGTTCACCAGCTCCCCCAGGAGCATGGGGATCCGGATGTTGAGCAGGGCCACGCCCAAGGCAAACTGCAGAGAGAGATCAGAGCCCAGCATTGACCCCTGGGGCCCACGGGCTGGGCCAGGCCGGTGGGGGTATCACCCCCAGGGCCACGTGGGTCAGACTGAGACATGGGGGGTACGGGCCCGGGAGCCCCCAGACTGGCCAAGGCTGGAGCCTGCTGGTCCGGCAGGGGGCTGGGCTCCTCCTCCAGGCCCCCCCGCGTTCTCTGGGGGGCGCGCCAGGAGGTTCTTACCACGACGGCTGCCGACAGGGCCAGCAGCTGCGGGCGAAGGAACTTCCAGAACTCGGCCCAGGCGAAGTCGGGCTCTGGCTTGGGGGAAGCAGGGGCCGGGCCGGGGCTCCCAGCCTCCTGGCAACGAGCTCCTCTGCGGGCGAGGCCGGCCCCCAGGCCCAGCAAGGCTGGGCCCGCCAGGAGCGCGGTGGCCCGGCCCAGCGAGAAGGGGCAGCGGGGCAGGGCTGGGGACGGCGCGGCCAGGCGGCCGGGGGCTCGGAGGAAGATGGAGACTCTGGCATGACTGGCCACGTACCTAAAAGGAGAAGGGGGGGGTGAGGCGCCCCGGGCGGTGCCCGCTCCCCCCTGCTCCCCAGGCCCGGCTCCCCCTCTGCCCACGGCTCCAACTCCCCCCCCGCGCCCGGCTCCCCCCTGCTCCCCGCGCCCCCCTCTGCCCACGGCTCCAGCTCCCCCCTCTGCCCACGGCTCCCCCCTGCTCCCCGCTCCCCGGGCCCGGCTCCCCCCTCTGCCCACGGCTCCAGCTCCCCCCCTGCGCCCGGCTCCCCGGGCCTGGCTCCCCCCTCTGCCCACGGCTCCAACTCCCCCCCCGCCGGGCCCGGCTCCCCCCTGCTCCCCGCTCCCCCCTCTGCCCACGGCTCCCCCCTGCTCCCCGCGCCCAGCTCCCCCCTCTGCCCACGGCTCCCCCCCGCTCCCCCCTCTGCCCACGGCTCCCCCCTGCTCCCCGCGCCCAGCTCCCCCCTCTGCCCACGGCTCCCCCCCGCTCCCCGCTCCCCCCTCTGCCCACGGCTCCCCCCCGCTCCCCGCTCCCCCCTCTGCCCACGGCTCCCCCCTGCTCCCCGGGCCCGGCTCCCCCCTCTGCCCACGGCTCCCCCCTGCTCCCCGGGCCCGGCTCCCCCCTCTGCCCACGGCTCCAGCTCCCCCCCGCCGGGCCCGGCTCCCCCCTGCTCCCAGCTCCCCCCTCTGCCCACGGCTCCCCCCTGCTCCCCACTCCCCGGGCCTGGCTCCCCCCTCTGCCCACGGCTCCAACTCCCCCCCCGCCGGGCCCGGCTCCCCCCTGCTCCCCGCTCCCCCCTCTGCCCACGGCTCCCCCCTGCTCCCCGCGCCCAGCTCCCCCCTCTGCCCACGGCTCCCCCCCGCTCCCCGCTCCCCCCTCTGCCCACGGCTCCAGCTCCCCCCCCGCCGGGCCCGGCTCCCCCCCGCTCCCCCCTCTCCCCACGGCTCCAGCTCCCCCCCCGGGCCCGGCTCCCCCCCCCGGGCCCGGCTCCCCCCCCCGGGCCCGGCGGGGAGCGTGTCACACCGGCGCGCGCCGTGGGGGCTCCAGGGGCACGTGCACGGGGGGGGGGCAGCGGGCTCCGGGCTGGGACCGGGAACCCAGGCGTCCGGGTGACGCGCTACCTGGCCCGGCAGCCCCCGCGCCCCGCCCGGAGCAGCAGCAGCAGCAGCATCGCGAAAGCAGCGGCCCGGCCGGCCCACAATGCACCGCGCCACGGGCTGCGGGGGCGGGTCGTCGCCGCCGAGAGCTTCCGGGCCAGAGCCCCGCCCCCTGGCTGACCCCGCCCCCAAGCCAGAGCCCCGCCCCTCCCTGGGCGAACCCCGCCCCCAAGCCAGAGCCCCGCCCCCCCGGCCAGAGCCCCGCCCATTCACAGACTGACCCCGCCCCTCCCTGGGCCAGAGCCCCGCCCATTCACAGACTGACCCCGCCCCTCCCTGGGCCAGAGCCCCGCCCATTCACAGACTGATCCCGCCCCTCCCTGGGCCAGAGCCCCGCCCATTCACAGACTGACCCCGCCCCTCCCTGGGCCAGAGCCCCGCCCATTCACAGACTGACCCCGCCCCTCCCTGGGCCAGAGCCCCGCCCATTCACAGACTGACCCCGCCCCTCCCTGGGCCAGAGCCCCGCCCATTCACAGACTGACCCCGCCCCACCCTGGGCCAGAGCCCCGCCCATTCACAGACTGACCCCGCCCCTGGGGCAAAGCCCCACCTCTCCCGGCAATGACCCCGCCCCCAGCCAGAGCCCCGCCCCTCTCGGACTGGAGTCAGACGGGCAGCTCTGGCCGAGGCTCCGTGACCCCAGCTCTGCCCCCTGCCAGGTGCCCCAGGGCCAGGGCCCGAGGAAAGCAGCTGGCTCCCTGCCCCCTGGAGCAGCGGCAGCCCGGGGTGACCGGCTTCCTTCTGGGCGTTGGTGCAGCCGGCCGTGCTGGCCGGCTCCGTGCCCTGAGGCCATCGGACCCACGGCCGGCTGGGGCTGGGCAGAGTCTGAGTGGGTGGCCCTGCCCTCGCAGCGGGGCTGGGCCCCAGACCATGGGGGTGCGGGAGGCCACACCGGACACGGGGCCGGTCCCCGAGTCGCTAGAGTCATCGTGGAAAACGACGAGCTGCAATTATCAAAACTAAACACTTTATTGGGGGGCTGCAGGGGGGGAGGCAGCAGCAGTGGGGCAAAGGGCCCTGCTCCCACCCCCATGGGCCGAGGAGCCAGGGGCCACGCAGGGGGCGGGCTCCAGCAGGCTCCGCGCCTGCGCCGAGAAGGACTGAGAGCGGATCCGCGAGGCCACCTCCTGCGTGCGGAACGTCAGGCCGAAGATGTCCTCGTGGCAGCGGTTCTGGTCCTGGGGGAGAGACCCGGGGTGAGGGGCGCCGGGCAGGGCAGCACCCACAGGGCACCGAGACTGATGCCCAGGGAGCCCTGCAATTCCAGCCCCCCTCCATCCCAACCCGCAGCCCTTATCCCAGCCCCGGGGCCCCCCACCCCCCTGCCCTGCCGGCACCCCTCCGTCCCATCCCGCAGCCCCTATCCCAGCCCTGCCGCACCCCTCAGTCCCAACCTGCAGCCCCTACCCAGCCCTGCCAGCACCCTTCCGTCCCCACCCGCAGCCCCTATCCCAACCCCGGGACCCCCCACCCCCCTGCCCTGCCGGCACCCCTCTGTCCCATCCCGCAGCCCCTATCCCAGCCCTGCCGCACCCCTCAGTCCCAAACCGCAGCCCCTATCCCAGCCCTGCCGCACCCCTCAGTCCCAACCTGCAGCCCCTACCCAGCCCTGCCGGCACCCCTCAGTCCCAACCCGCAGCCCTTATCCCAGCCCCGGGGCCCCCCCGCCCCCCAGCCCTGCCGGCACCCCTCAGTCCCCACCTGCAGCCCCTACCCAGCCCTGCCGGCACCCCTCAGTCCCCACCTGCAGCCCCTACCCAGCCCTGCCGGCACCCCTCAGTCCCAACCCGCAGCCCCTATCCCAGCCCCGGGGCCCCCCCGCCCCCCAGCCCTGCCGGCACCCCTCCGTCCCCACCTGCAGCCCCTATCCCAGCCCTGCCGCACCCCTCAGTCCCAACCTGCAGCCCCTATCCCAGCCCTGCCAGCACCCCTCAGTCCCAACCCGCAGACCTTATCCCAGCCCCGGGGCCCCCCACCCCCCTGCCCTGCCGGCACCCCTCTGTCCCATCCCGCAGCCCCTATCCCAGCCCTGCCGCACCCCTCAGTCCCAACCTGCAGCCCCTATCCCAGCCCTGCCAGCACCCCTCAGTCCCAACCCGCAGCCCCTATCCCAGCCCTGCCGCACCCCTCAGTCCCAACCTGCAGCCCCTATCCCAGCCCTGCCGCACCCCTCCGTCTCATCCCGCAGCCCCTATCCCAGCCCTGCCGCACCCCTCAGTCCCAACCTGCAGCCCCTACCCAGCCCTGCCGGCACCCCTCAGTCCCAACCCGCAGCCCCTATCCCAGCCCCGGGGTCCCCCCGCCCCCCAGCCCTGCCGGCACCCCTCCGTCCCCACCTGCAGCCCCTATCCCAGCCCTGCCGGCACCCCTCCGTCCCCACCTGCAGCCCCTATCCCAGCCCTGGCAGCACCCCTCCGTCCCCACCCGCAGCCCTTATCCCAGCCCCGGGGCCTCCCACCCCCCTGCCCTGCCGGCACCCCTCCGTCCCATCCCGCAGCCCCTATCCCAGCCCTGCCGGCACCCCTCCGTCCCCACCCGCAGCCCTTATCCCAGCCCCGGGGCCTCCCACCCCCCTGCCCTGCCGGCACCCCTCTGTCCCATCCCGCAGCCCCTATCCCAGCCCTGCCGCACCCCTCAGTCCCAACCTGCAGCCCCTACCCAGCCCTGCCAGCACCCCTCAGTCCCAACCCGCAGCCCCTATCCCAGCCCTGCCGCACCCCTCAGTCCCAACCTGCAGCCCCTATCCCAGCCCTGCCAGCACCCCTCAGTCCCAACCCGCAGCCCCTATCCCAGCCCTGCCGCACCCCTCAGTCCCAACCTGCAGCCCCTATCCCAGCCCTGCCAGCACCCCTCAGTCCCAACCCGCAGCCCCTATCCCAGCCCTGCCGCACCCCTCCGTCCCAACCCGCAGCCCCTATCCCAGCCCTGCCGCACCCCTCAGTCCCAACCTGCAGCCCCTCACCCAGCTCTGCCGCACCCCTCAGTCCCAAACCGCAGCTCCTATCCCAGCCCCGGGGCCCCCCCGCCCTCCAGCCCTGCCGGCACTCCTCCATCCCCACCTGCAGCCCCTATCCCAGCCCTGCCAGCACCCCTCCGTCCCCACCCGCAGCCCTTATCCCAGACCTGGGGCCCCCCACCTCCCTGCCCTGCCGGCACCCCTCCGTCCCATCCCGCAGCCCCTATCCCAGCCCTGCCGCACCCCTCAGTCCCAACCTGCAGCCCTAACCCAGCCCTGCCGCACCCCTCAGTCCCAACCCGCAGCCCCTATCCCAGCCCTGCCGCCCCCCTCAGTCCCAACCTGCAGCCCCTATCCCAGCCCCGGGGCCCCCCCAGCCCTGCCAGCACCCCTCCGTCCGCACCCACAGCCCCTATCCCAGCCCCGGGGGCCCCCCACCCCCCAGCCCTGCCGGCACCCCTCCGTCCCCACCCTCAGCCCCTATCCCAGCCCCGGGCCCCCCCACCCCCCAGCTCTGCCAGCACCCCTCCATCCCATCCCCAGCCCTGGGGTCCCACCCCCACAGCTCTGCCGGTGCCCCTCACTGCTGACCCACAGCCCCCTACTTGCCTACGCCAGGCTGCCCGCGTCCCCGTGCCCCCAGCTGGGGCCGCTCCCCCACCCCGTACCCGGAGTTCGCTGATTAGGTCTCCGGCCTCGGCCAGCGTCATGCCTCCCTCCTGGGCCAGGATCTGCTGCACCGTCTGCAGGACGCCGGTGGCCATGGTGACGTCCCCGCAGACGTAGAGGTGGCCCCCGCGCTGGCATAGCACCTGGTGCACCTCGCCCGGCAGCTGCGTCCGCAGGACGTCCTGCACGTAGGCCTGGGGCAGGGCAGAGCGTCAGTGCGGGCCGCCCCGGCCCCCCAGCCAGCCCCGCTGGGCGCAGCCCCCGTTACCTTGGGGATGTCGGGGTCCCTGGAGAAAGCCGTCAGCACCCGGCTCAGCGCCCCCTTCTGCTGGGCCTCCAGCGCCTCCTGCTGGTAGAGGTGGTCGAGGCGGGCACAGCGGCAGCCGAACACCAGGGTCATCTCGCCCGGCCGGAGGCCTGGAGGGCAGGGGCAGGGTGAGGGGCAGTAGTGGCCCCCCCGCCCCGGGATCCTGCTCCCGCCCTGGCCCTGCCGAGACCCCTCCCGGACACACCCTCCCAGTGCCCCTCGGCAAGGCGCACCAGGTCCCCCCAGCCAAGAGCCCTAGGGACCCCCAGCCTCTCCGCCCAATCCAGGCCCCCCAGGCCCTGTCCCCAGTCCCCCAACCTGCCCAGGCCATGAGCCCTAGGGACCCCCAGCCCCCCGCCCAATCCAGGCCCCCCGGCCGTCTGACCTTCCGTCTCCATGGCGTGCAGCCGCTGCTGCCAGAAGCCCCGGAAGGGGGCGATGCCGGTGCCCGGACCCACCAGGATGCAGGGGGCACTGGGGTCCTGCGGGAGCCGGAAGGACGGGGCCCTGTGTGGGGAGGGACGGTGTCTGGGGCATGGCACCGGGTCGAGCCGCCTGCGCGCTGCAGGGCCTCGGGGCAGGGGCCACGGCAGCAGAAAGGGTTAATGGGAGGAGGAGGGGTCCCCAGACTAGGGGTGGAGCAGGGCATGCTGGGAGATGTGGGGCCTGTGGGGTGAAAGAGCCACAGGAGGGAGCATGCGGGCAGGGTCCAAGCCCCACCAGCCCCCACCCTGAGCCTCATGCAGGGTCCCCCCCTCCCCTCGCCCTGGCTCTGTCCTGGGCAGGGTCCCACCCCCATCCAGGCTCTGTGCCCCGGGGCAGGGTCCCAGCTCTGCCAGCCCCCCGCCTTGGCTCTGTGCCACGGGGCAGGGTCCCAGCCCCGCCAGCCCCCCGCCTTGGCTCTGTGCCCCGGGGCAGGGTCCCAGCTCCGCCAGCCCCCCGCCTTGGCTCTGTGCCCCGGGGCAGGGTCCCAGCTCGGCCAGCCCCCCGCCTTGGCTCTGTGCCACGGGGCAGGGTCCCAGCCCCGCCAGCCCCCCGCCTTGGCTCTGTGCCCCGGGGCAGAGTCCCAGCTCCGCCAGCCCCCCGCCTTGGCTCTGTGCCCCAGGGCAGGGTCCCAGCTCTGCCAGCCCCCCGCCTTGGCTCTGTGCCCCGGGGCAGGGTCCCAGCTCCGCCAGCCCCCCGCCTTGGCTCTGTGCCCCGGGGCAGGGTCCCAGCCCTGCCAGCCCCCGCCTTGGCTCTGTGCCCCGGGGCAGGGTCCCAGCCCCGCCAACCCCCCGCCTTGGCTCTGTGCCCCAGGGCAGGGTCCCAGCTCTGCCAGCCCCCCGCCTTGGCTCTGTGCCACGGGGCAGGGTCCCAGCCCCGCCAGCCCCCCGCCTTGGCTCTGTGCCCCGGGGCAGGGTCCCAGCTCCGCCAGCCCCCCGCCTTGGCTCTGTGCCCCAGGGCAGGGTCCCAGCTCTGCCAGCCCCCCGCCTTGGCTCTGTGCCACGGGGCAGGGTCCCAGCCCCGCCAGCCCCCCGCCTTGGCTCTGTGCCCCGGGGCAGGGTCCCAGCCCCGCCAGCCCCCCGCCTTGGCTCTGTGCCCCGGGGCAGGGTCCCAGCTCCGCCAGCCCCCCGCCTTGGCTCTGTGCCCCGGGGCAGGGTCCCAGCTCTGCCAGCCCCCGCCTTGGCTCTGTGCCCCGGGGCAGGGTCCCAGCCCCGCCAACCCCCCGCCTTGGCTCTGTGCCCCGGGGCAGGGTCCCAGCTCTGCCAGCCCCCCGCCTTGGCTCTGTGCCCCGGGGCAGGGTCCCAGCTCCGCCAGCCCCCCGCCTTGGCTCTGTGCCCCGGGGCAGGGTCCCAGCCCCGCCAACCCCCCGCCTTGGCTCTGTGCCCTGGGGCAGGGTCCCAGCTCTGCCAGCCCCCGCCTTGGCTCTGTGCCCCGGGGCAGGGTCCCAGCTCTGCCAGCCCCCCGCCTTGGCTCTGTGCCCCATGCAGGGTCCCGGCTCTGCCAGCCACCCCCCTTGGCTCTGTGCCCCGGGGCAGGGTCCCAGCTCTGCCAGCCCCCGCCTTGGCTCTGTGCCCCGGGGCAGGGTCCCAGCTCCGCCAGCCCCCCGCCTTGGCTCTGTGCCCCGGGGCAGGGTCCCAGCCCCGCCAACCCCCCGCCTTGGCTCTGTGCCCCGGGGCAGGGTCCCAGCTCTGCCAGCCCCCCGCCTTGGCTCTGTGCCCCATGCAGGGTCCCGGCTCTGCCAGCCACCCCCCTTGGCTCTGTGCCCCGGGGCAGGGTCCCAGCTCTGCCAGCCCCCCACCTTGGCTCTGTGCCCTGGGGCAGGGTCCCAGCTCTGCCAGCCCCCCACCTTGGCTCTGTGCCCCATGCAGGGTCCCGGCCCCCCTTACCCTCTGATGAAGGCAGGCACCATGTCCCCCTCCTGCAGCTGGGCCAGCCAGGTGGAACAGACACCGAAGTGCAGGGGCCCCTTGCCGTCTGTGGGACACAGGGGAGGAGGGGCAGGGTGCTCAGAAGCCTGATGGGGATGGCACCTGGCCCGCATCCCCCTCCCCTTCCACCCGGTACCCTCCCCACCTCCCCTCTCCCACTCAGATACCCTCCCTCCATCTCCCCTCCCAAGCTCCATCTCCCTGGGGTGGGGGTGGGGTTGGGGGAGCCAGGCTGCTCACCTTGCTGCGGGGTTGCCCTGGCCATGGGGTATCACTCACTCTAGCTGTGGGGGGGTGTTGCTCATCCTCACTGGGGGTGGGGTCACTCCCTGGCTGTGTGGGGTGGAAGGGGGGTTGCTCCCCTGGCTGGGGATAATATTCAAGGCATAACTATCATGGCAATTAATTGATCTTTAACTATTCATGGTAAATAGGCCCAATGGCCGGTGATGGGATGTTAGATGGGTGGGATCTGAGTTACTACAGAGAATTATTTCCTGGGTGTCTGGCTGGTGAGTCTTCCCCACATGCTCAGGGTTCAGCTGATCGCCATATTTGGGGTCGGGAAGGAATTTTCCTCCAGGGCAGATTGGAAGAGGCCCTGGGGGTTTTTCCCCTTCCTCTGTAGCATGGGGCACGGGTCACTTGCTGGAGGATTCTCTGCTCCTGGAAGTCTTTAAACCACAATTTGAGGACTTCAATAGCTCAGACATAGGTGAGAGGTTTATCCCAAGAGTGGGTGGGTGAGATTCTGTGGCCTGCATTGGGCAGGAGGTCAGACTAGATCATCATAATGGTCCCTTCGGACCTTAATATCTATGAATCTATGTAAAAAGAAAAGGAGGACTTGTGGCACCTTAGAGACTAACCAATTTATCTGAGTATAAGCTTTCGGGAGCCATAGCTCACTTCATCGGATGCATTCAGTGGAAAATACAATGGGGAGATTTAAATACACAGAGAACATGAAACAATGGGTGTTACCATACACACTCTAACGAGAGTGATCAGGTGAGGTGAGCTATTACCAGGAGGAAGCAGGGGCGGGGGCGGAACCTTTTGTAGTGATAATCAAAGTGGGCCATTTCCAGCAGTTGACAAGAACGTCTGAGGAACAGCGAGGGTGGGGTGGGGGAATAAACATGGGGAAATAGTTTTACACAAAGATGGACTACAAGCCGTCAGGAACAGTATCCCTGATAATGTCACGGCAAACCTGGTGGCTGAACGTTGTGACTTTGTTCTCACCCATAACTAGTTCACCTTTGGGGACAATGTATACCTTCAGATCAGCAGCACTGCTATGGGTACCTGCATGGCCCCACAGTATGCCAACATTTTTATGGCTGACTTAGAACAACGCTTCCTCAGCTCTCGTCCCCTAACGCCCCTACTCTACTTGCGCTACATTGATGACATCTTCATCATCTGGACCCATGGAAAAGAAGCCCTTGAGGAATTCCACCTGGATTTCAACAATTTCCATCCCACCATCAACCTCAGCCTAGACCAGTCCACACAAGACATCCACTTCCTGGACACTACGATGCTAATAAGCGATGGTCACATAAACACCACCCTATACCGGAAGCCTACTGACCGCTATTCCTACCTACATGCCTCCAGTTTTCACCCTGACCACACCACACGATCCATCATCTACAGCCAAGCTCTACGATAAAACTGCATTTGCTCCAACCCCTCAGACAGAGAAACACCCACAAAATCTCTATCAAGCGTTCTTACAACTACAATACCCACCTGCTGAAGTGAAGAAACAGATTGATAGAGCCAGAGGAGTACCCAGAAGTCACCTACTACAGGACAGGCCCAACAAAGAAAACAACAGAACGCCACTAGCCGTCACCTTCAGCCCCCAACTAAAACCCCTCCAACGCATCATCAAGGATCTACAACCTATCCTGAAGGACGACCATCACCCTCACAGATCTTGGGAGACAGGCCAGTCCTTTCTTACAGACAGACCCCCAACCTGAAGCAAATATTCACCAGCAAACACACACCACACAACAGAACCACTAACCCAGGAACCTATCCTTGCAACAAAACCCATTGCCAACTGTGTCCACCTATCTATTCAGGGGACACCATCATAGGGCCTAATCACATCAGCCACACTGTCAGAGGCTCGTTCACCTGCACATCTACCAATGTGATATATGCCATCATGTGCCAGCAATGCCCCTCTGCCATTTACATTGGTCAAACTGGACAGTCTCTACGTAAAAGAATAAATGGACACAAATCAGACGTCAACAATTATAACGTTCAAAAACCAGTCACAGATCACTTCAGTCTCTCTGGTCACTCCATTACAGACCTAAAAGTTGCAATTCTTCAACAAAACAAACTTCAAAAACAGACTCCAGGGAGAGACTGCTGAACTGGAATTAATTTGCAAACTGGATACAATTAACTTAGGGTATGTCTACACTACGAAATTAGGTCGAATTTATAGAAGTCGGTTTTTTAGAAATCGGTTTTATATATTCGAGTGTGTGCGTCCCCACAAAAAATGCTCTAAGTGCATTAAGTGCAGTAACTCGGCGGAGCGCTTCCACAGGACCGAGGCAAGCGTCGACTTCCGGAGTGTTGCACTGTGGGTAGCTATCCCACAGTTCCCGCAGTCTCCGCTGCCCATTGGAATTCTGGGTTGAGATCCCAATGCCTGATGGGGCTAAAACATTGTCGCGGGTGGTTCTGGGTACATATCGTCAGGCCCCCGTTCCCTCCCTCCCTCCGTGAAAGCAAGGGCAGACAATCGTTTCGCGCCTTTTTTCCTGAGTTACCTGTGCAGACGCCATACCACGGCAAGCATGGAGCCCGCTCAGGTAACCGTCACCCTATGTCTCCTGGGTGCTGGCAGACGTGGTACGGCATTGCTACACAGCAGCAGCAACCCATTGCCTTGTGGCAGCAGACGGTGCAATTGGACTGGTAGCTGTCATCGTCATGTCCGAGGTGCTCCTGGTGGCCTGTGTGAGGTCAATCAGGAGCACCTGGGCAGACATGAGCGCAGGGACTAAATTTGGAGTGACTTGACCAGGTCATTCTCTTTAGTCCTGCAGTTAGTCCTATTGAACCATCTTATGGTGAGCAGGCAGGTGATACGGATTGCTAGCAGTCCTATTGCATCATCTTCTGCCGGGCAGGCAAGAGATGAGGATGGCTAGCAGTCCTATTGTACCATCTTCTGCCGAGCAGCCATGAGATGTGGATGGCATGCAGTCCTTCTGCACCGTCTGCTGCCAGCCAAAGATGTAAAAGATAGATGGAGTGGATCAAAACAAGAAATAGACCAGATTTGTTTTGTACTCATTTGCAAACCCCCCTCCACCCCCGTCTAGGGGACTCATTCCTCTAGGTCACACTGCAGTCACTCACAGAGAAGGTGCAGCGAGGTAAATCTAGCCATGTATCAATCAGAGGCCAGACTAATCTCCTTGTTCCAATAAGAACAATAACTTAGGTGCACCATTTCTTATTGGAACCCTCCGTGAAGTCCTGCCTGAAATACTCCTTGATGTAAAGCCACCCCCTTTGTTGATTTTAGCTCCCTGTAAGCCAACCCTGTAAGCCGTGTCGTCAGTCGCCCCTCCCTGCGTCAGAGCAACGGCAAATTCGACCCAGAAAGGCCGATTTAAGCGCTAATCCACTTGTCAGGGGTGGAGTAAGGAAATCGATTTTAAGAGCCCTTTAAGTCGAAATAAAGGGCTTCATCGTGTGGACAGGTGCTGGTTTACATCGATTTAAAGCTGTTAAATTCGACCTAAAGTCCTAGTGTAGACCAGGGCTTAGGCTTGAATAGAGACTGGGAGTGGATGGGTCATTACACAAAGTAAAACTATTTCCCCATGTTTATTCCCCCCTCCCCCCCTGTTCCTCAGAGGTTCTTGTCAACTGCTGGAAATGGCCCACCTTGATTATCACTACAAAAGGTCCCACCCCTACTTGCCACCCCCCCGCCCCCGCTCTCCTGCTGGTAATAGCTCAGGTTACCTGATCACTCTGGTTACAGTGTGTATGGTAACACCCATTGTTTCATGTTCTCTGTGTATATAAATCTCCCCACTGTATTTTTCACTACATGCATCCGATGAAGTGAGCTGTAGCTTATGAAAGTTTATGCTCAAATAAATTTGTTAGTCTCTAAGGTGCCACAAGTCCGCCTGTTCTTTTTATGAGTTTACGGTAAGCATGCCTTTAGCCAGAATCCACCTTGAATGGAATGGTTACTAAGCATGAAGTTATAGCTGGTGTAAGGAAGTTATTGCCTAAGGCTCTTTTGATTGGGAAAGATATTAAAGTTTTGTTCAATCCAGTTAACCGGTCACAGGAAAGGAACGATCTTAAACCTGTGTCTATTATGGGCAATGATTTGCCTGGGGAGGGTTTCTCCAAATGTCTGTCTGAGGAAAAGAGCTGTTTGTCTGTGAATGAAGTTTCTGAATGTCTGTCTAGTGTCTCAGAAGTGAATCTGGAATTAGATAAAGAGCAGAAAGATCTCGTGGGTCAGGAAAACGTTTCTCAGGAGCAGATTAAAGTGGATGGTCAGGTTAACTGAGGAAGGAAAAGGTAGATTTTTGATGGGTGATGGATTGTTGGCTAGTGCAGCTTGTAAAAGTGAACCTGGAATAGGTAACTGTGATTTGATGGAAGTAACTCAGTGTAGTGAGAAGAACAGCAGTTTGCCACTCCCAACAGATAATGTGCCTGGTAAGGAAAGTCTCGATGAGCCTAGGCAGCCTTGTGAGCTGATGGCTGTGTCTAGTCAGCAGGGTGGGAAGGCGAGGAGAGTGGAAGATGAGTGTCCCTGGACCTTACCTGTTAGCTGGGTGGAGAATTGGGACAGTGAAGGAAATGTGCCTGTGTCTGTCAGGGGTATTGACTTGCCTGTGGAGGGAGCTACCCTGATCTCCAAGCAGTTGCCTGTGAACAGCCTTGTGTGCTGGGACAAGGCAAATGAGATCCCAAGCTGTGTGTCTGGTAAAGGAGAAGGTGTCTCCAGTTCTTTGTCTGTGGAGCAGACAGAAGGGGCCTTTCAGCCTGTGCTGGTCGAGGATAGTGCAGTTGTCTGGTTCACTGTAAGTAGGTCGCATCCAGTTAGTGTCCTAGCAAAATCCCAGAGCCCAGACAATTCTGGTGCTTGTATTTTGCCTGTTGCTAGTGTGTGGTTGGAAAAGGGTGGAGCAACTCTGTCTGACCAGGTTGATGTCCTAGCCAGACCACAAGGAGAGCATAAAGGTGATTTGATTGTGTTACCTACTAACAGTTTGACAACTTGTAAAAAGAAGGAAAAGATTCCTGAACTTGTGTGTGGCAAAGGGAAGGAGAATGCTTCTGACCTTTTATCTAGGAAGTCTGTCAGTTTGCCTGAAAGGGGATTGTGTAGGAATCCGCCGGATGGGCCAGAGGTGATTCTGGATGTAAGTGAAACTCAGAAGTTGGAAGTGGCTCAGCAGAGCAATGCTTCTGTAGAGCAAGGTAAAGGTAAATTGATGCTTAGAAAGATTCCTGAAGAGAAAAATTTTCAGGGTGGTCTCTGCAAGCAGTTTACTGCAACTGAAGGGGGTGGAAGTGATTTAACCAAGGAAGTTTCAGTTCCTCACAGCCAGAAATTTTCTGTTGTAAATGGATCCACTGACTTTCCTTTTGAAAGATCCAGTGTGGATAGCTTTGAGAAGGTCTCAGATGGAGTAAAAACTGTTAAGAAAGTTGACCAGCCCTGTGACCAAGTGGCTGTGTTTGGCCAGCTTGTTGGGAAGACAATGGTGTTGGAACAGGAATGTCTCCGGGCTAATTCTATAAGTAAGCAGTCCGTGCTTCACAGTCTGCAACTGGTAAACACACCTAGCCAGAAAAAAACAAGGACTCCTTGTGGCACCTTAGAGACTAACCAATTTATTTGGGTATAAGCTTTCGTGAGCTACAGCTCACTTCATCGGATGCATTCAGTGGAAAAGACAGTAGGAAGATATATATACACAGAGAACATGAAACAATGGGTGTTGCCATACCAACTGTAAGGAGACCTATCAATTTGAAAACTCGTGAGTTTCAAAGAGTTATCTTTGAAAACTCGTGGCGAACCGGGGAAGTCCCGGATGACTGGAAAAAGGCTAATGTAGTGCCAATCTTTAAAAAAGGGAAGAAGGAAGATCCTGGGAACTACAGGCCAGTCAGCCTCACCTCAGTCCCTGGAAAAATCATGGAGCAGGTCCTCAAAGAATCAATCCTGAAGCACTTGCATGAGAGGAAAGTGATCAGGAACAGCCAGCATGGATTCACCAAGGGAAGGTCATGCCTGACTAATCTAATCGCCTTTTATGATGAGATTACTGGTTCTGTGGATGAAGGGAAAGCAGTGGATGTATTGTTTCTTGACTTTAGCAAAGCTTTTGACACGGTCTCCCATAGTATTCTTGTCAGCAAGTTAAGGAAGTATGGGCTGGATGAATGCACTATAAGGTGGGTAGAAAGCTGGCTAAATTGTCGGGCTCAACGGGTAGTGATCAATGGCTCCATGTCTAGTTGGCAGCCGGTATCAAGTGGAGTGCCCCAAGGGTCGGTCCTGGGGCCGGTTTTATTCAATATCTTCATAAATGATCTGGAGGATGGTGTGGATTGCACTCTCAGCAAATTTGCGGATGATACTAAACTGGGAGGAGTGGTAGATACGCTGGAGGGGAGGGATAGGATACAGAAGGACCTAGACCAATTGGAAGATTGGGCCAAAAGGAATCTGATGAGGTTCAATAAGGATAAGTGCAGGGTCCTGCACTTAGGACGGAAGAACCCAATGCACAGCTACAGACTAGGGACCGAATGGCTAGGCAGCAGTTCTGCAGAAAAGGACCTAGGGGTGACAGTGGACGAGAAGCTGGATATGAGTCAGCAGTGTGCCCTTGTTGCCAAGAAGGCCAATGGCATTTTGGGATGTATAAGTAGGGGCATAGCGAGCAGATCGAGGGATGTGATCGTTCCCCTCTATTCGACATTGGTGAGGCCTCATCTGGAGTACTGTGTCCAGTTTTGGGCCCCACACTTCAAGAAGGATGTGGATAAATTGGAGAGAGTCCAGCGAAGGGCAACAAAAATGATTAGGGGACTGGAACACATGAGTTATGAGGAGAGGCTGAGGGAGCTGGGATTGTTTAGCCTGCAGAAGAGAAGAATGAGGGGGGATTTGATAGCTGCTTTCAACTACCTGAAAGGGGGTTCCAAAGAGGATGGCTCTAGACTGTTCTCAATGGTAGCAGATGACAGAACGAGGAGTAATGGTCTCAAGTTGCAGTGGGGGAGGTTTAGATTGGATATTAGGAAAAACTTTTTCACTAAGAGGGTGGTGAAACACTGGAATGCGTTACCTAGGGAGGTGGTAGAATCTCCTTCCTTAGAGGTTTTTAAGGTCAGGCTTGACAAAGCCCTGGCTGGGATGATTTAACTGGGAATTGGTCCTGCTTTGAGCAGGGGGTTGGACTAGATGACCTTCTGGGGTCCCTTCCAACCCTGATATTCTATGATTCTATGATTCTATGATTCTAATTATCAGCAGGGGAAAAAAACCTTTTGTAGTGATAATCAGGATGGCCCATTTCTAACAGTTGACAAGAAGGTGTCAGTAAGAGTAGGGGGGAAATTAGCAGGGGGAAATAGTTTTTACTTTGTGTAATGACCCATCCACACCCAGTGGAATTCCTGTGAGCAGGAAGTTTCCACTTTCAACCTTCTAGGAAAAAGGTGGGGAGGGAAAGACCCCATCCTACTGAAGGGAAAAATGAGTGTCCAGCCTTGAAATTGGTAGCAGCTAAGAATTTAAAGGCTAGTGTCTGTGGTAATGCAAATTGCCTGGCTGGCAGGGAGAGGAAGAACTTGTTAATAGCTGTTAGCACAGAGAGCATGCCCCATCAGCCAGTGAGTTCGGTTAAGCAAGAGAAATCCGGGTTTGATCCTTCAGGACAAGGAGGAAAAAGAGAACTTGATTTTGCAAAAGGAAGCCGCAGGCTAACCCTAAAATGCCAAAATCCCAATGGTATTGGGCCAAAGGTGATTGTGATTGCGATGGATTTGTTGTTGTTGCTCATGGTAATTCTTGTAACTAGTGTGTTGCTATTACCATAACTGAAAATATGTCCAATGTACCTAATCTTTTGAAAAAACCCCTGACCATGTTAAGAGTGATACATGAGATCACACTTTGTGTTAAACAGCCTTGTTATACTGATGTTTCACGGTTAATGCCCGTGAACAGTCTTGGAACTTGGAACTTTTCACAGGGGAAAAGACATTCCAGACCGGATGTGCTGTATGAAAAGGGAAACTGAGGCACACTATCCTATTGCTTTCACGGCTAACTGCCAAGATTCCTGTACTATGGACAACATTAATATCTACGTTGACGTGATGTTAATTGGGTTCCACACATTTGCCAGAGCTTGTATGGATAAAGTAGCTACGTTCTTTAGCTCTTGGCAAGATCACATGAGACCTACAGGAACCATGCTGCAAGGGCAGATCCAATCCACTATTGTTCTAACCAAGTTTTACCTGGGGTCTGTAAAGAGATTCAATCATGTTATTGACCAGGACTTTGATAAACCATTTCTGTTATAGACTAATACGGCTTCTAACCCAGTACAAGCTGTAGTGAGACAGAACCCAGGATGGGGAGCTCTTGGGATGCAGTCAGTGATGTTTGTGTCATTTCAAATGGGGAGGGGTAACCAGTGGTGTTCCCCAAGGGTCAGTCCTAGGACCAACCATATTCAACTTATTCATAAATGATCTGGAGAAAGGGGAAAACAGTGAGGTGGCAAAGTTTGCGGATGATACTAAACTGCTCAAGATAGTCAAGACCAAAGCAGACTGTGAAGAACTTCAAAAAGATCTCACAAAACGGCAAATGAAATGTAATGTGGATAAATGTAAAGTAATGCACATTGGGAAAAATAACCCCAACTATACATACAATATGATGGGGGCTAATTTAGCTACAACTAATCAGGAGAAAGATCTTGGAGTCATCGTGGGTAGTTCTCTGAAGATGTCCACGCAGTGCGCAGCAGCAGCCAAAAAGGCAAACGGGATGTTAGGAATCATTAAAAAAGGGATAGAGAATAAGACAGAGAATATCTTATTGCCCTTATATAAATCCATGGTGCGCCCACATCTTGAATACTGCGTACAGATGTGGTCCCCTCATCTCAAGAAAGATATACTGGCATTAGAAAAGGTTCAGAAAAGGGCAACTAAAATGATTAGGGGTGTTGGAACGGGTCCCATATGAGGAGAGATTAAAGAGGCTAGGACTTTTCAGCTTGGAAAAGAGGAGACTAAGGGGGGATGTGATAGAGGTCTATAAAATCACGAGTGGTGTGGAGAAAATGAATAAGGAAAAGTTATTTACTTGTTCCCATAATATAAGAGCTTGGGACCACCAAATGAATATTAATGGGCAGCAGGTTTAAAACAAATAAAAGGAAGTTCTTCTTCACTCAGTGCACAGTCAACCTGTGGAACTCCTTGCCTGAGGAGGTTGTGAAGGCTAGGACTATAACAGGGTTTAAAGAGAAAAGGATAAATTCATGGAGGTTAAGTCCATTAATGGCTATTAGCCAGGATGGGTAAGGAATGGTGTCCCTAGCCTCTGTTTGTCAGAGGGTGGAGATGGATGGCAGGAGAGAGATCACTTGACCATTACCTGTTCTTCTGGGGCACCTGGCATTGGCCACTGTGGGTAGACAGGATGCTGGGCTGGATGGACCTTTGGTCTGACCCAGTCTGGCCATTCTTATGTCCTTATCCCTTCCTGCATCAATTTTACATGAACTGGGACTGTATAGATCATTGTTGCAACCAAGGTCCTGCAGTGGCACCAAATCTTGTACAAAGGGGGTCAAATAAGGTGTCCATGAAAAGGTGATGGTTTGCTGGTTAGGATTATGCGGTCTGTATGCATGTATCATTTTTGTATTTAAAGTTATAAGTATTGGCTCTATCCTGTCTGTAGTTCAAACGTGTGCTGTGCTTCTGGGTGCCACCCCAGACAAGTTGGTGTCAGCTCTGCCCAGCCTGCTGGATGGCCCATTAAGGACCATCGGCTACACAACTGACCCACTGAGAGAAGACAGACACACCTTGGGACTCAGCCAGGCATGCAGGGACCTGCCTATGGACAGAACTCTGAGGTATTTCCAGGCCATGTGCTGGGCAGCTTGTGTTTGGAACAAAGGAAGCACAAGCCACATGGCAAAAGGACTATAAAAGGCAGCTGCATCATCTCCATTTTGTCCTCAGTCCTGCTTCTGATCTCTGGAGGGACTTTGCTACGCTGAAGCTCTGAACCAAGGACTGAATGACCCATCCCAGCTGGGGATGTTCTCCAGAGACTTGATTTGAACCTGTCGTTTATTCCATCACTGCTACAAGCCTGAACCAAGAACTTTGCCATGACTGTATGTCATTGATTCGATTGAACCCATTCTAGCTCTCATCTCTATCTTTTTCCTTTTATGAATAAACCTTTAGATTTTAGATTCTAAAGGATTGGCAACAGTGTGATTTGTGGGTAAGATCTGACTTGTGTATTGACTGGGGTCTGGGGCTTGGTCCTTCAGGATCGAGAGAACCTTTCTTCTTTTACTGGGGTGTTGGTTTTCATAACCGTTCATCCCCATAACGAGTGGCCCTGGTGGGGATACTGGGGAACGGGAGTGTCTGAGGGAATTGCTTGTGTGACTTCTGGTTAGCCAGTGGGGTGAGACCGAAGTCCTCTCTGTCTGGCTGGTTTGGTTTGCCTTAGAGGTGGAAAACCCCCATCCATGGGCTGTAACTGCCCTGCTTGAAGCACTTTGTCCTGAATTGGCACTCTCCGTTGGGTCCCGCCGGAACCAGCCTCGTTACAGCATTACATTAGCTCTCCTCCAGTCATTTGGTGGAGAAGCTGATTTAAATGATAGGTTACAGACTACAGTTAGGTTTCAGAGTAGCAGCCGTGTTAGTCTGTATCCACAAAAAGAAAAGGAGGACTTGTGGCACCTTAGAGACTAACCAATTTATTTGAGCATGAGCTTTCGTGAGCTACAGCTCACTTCATCGGATGCTGTAGCTCACGAAAGCTCATGCTCAAATAAATTGGTTAGTCTCTAAGGTGCCACAAGTCCTCCTTTTCCTTTTTTTGAGGCTACACTTAGTAGTCCTGCAATTATACATTGGAGTTCCTTCAGAACTCTTGGGTGATACCATCTGGCCCTGGTGACTTATTACTGTTTAGTTTATCAATTTGTTCCAAAACCTCCTCTAATGACACCTCAATCTGGGACAGTCCCTCAGATCTGTCACCTAAAAAGAATGGCTCAGGTGTGGCAATCTCCCTCACATCCTCAACTGTGAAGACCGATGCAAAGAATTCATTTGGTTTCTCTGCAATGGCCTTATCGTCCTTGAGTGCTCCTGTAACATCTCCATCGTCCAGTGGCCCCACTGGTTGTTTAACAGGCTTCCCGCTTCTGATCTACTTAAAAAAAAATTTTGCTATTACTTTTTGAGTCTTTGTCTAGCTGTTCTTCAAATTCTTTTTTGGCCTGACTAATTGTATTTTGCACTTCATTTGCCAGTGTTTATGCTCCTTTCTATTTTCCTCACTGGGATTTAACTTCCACTTTTTAAAGGATGCCTTTTTGCCTCTTACTGCTTCTTTGACTTTGTTGTTTAGCCGCGGTGCTGCTTTTTGGTTCTCTTACTGTGTTTTTTAATTTGGGATACACACCGAGGCTGAGCCTCTATGATGGTGTCTTTAAAAAGTTTCCACGCAGCTTGCAGAGAGTTCACTTTTGGCACCCTACCTTTTAATTTCTGTTTCACTAACCTCCTCATTTTTGTGTAGTTCCCCCTTCTGAAATTAAATGCTGCTGCTGGGGTGTTTTCCCCGCCACAGGGATGTTAAATTGAATTAGATTAGGGTCACTATTACCAAGCACTCCAGCTCTATTCACCTCTTGGACCTGATCCTGTGCTGTACTTAGGACTAAATCAAGAATTGCCTCTCCTCTGGTGGGTTCCAGGACCAGCTGCTCCAAGAGGCAGTCATTTAAGGTGTCAAGAAACTTTATCTCTGCATCCCATCCTGAGGTGACATGGACCCAGTCAATATGGGGATAGCTGAAATCCCTCAATATTATTGAGTTTTCTATGTTAATGGCCTCTCTAATCAACCTGAGCATTTCACAGTCACTCTCACCATCCTGGTCAGGTGGTCGCTAATATATCCCTACCACTATATTCTTATTATTAGAGCATGGAATTACTGTCCATCGAGATTCTGTGGTACAGTTTGATTCATTTATGATTTTTACTTCATTTGATTCTATACTTTCTTTCATGTGTAGTGCCACTGCCCCACCAGCATGACCCGTTCTGTCCTTGCCATATATTTTGTACCCTGGTAGTACTGTGTCCCATTGATTATCCTCATTCCACCAAGTTTCTGCTTAGATTGTGGTTTTGCTTTTTTGCTTTGATCCGTTTGCTATCCCTTATAGTCACTTAAAATCTATCTTTTGTGGTTAATAAAGTTATTTTTGTTTTGTCTAAAACCAGTGTGTGGGTCATAACTTGGGGCAGAAAGCTATGTATATTCCTCTCCACATTGAGGGAGGGGGCGACTTTCATGAGCTTACACTGTACAGATCTCTGGGCAGCGCAAGACAGTATAATTTTGGGTTTACACTCCAGAGGGGTGCGTGCCTTAGGAACTGGGAGGTGCCTTAGCTGAGCCTTCCCATGCAGGGGCTGGTTAAAGAGCCAGTGTGTATGTAGCTGCAGCTGGGTGTGTTCCTACCTGTCTGTGCTGGAGCCTGGCAGGGGGCTTGGCAGGCTGGTCACAGCAGTACAGTGTAAAGGGAGCCCAGGCTGGTGGGGCAGGGGCTCAGTGGTACCCCAGTTCCAGGTGGCACCCTGGGGGGAACCTGTCACAGGGGGCGGCTCACCCTGGCTGGGGGGGTCATTCCCGGGGAAGGGGGGTGGCTCACCCTGGCTCTGGTAGGTCAGCACGGCCACGGTGAGGTGGATCTGGCCGGGGTGGGCGCCGGGCGCGGAGCTGACCGAGTAATAGCGCGGCTGCAGCAGCGGGAGCTGGGTGAGCAGCAGGGAGGCGGGCAGCACCAGCGAGGGGAACTGCTCCAGCACCCAGCCCAGCGTGGGGCACCAGAACCACTTCCACTCCTCGTAGAGCTGGGCGTCCTGCAACGGCAGCCGGGCTGGGACCTGCCGAGCCCCCCGTCGCGCCCCCCAGTGCTCTCCCTCCCTCAAGCCCCAGCCACAGCCGGGCTGGGACCCCCGAGCCCCCCATCACGCCCCCCAGTGTGCTCCCTCCCCCAAACCCCAACCACAACCGGGCTGGGACCCCCCGAGCCCCCCATCACGCCCCCCAGTGCGCTCCCTCCCCCAAACCCCAACCACAGCCGGGCTGGGACCTGCCGAGCCCCCCATCGCGCCCCCCAGTGCTCTCCCTCCCCCAAGCCCCAGCCCCAGCCAGGCTGGGACCCCCTGAGCCCCCCATCATGCCCCCCAGTGCGCTCCCTCCCCCAAACCCCAACCACAGCCGGGCTGGGACCCCCCGAGCCCCCCAGTGCTCTCCCTCCCCCAAACCCCAACCACAGCCGGGCTGGGACCCCCCGAGCCCCCCAGTGCTCTCCCTCTCCCAAGCCCCAACCACAGCCGGGCTGGGACCCCCTGAGCCCGCCAGTGCTCTCCCTCTCCCAAGCCCCAACCACAGCCGGGCTGGGACCCCCCGAGTCCCCCAGTGCTCTCCCTCCCCCAAACCCCAACCACAGCCGGGCTGGGACCCCCCAAGCCCCCCAGTGCTCTCCCTCCCCCAAACCCCAACCACAGCTGGGCTGGGACCCCCCGAGCCCCCCAGTGCTCTCCCTCTCCCAAGCCCCAACCACAGCCGGGCTGGGACCCCCCGAGCCCCCCAATGGTCTCCCTCCCCCAAACCCCAACCACAGCCGGGCTGGGACCCCCCGAGCCCCGCAATGCTCTCCCTCTCCCAAGCCCCAACCACAGCTGGGCTGGGACCCACGGAGCCCCCCCACATTCTCCCCTTCCCCAACCACAGCTGGGCTGGGACCCATAGAGCCCCCCACAGCACCTCCTATGTTCTCCCCCACCCCGCACGCAGCCCCCCACCTTCCTAACACTACCTCCCCCTGCCCCCAATGACAGGGCCCCCCTCGACAATACTAACCCCAGCCCCACCCAGAGCGCTGCGTTGGGAGCCCACGGACCCTCCCTTATCCCCCCCGTGCTTGGCCTGGCACCTGGCTGGCCCCTGGCCACCCCCACCCCATGCATGGCCAGTGCCCAGACTGCTCCCCCAGCGGTGTCCCAGACAGCGCCCCCCAAAGCCCCTCGCACCTGGCTGAGCCGCTGCAGCTCTTCCTGCTCGGCGCTGTCCTCTGCCAGCGTGGCCAGCAGCTGCAGGAGCTGGGGGCTGGGCGGGGTGGTGATGTCCAGGAAGAAGGTGAGGGCCTGGCGCAGGGTGCAGGGCGGCAGGCGGCTGAGGGGCACCCAGCTGGCCTTGGGGCTGGTGTGCCCGCCTGCAGAGAGACCGAAGAGTGGGAGGGCACATCTGCCCTGTGATGCAGTGAACCTAGTCTGGGACAGGACCCCTAGCGATGCCTCAGTTTCCCTCTTTACTTGGCATGGCTACCCCCTGGGTGCTCAGCAGGGGGAAGGAGGGGTGTGCACCAGGCAGCTGGCAGGGTAGGAGTGGGTCACCAGGCACAGCTCGCTGGCTGGGACGCACCCTTCTGGCGCCCAGCAGCCCTGAGGACGGGGGTCCCCGCCCTGCAGGGAAGTGGGGCCGAGGGACCGAAAGGTGTCGGGATCCCACCCTGACGGAGACAGAGCAACCCAGCCTGAACTGGGTCCAACACGGCTTGGCCGGCCCTGGCCCAACCCCTCTGCTGGCCTGTGGGCGTCAGGGTCCATAGCTGGGTGCCCGGTGCAGAGCTGCCAGGCTGGGCTGCCGGCGGTCAGCACAGACACACGGGGAGCATCGCACCCGGCGGGGCCCAGCACGGCCTCCCGCAGGCCTCGGGCCAGGAGCACGGAGCGAGACGGGGCATCAGGAGGCCACGGGGCTGCCCTAGGGAACTGGGGGTCTGCTCAGGGGTCCGTGCCAAGGGCTGATGACAGGCTGGGCACAGACCGGCCCTGGGGGATCCGTGACAGAACCCGAGCTCGGCTGCCATCGGGGGCAGGCCCCCACGTGCCCGACCCACAGGGTCGTTTTGGAGGGAGCAACACAGAGAGTCAGAGCAAAAGGGGGCCCTAGCTGCTGGATTCCTCCCCACCCCCCATGGGATCCCCCAGGCACTAGCCCCAGGGTCCCTGCCCCCAGTGCTGGCTCTGGGGAGGAGCCCCTCGCCTCTCACCACTGGTTGCCTTCTCCAGGAGCTCCACGGCCACGGGCTCCCCGTCGGGGGGCGGGTCCTCCACGCGCTGCAGCAGCTCCTGCACGAGCTCCGGGCGGTTGGCGGGGAAGATGCCCACGTGGTCCCCGGGCAGGTACTGCAGCTCCGGCTGCCCGGCCGTGTCCAGGCGCACCAGGATGGTGGAGCGGCTGGGAGGGAGGGAGGCGTCAGAGCGGGCCCCAGCGCCAGGGGCGGGGGGCTCCCAGGGCCAGGCAGGGCGGCCCTGGGCGGGGGTCTCACCTGGACTCCTGGCTCTGCAGGTTCTGCACGGAAAGGACACGGCACGGAAACACCCTGCGCTTGTGGACGTGGGATAAACCTGCCAAGCAAGCAGAGCCCGGGGGGGTCAGTGGGGTCCAGACCCCAGCAGGGGGTGCTGGGGTGGGGGGTGGCTGCTGGCGACTCCACCCTCTGCCCCTCCCAGCAGAGGGTCCGGGGGATGGGGAGGGTGGGGCGTGGGCTGGGGTCGGGGGGGCTCCCAGGGACTCCAGCCCCAGCCTCTCCAGCAAGGGGCACTGCCTGGGGGGGGCTCCCGGCTACTCCAGCCCCAGCCTCTCCCAGATCCATGGATGCCAAGGCCAGCAGGCTCAGCGTGGCCAGCCGGCCTGACCCTGCGTAACATGGGCCAGGGCCAGAACTCCCAGAGCCGTGCTTGGAGCAAACGGCCGACCCCGGCTGAACACCAGTGGTGACGGAGACTCCACCCCGAGCCCGGCTCCGTCGTCCCCGCGGCTAGCGCCCCTCAGTGCTAACCACGCGCCCCAGCGCCTGGCTTTGTCTCGCCTCAGCTTCCGGCCACCGGCTCCTCTTGGAGCGCCTGCCACCGGATCGGTGCCCTACTGGGCGCCCCGGCCACGTCCGCACAAGCACTAGGGTCGGCGGGGACGTGACCCCCGCGAGCGACGCGTCACCGGCAGCCGCGCCCCGATGGGAGGGCAGCTTGACGGAGACCTTCCAGCGGCGCCGAGCCAGGGCCTCCCACACCGGGCGCCGCACCCGGAAGCGTGGCTGAGACGCTCCCCTCCCGGAGTCCGTCACCGGCCGGTCCCCACCCCTCAATCGCTCTCTTCGCCGCCCCTCCCTCTGGACGCGTGGCCCCCGAGCTGGAGCCGGGATCCCGGTCGCACCAGGGCCCGGCCGAGGTGACGGCCCGGGTCCTGCGGCCAGCCTCGCACGGGGGGTCCTGCCCAGCTGGTGATCGGCCCCCCAGGCTAGCGCCCCCGGCAGGGCGCGGGGGGACTGGCCGGCGGGTACCTGTCAGCACGTCCGGGGACTCGGTGCAGACGCCCAGCTGGTAGTTCTGGAGCTTCCAGCTTCGCCGCGTGGTGAAAATCTCCCTGGCGGCCTCCTCGGCGTCGTCCCCAACACAGAAGGTGTCGCAGGCGGCCTGGGGGGCGGGGGGGAGTCATTGGGAGCCCAGATCTCTGATGTCACAACCCCCAGACCCTGCGTGGGGGCCCAGAGCCCCAGTACCACCCCTGGGGGCAGCTGGCTGCCAGCGGGACCTGACCCGAGTGCGCGGCAAGGGGGCGCCCTTCCTTCCACAGCCAGGGGAGGAGACCCCGGGACCCTCCCCTATCCCCCACCTCTCCTGGTTCTGTGCCACCCTCATCTCCTGGAACCCCAATCCCACACTCCAGAGCCTGCCCTTCCCCTCCCCGTGTGCCCCAGTCCCCCTGTGCACCCCAACTCCCTCTGCATCCAGCCCCTCCCTCTGCACCCCATTCCCCTCTGCCCTTCCAGCCCCACTGCCCCTGCGCCCAGCCCCTCCCCCTCACCTGAAAGACCCGTCTGGCCCAGGTACGGAAGGCCTCCTCCTGGGCACACAGCTCGTCGCCCTCCCCCATGGCCAGGATGCGCTCGCCCCCCAGCTCCTCCAGCCGCGTGTCCACGGCATGGGCGAAGGCACAGAAGTGGGGGTAGGCCCGGGAGCCCAGCCCGAAGACCGAGAACCTGGGGGGCACAGGAGACGGCAGCTGAGCCTCTGCGGGGGTTTTGCCCCGACCCCCGCTCCAGCCTCACCAAGAGGGGGACCCCAGGGCCGAGTGGGGACACAGGTCACCCAGTCACCTCCCACCAGCCCAGGGGACATGCTACAGGACAGGGGGGAGCCCAGGGCTGGGCTAGCAGCGGCTGTGGGTCAGGAGTGAGGGGCACTGGCAGAGCTGGGGGGGACCCAGGGCTGGGCTAGCAGTCGCTGCGGGTCGGGAGTGAGGGGCACCGGCAGAGCTGGGGGGGACAGGGCTGGGCAAGCCGGGGCCGTGGGTCAGGAGTGAGGGGCACCAGCAGGGCGGGAGGGAGCCCTGCTGATCTAAGAGGCATTGGCAGAGGGGGCGCCATAGCTCTTGGGTAGACACTGAGAGTGGAGGGAGGGGGCTGACCAGAATGCCCCCTGGCCTCTGTGTGACTTTCCCATTCCCATTCCCCGCCTGCTGCCCTCACCCAGGGGGGCGTTTCCCAGCCCTCGCTGGCTTCTCTGAGTGCCAAAGGGAATTTTCGGTAACATTTTTACAAAGCCTATGTGTGCCTCAGTTTCCCCCGGAATTTGCATTGCTCCCCAGTGGGGGCAGAAGGGTTAACACTGTGCTTGGAGCTGAGCTGGGGACACAGGCGGAGGGGGCCAAAGGGGGAGTTGGGTGATATCTGTATGACACCTGCATGTGCCTCAGTTTCCCTCTTGTGACAAAGTGGGACTGTTCTTAATGTTTCCTCTGAATAATGTGGGGGTGCCTCAGTTTCCCCTAGGCAGATCTTAAGTCTCTAGGTGGTGGGGTAAGGGTGTATGTTCGTTGCAGAGCCCTAGAGGGCAGGTGTGTGCAGGGGTCTGGACACAGAGAATGGCCGACACCCTGTTTCCTGGCAACTGATGCCTGGACCCTTCCCCCCTGGGAGGTGAGAGCTAAAGGGTTGGAGAACAAAGGGATCAGGTGCCCTCCTGGCCCGGGAAAGGGACAAAGCCCAGAGGAGGGGGGGCTGGAGGGAGTTTCAGTTTGGGGCTGGCTGGGGACATGGAGTGAAGTACAGACGGGGTTGTCTGGCTCACTGCCCCCCAAAATGGACCCAGCTGAGGGGTCCTGTTCTCTGCACCTCCAAGCTCTGTGTTAGACCATGTTCCTGTCGTCTAATAAACCTTCTGTGTTACTGGCTGGCTGAGAGTCCCGTCTGACTGCGGAGTTGGGGGGCAGGACCCTCTGGCTTCCCCAAGACGCCGCCTGGGGGGACTTGCTGTGGGAAGCGGACGGAGGGGCAGAGGAGGCTGAAGGCTCCGAGGTCAGACCCAGGAAGGTGGAGCCGGGTGAGCTGTGTGTCCTGCAGACAGGCTGCTCACAGAAAGAAGACTTCCCCAGAGTCCTGCCTGGCTTCATGGGGAGCAGTTCCAGAGCATCGCCCGAAGACTCGGTGACACCTCTGCACTTTGCACTGTCACTGAAGAGTTGACTCTCCTGGGAAACCAGCGCAGGTGGCAGGGAATTGGGGGCTCCCGACAGGGGGCTGGAGCGAACAGGGTCTCGCAACCACCGGCTGAAACCGAGCCCGACTCCACAGTACGTCCCCCAAGACAGAGATGCCAAGGGCCGAACCAGCCGTGCCTGGCAGCAGGAAACCTTGGGAAGACGGGTAGAGGGAGGGAGCTGGGGCTGGTGCCGTTCGGGTGGCCCGGCGGGCACTGGCCTGCAGCTGGACTCCGTCCTCACTGCGCTGATCTTGGCCGGTCAGACTGGCCGGGCGACTAGTCGATGGCTCCCGGTTGGCACAAGCAGCCCAAGTGGTGCTGAACGTGCCCGGGACCACCGCCCCCGGCAGGGCCCAGCACGGCCTCCCGCAGGTCCTCGCTGCTGGGGGCCAGAGAGACGGGGCGCTGGGGCGAAGGCCCAGATTGGAGTGTGGAGGCCACAGGAGGTTCTTGAGGGAACTGGGGGTCCCTGGGCCCGGCCTGCTAAGGGGTCATGCCCCAGAGCCTGGTGACAGGCTGGGCACAGCTGGACCCTGTGGCTCCGTGACACCCCCACCCAACAGACAAGGAAACAGGCAGCCAGAGCCAGTCGCTAAAAGGGGCAGAGCTGGGGCCGGACCCAGGTGTCCTGGCGCCCCTTGCCGTGGGCATGGCATGCCGGGCTGTCCCGCGGGCGGCGCCTACCGGAGTGTGCCCAGGGCCCCGGCGCTGTCCGTGTTGCTCGACTCCTTCCGCTTCTTCTTCCACGAGGCCACCAGCCCGTCGCTCTGCGAGACGCTGTTGAACCGGATCTTGTAGCTCCTGGGAGGGGACACGCAGTGAGCCCCAGGCCGGGCAGGGCACAGCTGGGCCCATCCTTCCTGCCCCAGAGCGGGGGCTGGCTGGCGTAGGGGGGCGGGGAATGGGGCGTGGGGCCGTTCCTCTCTATGGGGCAATGGCTCCAATCCGCAGGAGGGTGGGGAATGGGATGTGGGGCCTTTCCTCTCTAGGGGGAACGGCTGGCGTGGGGGGGGGAATGGGATGTGGGGCCTTTCCCCTCTAGGGGGCACCAGCTCTGATCCAGCCCCAGAGTGGGGGCTGGCTGGCTCAGGGGGCCGGGGGCCTTTCCCCTTTCGGGGGCGCTGGTATGATGGGTGCGTTCCCCCAGTCCAAGGTTTGGAACGTACCACCCGCAGCCTTGCCCCAGGGCAGTGACCCCGGCCAGCCCAGGGACCTCGCTAACCCCACTGCCCCGGGCACAGGGGGCTGCCAGCCCCAGGGGGTCCTGAGCACTGGCCCAGAGCTGCCCCACACCTGGGGGAATCACTCACTTTTGTTGCTCGGGCTGCGTGGAGCTGACATAGGGGCAGGACATCTCCATCAGCGCCTTGGCAAAGCTCTGCCGGGAGAGAGGGTTCAGGGGCTCAGGCAGGCACCCCTGGACCTCTAGCACTGCCTGCCACCCCCAGGCACCCCCAACCCCCTAGCACTGCTCCCCCGGGCACCCCCTGGCCTTCTAGTGCTGCTCCCCCGGGCACCGACCCCCAGGCACCCCCAACCCTCTAGCACTGCCTGCCTCACTCCCTGGGCACTGACCCCCCCATCTTGGGCACCACCCCGACCCTCTAATGCCAGCTCCCCACCCAACAACGGTCCATAGGTGCTGGCCCCAAGACTCTGACCCCTGGGGTCCCCCCTCACCTCCCCACTCTCCGGCGGGTCGCCGTTGCCGAAGGTGCTGGTCACGACCAATACCAGGGTCTCATGCTCCAGGCTGACAATGTCATACTCGTCCATGCAGACAACCTAGGGGATGACACTGGGGGGGTCAGTGGGGCCGAGGGTGCAGGCAGCGGAGGGGGCCGATGGGCTCTGCTGTGCCTGTCTCCCGCGCGGGGCAGGCAGGCCGCACGCTCCAGGCTGAGGGGAGGGATCCCTCTGTCCCCACCCACGCGGAGCCGGTGGAACTCCCTGCCACAGGGTCTCGCTCGGGCCAAGGGTTCAGGCACGGTCAGAGCGTCGGACGTTGCTGTGGATAACGAGAGCGTCCATCTAGCCGGGCTGCCTGCGACGGCAATGGGCCGGCGTCCGCTAGGGGCTTGGGGGTCTCCCTCTGGGCAGGGTCCCTTGGAGCTGCTGGGTCTGGCCCACTAGGGGTCCAGGGCGCCTCCCCTGGGCTGGTTATTTCGTCACTGACCAATAGGGGTCTCCCCGCCTCCTCCGGAGCAGCTGGGCCAGGGGGCTACAGGAGCCTGGGGGGGAGCCGCCAGCAGTGCCTGGGTTCCCAGAGCAGGGATGGAACCCAGGCGTTCTGGCTCCCAGCCCCCCTTGCTCTAGCCCCAGACCCCACTGCCCCCCAGAGCCGGGATAGAACCCAGGCGTCCTGGTTCCCGGCCCCTTCCCCCTCTGTACCCACCAGACTCTGCCCCCGCTGAGCTGGGAAGAGAACGCAGGAGCCCTGACTGCCGGATGTTCTGACCCACAAATCCTTCCTGTGGGTCGCACTGTGCTGGGGGCGTTTGGGGGCCTGGGGCAGTGACAGGATCCTGGGAAACCAAATGTGGCAGGTTCCCCCCCCCATCTGAAAAGCACTTGGGGAGATGGGGGGACCCAGCAAGGGGCCAATGTGCCAGCCACAGCCAGCCCCCCATCCTCCTCCCACCAGCCTCTTGTCCCCCAGCTCCCATCCTCCCCCAGACCCCCATGTGCCCCCCACCCACCCCAGCCAGCCCCCGTCCATCCCCTGCCCCACAGCCAGCCCCCTGCCACCGCCCCCTGAGAGCCCTCTCCTAGCCCAGCCCCTCCCCCCACCCCAGCCAGGCCCTCTTCCTTCCCCCAGCCAATCCCCACCCCATACCCCCCATGCCAGTCCCCCTCTCCCCCAGCCAGCCCTCAACCAATCCCCACTAACCCCCACCCACCCCAACCAGCCCCTCCATCCTGCCCCTGGCCATCAACCCCCTGCCCCCCAGGCAGTACCCTGCAGCCCCCCAGCCCCACCTTGGGGTCGAAGGCGTGCCGGAACAGCTCGCCCAGGTTCCAGGCGTAGGTGCGGGACTTGCCCGTCTCAGTGGCGTACAGGATGGTGGCCTTGACACGACGCGCCATCACGTGGACCATCAGCTTGGCCGAGATCTTCACCGCGCTGGGGGGAGGCCGGAGGGTGTCACCATGCCCACCCCAGCCCATGCCCAGCACCAGCTCCCTCCTGTAGACCCCAGCCCTGGGCCCCTCCCGGGCCAGGGCTCGGAGCCAGCCAGGGCAGTGCCGGGCAGCTGGGTACTACGGCTACAAGCCGCGGGGGGCAGGGGGCAGGGAGAGGAGACAGCGATGGGGCAGGATATGGCCTCGGTGCCTCTGCCATAGGTTGGCCCGGGCAGAGCTGGCCAAGGCCTCTGTCAACCCCCCCAGGTGCTCTCTGCAGCCCCAAGCCCCCCCATGCCCGCTCAGGGGGGTCAGGGATGCTGCAGCTCCTGGCGTCTTGAAGCAGCTGGCCATGTCCAGACACGACATGCCCTGCTGCTCCTGCCACGCCTGGACACGTCTTCACACCCTGCCAGTCCTGCCATGCCCAGACATGTGTATCCACGCCCTGCCAGTCCTGCCACGCCCAGACACACGTCTTCACACCCTGCCAGTCCTGCCATGCCCAGACACGTGTATCCACGCCCTGCCAGTCCTGCCATACCTGGACATGTCTTCACACCCTGCCAGTCCTGCCATGCCCAGACACTTGTATCCACACCCTGCCGGTCCTGCCATGCCCGGACACATGTCTTCACACCCTGCCTGTCCTGCCACGCCCAGACGTGTATCCACGCCCTGCTGCTCCTGCCACGCCTGGACACACGTCTTCACACCCTGCCAGTCCTGCCATGCCCAGACACGTGTATCCACGCCCTGCCAGTCCTGCCATGCCTGGACACATGTCTTCACACCCTGCCAGTCCTACCACGCCCAGACAAGTGTATCCATGCCCTGCCGGTCCTGCCACTCCCAGACACACGTCTTCACACCCTGCCAGTCCTGCAACACCCAGAAATTCATATCCACGCCCTGCCAGTCCTGCCACTCCCAGACACACGTCTTCACACCCTGCCAGTCCTGCCATGCCCAGATATGGGTATCCATGCCCTGCCAGTCCTGCCACACCCAGATACGTGTATCTATGCCCTGCTGGTCCTGCCACACCCACACATGCCTATCCACGTCCTGCCAGTCCTGGCACACCCAGACATGCCTATCTATGCCCTGCCAGTCCTGCTATGTCCAGATACGCGTATCCACACCCTGCTGCTGCTGCCACACCCAGACATACGTCTTCACACCCTGCCAGTCCTGCCATGCCCAGACACACCTATCCATGCCCTGCCAGTCCTGCCACATCTGGACACACATCTTCACACCCTGCCAATCCTGTCACGCCCAGACACGTGTATCCATGCTCTACCAGTCCTGCCACGCCTGGACATGTCTTCACACCCTGCCAGTCCTGCCACGCTCAGACACACGTCTCCAAGCCCTGCTGGTCCGGCCACGCCCGGACACCCCTATGCACAGCTCTGTGGGGTGGAGGGGGGGGTTGAGGGATGGGGGTAGGGGCAGTGCAAGGGGTGGGGCCAGTGCAAGGTCCCAGGACCGAGAAGGGGAGTTCTGAGGGGACGGGCTCTGCCCTTTCTCATCCCTTACACTCCCACCTTCCACCCCAGGGCCCTCACCCGCTCACGGTCCCCTTACCCTTCCCACCCACTCCCCCCACTGCTCATGCTGCCCCTCCCCCTCCCCTTATGCCCCACCCCGAGGCCAGGCTGGCACCTACTTGGCCACTTCTTTGAAGGTTTTCTTCCTGGTGACGCTGGTGCCCTTCGAGGTATAAACCTTCCAGGCGTCCGGCTGCAAAGGAACCAGCCAGGTCAGCCCCGGCCAGCCGTGGGGAGGAGGCGGAGAAGGGACCATTCAGCCCACCAGGGCCTGGGACCAGCCATGGCCGACGGTCCGGGGGGCAGCCAGCCCCACTGTGCAGGAGGATAGGAAGTGGAGGTGCTGGGGGGAGTCCCTGGTGGGGGGCTGGGCCCGGGTGGGGCTGCCTGGGAAGGAGAGGGTGTGTCTGGGGAGATGTGATCCCTGGGGTGGCAGTGGGGGGACTGGGGCAGGGGTGATCCCAGAGGGGCAGGGGCGATCCCTGGTGGGGAATGGGGGGAGGGACGATCCAGGCACGGCCGGATTAAGTCTCCTGTGGGCCTGGGACTATTACATTTTCTGGGGCCCCCTCCCCCCGTATACAAGTCTTTTTCCTAATGTAAAACAAAATGATCACCGTTGTGGCATCGAGGCTCTTAACGCTATACCAACCCCACCTTTCAACGAACATAAAGCCGTCCTGTGCTTACATTTCAGTCTTAAACCATGTAGAATATAGTTAATTCAAAATGGCTGACTTCGTACCTTAGAGAAAACGGTTACTGACTCCTCGTAACGGTTGTTCTTCGAGACGTGTCGTTCACGTCCGTTCTGATTAGGTGCGTGCGTGCGCGCGTCCACAGTAGCCGGAAGATTTTTCCCCTAGCAGCAACGGTGGGGTCAGTCTGGGGGCCCCCTGGAGTCGTGCCTTCATAGCGCCCAGTATCGAGCCCTGCCGACCCACCACCCCCTCAGTTCCTTTGCGCTGGCCGCTCCGACAGAGGGTGGGTGTTGGAACGGACGTGAACAACACACCTCGAAGAACAGTTACGAGACGGTGAGTACCCCTCTTTTATTACCACGCACTCTCGAATGCTTGTTCCCGTCCATTCCCATCAGCTGACTCTCAAGCCCAAATTCAGGGGGCAGGGTCGGAGTCGTCCACTGACTGGAGCACGGCTCGTCCGCAGGCTGCATCGCCTCTGGCCCGCTGAGTCATCGCATCGCGCGTGGTGAAAGTGTGGATGGAGGAGCACATCGGCGCCCTGCAGATTTCCTGAGTGGGAACCTGAGCCAGCAAGGCTGTTGATGAAGCCTGAGCCCGGTGGAGTGCACAGAGATCGGGGGTGTGGGAATCCCCGCCGGGTTGCAGCACTTGCGGATGCAGGACGTGATCCATGATGAAATGCGCTGTGATGACACAGGCAGACCTTTCATTCTGTGCACCACCGCCAAGAAGAACTGGACCGATTTTCTGAATGGCTTCGTTCTCTCGATGTAGAAAGCGAGTGCCCTGCGGACATCTAGTGAGTGGAGTCTCTGCTCCCTGCCGCTAGAATGCGGCTTAGGGTAGAACACAGGGGGGGAAGATGTCCTGGGTAATGTGAAACTGCGATACCACCTTCGGGAGGAAAGCAGGAGGTCTGAGCTGCATCTTATCCTTATAGAACCCAGAATAAGGGGGCTCTGAGGTTAGGGCCCTGAGTTCAGACACTCTCCTGGCCAAGGTTATCCCCACCAGGATCACCACCTTGTAAGAGAGATAGAGCAGGGAGCACTTTGCCAAGGGCTCAAAGGGGGTGTGGTGCTCTGTACCTCGGGGGAACACCCTACACCCCCATGTTCATCTTTATAAAATGATTGTGTGGTATCCAATGCAAAGTTTGGCATGTCGGGTGCCTATGGGAGGCTCATGATGCCCTGAGCATGGTTGTTATAGTGATGTTATAGCTTGTAATTTCATGTATATGGTTATGAGGCTGAAAATGTGTCCTCACAGCTTAAAGCCAGCCCAGGCAAAAACTCTCCAGGAACAGAGGGGCAGTTTACTTCTCATCAGGGCATGTATGGGACAAACCCAGCCCAGCCTCACAGGAACAAAGGACACTGGGCTAGGTAGCAACAAAAGAATCTGTTAGATTCTCAAGGGAGTCACCCCCCTTCCCTTGGTCAGTTTGGGACTGCGATGAGGTAATGCTCACCTGACTGTGAAACGGGGAGGGCAAAGCCAAGAGGGAAGAAAGGACACGATAAAAGGGGGAGACATTTGCCATGCTCTCTCTCTTCCACCTCCATCTACAGACACCACCACCGAGTGACTGAACCGCTGAGCAAAGGGGAGAGCCTGGCCGAAGGGCAACCAGCCAGCCTGTGGTGAGAAGCATCTAAGTTTGCAAAGGCATTGAAAGGTCAGCTTAGGATGCATTTTGCTTTTATTTCATTGGACCAAATCCGACTTGTTATGTTTTGACTTATAATCACTTAAAATCTATCTTTATAGTTAATAAATCTGTTTATTCTACCTGAAGCCGTGCGTTTGGTTTGAAGCGTGTCAGAGACTCCCCTTGCGATAACGAGCCTGGTACATATCAATTTCTTTGTTAAATTGATGAACTCATATAAGCTTGCAGCGTCCAGCAGGCATTACTGGACACTGCAAGACGGAGGTTCCTAGGGCACTGGAGATATTGGCTGGTGTCATTCGGTTGCACAATCCAAGGAGCAGCTTACATGCCAGAGGCTGTGCGTGAACAGCCCAGGAGTGGGGGTTCTCCCAGCAGAGCAGGGTCAGGCTGGCTCCCAGAGTCAAGGAGTGGAGTGACCTAGCAGATCACCGGTCCGGATAACACCAGAGGGGAACATCACGGCGGGGTCCTGTGAGTCTAGACAGGACCAGGTTGAGGTCCACTTGGGTCTTGGAGCAGCCTTTGATCAGCCAGTCATCGAGGTGCGGAAACACCTTTACTCGGTGCCTGCGCAGAAACGCAGTGACAACTGCCATGAACTCGGTGAAGCCTCGAGGTGCTGCTGACAGGCCGAACGGGAGGACTGGAAATTGGTAGTGGCTGTTGTTCACCATGAACCTGAGGAACTTCCTGTGGGGCTGGGCGATCGCGATATGAAAGTATGCGTCCTTTAAGTCAAAGGCAGCATACCAGTCTGCTGGATCCAATGAGGGAATGAGGGAGGCCAGAGAGACCATGAGGAACCTGAGTTTCTTCACGAACTTGTTGAGTTCTCGCAGGTCCAGGATGGACCTGAGGCCGTCTTTGGCTTTCGGTATTAGGAAATACCATGAATAGAAGGCCTCGCCCCCATGTTCCTGAGGAACCTCCTCCTCAGCCCCTAGCGACAGGAGCGACTGCACCTCCTGGATAAAGAGCTGCTTGTGAGAAGGGCCCCTGAAGAGGGACAGGGAAAGGGGGTGGAAGGGCAGGAGGGCACAGAATTGGATGGAGTATCCCCTCTCTACGGTGCGGAGGACCCAACGGTCTGAGGTGATCTGGGGCCATGCATGGTAGAAAGGGGACAGTCGGGACGGGAAGGTAAGGCAGGGTGGATCCAGTCTTTGATGTGGTACACCGTCCTCAACCGTGCTTTCAGAAGCCGGTTTGGGCCCTGATGACAGCTTGGGTTGTCCCGAGCCCTGGCCAGAGCGTTGACGTGGCCTTCTCCTGCCTGCGCTGTTTCTCCGTCTGGACCTGTCCTGGCGGTTCTGGTGACCACACTGCTGAGGAGGCTGAGGACGGAAGGGTCCCCGCTGCGTTGACGGTGTGTAGAGGCCCAGGGACCCAAGGGTGACTCTGGAGTCCTTTCGGCTGTTAGGCTCTGGTCCATTTTCTCCAAAAAGAGAGTCTCCCCGTCAAAAGGCAGGTCCTGTATGGTCTGCTGGACCTCATATGGGAGACCAGAAACCTGGAGCCAGGAGCCCTTTCTCGTGGCCACTCCTGTGGCCATAACCCTGGTGGCAGCATCTGCTCCATCAAGTGCCACCTGCAGAGACGCCCTGGAGTTCAGTCTCCCCTCCTGGACCAAAGCCGAAAATTCAGCACAGGAGTCCGAGGGGAGCAACTCTGTGAAGTTGGCCATCGCCGAGCAGGCATTGTAGGAGTACCTGCTGACGATGGCCTGCTGGTTCGATATTCGGAGTTGTAGTCCCCCCGTTGAGTACACCTTTCGCCCGAATAGGTCTAGTTTTTTAACGTCCCTATTCTTGGGGGAAGGGCCCTCAAAAACCTTGCCTCTCCTGCTGGTTAGCAGCATCCACCACCGGAGAGTCAGGCCGGGGATAGGAATATAGGTGTTAATAACCCCGGGAGGGCACAAAGTACCGGCATTCCTTACGCTTGGCAGTGGGTGGGAGCGAGGCCGGGGTCTGCCACAGGGTCCTAGTCATGTCCGTGAGTGTCTTTATAAATGGTAAGGCAATACGGGAAGGGCCAGAGGGGGCCAGGATGTCCACCATAGGGTCTGCAGCATCTACCACTTCCTCTGCCTTAATGCCCAGACCCTGGGCGGCCCGGCGCAGCAACTGCCATAACATCCGGGAGTCTTCCAGAGCTGGGGCTATGGAAGTGCCCGCCAGTGCCTCATCTGGTGAAGAGGAGGAGGAGGCCACCAGAGGAGGTGGTTGTTCGCTACCATTCCCACCTGAGGGATCTCGTGACTCCAGGGGGACTGTGGTCGGTCGGCCTGGTCCCCGTGCTGTGAAGGGTGCGGGTGTTGGTGCCGATGTTGGGTCCCATGCCAGTGCCGGTGTAGACGCCTGGTGTAGTATCTGTGCCAGGATCCTCATGGATGTGGCTGCAGCCAGCGTCGGCGCCGGGCTGTCGCTGGTGCCCCACACTCCGTGACAACTGGTGGCAGCGGTGGGATGTACTGCACCCCGTGGACGGCGCTTCGTGCAGTAAGTGACTGGGGAGCAGTAAAACGAAGGGGGATTGACGGGGACCAGGCGTGCTGAAGGCTCAGAGAGGGGCAGGGGGCGAAGGAGCTATGCTTAACCCCTGGAGTGTGTGACCAGCGAGAAGGGCTGTTGCAGTGACGGGGTCCCCCTGGAGAGTGCAGTGAGCGGTTCCAGGGGTGGAGAAGTCTGCGGCTTGACCCTGGCAAAGAGGTGGTGACCTTGAGAAGGGCTGGCACACTAGGGGTTCTCCCTGGAAACCGTGGGGAGCTGATCAGCTAACCCCTGCCCAGCAAGCTGAGATCAGGGGGGTGCTGCATCCGTCCTGACACCTGTTTTCCAACCAGCCTGGACGCACTAATCTGACTGTCCACCGGGTGCAGACAGGGTCGCACCCGCCGATAAGATGCTCCCCCTTCCGAGTCACAGGGAAAACTGCTCAGGACCTGGAAAGTGAGGTCCAGGACATGCTGGCTTTGGGGGTGATCCAGCCACCTGCCAGCCCTTGGGCCTCGCCGGTGGTGCTGGTCCCCAAAAAGGACGGGTCGGTCCGGTTCTGTGTGGACTATCGGAAGCTCAATGCCATCACTGTATCGGATGCCTACCCCACGCCCAGGCCGGACGAGCTCCTAGACAAGCTGGGAGGAGCTTGGTACCTTACCACCATGGACCTTACAAAGGGCTACTGGCAAGTGCCGCTGGATGCAGATGCCTGGCTGAAATCGGCCTTTATCACCCCTCTGGGGCTCTATGAGTTCCTGACCCTGCCTGTCGGCCTCAAGGGAGCGCCGGCCACCTTCCAGCGCCTAGTGGACCAGCTCCTGAGGGGGATGGAGAGTTTTGCCGTGGCGTATATTGATGACATCTGTGTCTTTAGCCAGACCTGGGAGGACCACGTGTCCCAGGTTAGACAAGTGCTGGACCGACTCCAGGGGGCTGGGCTGACTGTAAAAGCGGAGAAGACAAGGTGGGGATGGCTGAAGTATCTTACCTGGGCCATCGGGTGGGGAGCGGCCGCCTAAAGCTGGAACCAGCCAAGGTGGAGGTGATCAGAGACTGGCCCGCTCCCCACATCAAAAAGCAGGTCCAAGCCTTTATTGGGATGGCAGGATACTACCGAAGATTTGTGCCCCACTTTAGCGCCATAGCCACCCCCATCACTGAGCTATGCAAGAAGGGGAAGCCAGACAAGGTGGTCTGGACCGAGCAGTGCCAGGAGGCTTTCCGGGCGCTGAAGGAGGCTCTGGTCAGTGGCCCAGTTCTGGCAAACCCAGACTTTGACAAGCCCTTTGTGGTGTTCACCGACGCCTCAGACACGGGACTGGGGGCGGTGTTAATGCAGGAGGATGAAAAGGGGAGAGACACCCCATCGTGTACCTGAGCAAGAAGTTGCTACCCCGGGAGCAACACTACGCGGCCATCGAGAAGGAGTGCCTGGCCATGGTGTGGGCCCTCAGGAAACTAGAGCCGTATCTCTTCGGGCGACACTTCACCGTGTACACCGATCACTCTCCCCTGACCTGGCTGCACCAGATGAAAGGAGCCAACGCCAAACTCCTGAGATGGAGCCTGCTCCTGCAGGATTACGACATGGACGTGGTCCACGTGAAGGGAAGGGCCAACCTGATAGCGATGCGCTGTCCCGGAGAGGGGGCCCCGAACTTCCCCAGGTCACTGGTCAGAGTGACCCCGCTCAGTTCACCCTTGAAGGGGGGAGAGATGTAACACAGCAGGGAGTATTAACCTGGTAATGTTGCATGGGAGTTTTACTAGTTTACTATCTTCTGCTAACACAGGGCGTGCTTCAGTTTCCCTGGGTACTGCACCAATACTAGGTGGGGATGGGAAATAAGGGGGTGACTTCACTGAGGGACGACACTTGACGGCCCGCACGGAAAGGCTGGCAGCTGCCCTGCGTAACCTGGCCGGGAGGGGGTTTGGGGCCCAGTGACACCTTCTGCCTGGGAACCTGGACAAAGGCTGGAGGAGAAGCTGGGGGGTGTGGCTGGGGAGACGGCTGGAGGGAGTTTCAGTTTGGAGCTGGCTGGGGAGACGGTGGCGGGGGAGCCCAGAACTGAGGTCTGGGCTCCCCTGCCCCCAAGATGGACCCGGCTGAGGGGTCCTGTTCTCTGTACCTACAAGCTCTGTGTTAGACCGTGTTCCTGTCGTCTAATAAACCACCTGTGTTCCTGGCTGGCTGAGAGTCAGGAGAATCACAGGCGGGGTGGGGGTGCAGGGCCCTGGGCCCCCTGCTCCGTGACACTAGCCCACCAGAACCAACTACCTCCTGCGAAAGTACTGTGAAGGCACTTGCCAAACAAGAGCAAGGGGAAGTCCCCGCCCCCGTCACCGAGAAGGAACTGAGGGGTGGCGGTCGGCAGGGCTCGATATTAGGCGCCATGGGAGCGTGACTCCAGGGGGCCCCCAGGCCGACCCCACAGATGCTGCGAGGGGAGAAATCTTCTGGCTACGGTGCACATGCGCGTGCACCCGAGTGGAGTGGACACGAACGAGCATTCGAAGAACTGCAGTTATATTAGTTTCTTTCTGGGAGGAGTTTTGGTGCAGGAGGGGCAGGGGGTTGGGGTGCAGGAGGGGGTGCAGGGTGCAGGCTCCGGCCAGGAGGCGCTCACCACAGGTGGCTCCCGGCCAGCGGCGCAGCGGGGCTCAGGCAGGCTGCCTGCATGCCATGGCCCCACGCCGCTCCCGGAAGCGGCCGGCTGCTGGCACATCTCTGTGCTTGGCTGTGGGGAGGGTGACAGAGTGTCTCCTGGCACTGCCCGTGCCCGCAAGCACCACCCCCGCAGTGGAACCGGCCAGTGGGAGCTGCAGGGAGGGTGCTGGGGGCAGGGGCCATAGAGACATGCCAGTAGCTGGATGCTTCTGGCAACGGTGTGGGGCCATGGCATGCAGGCAGCCTGCCTGAGTCCTGCGGCACCGGGCCCCCCTTAGCCTGGGACCCTGGGCTGCAGCCCCTAAAGCCCCTGCGTTAATCTGGACCTGGATCCAGGAGCCCACCTGGTACCGGAAGCAGGGCGAGAGCAAGTAGTTGACCATCTCCTGGTGGAACACGGGCGTGAGGCTGCCCGAGATGGGGGGCACGATCCAGACCCAGTCGGCTGGGCACCCCCCGCGCATCTGCAGCTCGTTCTCCATGTGCTTGACGAAGGACTCCGTGGCCGCGTGGTGATCCACGATTGTCACCTTGGCAACCTGGGGGGGTGGAAGGAAAGGAACAGATGGCAGAACCAGCCTCCTACCCCCGCAGGGCACCAAGTCACGCCCCTGCCCCCTCGAGACAGGCCCCACCCCAGGGCAGGGAACCAGGGCATCCCCCTGCAGGCAGGGAACCAAGTCAGTCCCCGGAGCCAGCGCCCATGTGAGTTCTCTGAGCTGCATGTGGGTCTGGGGCAGTCTGCCAACTCCCTTGGGAATGAGCAGCCCCCACCCTGCCCCGTCCCGGGGAACTGGACCCCGGGGCTGCTGGCAAAGCAGGGTGGTTGACGTGGCATCGCCTGGGACAGCCCCAGCGCATCCCCTGGCCAAGGGCTTATTTGCGCTGAGCTGGCCTAGGCGCAGTGTGGCCCAGCCGGAGAGGAGAGAGCTGCATCCTAGCACGCAGGGCCTGCAACAGGACGCCCAGAGCCGGACCCGAGGGTTCCCCACAGCCGGGCTGGGCTCGAGGCTGGCCAGGACGGACCCTGCTTCACCCTTCATTGTCCCGGGCTGCCCTAAGGGCCCCCTAGGCCGGGCCCCAGCTAACAAGTGACCCCAGCTGTGCCTGCGCTGGGAGGGTCCCTCCAGGGGCTGGGCGAGGGGCCCTGATCCCTGCACAGCGGCCGAGTCTCCCTCAGGGGCTGTCTCCGGGGGACTCGCTGCCCGGAGCTCGTGGGGGCATGGGGGGAGCTGCAGGCCCATAGGGCCAGTCTAGGGGGCGGTGAGGCCGCGTGGTTCACCCTGGAGGCAGAGCGAGACCCCCAGGGGGCTGGCACAGAGAAGGGGCCTCCCAGAGACGTTCCAAAGCTGGGGGGCAGCCCCGACCCTGTGGGTCTGTGACAGCTGGCGAGTGCTTGCCCGTGTGTGATCCACTTCCCAGCTGCCAGGCGAGCACGGAGCCTGCCCCAGCTCTCGGAGGCCGTGGGGCAGGGTGGGTCTGAGGGCAGGGGACTCTGGCGGCCCGGGACTGAGCCGGGGGCCGGGCAGGGGGACCCAGCTCACAGAGGGAGGGTGAGACACTCACTCACCCCCCTCTACGTCTCGGTGCCGCGAGAGGAGCAGACTGAGCCCCCCCGGAGGTGGGGGGGTTACAGCGAGCACCCAGCAGTGGGTGCAGGACCCGGGACAGGGCTAGGGCCGTAGGGGCTCGAAACCCCCCCATAGCTCTGCCCCCCACCCCGTGCTCCCCACACCCCGGATCGCTCTTCCCGGCCCCTACCTGGAAGCTGTGCAGCACGGCGACGTTGATCTCCACCGCGGCCTTGTCCTTCCACAGGGACGAGGTCTTCCGGGTGTCCAGCCCCATGTGCAGGGCCACCTCCTGCCCCACAGGGACCGTCACTCCCAGCCCCGGCCCTGCCCCATGCCACCTCCTGCCCCACAGGGGCCGTCACTCCCCAGCCCCGGCCCTGCCCCATGCCACCTCCTGCCCACAGGGACCGTCACCCCCTGGCCCTGCCCCTGCGCCGCCTTCTGCCCCACAGGGACCGTCACTCCCAGCCCCGGCCCTGCCCCCGTGCCGCCTTCTGCCCCACAGGGACCGTCACTCCCAGCCCCGGCCCCCGCGCCGCCTCCTGCCCCACAGGGACCGTCACTCCCAGCCCCAGCCCTGCCCCATGCCACCTCCTGCCCCACAGGGACCGTCACTCCCAGCCCCAGCCCTGCCCCATGCCGCCTCCTGCCCCACAGGGACCGTCACCCCCTGGCCCTGCCCCCGCGCCGCTCCTGCCCCACAGGGACTGTCACCCCCTGGCCCTGCCCCCGCGCCGCCTCCTGCCCCACAGGGACCGTCACCCCCTGGCCCTGCCCCCGCGCCGCCCTCCTGCCCCACAGGGACCATCACTCCCAGCCCCGGCCCCTGCGCCGCCTCCTGCCCCACAGGGACCTCACCCCCTGGCCTGCCCCCGCGCCGCCTTCTGCCCCACAGGGACCGTCACCCCCCTGGCCCTGCCCCCACGCCGCCTTCTGCCCCACAGGGACCATCACCCCCCGGCCCTGCCCCCACGCCGCCTCCTGCCCCACAGGGACGTCACCCCCCGGCCCTGCCCCCGCGCCGCCTTCTGCCCACAGGGACGTCACCCCCGGCCTGCCCCCGCGCCGCCTCCTAGCCCCACAGGGACCGTCACCCCCCGGCCCTGCCCCCGCGCGCCTCCTGCCCCACCGGGACCCGTCACCCCCTGGCCCTGCCCCCGCGCCGCCTCCTGCCCCACAGGGACTGTCACCCCCCTGGCCCTGCAGCCGCGCCGCCTCCTGCCCCACAGGGACCGTCACTCCCAGCCCCGGCCCTGCCCACATGCCCCTCCTGCCCCACAGGGACCGTCACCCCTGGCCCTGCCCCCACGCCGCCTTCTGCCCCACAGGGACCGTCACCCCCTGGCCCTGCCCCCGCGCCGCCTCCTGCCCCACAGGGACTGTCACTCCCAGCCCTGGCCCTGCCCCCGCGCCGCCTCCTGCCCCACAGGGACCGTCACCCCCCGGCCCTGCCCCCACGCGACCTCCTGCCCCACAGTCCGTGGGGGGGAAGTCCGTACCTGCAGCAGTTGCGGCGGTGGGGGAGCTGGGGGGTGGGGGGGCAGTGGGGGGGCGGTCCGTACCCGCAGCAGGTTGTAGCGGTGGGGGGTGGGGGAGCTGGGGGGTGGGGGGGAGTGGGGGGCAGTCCGTACCTGCAGCAGGTTGTAGCGGTGGGGGAGGTGGGAGCTGGGGGGGCGGGGGAGCTGGGGGGGGAGCTGGGGGGCGGGGGGCGGGGGGGGGGCTGGGGGGCGGGGGGGGAGCTGGGGGGGCGGGGGGGCAGTCCATACCTGCAGCAGGTTGTAGCGGTTGCTGTCACAGAAGTTGCGCATGCCGATCTCGCTGCCCACGTACCAGCCGTTGAAGGGGGCGGCCGGGAACTGCAGGCCCCCGATCTCCAGCAGCAGGTTGGCCACGGCGGGCAGCGCATGCCACCGCAGGCCCAGCTCCCCGAACCACGGCAGCCTGCGCCCGACACCACACTCAGGGCACGGGCGGGACGGAGCGAAGGGACGCGCCCCAACCACACGGCCCCTCCGACAGCACCCCCAGGAACGGAACCCAGGCGTCCTGGTGCCCAGCCCCTGCTCTGACCACCAGACCGGGCTCCCTCCCCGCCGGGCTGCTGGTTCCCCGGGAGCCTCCTTCTGCCCCCAGCCCTGCTGGGACCTGATGTGCTGGGAGAGAACGGTCACCCCATCCCCGGGACCCCAGCCCGAGTGCTGCCCCCTGGCACCGCCCCAGGCCCCGCGCTGCCCCTGGCACTGCCCCACGCCCCGCGCTGCCCCCTGGCACCGCCCCAGGCCCTGCGCTGCCCCCCCGCACCCTAATGTAAGGGGACTGTTGCCCCCTTACTGACACTCAGTGGGGGGGTTTTGGTTGCTAGCTCCCAGTACCAAAAGGGGAAGGGTCTATGGGAAACCAGGACCCTGAGACTGACAGTCCCCAGGGGCAATGGGGAGAGGCCAATGCTCCAAGTCAGCCTGTTTGACAGGGGGGCCAGGCTAATCAGGGAGTCAGGGGGCCAGGGGGGTCCCGTCCTCCGTGTGAGCTGGATTTGCCTAGGTCGGACAGAGGGGGGCCGAGCTAAGGGGAGAGCAGGGGCCCGAGCTGAGCTGGGCCAGATCCAGAGAGAGCAGCCCCTGTGCTGGGAGCGGAGCTGCAGCAACCAGAGCCAGGGGGCCAGCGAAGCAGCCCAGGGAGCTGGAGGCAGCAGCAGCCGTGCAGAGACCGAGGGGTGGGGCTGGGGCTGGAGCTGTCCGGAGCTGGGTGCGGTGAGCAGCTGGGCAGAGCGAGGGGGACCCTGGGCAGCGGGCCCCGCACAGGGAGACGCCTCAGCCAAGGGGCTTTGCAGGCCAGGCTTGGATCGTAATCCCGACAGGGCGGGAGCGACACTGGGCAGAAGGGTCCTGCCACTTCGAGCCTGAGAGCGTGTGGCCACCACCAGAGCGAGTGTCCGACCCCCAGCATCCCCGCAGCACGGCCAGGGCCGGAGAAGGGGCCTGGGACTTACCAGGAGCAGACTGTGAACGGCCCTGACGTTCCAGAGACACTGTTTGTGATGTTCCCTGCCACAGAGCGGGGTGATGTGTTTCCTTTCACCTTTCCCATTTTCCCTTACTCTTTTTAAAATTAATTGTTGATTAAATAACTTGCATTTGCTTTAACTTGTATGTAATGGTCAGTGGGTCAGAGAAGTGCCCAGTGCAGAGAGAGTACCCCGGGGTGGGGACACCCCAGCCCCTGTCCTAGGTGACCGCAGCAGCGTTGGGGGTCGAGCCCCCCCAGGACTCCTGGGCCCAGCCTTGTCGGGGTTACGAGGACTCTGCCAGACGGGAGAGGGGAAGGGGAGCCCTCCAGGGCAGGGAGGGGAGGCCACTAGATAAAGGAAGCTGGAGCAAGGTCTCAGATCCTTTCGCTAGCCCACTTCACCGGGGTCGTGCAGAAGCCAGGAAAGTTCCCCACAAGAGCGGGACTATCCCCCGCTTACACTACCAGGCGAGTTGCCCAAGGGATCAGCAGGAACTGGCGCCTGCCCAGCGGGACAGGGCGGGTCCCAGCCCTGCCTGCTCTGCCCCCGGTACTCACGTGGGGTGCTGGATGGGCACCTCCAGGACCAGCTCGGGCGGCAGGAGGAAGAGCTCCGGGGCCTCGTCTGGTGCCTGCAGCAGCAGGGGCAGGACATCAAAGCGGCCGTGCCCAGGGGTCCAGCCGTGCTGGATACAGAGCTGCCAGGGGAGAGTCTGTGAGTGCGGGGCGGAGAGCGGGGCCGGGGCTGGGGCCGGGCTGCGGGGCGGAGAGCGGGGCCGGGGTCAGGCCACGGGGCGGAGAGCGGGGCCGGGGCCGGGCTGCAGGGCGGAGAGCGGGGCCGGGGCCGGGCTGCGGGGCGGAGAGCGGGGCCGGGGTCAGGCCACGGGGCGGAGAGCGGGGCCGGGGCCGGGCCGCGGGGCGGAGAGCGGGGCCGGGGTCAGGCCACGGGGCGGAGAGCGGGGCCGGGGCCGGGCCGCGGGGCGGAGAGCGGGGTCAGGCCATGGGGCGGAGAGCGGGGCCGGGGCCGGGCTGCGGGGCGGAGAGCGGGGCTGGGGCCAGGCCGCGGGGCAGAGAGCGGGGCCGGGGCCAGGCCGCGGGGCGGAGAGCGGGGCCGGGGCCGGGCCGTGGGGCGGAGAGCGGGGCCGGGGTCAGGCCATGGGGCGGAGAGTGGGGCCGGGGCCAGGCCGCAGGGCGGAGAGCGGGGCCGGGGCCGGGCTGCGGGGCGGAGAGTGGGGCCGGGGTCAGGCCACGGGGCGGAGAGCGGGGCCGGGGTCAGGCCACGGGGCGGAGAGCGGGGCCGGGGCCGGGCCGCGGGGCGGAGAGCGGGGTCAGGCCATGGGGCGGAGAGCGGGGCCGGGGCCGGGCTGCGGGGCGGAGAGCGGGGCCGGGGCCGGGCTGCGGGGCGGAGAGCGGGGCCGGGGCCAGGCCGCGGGGCGGAGAGCGGGGCCGGGGCCGGGCTGCGGGGCGGAGAGCGGGGCCGGGGTCAGGCCACGGGGCGGAGAGCGGGGCCGGGGCCGGGCCGCGGGGCGGAGAGCGGGGCCGGGGTCAGGCCACGGGGCGGAGAGCGGGGCCGGGGCCGGGCCGCGGGGCGGAGAGCGGGGCCGGGGCCAGGCCGCGGGGCGGAGAGCGGGGCCGGGGCCGGGCCGTGGGGCGGAGAGCGGGGCCGGGGTCAGGCCATGGGGCGGAGAGTGGGGCCGGGGCCAGGCCGCAGGGCGGAGAGCGGGGCCGGGGCCGGGCTGCGGGGCGGAGAGTGGGGCCGGGGTCAGGCCACGGGGCGGAGAGCGGGGCCGGGGTCAGGCCACGGGGCGGAGAGCGGGGCCGGGGCCGGGCCGCGGGGCGGAGAGCGGGGTCAGGCCATGGGGCGGAGAGCGGGGCCGGGGCCGGGCTGCGGGGCGGAGAGCGGGGCCGGGGCCGGGCTGCGGGGCGGAGAGCGGGGCCGGGGCCGGGCTGCGGGGCGGAGAGCGGGGCCGGGGCCAGGCCGCGGGGCGGAGAGCGGGGCCGGGGCCGGGCTGCGGGGCGGAGAGCGGGGCCGGGGTCAGGCCACGGGGCGGAGAGCGGGGCCGGGGCCGGGCCGCGGGGCGGAGAGCGGGGCCGGGGTCAGGCCACGGGGCGGAGAGCGGGGCCGGGGCCGGGCCGCGGGGCGGAGAGCGGGGTCAGGCCATGGGGCGGAGAGCGGGGCCGGGGCCGGGCTGCGGGGCGGAGAGCGGGGCCGGGGCCAGGCCGCGGGGCGGAGAGCGGGGCCGGGGCCAGGCCGCGGGGCGGCGAGCGGGGCCGGGGTCAGGCCGCGGGGCGGAGAGCGGGGCCGGGGCCGGGCCGTGGGGCGGAGAGCGGGGCCGGGGTCAGGCCATGGGGCGGAGAGTGGGGCCGGGGCCAGGCCGCAGGGCGGAGAGCGGGGCCGGGGCCGGGCTGCGGGGCGGAGAGTGGGGCCGGGGTCAGGCCACGGGGCGGAGAGCGGGGCCGGGGTCAGGCCACGGGGCGGAGAGCGGGGCCGGGGCCGGGCCGCGGGGCGGAGAGCGGGGTCAGGCCATGGGGCGGAGAGCGGGGCCGGGGCCGGGCTGCGGGGCGGAGAGCGGGGCCGGGGCCGGGCTGCGGGGCGGAGAGCGGGGCCGGGGCCGGGCCGCGGGGCGGAGAGCGGGGCCGGGGTCAGGCCACGGGGCGGAGAGCGGGGCCGGGGCCGGGCCGCGGGGCGGAGAGCGGGGTCAGGCCATGGGGCGGAGAGCGGGGCCGGGGCCAGGCCGCAGGGCGGAGAGCGGGGCCGGGGCCGGGCTGCGGGGCGGAGAGTGGGGCCGGGGTCAGGCCACGGGGCGGAGAGCGGGGCCGGGGTCAGGCCACGGGGCGGAGAGCGGGGCCGGGGCCGGGCCGCGGGGCGGAGAGCGGGGTCAGGCCATGGGGCGGAGAGCGGGGCCGGGGCCGGGCTGCGGGGCGGAGAGCGGGGCCGGGGCCGGGCTGCGGGGCGGAGAGCGGGGCCGGGGCCGGGCCGCGGGGCGGAGAGCGGGGCCGGGGTCAGGCCACGGGGCGGAGAGCGGGGCCGGGGCCGGGCCGCGGGGCGGAGAGCGGGGTCAGGCCATGGGGCGGAGAGCGGGGCCGGGGCCAGGCCGCAGGGCGGAGAGCGGGGCCGGGGCCGGGCTGCGGGGCGGAGAGCGGGGCCGGGGCGGGTTGTCCTGGTGCCGCTGCTGAGTTGCAACCGTGTCGTGTCTGAGGGCAGCCCCACTGCTTAGCCTCCAGCGCCCAGCGCCCAACCCCCAGCACCCAGCCCCCAGAGCCCAGCACCCAGCCCTCAGCACCCACCGTTCAGCTCCCACCGCCGACCCCCAGAGCTCAGCCCCACCACCCAGCCCTTAACCACCAGCGCCCACTGCCAGCACCCAGCGCCCAACCCCCAGCGCCCAGCCCCCAGCCCCCCAGCCCCCAGCTAGGTGCTGGCTGGGCCCGGGCGCTGCCATGCTGGCAGCAGCTGCAGCCCAGAGGGGCGATGGCCGTTCTGTGGCAGGACGGGGCTGCCTGTGTCGGGATCGGGGCCCCACAGGTGCGGGGGAGCTGAGGGACCCCCAGGGGAAGGACCATAGAGATGAGGCGTCGACCCTGCCCTTTGCACCCAGAGCTGGGGGCAGAGCCCCAGGGCCAGGCACAGGGGCTGGCTGCAGCGGGCACCGGGCTCGCCAGCGCAGCCCCATGGCAGGGGCCCTGCCCAGCCCAGCTGGGGGTGCACTAGTCTCCAGGCCTGGGCAGCAGCACTGCAGGGGGCTGGCCTGGGGGGCCCCTGAGAGCACGAGCCCAGCCCCTCCCTGCTCTCAGCCCCCCCACTCAACCCTCTGCTCTCAGCCCCCCATTCAACCTCCCAACCCCCCCACTCTCAGCTGCCCCTGCTCTCAGTCCCCCCACTCAACCCTCTGCTCTCAGCCCCCCATTCAACCTCCCAACCCCCCCACTCTCAGCTGCCCCTGCTCTCAGCCGCCCCCACTCAACCCCTCCGCTCTCAGCTCCGCCCACTCAAACCCCTGCACTCAGCCCCCCAATCAACCTCCCAACCCCCCTGCTCTCAGCCCCCCAATCAACCCTTCCAACCCCCCAACCCCCCCACTCTCAGCCCCCCCAGTCAACCCTCTGCTCTCAGCCCCCCAATCAACCTCCCAACCCCCCTGCTCTCAGCCCCCCAATCAACCCTTCCAACCCCCCAACCCCCCCACTCTCAGCCCCCCAAGTCAACCCTCTGCTCTCAGCCCCCCAGTCAACCTCCCAACCCCCCTGCTCTCAGCCCCCCCCCACTCAACCCCCTGCGCTCAGCCCCCCAGCTCTCAGACCCCAGCAGGAAGCTCAGAGCCCCCGGGGCCCACATGGGGGACCCAGACGAGCAGCCTAGTGAGTGTCCAGCAGGGGCTGCTTGCCCAGCAGGGGGCGCTGCCCCCCCCAGTCTGTTCTGGCCCCAATGCCCCAGCGTGAAGCTGGGGGGGGCCCCCTGTGCTGCCGAGAGTAGGGTGGGGGGGTTCATCAGGGGATGCTGCAGTGCAGGGGCTGGGCAGGGAATGGAGGCAGGACATGGGGTGCTGTGCTGCAGGGGGGCAGGGCGGGGGGAGCTGAGGGGCAGGGTGGGGGGCAGGGCAGGGGGCGCTGTGCTGCAGGGGGGCAGGGCAGGGGGAGCTGAGGGGCAGGATGGGGGGCAGGGCAGGGCAGGGGGCGCTGTGCTGCAGGGGGGCAGGGCAGGGGGAGCTGAGGGGCAGGGTGGGGGGCAGGGCAGGGGGCGCTGTGCTGCAGGGGGGCAGGGCAGGGGGAGCTGAGGGGCAGGGTGGGGGGCAGGGCAGGGGGCGCTGTGCTGCAGGGGGGCAGGGCAGGGGGAGCTGAGGGGCAGGGTGGGGGGCAGGGCAGAGGGGCGCTGAGGAGCAGGGCAAGGTGGTGCTCAGGGGCAGGGCGGGGGGCAGGAATCGCGGAGCGGCAGGGCGGGGGGCTCTCCCCAGTCCCGGCTGCCCCACCTCGGTGATGTCGACGTTGGCCGGGTCCCCCAGCACAGAGCCGTCCGGCTGCCGGTACCCGGCGTAGCGGATCAGCTGGCTGTTCCAGATGCGGAAGTCGCCCCGGCCCGGTGCGCGCTGCGGGAAGATGGTGATGGCCGACCTGTGGGAGAGGCGTGGGTCAGAGCCACCCGGGGGGATGGGCCCGGCTGGGCAGGTGGCCCTGGTGGGGGTGGGCCTGGAGAGACAGGTGGCACTGCAGGGTCTGGGCCCGGGTGGGGGGTGGCGCCGTGGGGGGCCGGCCCGGGGAGGCAGGGGATCTGGGGGGGGGTCCGGGGGGGCGGTGGTGCGATGGGGGGGGTGGCGCCGTGGGGGGCTGGCCCGGGGAGGCAGGGGATCCGGGGGGGGCGGTGGTGCGATGGGGGGTGGGCCCAGGGAGGCGGGGAAGCCCCTAGGGGGCGGGCCCGGGTGGGGGTGGCGCTGTGGGGGGCTGGCCCAGGGAGGCAGGGGATCCGTGGGGGGTGGGTCTGGGGGGGGCAGTGGTGCGATGGGGGGTGGGCCCAGGGAGGCGGGGGAGCCCCTAGGGGGCGGGCCCGGGTGGGGTGGCGCTGTGGGGGGCTGGCCCGGGGAGGCAGGGGATCCATGGGGGGTGGGTCTGGGGGGGGGGGGGGGGTGCGATGGGGGGTGGGCCCAGGGAGGCGGGGGAGCCCCTAGGGGGCGGGCCCGGGTGGGGGTGGCGCTGTGGGGGGCTGGCCCGGGGAGGCAGGGGATCCGTGGGGGGTGGGTCTGGGGGGGCGGTGGTGCGATGGGGGGTGGGCCCAGGGAGGCAGGGGAGCCCCTATGGGGTGGGCCCGGGTGGGGTTGGCGCCGTGGGGGGCTGGCCCGGGGAGGCAGGGGATCCGTGGGGGTTGGGTCTGGGGGGGGCAGTGGTGCGATGGGGGGTGGGCCCAGGGAGGCGGGGGAGCCCCTAGGGGGTGGGCCCGGGTGGGGGGTGGCGCCGTGGGGGGCCGGCCCGGGGAGGCAGGGGATCCGGGGGGGGGTCCGGGGGGGCGGTGGTGTGATGGGGGGGTGGCGCCGTGGGGGGCTGGCCCGGGGAGGCAGGGGATCCGTGGGGGGTGGGTCTGGGGGGGGCAGTGGTGCGATGGGGGGTGGGCCCAGGGAGGCGGGGGAGCCCCTAGGGGGCGGGCCCGGGTGGGGTGGCGCTGTGGGGGGCTGGCCCGGGGAGGCAGGGGATCCATGGGGGGTGGGTCTGGGGGGGCGGTGGTGCGATGGGGGGTGGGCCCAGGGAGGCGGGGGAGCCCCTAGGGGGCGGGCCCGGGTGGGGTTGGCGCCGTGGGGGGCTGGCCCGGGGAGGCAGGGGATCCGTGGGGGTTGGGTCTGGGGGGGGCAGTGGTGCGATGGGGGGTGGGCCCAGGGAGGCGGGGGAGCCCCTAGGGGGCGGGCCCGGGTGGGGGTGGCGCTGTGGGGGGCTGGCCCGGGGAGGCAGGGGATCCGTGGGGGGTGGGTCTGGGGGGGCGGTGGTGCGATGGGGGGTGGGCCCAGGGAGGCGGGGGAGCCCCTAGGGGGTGGGCCCGGGTGGGGTTGGCGCCGTGGGGGGCTGGCCCGGGGAGGCAGGGGATCCGTGGGGGTTGGGTCTGGGGGGGGCAGTGGTGCGATGGGGGGTGGGCCCAGGGAGGCGGGGAAGCCCCTAGGGGGCGGGCCCGGGTGGGGGTGGCGCTGTGGGGGGCTGGCCCGGGGAGGCAGGGGATCCGTGGGGGGTGGGTCTGGGGGGGCGGTGGTGCGATGGGGGGTGGGCCCAGGGAGGCGGGGGAGCCCCTAGGGGGCGGGCGTCTCACCGGAGGTTGCCTCGGTTGGTGGCGTACTGGAGATGGGTGCACAGGAAGCCGAACATCTCCTGGACGCTGGTGCAGTCGCGGGCGTCGAACACCTTCAGGGAGCAGCGGTTAGCGGCAGAGCAGCAGCCCCCAGGCCCTGTGCGCGGCAGCCCCCCGCTCTGAGCCCTCGGCCCCGCTGTCCTGAGCAGCCCTCACCACCCGGGGCGTGGAAGCACCGGCTCTGCCCCGATCCTGGGAGTGGGAGCCCCAGGGGCCCTGCCGGGGCAGGAGGGGGGCCCTGCCTGGGGGCGAATGGGGAGCCCTGGGGGCCCTGGCCTGGCCCTGCCCTGTGCTAACCCAGCTGGTAGCAGTGGTGCCCCCCACCTGCAGCTTGTTCCACTGGATGCGACCCAGGCAGCGGGCGGCATTGCGCCAGGCCTGCTTGGCCCCAAAGATCAGCTCCGGCTCCAGCAGCTGGTAGGTGCCCGTGGCCTCGATCTCCTGTTCCACCTCCTGCAGCCGCTGCACGTGGACCCTGGAGTCAGCCCTGTGGGAAGAGAACAGGCAATGTGGGGTGATCCGTCCTGTCGCCCACGCCCAGCTCCTGGAAGGCAGAGGGTGAGGGACACCCGGAGCGTGGGGTTGTGTCCCTGCCCGTCCTGGCTAATAGCCATTGAGGGACCTACCCTCCAGGAACTGGTCTAGTTCTTTTTTTGAACTCAGTTATAGTCTTGGCCTTCACAACATCCCCTGGCAGTGAGTTCCACTGGTTGTACGTTGGGCAGAGGGGCTGGAACAAGGGGGTTGGCGGGGCTGCCGCACCCCCTGGCTTGAAGTGGTTTCCATGATCTCCAGGGTTACAGTTTGGTTCCATGGCTCTCGGCACACACACTGTCCCAGCAGCCCTGGCATTGGGTGACAAAGTCCTTCCTTGGATTTGGTCTAAACCTGCCACCTGTTAATTTCGTCCCGTGGCCACTAGATTTTGTGTCACGGGAGGGGTAAATAAAACAGCTGCGTCACTCAGTCATGCCCCTCCCTCATCTCTTGGCCAAGCTGAACAACCCTAGTCTCTTGTCATGTGGAAGCTGTTCCATCCCCCGGTCCCCTTCCCGGCCCTCTCTGACCCTCTTCCAGCTCCACTCGATGCTCGAGGCTGGGCGTCCAGAGCTGGACCCAGTATTCAAGGTGTGAGCGCACCAGAGAACTGCAGGTCATCTCGTCCCGTGGCCTGCACTGGGGCAGGACTATGTATTATCCAGACCAGGGGTCTCAACCTCCTTGTGGCCCACAATGTGTTACCAGGGCACAGGTAGAGAGCCACGGCGCCCCCGCAACCCCTGTGCCCAGCACCCGCCCCGCCCAGAGTGGGGCCAAGAGTGGACCCCGGCGAAGGGCTGGGCAGCAGGGCAGACCCGGACCCTGCTGCGAGGGGCAGGGCAGCCCAGAAGCCCCGACCCTGCCGCATGGGGCAGAGCAGTCCCGGCGGCTATGGACCCCGCCGCGTGGAGGAGGGCAGCCCCACAACTGACTGTAATAGGAGGATTTTATGTTTGTATTTTATATAATTTAAAATAAAAAATAATAATGTAGCATATATTAAACGTATTGCTCTATGATTTAACCATTTCCTGCCAGCCACCCTTTTTAAATACCAGCAAGCAATGGCCTAAGGGGCCATTGGGAGAAACGCATCAGCCGGAATCTGTGTCTGAGCCGATTTCAAGGGAGTGACAGACCTTTTAGGGTCACTGAGGTCACTCAGTCAGGGTGATCTGCAAACAGACCGGGGCAGGCAGACCCCGAATGCTGGTGGATATTCCAATACTTAGATTTACCCAGCCAGCCCAAAACAGCTTCTACAGCACCTCCCTGGTTACTCAGAAGTCCAAACAACACAGTTCCCTTAAAGTATCCAGCCTCAGGCCTCCATCCAGACACACCTGTCAAACATAGGATGATAAACTCTGAAAATCTTATTTCATCATATAAAAGAAAAGGTTCTCCTGACCCCAAAGGACCAAGCCCCAGACCCAGGTCAAATGATAACTCAGATCTTACCCAAAATACACGCTTACAGTCAATTCTTATTAACTAAACTAAAATGTATTAAAAAATAAGAGAGAGTGTGTTAGTTAAAAGATCAATATACAGACAGACTTGAGTTCAATTCTTGAGGTCAGATACATAGCAGAGGTGAGTTTGTAGTGGCCAAAAGTCCTTTTAGAAATAGTCCAGAGGTTATAGTCCAATGTCCATGTTCAGGGTGACTCCAGTCAGTGACCGGGGATCTCAATCCTTATGGCTTAAGGTTTCCCCCTCTTGAAACCCAAAGCAGATCTGAGATGAAGAAGGATCGTGTCCCAAGGTCTTTATACACTTCCAGCAGCCTTTTAGCCTGAGTAAACAATCGGCTTCACTTTCCTTCTCCCAAACATCCTGGCAATGAGCACAGGGTCATTTATCCATTAAGCAGTTCAGATATAGGTTACCGCCTTCGAAGAGACATACAGACAATAATACAATTTCACTCCAGTGTCTTCCTAAATGTTAATACTCCTTTTTTGATCTTTGAATTAAAGCCACAGTGATAGGCAAGACTTGTTTGCTGACCTCACAAGACCTGAACAAACATCTCCCCTTCTACCTCTAACAATGCCGGCTGCATTTCACAGCTCTATTCATTTCCATCTCTTCCTAACCCCTCTTTAAAGTTCGGCCCTGGGTCAGGTCAGTCTGGGAGTTAATTAACTCTTTCTGGCCCGGTCACCTTTCAATGAGATATTATATTACACTCATAACATCACACCCCCAATGGAAAATTGATGCAGGAGGAGATGACACAAACATCACTGACTGCATCCCAAGAGCTCCCCATCCTGGGTTCTGTCTCACTACAGTTTGTACTGGGTTAGAAGCCGTATTAGTCTATAACAGAAATGGTTTATCAAAGTCCTGTTCAATAACATGATTGAATCTCTTCACAAACTCAAGGTAAAACTTGGTTAGAACAATAGTGGATTGGATCTGCTCTTGCATCGTGGTTCCTGTAGGTCTCATGTGATCTTGCCAAGAGCTAAAGGACATAGCTACTTCAGCCATACACGCTCTGGCAAATGTTTGAAACCCAATTAACATCAAGTCAATGTAGATAACACCTAAACATATCCATTATATGGACAACATACCCCCATATCTCAATGTCTGTTCTTTGACTGGTTAAACTTTTACCCCCAATCAGGGAGATTGCAGATTATGTATTCCTTACACCACCCGTTCCTAAACTGAATTTCGCACCCCTTGATAATCTGTACCTTATTCCCTGATAACCAGAAACATCTATGCTTAAACTCTGTACCGTTTTCTTTTTACTTCAACATTATATTAATGTTGTCCATAGTATAGGAATCTTGGCATTTAGCCGTGAAAGCAATAGGATTGTGTGCCTCAGTTTCCCTTTTCATACAGCACATCAAGTCTGGAATGTCTTTGCCCCTGTGAAAGTTTCCAAGTCTGTTCATGGGCATTAACTGTGCAAGATCACTATTACCAGGCCTTTTAACATAAGGTGCGTTCTCATGTATCACATTCAATATGTTCAAGGGATTTTCCAAAAGATTAGGCACATTGGACATTTTTATAGTTCTTGGTAATAGCAACACCCTAGTTACAAGAATTACCATGAGCAATAGCAACAAATCCATCACAAGTGTCCATCTACAATTATGTTTGTTATTCCACACCTTTGGCTCAATTCCATTGGCGTTTGGACATTTTATGGTTACCCTGTGGCTTCCCTTTGCAGAATTAAGGTCTCTCTTTCCTTCCTGTCCTGAAGGATCAAACCCTGATTTCTGTCGCTTAACCAAATTCACTGGCTGATTGGGCATGCTCTCTGTCCTAACAGAACAGGAGGACTTGTGGCACCTTAGAGACTAACCAATTTATTTGAGCATGAGTTTTCGTGAGCTACAGCTCACTTCATCGGTGCCACAAGTCCTCCTTTTCTTTCTGCGAATACAGACTAACACGGCTGTTACTCTGAAACCTCTCTGTGCTAACAGTTATTAGCAAGTCCTTCTTCTCCCTGCCAGCCAAGTAATTTGCATTATCAGAGACAGCAGCCAGTTCCCCAGTTTTCAGATCCTTAACTGCTACCGATTCCAAGGTTGGACTCTGTCTTAAAGAGAAACCATCCATTTTCACTGACAAGCCAGACTCAAAGTTCTGTTGTCCTTCCCTTGCCAACGGAATCAGATGTTAAGTTCACTGAGAGACTACCAGTCATATCCAAAGTGTCCGGAGAGGATAGTAAACCTGCCCTCCCCTGCATTCTCCAGAGATTAGCTGCCCAGCTGTTCTGCTCTGCAGACTCCGCTACCCACTCTTCCCTCTGAACCTGAGACACAGTGTGATGTTATGAGTGTAATATATCTCATTGACAGGTGACAGGGCCAGAAAGAGTTAATGAACTCCCAGACTGACCTCACCCAGGGCCGAACTTTAAAGACGGGTTAGGAAGAGATGGAAATGAATAGAGCTGTGAAATGCAGCCAGCATGGCTAGAGGTAGAAGGGGAGATGTTTGCTCAGGTCTTGTGAGGTCAGCAAACAAGTCTTGTCTATCGCTATAGCTTTGATTCAAAGATCAAAAAAGGAGTATTAACATTTAGGAAGACACTGGAGTGAAATCGTATTATTGTCTGTATGTCTCTCTGAAGGTTGCGGTAACTGGTATCTGAACTGCTTAATGGATAAATGACCCTGTGCTAATTGCCAGGATGTTTGGGAGAAGGAAAGTGAAGCCGATTGTTTTCTCAGGCCAAAAGGCTGCTGGAAATGTATAAAAACCCTGGGACACGATCCTTCTTCATTCAGATCTGCTTTGGGTTTCAAGAGGGGGAAATCTTAAGCCATAAGGATTGAGATCCCCGGTCACTGACCGGAGTCACCCTGAACATGGACATTGGACTATAACCTCTGTACTATAATGGGGTAGGGATAGCTTGGTGGTTTGAGCATTGGCCTGCTAAACCCAGGGTTGTGAGTTCAATCCTTCAGGGGACCATTTAGGGATCTGGGGCAAAAATTGGGGATTGGTCCTGCTTTGAGCAGGTATTGGACTAGATGACCTCCTGAGGTCCCTTTCAACCCTGATATTCTATGACTATTTCTAAAAGGACTTTTGGCCACTACAAACTCATCTCTGCTACGTATATGACCTCAAGAATTGAACTCAAGTCTGTCTGTATATTGATCTTTTAACCAACACACTCTCTCTTCTTTTTTAATACATTTTACTTTAGTTAATAAGAATTGACTGTAAGTGTGTATTTGGGGTAAGATTTGAGTTATCATTTGAACTGGGTCTGGGGCTTGGTCCTTTGGGGTCAGGAGAACCTTTTCTGTTATATGATGAAATAGGATTTTCAGAGTTTATCATCCTATGTTTGACAGGTGTGTCTGGATGGAGGCCTGAGGCTGGATACTTTAAGGGAACTGCGTTGTTTGGACGTCTGAGTAACCAGGGAGGTGCTGTAGAAGCTGTTTTGGGCTGGCTGGGTAAATCTAAGTATTGGAATATCCACCAGCATTCGGGGTTTGTCTGCCCCGGTCTGTTTGCAGATCACCCTGACTGAGTGACCTCAGCGGGCTCCCACGGGCAGCACCGTCACAGGTCACCACTTTGCTGTAGGTTTTTAGCATTTTAAAATAAGTAAAAAAAATGCAATAATTGGTTTTGTTCTGCATTGCAATGTGATGTTCCTGTGCAAATGTCCTGTGTGAATCAATCCTGGTTTGTGTGTGAATGAGGAATGTGTGAGTTACAAAATAAATATAAAGGCTATCACCGAACCAAACACAAACAGACGCAAGGGTGCCAGAAAATTACAGCACACCCCAATTAAAATGTCAAAAAAGGGAAAATTCACCACTCTAAAAATAAAACAAGCACCTATCAATGGGGACAAGATAACTGTGATCAAAACCAGTCTGGGGTAACTCCCTAAAAACCAATAAAAAAACTAAATAAAAAATAAAAAAAAACAATGTAAGAAAAGAAGCACTTGTCAAACAACAATTAATTACAGCATGATGGTGCAAAACTCATTGGTCCCAAGGAAGGAAAATCACTATATAAGCAGGGGGCCTGGCCATGAAACTTTGGGTTTGTCCTGCCACGACTTCCCCGGAACATCGTGTCGCGACCGATGGAACCCGGCTCTTCCCTGCCCGTGATCAACCTAGCTGGCCACTAGATTGATCCGAACTCTGAACTGGTAACTATAACATTGACTGGCGGGACAGTGTGTGTGTGTGTGTCGTGTGATTGAATGCGTATGCTAATTGTTGTATCTTCAATAAACGCGGCGAGTTGCCTTTTCCCCTGAAAAAGATCCTGTGCGCTTTCTTATAAGCATACCATTTTTGGTGGAGAATTGCGAAAGGGGGAAGACATGCACTGTGATTGTTGAACATACTGCTAAAAGGTATACCATCCGTATAGAGCGATCAATGATTCGGGCCCTAAGGGGGAGGATTAGAGTCCTCGCTCCTACCCATCTGTCAGGGAAAATTGCATGGGTGAATACACCCTGGGTCGTAGCAGGATCGAGCCCAGAAGGTAGGGGGCTCAGCGTTCCCCGCTCCTGCTCTGTCAGGCAGAGTTTTTTGTGGGAACAGACTTTTCGTGTTGTGTAAGTCCCAGCGCAAGGGTGGGCACGGAAAAATTATAAAGGTAAACAAAATTCATAAAAAGATACGTTCAGGCGAAAACAGTCCCCTAAAAACAAAGCTCAAAAAGAGCAGGAAAAATCACCATTCCTCCAGGAAACAACTCCTTTGAAGACAATTTTGCACAAGTTTGGGCAAAGCCCATGGACTGAACCAGCATTAGCCTATGGCCAAACTACAGCTGATTTGGAAGATACATCGGCAAAATATCTGTTGGTCGACAGGCCATCGACCCCGCTAAAAAGAGTCTCCGCTGCAATTTAGCTACTGTGGCCACCCGACGGCCCCAGACCCCACCGCGCCGGCAGGGCAGCCCGGCAGCCCGGAACCCAGCCACGCTGGCCCTGCGGCCTGTAGCTCACAGCTGGGCCGCAGCTGTGTACTCATTGGGCACCCACGGGCTGCGCGTTGAGACCCGCTGATCTAGACCATCTTTTCCAACCTGCTCTTCAAACCCTCCAGTGACAGAGACTCCACCACCTGCCTGGGCAATTTATTCCAGTGCCGAACCACCCTGACAGGTCGGAGGTTTTTCCTAATCTCCAACCTAAACCGGCCTGGCTGCAATTTAAGCCCATTGCTCCTTGTCCTGTCCTCAGAGGTTCAGGAGAACAATTTACCTCCCTCCTCCTTGTTACAACCTTTTACATGCTTGAAAACTATTATCATGTCCCCTCTCAGTCTTCGCTGCTCCAGACCAAACAGACCCAATATTTTCAATCTTCCCGCACAGGTCATGCTTTTAAGACCTTTCATCCATTTCGTTGCTCTTCTCTGGACTTTCTCCAATTTGTCCACATCTTTCCTGAACTGTGGTGCCCAGAACTGCACAATACTCTAATTGAGGCCTAATCAGTGCAGGGTGGAGTGGAAGAATTACTTCTCATGTCTTGCTTATAACTGTGACAAAGTGGGGGTTTTCCCTTGTTATGTTGTATGTGAGTCTTACTGTTTTGCATGAATACTGTGGATGCCTCAGTTTCCCGGTGTATTGTACCAATGTCTAGGTTGTGGGGATAAGGGTGTGTGACTTTTGCTGAGAGCCTCAGGGCCAGGTGAGGAGGCTCTAGCTGCCTGCATGTAAGGGATGGCAGATGCCCTTCATAACCTGAGAACCAGGAGGGGAATGTGACCAGGTGACCCTGAAAGGAGTCACGCTACCTAGACTCCTGGCTGGCTCCAATCAGAGCAGTTCCAGAGCATCGGGCCTGTGATTCTGTGACAACAACACTCCTGCAAATATAGCCCAGAAGGATGTTTGGGTTTTTTGCAACAGCGTTTCACTGTTGACTCATATTTAGCTTGTGGTTCACTCTGACCCCCAGATCCCTTTCCGCAGGACTCCTTCCTAGGCAGTCATTTCCCATTGTGTACGTGTGCAACTGATTGTTCCTTCCTAAATGGAGTACTTTGCATTTGTCTTTATTGAATTTCATCCAATTTACTTCAGTCCATTTCTCCAGTTTGTCAGGATCCTTTTGAATTTTAATCCTGTCCTCCAAAGCACTTGTGTGAGGAAGCAAGGTTTCTTGTTGTTTTCAGTGGTTTGCATGCAGAGGGGGTGGGACTCAGTTTCCCTGGGTGTTACTGGTTTAACGAGGTGGTGGGAGAGGGAGTTTGTTGTTACAGGGGGCCAGCGAATGGCCTGGAGAATGGATACCTCAGCGACGGGTGACCGGGAAGCCCAGCTCGGGAGTCACAGCCGGTTCTGGACGGTGGGAGGACAATGGGCTGCGGAGAGAGGACCTCAGTGACCCGACCAGCCGGTTCCAGCCAGAGGGGCCAGAGGACGGCTGAGAGGAGAGGCGGAGAGGAGACTCAGGCAGCCTGTTGACCTGGGACAGAAGACAAAGGACAGAGGCGGGACTTGGGGGCAGGTGAAATCAGATGCACAGCTCAAAGGGGGGCTCTGGGCTGGAGGGAGGGAGCAGGCAGAGCCCCCCTGGAAGCGGGACAGACCTAGATATCCTGTGCTGAGGGAGGCCAGCCTGAGGCCCAGTGAGTTTCCTATGCTGTTTTCAGACGCTCAATAAACCCTCCTGTTTTACGCTGGCTGAGAGTCGCTCCGGTCTAGAGATCGGGGAGGATTGCTCCCGCTGGGAGTGGAGGGCCCAGGGGTCCAGAGTGAGGGGACTCCCTGAGGGGGCCCATGGCAGAGACAGGCGTGCTAAGGCTCAGAGAGGTGCGGTTCCAGGAGGCAGACGGGCTTAACCCCGACAGAGAGTGGCCCCCCGAGAAGGGCTGTCACACTGAAGGGGGTCCCCTCCAGGGACTGCATGGGGCTGAGAGAGCCCAAGTCCTGGGCATCCATGACAACTTGCACCCCCACCCAGCTGGAATCAGCCGCAATCTTTATAAGCGCACTCTCTGTGCCATTAACTAAATCAGTGACGAGGATATTGACCAGCAGAATACAGACCCTGGACTTCAGGAAAGCAGACTTCGACTCCCTCAGGAAACTGATGGGTAGGATCCCCTGGGGGAATAACATGAGGGGGAAAGGAGTCCAGGAGAGCTGGCTGTATTTCAAAGAATCCCTTTTGAGGTTACAGGGACAAACCATCCCGATGTGTCGAAAGAATAGTAAATATGGCAGGCGACCAGCTTGGCTTAACGGTGAAATCCTTGCGGATCTTAAACGTAAAAAAGAAGCTTACAAGATGTGGAAGATTGGACAAATGATCAGGGAAGAGTATAAAAATGTTGCTCGGGCATGTAGGAATGAAATCAGGAGGGCCAAATCGCACCTGGAGCTGCAGCTAGCAAGAAATGTTAAGAGTAACAAGAAGGGTTTCTTCAGGTATGTTGGCAACAAGAAGAAAGTCAAGGAATGTGTGGGCCCCTTACTGAATGAGGGAGGCAACCTAGTGACAGAGGATGTGGAAAAAGCTAATGTACTCAATGCTTTTTTTGCCTCTGTCTTCACGAACAAGGTCAGCTCCCAGACTGCTGCGCTGGGCATCACAACATGGGGAAGAGATGGCCAGCCCTCTGTGGAGAAAGAAGAGGTTCGGGACTATTTAGAAAAGCTGGATGTGCACAAGTCCATGGGGCCGGATGCGCTGCATCCGAGAGTGCTAAAGGAGTTGGCGGCTGTGATTGCAGAGCCACTGGCCATTATCTTTGAAAACTCATGGCGAACGGGGGAAGTCCCGGATGACTGGAAAAAGGCTAATGTAGTGCCAATCTTTAAAAAAGGGAAGAAGGAGGATCCTGGGAACTACAGGCCAGTCAGCCTCACCTCAGTCCCTGGAAAAATCATGGAGCAGGTCCTCAAGGAATCAATCCTGAAGCACTTACACGAGAGGAAAGTGATCAGGAACAGTCAGCATGGATTCACCAAGGGAAGGTCAAGCCTGACTAATCTAATCACCTTCTATGATGAGATTACTGGTTCTGTGGATGAAGGGAAAGCAGTGGATGTGCTGTTTCTTGACTTTAGCAAAGCTTTTGACACTGTCTCCCACAGTATTCTTGTCAGCAAGTTAAAGAAGTATGGGCTGGATGAATGCACTATAAGGTGGGTAGAAAGTTGGCTAGACTGTCGGGCTCAACGGGTAGTGATCAATGGCTCCATGTCTAGATGGCAGCCGGTATCAAGTGGAGTGCCCCAAGGGTTGGTCCTGGGGCCAGTTTTGTTCAATATCTTCATAAATGATCTGGAGGATGGTGTGGATTGCACTCTCAGCAAATTTGCGGATGATACTAAACTGGGAGGAGTGGTAGATACGCTGGAGGGGAGGGATAGGATACAGAAGGACCTAGACAAATTGGAGGATTGGGCCAAAAGAAATCTGATGAGGTTCAATAAGGATAAGTGCAGGGTCCTGCACTTAGGACGGAAGAACCCAATGCACAGCTACAGACTAGGGACCGAATGGCTAGGCAGCAGTTCTGCGGAAAAGGACCTAGGGGTGACAGTGGACGAGAAGCTGGATATGAGTCAGCAGTGTGCCCTTGTTGCCAAGAAGGCCAATGGCATTTTGGGATGTATAAGTAGGGGCATAGCCAGCAGATCGAGGGACGTGATCGTTCCCCTCTATTCGACATTGGTGAGGCCTCATCTGGAGTACTGTGTCCAGTTTTGGGCCCCACACTTCAAGAAGGATGTGGATAAATTGGAGAGAGTCCAGCGAAGGGCAACAAAAATGATTCGGGGTCTGGAACACATGAGTTATGAGGAGAGGCTGAGGGAGCTGGGATTGTTTAGCCTGCAGAAGAGAAGAACGAGGGGGGATTTGATAGCTGCTTTCAACTACCTGAGAGGTGGTTCCAAAGAGGATGGATCTAGACTATTCTCAGTGGTAGAAGAGGACAGGACAAGGAGTAATGGTCTCAAGTTGCAGTGGGGGAGGTTTAGGTTGGATAGTAGGAAAAACTTTTTCACTCGGAGGGTGGTGAAACACTGGAATGCGTTACCTAGGGAGGTGGTAGAATCTCCTTCCTTAGAAGTTTTTAAGGTCAGGCTTGACAAAGCCCTGGCTGGGATGATTTAGTTGGGGATTGGTCCTGCTTTGAGCAGGGGGTTGGACTAGATGACCTCCTGAGGTCCCTTCTAACTCTGATATTCTAAGATTCTATGATTCTATGACCAGAACCGGAGCCAGAACTGATCCCTGCAGGACCCTTCTTCCAATTCCAATTCCCAACCAGCTCCTCCCGGTTATCACAATCCCTGGCAGAGCAGCGTCTCCTCGGGCACCTTCTCCACCCTGTGCAGCAGGAAGCTGGCTCCAGTGCACTCCAGGGGCTTGCTGGACAATCTGGCCCCGCTGTTTTATTTCCCCAGCCGGCGTCTGGGCAGCTGAATTCCGCCCCCGGCCCCCCGAGTCCTGGGCATTGCAGGGGTTTGTTGGGTGTTTATGAAAAGCCTCCCCCGTGCTGGGCTTCCCTTGTGGCAGTCTGGCAGCCGTGGTGCCTGCGGGGGGCTGGCACTCACCGCTTGATGGATCTGTAGTACTGGTTGATGAAGTCCTGGGCCATGGGCAGCAGCTCTTCCTTGGGCGGGGGCCCCTCAGCTGCCTGGCAAACCAGCTGCTTGGGGAACATGAGGGAGCCCAGACACCGCTTCCCACTGCAGGGCAACTCCTGGAGCACAGACAGACAGACAGAGCTGAGGCGGGGGGGCTATTGCAGTCAGACCCAGCATGGACCCCAGCTCTGGTGCTGCAGCGCCCCCTCCCCCCGCCGGTGCCCCGACCCACAGCCCCCGCTAGCCCAGCCCAGGGATCCCCCCTCCACAGCCCTGCCAGTGCCCCTCAGTCCCGACCCACAGCCCCCTGCTAGCCCAGCCCAGGGATCCCCCCTCCACAGCCCTGCCAGTGCCCCTCAGTCCCGACCCACAGCCCCCGCTAGCCCAGCCCTGGGAACCCCCCTCCACAGCCCTGCCAGTGCCCCTCAGTCCTGACCCACAGCCCCCTGCTAGCCCAGCCCAGGGATCCCCCCTCCACAGCCCTACCAGTGCCCCTCAGTCCCGACCCACAACCCCCTGCTAGCCCAGCCCTGGGAACCCCCCTCCACAGCCCTGCCAGTGCCCCTCAGTCCCGACCCACAGCCCCCTGCTAGCCCAGCCCAGGGATCCCCCCTCCACAGCCCTGCCAGTGCCCCTCAGTCCCGACCCACAGCCCCCGCTAGCCCAGCCCTGGGAACCCCCCTCCACAGCCCTGCCAGTGCCCCTCAGTCCTGACCCACAGCCCCCTGCTAGCCCAGCCCAGGGATCCCCCCTCCACAGCCCTACCAGTGCCCCTCAGTCCCGACCCACAACCCCCTGCTAGCCCAGCCCTGGGAACCCCCCATCCTTCTTGCCCAGTGCCCGTGAGGACTGGGGAAGTTTTGTAATATGTTTATGTCCACTGTGAATAGGCCTATACCCACTAGGCCTGGCTACTCTTTGGGTGGAAACAGTGGCCTCGCCATCCCCACACCCATGAAAGGAGCAGCGAGGTGGGTCCTCCAGGCCTGCCTAGAGAGGCTGCACAGGAGCAGCCACTCAGCAGGCTCCGCTAAAAGGAGGTGCAGGGTGGGAGCAGGGCAGGGGGGCAGGGCAGGGTGAGGCGGGGCGGGGCAGAAAGGGTCAGAGCAGGGTGGGACAAGGCAAGGAGGAGTGGGGCAGGACGGGATAGTGCAAGGCGGGTAGCACCGACCCTGCGGATCCATGACAGCTGGTGGCAGCAGTGGGATGCTGACCCCGCCAGGAGTACTGTGTTAGAAGTGGCGTGCAGCAGTAAGACAAGGGTGGCCAAAGGAAGCAGCAAGACAATGGCGTGTCACCACCTCCCGACGGACAGCGCCATCCTGGGCAGGGAGACAGGGCCAAGAGCTGGGAAGCCGAACAAGGTGCAGCTGAAGGCTTGGCTGGAGACGGACGGTTGGTCCAAGAAGCCGGCTCCAGACCCAGCGGGATTCCAGGCGGGTCTGGAAGCAGCAGAGGCAGCAGCAGGGTGTCCCCGAGACCTGGTTCCCCGTCCAGCTGGGCGTCTTCACGACCTGGCCCCCCGTGACAGGTTGGAAGCGCTGGGAGTTGGAGCTGGGAGCAAGGCGGCTAGTGGAGCTGGAGAAGCCGAGGGGCAAGAGGTCGCACCGAGGGGTACGTGGGGAAAGGCCGCAGTTTAACAGGTCGGGGGGCTACGGGGGCTGACCTCACTGCCTTTGGGAAGGCCTGGGATTTGAACCAGGCTGGCCCTGCGGACCGGCTCTGCCGTCTCACCCCCTCACTCGGCCCCACGGCCATAGAGGCGGGGCAGGGGGTTCGCTCCCCCGAAGGGGGGTGCACGCACCGCCCAGGCATAGAGGTGCCCAGCCAGGTGGACGAGGTGGAGACAGGGGACTATGAACTGTTCACAAAGGCTCCGGACCCTGGAGGCTCATGGGAAACGGTTTTGGGGTCGAGCACCCGCCGGCAGGAGCAGAAGTCGGTGCCTATGGTTCTAGGCCCTTTCCTTGATGGTTCATTCAACCCCCTTGTCTTAGCGCTGGCAGATAGGAAAAGATTCCGGGGTGTAACCAAGACCCTGGGCGTCACCGACAAGGAGGTCACAACCCCTCTGGGAGAATATCCCCGCCTGTGTATAATCTGCTGGGACTGGAGCAGCCGATTTACATCTGTCCTCCAGATTAAGATGTGGTTACTGGACCAGGTGCGCTGGTAAACAACCTTATCAACAGCAGATCTGGGGTGCGGGAGACCCAAGTCGGGGGCTCAGAAGGAGAGTCCCCCAGAGACCTCTCGGAGGTGGGACTCCAGGAAGCCCAATGTAGGGTGCCCACAAATGCCGGAGCAGGCAGCCCCTCCATGGGACCTGAGATGTAATTACTGTGGGCACAAGGACACTGGGTGGTGCAATGTCCCGAGATAAAGGAAATCTTGGCCAGAGAGAGCCCGCAGAGGGTCGAGGTGGCAACGAGAAGACAGCCTGAAATACCCGCTCTCTCAGCGGGTTGTCTATCCCTCAGCTCTGCCCCTTTGGAGGAAGCAGTCTCCCAGGCAGCTCCTGGGGCACAGCTGGCCAGGGAAGAGTGGCAGACGGGCTTCCACCCCATGCCCAGCAGATAGGTCTTGTTGTACCCCCTGGACTCAGGCCCCTCTGATCCCCAGTGGGAGCGGCAGGTGGGGATCAACTGGGAGATATTCCTGAGGTGGAGACATTCTGGGACTGAGAACTCAGTGTGGTGCGACCCCACTAGATGCTGAGGGACTGAGGGGCTTGGGGGAAAGCTCCCAAACATACAGCCATTCGCCCTGCCCCGGCGCCGATCCCTGGGCAGGCACCGGCAGGATGGGAGGGGGACTGGTCGCTGGGGACTGTCAGCACAGCTTTGCCATGTTCTTGGGACAAGCTCCAGACTCCGTGCCAGTAACGGCCAAAGAGCTGACCCCAGGGACTGGAAGGCCGAGAGGGCAGGAGCCGGCCAACAGGTGAATGGCCCGGCTGGCGGGGAGGGGGCGATTTTCCCTCTGCGTTGTCTGGGTTACCTGCCTGTCTGTAGCCAGACCCCTGGAGCTGAGTGGGACACGGGCCCTGCACAGGGGACAGGTGGCTCACGCTGGCTCTGGTACTGTAACCAAAGCAGTGGGCTCCTTGCCTACACGGGGCTAAGGCGACGACAGCCGAAGGGGCGGACCCAGGTCCAATAATGCCCAGTGCATACCTAGCCCTGAGGGGGGTGGTCAGACCCCCGGTTAAGGCCCTGTAGCGAAGATACATCTGAAATGGGCGGCCCAAAGAGGTTGGGGTGCACGACCAGCTACCTGCGGAGGTGCGCATGGGGGATGGATTGGAGACCTGGCCGGACAGCGCCTTGGACCTTGGCTGTGGCTGAAGGGAGTGGTGTGGCTCTTGGCCTGGCACCGGCAATGCGTGGAGCCTCCAATGGGGGGAGGTGATTACCAGGAACCGTGTTTAACAGGGCTGAGAATGAGGCTTTGTCCTGAGGTGAGGAAACTGAGGCACAGCCAACAAGGGCTGGGCCCCAACCCAGCAGCTGAACTCCAGGCCGAGCAGCAGAAGAATCCCTCCTTGAAGAAGCTGAGGGCCCTTGTGGGCCCCAGTGTTGCAAGACTCTGGAGAAGAACTGCCAGGAAAGATCCCTGTAAGAAAAGGGATCCGGCACTGGGAAAACTGAACCGTGTGGGATCAGGGGGCAGCTGGTGATTCCCCAGAAGTACCATAGAATCACAGAATATCTGGGTTGGAAGGGACCTCAGGAGGGCATCTAGTCCAACCCCCTGCTCAAAGCAGGACCAACCCCAACTAAATCATCCCAACCAGGGCTTTGTCAAGCCTGACCTTAAAAACTTCTGAGGAAGGAGATTCCACCCCTTCCCTAGGTAACGCATTCCAGTGTTTCAACACCCTCCGAGTGAAAAGTTTTTCCTAATATCCAACCTAGACCTCCCCCACTGCAACTTGAGACCATTACTCCTTGTTCTGTCCTCTTCTACCACTGAGAATAGTCTAGATCCATCCTCTTTGGAACCCCCCTTCGGGTAGTTGAAAGCAGCTATCAAATCCCCCCTCATTCTTCTCTTGTGCAGACCATGTCCCTCCCTGTAAACATCAGGGGGGTCAGCACACCAGGTGAGGGGGCTGCAAAACTTTTACAGCCCCAGAAATTCACAGGAGTCCCCCCTTTTGAGTTGGTGTATGGAAGGGAAGAGAGAATGGGAGGGGAAGCCGAATGGGGAATCGGGGATGGAGTACGTTCTGGGGAAAGCTCACTGAGCCCATGGGCTTGGCCAGGAAGAACCTAGCCAGGGCCCAAGGGAAGCAGAAGGGCTGGTACGACAGCGTCCTGGCTCCTCTGGCACCGCGGACCAGGAGAGGGGTCTTGGCTCCGTGTGAAGGGCACTGGGACAGGCCCTGTGAAATCACGAACCAGCGGAAGGAGGTGAGTCACGTCCTGGCGCGGCCCAGTTGGGCGAGTGTCCCATGTGGACACAATGAAGCCATATGTTGAGGGAGCAGTTGGTGCTGGTTGTGTGTGGGCACAGGGAGGAGAAGCGGGGCGGGGGTCCCTGAGAGGGGAGCCAGCCTCCCGCTGGAATCAATCCCCCTCCGCCCAGTGAACCCCAGGAGCAGAGGGGCTGCTTCCCTACCCACGGCTGCTCTCCAGCCAGCCTGGGCTCACTAATCCAGCTGTCCACGGGGCAGGGGAGACAAAAATCACCCACCCTCCAGGTGGTCCCCATTCCCCGTCACTGGGAAACAGCCCAGGCCCTGGCGAGAGAGGTCAGAGACATGCTAGCTGTAGGGGTGGTCCAGCCGCCCACCAGCCCTGGGCCCCTCCTGTGGGCCTGGTCCCCAAGGACAGGTCAATCGGACTCTGGGTGGACTCCCAGAAGCTCCATGCCATCACCTTGTCCAATGCCTGCCCCATGCCTAGGCCTGATAAGATCTGAAACAAGGTGTGTGTGTGTGTGGGGGGGTGTTACCTCACTACTAGGGATCTCACCAAAGGCTACTGGCCGGTACCTTGGGACTCAGATGCTGGGTTGGAATCTGCTCCCATCACCCCTATGGGGCTCTTTGGGTTCCTGGTCCTGCCTGTCAGCCTCAAGGGGGCACCTGCCCCCTCCCAGCACCTGGGGCATCAGTTCCTGAGGGGGGTGGAGGACTGTGCCCGGGAGAGCATAAATATCTGTGTCATCAGGCCAGCTGGGGAGGACCATGTGGGGAGGACCGCAGAAGCTACTAGATCGCACGCCCTGGTTCTCATGGGTGACTTTAATTTTCCTGATACCTGCTGGGAGAGCAATACAGCGGAGCATAGACAATCCAGGAAGTTTTTGGAAAGCGTAGGGGACAATTTCCTGGTGCAAGTGCTAGACGAGCCAACTAGGGGGGGAGCTTTTCTTGACCTGTTGCTCACAAACCGGGAAGAATTAGTGGAGGAAGCAAAAGTGGATGGGAATCTGGGAGGCAGTGACCATGAGATGGTTGAGTTCAGGATCCTGACACAGGGAAGAAAGGTAAGCAGCAGGATACTGACCCTGGACTTCAGGAAAGCAGACTTCGACTCCCTCAGGGAACGGATCGGTAGGATCCCCTGGGGGACTAACATGAAGGGGAAAGGAGTCCAGGAGAGCTGGCTGTATTTCAAGGAATCCCTGTTGAGGTTACAGGGACAAACCATCCCGATGTGTCAAAAGAACAGTAAATATGGCAGGTGACCAGCTTGGCTTAACGGTGAAATCCTAGCGGATCTTAAAGGTAAAAAAGAAGCTTACAAGAAGTGGAAGTTTGGACATATGACCAGGGAAGAGTATAAAAATATTGCTCGGGCATGAAGGAATGAAATCAGGAGGGCCAAATCGCACCTGGAGCTGCAGCTAGCGAGAGATGTCAAGAGTAACAAGAAGGGTTTCTTCAGGTATGTTGGCAACAAGAAGAAAGCCAAGGAATGTGTGGGCACCTTAATGAATGAGGGAGGCAACCTAGTGACAGAGGATGTGGAAAAAGCTAATGTACTCAATGCTTTTTTTGCCTCTGTCTTCACGAACAAGGTCAGCTCCCAGACTGCTGCGCTGGGCATCACAACATGGGGAAGAGATGGCCAGCCCTCTGTGGAGATAGAGGTGGTTAGGGACTATTTAGACAAGCTGGACGTGCACAAGTCCATGGGACCGGACGAGTTGCATCCGAGAGTGCTGAAGGAATTGGCGGCTGTGATTGCAGAGCCATTGGCCATTATCTTTGAAAACTCGTGGCGAACGGGGGAAGTCCCGGATGACTGGAAAAAGGCTAATGTAGTGCCAATCTTTAGACAAGGGAAGAAGGAGGATCCTGGGAACTACAGGCCAGTCAGCCTCACTTCAGTCCCCGGAAAAATCATGGAGCAGGTCCTCAAAGAATCAATCCTGAAGCACTTACATGAGAGGAAAGTGATCAGGAACAGCCAGCGGTCATGCCTGACTAATCTAATCGCCTTCTATGATGAGATTACTGGTTCTGTGGATGAAGGGAAAGCAGTGGACATATTGTTTCTTGACTTTAGCAAAGCTTTTGACACGGTCTCCCACAGTATTCTTGTCAGCAAGTTAAAGAAGTATGGGCTGGATGAATGGACTATAAGCTGGGTAGAAAGTTGGCTAGACTGTCAGGCTCAACGGGTAGTGATCAATGGCTCCATGTCTAGTTGGCAGCCGGTGTCAAGTGGAGTGCCCCAGGGGTCGGTCCTGGGGCCGGTTTTGTTCAACATCTTCATAAATGATCTGGAGGATGGTGTGGATTGCACTCTCAGCAAATTTGCGGATGACACTAAACTGGGAGGAGTGGTAGATACGCTGGAGGGCAGGGATAGGATACAGAGGGACCTAGACAAATTGGAGGATTGGGCCAAAAGAAATCTGATGAGGTTCAATAAGGATAAGTGCAGGGTCCTGCACTTAGGACGGAAGAACCCAATGCACAGCTACAGACTAGGGACCGAATGGCTAGGCAGCAGTTCTGCGGAAAAGGACTTAGGGGTTACAGTGGACGAGAAGCTGGATATGAGTCAGCAGTGTGCCCTTGTTGCCAAGAAGGCCAATGGCATTTTGGGATGTATGAGTAGGGGCATAGCGAGCAGATTGAGGGACGTGATCATCCCCCTCTATTCGACATTGGTGAGGCCTCATCTGGAGTACTGTGTCCAGTTTTGGGCCCCAAACTACAAGAAGGATGTGGATAAATTGGAGAGAGTCCAGCGAAGGGCAACAAAAATGATTAGGGATCTGGAACACATGACTTATGAGGAGAGGCTGAGGGAACTGGGATTGTTTAGTCTGCAGAAGAGAAGAATGAGGAGGGATTTGATAGCTGCTTTCAACTACCTGAGAGGTGGTTCCAGAGAGGATGGCTCTTGACTGTTCTCAGTGGTAGAAGAGGACAGGACAAGGAGTAATGGTCTCAAGTTGCAGTGGGGAAGGGTTAGGTTGGATATTAGGAAAAACATTTTCACTAGGAGGGTGGTGAAACACTGGAATGCGTTGCCTAGGGAGGTGGTGGAATCTCCTTCCTTAGAAGTTTTTAAGGTCAGGCTTGACAAAGCCCTGGCTGGGATGATTTAATTGGGGATGGGTCCTGCTTTTGAGCAGGGGGTTGGACTAGATGACCTCCTGAGGTCCCTTCCAACCCTAATCTTCTATGATTCTATGATTCTATGTGTCCCATGAGGAGGGGGCTGGGTCGCCAGGATGCTGGATGACTATAGAGACTGGAAGGGGAAGGTGGGGTTGGCAGAGGTGTCGTACCGGGGCCACAAGGTGGGAAGCATCTGTCTAAAGCCAGAGCTGGCCAAGGTGAAGGGGATCAGAGACCAGCCCATTTCTCAAAGCAAGAAGCAGGCCCAGGTCTCTAATGGAGTGGCAGGCAGGGCACTACTGGAAGTTTGTACCCAACTTCAGCTCCCCTCACAGAGCTGAGTGAGAAGGGCGAGCGGTCGGGGAAGTCTGTGCAAGCAGTGCCGGGGGCGCTCTGTGTGCTGAAGGAGGCTCTAACCCAGCGGCAAACCCAGACTTGGAGAAGCCTCAGAGGCAGCTCTGACGTTATTGACATGAACTGGGACCCTGTAGATAATTGTTGAGACCAAGGTCCTGTCGTGGCACCAAATCTCGTACAAAGGGGGTCAAATGAGGTGTCTCAGACAAGGTGATGGTGGGCTGGTTAGGATGATGCTGTCTGTGTGTGGGTATCATTGTTATAGTTAAAGTTATGAATATTGGCTCTATCCTGTCTGTAGTTCAAACGTGTGCTGTGCTTCTGGGTGACACCCCAGACAAGTTGGTGTCAGCTCTGCCTAGCCTGCTGGGTGGCCCATTAAGGACCATCAGCGACACAACTGACCCACTGAGAGAAGGCAGACACGTCTTGGGACTCAGCCAGGCAGGCAGGGCCCTGCCTAGGGACAGAACTCTGAGGTGTTTCCAGGCCACGGGATGGCCAGCTTGTCTTTGGGACAAAGAAAGCAGAGACCACATGGCAAGAGACTATAAACAGCTGCTGCGGCTCCTCCATCTGGTCTTCAATCCTGCTTCTTACCTCTGGAGGGACTTTGCTACAAATGGAAGCTCTACACAAAGGACTGAATGACCCATCCCAGCTGGGGATGTTCACCAGAGACTTGATTTGAACCCGCAGTTTATTCCATCACTGCTACAAGCCTGAACCAAGAACTTTGCCATTCCTGGATGTCATTGATTCCATTGGTTTCAGAGTAGTAACCGTGTTAGTCTGTATTCGCAAAAAGAAAAGGAGGACTTGTGGCACCTTAGAGACTAACCAATTTATTTGAGCATGAGCTTTCGTGAGCTACAGCTCACTTCATCGGATGCATACTGTGGAAAATACAGAAAATGTTTTTATACACACAAACCATGAAAAAATGGGTGTTTATCACTACAAAAGGTTTTCTCTCCCCCCACCCTACTCTCCTGCTGGTAATAGCCCATCCAAAGTGATCACCCTCCTTACAATGTGCATGATAATCAAGGTGGGCCATTTCCAGCACAAATCCAGGGTTTAACAAGAACGTCTGAGGAACAGTGTGTGTGTGGGGTGGGGGAAGGAATAAACAAGGGGAAATAGGTTACTTTTTATAATAACTCAACCATTCCCAGTCTCTATTCAAGCCTAAGTTAATTGTATCCAATTTGCAAATTAATTCCAATTCAGCAGTCTCTCGTTGGAGTCTGTTTTCGAAGTTTTTTTGTTGAAGGATAGTCACTTTGAGATCAGAAATCAAGTGACCAGAGAGATTGAAGTGTTCTCCGACTGGTTTTTGAATGTTATAATTCTTAAAAAGAAAAGGAGGACTTGTGGCACCTTAGAGACTAACCAATTTATTTGAGCATGAGCTTTCGTGAGCTACAGCTCACTTCATCGGATGCATCCGATGAAGTGAGCTGTAGCTCACGAAAGCTCATGCTCAAATAAATTGGTTAGTCTCTAAGGTGCCACAAGTCCTCCTTTTCTTTTTGCGAATACAGACTAACACGGCTGTTACTCTGAAACCTGTTATAATTCTTGACATCGGATTTGTGTCCATTTATTCTTTTACATAGAGACTGTCCAGTTTGTCTAATGTACATGGCAGAGGGGCATTGCTGGCACATGATGGCATATATCACATTGGTGGATGTGCAGGTGAACGAGCCTCTGATAGTGTGGCTGATGTTATTAGGCCCTATGATGGTGTCCCCTGAATAGATATGTGGACACAGTTGGCAACGGGCTTTGTTGCAAGGATAAGTTCCTGGGTTAGTGGTTCTGTTGTGTGGTATGTGGTTGCTGGTGAGTATTCGCTTCAGGTTGGGGGGCTGTCTGTAAGCAAGGACTGGCCTGTCTCCCAAGATTTGTGAGAGTGTTGGGTCATCCTTCAGGATAGGTTGTAGATCCTTGATAATGCGTTGGAGGGGTTTTAGTTGGGGGCTGAAGGTGACGGCTAGTGGTGTTCTGTTGTTTTCTTTGTTAGGCCTGTCCTGTAGTAGGTGACTTCTGGGAACTCTTCTGGCTCTATCAATCTGTTTCTTCACTTCCGCAGGTGGGTATTGTAGTTGTAAGAATGCTTGATAGAGATCCTGTAGGTGTTTGTCTCTGTCTGAGGGGTTGGAGCAAATGCGGTTGTATCGCAGAGCTTGGCTGTAGACAATGGATCGTGTGGTGTGGTCAGGGTGAAAGCTGGAGGCATGTAGGTAGGAATAGCGGTCAGTAGGTCTTCGGTATAGGGTGGTGTTTATGTGACCGTTGTTTATTAGCACTGTAGTGTCCAGGAAGTGGATCTCTTGTGTGGACTAGACCAGGCTGAGGTTGATGGTGGGATGGAAATTGTTGAAATCCAGGTGGAATTCCTCAAGGGCTTCTTTTCCATGGGTTCAGATGATGAAGATGTCATCAATATAGCGCAAGTAGAGTAGGGGCGTTAGGGGACGAGAGCTGAGGAAGTGCTGTTCTAAGTCAGCCATAAAAATGTTGGCATACTGTGGGGCCATGTGGGTACCCATAGCAGTGCCGCTGATCTGAAGGTATACATTGTCCCCAAATGTGAAATAGTTATGGGTAAGGACAAAGTCACAAAGTTCAGCCACCGGGTTAGCCGTGACATTATCGGGGATAGTGTTCTTGACGGCTTGCAGTCCATCCTTGTGTGGAGGAATGTTGGTGTAGAGGGCTTCCACATCCATAGTGGCTAGGATGGTGTGTCACGGAGTGTGGGGGAGTCCAGGCCCTGCACCCCTCTTCCTGGGATCCACTGAGACTCTCAGCCAGCCAGTAAAACAGAAGGTTTATTGGACAACAGGAACAGTCCCAAACAGAGCTTGTGGGTACAACCAGGACCCCTCAATCACGTCCTTCTGGGGGAGCAGGGAGCTTAGACCCCAGCCCTGGGGTTCCCTGTGTTCCTCCACCCAGCCCCAAACTGAAACTAAACCCACCCAGCAGGTTCCCTGCTGCAGCCTCTGTTCACATTCCTGGGCGGAGGTGTCACCTCCCCCTCCCCCTCCTGGCTCAGGTGACAGGCTCTCAGGTCTCCCATCCCCAGGGCACATTCCCAGGTCAACACTCCCCCCTCCCTGCTGAGTCACATCGTCACATCTCTCCCCCCTTCGAGACTGAACTGAGCGGGGTCACGCTGACCAGTGACCTGGGGAAGTTCGGGGCCCCCTCTCCGGGACAGCGCATCCGCTATCAGGTTGGCACTTCCCTTCACGTGGACCACGTCCATGTCGTAATCCTGCAGGAGCAGGCTCCATCTCAGGAGCTTGGCGTTGGCTCCTTTCATCTGGTGCAGCCAGGTCAGGGGAGAGTGGTCGGTGTAGACAGTGAAGTGTCGCCCGAAGAGATAGGGCTCTAGTTTCTTGAGGGCCCACACCATGGCCAGGCACTCCTTCTCGATGGCCGCGTAGTGTTGCTCCCGGGGTAGCAACTTCTTGCTCAGGTACACGATGGGGTGTCTCTCCCCCTTTTCATCCTCCTGCATTAACACCGCCCCCAGTCCCGTATCTGAGGCGTCGGTGAACACCACAAAGGGCTTGTCAAAGTCTGGGTTTGCCAGAACTGGGCCACTGACCAGAGCCTCCTTCAGCGCCCGGAAAGCCTCCTGGCACTGCTCGGTCCAGACCACCTTGTCTGGCTTTCCCTTCTTGCATAGCTCCGTGATGGGGGTGGCTATGGCGCTAAAGTGGGGCACAAATCTTCGGTAGTATCCTGCCATCCCAATAAAGGCTTGGACCTGCTTTTTGGTGTGGGGAGCGGGCCAGTCTCTGATCACCTCCACCTTGGCTGGTTCCGGCTTTAGGCGGCCGCTCCCCACCCGATGGCCCAGGTAAGATACTTCCGCCATCCCCACCTTGCACTTCTCCGCTTTTACAGTCAGCCCAGCCCCCTGGAGTCGGTCCAGCACTTGTCTAACCTGGGACACGTGGTCCTCCCAGGTCTGGCTAAAGACACAGATGTCATCAATATACGCCACGGCAAAACTCTCCATCCCCCTCAGGAGCTGGTCCACTAGGCGCTGGAAGGTGGCCGGCGCTCCCTTGAGGCCGAAAGGCAGGGTCAGGAACTCATAGAGCCCCAGAGGGGTGATAAAGGCCGATTTCAGTCGGGCATCTGCATCCAGCGGCACTTGCCAGTAGCCCTTTGTAAGGTCCATGGTGGTGAGGTACCGAGCTCCTCCCAGCTTGTCTAGGAGCTCGTCCGGCCTGGGCATGGGGTAGGCATCAGATACAGTGATGGCATTGAGCTTCCGATAGTCCACACAGAACCGGACCGACCCGTCCTTTTTGGGGACCAGCACCACCGGCGAGGCCCAAGGGCTGGCAGATGGCTGGATCACCCCCAAAGCCAGCATGTCCCGGACCTCTCTTTCCAGGTCCTGAGCAGTTTTCCCTGTGACTCGGAAGGGGGAGCATCTTATCGGCGGGTGTGACCCTGTCTGCACCCGGTGGACAGTCAGATTAGTGCGTCCAGGCTGGTTGGAAAACAGCTGTCGGTACGGATGCAGCACCTCCCTGACCTCAGCTTGCTGGGCAGGGGTTAGCTGATCCGAGAGGGGAATTGTTTCCAGGGGGAAACCAGCTCTGGTCCCAGGGAATAGATCTACTAAAGGGTCATCTCCCTGCTCCTCCCACTGTCCACACACGGCCAACACCACATTCCCCCTGGCATAATATGGCTTCATCATATTCACATGGTACCCCCGGCGGTGGTGCGCCCGGTTCGACAGCTCCACCACATAGTTTACCTCATTGAGCTGCTTGACGACCTTGAAAGGGCCCTCCCAGGCGGCCTGTAGTTTGTTCTTTCTCACTGGGATGAGAACCATCACCTGATCCCCGGTGGCGTAGGCACGGGCCCGTGCCGTGCGGTCATACCAGACCTTCTGCTTCCTCTGGGCTCTGGCCAGATTCTCCCTGGCCAGGCCCATGAGTTCAGCCAGTCTCTCTCGGAAGATCAGGACATACTCCACCACTGACTCTCCATCGGGAGTGGCCTTCCCCTCCCATTCGTCTCTCATCAGGTCCAGGGGGCCCCTCACCCTCCTGCCATATAACAGTTCGAAAGGCGAAAATCCGGTCGACTCCTGGGGCACCTCCCTATACGCGAACAGCAGGTGAGGTAAGTACTTGTCCCAGTCCTGCGGGTGCTGGTTCATAAAGGTTTTCAGCATCATCTTTAGCGTCCCGTTAAACCTCTCCACCAGCCCATTGGACTGGGGGTGATACGCTGAGGCCCAGTCGTGCCGGACCCCACATTTCTCCCACAAGCACCGGAGCAGGGCCGACATGAAGTTGGAGCCTTGGTCTGTCAAGACTTCCTTGGGGAACCCCACTCGGCTGAAAATGGTCAGGAGCGCATCGGCCACGGTGTCGGCTTCAATGGAAGCTAAGGGCACTGCCTCGGGGTAGCGGGTGGCAAAATCTACCACCACCAGAATGTATTTCTTCCCCGACCGGGTCGTCTTGCTGAGAGGCCCCACGATGTCCATGGCCACCTTCTGGAAAGGCTCCTCTATGATGGGCAAAGGTCTCAAAGCCGCTTTCCCCTTGTCCCGGGCCTTCCCCACCCTCTGACAGGGGTCACAGGATCGGCAATACTGCCGGACCGTGGTAAAGACCCCGGGCCAGTAAAAGTTCTGTAGCAACCTCTGCCGGGTGCGCCGGATTCCCTGGTGCCCTGCGAGGGGGATGTCATGGGCCAGGTGCAGGAGCCTGCGGCGATACTTCTGGGGGACCACCAGCTGCCTCCTGATCCCACAGGACTCTACTTCCCTTGTGGGAGCCCATTCTCGGTACAGGAACCCCTTCTCCCACAGGAACCTCTCCTGGCAGCCTCTCCTCATGGTCCGTCCCACCCTGAGGTCGGCCAGGTCCCTGAGCTTCCGCAAGGAGGGATCTTTCCTCAACTCGGCCTGGAACTCAGCAGCTGGGGCAGGGACGGGGCCCGGTTCCCTCTCGCTGGCCAGGTCTGAGGCCTCCGCCTCTCTAAGCCGTGCCCCTCGGCCCTCCCTCCCCACCAGGGTAGGGTCCTGCGCCTCCGGTGTGATACCCTCCCCGAGGTCAGGGCGCAGTGCCCCTCGCCGGCTCTGGCTACGCGTCACAACCAGGGCGGCCTGGGGCTTGCTTGGCCAGTCCTCTAGGTCTCCCCCCATCAAAACTTCAGTGGGCAAATGGTGGTGTACCCCCACATCCTTGGGGCCCTCCTTGGCCCCCCATTTCAGGTGTACCCTTGCCACGGGCACCTTAAATGGGGTCCCGCCCACCCCTGTCAGGGTCAGATAGGTGTTGGGCACCACCCGATCTGGGGCCACCACCTCGGGCCGGGCCAGCGTCACCTCCGCGCCCGTATCCCAGTATCCATTGACCTTCCTCCCATCCACCTCCAGGGGAACAAGGCACTCTCTCCGGAGGGACAGCCCCGCGCCCACCCTGTAAACTGAGCACCCTGAGTCCAGAGCCTCCAGCCCTCTGGTGGAGCTGGCCTGGGGTACTCTTCCCTCCGGGGCAGGTGGTAAACTGGTAGGCCCCCTTTCCTGGGTCGTCTGCCCCTCGTCCAGCTGGGTCCCTACCCAGTTAACCCTGGGTAGGTTGGGTCTGCTCAGTCTGTCCCTGAGCCCGGGGCACTGGGACCGTACGTGGCCTCTCTGGCCACAGTGATAGCAGCTCAGGTCACGTTGGTCCCCTCGAGCAGGTCGGAGGGGCCCGACGCCAGGCGTTCCCCTTGGGAGGGGGTTCTCCCTATTTCCCCGCTGGGAGGCCCCCTGGTGACTCTCTCTCTGCATCGGGGGGGGCCTGTTCTTTTGGGACTCCTCCCGGCTACCCCCTGACCGACTGTTCACAAACTCGTCGGCCAGCTGCCCTGCGTGCTGGGGGTTCTCGAGCTTTTTGTCCACCAACCACAGCCTCAGGTCGGAAGGGCACTGTTCATACAGCTGCTCCAGTACGATTAGGTCCAGCAGGTCCTCTTTAGCTCGGGCCCCAGCTGTCCACTTGCGGGCATACCCCTGCATCCGGTTGGCCAGTTGTAGGTAGGTGACCTCAGGCGTTTTACGCTGACTCCGGAACCTTCTCCGGTACATCTCGGGGGTCAGCCCAAACTCACGGAGCAGGGCCTGCTTGAACAGTTCATAGTCCCCTGCCTCCGGCCCTGTCATTCGGCTGTACACCTCCACGGCTTTGGGGTCCAGTAAGGGGGTGAGAAACTGGAGCCTGTCTGCAGGGTCAACCCTGTGCAGCTCACAGGCATTCTCAAAGGCCGTCAGGAAGCTATCCATGTCCTCCCCCTCCTTCCGCTGGGCCAGGAAGCACTTATCAAAGCTCCTTGCAGTCTTGGGTCCCCCCGCACTCACCGCAGCCGGGGCCCCACTGCTCCTCAACCTGGCCAGCTCCAGTTCATGCTGCCTTTGTTTCTCCTTCTCCTGACGTTCCCTCTCCTTCTCCTCCTGCTCATGTTGACGTTGTTTCTCCTTCTCCTCCTGCTCATGTTGACGTTGTTTCTCCTTCTCCTCCTGCTCATGTTGACGTTGTTTCTCCTTCTCCTCCTGCTCATGTTGACGTTGTTTCTCCTCATGTTGACGTTGTTTTTCATGATCCTCCAGCTCCCTCATTTTCATCTCCCTCTCCCATTCCAGCCGCCTCCGCTCCAGGGATGGGGAGCTCCGCTGGGAGGATCCCCTGCTGGGTGCCGGGGTCAGGGTGCCCTCGGTATTCGCTGGGCTTCCCCCAACCCCTCCCCCGGACATAGGTAGGAAGGGTCTCGGGATGTCCTCAGCAGCAGTCTGACCCCTCCCAGCCCGGTCAGGCCCCAGGGCCCACGCTGCGTCCCCCGGGCAGCTTCCCTCAGGGACAGGGATCGGGTCATCCAAGCGATCCCTCTCCTCCAGCTGGGCAATCAGCTGTTCCTTGGTGGACCTCCCGATGCGCAGCCCCCTCTGCCTGCACAGCTCCACCAGGTCGCTCTTCAGGCGTTTAGCGTACATCTCCCTGCTGGCCACTCGCAGGCCGGGCAGCTTCCCACGGTTTCCAGGAAAAGCCCCTCGTGTGCCCGTCCTTCTTGAGGTCACCGACTCTTTGCCAGGGTCGAGCTGCAGACTCCTCCGCCCCTGGGACCGCTCGCTGCAATCCCCTGGGGGACCCTGTTACTGCAAAAGTCTTTCTCTCTGGTCACACATTCCCAGGGGTTAACCGCCCCCCGAAACCGTCTCTCTCTGAATCTTCAGCACGCCTGGTCCCCGTCAATTCCCCTTCGTTTTACTGCTCCCCAGTCACTTACTGCAGGAAGCGCCGTTCACGGGGTGCAGTACATCCCACCGCTGCCACCAGTTGTCACGGAGTGTGGGGGAGTCCAGGCCCTGCACCCCTCTTCCTGGGATCCACTGAGACTCTCAGCCAGCCAGTAAAACAGAAGGTTTATTGGACAACAGGAACAGTCCCAAACAGAGCTTGTGGGTACAACCAGGACCCCTCAATCACGTCCTTCTGGGGGAGCAGGGAGCTTAGACCCCAGCCCTGGGGTTCCCTGTGTTCCTCCACCCAGCCCCAAACTGAAACTAAACCCACCCAGCAGGTTCCCTGCTGCAGCCTCTGTTCACATTCCTGGGCGGAGGTGTCACCTCCCCCTCCCCCTCCTGGCTCAGGTGACAGGCTCTCAGGTCTCCCATCCCCAGGGCACATTCCCAGGTCAACACTCCCCCCCTCCCTGCTGAGTCACATCGTCACATGGTGTTATTAGGAAGATCACCGATGGATTGAAGTTTCCTCAGGAAGTCAGTGGTGTCTCGAAGGTAGCTGGGAGTGCTGGTAGCGTAGGGCCTGAGGAGGGAGTCTACATAGCCAGACAATCCTGCTGTCAGGGTGCCAATGCCTGAGATGACGGGGTGCCCAGGATTTCCAGGTTTATGGATCTTGGGTAGTAGATAGAATATCCCAGGTCGGGGTTCCAGGGGTGTGTCTGTGCGGATTTGATCTTGTGCTTTTTCAGGGAGTTTTTTGAGCAAATGCTGTAGTTTTCCTTGGTAACCCCCAGTGGGACCAGAGGGCAATGGCCTGCAGAAAGCGATGCCGGAGAGCCGCCGAGCAGCCTCCTGTTCACACTCCAACCTACTCACGATGACAACAGCACCTTCCCTGTCAGCTCCCTTGACCATGACGCCAGAGTTGCCCCCGAGGCCGTGGACGGCACTGTGTTCTGCATGGCCGAGGCCGCGGGGCAAGAGACGCTGCCCCTCCACAACCCCAGCCCCTGCACGTCGGCGGAAGCACTCCACGCAGAAGTCCAGTCTGCCGTCTCGACCCCCAGGAGGAGTCCACCCAGAATCCCTCTCCTTGCAATGTTGGTAGGGAGGTCTCCGTGGATCAGCATGTTGTTCAAAGGTGTGCTGGAAACATTCCTTGAGTCGGAGACGTCGAAAACAGGATTCTAGGTCACCACAGAACTGTATCATGTTCGTGGGGGTGGAGGGGCAGAAGGAGAGGCCCCGAGATAGGACAGCTGCTTCTGCTGGGCTGAGAGTATAGTTGGATAGGTTAACAATATTGCTGGGTGGGTTGAGGGAACCATTGCTGTGGCCCCTTGTGGCATGTAGTAGTTTAGAAAGTTTAGTGTCCTTTTTCTTTTGTAGAGAAGCAAAGTGTGTGTTGTAAATGGCTTGTCTAGTTTTAGTAAAGTCCAGCCACCAGGAAGTTTGTGTGGAAGGTTGTTTTTTTATGAGAGTTTCCATTTTTGAGAGCTCATTCTTAATCTTTCCCTGTTCGCTGTAGAGGATGTTGATCAGGTGGTTCCGCAGTTTCTTTGAGAGCGTGTGGCGCAAGCTGTCAGCATAGTCTGTGTGGTATGTAGATTGTAATGGATTTTTTGTAATGGATGTTTCCAGCACACCTACCTGGTGGGGATACTGGGAAACGGGACTGTCTGAGGGAATTGCTTGTGTGACTTGTGGTTCGCCAGTGGGGTAAAACCAAAGTCCTCTCTGTCTGGCTGGTTGGGTTTGCCTTGGTGAGCATGGAAACCCCAGCCTTGGGCTGTAACTGTCCTGCTTTAAGCAATTTGTCCTGAATTGGCACTCTCCATTGGGTCCCAGCAGAACCAGCCTCGTTACACAGGGTAGGGCTGCACCAGCTGAAAGGGCTAATGCCCAGCCCTAAGATGGAATCTGATCCCCTAGGTTTATGAGATGGACGTGATCCATGTGGATAAAAGGTCAAATGTTATAGCCAACTCTTTGTTCTGGAGAGGGGTACCTGCACTTCCTCAGGTCACCAGCTGGAGTGACCCCACTCAGTTCAGACTCGAAGGGGGGTGAGATGTGACAAAGTGGGGGATTTTCTTAGTGTTTTGCATGAATATGGTGCGTGCCTCAGTTTCCCTGTGTGCTGCATGTGTAACGAAGGGGTAGGCATGGGGGTGGCTGTTACCAGAGGGCCAGCTGTGACCTTGCCTAGCAGTTGGGACCCTGGACAACTTCCTGGAGATGGGGGACTCTAGCGAACGGTGATCTCGGATTGGGATCCCCCACCCCCGACCTTGGCAGTCAGCCAGTTCTGGCCAGAGCGGGGACAATGGGCTGCAGAGAGATGATCTGGTGACCTGCCCAGCCGGTTCCAGTCAAAGGGAGGAGAGGCGGAGAGGAGACCCAGGCAGCCTGTTGACCTGGGACAGAAGGCAAAGGACCGAGGTGGGGCTTGGGGGCAGGTGATATCAGATGCCCAGCTGGAAGTGGGGGCTCTGGGCTGGGAGGGGAGAGCAGCTAGGGCCCCCCTGGATGAGGGACAGACCTAGATGTGCTCTGCTGAGGGAGGCCAGGCCTGAGGCCTGGAGAGTTTCCTGGGCTGGGTTCAGATGCTCAATAAACCCTCCTGTGTTACGCTGGCTGAGAGTCTCTCCGGTCTAGAGATGGGGGGATTGCTCCCTCTGGGAGTGGGGAGATTGGGGGGGCATTGCTCCCTCTGGGGGTGGGGAGATCGGGGGGGCATCGCACGCCCTGGGGATGCGGAGATCGAGGGGCATCGCTCTCTCTGGGTGTCAGGAGATTGGGGGGGGCATTGCGCCCTCCGGGGGTGGGGAGATCGGGGGGGGCATTGCTCTCTCTGGGTGTCGGGAGATCTGGGGGTGGAGGCCCCAGGGGCCCAGATCTTCATAAATGATCTGGAGGATGGTGTGGATTGCACTCTCAGCAAATTTGCGGATGATAGTTGTCACGGAGTCCCTGGGCGATGCTCTGGAACTGCTCCCCATGAAGCCAGTCAGGACTCTGGGGCAGTCGCCTTTCTGTGAGCAGCCTGTCTTCAGGACACACAGCTCACACAGCTTCCACCTTCCTGGGTCTGACCTCGGAGCATTCAGCATCCTCTGCCCCTCCGTGCGCTTCCCCCCAGCGAGTCCACTCAGGTGGGGCTCCTGGGGAAGCCAGAGGGTCCTGCACCCCAACTCCGCAGTCAGACGTGACTCTCAGCCAGCCAGTAAAACAGAAGGTTTATTAGATGACAGGAACATGGTCTAAAACAGAGCTTGCAGGTGCAGAGAACGGGACCCCTCAGCTGGGTCCATTTTGGGGGGCAGTGAGCCAGACAACCACGTCTGCACTTCACTCCATGTCCCAGCCAGCCCCAAACTGAAACTCCCTCCAGCCCCTCCTCCTCTGGGCTTTGTTCCTTTCCCGGGCCAGGAGGTCACCTGATTCCTTTGTTCTCCAACCCTTCAGCTCTCACCTTGCAGGGGGGGAAGGGCCCAGGCCATCAGTTGCCAGGAAACAGGGTGTTGGCCATTCTCTGTGTCCAGACCCCTGCACACACCTGCCCTCTAGGGCTTTGCAAGGATCATACACCCTTACCCCACCCCCTAGATACTTAAGAACTGCATAGGGGAAACTGAGGCACCCCCACAATATTCGGAGGAAACATTAAGAACAGGCCCACTTCGTCACATCTCTCCCCCCTTCGAGATCGAACTGAGCGGGATCACTTTACCCGGTGACCTGGGGAAGTTCGAAGCCACCAATGTTCCCATGGATGCCCCAGCGTCTCTCCCATTCCTTGGTAGGAGTTACACCAGGCCCTTCCAGTTTCACGCCCTCCCTTAGGTCGGGGTGGTCGATAGCACTCGCATGCCGCATATGGGAAGGTTTATGCGGCCCATGCCCTTTGGCCACCCCAAAACCCCAGGGGGTCAAACTGGGATTGGGTTTTCTCCCAGAGCTCCAGTCTGGAGGGCTGCAATTCGGGCTCTCTTGGTTAAGGGCCCCCATCTTGACCTGGGCCACATACTGTTCACTTACAGAACTAGCATGGAGACATCCCTTTCTCCACAACCTTGGCTCCCCAACAAGCTGGCCAAACACAGCCACTTGGTTATAGGACGGTATACCTTTCTTAACAGCTTTCACTCCATCTGAGACCTTCTCAAAGCTATCCACACTGGATCTTTCAACAGGAAAGTCAGTGGATCCATTCACAACAGAAAATTTCTGGCTGTTAGGAACTGAAACTTTCTTGATTAAATCACTTTCACACCCTTCAGTTGCAGTAAACTGCTTGCAAAGACTCCATGAGGATTCCTTTCCCAAGGGCTTTTCTATGCAACAATTCACCCCTCCCAGAAATTCTGCTCTTACCCTCTTTACCTAGGGCTTGCTCTAGGGGAACACTTTCCTGAGCAACAACAGACTCTTTCTGGGTCTCCCTTACATCCAGAATCACCTCTGGCCCATCAGGCGGATTCCTACACAATCCCCTTTCAGGCAAACTTACAGACTTCCTAGATAAAAGGTTAGAAGCATTCTCCTTCCCTTTGCCACACACAAGTTCAGGAATCTTTTCCTCCTTGCTACAGGTTTCCACGCCCTCAGTAGGTAACACAATCACATCACCTTCATGCTCTCCTTGTGCCCTGGCTAGGATCTCACCCTGATTAGACAGAGTTGCTCCACCCTTTCCAACAACACACTAGCAACAGGCAAAATACAAGCACCAGAATTGTCTGGTCTCTGGGATTTTACATAGACCCTAACTGGATGCGACCTAGTTACAGGGCCATTCTCCCGAGCAGACAGAAACTTAGGACCCTTCCCTTCCTGGGCTTTAGCTGAGTCCAGAACCAGCTCTGAGACAACTGCAGGACCCTCAACCATCACAGGCTGAAAGGCCCCTTCTGTCTGCTCCACAGACCAAGAAGAGCCGGACACACTTTCTCCTTTACCAGACACACAGGTTGGGATCTCATTCCCTTTGTCCCAGCACACAAGGCTGGTCACAGACAACTGCTTGGAGACCAGGGTAGCTCCCTCCATAGGCAAGTCAATACCCCTGACAGACAGAGACCCATTTCCTTCACTGTCCCAATTCTCCACCCAGCTAACAGGTAAGGTCCCGGGACTCTCATCTTCCACTCTCCTCGCCTTTGCACCCTGCTGACTGGACACAGCCATCAGATCACAAGGCTGCCTAGGCTCATCCAAACTTTCCTTACCAAGCACCTTGCCACTCCCCACAGATCCCCTGCCCTGCCTGTGTCTCCCCCCACTCAGCTGGGGTCTCAGCTCAGCACTGCCCTTGCTGTCCCAGTGGGGGCAGGCCACTGCTTTCCTCAATGCATCAGAGCCAGCGAGAGTCCCCACTCTTGTGTGCAAGGGGGCAGGGAGCATCTCTCTGTCCCACCCAACCCCAGGGGTCTGGTTACAGGCAGGCAGGTAGCCTGAGCCTAACGGCTCCTCCCTGCTGCCAGCCAGGTCATCTGCATTTTCACTGACCATTTCCCTCTCCGCCGATTGGTTCCCTGGATTCAAATTCAAACCCTTGGCAGTTACAGGAACAGGGCCTGGATCCTGTCCCAAAGAGACACAGTCACCCCACAACAGGGTCTCGCAGCTGGTGTCCTGGGGCACCCCAACGACCAGCCAGCCCCACTCCTCCTGGGTCTGCACAGGGATCTGGGCCATAGGGAAGGCGAGGGGCTTCGTCCCTGGGACCCTCACCCAGCTCACAGCGCCCCTCAGCATCTGAGGCTGCACCACCCAGGGTCTGACACCAGTTCTCTCTGTCCCAGGATCTCGCCACCCCAGGAATGTCTCCCCATTGACCATCACCTTCCGCTCCCACTGGGGGTCCGAGGGGCCTGGCCCCAGGAAACTCCACACAGACATATAGGTTGGGGTCAGGAGTGGGAGCCTGTCCACCTCCCCACCCATCTGGCTGATGGAGTCTGTGGCCTTGGGACCCAGCAAGGGAGCTAGACACCGGGGCTTTTCCGCAGGGTCCCCTTGGTTCAAATCTCCAGCCTGCTCAAAGGCAGTGAGGTGGGCATCCACCCCGCCCCCCTTAACTAGGGGCAGCAATTTAGTCTCGAGGTTCCCTGCGGAACTGGCCCCCCGGGATCTATCCCCACTCACCCCGGGGAGGTCCCCTAGGCCTCTCCGCTCCCCCACCGCCAGTTCATGCTGCTGCTGCTTCTGCAGCTCTTTCTCGGGCTCTCGCTGTCTCTCACAGTCCTCTTGCTCTCTCGGATTCAGCTCCAATCCCGTCCGTCTCGATCCCCCGATGGGGAACCCGATCGTGAAGACCCCCGTCTGGTCGGGGACAGGAGTCTTGGCGATGCCTGGCTCCCACTCCAGCTGCTCCCAGATCCTGCTATAGCCCCATTTGGGGTCAGGAATCTGTTCCTTAGAGCGGTCATCCTCCTCCAGCTGCACGGTTAACTCTGCTTTGGTGAACTTTCCAACGCTCAACCCTCTCTTTTTGCACAGGGTTACAATGTCCTTCTTAAGGAGACGGGGACAGGCCGTCACTCCGCTCTTCCCAAGTTGTTGTGGACTCAGAGGCCCGTGTGTTCTCAGCCCCCCACGGTTTCCAGGGAGAACCCCTAGTGTGCCAGCCCTTCTCGAGGTCACCACCTCTTTGCCAGGGTCGAGCTGCAGACTCCTCCGCCCCTTGGACTGGTCGCTGCAATCCCCAGGGGAACCCTGTTACTGCAAAAGTCCTTCTCTCTCCCCGCGCCAAGCTGCAGGCTCCTCCGCCCCTGAGACTGCTCACTGCAGTCCCCAGGGGGACCCCATTACTGCACAGTCCTTCTCGCTGGTCACACACTCCCAGGGGTTAACCGCCCCCCGAAACCGCTCCTCTCTGAGCCTTCAGCAGGCCTGGTCCTCGGCGATCCCCCTTCGTGTTACTGCTCCCCAGTCACTTACTGCAGGAAGCGCCATCCACGGGGTGCAGTACATCCCACCGCTACCACCAGTTGTCACGGAGTCCCTGGGCGATGCTCTGGAACTGCTCCCCATGAAGCCAGTCAGGACTCTGGGGCAGTCGCCTTTCTGTGAGCAGCCTGTCTTCAGGACACACAGCTCACACAGCTTCCACCTTCCTGGGTCTGACCTCGGAGCATTCAGCATCCTCTGCCCCTCCGTGCGCTTCCCCCCAGCGAGTCCACTCAGGTGGGGCTCCTGGGGAAGCCAGAGGGTCCTGCACCCCAACTCCGCAGTCAGACGTGACTCTCAGCCAGCCAGTAAAACAGAAGGTTTATTAGATGACAGGAACATGGTCTAAAACAGAGCTTGCAGGTGCAGAGAACGGGACCCCTCAGCTGGGTCCATTTTGGGGGGCAGTGAGCCAGACAACCACGTCTGCACTTCACTCCATGTCCCAGCCAGCCCCAAACTGAAACTCCCTCCAGCCCCTCCTCCTCTGGGCTTTGTTCCTTTCCCGGGCCAGGAGGTCACCTGATTCCTTTGTTCTCCAACCCTTCAGCTCTCACCTTGCAGGGGGGGAAGGGCCCAGGCCATCAGTTGCCAGGAAACAGGGTGTTGGCCATTCTCTGTGTCCAGACCCCTGCACACACCTGCCCTCTAGGGCTTTGCAAGGATCATACACCCTTACCCCACCCCCTAGATACTTAAGAACTGCATAGGGGAAACTGAGGCACCCCCACAATATTCGGAGGAAACATTAAGAACAGGCCCACTTCGTCACAATACTAAACTGGGAGGAGTGGTAGATACCCTGGAGGGCAGGGATAGGATACAGAGGGACCTAGACAAATTGGAGGATTGGGCCAAAAGAAATCTGATGAGGTTCAATAAGGACAAGTGCAGGGTCCTGCACTTAGGACGGAAGAACCCAATGCACAGCTACAGACTAGGGACCGAATGGCTAGGCAGCAGTTCTGCGAAAAGGACCTAGGGTTACAGTGGACGAGAAGCTGGATATGAGTCAGCAGTGTGCCCTTGTTGCCAAGAAGGCCAATGGCATTTTGGGATGTATAAGTAGGGGCATAGCGAGCAGATCGAGGGACGTGATCGTTCCCCTCTATTCGACATTGGTGAGGCCTCATCTGGAGTACTGTGTCTAGTTGTGGGCCCCACACTACAAGAAGGATGTGGATAAATTGGAGAGAGTCCAGCGAAGGGCAACAAAAATGATTAGGGGTCTGGGACACATGAGTTATGAGGAGAGGCTGAGGGAGCTGGGATTGTTTAGCCTGCAGAAGAGAAGAATGAGGGGGGATTTGATAGCTGCTTTCAACTACCTGAAAGGGGGTTCCAAAGAGGATGGCTCTAGACTGTTCTCAATGGTAGCAGATGACAGAACGAGGAGTAATGGTCTCAAGTTGCAGTGGGGGAGGTTTAGATTGGATATTAGGAAAAACTTTTTCACTAAGAGGGTGGTGAAACACTGGAATGCGTTACCTAGGGAGGTGGTAGAATCTCCTTCCTTAGAGGTTTTTAAGGTCAGGCTTGACAAAGCCCTGGCTGGGATGATTTAACTGGGAATTGGTCCTGCTTCGAGCAGGGGGTTGGACTAGATGACCTTCTGGGGTCCCTTCCAACCCTGATATTCTATGATTCTATGATTCTATGATAGGGGCCCACGGCAGAGCCAGGCTGCTGGAGGCTCAGAGGTGCAGTCCCGGGAGTTTAACCCTCGTGAGAGTGGCCCCCCGAGAAGGGCTGTCGCACGGAAGGGGAGCCCCCCCAGGGACTGTCCGGAACTGAGCGAGCCCGAATCCCGGGCGTCTGGGACAGAGTGGGCAGAGGACCAGCGAGTAAATGGCGTGAGCCGCTCCCCAGGGAGACGGCTACCGAGCCGAGGGCCGGGGGAAGAGCTGGAGCAGGAGAATGGGGTCGGGTACCAGGGGCCAGGCCCAGCGGGGCCCAGGCCAGGGGCCCGTCTCAGGAGCTGCAGGGATCCGGCTGGATGCACCCAGCTGAGCTCTGGTCAGGCCCCCGAGGGTTACAGCCCCCCAGAGGCAGGGAGCCAGAGGCTTGGACTCCCCCCAGCAGCCCAGAGCAGTGACAGCTCCTCAGGCCCACCGGCAGCTCCCTCCCACGGGCCTGGGTCCCATCTCCCACCCCCACGGGCCCCACGGCGCCGCCCCACGGCGCCGCCCTCACCTGCGTGGCCTGGGCGCTGAGCGTGTCATAGGCGATGGTCCCCACTTCCCAGTTCTTGATCCGCGAGTATCTCGGGGGCTCAATGGGGGGGATGGGCACAGAGCTGGCGGGAGAGGAGAGGGGGCACAGTCAGCTAGGGGACCCTCTGTGAGAGCATCACCCTCACCAGCGCCCCTCCTGCCCCCCCACCAGGGCCTGTCCTGCCCCCTCACCAGCGCCCCTCCTGCCCCCTCACCAGGGCCTGTCCTGCCCCCCCACCAGCGCCCCTCCTGCCCCCCCACCAGGGCCTGTCCTGCCCCCTCACCAGCGCCCCTCCTGCCCCCTCACCAGCGCCCCTCCTGCCCCCCCACCAGGGCCTGTCCTGCCCCCTCACCAGCGCCCCTCCTGCCCCCTCACCAGGGCCTGTCCTGCCCCCTCACCTGCGCCCCTCCTGCCCCCTCACCAGCGCCCCTCCTGCCCCCCCACCAGGGCCTGTCCTGCCCCCTCACCAGCGCCCCTCCTGCCCCCTCACCTGCGCCCCTCCTGCCCCCTCACCAGGGCCTGTCCTGCCCCCTCACCAGCGCCCCTCCTGCCCCCTCACCAGGGCCTGTCCTGCCCCCTCACCAGCGCCCCTCCTGCCCCCTCACCAGCGCCCCTCCTGCCCCCTCACCAGGGCCCCTCCTGCCCCCTCACCAGGGCCCCTCCTGCCCCCTCACCAGGGCCCCTCCTGCCCCCTCACCAGGGCCCCTCCTGCCCCCTCACCAGCGCCCCTCCTGCCCCCTCACCAGGGCCTGTCCTGCCCCCTCACCAGCGCCCCTCCTGCCCCCTCACCAGGGCCTGTCCTGCCCCCTCACCAGCGCCCCTCCTGCCCCCTCACCAGCGCCCCTCCTGCCCCCCCACCAGGGCCTGTCCTGCCCCCTCACCAGCGCCCCTCCTGCCCCCTCACCAGGGCCTGTCCTGCCCCCTCACCAGCGCCCCTCCTGCCCCCTCACCAGCGCCCCTCCTGCCCCCTCACCAGGGCCTGTCCTGCCCCCCCACCAGCGCCCCTCCTGCCCCCTCACCAGGGCCCCTCCTGCCCCCCCACCAGGGCCCCTCCTGCCCCCTCACCAGGGCCTGTCCTGCCCCCTCACCAGGGCCCCTCCTGCCCCCTCACCAGCGCCCCTCCTGCCCCCTCACCAGGGCCTGTCCTGCCCCCTCACCAGCGCCCCTCCTGCCCCCTCACCAGGGCCTGTCCTGCCCCCTCACCAGCGCCCCTCCTGCCCCCTCACCAGCGCCCCTCCTGCCCCCTCACCAGGGCCTGTCCTGCCCCCTCACCAGCGCCCCTCCTGCCCCCTCACCAGCGCCCCTCCTGCCCCCTCACCAGGGCCTGTCCTGCCCCCTCACCAGGGCCCCTCCTGCCCCCTCACCAGCGCCCCTCCTGCCCCCCCACCAGCGCCCCTCCTGCCCCCTCACCAGGGCCCCTCCTGCCCCCTCACCAGCGCCCCTCCTGCCCCCTCACCAGCGCCCCTCCTGCCCCCTCACCAGGGCCCCTCCTGCCCCCTCACCAGCGCCCCTCCTGCCCCCTCACCAGGGCCCCTCCTGCCCCCTCACCAGCGCCCCTCCTGCCCCCCCACCAGCGCCCCTCCTGCCCCCTCACCAGGGCCTGTCCTGCCCCCTCACCAGGGCCCGTCCTGCCCCCTCACCAGGGCCCCTCCTGCCCCCCCACCAGGGCCTGTCCTGCCCCCTCACCAGCGCCCCTCCTGCCCCCTCACCAGGGCCCCTCCTGCCCCCTCACCAGGGCCTGTCCTGCCCCCTCACCAGCGCCCCTCCTGCCCCCCCACCAGCACCCCTCCTGCCCCCTCACCAGGGCCTGTCCTGCCCCCTCACCAGCGCCCCTCCTGCCCCCTCACCAGCGCCCCTCCTGCCCCCTCACCAGGGCCTGTCCTGCCCCCTCACCAGGGCCCGTCCTGCCCCCTCACCAGGGCCCCTCCTGCCCCCCCACCAGCGCCCCTCCTGCCCTCTCACCAGCGCCCCTCCTGCCCCCTCACCAGGGCCCCTCCTGCCCCCCCACCAGCGCCCCTCCTGCCCCCTCACCAGCGCCCCTCCTGCCCCCCCACCAGCGCCCCTCCTGCCCCCTCACCAGCACCCCTCCTGCCCCCTCACCAGGGCCCCTCCTGCCCCCCCACCAGTGCCCCTCCTGCCCCCTCACCAGGGCCCCTCCTGCCCCCCCACCAGTGCCCCTCCTGCCCCCTCACCAGGGCCCCTCCTGCCCCCTCACCAGCGCCCCTCCTGCCCCCTCACCAGCGCCCCTCCTGCCCTCTCACCAGCGCCCCTCCTGCCCCCTCACCAGGGCCTGTCCTGCCCCCTCACCAGCGCCCCTCCTGCCCCCCCCCCAGCGCCCCTCCTGCCCCCTCACCAGGGCCCCTCCTGCCCCCCCACCAGCACCCCTCCTGCCCCCTCACCAGCACCCCTCCTGCCCCCTCACCAGGGCCTGTCCTGCCCCCTCACCAGGGCCCCTCCTGCCCCCCCACCAGGGCCTGTCCTGCCCCCTCACCAGGGCCCCTCCTGCCCCCCCACCAGCGCCCCTCCTGCCCCCTCACCAGGGCCTGTCCTGCCCCCCCACCAGCGCCCCTCCTGCCCCCCCACCAGCGCCCCTCCTGCCCCCTCACCAGGGCCCCTCCTGCCCCCTCACCAGGGCCTGTCCTGCCCCCTCACCAGGGCCCCTCCTGCCCCCCCACCAGGGCCTGTCCTGCCCCCCCACCAGGGCCTGTCCTGCCCCCTCACCAGCGCCCCTCCTGCCCCCTCACCAGCGCCCCTCCTGCCCCCTCACCAGGGCCTGTCCTGCCCCCCCACCAGGGCCTGTCCTGCCCCCTCACCAGCACCCCTCCTGCCCCCTCACCAGCGCCCCTCCTGCCCCCTCACCAGCGCCCCTCCTGCCCCCCCACCAGGGCCTGTCCTGCCCACCCACCAGCGCCCCTCCTGCCCCCTCACCAGCGCCCCTCCTGCCCCCCCACCAGCGCCCCTCCTGCCCCCTCACCAGCACCCCTCCTGCCCCCTCACCAGGGCCCCTCCTGCCCCCCCACCAGTGCCCCTCCTGCCCCCTCACCAGCGCCCCTCCTGCCCCCTCACCAGGGCCCCTCCTGCCCCCTCACCAGGGCCTGTCCTGCCCCCTCACCAGGGCCCCTCCTGCCCCCTCACCAGGGCCTGTCCTGCCCCCTCACCAGGGCCCCTCCTGCCCCCCCACCAGTGCCCCTCCTGCCCCCTCACCAGCGCCCCTCCTGCCCCCTCACCAGGGCCCCTCCTGCCCCCTCACCAGGGCCTGTCCTGCCCCCTCACCAGGGCCCCTCCTGCCCCCCCACCAGGGCCTGTCCTGCCCCCTCACCAGGGCCCCTCCTGCCCCCCCACCAGCGCCCCTCCTGCCCCCTCACCAGGGCCTGTCCTGCCCCCCCACCAGCGCCCCTCCTGCCCCCTCACCAGGGCCCCTCCTGCCCCCTCACCAGGGCCTGTCCTGCCCCCTCACCAGGGCCCCTCCTGCCCCCCCACCAGGGCCTGTCCTGCCCCCCCACCAGGGCCTGTCCTGCCCCCTCACCAGCGCCCCTCCTGCCCCCTCACCAGGGCCTGTCCTGCCCCCTCACCAGGGCCCCTCCTGCCCCCCCACCAGGGCCTGTCCTGCCCCCCCACCAGGGCCTGTCCTGCCCCCTCACCAGCGCCCCTCCTGCCCCCTCACCAGCGCCCCTCCTGCCCCCTCACCAGGGCCCCTCCTGCCCCCCCACCAGGGCCTGTCCTGCCCCCTCACCAGCGCCCCTCCTGCCCCCCCACCAGCGCCCCTCCTGCCCCCTCACCAGGGCCCCTCCTGCCCCCTCACCAGGGCCCCTCCTGCCCCCTCACCAGCGCCCCTCCTGCCCCCTCACCAGGGCCTGTCCTGCCCCCTCACCAGGGCCCCTCCTGCCCTCTCACCAGCGCCCCTCCTGCCCCCTCACCAGCGCCCCTCCTGCCCCCTCACCAGGGCCCGTCCTGCCCCCTCACCAGCGCCCCTCCTGCCCCCTCACCAGCGCCCCTCCTGCCCCCTCACCAGCGCCCCTCCTGCCCCCTCACCAGGGCCTGTCCTGCCCCCTCACCAGGGCCCCTCCTGCCCTCTCACCAGCGCCCCTCCTGCCCCCTCACCAGCGCCCCTCCTGCCCCCTCACCAGGGCCTGTCCTGCCCCCTCACCAGCGCCCCTCCTGCCCCCTCACCAGCACCCCTCCTGCCCCCTCACCAGCACCCCTCCTGCCCCCTCACCAGCGCCCCTCCTGCTCTCTAGCAGCGCTCCTCCTCCCCCAGCAGGGCCCCTCCTGCCCCCCCAGCGCCCTTCCTGCCCCCACCAGTGTCCCTGGTTGGGGTCTCTGGGGGGGCGCTGTAGGGGGAGGGGCAGGGACTCAGGAGAGAGTGCTGTAGGGGGAGAGGCGGGGGCTCAGTGGGGGGTGCTGTAAGGGGAGGGGCAGGGGCTCAGGAGAGGGTGCTGGAGGGGTGGGGAGGGGCAGGGGCTCAGGAGGGGGTGCTGGAGGGGGAGGGGAGGGGCAGGGGCTCAGTGGGGGGTGCTGGAGGGGGAGGGGGGCTCAGGAGGGGATGCTATGGGGAGGGGTGGGGGATCAGGAGGGGGCATGGTATGGGGCGGGGAGGGGGCTCAGTGGGGGCGCTGTTGGGGGGGACTCGGGGCCCTGGAGGTTCTGTCTCTCACCCCCGTCTTTCCGGGACACGTTCCCAGTCTCCGTCACGCAGCGTCCCCAGCTCTTGGGTGTCTGCTCCCGGGGGCCGGGCCGACCCCCCCGGCCCGGGGTCCCAAGGGGACTATGTGGCAGAGCACCCCTGAATGCCAGCCCGGTGCCCGTGTCCCCGCCCCTGCCTGGCCAGCGCAGCCCCCTGGCCCTTACCTGGCCCTGGCGCCGTCCGGGGGCCCGGAGCCCCTGTGCCGGGAGCAGAGGCTGAGGGCACAGCTGCGGGCAGGCTCAGGCAGCGCTGCCTGCAGGTTCCCCATCGCGCCGCGACTGTGCTCCCGGGCAACCGCGCCGAGACCGGCCCCGGCCCCAGGCACTTCCTCTGCAGGGAAAGGGCCGGGGACCAGCCGGGGACTGAGTCACTCCCACACTCTGCCCGGCACACAGTGGGGAGGGGGTGGGCACCGAGCCAGGACTCCTGGGTTCTAGCCCCGCCCTGGGGGCAGCGGGGCCAGGGGTTAGAGCAGGAGGATGTGGGGCTGGGAGCCGGGACTCCTGGGTTCTAGCCCAGCCCTGGGAGGGGAGGTCTAGTGGTAAGAGTGGAGGAGGGGCAGCAGCCAGGACTCCTGGGTTCTCGCCCATCTCTACACCTGCTTCCCCATCGGTGTGGCAGATTAGCTGGGCCGTGGGGCAGGGCACGTATCAGCGGCCACACTGCCCTGCTCAGCGAGGCCGGGACACGCGGGCCGGGTTTCCTCCCTCCTGCTGGCGCCAGCAGCTGGTTCGGAGCCAGGTCGTCCCCTTGGGGCTGAGGTGTCAGGAAAGCCCAGGGCCCCACAGCCAGCGTAGGCCAGCTGAACGCTGTACACGTGCCCCAGGAAGGGACCAAGCCAGCAGCAGCCACCCCCGGCGCCCAGCCCCGAGCCCCCGAGCGCAGGGCAGCGCCAGCCCGTGTCTGCAAACCCCCCCCCCACCGCGCCTAGCCCCAAGCCCCCCCAGCCGAGGGCAGCGCCGGCCCGTGTCTGCAAGCGACCCCTTTGTCCAGCCCCGAGCCCCCCAGTGCAGGGCAGCGCCAGCCCGTGTCTGCAACCCCCCCCGCGCCTATCCCCAAGCCCCCCCAGCCGAGGGCAGCACCGGCCCGTGTCTGCAGGCGACCCCTTTGTCCAGCCCCGAGCCCCCCCCAGCGCAGGGCAGTGCCGGCCCATGTCCGCAAACCCCACACCCCCCGCGCCCAGCCCCGAGCCCCCCCAGCGCAGGGCAGTGCCGGCCCGTGTCTGCAAAACCCCCCACCCCCGCGCCTATCCCCGAGCCCCCCAGTGCAGGGCAGCGCCGGCCCGTGTCTGCAACCCCCCCACACCCTGCGCCTAGCCCCAAGCCCCCCCAGCCGAGGGCAGCGCCGGTCCGTGTCTGCAGGCACCCCCCTTTGTCCAGCCCCGAGCCTCCCCAGCGCAGGGCAGCGCCAGCCCGTGTCTGCAAACCCCCCCCACCCCCGCGCCCAGCCCCGAGCCCCCCCAGCCTGAGCTTCCCTGCCCCCACTCTGCCCCCATGGTCGCTATTCCTCCCCCCAGCACGATCACTATCCCCCTCAGGCTATTCCCCACCCCGGGCGCAGGGGTCCGGGTGCCCGACGCAGAGCTGCCAGGCTGGGCTGCTCGGGGTCACCGCCGACACACGGGGAGCATCGCACCCGGCGGGGCCCAGCACGGCCTCCCGCAGGCCTCGGGCCAGGAGCATGGAGCGAGGCGGGGCAGCAGGAGGCCACGGGGCTGCCCTAGGGAACTGGGGGTCTGCTCAGGGGTCCGTGCCAAGGGCTGGTGACAGGCTGGGCACAGACCGGCCCTGTGGCGTGCAGGGGATGTAACCCTATCACCCATCCCCACTGCATCACTCCAGGCTGTGGTGACTGGGGCGTGTGGGGGGGCCCAGCCGGGCAGGCCCCTGGGTTGGGAGCGCTGGCAGAGATTCTCCCCCCGGGCTTACTGCCACTCTGGCTACCCCCTCTGGGGCCTGTGGGGAGGGGAGGGAAGGGGCTGCGTGTGCTTTCCTGGCGCTGCCCTGAATTAAACCAACTGCACCCCCTTGGCCCCTGCAAGCCTCCCTGCCTCCCTGCTGTGTCCCCAACCCGAGCCTCCCTGCCCCGCACTCTGCCCCCAGCCTGAGCCTCCCTGCCCCCCTGCTCTGTCCCCAGCCTGAGAAACTAAATGGGGGTGTGTGGGGCCTGCAGACATGGGCTGGTGCTGCCCTGCGCTGGGGGGGCTTGGGGTGGGCGCGGAGGGGTGTGGGGCCTGTTACCACTCAAGAAAGCGATCTTGGAGTCAGTGTGGACAGTTCTCTGAAAACATCCACTCAATGTGCAACGGCAGTCAAAAAAGCAAACAGAATGCTGGGAATCAGGACAGGGAGAGATAATGAGACAGAAAATATTGTATTACCTCTATGTAAATCCATGGTACACCCACATCTTGAATACTGCTTGCAGATGTGGTCGCCCCATCTCAGAAAAGATACATTGGAATTGGAAAAGGTTCAGAAAAGGGCAACACAAATGATTAAGGGTATGGAACGTCTTCCGTATGAGGGGAGATTAATAAGACTGGGACTTTTCAGCTTGGAAAAGAGACGACTAAGGGGGGATACGATTGAGGTCTATAAAATCATGACGGGTGTGGAGAAAGTGAATAAGGAAGTGTTATTTACTCCTCCTCATAACACAAGAACTAGTGGTCACCCAATGAAATTTAATAGGCAGATGGTTTAAAACAAACACAAGGAAGTATTTCTTCACACAGCACACAGTCAATCTGTGGAACTCCTTGCCAGAGGATGTTGTGAAGGCCAGGACTATAACAAGGTTCTGTGACATTATTGACATAAACTGTGACCGTATAGATCATTGTTGCAACCAAGGTCCTATAGCTGCATCAAATCTTGTACAGAGTAGCAGCCGTGTTAGTCTGTATTCGCAAAAAGAAAAGGAGGACTTGTGGCACCTTAGAGACTAACCAATTTATTTGAGCATGAGCTTTCGTGAGCTACAGCTCACTTCATCGGAGCTCACGAAAGCTCATGCTCAAATAAATTGGTTAGTCTCTAAGGTGCCACAAGTCCTCCTTTTCTTTTTGTGAATACAGACTAACACGGCTGCTACTCTGAAACTTAACTGACAATGGACCTTGGGAGACTCCAATCCACATCTGAGGAGCCTTCCTGGGAATGTTCAAGGTGGCATGTGGGCAATGGCTGCCGCCTGCAAACTGAGTCGTACATGGAAAAGGACCTAGGGGTGACAGTGGACGAGAAGCTGGATATGAGTCAGCAGTGTGCCCTTGTTGCCAAGAAGGCCAATGGCATTTTGGGATGTATAAGTAGGGGCATAGCGAGCAGATCGAGGGATGTGATCGTTCCCCTCTATTCGACATTGGTGAGGCCTCATCTGGAGTACTGTGTCCAGTTTTGGGCCCCGCACTTCAAGAAGGATGTGGATAAATTGGAGAGAGTCCAGCGAAGGGCAACAAAAATGATTAGGGGACTGGAACACATGAGTTATGAGGAGAGGCTGAGGGAGCTGGGATTGTTTAGCCTGCAGAAGAGAAGAATGAGGGGGGATTTGATAGCTGCTTTCAACTACCTGAAAGGGGGTTCCAAAGAGGATGGCTCTAGACTGTTCTCAATGGTAGCAGATGACAGAACGAGGAGTAATGGTCTCAAGTTGCAGTGGGGGAGGTTTAGATTGGATATTAGGAAAAACTTTTTCACTAAGAGGGTGGTGAAACACTGGAATGCGTTACCTAGGGAGGTGGTAGAATCTCCTTCCTTAGAAGTTTTTAAGGTCAGGCTTGACAAAGCCCTGGCTGGGATGATTTAACTGGGAATTGGTCCTGCTTCGAGCAGGGGGTTGGACTAGATGACCTTCTGGGGTCCCTTCCAACCCTGATATTCTATGATTCTATGATTCTATGGACATGTGACTTGCCCATGTGACTCCAAACTCCATCTTGCTGCTGTGATTTTGCACAGGAGAACAAAGGGGTTTCCGCCCACAAGAGAAAGAATATAAAAGGCCCTGGAAACCCCTCCACCTTGTCTTCAATCCTGCTTCTGACCTCTGGAGGGACTTCGCTACAAACTGAAGCTCTGAACCAAGGACTGAATGACCCATCCCAGCTGGGGATGTTCTCCAGAGACTTGATTTGTGACAGCAGTTTATTCCATCACTGCTACAAGCCTGAACCAAGAACTTTGCCATGACTGTATGTCATTGATTCCATTGAACCCATTCTAGCTCTCATCTCTATCTTTTTCCTTTTATGAATAAACCTTTAGATTTTAGATTCTAAAGGATTGGCAACAGCGTGATTTGTGGGTAAGATCTGACTGGTACATTGACTTGGGTCTGGGGCTTGGTCCTTTGGGATCGAGAGAACCTTTCTTATTTTACTGGGGGATTGGTTTTCATAACCATCTGTCCCCATAACGAGTGGCCCTGGTGGGGATACTGGGAAACGGGAGTGTCTAAGGGAATTGCTTGTGTGACTCATGGTTCACCAGTGGGGTGAGGCTGAAGTCCTCTCTGGCTGGGTTTGCCTTAATAGTAAAGGAACTCCAGCTTGGGGCTGTGACTGCCCTGCTCTAAGCAATTTGTCCTGAATTGACACTCTCAGTCCTGTCCCGCCAGAGGCCACATGGTTACGGGATGGGCAGGGATGGTGTCCCTAGCTTCCGTTTGCCAGAAGCTGGGAGTAGACGACAGGGGATGGATCACTCAAAAATTGCCCTGTTCTGTTCGTCCCCGCTGAAGCATCTGGCACAGCAGACAGGATACTGGGCGAGATGGAGCTTGGGGCAGGCCCAGAGTGACCGAACGTTCAGTGCAGCCCCTCACGCTGCTCCAGCCTGAGCCTCCCTGCCCCTGAGCTTGTGCCTCCCTGCCCCCCATGGCAGTGCCCCACCCAGTGCCTGGAATCAATGCTGCTGGCCTTGTGCCCAGGGTCCCTCCCTGCCCCCTTGGGCTGGGCATCCCGCTCTCTGTGCCCCTCCCATGGGTGCCCCGCTGGGATGTCCCTGCCCCTCCCAGCTCTGAGCCTGTTGCTTATGAGCCCCCAGCTCCAGGGGGTGGGGGCAGCTGCTGGGCAGGGCTTTGCTGTGAGCAGGGTTGGGGGCCTGTGCTGGGGCAGGGTCTGAAGCAGGGGTAGGGAGGCTGTTGGGGGGGTTGTGTTGGGGCAGGGCTGTGGTGGGAGAAGGGGGGCTGTGCTGCCAGCCCTGCCCCCACCCTACCCTTCCAGCGGGCCCAACGTGTTGTTCCCGATCTGCAGACGGGAAGCCGCGCCCGGATCACCCACAGGGAGGTTTCCTTCCTGAGCCTTGGGAGGAATAACGCAAAAGGCAGGAGGAGGGAAGGGGGGACAAGGGGCGCTGCTGGGCAGGGACTGGGAGGCCTGGGGGGTTGGGGGGAGGCAAGTGGGGGAGCAGCAGGGCATTGGGGGCAGGTCTGGGGGGGGCGAGGGAGCAGCAGGGGGCTGGGGGCAGGGCTGGGGGCAGAAAGCAGGGCTGGGAGGGAGCAGCAGGGTGGGGGGAACATCCAAGCTCAAGCATCAAACATCCAGGGTCCAGCCCCCAAGCCCCGATTGGCTTAGAAAGGGGGAGATTTTTCTCATCCCATCCCAGTCGGTTCTTTCCCTTCGTCAGCTGGCTGGAGCCCTGGGGGCTGCTCACCCGTGTGCAGGGATGGTGGTGTCATGGTGGGACCCAGTGGGAACATTTTGAAACACCGTGTGTGCCTCGGTTTCCCCAATGTGCCACATTGTTCTCTAGTGAGTGACGAGGGAGTGGCTGATCTCGGGGCAGGTGTGAACAGTGCCTGGCTCTCTGGGGCTTGGGCCCCATATCAATGGAGCTCTTGAAAAGACCATGGCAAATCCAAGCACCGGGACTTTGCCATAGACCAGAGAGATCCGGACCCCACCCTTCTGCAGGGGGGCTAAGCTGCATCTCTCCAGCTCATGACCAAAGGACGGGGAGTGGGGGTAAGGTGGAGGTTACGTGGGGCTGCGGGAAGCAGTCGGGGCTCACTTGGGGGTCTGACGAAGGTTGTCAGATCAGACAGAGCCGGACCCGAGGGTTCCCCACAGCCCTGCTTCACCCTTCATTGCCCTGGGCTGCCCTAAGGGCCCCCTAGGCCGGGTGCCAGGTGACTAATAACCCGGCTGTGCCCGCGCTGGGAGTGTCCCTGCAGGGGCTGGGCAAAGGGCCCTGATCCCTGCGAGCGGCCGAGTCTCCCTCAGGGGCTGTCTCCAGGGGACTCGCTGCCCGGAGCTCGTGCGGGGCAGGCTGCAGGCCCAGAGGGCCAGTCTAGTGTGGCTCACCCTGGAAGAGCGAGACCCCCGGGGGGGCTGGCCCAGTGAAGGGGCCTCTAAGAGACTGTTCCAAAGCTGGGGACGCAGCCCCGACCCTGTAGATCTGTGACATCTGGACCACAGGCTCTGTGCTGTGCCTTGGCCTGCAGACAGCCCCTGGGAGGAGCCCCTCAGCTGCCCTACCCCCAGGGTTCCCCCTCCATGTGGCCTCCCCGCCTCTGAGATACAGCCTCTGGGCTCCAGCCCTCCAGTTTCCCCCCACGAGCTCTGCCAGCGAGTCCCACTGAGCCGGGGTCCTGGGGGAGCCTCATCCGCTCTGCAGGGACTGACGCGCCCAGCCAGAACCTGCAGCGACCCTCACCCAGCGCCGGCCCAGCTGCCGGGTTTGTCAGTAGCCCGGCGCACGGCCTGGGGGTCCCGGAGCTAGCCCCGGGGGTCAGATAGAGCAGAGCCCGTCTGCCCAGCCCAGAGCCCAGCCCAGCTGCCGGGTTTGTCAGTCACCCGGCGCACGGCCTGGGGGGCCCTCAGGGTAGCGCCAAGCGATGAAGGTTGAAGCAGAGTCCGAGCCCAGGTCAGCTGTAGGGAACCCTTGGTCCAAGCTCAGTCTGTCTGTCCAGCCTCCTTGGGCAGACCCCAGGTGAGAGCCCCCAGCTTCCTTCAGAAGCCAACACGGCCCCCGCCCCCCGCTGGCCTTTGTTCCACAGCCTGGGGCTTTGCTCGGCTTCCCTGCAGAGAGGCCAGCCGGGGAACTCCTTGAGTCACTGCAGCTGCCTTTGTCTCTGGTGCCATTGTTCATCTGGGTCAGTTTCAACCAGTTTCTTAACAACTCTTCCTTCCCCTCAGACAGGGAGGTGACCCAGACACCCCTGTTCCTGAGCCCCACCCTTACAGCAAACCATCCTCTTTTCTCCCACTGGGCAACAACACAAGGTTTAGGGGAAACTGAGGCACACAGAGGGGTCATAAAAATATACAGAAAATTCCCACTGCGTCACATCTCTTCCCCCTGCGAGGCAGAACTGAGCAGGGCCATTTTAACCAGCAACCTGGGGAAGTTTGACCCCCCCCAGTGTTACCCACCCCAGCTGCATGCCTTTCCCATCCCCCTGGGCACTGTCCTAGCCGGCATGTCCAGGGGTCCCGGCACAGGTGCGAGTCACTCAGCCCCGGTTCCCAACACATGGCTCAGAGCAGGGTCACGTCCCCCCTGAGCAGCTCGATGGCCAGCAGGGGGCGCAGGAGGAGTTTTCATCCGCCCTGCCCCCAGCCCTTTGTCCCCCCAAAACCTTTGGGTTTGACACTGGACTGGGGTCCTGCCATGGCCCCTCCCCTTGCCTGCCAGGGTGTGAAGGGGGCAGCGACCCACAGGAGAGACACAGGAACCCGAGAGAGAGCTGGGGTCTCTGCAGCGCCTGGGCCTGGCTCCCGCTCCCGTCGAGCCTGTGTGGAGGCTTTTTCCAGGCTGACCTAAGGACTCTTCCGGGCTGGACCGCGCCTTGCACTTCTGCATGGCTCTGTTGGGCAGGAGTGGGGAGCCCGGCCCCTGCCGCACCGCTCTGCCAGCGATGTTGGGGGACGGGGCAGTCCTGCTCCAACCTCCTCTGGGGCTGCGCCGGCCTAGCGAGGCCGGGCTAGTCCCCGGCAGACCCCAGCCCGTTCATGGCCCTGTGCCAGGCTCGCAGCCCCTTCCCAGGACCCAGCAGCTCTGCCCAGCTGAACCCGCCGAGGCAAGTGAATGATCCTGCAGGAGCCCAGCTGAAGGCAGACGAGAGCGGGGGCAGTTGTCGCGATGGCGCCGAATTGGTGTGGCCGCACTGAGCGAATGGTGAGAACATGGCTTGACATGACTGAACTGCAGAAGAGGATTCTGGGAGCAGAATCCTTCTCTTAGCATCAGGCAGATGGCAGAGGTGACACTGACTGGCTCCATGCTGCGTGTCTGATCAATACTGATCTTTGGGTCAGCAAATAGGTCCCCGTGAAAGCAAACGACACGTGCAGAACATCCCGAGTGGAGCACGGGCTGACCGGGGCATCTCGACCCTGTTGGAGGACATCACGCAGGGGCTGAAGTGGATGACTGAGAAGGGAGCGAAGGTGGCGTAATGATCCGTTGGCACCGCTCTGCAGTCTCCTCCGAAAGAATTAATTAGGTAAAAGTTAGTAGCCACATGCCCACTGGGCACGCCTGTAAGGCCCATGACTCCTCTGAGGAAAAAGAGTATAAAGATCAAGCAAATTAAATTACCGTTGGGGGGATTCCCTAACTGACGCTTGACGACGCGCTAGACAGAGCAGCCAGAACTCTGCCCCGTGGGCCCAAGTAGGACTGCCACCAGAGCGGTTTCCAGGCAGCCAAGGCCTGGCCTCGGGGGAATCCGAGACAGGCCAGAGGGCTGAGGAGGGAAGAAGCCGTCCATAGAATTGGTCACCACCTTCGCTGTTTGCCAAGCAGGACCGGTGTGAAGCTAGCGCAGGGCCTGCTTGTGTGTGGCTGTGACAGAGAGGCTCGCTAAGAGGAATGTGTCGCTCTTACTGTACGTTCCTGCGTGTCTAACATAGGAGTTATGTGCTCAGTGTAACCCTCTACCGCGTGTGTAATTCCTTCTCAATAAAGTGTGTGCTGCCGATAATTACTGTGGGCCTTTTTCACTGGTGTGGCAGTAATCTGCTCCTCCGGGAGCCATTCAAGATCCGTTCAGGGGTAGTAGCCCCCTGGTGCAAGCGTTTGGTAGCAGTGGATGGTTACTGTCGTGTCCAAGAAAAAAAGAGTCTTAAACTGAATCAAACGTTTTTCTGAAGTGGTGGCCTTTGAAGAGCTTGGTATCTTGAGTTACTGGTGTTAACCAACTCATTTCAGTCTGGTTCTGAAACAGTTCTGACTTATATTAATTATCGCTCAGGGGACCAGGGAAATATCCTGGTGAGTGGGGCTGCACTGGTCGTTCCTAGAGTCGATGATGTTTCACAAACGCAGACAGGGAAAGGCTGTCAAACCGGAGGACGAGGGGGACGCCCCGAAGCCTCGGGGTGTGGTTGACGAGCGTTTCTTAAGACAGGTGTTTAAAAGCTTGGGGGTCTGATCCATGGCTGGCTGGCGCAGACCCCACACTGCATGAGGAAGTTCTGGACAACTTGCTGTGGCGGTACCCAAAGGGTTACACTCCCGAGGACACCCAAATAGTTGCACATCTCATCTGTACTGTGCATGGTGCTGGAGATAAGCTTGTAAAGGAGCGAGATGTTGCGCAAGAAAGTTTGGAACAGGAATTGGAAAAACTAACCTTGCAGAATGCGAGCCTGGCACGTGACTTGCAAACTGCTGTAGCACGAAATGTAACCAGGGCTTGGCAGGTAATAGCTTCAACCCATCCCTCCCCAGAAAGAATAAATATACAGGTGGAAGAGGAGCCCCTGCCAGGGCCTCTGGCAGCCCAGCCAGCAGGGATAGCAAAACCCCTCAGCCTTCACGGCAAATACGAGAGGACGCAAATCATCCTCTGGCTGAAACGACAAAACAGGCTCTGGCTGAACAAATGGGCTCTCTGACTAAGAGACCGTGTTTGTCTTGGCTGCTGGAATACATGGTCAGAAAACATTCAGATCTTGAAGACTTCAGAGAACTGATAATAACGTGTGCTGGCCCTGGGGAACGAACGGCTTTGCTGGCAGAAATGGAGGCAGAGTTAAAGAGAGGTGACAGAGATGCTGGTATCCAGAAGCAGCCTGACACTTTCAGACCCCTCTGAATGGAGAAGGACAGCTTTGTTGGTACATCCGAAGGAAGGAGACTCTGTTATGGCTTGTGGTACTACGTTGTTGTTGGTATGCTCCCTGCCTGAAATCATAGAATCATAGAATCATAGAATATCAGGGTTGGAAGGGACCTCAGTAGGTCATCTAGTCCAACCCCCTGCTCAAAAGCAGGACCCATCCCCAATTAAATCATCCCAGCCAGGGCTTTGTCAAGCCTGACCTTAAAAACTTCTAAGGAAGGAGATTCCACCACCTCCCTAGGTAACGCATTCCAGTGTTTCAACACCCTCCTAGTGAAAAAGTTTTTCCTAATATCCAACCTAAACCTCCCCCACTGCAACTTGAGACCATTACTCCTTGTCCTGTCCTCTTCCACCACTGAGAATAGTCTAGAACCATCCTCTCTGGAACCACCTCTCAGGTAGTTGAAAGCAGCTATCAAATCCCCCCTCATTCTTCTCTTCCGCAGACTAAACAATCCCAGTTCCCTCAGCCTCTCCTCATAAGTCATGTGTTCCAGACCTCTAATAATTTTTGTTGCCCTTCGCTGGACTCTTTCCAATTTATCCACATCCTTCTTGTAGTGTGGGGCCCAAAACTGGACACAGTACTCCAGATGAGGCCTCACCAATGTCGAATAGAGGGGGACGATCACGTCCCTCGATCTGCTGGCTATGCCCCTACTTATACATCCCAAAATGCCATTGGCCTTCTTGGCAACAAGGGCACACTGCTGACTCATATCCAGCTTCTCGTCCACTGTCACCCCTAGGTCCTTTTCCGCAGAACTGCTGCCTAGCCATTCGGTCCCTAGTCTGTAGCTGTGCATTGGGTTCTTCCGTCTTAAGTGCAGGACCCTGCACTTATCCTTATTGAACCTCATCAGATTTCTTTTGGCCCAATCCTCCAATTTGTCTAGGTCCCTCTGTATCCTATTCCTGCCCTCCAGCATATCTACCACTCCTCCCAGTTTAGTATCATCCGCAAATTTGCTGAGAGTGCAATCCACACCATCCTCCAGATCATTTATGAAGATATTGAATAAAACCGGCCCCAGGACCGACCCTTGGGGTACTCCACTTGATACCGGCTGCCAACTAGACATGGAGCCATTGATCACTACCCGTTGAGCCCGACAATCTAGCCAACTTTCTACCCACCTTATAGTGCATTCATCCAGCCCATACTTCTTTAACTTGCTGACAAGAATACTGTGGGAGACTGTGTCAAAAGCTTTGCTAAAGTCAAGAAACAATACATCCACTGCTTTCCCTTCATCCACAGAACCAGTAATCTCATCATAAAAGGCGATTAGATTAGTCAGGCATGACCTTCCCTTGGTGAATCCATGCTGGCTGTTCCTGATCACTTTCCTCTCATGCAAGTGCTTCAGGATTGATTCTTTGAGGACCTGCTCCATGATTTTTCCAGGGACTGAGGTGAGGCTGACTGGCCTGTAGTTCCCAGGATCCTCCTTCTTCCCTTTTTTAAAGATTGGCACTACATTAGCCTTTTTCCAGTCGTCCGGGACTTCCCCGGTTCGCCACGAGTTTTCAAAGATAATGGCCAATGGCTCTGCAATCACAGCCGCCAATTCCTTCAGCACTCTCGGATGCAGCGCGTCCGGCCCCATGGACTTGTGCACGTCCAGCTTTTCTAAATAGTCCCTAACCGCCTCTATCTCCACAGAGGGCTGGCCATCTCTTCCCCATTTTGTGATGCCCAGCGCAGCAGTCTGGGAGCTGACCTTGTTAGTGAAAACAGAGGCAAAAAAAGCATTGAGTACATTAGCTTTTTCCACATCCTCTGTCACTAGGTTGCCTCCCTCATTCATTAAGGGGCCCACACTTTCCTTGGCTTTCTTCTTGTTGCCAACATACCTGAAGAAACCCTTCTTGTTACTCTTGACATCTCTGGCTAGCTGCAGCTCCAGGTGCGAGGAGAAACAGCTGACAGGTTTGATCTCTGATGGTTTAAGATGGTCAGAGGATCCTGGCTGGATTGAGATCAGGTTGAATTGATTAAAGCAGCTGGGAGGCAGAAAGGGCAGCAAGCGGAGCAGGTAGTTCTTCTTGGACAGTGATTAGTGAGGCTCCCGACAGGGATCAAGCAGGCTATAATGGCCCCCCTCACTGATACGGGACATGGTCGTTGCAGTGAGACAGGACCGGCCGAGGACGGGACAGTAGGAGACGTGCCGTGTTTAGTGGAGGATCATTGCGAGCACAGGTACGGAGGGGCAGATTCGGCCCGTTTGGAGAGGCAACCTCTGGAGACTTTGCCGGCTGCTTTAAGTGATTAGATGGCAAGGACTAGATCGCAGTCAGTGCTGCAGCCAGGTGTTAAGGCTGTTGCGAGCGTGGGAACAGGTACAGAAGATCTGCCGGTGAGTTCTTATGGTGCGTTATCCCCAAATTGGCTCTGATGAAATTGGCAGCTCCCTGTCAGGGTGGCTCCACGTTTCAGTAAAAAGGCCTCGCTCTCAGCAACCCCGGTCCCCAAAGGTCAATGTTGGTAGCCCAATTATGGCCCCACATAACTGGTAAATCTCCCCTGGAAGAGGGGACAGAAGGAAACATATAATGGTTCCTGACATTAATTCATACAGGAGCAAAGGCAACTTTAAGTGTTAAAACACCTGCTATGGGGAGTAGATCAAACTAAATTTTAAATCAATACAGTGGCTTGTAAGAGCCTAACTGGAAACGCGATAGTAAAGTAGATATGGTACAACGGGGGCAGTGAATGATGCCTGTGGCCGAAAGGGTGGTTGGGAAGAAAGAGACTGTAAATGACCAGGTTGTTTCCGAAGGGTGAAGAAAGCCGGCCTGCAAAGCTTTGGCAGCTGTGGCATGGCCAGGCCATCAGTGGATAAGGGAGTTTCTCGTGCTTTGGGCTAGGAAGAAAAGGGTGTCGTAAAGATAGTGAAAAAAATGTGTAAAGCCAGCGCCTCAGTATTCCTGCCCAGCAGAAGCCGTTCCCCACGCTCAGAACCCAACCCTGCCGCAGGATCTAAAAGCACACGGGATAGTAAAGTGTCAAAGCCCTGGTGACTCCCCGGTCTGGCTTCTACAGAAACTGGATGGCAGCTGACATCCCCTGATTACATTCTAAAAATAGAATTGTAAATCTACCCGTTGTAGCCAACCTTCCAACTGTACTGGCCAGAGCAGTGGCCAGGGCTAACTGGTTCTCTGTACTGAATTTGTTATTTGTTAATCGTTTCTTTGTTATGTTATTAACCTCTTTGAATTAATACCAGGCTAAATTATAAGAACTCCTGAGTTCCTGTTAACACCAAAGAAACAAATGTCTGAGCAGGTACAGAAGAAGATCTGGGTAGCAAATTTGATGCAAACATTGGAAAACATTTGGACAGAGAAACCAACACAAACAAAAGGAAGAGCCAAATAATGAAAATATCAATGAAAAATAGAAAACACAGTGATGCTTAAAATTGGTAAACAAAGGTAAAATAATCCCCATATAAAGGAAACCCTTTCCAGTTAACAGATAAGTATATGGCCAGTCCCATGGCAGTTTTGTAACCACACCAGATGGAGACATGTAAAACATTCTGATCAAATCCAATTATACTTGCCAAGGAACTAAACAGAACTATTTTCAGAAATGAATGCACAGTATGTACTAACCTATCAGATCTGGTCAGAGGCCTTGTGTGTTTTGTTTTTGTTTTGTTTGCTTCTGTTTTTGCAGGTTAATCTATACATTTATGGAAGCAAGAAGTAAACTGTGAAATCTGCTCTGTCTTGTTGGCGATGTGATTACTAGATGTCACAGAGTCCCCGGGCGATGCTCTGGAACTGCTCCCTACGAAGCCAGGCAGGACTCTAGGGAAGTCTCCTCTCTGGGGGCAGCCTGTCTGCAGGACACACAGCTCACCCGGCTTCCACCTTCCTGGGTCTGACCTCGGAGCCTTCAGCCTCCTCTGCCCCTCCGTGCGCTTCCCCCAGCAAGTCCACTCAGGCGGGATCCTGGGGAAGCCAGAGGGTCCTGCCCCCCAACTCTGCAGTCAGACGGGACTCTCAGCCAGCCAATTTATTAGATGACAGGCACATGGTCTAAACCAGGGCTTGTAGGTACAGAGAACAGGACATCTCAGTCAGGTCCATCTTGGGTGGCAGGGAAGTCAGAGCCCCATCTGAGTCTCCCTCCATTTCCCCAGCCAGCTCCAAACTGAAACTCTCCAGCCCCTCCTCTCCTTTGTCTCTTTCCCGGGCCAGGAGGCCACCTGATCTCTTTGTTCTCCAACCCCTTCAGTTGGCACCTTTGCAGAGGAGGGGCCCAGGCCATCAGTGGCCAGGAGACAGGGTGTCGGCCATTCTCTGTGCAGACACCATCACACTGGCCCTCTAGGGCTCTGCTACAACCACACCTCCTTATCCCACCACCTAGATACTTAAGAAATGCCTAGGGGAAACTGAGGCACCCACACAGTATTCAGAGAAAATATTAAGAACAGTCCCACTTCGTCACACCAGACCTGTCTGTGCTACAGGATTCCAGCTGAAGAATAAGCCAGAAGTTTGTTAAGTTACTCAAATTTCAAAACAATGAGCACCCTTCTTAGGGGCACAAGCATAAAACCAGTCTGGGTCCAACTAAAGGTCCATCTAGCCCAGCTAGTGTGACCAGACAGCAAGTGTGAAAAATCAGGATGGGGTGGGGGGCGGAATAGGAGCCTATATAAGAAAAAGCCCCCAAAATTGGGACTGTCCCTATAAAATCAGGACATCTGGTCCCCCTAAGCCAGCATCCCGTCTTTTAGCAGTGGCCAATGCCAGGTGTTTCAGAGAAAGTCAACAGAATGGGCAAGGATCAAGTCATCATCGCAGCCCACGCCCAGCTTCTGGCGAACAGAGGCCAGGGACTGTCCCTGCCCATCCTGGCTAATAGCCTCGATGAATTTCCCTCTTTCTTTTACAACAAAAAACGCCTTGTTATAGCCTTGGCCTTTACAACATTTTCTGACAAGAAGTTCCACGGGTTAATTTTCCTGTGTTTATTTCCTTTTCTTCATTTGAAACCTGCTGTTTAGCTATCTTAAGTGGTAACCCCTAGTTCTTGTGTTCCAAAAAAAAGAGGTAAATAACACTCTTTCTCAACAGCAGTCAGGGTTTCATAGACCTCTGTTGTATTCCCCCTTTAGTTGTCTCTTTCCCAAGTTGGAAAGTCCCAGTCTTGTTAATCTTTTCTGATATAAAGCTGTTCCAGACCCCTGATTATTTTCAAGGTTTTTTTCTGTGCTTCTTTTTCAGATATGGCTGTGGCACATTCAGTGAATGTTTTTAGGGATCTGTACGCAACAATTCCAGAACCGTTTTTCTTTTGGGTGGTAGCAGCTAGTTTAAACCCCATTCTTTTATATGTATAGTTGGAATTCTGTTTTCCCAACGTGCATTACTTTGCATCTGTCAGCATTGAATTTCATCTGCTTAGTCACTCAGTTTTGTAAAACTCCTTTGAAACTCTTTAAAGTCTGTTTTGGACTTGACTGTCCTGAGGTTTTGTGTCATCTGCAAATTTTTGAGACTTCATTGTTTGCCTTTTTAATATGTAGCTCATTTAGCAGTATTACCTTTCCCCAGTACAGACCCCTGGAAACGCCACTGTTTACCTCCCTCCATTCCAAAAACTAACCAGCTATTCTTGCCTTTTGTCTCTTAGCTTTTAACCAGTTATTGATCCATAAAGAACTTTCTCTCTTATCCTATAACAGCTCACCTTGCCTAAAAACCTTCGGTAAGTGTTCAAAGGCTTTCTGAAGATCTGAGTACACTGAATTCACTAAATCACCTTGTTAACCCTCTCAAAGAATTCTAGTAAACTAATCTTTACTATAATTTCTTAAGTGTAAAAATGAATGCAAATTTCTTTAGTTCTTCTATATTGGCTTTATTCTTCTTGGGTGTTCTAAGGTGCTAAGGAGATCTTAATTACCCAGTGGCCTCACTGGTTGTGCAGTAGGCTTCCTGCTTTTGATATATGATCAGTATAGGAAAATCTCAAAATCTGAAAGCAGCCTCCAGGCTTAACTCCTTGAGGAGGGGAAAGTTTAAAAAAAAAGCTTTTGGAAAGTCTAAATTTCAGTACTGGGATAGATAACGGTGCAGATTTAATCAAAGTCCTAGCCAAAGTAAACCTTACTGTGGGCAACAACTTGAAGCTAATCTCTGCAATAAAGTCCTGCACAAAAATCATGTTGGAGTTGTTTCCCTGATGATGTTTACTCTAGCAGCGTTTAGTTCATTAGGATCAAAGAGGGAGAAAAAAGGCTAAAAGAAAGCAAAGTAAAACGGAATAAAAGGAATGTCTGTGCAGGTAACTGATTTTCCATTACGAAAGCTTTCCACAACTCAGTAAAGGAATATCAAGTTGCTAAACCCGGTAAAGGGGATGCTAAGAAGGAAGACTGTGGAAGATGGAGGAATCTGGCACTCTGTGGTAACAGAATCTGTCATTCCCTTTGAGGCCATAAAAGGCACTCAGGGAATGTGGGCATTTCATGTACCGAATACGGCATGTAGTTCTGTGTGGGAACAGGGATTAACAGCCAAGATATTCACAAAAGGGTGGCAAGAAGCTTCGGGAAAACATGTGTTAGTAGTTAAGAGGGAATATAATCCACTAGCAAAAGGTGTTTAGGGACCTCAAGTGTAACAAATGGTGCATCAGCATTGGGGGCCAACGTACCCCAGCAATTAATACCAAAACTGGGGAATTGTGGGACCCACATATACCACAGAAAGAAACCCCTCAGGCACACCAACACCATCAGAAAAAAGCACGCCAAGAATATATAATTCAAGGGGCTTGGTTTAAAAAGAAAACTAAAATTCCAGTCATAAATATAGGATCAACTGTAAAACTGTAGAACATCACTGAGAATATGGAAATGTGTCACTGAAGATGTAATTGGTGCGCACAGAGCACATGTTTACTGGGCTCTGGCAATAAATCTGTATTTAAAGTGTCCAAACAAAAGTCCTGTAACATAAACATGCTGTAAGATGCCAGACCTCATATGGGGACAATCTGTAATGTACGGAAGGAAAACTTGGGTTACTGTAAGCAGATCAACACAAGAACGTCACAGTGTTCCAAAACGTATGAAATGGTTAATTCCAGATTGTAATGATAGTATATATACACACAAGGAATCGAAATGTAAGATTTCTGTAATCTTAGTCCCTAAGGAGTGAATAATCAACAGTCTGTCACCAAGTCACCAAGCTAATGCTCTAAAACTGCTCTCTGAAAAGCCCGTCAAACCCCTGGTGAGGCATGCCTCCCCTAGCACTCTTGCCGGGCTAAAAGAGCCTAAGTGCTCTTGGCCTTCCTGTGTCTGACCTCAGGGCACTTGGCATCGCTGCAGGGAGTCCGCCTGGGCGTGGCTCCTGGGGAAGCCAATGGTCCCTGTGCTTCAGCTCCCTGTAACTCTCAGCCAACGCTGTAAAAGGGAGGGTTTAACAACTAACAGGTGGAAGGACCTTGTTGGCACGTGAATCGGTAACTTTTAGCCAAATCCATCTCAGACTCCCCGCCTCTCTCCCAATCACAGTCCAGCCTCCAACACGCCCATTGCCCCTCCCCCTGGTCTTTGGCTCACTTCCCAGGCAAAGTGGCACCTGGTCACATCCCCCTCCTAGGTTTTAGGTTACGAAGAGCACCTTCTATAGCTTACGTGCAGGCAACTGGAGTAGCCTCACCTGCCCCCAAGGGTCTTAGCGAGTCACACGCCCTTGTTCCTACCACCTACACATGGGTGCAACATGCAGGAACACTATGGCACCAAGCAGTATTTACACACACAGTTAGATCTCCCACAGACTCAGTTACAACAAATCCTGTTCCCGGTAATATGTGCCAAGGCCTGGGAAATAAAACCGGGTACAATGGAGTGGTACCAGAAGGAAATGGATGATGGTGAATACCCAAAGTGAAAAGATACAAACTGGGATATGAAAATACAAACTAATCAAGGCGCACTAGACCAAATAGAATGGTCACCTAGACTGAGAACATCTGAGTGCTCGAAAATATAAAATTGTTAAAAAAGCTGTAGGAAAAATAAGATCTCAAATTTCAGAGTAACAGCCGTGTTAGTCTGTATTCGCAAAAAGAAAAGGAGGACTTGTGGCACCTTAGAGACTAACCAATTTATTTGAGCATCAGCTTTCGTGAGCTACAGCTCACTTCATCGGATGCATACTGTGGAAACTGCAGAAGATCTCAAATGTGTGCTTGGTGTAATGTTGTATGTCAAGTAACAGCATAAAATGGAGTTAAATGGGCAATGTTATTTTAAATTTCTAAAACTGCAGCATTATTCCTTATATTTTTCTGTTCTGCACACCAAATGTGTAAGCAATGTACAAAAAACCAAGCTTCACGGAATATTTATAAGACTGAGCTGTTGAATTATGCTGCTAAAAATAGTAAAATAATGCTTTAAGTTTTATAAAAACCAGAAAAGGAGACACATGATCTAATAGTCAGCTTACAAATTGCGGGTATGGTTGATGTGATATTACAATTATCTTTGGTAATTGAATATCGAATGGGGGACTGTTGGGATTGTGCTGAATTGGTGTGGCCGTACTGAATGAATGGTGAGAACATGGCTTGACATGACTGAACTGCAGAAGAGGATTCTGGGAGCAGAATCCTTCTCTTAGCATCAGGCAGATGGCAGAGGTGAAACTAACTGGCTCCATGCTGCATGTCTGATCAATACTGATCTTTGGGTCAGCAAATATGTCCACTTGTGTGACTGGGGTCCTAGTGGGGAGCCAGCTGTGGTCACTCAATTAGGGTGAACTGCAAAGAATGGGGCAGCCAAACCCCCAAAAGCTGGTGGATATTCCAAAACTTAGATTCACCAAGCCAGCATAAAAACAGCTTCTTTATTACCTCACTGGTTATTCAGAAGTCCAAACAACACAGTTCCCTTAAAGTGATCCAGCCTCAGGCCTCCATCCAGGTACCCCTGTCAAATAGGATGAAAATTTCTGTAAATCTTATTTCATCATAGAAAAGAACAGGTTCTACCAATCCCAAAGGATTGGACCCATCGCCTCCCAGGTTAACGAATGTTTCAGATCTTACCCAAATACACGCCACAGCCAATTCTTATTAACTAAACTAAAATTTATTTAAAAACAAAAGGAGAGAGTATGGTTAAAAGATCAATATACAGACTAAGTTGAGTTCAATCCACAGAGGTGCAGATTCGTAGCAGAGATGGTGAGCTTTGTAGTTGCAAAGAGTTCCTTTAGAATTCAGGTCATAGGACATAGTCCAATGTCCAAATCTCATATTCAGGGGGTATCAGCATAACTGGGACCTCAGTCTTGCGACTTAAACTTCCCCCAATGAAGCCAAAACAGATCTGAGATGACACAATCAGGACCCAAGGATCTTTTATACAATTTCACATCCTCTTTGACAAGTTGTGATTTCCTCTGGGAACAAAAGGTAATTAGGATGACTTTGAAGGAGGTCCTTGTCACAGAGTCACCGAGTGATGCTCTGGAACTACTCCATACGAAGCCAGTCAGGACTCTGGGGGAGCCAGCTCTGGGAGCAGACTGTCTTCAGGGCAAGAAGCTCACACGGCTTCCACCTTCCTGGGTCTGTTACTTGGAGTATTCAACATCCTCTGCCCCTCCGTGTGCTTCCCCCAGCAAGTCCGCACCGGTGGGGCTCCTGGGGAAGCCAGAGGGTCCTGCCCCTCAACTCCGCAGTCAGATGTGACTCTCAGCCAGCCAGTAAAACAGAAAGTTTATTAGACGACAGGAACATGGTCTAACACAGAGCTTGTAGGTACAGAGAACAGGACCCCTCAGTCAGGTCCGTCTTGGGGGGCAGGGAGGCCAGAGCCCCATCTGGGCCGCGCTCCATTTCCCCAGCCAGCTCCAAACTGAAACTCACCCACCCCTCTTCCAGCCTTTGTCTCTTTTCCGGGCCAGGAGGCCACCTGATCTCTTTGTTCTCCAACATCTTCAACTCCCACCTTACAGGGGAGGGCCCAGGCCATCAGTTGCCAGGAGACAGGGTGTCGGCCATTATCTGTGCAGACACCATCACAGTGGCCCTCTAGGGGTCTGCAACAATCACACACCCTGATCCCACCACCTAGATACTTCAGAAATGCCAAGGGGAAACTGAGGCACACAGAGTATTCAGAGAAAACATTAAGAACAGCCCCACTTCGTCACAGTCCATCACTGGAACTCAGCTATACAAATTAACATAAGGCCATTTGCTTGTTCCTCTGCCATTCACAGAACATTTCAAAGAGAGATAAATACTGAGATATCCCATGTTTACAATTCATTTAAATGCTAGGATTTTCTCTTGATCTCTGAACTATCAGAATACAGCATAGACTGGGGCTGTTGATTACATCCTTGACCCTACTCATACATCTGTAAATACACAAAACACCAACATTATCTCTCCACGTGTCTTTTGAGGGTTATTTATTTTGTGGGGTGTATAACCCCTTCTAGCTATGCGCCACACAATACACACATTTGGGTCAGCAAATAGGTCCCCGTGAAAGCAAACGACACGTGCAGAACATCCCGAGTGGAGCACGGGCTGACCGGGGCATCTCGACCCTGTTGGAGGACATCACGCAGGGGCTGAAGTGGATGACTGAGAAGGGAGCGAAGGTGGCGTAATGATCCGTTGGCACCGCTCTGCAGTCTCCTCCGAAAGAATTAATTAGGTAAAAGTTAGTAGCCACATGCCCACTGGGCACGCCTGTAAGGCCCATGACTCCTCTGAGGAAAAAGAGTATAAAGATCAAGCAAATTAAATTACCGTTGGGGGGATTCCCTAACTGACGCTTGACGACGCGCTAGACAGAGCAGCCAGAACTCTGCCCCATGGGCCCGAGTAGGACTGCGACCAGAGCGGTTTCCAGGCAGCCAAGGCCTGGCCTCGGGGGAATCCGAGACAGGCCAGAGGGCTGAGGAGGGAAGAAGCCGTCCATAGAATTGGTCACCACCTTCGCTGTTTGCCAAGCAGGACCGGTGTGAGGCTAGCGCAGGGCCTGCTTGTGTGTGGCTGTGACAGAGAGGCTCGCTAAGAGGAATGTGTCGCTCTTACTGTACGTTCCTGCGTGTCTAACATAGGAGTTATGTGCTCAGTGTAACCCTCTACCGCGTGTGTAATTCCTTCTCAATAAAGTGTGTGCTGCCGATAATTACTGTGGGCCTTTTTCACTGGTGTGGCAGTAATCTGCTCCTCCGGGAGCCATTCAAGATCCGTTCAGGGGTAGTAGCCCCCTGGTGCCAACAGCAGTGAGACCCCTGTCCCTGGGCTGGGCCCTGGAAAGGGGGCACAGCCAGGCAGGCCGGAGGGAAGGAGCTGGGGGCACCTAGGGGGAAGCTGGGGGCCTGGGGACCAGAGGAGAGGCTATGCCAAGCCCACGCTGTGGGGAAGCTGCACCTGGCTCAGGGGTTGGCAGCGGCCCAAGGAAGCGGCAGCAGGTTGGAGGGAGTGAGCCCAGCTGCTCAGTGGAGGGTCCCTCCCCAAGCCCAGGGCAGAGGGTGGGCCTGGGTCCCAGCAGCCGGACGGGGGGTGCCCACGCCTGACGCAAGGACAGTTGAGACCCGGTGGAAACGTGCCTCAGGCATGGGCAGAAGGAACAGCGCAGCGGCTCCACAGGCCTGGCACCTCTCGGGGTCGGCTGTGGGGAGAAGCCTGGGGCACCAGATGCCCCGGGCCGTGAGGTGGTGAGGCCGCGTGGCCTTCCCTGGGGCACAGCGGGACCGTCAGCCCTGGCGCTCCGTGTGGCCAGCTCCACGTGGCAGGATGTGGCTGGAGGAGCCCTGGACAGTCACCAGACATCGCTGTTTCAGCATCAAAAATGTCCCTCAGCAACATTTCCCCAGCGTTCCCCAGAGACTGACAGAGCCGTGTGCGTGGCCAGAGGCCAGGCCCGGCTGCGGAGCCGGCAGCACCAGGCCGGCGCTGCCTCCGGCTGGACAGTCTGGGCAGCTGAGCTGACTTTGTTGTCACTGACCGGCTCTACTGGGGTCTCTCAGCTGGTCAGGAGCTGGCAAGGGGTCTCTGGCAGTCCTGGTGACACGGGGCAGGGCTGGGGTCCCCCCTACCTCTTAACCCGGCATTTGGCTACACCTCCAGGCCTCCTTTCGGGGCTCTGAACTGCCAGGCCCAGAGGTGCCAGGCTCTGAACTGCCGGGGCTCAGACCTGCCAGGCGCGGTGATGTTGAGGCTCTGAACTGCCAGGCCCGGAGATGCCTGGCTCGGACCTGCCAGGCCCAGAGATGCCTGGCTTGGACCTGCCAGGCCTGGAGGTGCTGGGGCTCAGACCTGCCAGGCCCGGAGATGCCGGGCTCAGACCTGCCAGGCCCGGAGGTGCTGGGGCTCGGACCTGCCAGGCGCGGTGATGTCGGGGTTCTGAACTGCCAGGCCCGGAGGTGCCGGGGCTCTGAACTGCCAGGCCTGGAGGAGCCGGGCTCTTAACTGCCTGCCTGAACTGCCTGGCCTGGAGGTGCCAGGCTCTGAACTGCCAGGCCCGGAGGTGCCGGGGCTCAGCCCTGGCCCTAGCTGAGCTCTGGTCTGGGCCGAGGCTCTGTGCCATTGGAAGGGCAGATGAGAGGGGCTAGCGAGGTGACGTAGCACGGCGTGGGGGGCAGACAGCCAGTGCTCGCAGTGGATCGCGGGAGGCGTGACTGCAGAGTGGAGTGAAGCCTCTCCATGATCTCAGCAGAGGACTCCCACGCGTCAGGAGAGCTCGAGCCCAGCTCATGAGCCAGGCTTCGTGCTACTTAGGAGCCACCGGGCGCCCGCTGCTCCACCCTCCCGTGGCCGAAACCAGCTCTCTGTGGCCGAGGCTGGGGCTGGAGCTGGCCCAGATCAGCGGGAAAGGGGCACGGGCGGAGGCTGCCTGGCTGTGCCCAGCCAGATCCTGCCCCTTCCCAGGGCAGCGTTTGCTGGGCGCTGCCATCCCGGCACAGCCCCTCCGAGCCAGGGACCCGCTGCGGCCTGGCTGCACAGGGAGAGGGAGCCTTTGGGTGCTGCGCCCCTTAGTGGACAGAGCCATGTACTGCAGTGTCACCTCAAACCCCGAGCACAGGCCGTGGGGTGGCTCAGTGTGGGCACCGGCTCCTGCTGAGCGAGCGGGCCACCGTGTGGGAGTGGAGAACAGAGGGGGCTGGGAGGGGCAGACACCATGGAACATGGGCCCATGGCAAGTGGGGAGGGGCTGCATGAGAACTCAGATCGAAGGGGAAAGGCCCAGGTGGGGCAGCCCATCCCCCAGCTCTGGGGACACCCCTCACGCCCAGGAGCTGCTCTGCCCTGGGTCCAGCCGTACATCCACGCTGGGTAGCCCCGCCCAAGAGGCCTTCGCCTGCACATGGGAGTGGGCATGGAACAAGTGGGGAAATTGGTAATATTTCTGTGAACTGTACACGTGACTCAGTTTCCCCCAGCCGGCGTGCAAAGGGCTCATTTATCCTTGGTGTCGCAGATGGGGCAGGCAGCTCGGGTCAATGACTGGAGGGCCCGGAAGAGGCAATGGCAGCCCCACAGAGCGGGTGCTAACTGGCAGCCAGGAGCCAGCGAGCGCGTGCAGCAAATCCCCAGCACCAGGCACGGAGCCCAAGGGGTAGATGTTGGCCTCAAAGCCCCAGAGGGGGCTGAGCTCTCGGAGCCCCCAGGGGAGCAAGGCAGGAGATGCTTCCCATGTGGCTCCAGCTGACCCTGCCTTTCCCCTCGGCCCCAGGCTCCCTGTGGTTCCTTGGGCCGCCCGGCATCGCCTCGCTTGGCCGGCCCCTCTGCGCAGCGAGCTCCTTGCGACACCCAGGGCACAGCGTCAGGTGCTGGGTCCAGTCTCTCCTTGGAGTGTCCCTCTGGGCTCAGGGAGGGCCAGCGTGGGATGCAGAGCTGGTGCGGTGGGCCTGGCAGCTGGTCCCATGCTGGGCCCTGTGCGGGGGAGCAGCTGGGACCAGAGGTGGGCCGGGTGCAATGCTACCCGGCAGCAGCCCTGAAGACCCGGAGCCTTGCTGCCATGGAGCAGAACCAGGTGGGCCTGGGATGGGCTCAGTGCAGCCCCTCTGGGGGGGAACCCCGGTGTGGGGCCCTACCCCGTTGTCAGCCTGGCCTGGGCTCCTGTGGCTGCCCAGGCTGGGGAGTGTGGGGCCCGGCAGGTTGGAGGCTGGGCTGGAGGCAGAGTGCACAGAGCGACTCTGGGGGGCTGGCCCCTGCATGCAGAGAGGGCGCTGGGCTCCAGGAGCAAGCAAGGGGTCCCCCGAGGCAGGGGAAGGACACGTCCCCAGTCCTGATGGATGAGGTGGTGAGAGCACAGCTGCTGGCATTCCCCCCTCCCCGCGAGCCAGGCAGGGGCTGGGGCCAGGCAGGGATTAGTCTTTCACCGAACTGGATACGCTTCTCCAGAAAGTGTCCCCAGCACCCTCCCAGCACTCCCCAGGACGAGCGCAGCTGACATGAGCCAGTTCTGCATCTGCTTCACTAGAGGCCAATGACAGAGGGACAATGGTGGGGACGGGGGAGCCCAGGTCTGGAGTACGGGGGGCTGCAGGTCAGGAAGGGGCACGGGCAGAGCTGGGGTGAAAAGCCCAGGGCTGGGCTAGCAGGGGGCTGCGTGTTAGGAGTGAGGGGCACCAGACGGGATGAGGGGAGCCCAGGGCTGGGCTAGCAGGGGCCCCGGCTTGGGGCTGAGGGCCACTGACAGAGTTGGGGTGGGGAACCCTGTGGGTCCAGAGTGACAGGTGAGGGGCAGAGGTTTACCCTGAGATTTTTAATTTGAGCTTTTAGTCATGAGGAAGCCATGGGGAAGCTGCGGGGGGGCTCTGGGAGTGGGCTGCCAATGGGTGCAGTATCGCCCGGGGGTGCTGCAGCTCTGCCTGGCCCTGCGGCCACCCAGCTGGGTCCTTGGGATGGAACCGGAGGCCCAGGGGAGCAAGCCGCAGAGCTGCGCCTGCCCATGGCCCATGCGCTGTCTGGAGGGTGGGGAGCAGAGGGGGCGCTGTAGAAAGGGGAGGTGACCTGGAGCAGCGATACTCCTCGTCCTGTCCCAGGCTCCTCACGGGGGGCCTCAGGGGGCTGGCAGCAGCAGCTGAGCGGGCCCTGGGAGAAGGGGGTTATCCGCAGGCTGGCAGCGGCAAGGGCAGGGAGAGGGAGCTGTGCCCAGTGCCCCCGGCTCCTGCCAGGCCTGCCCAGCCGCAGGGAGCCAGAGAGGGAGACACCCCCAGAGGCCTTGTCTGCTCCCTGCGGCCCAGGGCTGCTTCTTGCCCCACCGCCCAGGGCTCTGTCCCGCCTCAGCCACCTGCCCTTCCCATGGGAGAGGCGCCACCCCGGAAAAAATACCCCCAGTGCCCTCCCCTGGGCTCCTGCCAGGGGCCCCCAGCTGTTGGTGTCTGGGACATAGGAGCCCAGGGGCCGGAAGGGTGCAGGGGGGTTGTCTCCCCAGAGGCTAAGGGCCCCTCCAGCTAGGTTCTATTTTCTCCAAATGAGCGTGTGATGTTATGAGTGTAATATGGTATCTCATTGTCAGGTGACAGGGTGTCACGGAGTGTGGGGGAGTCCAGGCCCTGCACCCCTCTTCCTGGGATCCACTGAGACTCTCAGCCAGCCAGTAAAACAGAAGGTTTATTGGACAACAGGAACACAGCCCCCAACAGAGCTTGTGGGTACAACCAGGACCCCTCAATCACATCCTTCTGGGGGAGCAGGGAGCTTAGACCCCAGCCCTGGGGTTCCCTGTGTTCCTCCACCCAGCACAAAACTGAAAACTAAACCCCCTCAGCAGGCTCCCTGCTGCAGCCTCCGTCCACATTCCTGGGCAGAGGTGTCACCTCCCCCTCCCCCTCCTGGCTCAGGTGACAGGCTCTCAGGTCTCCCATCCCCAGGGCACATTCCCAGGTCAACACTCCCCCCTCCCTGCTGAGTCACATCCTCACATCTCTCCCCACTTCCAGACTGAACTGAGCGGGGTCACTGAGACCAGTGACCTGGGGAAGTTCGGGGCCCCCTCTCCGGGACAGCGCATCCGCTATCAGGTTGGCCCTTCCCTTACGTCCATGTCGTAATCCTGCAGGAGCAGGCTCCATCTCAGGAGCTTAGCGTTGGCTCCTTTCATCTGGTGCAGCCATGTCAGGGGAGAGTGGTCGGTGTAGACGGTGAAGTGTCGCCCGAAGAAATAGGGCTCTAGTTTCTTGAGGGCCCACACCATGGCCAGGCACTCCTTCTCGATGGCCGCGTAGTGTTGCTCCCGGGGTAGCAACTTCTTGCTCAGGTACACGATGGGGTGTCTCTCCCCCTTTTCATCCTCCTGCATTAACACTGCCCCCAGCCCCGTGTCTGAGGCGTCGGTGAACACCACAAAGGGCTTGTCAAAGTCTGGGTTTGCCAGAACTGGGCCACTGACCAGAGCCTCCTTCAGCGCCCGGAAAGCCTCCTGGCACTGCTCATTCCAGACCACCTTGTCTGGCTTCCCCTTCTTGCATAGCTCAGTGATGGGGGTGGCTATGGCACTAAAGTGGGGCACAAATCTTCGGTAGTATCCTGCCATCCCAATAAAGGCTTGGACCTGCTTTTTGGTGTGGGGAGCGGGCCAGTCTCTGATCACCTCCACCTTGGCTGGTTCCGGCTTTAGGCAGCCGCTCCCCACCCGATGGCCCAGGTAAGATACTTCCGCCATCCCCACCTTGCACTTCTCCGCTTTTACAGTCAGCCCAGCCCCCTGGAGTCGGTCCAGCACTTGTCTAACCTGGGACACGTGGTCCTCCCAGGTCTGGCTAAAGACACAGATGTCATCAATATACGCCACGGCAAAACTCTCCATCCCCCTCAGGAGCTGGTCCACTAGGCGCTGGAAGGTGGCCGGCGCTCCCTTGAGGCCGAAAGGCAGGGTCAGGAACTCATAGAGCCCCAGAGGGGTGATAAAGGCCGATTTCAGTCGGGCATCTGCATCCAGCGGCACTTGCCAGTAGCCCTTTGTAAGGTCCATGGTGGTAAGGTACCGAGCTCCTCCCAGCTTGTCTAGGAGCTCGTCCGGCCTGGGCATGGGGTAGGCATCAGATACAGTGATGGCATTGAGCTTCCGATAGTCCACACAGAACCGGACCGACCCGTCCTTTTTGGGGACCAGCACCACCGGCGAGGCCCAAGGGCTGGCCGATGGCTGGATCACCCCCAAAGCCAGCATGTCCCGGACCTCTCTTTCCAGGTCCTGAGCAGTTTTCCCTGTGACTCGTAAGGGGGAGCATCTTATCGGCGGGTGCGACCCGGTCTGCACCCGGTGGACAGTCAGATTAGTGCGTCCAGGCTGGTTGGAAAACAGCTGTCGGTACGGATGCAGCACCCCCCTGACCTCAGCTTGCTGGGCAGGGGTTAGCTGATCCGAGAGGGGAATTGTTTCCAGGGGGGAACCAGCTCTGGTCCCAGGGAATAGATCTACTAAAGGGTCATCTCCCTGCTCTTCCCACTGTCCACACACGGCCAACACCACATTCCCCCTGGCATAATATGGCTTCATCATATTCACATGGTACACCCGGCGGTGGCGCGCCCGGTTCAACAGCTCCACCACATAGTTTACCTCATTGAGCTGCTTGACGACCTTGAAAGGGCCCTCCCAGGTGACCTGTAGTTTGTTCTTTCTCACTGGGATGAGAACCATCACCGGATCCCCGGTGGCGTAGGCACGGGCCCGCGCTGTGCGGTCATACCAGACCTTCTGCTTCTTCTGGGCTCTGGCCAGATTCTCCCTGGCCAGGCCCATGAGTTCAGCCAGTCTCTCTCGGAAGATCAGGACATACTCCACCACTGACTCTCCATCGGGAGTGGCCTTCCCCTCCCCCTCGTCTCTCATCAGGTCCAGGGGGCCCCTCACCCTCCTTCCATATAACAGTTCGAAAGGCGAAAATCCAGTCGACTCCTGGGGCACCTCCCTGTACGCGAACAGCAGGTGAGGTAAGTACTTGTCCCAATCCTGCGGGTGCTGGTTCATAAAGGTTTTCAGCATCATCTTTAGCGTCCCGTTAAACCTCTCCACCAGCCCATTGGACTGGGGGTGATATGCTGAGGCCCAGTTGTGCCGGACCCCACATTTCTCCCACAAGCACCGGAGCAGGGCCGACATGAAGTTGGAGCCTTGGTCTGTCAAGACTTCCTTGGGGAACCCCACTCGGCTGAAAATGGTCAGGAGCGCATCGGTCACGGTGTCTGCTTCAATGGAAGCTAAGGGCACTGCCTCGGGGTAGCGGGTGGCAAAATCTACCACCACCAGAATGTATTTCTTCCCCGACCGGGTCGTCTTGCTGAGAGGCTGTCACGGAGTGTGGGGGAGTCCAGGCCCTGCACCCCTCTTCCTGGGATCCACTGAGACTCTCAGCCAGCCAGTAAAACAGAAGGTTTATTGGACAACAGGAACAGTCCCAAACAGAGCTTGTGGGTACAACCAGGACCCCTCAATCACGTCCTTCTGGGGGAGCAGGGAGCTTAGACCCCAGCCCTGGGGTTCCCTGTGTTCCTCCACCCAGCCCCAAACTGAAACCAAACCCACCCAGCAGGTTCCCTGCTGCAGCCTCTGTTCACATTCCTGGGCGGAGGTGTCACCTCCCCCTCCCCCTCCTGGCTCAGGTGACAGGCTCTCAGGTCTCCCATCCCCAGGGCACATTCCCAGGTCAACACTCCCCCCTCCCTGCTGAGTCACATCGTCACATCTCTCCCCCCTTCGAGACTGAACTGAGCGGGGTCACGCTGACCAGTGACCTGGGGAAGTTCGGGGCCCCCTCTCCGGGACAGCGCATCCGCTATCAGGTTGGCACTTCCCTTCACGTGGACCACGTCCATGTCGTAATCCTGCAGGAGCAGGCTCCATCTCAGGAGCTTGGCGTTGGCTCCTTTCATCTGGTGCAGCCAGGTCAGGGGAGAGTGGTCGGTGTAGACAGTGAAGTGTCGCCCGAAGAGATAGGGCTCTAGTTTCTTGAGGGCCCACACCATGGCCAGGCACTCCTTCTCGATGGCCGCGTAGTGTTGCTCCCGGGGTAGCAACTTCTTGCTCAGGTACACGATGGGGTGTCTCTCCCCCTTTTCACCCTCCTGCATTAAGACCGCCCCCAGTCCTGTGTCTGAGGCGTCGGTGAACACCACAAAGGGCTTGTCAAAGTCTGGGTTTGCCAGAACTGGGCCACTGACCAGAGCCTCCTTCAGCGCCCGGAAAGCCTCCTGGCACTGCTCGGTCCAGACCACCTTGTCTGGCTTCCCCTTCTTGCATAGCTCCGTGATGGGGGTGGCGATGGCGCTAAAGTGGGGCACAAATCTTCGGTAGTATCCTGCCATCCCAATAAAGGCTTGGACCTGCTTTTTGGTGTGGGGAGCGGGCCAGTCTCTGATCACCTCCACCTTGGCTGGTTCCGGCTTTAGGCGGCCGCTCCCCACCCGATGGCCCAGGTAAGATACTTCCGCCATCCCCACCTTGCACTTCTCCGCTTTTACAGTCAGCCCAGCCCCCTGGAGTCGGTCCAGCACTTGTCTAACCTGGGACACGTGGTCCTCCCAGGTCTGGCTAAAGACACAGATGTCATCAATATACGCCACGGCAAAACTCTCCATCCCCCTCAGGAGCTGGTCCACCAGGCGCTGGAAGGTGGCCGGTGCTCCCTTGAGGCCGAAAGGCAGGGTCAGGAACTCATAGAGCCCCAGAGGGGTGATAAAGGCCGATTTCAGTCGGGCATCTGCATCCAGCGGCACTTGCCAGTAGCCCTTTGTAAGGTCCATGGTGGTGAGGTACCGAGCTCCTCCCAGCTTGTCTAGGAGCTCGTCCGGCCTGGGCATGGGGTAGGCATCAGATACAGTGATGGCACTGAGCTTCCGATAGTCCACACAGAACCGGACCGACCCGTCCTTTTTGGGGACCAGCACCACCGGCGAGGCCCAAGGGCTGGCAGATGGCTGGATCACCCCCAAAGCCAGCATGTCCCGGACCTCTCTTTCCAGGTCCTGAGCAGTTTTCCCTGTGACTCGGAAGGGGGAGCATCTTATCGGCGGGTGTGACCCTGTCTGCACCCGGTGGACAGTCAGATTAGTGCGTCCAGGCTGGTTGGAAAACAGCTGTCGGTACGGATGCAGCACCCCCCTGACCTCAGCTTGCTGGGCAGGGGTTAGCTGATCCGAGAGGGGAATTGTTTCCAGGGGGAAACCAGCTCTGGTCCCAGGGAATAGATCTACTAAAGGGTCATCTCCCTGCTCTTCCCACTGTCCACACACGGCCAACACCACATTCCCCCTGGCATAATATGGCTTCATCATATTCACATGGTACACCCGGCGGTGGTGCGCCCGGTTTGACAGCTCCACCACATAGTTTACCTCATTGAGCTGCTTGACGACCTTGAAAGGGCCCTCCCAGGCGGCCTGTAGTTTGTTCTTTCTCACTGGGATGAGAACCATCACCTGATCCCCGGTGGCGTAGGCACGGGCCCGTGCCGTGCGGTCATACCAGACCTTCTGCTTCCTCTGGGCTCTGGCCAGATTCTCCCTGGCCAGGCCCATGAGTTCAGCCAGTCTCTCTCGGAAGATCAGGACATACTCCACCACTGACTCTCCATCGGGAGTGGCCTTCCCCTCCCATTCGTCTCTCATCAGGTCCAGGGGGCCCCTCACCCTCCTGCCATATAACAGTTCGAAAGGCGAAAATCCGGTAGACTCCTGGGGCACCTCCCTGTATGCGAACAGCAGGTGAGGTAAGTACTTGTCCCAGTCCTGCGGGTGCTGGTTCATAAAGGTTTTCAGCATCATCTTTAGCATCCCGTTAAACCTCTCCACCAGCCCATTGGACTGGGGGTGATACGCTGAGGCCCAGTCGTGCCGGACCCCACATTTCTCCCACAAGCACCGGAGCAGGGCCGACATGAAGTTGGAGCCTTGGTCTGTCAAGACTTCCTTGGGGAACCCCACTCGGCTGAAAATGGTCAGGAGCGCATCGGCCACGGTGTCTGCTTCAATGGAAGCTAAGGGCACTGCCTCGGGGTAGCGGGTGGCAAAATCTACCACCACCAGAATGTATTTCTTCCCCGACCGGGTCGTCTTGCTGAGAGGCCCCACGATGTCCATGGCCACCTTCTGGAAAGGCTCCTCTATGATGGGCAAAGGTCTCAAAGCCGCTTTCCCCTTGTCCCGGGCCTTCCCCACCCTCTGACAGGGGTCACAGGATCGGCAATACTGCCGGACCGTGGTAAAGACCCCGGGCCAGTAAAAGTTCTGTAGCAACCTCTGCCGGGTGCGCCGGATTCCCTGGTGCCCTGCGAGGGGGATGTCATGGGCCAGGTGCAGGAGCCTGCGGCGATACTTCTGGGGGACCACCAGCTGCCTCCTGATCCCACAGGACTCTACTTCCCTTGTGGGAGCCCATTCTCGGTACAGGAACCCCTTCTCCCACAGGAACCTCTCCTGGCAGCCTCTCCTCATGGTCCGTACCACCCTGAGGTCGGCCAGGTCCCTGAGCTTCCGCAAGGAGGGGTCTTTCCTCAACTCGGCCTGGAACTCAGCAGCTGGGGCAGGGACGGGGCCCGGTTCCCTCTCGCTGGCCAGGTCTGAGGCCTCCGCCTCTCTAAGCCGTGCCCCTCGGCCCTCCCTCCCCACCAGGGTAGGGTCCTGCGCCTCCGGTGTGATACCCTCCCCGAGGTCAGGGCGCAGTGCCCCTCGCCGGCTCTGGCTACGCGTCACAACCAGGGCGGCCTGGGGCTTGCTTGGCCAGTACTCTAGGTCTCCCCCCATCAAAACTTCAGTGGGCAAATGGTGGTGTACCCCCACATCCTTGGGGCCCTCCTTGGCCCCCCATTTCAGGTGTACCCTTGCCACGGGCACCTTAAATGGGGTCCCGCCCACCCCTGTCAGGGTCAGATAGGTGTTGGGCACCACCCGATCTGGGGCCACCACCTCGGGCCGGGCCAGCGTCACCTCCGCGCCCGTATCCCAGTATCCATTGACCTTCCTCCCATCCACCTCCAGGGGAACAAGGCACTCTCTCCGGAGGGACAGCCCCGCGCCCACCCTGTAAACTGAGCACCCTGAGTCCAGAGCCTCCAGCCCTCTGGTGGAGCTGGCCTGGGGTACTCTTCCCTCCGGGGCAGGTGGTAAACTGGTAGGCCCCCTTTCCTGGGTCGTCTGCCCCTCGTCCAGCTGGGTCCCTACCCAGTTAACCCTGGGTAGGTTGGGTCTGCTCAGTCTGTCCCTGAGCCCGGGGCACTGGGACCGTACGTGGCCTCTCTGGCCACAGTGATAGCAGCTCAGGTCACGTTGGTCCCCTCGAGCAGGTCGGAGGGGCCCGACGCCAGGCGTTCCCCTTGGGAGGGGGTTCTCCCTATTTCCCCGCTGGGAGGCCCCCTGGTGACTCTCTCTCTGCATCGGGGGGGGCCTGTTCTTTTGGGGCTCCTCCCGGCTACCCCCTGACCGACTGTTCACAAACTCGTCGGCCAGCTGCCCTGCGTGCTGAGGGTTCTCGAGCTTTTTGTCCACCAGCCACAGCCTCAGGTCGGAAGGGCACTGTTCATACAGCTGCTCCAGTACGATTAGGTCCAGCAGGTCCTCTTTAGCTCGGGCCCCAGCTGTCCACTTGCGGGCATACCCCTGCATCCGGTTGGCCAGTTGTAGGTAGGTGACCTCAGGCGTTTTACGCTGACTCCGGAACCTTCTCCGGTACATCTCGGGGGTCAGCCCAAACTCACGGAGCAGGGCCTGCTTGAACAGTTCGTAGTCCCCTGCCTCCGCCCCTGTCATTCGGCTGTACACCTCCACGGCTTTGGGGTCCAGTAAGGGGGTGAGAAACTGGAGCCTGTCTGCAGGGTCAACCCTGTGCATCTCGCAGGCATTCTCAAAGGCCGTCAGGAAGCTATCTATGTCCTCCCCCTCCTTCCGCTGGGCCAGGAAGCACTTATCAAAGTTCCTTGCCGTCTTGGGTCCCCCCTCACTCACCGCAGCCGGGGTCCCACTGCTCCTCAGCCTGGCCAGCTCCAGTTCATGCTGTCTTTGTTTCTCCTTCTCCTGACGCTCCCTCTCCTTCTCCTGACGCTCCCTCTCCTTCTCCTCCTGCTCATGTTGACGTTGTTTCTCCTTCTCCTCCTGCTCATGTTGACGTTGTTTCTCCTTCTCCTCCTGCTCATGTTGACGTTGTTTCTCCTCATGTTGACGTTGTTTTTCATGATCCTCCAGCTCCCTCATTTTCATCTCCCTCTCCCATTCCAGCCGCCTCCGCTCCAGGGATGGGGAGCTCCGCTGGGAGGATCCCCTGCTGGGTGCCGGGGTCAGGGTGCCCTCGGTATTCGCTGGGCTTCCCCCAACCCCTCCCCCGGACATAGGTAGGAAGGGTCTCGGGATGTCCTCAGCAGCAGTCTGACCCCTCCCAGCCCGGTCAGGCCCCAGGGCCCACGCTGCGTCCCCCGGGCAGCTTCCCTCAGGGACAGGGATCGGGTCATCCAAGCGATCCCTCTCCTCCAGCTGGGCAATCAGCTGTTCCTTGGTGGACCTCCCGATGCGCAGCCCCCTCTGCCTGCACAGCTCCACCAGGTCGCTCTTCAGGCGTTTAGCGTACATCTCCCTGCTGGCCACTCGCAGGCCGGGCAGCTTCCCACGGTTTCCAGGAAAAGCCCCTCGTGTGCCCGTCCTTCTTGAGGTCACCGACTCTTTGCCAGGGTCGAGCTGCAGACTCCTCCGCCCCTGGGACCGCTCGCTGCAATCCCCTGGGGGACCCTGTTACTGCAAAAGTCTTTCTCTCTGGTCACACATTCCCAGGGGTTAACCGCCCCCCGAAACCGTCTCTCTCTGAATCTTCAGCACGCCTGGTCCCCGTCAATTCCCCTTCGTTTTACTGCTCCCCAGTCACTTACTGCCGGAAGCGCCGTTCACGGGGTGCAGTACATCCCACCGCTGCCACCAGTTGTCACGGAGTGTGGGGGAGTCCAGGCCCTGCACCCCTCTTCCTGGGATCCACTGAGACTCTCAGCCAGCCAGTAAAACAGAAGGTTTATTGGACAACAGGAACAGTCCCAAACAGAGCTTGTGGGTACAACCAGGACCCCTCAATCACGTCCTTCTGGGGGAGCAGGGAGCTTAGACCCCAGCCCTGGGGTTCCCTGTGTTCCTCCACCCAGCCCCAAACTGAAACCAAACCCACCCAGCAGGTTCCCTGCTGCAGCCTCTGTTCACATTCCTGGGCGGAGGTGTCACCTCCCCCTCCCCCTCCTGGCTCAGGTGACAGGCTCTCAGGTCTCCCATCCCCAGGGCACATTCCCAGGTCAACACTCCCCCCTCCCTGCTGAGTCACATCGTCACAGAGGCCCCACAATGTCCATGGCCACCTTCTGGAAAGGCTCCTCTATGATGGGCAAAGGTCTCAAAGCCGCTTTCCCCTTGTCCCGGGCCTTCCCCACCCTCTGACAGGGGTCACAGGATCGGCAATACTGCCGGACCGTGGTAAAGACCCCGGGCCAGTAAAAGTTCTGTAGCAACCTCTGCCGGGTGCGCCGGATTCCCTGGTGCCCTGCGAGGGGGATGTCATGGGCCAGGTACAGGAGCTTGCGGCGATACTTCTGGGGGACCACCAGCTGCCTCCTGATCCCACAGGACTCTACTTCCCTTGTGGGAGCCCATTCTCGGTACAGGAACCCCTTCTCCCACAGGAACCTCTCCTGGCAGCCTCTCCTCATGGTCCGTCCCACACTGAGGTCGGCCAGGTCCCTGAGCTTCCGCAAGGAGGGATCTTTCCTCAACTCGGCCTGGAACTCAGCGGCTGGGGCAGGGACGGGGCCCGGTTCCCCCTCAGTGGCCAGGTCTGAGGCCTCCGCCTCTCTGAGCCATGCCCCTCGGCGTTCCCTCCCCACCAGGGTGGGGTCCTGCACCTCCGGTGTGATACCCTTCCCGAGGTCAGGGCGCAGTGCCCCTCGCCGGCTCTGGCTACGGGTCACAACCAGGGCGGTCTGGGGCTTGCTTGGCCAGTCCTCTAGGTCTCCCCCCATCAAAACTTCAGTGGGCAAATGGTGGTGCACCCCCACATTCTTGGGGCCCTCCTTGGCCCCCCATTTCAGGTGTACCCTTGCCATGGGCACCTGAAATGGGGTCCCGCCCACCCCTGTCAGGGTCAGGTAGGTGTTGGGCACCACCCGATCTGGGGCCACCACCTCGGGCCGGGCCAGCGTCAGCTCCGCGCCCGTATCCCAGTATCCACTGACCTTCCTCCCATCCACCTCCGAGGGAACAAGGCACTCTCTCCGGAGGGACAGCCCCGCGCCCACCCTGTAAACCGAGCACCCTGAGTCCAGAGCCTCCAGCCCTCTGGTCGAGCTGGCCTGGGGTACTCTTCCCTCCTGAGCAGGTGGTAAACTGGTAGGCCCCCTTTCCTGGGTCGTCTGCCCCTAGTCCAGCTGGGTCCCTACCCAGTTAACCCTGGGTAGGTTGGGTCTGCTCAGTTTGTCCCTGAGCCCGGGGCACTGGGACTGTACGTGGCCTCTCTGGCCACAGTGATAGCAGCTCAGGTCACGTTGGTCCCCTCGAGCGGGTCGGAGGGTCCCGACGCCAGGCGTTCCCCTTGGGAGGGGGTTCTCCCTATTTCCCCGCTGGGAGGCCCCCTGGTGACTCTCTCTCTGCATCGGGGGGGGCCTGTTCTTTTGGGACTCCTCCCGGCTACCCCCTGACCGACTGTTCACAAACTCGTCGGCCAGCTGCCCTGCGTGCTGGGGGTTCTCGAACTGGAGCCTGTCTGCGGGGTCAACCCTGTGCATCTCGCAGGCATTCTCAAAGGCCGTCAGGAAGCTATCTATGTCCTCCCACTCCTTCCGCTGGGCCAGGAAGCACTTATCAAAGTTCCTTGCAGTCTTGGGTCCCCCCTCACTCACCACAGCTGGGGCCCCACTGCTCCTCAGCCTGGCCAGCTCCAGTTCATGCTGTCTTTGTTTCTCCTTCTCCTGACGTTCATGTTGACGTTGTTTTTCATGATCCTCCAGCTCCCTCATTTTCATCTCCCTCTCCCATTCCAGCCGCCTCCGCTCCAGGGATGGGGAGCTCCGCCGGGAGGATCCCCTGCTGGCTGCTGGGGTCAGGGTGCCCTCGGTATTTGCTGGGCTTCCCCAACCCCTCCCCCAGGCATAGGTTGGAAGGGTCTCGGGATGTCCTCGGCAGCAGTCTGACCCCTCCCAGCCCGGTCAGGCCCCAGGGCCCACGCTGCGTCTGCCGGGCGGCTCCCCTCAGGGACAGGGATCGGGTCATCCAAGCGATCCCTCTCCTCCAACTGGGCAATCAGCTGTTCCTTGGTGGACCTCTGCGATCCCTCTCCTCCAACTGGGCAATCAGCTGTTCCTTGGTGGACCTCCCGATGCGCAGCCCCCTCTGCCTGCACAGCTCCACCAGGTCGCTCTTAAGGCGTTTAGCGTACATCTCCCTGCTGGCCACTCGCAGGCTGGGCAGCTTCCCACGGTTTCCAGGAAAAGCCCTTAGTGTGCCAGTCCTTCTTGAGGTCACCAACTCTTTGCCAGGGTCGAGCTGCAGACTCCTCCGCCCCTGGGACCACTCGCTGCAATCCCCCGGGGGACCCTGTTACTGCAAAAGTCCTTCTCTCTGGTCACACATTCCCAGGGGTTAACCGCCCCCCGAAACCGTCTCTCTCTGAATCTTCAGCACGCCTGGTCCCTGTCAATTCCCCTTCGTTTTACTGTTCCCCAGTCACTTACTGCAGGAAGCGCCGTTCACGGGGTGCAGTAGATCCCACCGCTGCCACCAGTTGTCACGGAGTGTGGGGGAGTCCGGGCCCTGCACCCCTCTTCCTGGGATCCACTGAGACTCTCAGCCAGCCAGTAAAACAGAAGGTTTATTGGACAACAGGAACACAGCCCCCAACAGAGCTTGTGGGTACAACCAGAACCCCTCAATCACATCCTTCTGGGGGAGCAGGGAGCTTAGACCCCAGCCCTGGGGTTCCCTGTGTTCCTCCACCCAGCCCCAAACTGAAAACTAAACCCACCCAGCAGGTTCCCTGCTGCAGCCTCCGTCCACATTCCTGGGCAGAGGTGTTACCTCCCCCTCCCCCTCCTGGCTCAGGTGACAGGCTCTCAGGTCTCCCATCCCCAGGGCACATTCCCAGGTCAACACTCCCCCCTCCCTGCTGAGTCACATCGTCACACAGGGCCAGAAAGAGTTAATGAACTCCCAGACTGACCTGACCCATGGCCGAACTTTAAAGAGGAGTTAGGAAGAGATGGAAATGAATAGAGCTTTGAAATGCAGCCAGCATGGCTAGAGGTAGAAGGGGAGATGTTTGCTCAGGTCTTGTGAAGTCAGCAAACAAGTCTTGTCTATCGCTGTAGCTTTGATTCAAAGATCAAAAAAGGAGTATTAACATTTAGGAAGACGCTGGAGTGAAATCGTATTATTGTCTGTATGTCTCTTTGAAGGTTGCGGTAACCGGTATCTGAACTGCTTAATGGATAAAAGACCCTGTGCTAATTGCCAGGATGTTTGGGAGAAGGAAAGTGAAGCCGATTGTTTTCTCAGGCCAAAAGGTTGCTGGAAATGTATAAAAACCTTGGGACACGATCCTTCTTCATCTCAGATCTGCTTTGGGTTTCAAGAGGAGGAAACTTTGAGCCATAAGGATTGAGATCCCCGGTCGCTGACTGGAGTCACCCTGACTATGGACATTGGATTATAACCTCTGGACTATTTCTAAAAGGACTTTTGGGCACTACAAACTCATCTCTGCTACGTATCTGACCTCAAGAATTGAACTCAAGTCTGTCTGTATATTGATCTTTTAACCAACACACTCTCTCTTATTTTTTAATACATTTTAGTTTAGTTAATAAGAATTGGCTATAAGCGTGTATGTGGGGTAAGATCTGAGTTATCATTTGACCTGGGTCTGGGGTTTGGTCCTTTGGGGTCAGGAGAACCTTTTCTTTTATATGATGAAATAGGATTTTCAGAGTTTATCATCCTATGTTTGACAGGTGTGTCTGCATGGAGGCCTGAGGCTGGATACTTTAAGGGAACTGTGTTGTTTGGACTTCTGACTGAGTAACCAGGGAGGTGCTGTAGAAGCTGTTTCGGGCTGGCTGGGTAAATCTAAGTATTGGAATATCCACCAGCATTCGGGGTTTGTCTGCCCTGGTCTGTTTGGAGTTCACCCTGGTTGAGTGACCTCAGCGGGCTCCCACGGGCAGCACCATCACAGAGCGTCTCCTGGCCCCGCGGGAGCCAGGCATTGCACCGAACGTGCCCAGGCCATGCCCTAGCAACTGTTCCCATGGAACAGCCTCTCAGGCATCCTGCTCCTGCCACTCCGGGCCCCTTGGGATGGGGGGCAGGGCTGGTACACAGGCACCCTACGGGAGAGGTGGAGCAGCCAGGCCAGGAAGCGCTGCCCTCCTCTCCTGCTAGACCCTGTGCCCCTGGACCCACTCCCCCCACTGCCCAGGGTGCGTGGGGGGCCTGTGCGTGTGGGAATGGGGGGGCACACAGCCACTCCATGAGGGGGCCAAGCCAGGCACTGGTCTGGCTGCAGCAGGCCCTGCCTCGCGGAGGCCCTGGCAGGGAACAGCGGGGATCGTGCTGCCACTTGAGAGATAGGGATGATGGATGAGGGGCTGGGGCCTGGCGCTCTCACACACCAGATAAGGGGGACGGAAAGCACAGGCCGAGGCCTGGCAGCCGGTCCCATGCTGGGGAGCAGCGGGGACCAGAGGTGGGCCGGGTGCAACCCTGCCCAGCGGCAGCCCTGAAGACCCAGAGCCTTGCTGCCCCCCCTCCTACAGCCAGCCCCAAAACTACAGCTCCTGGGGGGCAGGCTGCAGGGTGTTATTGAAGGGCTGCCACAGGGGTCTCTGTATTCTAAGGGGAGGTGTCACCCTTGCAGGAACCCCACAGTGTGCCTGACCCCCCAGGGACTCCTCCCCCTCTAGGGCTGGCCTCATGGCCTCCCCACCTCAAAGATGGAGCCTCTGGGCTCCAGCCCTCCTGCTTCCCCCCATGAGCTCTGCCAGCGAGTCCCACTGAGCCGGGGTCCTGGGGGAGCCTCGTCCACTCTGCAGGGACCGACGCGTCCGGCCAGGACCTGCAGCGACCCTCACCCAGCGCCGGCCCAGCTGCCGGGTTTGTCAGTCACATGGCACACGGCCTGGAAAGCCGGGAGCGGAGCCCAGGGAGGCAGCGGCTCAGACACAGGCCCCGTCTATACTAGAAAACGAGGTCAGCATAATATCACTGAGGGGTGTGAAAAATCTTCCATCCACCCAGCGACCACCACTTGGCGAGGCAGATTATCTGTCCCTCCCGGCAGCAAGGGAGCGGCTGCGATGAGGTGCTGCATGTCCCTGTAGACAGCCCCACGCTGACAGGAGGGCTTCTCCATCGCTGTCCTTAACCCACCGCCCTGACGGGCAGCAGCTAGGTTACCTGAAGAATTCTTCTGTGGACCTAGTGCTGGCTGTACCGGGGATTAGGTTGGCATAGCGACGTGTGACGAAATGGGGGTTTTCTCAGTGTTCTGCATGAATACCACGTGTGTCTTAGTTTCCCTGTGTGGGTAAAGAGGGGGTGGGAGGGGGGTTTGCGGTTGCAGGGGATCAGGTGTGACCTCAAAGAGCAGCCAGGACCCCAGACAACAGACTGGAGATGGGGGACCCAGTGACTGGTGACAGGGAGGCCCCCCCAGCCCAACCCCTTGGACCCCCTACAGGCCAGCCCGGTCCCTGGGATCCCCCCAGCCCAACCCCTTGGACCCCCCTACAGGCCAGCCCGGTCCCTGGGATCCCCCCAGCCCAACCCCTTGGACCCCCCTACAGGCCAGCCCGGTCCCTGGGACCCCCCCAGCCCAACCCCTGGGACCCCCCTACAGGCCAGCCCGGTCCCTGGGACCCCCCCAGCCCAACCCCTAGGACCCCCCTACAGGCCAGCCCGGTCCCTGGGATCCCCCCAGCCCAACCCCTTGGACCCCCCTACAGGCCAGCCCGGTCCCTGGGATCCCCCCAGCCCAACCCCTTGGACCCCCCTACAGGCCAGCCCGCTCCCTGGGACCCCCCTACAGGCCAGCCCCGCCCCTGGGACCCCCCCCAGCCCAACCCCTTGGACCCCCCCACAGGCCAGCCCCGCCCCTGGGACCCCCCCAGCCCAACCCCTTGGACCCCCCTACAGGCCAGCCCGGTCCCTGGGACCCCCCCAGCCCAACCCCTTGGACCCCCCTACAGGCCAGCCCCGCCCCTGGGACCCCCCCAGCCCAACCCCTTGGACCCCCCTACAGGCCAGCCCGGTCCCTGGGACCCCCCCAGCCCAACCCCTTGGACCCCCCTACAGGCCAGCCCCGCCCCTGGGACCCCCCCAGCCCAACCCCTTGGACCCCCCTACAGGCCAGCCCCGCCCCTGGGACCCCCCTACAGGCCAGCCCCGCCCCTGGGACCCCCCCCAGCCCAACCCCTTGGACCCCCCTACAGGCCAGCCCGGTCCCTGGGATCCCCCCAGCCCAACCCCTTGGACCCCCCTACAGGCCAGCCCCGCCCCTGGGACCCCCCTACAGGCCAGCCCCGCCCCTGGGACCCCCCCCAGCCCAACCCCTTGGACCCCCCTACAGGCCAGCCCGCTCCCTGGGACCCCCCTACAGGCCAGCCCCGCCCCTGGGACCCCCCCCAGCCCAACCCCTTGGACCCCCCTACAGGCCAGCCCCGCCCCTGGGACCCCCCCAGCCCAACCCCTTGGACCCCCCTACAGGCCAGCCCCGCCCCTGGGACCCCCCTACAGGCCAGCCCCGCCCCTGGGACCCCCCAGCCCGCTCCCTGCGCCCCCGCCGGGAACTTCCTTCTCCCGCGCTCAGCCCCCAGCCGCGCGGGGAGGGGGAGGGGGAGGGGGAGGCGGGACCGCGGGCCACTCCGGAGCGGCCGAGGCGTACCTCGTCGCGGATGGCAACGCTGATTGGCGGATGTTCCCAAGTAGGCGGGGTTTCTCGGAAAACCAGCCAATGGTAGGCCATGGAGGGCGAGGGGCGGGGTCTCCCGGAGAAAGCTCGCGCGGGGACTCGGCGCCGTTCGAAGGGGGCGGAGCCTGGGGCCAGCGGGGCGGGGCCGACCGGGGCTGAGGGGGCGGGCGGTGAAGTGAGGGCTCGGCGGGGGCGGGAGGCACTGAGGGGGGAGGAGAGGTCCCTGGGGTGGGGGTGGAGGGGGGAAGCGCTGAGGGGGTGGGTGGGGGGAGGTCCCTGGGGTGGGGGTGGAGGGGGGAAGCGCTGAGGGGGCGGAGGGGGGAGGTCCCTGGGGTGGGGGTGGTCCCTGGCGTGGGGATGGAGGGGGGAGGCGCTGAGAGGGCGGAGGGGGGAGGTCCCTGGCGTGGGGATGGAGGGGGGAAGCGCTGAGGGGGTGGGTGGGAGTGGTCCCTGGGGTGGGGGCGGAGGGGGAGGCGCGGAGGGGGGAGGTCCCTGGGGTGGGGGCGGAGGGGGGAGGTCCCTGGGGTGGGGGCGGAGGGGGAGGCGCGGAGGGGGCGGAGGGGGGAGGTCCCTGGCGTGGGGAAGGAGGGGGGAAGCGCTGAGGGGGCGGAGGGGGGTGGTCCCTGGGGTGGGGGCGGAGGGGGAGGCGCTGAGGGGGCAGAGGGGGGTGGTCCCTGGGGTGGGGGTGGTCCCTGGCGTGGGGGTGGAGGGGGAGGCGCTGAGGGGGGTGGTCCCTGGGGTGGGGGCGGAGGGGGAGGCACTGAGGGTGCAGAGGGGGGAGGTCCCTGGGGTGGGGGTGGAGGGGGAGGCGCTGAGGGGGCGGAGGGGGGAGGTCCCTGGCGTGGGGATGGAGGGGGGAAGCGCTGAGGGGGTGGTCCCTGGGGTGGGGGCGGAGGGGGAGGCACTGAGGGGGCGGAGGGGGGAGGTCCCTGGCGTGGGGGTGGAGGGGGAGGCGCTGAGGGGGCGGAGGGGGGTGGTCCCTAGGGTGGGGGCGGAGGGGGAGGCGCTGAGGGGGCAGAGGGGGGTGGTCCCTGGGGTGGGGGTGGTCCCTGGCGTGGGGGTGGAGGGGGGAGGCGCTGAGGGGGGTGGTCCCTGGGGTGGGGGCGGAGGGGGAGGCACTGAGGGCGCAGAGGGGGGAGGTCCCTGGGGTGGGGGTGGAGGGGGAGGCGCTGAGGGGGCGGAGGGGGGAGGTCCCTGGCGTGGGGATGGAGGGGGGAAGCGCTGAGGGGGTGGTCCCTGGGGTGGGGGCGGAGGGGGAGGCACTGAGGGGGCGGAGGGGGGAGGTCCCTGGCGTGGGGGTGGAGGGGGAGGCGCTGAGGGGGCGGAGGGGGGTGGTCCCTGGTGTGGGGATGGAGGGGGGAAGCGCTGAGGGGGTGGAGGGGGGAGGTCCCTGGGGTGGGGGTGGTCCCTGGCGTGGGGATGGAGGGGGGAGGCGCTGAGAGGGCGGAGGGGGGTGGTCCCTGGGGTGGGGATGGAGGGGGGAGGCGCTGAGAGGGCGGAGGGGGGTGGTCCCTGGCGTGGGGGCGGAGAGGGAAGTGCTGAGGGGGTGGAGGGGGAGGTCCCTGGGGTGGGGGTGGTCCCTGGCGTGGGGGTGGAGGGGGGAGGCGCTGAGGGGGCGGAGGGGGAGACCCTGGCAGGGGCAGAGCAGGGAGGTGCTGAGTGGGCTCTGCGCCCATTGATTACTGGATGAGGCAGGGGCTCCCTGTGGAACTATTAGGGAGGGAAAGTGGCCCCAGCACTGGTCACCCTGCCCCGCCCCAGCGCCAGGAGCTGGCTGGGCCGGCCTGCAATTGCAGACTTCAGGGCCCATTAGCTCCTCCTGGCTCCTCTTCCTGTTTCCTGTGGGCCTGGAAGGCTTTGGAGCCACTGGCCCATGAACCCTCTTCCTCCCTCTCTGCGCTGGCTGCCCAAGCCCTTCCTCCTGCGCCTCTCCTGACTCCAGCTCCTCGCCCAGGCCAGCTGCGAGCGCTGGCTGGAGGCGAGGCAGGGACAAGGAATATAGGCAAGGCCGGCTAGTGTCCCTGGCCCAGTGGGTGGGGCAGAGAGCAGGAGGGGTCACTCACTAGGGACTTGTGCCTGCCTTCCTCCCCAGACACGACCTGGACCCAGAGACTGCTGGGAGCCCCAAGGCCCTCCAAGAGGAAGAGCCTGCATGGCCCCAAGTGCCTGACCCGACCATCGCTCTGAGCCCCGCGAGCAGGTGAGAACACAGCATGCTCCCCCAGGAATCTCCACCCGCCTCCCTCTATGCAGCCGGGCCCTGCACCCCAATGCCGCAGCCAGCAGTGACTCCCAGCCAGCGTGAGACACAGATGGGTTATTAGTCCTCAGGAACCCAGCATAGAACAGAGCTTGTTAGCACAGGAAACTGGAAGTTACAGCCAAGTCCAACCTGGGGGGATCCAGAGCCCTGGACTCTTCCCCCCCCAACCCCCCACCCCCACCAAGTCCCAACCAGGAGACTGACCAGCTTCCAGCTGCCCACCCTCATTCACACCCAGGTGCTCTCCTCCTTCCTTTGCTTCTTTCCCGGGCAAACAGGTCCCCTGGCCTCCACCTCTCACTCTTCTCCAACACCTCAAACTGATTCTTGCAGAGGATGGGCCTCGGCCATCAGTTGCCAGGTTACAGAGTGTTGGCCTGGTGTTTTCTGTCCCAGGCAGCCAGTCTGCATCACACCTGCCCTCTAGGGGTCTCTGCAATGATCACACACCCTTATCCCCCCATCTAGACACTTGAGTAACACATAGGGGAAACTGAAAAGGAGTACTTATGGCACCTTAGGGGAAACTGAGGCACACAGTATTCAGACAGAACGTTAAGAACATTCCCACTTTGTCACACTGGGGCACCTCAGTGTGGCTTTAATGGAGAGGCGGGAGACTACAGCTCCCAGCATGCAATGCTCCATCTTGAGCTACGTGGCCATGCTCTGGGCTCAAGATGGAGTGCTGCATGCCGGGAGCTGTGCTCTCCTTGGGCTGCATCTCCTCATGGTGGCTGCATTGCATGGCTGTGCCGACACGCTCTCCAGTCAGGCCCTAGTCGGGGGGTTCGGTGGGGCAGAAGCCGAAGTTGTTTGTGGTGCCAGGGCATGAACCCCAAAGCTGTTGTTCCACTCTGCCCTGTAGATCCAGCCCCGTCCTAGAAGCTCCTTGCTGATGGGATGCTTGTGCAACTGGGATGAATTCCCCTGTTACCCCCCTCCCCCCTCGGAGTAGCTGTGGGTCCTCGAACCACAGGACATAGCTTTCAGCACCTTGGACAGATACCACTGGAATGTGCTGATAGTCCTGGGACGAGCTGTCGGCCTGACAGGACCCAGCAGCTGCTGCTTCCACTCCTGGAGCTTCTCAGGCACAGACTGTTCTCATGGCCTTGGCATTATCCCACCAATGCTGCCCTGAACAGAACAACAGGCCCCTCTAAACTGACACCCCGCCTGCACCCTCTTGCTGCCCTGGATCAGCCTGGTGGGCCCATCTGGCCTGGTTGCCCCCCTCCTCCAGATCAGCCAGTGGGGTTGAATCCCAGAGTCAGCTGCTCTGGCTGCGGGCAGAAAGTGTCATCCATTCCCCTCACAGCCCTTCCCGAGCCCATGAGCCCCTTGCCCCTGCAGGTACTAGTGAGCTGCTGAGTGGCTCCTGCCTGTGTGAGGGCAAAGCCTCAGACACCCCAGAGGGAGGGTGCCAGTGTCACATCCCCGTCCGGGACAGAGATCTGGCTGGGGCTTGTCCCCAGGGGAGCACTGGCAACACAAGGTCTTTTAGGGCCCAGCTCTGCCTGGCCCAGGGGGAGGCTCAGGATGGGACCAAGTAGGCCTTTCCCACTCAAACTCTGTGTTTCTAGAGTGGTCCCCATGGGAAAAGACAAGAACCCCCCTGGTCCGGAGGCTGGGGCATGACTCTCTCCAGCTGCCCCTGCCAGCGTTCATTTTTCCCTTCACCTCCTTTCCTAGCTCCTCCGTCCTTGGGCTGTTCTCAGCAGCAGCACCCTGGCCTATGGGGCAGCCTCCCCAGCAGCAGGAGTGAGAGCCCTTGAGGTGAGCTGCAGCGTGTGTTGGACCGGGATTCCGGAGCAGCAGCAGGGAGGTACCACCAGACGGGGGCAGGGAGAGTGCCCAGGGGGCTGTGGCAATGCAAAGGCGATGGGAGAAGCTCTGGAGAGGCCTGGGCATGGGGGTGCAGGGCAGGCTGCAGGACAGGAGAAGGTGCTGTTAACTCAGGGACTGGGAGACATCAGGGCAGGGGGCAAGATTTGGCCGGGCTGTTTGTAGACCTGACTCATCCTGCAGCCTACATGTCTGTGTATAGGGGGAGGCCCCCCCTCAACACTGGCAGCAACTCTGTACTGACAAAGACCCTCAGCGACAGGCTGACCCCATGGCACCACTGGGTATCCTGCTCGCCCCCTGGGACAGCAGGGGCTGGTCTGGGCCCAAAAGGTGATGGGCTATGACTGCTGCCTGGGAGCCAGCTCTGGGGAACCATGGCACCCATGCTGGCAGTTCTCCCTCTCCCCGGCTCTGCTCGCCTCCCATCTGGCTGCACATGCAGGATGTGGAGATGGGCAGAGGCAGCCGGGCTGGCTTGGGAAGCTGGAGCGGGAACTTCCACCCATCCCCTAAGCAGAGAGGAGACAGCTACAGGCTGGCACTGAGTGAGGGCAGCAGGCAGGCGTTCATCTCCCCCTGGCCCCTGCTAATCAGGAAATGAGGAGTAATCAGGGATCTGGTTTGCGATGGGGCCCGGGAGGCCCAGAGCTCTGCCAGAGAATACCAGGAGAGCTCTCCTGTTGGGAGGGGCCCCTCGGGACCCAGAGCAGAGATTGGGGGACAAGCAGGTCTCACCTGCGAGCTGGATGGCCGAGTATTCACCCTGGGACAGGATTACTGACAAGGGGCCGTGACAAAGCAGTGGGGTTGCCAGGGCCAGGGGCAGGGGAGGGGAGGGAGGGGGCAGTGAGCTGCCACGGCTGCGGAGCTGGGGGTAACTGGGAGATCTCCAGCGGACGGATGGGAGGGATCGAGCCAGGGCAGAAAAATCTGAATGGTAGGAGCTGCTAGAAGGCCCAGATGTGAGCAGCTCTGCACAGAGCTAGTGGGAAACAGGCCCTGCTCCAGAGCTCCTGGCCTAGCCAGCCAGCCAGAGGGCAAGTTACTGCAGTTTAACAAATGGGAATGTGAACTGGGCGTTGAATGCAGAGCTCCTGGGTCCCAGGCCAGCGCCTTGCCCAGGGCCAGCCTCCCTGGCAGGGGCAGAGCTGATCACGACGGGATTCACAGATTTCAAGGCCAGAAGGGAGCATCATCCAGTCTACTCTCCCGCCTAGCACAGGCCCGGGGATTGCCCTAAATTAACTCCTGCTTGGATGAGGGCAGATCCTTCAGAGTGTGCACCTTGGTCTGTTGAGACAGTCCCCTGGGTCTCCTTCTGGGCAGGTAAGGAGCAGGTCCTGTTAAAGCCACAGTGTATCCCAGACAGCACTGTGTTTACATTTCAAATGCTTCCCTGTTCTTCCTCTGCTCAGGCTATCTCCCAGTGTGGCCTAGAGACGCCCAGTGTGTTTGGGTTTGTGGCCTTGCGGCAGTGGAGAGTCTGCCAGGGCCTGGGGGAGGGGGAAGCTGCTGAAAGAACTGTCTGGAAGTGTATAAAGAGCTGTGTTCGGAAACATAAACTGACCTTCTGCCTCTGGCTGCTGGCCTGGGGAGGGGACAGGGCTGAGCAGGGTTATCAAGCTGTTTGTTATGGGGCGTGCTGAGGGAGACAGCGGGGGCAGGGCTGGCAGGGCATAGCACGAGAGAGGGAGGGTGCAGGGCACTCCAGGATCAGAGGTGGATAGAAAATCACATGCAAGGGACCCCGTCATCTCCTGGCAGCATGATATGAATCCCTTGCATGTTGCTGGGAAGCAGCCCCCTGGGGGGTGCATGAGCAGGGGGGTGCAGTGAGTGAGGACTAGCTTGGGGGCAGGGTGGATGCAGTGAATGGGGACTAGGGTGGGTGCAGGGAGCAGGGTGGGATTCTGTGGTGGCCTAGTATGGGGACAGGGTGGATGCTGTAAGAAGGGGCGGGGTGTGTGGGGAGCAGGGTGGGTCCTTGAGGGTAGCAGCATGACATTGCTGTTCTGGAAACCCAGCCTGTTCACGGGGGGTGCTGCGTGGGTGCCCTTGATGGCCTAGTGGCTTTCAACTACCCGAAGGGGGGTTCCAAAGAGGATGGATCTAGACTGTTCTCAATGGTGGCAGATGACAGAACGAGGAGTAATGGTTTCAAGTTGCAGTGAAGGAGGTTTAGGTTGGATATTAGGAAAAACTTTTTCACTAGGAGGGTGGTGAAGCACTGAAATGCGTTACCTAGGGAGGGGATGAAATCTCCTTCCTTAGAAGTTTGTAAGATCAGGCTTGACAAAGCCCTGGCTGGGATGGTTTAGTTGGGGATTGGTCCTGCTTTGAGCAGGGGGTTGGACTAGATGACCTCCTGAGGTCCCTTCCAACCCTGATATTCTATGAGGATCTGAGGTGCGGGCTGAGCAGGCTTCGGGGAGGACCATGGAGCAGCCTCACCCTGGGGCAGCCTTACAGGGCACACCGCTAACATGGCCACTGCTAGGCTGCGTCCTCATCAAAGATAGCCATCCCAAGGGAAGCCAAGTCAGACTGATCCTGGGAAGATGGTGGCTCCTGCAGTGTGAGGGCAGGAGAATGTTGGGGGCATGCAGGGGAGCTGTGTGGGGAAAGGAGAATCTGCAGGGGTAGAGAATCTAGGGGCAGGGACAGGGAGTGTGAAGGGTGGGAAAGGAAGGGCAAACACAGTGGTAGGCGGGGGCAGCAGACTGGAGATCAGATTACAGGGCAGGGGTGGGCAGGGCTGGCAGGGTGAGGAGGCTGCAGTGCTGGCCATGGGCTAGAGGTTGGCCCTGCATGTGCCACTTGGGTGAGAGTGCGGCTGCCCAGCAGGCAATGCCAGCCCTAAGCTTGAGGTGGGTTGTGGGGTCAGGCTGGAGGTTCTGACTGCAGGGGGTTGGCGACTCAGTGAGAGATGCCCTGGGTGTCCAGTCCTGTGCTGAGGTTCTGGGCATCTCAGACCCTTCTGCCCCTCACGAGCCCCTGTCTGGGCACTGGCTGCAGGGACTTGCCCTGGGGACTGATGGAGGTTGGGACCAGGAGCCCGCAGGTGAGAGCACAGCTGGCAGTTTGGCTCAGCTGCATGCAGGAGCAAGAGCAGCACAGGCCTCTCAGCAGCCAGGCGGGGAGAGTCTGTGCTGGGGGCTGCAGGGAGCCCCCACCGAGCCTTCCCTCTGCCCCCCAAACCCTCTCAGCATTTCTGCCTGGGGAGAGGTGGATCCGCTCTGGGGCACGCTGGGTCTTGGTGTGACGAAGTGGGACTGTTCTTAATGTTTCCTCTGAATACTGTAGGGGTGCCTCAGTTTCCCCTAGGCATTTCTTAAGTCTCTAGGGGGTGGGATAAGGGGGTGTAATTGTTGCAGAGCAAAGGGCCAGGGTACATAAATGGCCGACACTCTGTCTCCTGGCAACTGATGGCCTGGGCCCTTCCTCCCTGCAAGGTGATAGCTAAGGCATGGGGTGCTTTGCATGACTACCACGCGTGCCTTAGTTTCCCTGTGTGCTGTGTGGGTAAAGAGGGGGTGGGAGGGGGGTTTGCTGTTGGACACACCGGCCTGCAACCATGATACACTCAGACCATCTGTGGGGGTGGTTGAAGTATATGTCGTCCTGCTTCAGTGAGAGGTGCGGGGAGGGATGGACTTGCTGACCTCTCATGGTCCCTTCCAGCCCTGCATCGCATGTTATTCTACGGTGGCATGTACCCAGGCCCTGGACACACACAGCACAGGCCAGGGCCCTGCCCCAGAGGGCTCTCAGGGCAGACTCAGACACTACACACCAGACATGGGGAGGGCTGCCGGGGAATGAGGAAACAGGCAGAGCAGCCTTTGCCTTGAATAGGAGCCGCCAGTGGTGGGTCTGTGAATCCGGGGTGCTGTCCAGTCCCTCAAGGGGGTCTCTAAGGCCATGCTTACACGGGACACATTTTCTGGCATAGCAGTGTTGGGTGGGGGGATGTTTTCACCGCAAAGCCCCAGCGCAGATGCAGTTACAGTGTTGCGGCTGTAGCGTATTCTGTCCAGGGAACAGGTATCGGCTGTACAGTAGAGCACTACTTTCCTCGCAGAAGCTGCATCTCCACTAGGAAGATGTGTGGATTTAGTTGATGCTGATTTAGTTGGGGTTGGTCCTGCTTTGAGCAGGGGATTGGACTAGATGACCTCCTGAGGTCTCTTCCAACCCTGATATTCTATGATTCTATGAAGGGTTGCTGGTATCATGGTATGACTCTACCAGTGATCCCTTCTAACATAGACCTTGTCTGAGCGTGTCGTGGCTGCGGGCTGGCGTGTCCTGCTCCAGGGGGTAGGGTGTCACGGAGTCCCCGGGCGATGCTCTGGAACTGCTCCCCATGAAGCCTGTCAGGACTCTGTGGAAGTCGCCTTCCTGTGAGCAGCCTGTCTGCAGGACACACAGCTCACCCAGCTTCCACCTTCCTGGGTCTGACTTTGGAGCATTCAGCATCCTCTGCCCCTCCGTGCGCTTCCCACAGCGAGTGTGCCCAGGAGGGGTCCTGAGGAAGCCAGAGGGTCCTGCCCCTCCTCCTCTGGGCTTTGTCCCTTTCCGGGGCTGGGAGGTCACCTGATTCCTTTGTTCTCCAACCCTTTAGCTCTCACCTTGCAGGGGGGAAGGGCCCAGGCCATCAGTGGCCAGGAAACGGGGTGTCGGCCATTCTCTGTGTCCAGACCCCTGCACATACCTGCCCTCTAGGGCTCTGCAACAATCATACACCCTTACCCCACCACCTAGAGACTTAAGAACTGCCTAGGGGAAACTGAGGCACCCCCACACTATTCAGAGGAAACATTAAGAACAGTCCCACTTCGTCACATAGGGTGATCTGAGTGTGTCGTGGCTGCGGGATGGCGTGTCCTGCTCCAGGGGATAGGGTGGTGTGAGTGTGTCGTGGCTGCGGGCTGGCGTGTCCTGCTCCAGGGGGTAGTGAGGTCTGTTCCTCTCTCCCACAAGGAGAAGTGCTCTTGGCTGCAGACAGTGAGCATGCAAGGACGTGTGCTATGTGCCCAGGCTGGAGGCAGGGAGCCAGGCAGGGATTCCGCAGTGCGTTTGCATTTTGCTCTCTAAGGATAGGCTGGTTCAGTGGTTTGCCCAGGCCTGGTTGCTCAGTGATCGGCGTCTAGGGGCAGGTCTGCGTACCTTGCTGGGCAGAGCTGCAAGAGTTCACGATGTCACCTAGTCAGCGTGTGTCCGCCTCCCTGGCCCACCCCTCTCTGGTAACGAGGAACTGTGGCTGTGGGGCACTTCAGCTCTTTCTGTCCCCACGGAGAGCTCTGTCCGCCTGTAACCACCCTGCCCCAGTCGCGGTCCTACTCCAGAGGCGGAGTGGGGTGCCTGGCAGGGGGGCAGTGGTGGTGGTGGGGGTGCCTGGCTGGGGGGCAGTGCCTGGGGCCAGAGGCGGAGTGGGGTGCCTGGCTGGGGGGCAGTGCCTGGGGCCAGAGGCGGAGTGGGGTGCCTGGCTGGGGGGCAGTGCCTGAGGCCAGAGGCGGAGTGGGGTGCCTGGCTGGGGGGCAGTGCCTGGGGCCAGAGGCGGAGTGGGGTGCCTGGCTGGGGGGCAGTGCCTGGGGCCAGAGGCAGAGTGGGGTGCCTGGTAGGGGGGCAGTGGTGGGGGGGTGGGGTGCCTGGCTGGGGGGCAGTGCCTGGGGCCAGAGGCGCAGTGGGATGCCTGGCAGGGGGCAGTGGTGGGGGGGCGGGGTTGCCTGGCTGGGGGGCAGTGCCTGGGGCCAGAGGCGGAGTGGGGTGCCTGGCAGGGGGGCAGTGGTGGGGGGGGGTCCCTGCTCCAGTCACTGGCCGGGGATGGGTCTATGGTTTCCAGGGCAGGACACCTGCAGCAGCAGTAGACAGCTTTGGGACGATAGCTCCCAAGAGGGGGGTGGGGGGGTGGCTCAGCCTCCTCCCAATAGCACCAGAGCCCCTGGTGCCCAGCTGGAATGGGCCATGACCAGAGGACCGCTCTGCTCCTCAGAGGGAGAGGGGCTTGGGGGCACTCCACCTGGGGCCCCCTCTTCCAAGGAGCTGCTGCCATCTTGGCTGAGCCCAAGCAGAGAGCTGGGAGCTGAGGGGTGATGGCAGGTGACTGAGGGGTCGGTAAAGGTCTGTTCAGGAGAGAGGCAGGCAGCCAGCTGCAGAGAGGGGGCCAAGGAGGGGAGGCCTGGTGGGCCTGGGGCAGAGATGGGGCAGCAGGCGAGTAATGAGGCCTGGGGCAGGGGAAGTGCTGGGTGGGCACCATGGTGGTAATGTAGGGAGGGAAGGGAGAGAGCATGGAGGTGCCTGGATGGCCAGAGGCGGTCCAGTGGGAGGATGGGATGCATTGGGCCAGAGAGCGTCCAGTGGGGGCTGGGAGAGCAGTAGAGTGCGGGAACTGGCTGGGGGGCAGTGCCTGGGGCTGAGGGAGAGGGTGTCCGGTGGGGGGCTGGGAGAGCAGCAGAGTGGGGGGATGCGGAGCCTGGCTGGGGGGCAGTGCCTGGGGCCAGAAGCGGTCCGGTGGGGGGTGGGGTGCCTGGCTGGGGAGCAGTGCCTGGGGCCAGAGGGGCTCTGATGGGGGGGGGCTGGCTGGGGGGCAGTGCCTGGGGCCAGAGGGGGGACAGGGTGCCTGGCAGGGGGGCAGTGCCTGGGGCCAGAGGGGCAGTGGTGGGGGGGTGGGGTGCCTGGCTGGGGGACAGTGCCTGGGGCCAGAAGCGCAGTGGGGTGCCTGGCAGGGGGGCAGTGGTGGGGGGGCGGGGTGCCTGGCTGGGGGGCAGTGCCTGGGGCTGAAGGGGGTCCAGTGGGGGCCGGGGTGCCTGGCTGGGGGGCAGTGCCTGGGGCCAGAGGCGGAGTGGGGTGCCTGGCAGGGGGGCAGTGGTGGGGGGGTGCCTGGCTGGGGGGCAGTGCCTGGGGCTGAAGGGGGTCGAGTGGGGGCCGGGGTGCCTGGCAGGGGGGCAGTGGGGGCCGGGGTGCCTGGCTGGGGGGCAGTGCCTGGGGCCAGAGGCGCAGTGGGGTGCCTGGCAGAGGGGCAGTGGTGGGGGGGGTGCCTGGCTGGGGGGCAGTGCCTGGGGCCAGAGGCGCAGTGGGGTGCCTGGCAGGGGGGCAGTGTGGGGGGGTGCCTGGCTGGGGGGCAGTGCCTGGGGCTGAAGGGGGTCGAGTGGGGGCCGGGGTGCCTGGCAGGGGGGCAGTGGGGGCCGGGGTGCCTGGCTGGGGGGCAGTGCCTGGGGCCAGAGGCGGAGTGGGGTGCCTGGCAGGGGGGCAGTGGTGGGGGGGCGGGGTGCCTGGCTGGGGGGCAGTGGTGGGGGGCCGGGGTGCCTGGCTGCGGGGCAGTGCCTGGGGCCAGAGGCGGAGTGGGGTGCCTGGCAGGGGGGCAGTGGTGGGGGGGCGGGGTGCCTGGCTGGGGGGCAGTGGTGGGGGGCCGGGGTGCCTGGCTGCGGGGCAGTGCCTGGGGCCAGAGGCGGAGTGGGGTGCCTGGCTGGGGGGCAGTGGTGGGGGGGGCTGGGGGGCAGTGCCTGGGGCCGGGGTGCCCGGCTGGGGGGCAGTGCCTGGGGCCAGAGGCGCAGTGGGGTGCCTGGCTGGGGGGCAGTGGTGGGGGGCCGGGGTGCCCGGCTGCGGGGCAGTGCCTGGGGCCAGAGGCGGAGTGGGGTGCCTGGCTGGGGGGCAGTGGTGGGGGGCCGGGGTGCCTGGCTGCGGGGCAGTGCCTGGGGCCAGAGGCGGAGTGGGGTGCCTGGCAGGGGGGCAGTGGTGGGGGGGCGGGGTGCCTGGCTGGGGGGCAGTGGTGGGGGGCCGGGGTGCCCGGCTGCGGGGCAGTGCCTGGGGCCAGAGGCGGAGTGGGGTGCCTGGCTGGGGGGCAGTGGTGGGGGGGGCTGGGGGGCAGTGCCTGGGGCCGGGGTGCCTGGGTGGGGGGGGCTGGGGGGCAGTGCCTGGGGCCGGGGTGCCTGGCTGGGGGGCAGTGCCTGGGGCCGGTGGGGGGGCGGGGTGCCTGGCTGGGGGGCGGGGCCTGGGGCCGGTGGGGGGCCGGAGGGGGGCGGGGCCCAGCGGTCCGTGCGCCCCCTGCCCAGGACCAGCCATTGGCTGCGCCGCGCCCCCAGCGCGCAGCCGGCCTGGCCCCCCCGCGCCGCGCCGCGCCCCCCGCCCGGGCCGGGCCGGGCCCCCGCGCTGCGCAGGCCGGGCAGGGTCGGGGACCGCGGGCGCCTGGGGGCCGGGGCCGGGGCCGGGCCATCCGATCCGATCCGATCCGATCCGTGCGCCCGGCTCCCCGCGCCGCCGCCCTGCCTAAATAAGGGGCGCCGCCGCCGCCGGGAGCCGAGCCAGCCGGGCGGGACGGGACGGGGCGCGGCGCGGCAGCCGGCGGCAGGTGCACGGTCCCCGGGAGCCCCCCGCGCCCGGCCCGGGGGAGGGCGGACGCGGCGTTAACCCCTCCGGGCCCGGAGGCGCAGCCCGCATCCTCCCCGCAGCCAGGGCGCGGAGCCCGGCCGCCGGCCCCTCCCCCTCGCCGCTCGCGGGGCCGGAGCAGAGCCGCAGCCCCGGGGTGGGGAACCGCCCGAGTGAGCCCCGGAGCCGAGCGCAGCGGGACCCTCCGCCCGCGCCTCCGGGACTGACCCTGCGCCCGGGACAGAGGGGCCCAGGCAGGGCCCTGCTGGGGCGCCGGGCTAGTGGGGCCCCGAGGAGAGGGGCCGGGGCCGGGGCCGGGGCCGGCGGCCTCCCCCCATGGGATAAGCAGCATGCCCGTCCGGCGCGGGCACGTCGCCCCCCAGAACACCTTCCTGGACACCATCATCCGCAAGTTCGAGGGGCAGAGTAAGTGCGGGGCCTGGGAGTGTGTCCGAGCCCTGTGTGTGTCCCCGTGTCCCCCAGCCCCTGTGTGTGTCCTAGCCTTTGTGTGTGTCCTTGTGTCCCCCAGCCTTATGTGAGTCCTAGCCTTTGTGTGTGTGTGTGTCCCTGGGTCCCCCAGCCCCTGTGTGTGTCCTAGCCTTTGGGTGTGGGGGGGTACCCTGTGTGTGTCCCTGGGTCCCCCAGCCCCTGTGTGTGTCCTAGCCTTTGTGTGTGCGGGGGTGCCCTGTGTCCCCCAGCCCCTGTGTGTGTCCCAGCTCTGTGTGTGTGGGGGGGTGCCCTGTGTCCCCCAGCCCCTGCGGGTGTGTGTCCCCCAGCCCCTGCGGGTGTGCGTCCCCCCAGCCCCTGCGGGTGAGTGGAGGGAGTGTGCCCTGCATGTGTCTCCCAGGCCTTGCATGTGTCCGGGTGTGTGTCCCAACCTCTGTGTGTGCATATGTGTGGGGAGGGAGTGCCCCTGTGAGTGCCCCCAGTATGCATGTAGGGGGGGAGGATGCCCCTGCATATCCCCCAGCCCCTGTGTGTGCATTTGCTCCCTGTGTGGGGGGCAGAGGGTGCCCCTGTGTATGCGTGTTCAGGGTGTGTATGTGCCATGTGTATGTTTGTGTGCGGGGGGGGGGGTGTCCCTGTGGGGGGGAAGGGAAGCCCCAGTTTTGTGCGCTTGGGAGCGAGGTGTGTGGCCCAGTTTATTGGTGAGTCAGCAGCAGGGGAAATTGGATCTGTGTGTCCTGACTGAGTTAATATGCCCAGGAGGCTGAGGCTGGGCACAGGCCCATGCCGTGGGGCACTCCAGCAGTTGGGTGCTAGGAAAACCAGGTTGGAATGGGGGCAGTTCCTGTCTGTGCCCATTGCAGATTGTGTGCCAGGCTGGGAGATGCCCTTGTGGACAGCGGATCATTGTGGGGCTGGGCCTGGCAGCGCCTGAGTTCGCTGCCTGACTCTGCCCTGGTGTAACTGTGACCTGCTCTGTGCCTCAGTTTCCTAATCTGTAGGGTGGGGCTGACCCTCCCGTCCATGCTCTGAAGGTGACTCTGAGGAGGGCTGTCTGGAAAGCAGGCTTGGCTCTGCTGGTGTCTGGGCTGGCTGGGGGACAGGACGGGCTGCAGGAGAATCGGTCTCTGGACAGGGCCAGCAGCCCGGCCTTTGACAAAGGGCATGTGTTTGCTAGGGCTGGTACAGAGCTATGCCAAGGGCTGGGGGCCTTAGTGGGTACCGGCATGTACACTCACACGTGGGACTGCTGTGTACCTGGGCGAGTCCTGCTCTGCCCCAGCCTGTGCACGGTGGGTGCTGGGGTGGAGGAAGTCAGTCAGTTCTCAGCGTAGCGGTGTGATTGCTCAAAGGTGACAAGTGATGTCCGGTGTGGGTGTGGTCTGGGGGTGTGCTGTGGTGGGCTGTTCTTACACGCGGTCATGTGGGGTGCGTCTCCTTTCCTTGCCCACATGGGCCTGCAGCCTCACCCCACCCGCTGTGTGAATCTTGTTGTGCTGGGGTGGGGTAAGGGTTGGGATGTCCCTGGTCTGGGCAGATGCCCACCTGGGAGCTGTGGCAGTGGCTGGATGGCCAGCCCAGGGAGAACGCCTCTTGCAGGGCTGCCCTGGCTGTGGCAGAGAGCTGCTTCCCCCACCTGCGCAGGCAGGACACTGCCGGAGGCAGCCTCTCTTGCCAGAGACCCCAGGGCTCCGGAGCAGGGGGAGGCGCGGCAGCTGCTCCTGGGCAGCCTGGCCAGGGGCCTGCAGGCAGGGGAGGCAGCTTGCAGGCCCCAGGCCTCAGGGTTGTTTATTCCCAGCGGGCTGCTACTGGCACCGGCTGCCCTGGCAGGTCTGCGAATGCAAAGGCTCCTGCAGATGCAGCGAGCGCGGCGAGTAAACAAGCAGCGAGAGACGCTGCCCTGGCTCCGGAGCAGCGAGAGGGAAGGCCCAGGACGAGGAAAGCAGGGAACTGGGGTTGGATTTGAAGGGCACCAGCCAAGGGGGGGTAGGGTGGTAGGAGGGGGCTGCGGGTCGGCAGCGAGGGGCTCCAGTAGAGCTAGGTTTGGCGGTCTGAGGCTGGGATAGTTTTGCAGAGTGCCTCCAGTCCTACCCATGACCCGCGAGAAGCCAGGCGGGGCTGAAGCGTCTCGTCTGTAGCAGTGTGAAGGCCAGCGCAGGGAGGCGGGGGTGGGGGTGGTGATGGGGCCAGGCTCTGGCTGTTCCCTCCTGCGCCGGCTGTGCTTGGCACTTGCAGAATCGGCTGCTCACAGGGGAGCCGGGCAATGCAGAGGCAGCATCTGCAGCCCTGGGTGTCTGGTGGAGGCTGTGGGCATCCAGTCAGCGGGGCCAGCCCCATGCGCTGTGTGTGGGGGGCGGCAGCAGGATCCGCAGCACCTGTGGTCCCCTGTGATTCCCTCCTGTGGGTGGCCGCAGGGCATGGCAGATGGAGTCCCTGGCCCCCCCGGTCTTGCCAACGGGTCATTTTGGGACGCTGCACTTCTCTGCAGTGCATTGGCCCTGGCCCATGAGGGGAGACCCCAGCAGGCCTGCTCAACCCCGGATTGAATGGAGGCCGGAGCTGGCCCTGGGCTGGGTTGCAGGGCCTGGGTCTGACTGATCGGGGTGGGAGCCTGGCTTCTCTCTGGGCAGGGTGTGTGTTGGGGGGTGGGAGTGGGCAGGCTGTGGGGGCAGCCCCAAGGGTAGCCACGCTGCCAGCTGCCCATCCTCTCATTGCCTCTCCCCTGCAGGCCGGAAGTTCATCATCGCCAATGCCCGGGTGGAGAACTGTGCTGTGATCTACTGCAACGATGGCTTCTGCGAGCTGTGCGGGTACACGCGGGCCGAGGTCATGCAGAAGCCGTGCACCTGTGACTTCCTGTACGGGCCCCGCACCCAGCGCAGCGCGGCCGCCCAGATTGCCCAGGCCCTGCTGGGCTCCGAGGAGCGCAAGGTGGAGATCTGCTTCTACCGCAAGGACGGTAGGGACCCCCAGGCTGCACCGCTGGGCTGGGGGTGGGGGCCCGGGCGTGGGGACATGGCACCGTGCTGGGGGTAGGGGGCTGGGGCGGAGATGCGGTGCTGGAGTGGGGGGCTGGGTGCGGGAAGGCTGTGCTGTTGGGGGGTTGGGGGTGGGGGCGTGGCACACTGCTAGGGGTGGGGGGGCTGGGGGCACGGCACCATGCTGGGGGTGGGGGGCCAGGCACGGGGACATGGCCCCATGCTCAGGGTGGGGGGCCGGGCGTGGGGATGCAGTGCTGTGCTGGGGGTGGGGGACCAGGTGTGGGGACGCTGTGCCGTGCGGGGGGTAGGGGGCCGGGAATGGGGACGCAGCGTCATGCTGGAGGTTGGGGGCCCAGCGTGGGGATGCGGCACTACTTGTAGATGTGAGGGGGGGAAAGGAGGAGGTGGCACCCCTCTCTCTGCCTCAGCATTGAGGTGACGGTCTGGTCCCGGTGGCTGGGGGAGGTATTTGGAGCTGGTCCCTTCCTGCCCCATGGCGTGCGCCGTCTCTGTGGGGTGGCAGGGCCTGTGCTCGGCGGAGGGTGTGATTGCTCCCATGCGGGGGGTCAGTGAACCATGGAATGGCAGGCATCAGAGAGTCAACCCGCCCCCAGCCATTGTGTTGTGCCCACGGGCCGAGGAACTGGCCCAGGGTCCTGGGGTGTCTGTTGGATCAGGGCATTGGGCCGTGGGGTCCCAAGTTCTCTGCCAAACCCAAACATTTGTCTCCAGAGGAAAGGCCCCAGATCCCGCCCTGCCGGTCCCCCGCCTTGGGGCCTGATTGAAGATGGTGCCCACTAGAGGGAAAAGGCCCCGCATCCCATCCCACCTTCCAGAGCCAGCCAGTCCCCTCCCATGACCACTTTCCAAGCAGGGGTAGAGAGAGCCCAGGGGCCATGGGGGCAGGGCTGTGGGGCCTGGCAGCTCCGTGGGGTCCCCATGCCCATCCCTGTGTGCTCTTGCAGGCTCACCCACCGTGCTGCCTGGTGGCGATTTACGATTATTTGTGTGCATGTGAAAGCTGCCGTCCGTCACGGGCAGACAGACCCTTGAGTTAACTGCCTGCTAAGGCTAGGCAGTGTGGCGTGGCTTGGCGATCAATCAGTGGTGCTGAGGATTGCTGCAGGGTGGGTGGCTCTTGGCGCCATGGCAGCCCTTGGCACGGCCAGCTGGGTGCTGGCTCGGGGGATGTGAGTCTGCGGTCCCCAGCACCTTCCTGCACTCCGAGGGTGAGTGCTGTGGCTCCAAGTAACACACAGTGCGTCTGGCACCCTGCAGCACCAAGCGTCCGAGTCCCACACGCCCCGTCCTGTGGCGCTGCCCTTACTGGCTGGGGAAGAGCGGCCGAGCCAGACACTCGCCAGTGGCTCTGTCTCCTGCCCAGCAAGCCCTGATCTGGCAGTGGGATGGGGCAGGGCCATTCCCTCCCAGAAAGGAGAGCCAGTCACCCCATCCTTCCTGTGGGGCGTTCCTCTTCCAGCCATGGCTGGCTGGGGGACCTTGGGCAAGTCCCTTCCCCAGCTGGAACCTGCGGCTGCTGCTCCGGCCCTGCCCCGGCTGCTGGTGCAGAGCGCTGAGCCTTGCTGTAGCCCTGTGGCACTGTGCAGTGCTGCGGTGGGGTGCTGGGAGGGGTGGGCCTGGCCCCTTGCTTGCCACTGGCTTACCCCTGCGAGTGCCTTGGGGCTCAGAGAACGGCTCGACATTCTTCTCACTGGGGGGAGCAGAAGGCGTCCCTGGGGGCGGGGGGCAGGCTGACTCCATTATGCCCCTGCCTCTTGGGCGGGGTATTCCCTCCGTGCTCTCCTTGCCCACAGGACCTCTCCACGCTCTGCTTCCCTGCCACTGGGCCCAGGGCACAGAGATTTTGCCTGTGGATGAAGTGGCTGGAGGGAAACCTTTCCAGCTTGTGCTTGTCACGGAGTCCCTGGGCCATGCTCTGGATCTGCTTCCTACGAAGCCAGTCAGGACTCTGGGGAAGTCTCCTTTCTGTGAGCAGCCTGTCTTCAGGGGACACAGCTCACCCGGCTTCCACCTTCCTGGGTCTGACCTCGGAGCATTCAGCCTCCTCTGCCCCTCCGTGCACTTCCCACAGCGAGTCCGCCCAGGGAGTCCTGCACCCCAACTTCGCAGTCAGACGTGACTCTCAGCCAGCCAGTAAAACAGAAGGTTTATTAGATGACACGAACATGGTCTAAATCAGAGCTTGTAGGTACAGAGAACAGGACCCCTCAGCCGGGTCCATTTTGGGGGGCAGTGAGCCAGACAACTACGTCTGTACTTCACTCCTTGTCCCCACCCAGCCCCAAACTGAAACCGTCCTCCTCTGGGCTTTGTCCCTTTTCCCAGGCCGGGAGGTCACCTGATTTCTTTGTTCTCCAACCCTTTAGCTCTCACCTTGCAGGGGGAAAGGGCCCAGGCCATCAGTTGCCAGGGTGTTGGCCATTCTCTGTGTCCAGACCCCTGCACACATCTGCCCTCTAGGGCTCTGCAATGATCATACACCCTTCTCCCACCACCTAGATACTTAAGAACTGCATAGGGGAAACTGAGGCACCCCCACACTATTCAGAGGTAACATTAATAACAGTCCCGCTTCGTCACAGTGCTGTGCTCCCAGGCAGGCCAAGTGGTGGCTGCTCCAGGCTGGCTGTTTTGGGGGGGCAGGATGCACCCCTCTCTGGGGTGCCAGCTCTCTCCTGCAAGGAGGGTGTGTGGGCGGGGGGCTCCCAGGATGGGACTAGCCATTTCTGCAGCGTGGCAGGGAATGATGCCCTGGCCAGCCTGCCATTAGCCTGTGGCCATGAGCCAGTGCCCACAGACCCCCAGTGTGTGTGCCATTGCCCCAGATCCCTGCTTCGTTTGGGCTGCCCAGGGAGGCTGAGTGCAAAGGGACCTTGTGACTGCCATGTGAACGCTGAGTGCTCCCACACGATGGAGTGCTGGCAGGCCAGCTGCTTCGCTGTGGTTACCCCTGCTGGCGACCAGTCCTCTCCCACTGTCTGCTCTCGTCCCACTGTCCCGCTGATGGTCGGGTGCCAGACTGCCACCTGGGAGTAGGTGACAGCTGCTTGGAGTGTGAAGAACACTGTTGAAGTGCAGCTAGCTCTGGGGAGGAGGGCTGCCACCAGACTGGGAGGGAGAATGTGGCTGAGCCCTGAGCCATACTCCAGGTCTCGCTGTGGGGGGGCTGCGGAGTTTTGCTGGCCAGGCTCAGCAGACTGGAGCAGAGATGCACACATGGCCACTGCAGTGTGGGGCTGAGTGGGTGCTGTGGCTTAGGGGTCTGGCACTTTGCTTGGTGCTAGGAACCATCCTCCTGCAGGCCCCATGTGAACACTCGGGGGGTGGATGCAGGGCCAGGATCACAGCAGGGCCTGGAGCATGTCCCTGTGGGGGAGCTGGCCCTCCCACACCAGGTGTCTCTGCTCTTGCACGGGCAGCTGCCTCCGGCTCTCATCAGCCTTCCCCGGTTCCGGCCAGCAGCGTAAACAGAGCTGGTTCCCAGCTGCCGGCCCCTCTTGGCTCTGCACCCACAGCCGGGACCTAAGGACAACGGGTCCTGGCACAGCCAGGCAATTCCCGCCCCTTCCCTGCCCCTGGGGCTCCCTATTCCTGGGCTGGGAGGCAGCTTGGGGGTGAGGGGAGCGTCGGGTGTGATAAGCTGTGTGTCAGGTGCAGGCTGGGGGGCATGGCCTGTTGGAAACAGTCCCACTCCCAGGCTCCTCTCCCCATAATCCAAGGGGGTCCAGCTGTAACCCAGGTGGGATGTGAGCTGCTATCCTGGGCCTGAGGGGGCAAGGAGCTGGAAGATGGGGTGTGTGTGTAATGCTGGACCAGGGGGTTGTGGGCACGAGGAGGGGCCTGTAAAGTGGGGTGGGGGTAGCTGTCTGTAATGCTGGGCCTGGGGGCAGGAGGGAGGGGGGCTGTAAAGCCGGACAGGGGCTGGCTGAGCAGCAAGGGGAAGCTATGGGGTTTGCACCTGGTGGTGGTGGCGGGGCAGGGCGGTGAGGAGATGCTGAAGCAAGGGTCACTTTCCCAGCAATGCTCTGGGCTGCCCGCTCCCGTGACAGACAGGCCCTGCCCTGGTGAGGGGACTGGAGAAGCCCCACCGGTGCGTGGTGGCCTGGGACTCCAGCTGGCCCGGTTTGCCCTGATCCGCTTGCTGCCGGGCTCTGGCGTTCTGATGGCAGGGTGTCTCAGGTGCCGGCACTGCTGTTTTCAGGGCTTTCCCGTCCATAGTTCACTGGCCTGGAGGTTGGCATCGCTCCGCCGGCCGAGGAGCCAAGCTGCAGCCAGCACCTCCTGCAGGTTGCGCTGCCTGCAGCCCAACTCAGTCCCTCACCTTCCTGCCCCCTTCCTGCACGCTGGCCTGCCACATCTCCCCAGGGAAGGGCAGGGCAGGGGGGCTCCTCCTGGGGCCAAGAGCTGCCCCTGCTGCACTTCCCCAGGCTCTGACAGATAGTTCCAGAGCTGAGCCACCGAGAGGGCACCTGCAGCACCAGGACCTTGCACCCAATCCCTGGCTCCCTTGGGCCCTAGCTTGGCATGATGCCCTTAAATCATCCCCTAGCTTGAGCACTGGCTCAGCCCTGGTGGGGGGCGGGGGGGAGACATGCCATGCGGGCTCCGAAGCCTTGCGTCTCCAGGCCTATTCGTAACAGGGCTTGGTGATGGAGGTTGGCTGGCCCCACCACTGTGGGGGAGCCCTGGAGAGCATGAGCAATGGGGGCTGTGCGCTGCAGCCCGCCTGTCCTGGGTTAGCAAGGGGAGTGTGCCATGGGGTGCACGCCCGGGGATCGTGTGCATGCCCGGGAGCTGTGCCCCACGCATACAGTCATCCATGGGAGAGTGAGACCCCCTGGGGGAGCACTGGGGATGGCCCGGCTGAGACATGTGGTAGTGGCTCCTGGAGTCAAGGGCCAGGGCCTCACGCCTGTGGTTACGGTGTCAGTTGCCTGCACCCTGGGGCCCCACCGGACAGCACTGTTGACTCAGCATGTGACTTATCATGCCATATTGGTAAAGCTTGAGCTCAGCAGGTGGATGGTTTCCCCCGATTGTTGTTTTCTGCAGGAAAGCCACCCCTTAGCAACGGGTTTTCTGGGGGCTCATGGATTCAGCATGTTGGTTTATTTCACAGTTTGAAGAGATTGAGACATTTAGCCCTTAACATATTTAAGCAGATTTATTTTTAGAAAGAAAAAGTTCTAATTTGAGCAACAAAACCAGAAATCTGTTTTCAATGAAATAGTCCTGTTTTTTCCCCCAAAATATCAGTTTTTTATCCACCTGGGAGCATCTGGTCCCCTCCCCCACTACAGCTTCCTGGCCTGGGGCAAGGAGCTGCCCTCTCCACTGTGCAGAGAGGGTGCCCAGGAGTCAGTGTCTGGGGCTCCCGCCCCCCTGGATCCCTCTGTCCTGGTGCTGCGCAGGGCGATGGGGACTGCAGTGGGGCCCTGACCTCTGTCTCCATCCATTGCAGGGCTGAAGCCACTTTGATGTAGGGCCCCGAGGTGGCGATTTTTTGGCCTGCAGGTTTGACTGGCAGCAGGCCCCCATATCCAGTGTGGGGAACAGAGCCTTTCCCCTCTCAAGGCGCTGGCCAAGCGGCTGGCCCCGAGCTGGAGGAGGCTGGGCCCTGTGTGTGCTGCTCCCTGCTGGCCAGCTGGGCTGGGAGCATGGTGTGCTGGGCTCCCCCTCCCCCCTTTGGCAGCAGAGCGGCCGCTGACAGCTGTGTACGCCTCGTGTCTCCAGGCCGCTGCGGCTCTGGCCAGCCTCACTGAGCCCCTCCAGACAGGCTGAGGAATGAGCCACTGGGACGGGAGGGGTGTTCGGCCTAGCGCTCCCTACGCTCTGCCCTGATCCCAGCTGCCAGAGCCTCCTCGGGCCCCGCAGTGAATGGGGTGGGCCTGTGGGACGTCCTGGGCCAGCCTTGGGGGGGAGCCGGTTCTGTCAGGGGGTCCAGTCTGCCCAGGCCAGACAGGAGGCTATGGCCTGGGGACAGTACTGCCCATTCCTGCCTGCAGTGCCACGCCTTCTCTATCGCCCCCTCCCGGGGCCGGGTTCAGCTTGGCCTCCTGGCTGGGTATGGGAGTGGGGGGGTCCCTGGCAGGACAAGGGAATTGCGCCCACTTCCTCCTGTCCCTGTCCTACACGCTGGCTCCAGTCGGCCCCCCCCCCACCCCGGGCTGGACTGGGCTCTGGGCCCCATCCCTGCCTGTTCCCCTCTAGTGGTGGGCTCTGTGCTTGGCCCATGTCCCTGCAGCGAGGACCTGTCCCTGCCAAAAGGGACGTATGGTCACCCTAGCATGGGGGGTTGAGTTGGTGTAACTGTGTCTATCAGAGGTGTGGATATTTCACAGTTACAGCCATAGGGGTCTATAGTGCAGGCCTGCCCCGAGTACCTGTGTCTGTCACTCTCTGGGGACAGCCTGTGTCCCTGAGCTCAGTCACCCGACACTGGGCATTGTCCTTTGCAGAGCCCTGCTGAGCTCCCTGCTCGCTGGCTGGAGCTTGCTGCTGGTGGGTGTCAGATGTCCAGTCCTGGGGGTTCCCTGAGTCCTCTTTGATCTCAGTTCCTTCTAGGCAGGCTTCATGACCCCAGTGAGGGGGGACCGAGACATCTCAGTCTCCTGCTCCTCCCCAGGAGCACTGTACCCTTCTGTACTTGCCCAGGGTACCCACCTGGCAGCTCAGTCAGTCACTGCCGGGCACAGCGTTCATTGGAACATCACAGAAAGTGCCTTGTTGGTCACAGGGGCTCTCAGTGGGGCGCTGCAGCTGTGGGCTCTCAGTGGGGCGCTGCGAGCTGGGCTGTGGGGCGCTGGGGCTGTGGACTCTCAGGGGGGCGCTGGGGCTGCGGACTCTGAGGGGGGTGCTGCGAGCCGGGCCGTGGGGCGCTGGGGCTGCGGGCTCTCAGTGGGCGCTGCAAGCTGGGCTGTGGGTCACTGGGGCTGTGGGCTCTCAGTGGGGTACTACTCCCAGTGCCACATCAGTACTAGGCAGTTACAGGATGAATGGTTCTCCCACTTGGATATGTGGGGCCGGGGCCAAATCCTGTTTCAGGGTCAGAGATGTCTTTGCCTGGCCAGGCTGCTGCTCCCACTGCCACCCTTTCTTTAGGAGAAAGCCCAGCAGGCGACATTTCAGTGACATCTCTCGAGAGGTTCAGGTTCCCAAAAGGGCTCTTAAGGATGCCACATCAGTGGTGGCGGGAAGTTTTCCAGTCAGTTCCCCCCATTGTGCATCTGGGGTCCGTTCATAGAATCATAGAATATCAGGGTTGGAAGGGACCCCAGAAGGTCATCTAGTCCAACCCCCTGCTCGAAGCAGGACCAATTCCCAGTTAAATCATCCCAGCCAGGGCTTTGTCCATTCTTCCTTTCCCAATATGACCCCTAAGTATTTTACCTCTTGCTGTACCAGCTGGGCCTTGGCTGTGCTAGCCTGGAGTCCGGTATCTTGGATGATCTGTAACATCTGCTCAGTGATCCTACCAACCTCCTCCCTGTGGTCCCCATGCACCCGGATATCACCAACGTAGGAAATGACCTCTCTGGGCTTCAGCTGTCAATTTTCCCCACATCTTAACCACATGGGAGGGACAAATTGGGGATGCGTTATGAAAACTCTGCGGGACCCTTGTGTTGTCCCCTGTAAGTGAACCCAAATTTGTACCAGGACGCGGGGCGCACGGGAATGGCAGAGGAGGCATTTGCTAAATCTGTTACTGAGAGCAACTGTACCCCTTCTGCTGCTGCAGCGACTTCTTGGTACTTAGCCACAACCAGAGCAGTGGCCGGGGTTACTGCGTTTAATGCTCTAAAACCCACTGTCATTCACCAGGTCTCCCCTCCCCTTTCGGTACAGGCCAACTGGGCAGTGTTAGTACTTGCCATGTGCCCAATAACACCCTGTTCTAACAAACTTTCTGTGGTAGATTTTATCCCTTCCGCTGCCTCCTGAGGGTACGTGTATTGACGCTGTGGAGGGGGGTGTGACGATGTGACTCAGCAGGGAGGGGGGAGCGTTGACCTGGGAATGTGCCCTGGGGATGGGAGACCTGAGAACCTGTCACCTGAGCCAGGAGGGGGAGGGGGAGGTGACACCTCTGCCCAGGAATGTGAACAGAGGCTGCAGCAGGGAACCTGCTGGGTGAGTTTAGTTTCAGTTTGGGGCTGGGGAGAGGAACACAGGGAACCCCAGGGCTGGGGTCTAAGCTCCCTGCTCCCCCAGAAGGACTTGACTGGGGGGTCCTGGTTGTACCCACAAGCTCTGTTTTTGGACTGTGTTCCTGTTGTCCAATAAACCGTCTGTTTTACTGGCTGGCTGAGAGTCTCAGTGGATCCCAGGAAGAGGGGTGCAGGGCCTGGACTCCCCCACACTCCGTGACAGGGGGTCAGGCCCTTGGATTAAAACCTCAGCATCAATTTCCCCACACTCCAGTTTATTTTCAGCCCATACCCCAGGAAACTTGTCCACCCATGGGTCCCCTTCTTCTGCTTGCCCTCCTTCTGGTGCCTTTACACATGCGCACCTATGTACAGCAGTAATGGAGGGGTGGATGTTTCTGCTGGCCCGTCACTATTTGCCCATAGGAACCCGTCAGCTAAATCCACAGTGCGTCTCCCCTTGTTAAGGTAAAATGTTCCCAGTATTCCATCCTCCTCATTCCTAGTTTGATCCTACTTCTGAACACAGTATTTAACCCATGACTCCTGATTGCCTAGACGGGTCAGGATCAGTCTTGTGATAAATGCTTTCATTGTCTCCCCCTGTCTATGATACTAGTTGTTTTGAATTTTCTGTTTCCAGGGTCCCCGGGAAGCCACTGCTCTCCAAGCACACCTACTGATGCACCAGTGTCAGTTAACATAGTGGGGCATGTTTGTTCCCCCATTATTGCGCCTATAGTGGGATGCCCCATTTGTCATATTCTAGTTGGGCCCCTACCTCAGGGGGAGTCCAGGGAGGCGGGCACCCCTATTGGGGTGGCACTGATGGTTCAGAGTCTGTCCTGAGAGTTACAGGAACCCTGTTAGTCAACTCCTCTTGCCTGTGTAACTGGACAGCCCACTGCAGTAACTCACTTGTGGGCTTCCTGTCCCATTTTTCTCTTGGTTCTCCTGCCATCATAAGCTTTCTCCATGCCTCCCCTCTGTCTACCTTTTCCACCTTCCGCCAGACATCCTCTAGTCTGCATCTAATACCCAGATCCATTTCTTCCTCTTGCTCCTCTGCTGTCCCTGGCACCTCCCCGTCCTCTTCCTCTAACATGCCATAGTGCATCTGGCCCTTTTCCCCGAGCTCCCCTTGGAGATCTGGGGGCCTGTTGTTGGCAAAAGTTACTGCCTGGACGGGTTCCATTCTCCTGTCCTTATTTCCTTTTCCTGTGCGTCTCAAAAAACTACAACTGCTTGAAAAATCTCCTGTTTCAACTCTGGGTACCTCCTACTCCGGGTACCTCCTAAAATTATCTTCATTCTTGAATTCAAACTGTCTAGCTTTTAAGACTGCATTGTTAAAGTATTAAAATCCGGTAGGGTTCCAGTTACTACTGGCACAACCCTGGAAGCCATGGCCAGTATCTCCTTTTTAATAACATGCAATTCCGGGAAGTCACCAGGGCCCTGTTCTCTTACATGGGCCAGTTTCCCCAGTTGTCTGGCTGACATCCCTACCTTCCTTACTTCCTTTGCACAGTCCCATCTGGTATTAAGAACACCACTCCCACCTAACTGCCCCTCAGCACCGCATATTGCTGCCCAGTAAGAAGCACTAGTACAGGCCTGGGCTAGAACCTCATAATCTGCTGGGTTCGTGCCAACACCTTCACCATCCAATCCAGACACGTGTCCCTTTCTGGGGGTCCCCATAACTAAGCAGCCACCTATGCCTGGTCTGGGGTAAAATCAGAAATCTCTGGAATATTTTGCCTTGTTTCCTTTTGTTGTTGTGGGTCGTCAGAGACAGGTTCTGTTCTTTTTACTGCCCTCGTGGGAACTGGAGCCACAGGATTGAACTGTGCTTTTAATTTCAATCCTGCAAGTCCCTTTTTGCAGGGGCGTGGGGCTGCTCAGGAAAAGCATCTGGGGGGGGGCAGGATATGATCACCTAGGATCTCTCTGTTCAGGATCCATCCAACTATCCCACTCCAAGTGTCCTCCAAGGTGTCTGTATTCCCCGTGCCCACACTCATGCCTACCCTTACTGCTGCTCCTGTGCCCCTCTGGGCTCCCACCATGGTTTTTGGTTTCTCTAGTCACTGCCTGCAGACTGCGTGGTCACTGCCTGCCTGGGCCCGATCCTTGTTTTCTCATAACATCGTTCTGACAGCTGCCTTAGCACCCGCTGCTTCATCTGCAATGTAGATCCCTCCCCATTGAGGGTTTCTACTTTGTTTCAATTGCTCAGACTCCTGTTTTCCCCTGTAGAGCTGTTACATTTTGTAACGCTGAAGCCACACTGGCTCACTGAGATGCCTTACACAGAGCCACATTATCCTTAACTACATCCAAATCAAGTCTGTAATCCTCCAGTTGCCTTTTCTGGACTGCTACCAGGCTGGAGAGATTAGTGACAGCTTTCCACAATGCCCACCCGGCTGCTGCTTTGATAGCCGCTGCGTTTGGTTTTGGCTTCATGCACTCAGAGTGCTTCAAACCCCTTACAAGCGGATTCAAGGGCATCCCTCCCATGGAAGGAATCTTGTCCCCGTGGGCATGGAACTCATTCCGCTACCCATTTAGTAAGGAGGGGGGGCTCTTCAGCTAGATCAGTTCAGTCCAAATGACCTTAGGCTGCCTGCATTCTCCACTAAATTTGTTACCTGCACAAAATTATCTGTTACTCACACACTCCAGGACATCCGCCTTTACTGTTCCGTGGGCTCAAGGCGTAACCCTCTTCATTTAGGCTCCCCCAGTTCCCAGCTTTCCCAGTTCCTTGGGCTCCGGGTAAAAGGCACCCACCCTTACCCAGTTCCTAGGGCTCAGGGTGTAATCTTCTGCAGGTTTTCAGGACCTTTTACCAGAGAAAGAGCCTTACACAGTAACATCCTTCTCCTCTATTAACAATCACCAGGCAGAATACACATGCTAAGCATACAGTGCCATGCTCACCAGGCCCGATCAAGCAGGCGGACTTTCCCTGCAAGAAGAAAAGGAGTACTTGTGGCACCTTAGAGACTAACCAATTTATTTGAGCATGAGCTTTCGTGAGCTACAGCTCACTTCATCGGATGCATACTGTGGAAACTGCAGAAGACATTATATACACAGAGACCATGAAACAATACTTCCTCCCACCCCACTCTCCTGCTGGTAATAGCTTATCTAAAGTGATCATCAAGTTGGGCCATTTCCAGCACAAATCCAGGTTTTCTCACCCTCCGCCCCCCCCCCCCCCGCCCAAACTCACTCTCCTGCTGGTAATAGCCCATCCAAAGTGACCACTCTCTTTAAAATGTGTATGATAATCAAGGTGGGCCATTTCCAGCACAAATCCAGGTTTTCTCACCCCCCCCACCCTATTCAGGGGACACCATCAAAGGGCCTAATAACATCAGCCACACTATCAGAGGCTCGTTCACCTGCACATCCACCAATGTGATATATGCCATCATGTGCCAGCAATACCCCTCTGCCATGTACATTGGTCAAACTGGACAGTCTCCACGTAAAAGAATAAATGGACACAAATCAGATGTCAAGAATTATAACATTCATAAACCAGTCGGAGAACACTTCAATCTCTCTGGTCACGCAATCACAGACATGAAGGTCGCTGTCTTACAACAAAAAAACTTCAAATCCAGACTCCAGCGAGAAACTGCTGAATTGGAATTCATTTGCAAATTGGATACTATTAATTTAGGCTTAAATAGAGACTGGGAGTGGCTAAGTCATTATGCAAGGTAGCCTGTTTCCTCTTGTTTTTTCCTACCCCCCCCCCCAGACGTTCTGGTTAAACTTGGATTTAAACTTGGAGAGTGGTCAGTTTGGATGAGCTATTGCCAGCAGGAGAGTGAGTTTGTGTGTGTATGGGGGTTGGGGGGTGAGAAAACCTGGATTTGTGCTGGAAATGGCCCACCTTGATTATCATGCACATTGTAGGGAGAGTGGTCACTTTGGATAAGCTATTACCAGCAGGAGACTGAGTTTGTGTGTGTGTGTGTGTGTGTGTGTGTGGGGTGGGGGGGGGGCGGAGGGTGAGAAAACCTGGATTTGTGCTGGAAATGGCCCAACTTGATGATCACTTTAGATAAGCTATTACCAGCAGGAGAGTGGGGTGGGAGGAGGTATTGTTTCATGGTCTCTGTGTATATAATGTCTTCTGCAGTTTCCACAGTATGCATCCGATGAAGTGAGCTGTAGCTCACGAAAGCTCATGCTCAAATAAATTGGTTCGTCTCTAAGGTGCCACAAGTACTCCTTTTCTTTTTGTGAATACAGACTAACACGGCTGTTACTCTGAAACCTTTCCCTGCAAGGTTGGTCTCGTCTGGATTCTGGTTGTTGCATGTCCTGGTCTTGCAGAGGATTCTTAGCAGTTTTGATCTTAGGCTGTGTCTTAAAGGTGAGTTGTTCTTCTTCTTCTAGGTCTTTCCTTCTTATTTTTCTGTTCCTTCCACTGCTCTCCTTCTTGGACCCCAGCTTATATAGTGAAATTGAGTCCTGCTTAGCTGTACGTTCACCAATCATTTCATTAAAGTGTTGCTAAACAATTCTCTAACCCAGCGTTTCCCAAACTGTGTTCCGTGGAACACTGGTGTTCGCACAGTGGGAATAGTGTTCCGTGAAAGAATCGTAATGAAAAAGGAGGGTCTTTATATGCACTTTCCAGTTAGAAATTGTTAGTTCATGTTATTTTAAATTTGTATTTTTGCTTTGTTTTATACAATAAAATACATTTGAGCATAAATAACACAATTTTTTATTTGAAAACCAAACGACTACAAAATAATAGTGTAAATGGTCCGTAAATATATACCAGGTGTTCCGTGGCCAAAAAAAGTTTGGGAAACACTGCTCTATCCAATCCTAACATATTGTAAAACAATTCTTTAACCAGTCCGAGCCCACCACCTTAGTGGATTTACACCTAGCAAAATTAGTGATGTAACAGAAACAATCAAAGAACCCGGCAGATAAACAATAGAGACGTGGGGACCATAAAGACAAAACAATAAAAAGAGGGATTTCACACCCATAACTATTGATAAGTGGTGTCTTGCCGGACAGAATGCCATCAAACTAAGCTTTCTTTAACCATCTTAAGCTCTGTTTGTGTGTCTGACGATGATGGGTGCTATTAGGACAGGAGCCTTCTGAACAGCCCGATAGGACATTGTTTTAATGTAATTTAGATGGAATGTGAGGCTGTGACTTCCTGCTTCTTGGCTGATGGCTGCTGCTCTCCTAATATGGTTGCAGACAAAGGCCTCATCCTTACAGCTCCATGGGTCACTGGGGCTCTCAGTGGGGCGCTGTGAGTCAGGCCACGGGGCGCTGGGGCGGTGAGCTCTCAGTGGGGCACTGCAAACCTGGCCATGGGGGGATGGAGCTGCAGGCTCTCAGTGGGGTGCCGTGAGCCGGGCTGTGGGACGCTGGCGCTGTGGGCTCTCAGTGGGGTGCTGTGAGCCGGGCTGTGGGCTCTCAGTGGGGGGCCGTGAGCCTGCCTGTGGGACGCTGGCGCTGTGGGCTCTCAGTGGGGGGCCGTGAGCCGGGCTGTGGGGCGCTGGTGCTGTGGGCTCTCAGTGGGGGGCCGTGAGCCGGGCTGTGGGGCGCTGGTGCTGTGGGCTCTCAGTGGGGTGCCATGAGCCAGGCTGTGGATTGCTGGGGCTGAGGGCTCTCAGTGGGGTGCTGGGGCTCTGAGTGGGGTGCTGGGGGGCTGTGGGCTCTCAGTTGGGTTCCATGAGCCTGGCACTGGGGCTGAAGCTCTCAGTGGGGTGCCGTGAGCCAGGCTGTGGATTGCGGGGGCTGAGGGCTCTGAGTGGGGTGCTGGGGCTCTGAGTGGGGTGCTGGGGGGCTGTGGGCTCTCAGTTGGGTTCCATGAGCCTGGCACTGGGGCTGGAGCTCTCAGTGGGGTGCTGTGAGCCAGGCTGTGGATTGCTGGGGCTGAGGGCTCTGTCGGGTGCTGCGAGCCAGCCCGTGGGGCGCTGGGGCTGGGGCTCTGATTGGGGCGCCATGAGCTGAGCCATGGGGCGCTGTGGTTGTGGCTCTCTGTGGGGAGTTGGTCTCCAGTCCCACCTCCCCCCGCAGACCAGGCCCAGTCCCTGCAGCTGACGCCTGCCCTACCTGCTCCACCCTCTGCATGCCAGCCTTCTGGGTATCGTGCCAAGCAGGGCGCCCTCTACCTGGCCACTGTGCAGTTGTCCAATCTCTCACTGTCTGCCCCATGGCAGGACAGGGTGGTGGGGGAGCTGGCAGCTTGTGGCCTTGCAGAATTGCTGCCTCAGGGGTATGGCCGGACCCAGACAGACTTGCTGCCTGTACGGTGTAGAGCCCAGGCAGGAGCGGAACCCTCCTGGGCAGAGCCCCCAGGGTGGGGTGCCGATGAGGGAGGGGGTGGGCAGCAACTGTCTGAACACCCCTGGCTCTCAGAGGTCTCCTGCAAGGCTGCACTGTATCTACATCCAAATGAGTTTGTGAGGCCAGGCCAGGGTTCACCTGGCTCAGGGCCTCCCATTCCCACAGTCACAGACCCACAGGCTCGGGGCTGAGCCCCCAGCTTTGGAGCCTTCTCTGGGAGGCCCCTTCACTGGGCCGGCCAGCCCACCTGGGGTTCTTGCTCTTCCTCCAGGGTGAGCCATGCGGCCTCACCGCCCCTTAGACTGGCCTTCTGGGCCTGCAGCTCCCCCCACACCTCCACGAGCTCCAGGCAGTGAGTCCCCCGGAGACAGCCCCTGAGGGAGACTCGGCTGCTCTGCAGGGACCCGGACCCCTCACCCAGCTCCTGCAGGGCCCCTCCCAGTGCGGGCACAGCTGGGTTCAGTTGTTACCTGGTGCCCAGCCTAGGGGGCCCTTAGGACAACCTGGAGCAATGAAGGGTGAAGCAGGGTCCGTCCTAGCCAGCCCCCAGCCCAGCCTGGCTGTGAGGAACCCTTGGGTCTGGCTCTGTCTGTCTGGCGGCCTCCTTGGTCAGACTCTAGGTGGGAGCCCCGACTCCTTCCAGCCCCTGACTTTTGTCCCCACCTCCCCACTCCCAGCCCCGAGTCCTCCAGCCAGGGAAATGCTGCTCGGCCTCCCTGAGACAGGGAGTCCATCTCCCTCTGGGTTGCTCCTTGCTGGGTGTTGTCTCAGATTCTGCACTGAGATGGGGATTAAAGTCCACTTAGACCCAGGGCAGGTCTACACTTAAAACAGACATCAGCTGCAGCGCTATGCTGTATGCTGCCGCAGTTACCCATCTCCCTGAGAGGCAACGGCCGTATGGGTGGGAGAAACTCCGTCCGTCTGTGGTGTTACCCCCTGTCCCGGATGCCCAGGGCTTGGGTTCTCTTGGCTCCATACAGTCCCTGGGGGGAACCCCCTTTGGTGCGACAGCCCTTCTTGGGGGGCACTCTCTTGGGGGGGGTGTTAAGCTGTAGGCCCCGATGTGAAGATGTGACTCAGCAGGGAGCGGGGAGTGTTGACCTGGGAATGTGCCCTGGGGATGGGAGACCTGAGAGCCTGTCACCTGAGCCAGGAGGGGGAGGTAACACCTCTGCCCAGGAATGTGAAGACAGGCTGCAGGAGGGAGCCTGCTGGGGGGGTTTAGTTTCAGTTTGGGGCTGGGTGGAGGAACACAGGGAACCCCAGGGCTGGGGTCTAAGCTCCCTGCTCCCCCAGAAGGACTTGACTGAGGGGTCCTGGGGATACCCACAAGCTCTGTTTTGGACTGTGTTCCTGTTGTCCAATAAACCTTCTGTGTTACTGGCTGGCTGAGAGTCTCAGTGAATCCCAGGAAGAGGGGTGCAGGGCCTGGACTCCCCCACACTCCGTGACACCCTCCACCTTCCGGGACTGCACCTCTGAGCCACCAACAGCCTGGCTCTGCAGTGGACACCTCAGGGAGCCCACTTGCTCTGGGCCTCCGATCTCCCCACCCCCAGAGGGCGCACTGCCCCCGATCTCTAGACCGGGGCGACTCTCAGCCAGCGTAACACAGGAGGGTTTATTGAGCATCTGAACCCAGCCCAGGAAACTCTCCAGGCCTCAGGCCTGGCCTCCCTCATCACAGTACATCTAGGTCTCTCCAGCCTCCAGGGGGGCTCTGGTTGCAATCTCTGTCCAGTCCAGCAGCCCCTGCCTTCCAGCTGAGACATCCTTTATCATCTCCTCCATCAGCTCCTCCCCTGTCCTTTGTCTTCCGTCCCAGGTAAACAGGTCGCTGGGGCCCCCCTCTTCTGTCCTTTGTTCCCCTCTGGCTGGAACTGGTTGCTTGGCCCCTCTCTCCTCAGCCCTTTGTCCTCCCACTGGCCGGAACCGGCTGTGACTCCCGGTCACCAGTTGCTGCGGTCTCCATTCTCCAGGTCATTGTCCTGGTCCCAAGTGCCAGGCAAGGTCAGTGCTGGTCCTCTTCAGCAACAAACTCCCTCTCCCACCACCTCGTTAACACAGGGAAACTGAGTCCCACCCCATCTGCATGCAAACCATTGAAAAAACAAGAAAATCCCCTGCTTTTTCGCACTCACCTCCCCAGCTCCCGTGGATGTAGCGCTGTTTACAGGGGGGTCAGGCTGGGGTAACAGCATCGCTGTGGCGGGGAGAGGGGGTTCACACCCCTGCGCCATGTAGTTACACTGCAGTAGGTCTGGGGTGTAGACCAACACACAGACAGCTAGGTGTCATTCAGACCCGCGTCTTCGGCCCGGTGGACACTGCAAACGTGTCTCGTTCAGGGGTGAGACTCCAGCCCTGTGAGCATGACAGGTACAGCCCCTTAACCTCTGGAGGTGGTGCTGGGTTGGCAGGACAGCTCCTCCCCACTTCAGGGAGGTGTGAACTGTGCTCTCCCATTGGCGTCAGAGCATCCGCACTCGGGCATGAGACCTGCCCTGAGCATGCACAGCCCTTCCCCCCGCTAGGACACAATGTCTCATAGAGGGGAAACCGAGGCACACACAAACTTCAGTGGGTCATCTCAAGTGCCTATACACAAATGCACAAAGCCTGGGAAACAAGCAGGGAGAACTGGAAGTCCTGGCAAAGTCAAGGAATTATGATGTGATTGGAATAACAGAGACTTGGTGGGATAACTCACATGACTGGATTACGGTCATGGATGGATATAAAATGTTCAGGAAGGACAGACAGGGCAGAAAATGTGGGGGAGTTGCACTGTATGTAAGAGAACAGTATGACTGCTCAGAGCTCAAGTATGAAACTGCAGAAAAACCTGAGAGTCTCTGGATTAAGTTTAGAAGTGTGAGCACCAAGGGTGATGTCGTGGTGGGAGTCTGCTATAGACCAACGGACCAGGGGGACGAGGTGGACGAGGCTTTCTTCCAGCAACTTGCAGAAGTTACTAGATTGCAGGCCCTGACTTCAATCACCTGATATCTGCTGGGAGAGCAATACAGCGGTGCACAGACAATCCAGGAAGTTTTTGGAAACTGTAGGGGACAATTTCCTGGTGCAAGTGCTGGAGGAACCAACTAGGGGCAGAGCTCTTTTTGACCTGCTGCTCACAAACCAGGAAGAATTAGTAGGGGTTGCAAAAGTGGATGGGAACCTGGGAGGCAGTGACCATGAGATTGTCGAGTTCAGGATCCTGACACAAGGAGGAAAGGAAAGCAGCAGAATACAGACCCTGGACTTCAGAAAAGCAGACTTTGACTCCCCCAGGGAGCTGATGGGCAAGATCTCCTGGGAGAATAACATGAGGGGGAAAGGAGTCCAGGAGAGCTGGCTGGATTTTAAAGAATCCTTCTTGAGGTTACAGGGACAAACCATCCCGATGTGTAGAAAGAATAGTAAATATGGCAGGCGACCAGCTTGGCTTCACAGTGAAATCCTTGCTGATCTTAAATACAAAAAAGAAGCTTACAAGAAGTGGAAGATTGGACAGATGAGCAGGGATGAGTATAAAAATATTGCTCGGGCATGCAGGAGTGAAATCAGGAAGGCCAAATCACACCTGGAGTTGCAGCTAGCAAGAGATGTGAAGAGTAACAAGAAGGGTTTCTTCAGGTATGTTGGCAACAAGAAGAAAGTCAAGGAAAGTGTGGGCCCCTTACTGAAGGAGGGAGGCAACCTAGTGACAGGATGTGGAAAAAGCTAATGTACTCAATGCTTTTTTTGCCTCTGTCTTCACGAACAAGGTCAGCTCCCAGACTGCTGCACTGGGCAGCACAGCAAGGGGAGGATGTGACCAGCCCTCTGTGGAGAAAGAAGTGGTTTGGGACTATTTAAAAAAGCTGGACGTGCACAATGGGGCTGGATGCGTTGCATCCGAGAGTGCTAAAGGAGTTGGCGGATGTGATTGCGGAGCCATTGGCCATTATCTTTGAAAACTCATGGCAATCGGGGGAAGTCCCGGACGACTGGAAAAAGTCTAATGTAGTGCCCATCTTTCAAAAAGGGAAGAAGGAGGATCCTGGGAACTACAGGCCAGTTGGTCTCGCCTCAGTCCCCGGAAAAATCATGGAGCAGGTCCTCAAGGAATCAATTGTGAAGCACTTAGAGGAGAGGAAAGTGATCAGGAACAGTCAGCATGGATTCACCAAGGGCAAGTCATGTCTGACTAATCTAATTGCCTTCTATGACGAGATAACTGGTTCTGTGGATGAAGGGAAAACAGTGGACATGTTGTTCCTTGACTTTAGCAAAGCTTTTGACACTGTCTCCCACATAATGACAGGTTTCAGAGTAACAGCCATGTTAGTCTGTATTCGCAAAAAGAAAAGGAGTACTTGTGGCACCTTAGAGACTAACCAATTTATTTGAGCATAAGCTTTCGTGAGCTTCAGCTGTAGCTCACGAAACCTTATACTCAAATAAATTGGTTAGTCTCTAAGGTGCCACAAGTACTCCTTTTCTTTTTCTCCCCCAGTATTCTTGCCAGCAAGTTAAAGAAGTATGGGCTGGATGAATGCACTATAAGGTGGGTAGAAAGCTGGCTAGATTGTCGGGCTCAACGGGTAGTGATCAATGGCTCCATGTCTAGTCGGCAGCCGGTATCAAGCGGAGTGTCCCAAGGTTCGGTCCTGGGGCCGGTTTTGTTCAATATCTTCATAAATGATCTGGAGGATGGTGTGGATTGTACCCTCAGCACATTTGCAGACGACACTAAACTGGGAGGAGTGGTAGATACGCTGGAGGGCAGGGATAGGATACAGAGGGCCCTAGACAAATGAGAGGATTGGGCCAAAAGAAATCTGATGAGGTTCAACAAGGACAAGTTCAGAGTCCTGCACTTAGGATGGAAGAGTCCCATGCCCCGCTACAGACTAGGGACCGAATGGCTCGGCAGCAGTTCTGCGGAAAAGGACCTAGGGGTGACAGTGGACGAGAAGCTGGATAGGAGTCAACAGTGTGCCCTTGTTGCCAAGAAGGCCAATGGCATTTTGGGATGTATAAGTAGAGGCATTGCCAGCAGATCGAGGGACATGATCGTTCCCTTCTATTGGACATTGGTGAGGCCTTATCTGGAGTACTGTGTCCAGTTTTGGGCCCCACACTATAAGAAGGATGTGGAAAAATTGGAAAGAGTCCCACGGAGGGCAACAAAAATGATTAGGGGACTGGAACACAATAGTTATGAGGAGAGGCTGAGGGAACTTGGGATGTTTAGTCTGCAGAAGAGAAGAATGAGGGGGGATTTGATAGCTGCTTTCAACTACCTGAAAGGGGGTTCCAAAGAGGATGGCTCTAGACTGTTCTCAATGGTAGCAGATGACAGAACGAGGAGTAATGGTCTCAAGTTGCAGTGGGGGAGGTTTAGGTTGGACATTAGGAAAAACTTTTTCACTAAGAGGGTGGTGAAACACTGGAATGCGTTACCTAGGGAGGTGGTGGAATCTCCTTCCTTAGAGGTTTTTAAGGTCAGGCTTGACAAAGCCCTGGCTGGGATGATTTAATTGGGGATTGGTCCTGCTCTGAGCAGGGGGTTGGACTAGATGACCTCCTGAGGTCCCTTCCAACCCTGATATTCTATGATTCATAAATGTATTCCAAAACATTCCCCCTTTGTCACCTCCCCCCCACAGTGTCACCTGCCTCAAACCTCCCCCCCAGTGTCACTGGGCTGAGGCCCCCCCACCCCACTGAGTGTCACTCATCTCCATTCCCCCACCCGATGCTGGCACTGCTGTCTCCTCGCTCAGTGCCTGTCTCCCAGGTCCTGGGGTTCTGGCTCAGATGAAAGGCACCTGCCATCTTCTGAGCCCCAAGGTCATGGCCTGATCTGTTCCCCCCACCCCCACTGTTTGCCTGGCTCTGATGGGTCCTCGCCCCCCTGCAGGCCACAGTGCCCATGTGGGGGGAGGGGCTTACACTGCAGCAGCAGTGTCCCCCGTGGGAGCGGACACTCCTTTCCCCTGGATATTTATAGCAGTGCCAGACAGAGCTGCATTTGGTGTGTGATAAATGGAGCCCGCATGTGCTTAACCCTTCCCTGGCTCCAGGAGCCAGGCCTGAACCACCCTGGGTGAGGCCCAAGAGTGGGCAGGAGGACAAGGGGACCAAGCTGGAGTACCTGCAAGCGCAGGGCTAGAGGCACTCTCCCCTCACTCAGTGCCGACCCTCTTTCCCCAGTGCCGTGCTAGGGGGTGCTCTGCTTCATGGAGCAGGGCGGGGGCTCATCAGGGGGCGCCGGGCCGCAGGGAGCGGGGCGGGGGCTCGGCTGGGGGTGCTGGGGAGCGGGCCTCGGCAGGGGGCGCTGGGCCTTGGAGAGTGGGGCGGGGGATTGGCTGGGAGGGCCATGGGGCAGGGGCTCATCAGAGGTCGCCAGGGAGCGGGGCAGGGGCTTGGCTGGGGCGCTGGGCCATGGGGAGCAGGTTGAGGGCTCAGCTGGGGGCGCTGGACTGTGGGGAGCGGGGTGGAGGTTCAGCTGGGGGCACTGGGGAGCCTGGTGAGGGCTTGGCAAGGCGTGCTATGCTTCATGAAGCGGGGTGGGGGCTCGGCTGGGGCTGCGGGGAGCGGGGCGGGGGCTCGGCTGGGCCGCAGGCTGTGGGCTCAGCAGGGAGCGCTCTCCCCACGGTCCGAGCTGGCCCCCATGGCAATGCTGGAGAGAGCTGAGCCCGCCCGCCCCCCTGCAGAGACAAGCTCCCCAAGCAGGGGCGGGCCAGGCTGAGCACAGCTGCCCGTGTTGTGTTCCCTTGCGCTGACGGGCAGGCTTCAGGCCTGAGCTGGTGCTGCAGGGTGTGAGGTGCCAGGCCATGCTCTGTAGCGGCATGTTGCGGGTCCGTTCTGGGGCGCGGGAGCCTGGTGGGCTTTGTGCTGCATCTCCCAGGGCAGCGCGGCGTTTGGGCGAGCAGCTCGTGGGGTTGGTGCTGGCCAGAAGGGGGTGCTGGCCCCTGCTCTCCTGGTGCTCTGGCTGCGCCCAGCTCCCACCCCAGCCTGCAGCCGTGACTGGCTCAGGCTGGCACATGTCCCTGTGGGAGGGCTCTGTGACTGGGGGTGCCTTGGGCAGGGAGCTGGTGCCATCCTCACTGCTGTGGGCCCGGGGCTCTGCCCGAGAGGCTGGCCTGGTGTCCTGGGCCGGGGTGGGGGGGGGGGTCGGAATCTCATGCGGGGCTTCTCTAGTGCTGCCTGTCTTGGGGGAATGTTGTGAGTGGGTCAGCAGGAGTAGGGGGCCCAGCTCTGTTCGTGGTGTGAGCACGGCAGCATGTGGTCACCCAGGAGGGAGAGGGGTATCTGCAGTGCTGCAACAGTGGGGTGACTTGGGGGTAGCCCAGGCCCCATCTTCGGCTCCAGCCCTTCCCCAGCACGCTCCCTTCCCTGCTCAGCGCACCTGGCTCCGGGCTTTGTGGGGTTCAGTGTGCGGTGGTCACATGGCTGCTTATCCCACTCACACCTCACAGAGAGATGCCAGCCAGTGCCCTACCTGGAACTGATGCCCCCTGCCCTGGACTGGATTGGAGCTGGATTCCTAGAGGGGATTCCCATGTCCTATTCCTTTCCTGCCCTCCTCTTGCCCAATCTCTCGGTAGCAGGGTGTGTGGGGTGGCATGCCGTGAGCGCCCTTGCTCTGAGTGCTCACCTCACTCTCCTGGCCCCATGCTCTGAGCCTGCAGGGCAGTTGGGAGCGCAGTGTGCTCAGCAGGGGCCTGTCTGTGACGCATGGCCCTGCTGCGCCCGCGCTTCCCTCGCATACCACCCGGCAACGTTGTGTGTTTTGACTGTAGCATGCGGCGCTTGGCTGGCGGGGGAGCCGCACGCTGCCTTTTCCTGCCAAGCACAGCTTGGAGCAGCACCTTAGCCAGTGGCTTTGGAGCTGCGTGCTGCAGAGAGGCCACCTGCTGGCCCTGGGATGGGGCCAGGCCCAGGCATTGGGCTGAGCCCCGAGCCCTCCCTTGCTACCCGTGCCCAGAGCTCTCTGTAGCCAGAGCACAGCTGCCCGGGAGTCAGGATTCTCCTTCACCTGCTGTGCTACCCTAAGTGGTAGCCATGCTGGGACCTGGGTCAATCGTGGCTGGGCCAACCCCAGGGAGGCACATCTCAGCGCTGGGGGGCAACAGCCCTGTATAAACAGTCCTGGATCTGCACCCTGGCCTTAGCGCCGGGATAGCTGCACCCTGCTCGGCGGGATCTGTGCCCTGGCCCTAGTGCTGGGATTGCCGCGTCCTGGCCCTGGCAGGGGGATTGCCACGTGTGACGAAGCAGGGAGCGGGGTGGATTGACCGGGGAATAGCGTCTAGTTCTGGTGGGACTGTCTGCAGGGGGTGACTCCACTGGAGTGAGGAGACCTGAGCCTGTCACCTGAGCTGGGAGGGGGTTGGACGCAGGTGACACCTTTGCCCAGGGAAACTGGACAAAGCCTGGAGGAGGAGACGGGGAAGGAGGAGTGAGACTGCGGGAGGGGGTTTTTTGGTTTCAGTTTTGGGCTGGGTGGTCGAAGGCAGGGAACCCCAAGGCTGGGGTCTAAGCTCCCTGCCCCCCAGAAGGACTTGACTGAGGGGTCTGGTTGTACCCACAAGCTCTGTTCTAGACCGTGTTCCTGTCATCTAATAAACCTTCCATTTTACTGGCTGGCTGAGAGTCACGGTGAATCCCAGGAAGAGGGGGGCAGGGCCCGGACTCCCCCACGTTCTGTGGCAACTGGTGGCAGTGGTGGGATCTACTGCACCCCTTGGGTAGTACTTCCTGCAGTAAGTGACTGGGGAGCAGTAAAACAAAGGGGGATTGACGGGGACCAGGCGTGCTGAAGGCTCAGAGAGGAGTGGTTTCAGGGAGGCGGTTAACCCCTGGGAGCGTGTGGTCAGCGAGAAGGACTTTTGCAGTAACAGGGTTCCCCTGGGGATTGCAGCGAGTGGTCCCAGGGGCGGAGGAGTCTGCAGCTTGACCCTGACAAAGAGGTGGTGACCTCAAGAAGGGCTGGCACCCTGGGGGTTCTCCCTGGAAGCTGTGGGGAGCGGCGAGCACACAGGCCTGCGAGTGGCCAGCAAGGAGATGTATAGCAAACGCCTTAAGAGCGACCTGGTGGAGCTGTGCAGGCAGAGGGGGTTGCGCATTGGGAGGCTCACCAAAGAACAGCTGATTGCCCAGCTGGAGGAGGGAGATGGCTCGAATGAACTGATCCCTGTCTCGGAGGGAAGCAGCCTGGCAGATGCACTGGTGTCTGTCCCAGCGGGGAGTGAACAGGAGGCTGCTGAGGGCTTCCTGAGACCCCTTCTACCTATGCCTAGGGGAAGGGCTGGGAGGAGCCCAGCGAATACTGAGGGCATTGTGACCCCTGCGGCCAGCAGGGGATCCTCCTCGCAGAGCTCCCCATCGCTGGAGCTGAGGCGGCTGCAATGGGAGAAGGAGCTAAAACTGGGAGAGTTGGAGCTCAGGCAGCAGGAACTGCAGGAAGAGCAGGAAAAGCAGCGTCAGCATGAGCTGGAGGAGAAGGAGAAACAGAGACAGCATGAGCTGGAATTGGCCAGGCTGAGGAGCAGCGAGCCCCTGGCTGCAGTGAGTGATGGGGGACCCTGGACAGCACAGAGCTTTGATAAGTGCCTCCTGGTCCAGTGTAAGGAGGGGGAAGACATGGATAACTTCCTGGATGCCTTTGAGACGGCCTGCAAGCTGCACCAGGTTGATCCTGCGTACAGGCTCCGGTCTCTCACCCCCTTACTGGACCCCAAGGACATGGCATTGTACTGCTGACTGGAAGGGCATAGAAAGGAGACTACAAACTATTCACAAAGGCCCTGCTGCATCACACTAATAAACCTTCCGGTTTACTGGCTGGCTGAGAGTCCCGGTGAATCCCAGGAAGAGGGGTGCAGGGCCTGGACTCCCCCACGCTCTGTGACACCGCGCCCCAGCGCTGGTGCTGGGATTGCCACGCCCTGGTCGGCGGGATCCATGCCATGCTGTGTCCATTGCACTGGCCTGGGCTGCTAGTGAGGGCACAAGGCAGAGCAATCCCCATTCTCCTCTGGGGCTTGGGGGGTGGGGGGTTGTGTCCCCAGTTTGGTGCCTGCCCCCACCCCCCCATGCAACTGGGAGGGCCCAGACACCTGGCTGGTCCCTGTGCCGGCCGAGAGGCTCCGAGCAGCCAGGGGTCTGTTGCAGGGGGACGGGGGAGCTGGCGCTGGGCCCATGGTCCTGCAGTCTGAGCGTGTAACACCGTGTGCCTCTGGTGGCACCTGACCAGGATTCCTCACCCAGCATGGCCCGCTAATTGGATCACTGAGTGGGCATGTGACGTGCACGCCACCCCATACCCGGGCCCTGCAGTCAGCAGCCCATGCAGGTGGCCTGGCTCCACAGATCCCCAGGGATGGGGCAGGGTGTTGGCAGAGACCAGCAGCTGTCTATCCCTGTGCTGGGGGCGTGGCACTGGTACGGCCCAGCTGGCTCTGGGACGAATGTGCCTCCTTTGCCATAGTTTAGCCTGAGGCTTTGCCACCAGTTGGGGGGCGAGCCCCAGCTTGCCTGTGAGGTGGGGGAAGCCTGTCATCTGCTGGCTAAAGGCTAGAAGTGCTGCCCTGGCTGCCATTCCTGTGGGCCTGGCAGCAGGCTCTGCGGCAGCCATCTCAGCGCCCTCCTGCCAGTCTGGGCACTAGCCAGTCATGCCCTAAGTGACGTGCTTAACATCCATGGAACCCAGGAGTCCTGGATCTCAGCCCCCCCTGCTCTAACCACCATCCCCCACTGCCACCTGGAGCCGGGCATAGAACCCAGGAGTCCTGGCCCTCAGCCCTAACCACAAGCCCCCACTCCCTTCCCCGGGCCAGGGATAGAACCCAGGAGTCCTGGCTCCCAGCCCTCCTGCTCTAACCACCAGACCCCACTGACCCAGAGCTGGGACAGAACCCAGGAGTCCTGGCTTCCAGCCCCTCCCCTCTCCTGTTTGTAACTTCCAGGCCCTGTGAAGTCCTGCTCTGGGGCTGGGCTTGGGGATGCCAAGGTAATAGAAACAGTGAACCATGTCGGGCAGGGTGTGGGGTACCAGGCGTGGCTGGGGGCACTGTGCGGAGGAATGTGTGTGTGTGAGGGCAGCCTGGGGAATTCTGGGCAAGTCTCCCTTGCCTGCCTTCTGCGTCCCAAGCAGCCTTGGAGGGGGTGTCCGAGGTGCCACCATGCCCCCGAGTGGCCGTGGGAGGGGCCCAGGAGGGGCGTGGCACTGGGGGCAGAGAGCAGCGTCTCCTCCCTGACATTGTGGGACAGATCAACTTTTTGGGCAGGAGCAAGGCTCCCAGGCTGCGGCCCGATGGGGGTGGACAGACACGCCCAGGGCCCTGGCACAGCCTGTTGTCACGGGGTGCCAGGCTGGGTGCTCCGGAACCAACTCTGACTGAAGTCAGGCAGGACCCCAGTGCACCGTGACTCCCCTTCTCAGCTTCGGCACTTCCTGGGTCCAGCCTTGGAGAGCTCAGTCCCCTGAGCTCCCTGCAGCGCGTCCCCCTGGATGGGACCCCTGGGGAGCCTCACATGGCCCCAAAGGGCCCGGCCCCCCACTCCACAGCTAGCAGTGGCTCCCAGCCAGCGTGTGACACAGATGGGTTATTAGTTGTGGGGAACCCAGCGTAGAACAGAGCTTGTCAGCACAGGAAACCGGCAATTCCAGCCAAGTTCATCTTGGTGGGGGGGATCCAGAGCCCTGGACTCTTCTCCCCCGCCCCACCCCCTGAGTCCCAGACGAGACTGACCCCTTCTGGCTGCCCACCCTCAGTTGTGTCCAGGTGCCCCTGTTCCAGCCTTTGTGTCTTTCCCAGACGAACAGGTCCCCTGGCCTGCATCTCTCTCTGTTTTCCATTACCTCCGGCTGATTCTTGCAGAGGATGGGCCTCGGCCATCAGTTGCCAGCATACAGAGTGTTGCAGTCATACCTGCCCTCTCGGGGTTTCTGCAATGATCACACACCCTTATCCCCCTCCCTAGACACTTGAATAACACATAGGGGAAACTGAGGCACACAGTATTCAGGCAAAACATTAAGAACATTCCCACTTTGTGTCACATGCCCAGGGCCCCTGGGGATGGACAGACGCATGCAGGGCTCCTGAGGATGGATGGACAGATGCATGCAGGGCTCCTGGGGACAGACGGATGCGCACAGGCCCCCTGGGGTGGTTCAGCCCCGTTCCCATGATCTTTGCTTCTGGCTGTAGCCAGCCATATGGCCTCTGTCATGCCAGGCACAGTCCCCTCTGGCCAGGCAGGGCCCCCTCCAGCCAGACGCAGCCCCGCCCACCACTGCATGGCTGCGGTTGTGACCTTGGTTTGAGGTCTGGGGGGCAGTGGGGCTGTGCTGTGGGGCCATGGGAGCCCAGGCCTGGGGCAGTGACAGAGCAGAGGAGGAGCAGAGGGTGTCGGGCTCCCTTCCCCGTTAGCAGGGCGCTGGGCCTGGGCCAGCCGCAGAGGGGAGACCATGCCCGTGGGGCTCCTGCTGGCCAGAGGTGACAGCACCAGCATGCTGAGCAGCCGCCCTGCCAGCGGTGGGAGAGCTGAGAGTGCCCGGGGTGCCCTGCAGGCCGGGAGGGACTGTGCCTTGGCATGGCAGGAGGTCCCATCTGCCCAGCTGGGATATGTAACCAACCTCCCACGCTCACTGGCCTCCATTGGGGGTGGGGAGAAGCTGGCGCCATCTGAGAGTGTGGAGGGCTCGGTGGGGGGCCGGGCCAGCCTGAGGCCAGCACTGGTAGTGGGCAGCTGCTGTGTGTGCCCCCCAGGGATGCCACAAGGCTCAGAGGGGATCAGAGCGGATTAGGATTTCCTGCTGCACTAAAGCGTGGATGGGGAGGAAGCAAATCTGCCAGCACAAGGAGGGGCCACGTGTCTGTGGCTAATCCCAGCCCCCTAGCCCCTGCTGGGACCCCCTGCCCCAGCCTGTGGCTAATCCCCATGCCCAGCCCCCCAGTCCTGCCAGGGCCCCTGGCCCCTGCATGCCCCATCCTGCAGCTAATTTCAGCCCCTCAGCCCCTGCTGGGACCCCTGGTCCCTGCATGGCCCATCCTGCGGCTAATCCAAGCCCCTACAGGGACCCCGCGGCCCCAGCCTGCGGATAATCCCCATGACCAGCCCCCAGCCCCTACAGGGAGCCCTAGCCCCGGCCTGCCCCAGCCTGTGGCTAATTCCTGCACCCAGTCCCTGCTGGGACTCCCAGCCATGGCCTGCCCATGCTCCCTGGTGTGGAGCCCCCTGCTCCATGTGGACACCCATCTCCTTTTGCCCCAGGCACTCCCTCTGGGGCAGTGGGGGACAGGAGCATGCCAAGCCGTCTCTCCAGCCTGCACCACGTGGCTGGCTGGGCTGGGATTCCCCGGTGGGCGGGAGCTGCCGAGCCAGCTGGTGCATTGTGTGCCGGGGCTCCCTGCCAGCCATACCCTTGCTGCCAGGCCAGGCGTGAGACGGGGGAACCCGCCCACTCCTTTGGGTGTCCAGCAGAGGGATTGGGCTGGGTGGCCGTAAGCTGTAGGAGCCTCCTGCCCTGCCCGCTGTGTGCCAGGGGCTGTGCTCTGCAGCCACATCTGGGGCGAGGGAGCCTTCCCTGGCCCCTGCACTTTGGCAAGCTGGCAGGCAGGGGAGGGTGACCTGGCTGGGCCGGTCGGGGGCCCCCTGCAGCCTGTGGTGACGTGTCCCTCTGGCAGAGCACAGCTGCAGCTGCCCCAGGTGGCCTGTGCCCTGCCCTGCCCCCCAGTCTGCCCGCTGTGCACCTGCCCCAAACTGCCCTGCCCTGTCCTGCCTACCCGCTGTGCTCCCTCTTGGGGGCACTGGCTCCCGTCTGGCCCTGGGTCATGAGCAGATGTTGAGTTCCCTCGCCTGTGTGAATGGGCTGGGATCTCTCCCTGGCCCTGGCTGTGCCAGTGGGGTGTGCGGAGCCCAGGGCTGCCCAGGGCTGGCTGGGCGAGGGGTGAGATGCTCCCTCGTCCCTGGAGAGCTCGCAGCTGGAGGAGCCTCGTCTGCCCGGATTAACACAGTGGCTGTGAAAGTGCCTTGCGTGGCTTAAAAGCCCATCCAGGGCCCCCACCCTGTCTGGTGCCCAACTGTGAGCAGGCCCTGCCCCCAGCACAGCCTGCCTGGGGCACCTGCTGGGCCCCCTACCCAGGGAGACAGTCCCGGCTGAGCCATCTCCAGGGGGCTGCCTGGAAATCTGCCCAAAGCCCCCCCTCCTGGTCCCCGAGGACAGCCCTCCATTGCACCCTCTGGCCTTTCGGGGCCTGGGGCTGAGGGCAAGCAGGTGGGGGCTGTGAGAGCCCCATAGACAGGGGCTGCCCCCCTTCCCGGGGTCAGAGGCCTGTGTGTGCAGCCCCCGCAGTCACCCGGCCTTTTTCTGCCACTTACAGGGCCCCGTCCAGCCTGCTCCCCCAGCCCCTCCCCTCCCACGGCCCCATCTAGCCCCTCCCCCCCACGGCCCATTCAGCCTGCTCCCCCAGCCCCTCCCCCCCTCAGCCCCATCCAGCCTGCTCCCCCAGCCCCTCCCCTCCCACGGCCCCATCTAGCCCCTCCCCCCCACGGCCCATTCAGCCTGCTCCCCCAGCCCCTCCCCCCCTCAGCCCCGTCCAGCCTGCTCCCCCAGCCCCTCCCCACCCATGGCCCCGTCCAGCCTGCTCCCCCAGTCGTTCTCCCCCACGGGATCTCTGAGGTTCATGACACCGCCCCTCGCCCGGCTCTGTTGGCTGGTTTGGGGCTGGTGTCCGAGTGGCCAGGTCCATGGTGCTGGCAGGGTTCTCCTGCGGGAGGCTGCCTGGGGCGCCAGAGCCGGGGGGCAGGCAAGCGAAGGCTCTCAGGGGGGAGCCGGGCTGTGCCGCTGGCAGGGGCTGGGACTGACCCTCTCGGTGCCCCCGCAGGCAGCTGCTTCCTGTGCCTGGTGGACGTGGTGCCCGTGAAGAACGAGAATGGGGCTGTGATCATGTTCATCCTCAACTTCGAGCTGGTGCTGGAGAAGGAGCTGCTGGGCTCCCCGGCCAAGGACACCAACCACTGGGTGACCCCTACCAACTGGTTCCCTGCAGGTAGGCCCCATCAGCGCTCCGTGGACAGGGAGGGAGAGACTCCGTCTCCTCGTCCCCCCTGGGGGGGGACTGAGGCTACCACGCCAATGGGTGCGGTCCCACGGGGCACTGCCCGAGGCCTGGCACACTCCTGACACTCAGAGCTGGGCACGTGCAGCCTGTGGACCCAGCAGTTCACTGTCCCACAGAACGGGCCCCCCTTGCTGTGCCCCAAGCCGAGCCTGTCCTGGAGCTGGCTCCTCTCCAGCTCTTCACTCCAGCTCCAGCCAGGCCTTCAGTGGCTGGGAAGAGCAGAGCCCAGGGATGGGAGCTGCCCTGCTTGCAGTCTGAGCCCAGGGCTCTGGGGCAGGCTGGCTGTGGGGCTGTCCAACCCTCGCCTGCTCCCCACCTGGGCACAGGATTCTGGGGACGCCCTAGGGCTGGGCATGGCCATGGTGCTGTCTGACCCACGTGGGGCCTCTGTCCTGGACTCCCAGGCCCTGGGCTCTCTCGGCTCTGTACAGCCTCTGGGAGGAACCCGCGTCAGTGTGACAGCCCTTCTCGGGGTCCACTCTCCGGGGTCAGGCCCTCTGGCCCCGCCACCTCCTGGAACCGCACCTCTCTGAGCCTCCAGCAGCCTGGCTCTGCCGTGGGCCACTCAGAGAACCCACCCCCAGAGGGAGCAATGCCCCCGCCCCAATCTCCCCACCCCCGAGGGAGCAGTGCCCCCACCCAATCTCCCCACCCCCGAGGGAGTTATGCCCCCTAGCCCTGATCTCCCGCTCCAGAGGGAGCTATGTCCCCCTGCCACAATCTCCCCCCCCCAGGGAGTGATCCCTCCCCCCGTAATCTCCCCCCGAGAGGGAGCGATGCCCCCAGAGCTCCCCCTCCGAGGGACTGATGGCCCCCCTCAGAGGGAGCAATGCCCCCCCGATCTCCCCCCCAGGGAGCGATGCCCCCCCCCGATCTCTCCACCCCAGAGGGAGCGATGTCCCCCACTATCTCCCCCCCACCCCCGCATCCCTAGCCGGCAGTGACTCTCGGCCAGCCTCACACCGGAGGTTTATGGAGCGTCTGGACCCAGCCCGGGCCGTTCTCAGGGCTCTCGGCCTGGCCAGTCTCACCACGTCCAGCTGGGTCTGTCCCCGTCCCCACGGGCCCATGCTGCTCCCTGTCCCAGCCCAGCCCCCTCCATCCAGCTGATCCTGTATCCCCTCCCCCGTTTGTCTTCAGTCCCAGGGCCCCTGGAGCCCCCTCTATCTTCTGTCCTTTGTCCTGTCCCCCTCCCCGGAACCAGCTGATCAGGTCACTCGGCCCCTCTCTTCTCAGCCTTTTGTCCTCCCACTGGCCAGAACCGGCTGCTCCCTGTCACCAGTTGCTGGGTCCCCCATCTCCAGGCCATTGTCCGGGGTCCTGGCTGCTCTTTGAGGTCACACCTGGTCCCCTGCAACAGCAAACCCCCCTCCGACCCCCTCTTTACCCACACAGCACACAGGGAAACTGAGGCACACATGGTATTTATGCAAAGTGCTAAGAACCGCTCCCACCCCGTCACCTCCTCTCCTCGACAGGGCGCAGCAAGTCCTTCAAGCTGAAGCTGCTGGCGCTCACGGCCAGCAAGCAGTCGCTGTCCCAGGGGGGCCCCGATGCCGTTATCGTGGACTTCTCCAAGCCCAGCAGTGAGTCAGGGGCCCCAGACGATGTCACCTCCTCCCTGGATAACAGCTGCCGGGACTCCCAGCTGGAGGAGCGCAAGGCCCTGGTGGAGCTGGAGGAAGGGAGGGGCCCGCTGGGCGAGGCAAGCCTGGAGCCCCCCGTCACCCACTCGTCACCCCGTGCCGACAGGGACCGCCTCCACCTGGACGCCTCCTTCTCCAACTGCAGCCTGTCGCGCAGCCGGTCCCGGGAGAGCTGCCACAGTGTGCGGCGTGCCTCCTCCGTCGACGACATCGAGGCCATGAAGGGCGAGGGTGACAGGCGGGGGCAAAACCGCCACGGCAGCACAGGTACTGGGACCGGCCCGCGCTGGGCAGGGCCAGGGCAACGCCACCCAGCACCGGTGGCAGTAGTTTCTTTCAGGTAGTTGAAAGCAGCTATCAGATCCCCCCTCATTCTTCTCTTCTGCCGACTAAACAATCCCAGTTCCCTCAGCCTCTCCTCATAACTCATGTGTTCCAGACCCCTAATCATCTGCGTTACCTAGGGAGGTGGTAGAATCTCCTTCCTTAGAAGTTTTTAAGGTCAGGCTTGACAAAGCCCTGGCTGGGATGATTTAGTTGGGGATTGGTCCTGCTTTGAGCAGGGGAATGGGACTAGATGACCTCCTGAGGTCCCTTCCAACCCGGATATTCTATGTTTCTATGATTCTATGATAATCATTTTTGTTGCCCTCCACTGGACTCTCTCCAATTTTTCCACATCCTTCTTGTAGTGTGGGCCCAAAACTGGACACAGTACTCCAAATGAGGCCTCACCAATGTTGAATAGAGGGGAATGATCACGTCCCTCGATCTGCTGGCAATCCCCCTACTTATACAGCCCAAAATGCCATTGGCCTTCTTGGCAACAAGGGCACACTGTTGACTCATATCCAGCTTCTCGTTCACTGTCACCCCTAGGTCCTTTTCCGCAGAACTGCTGCCAAGCCATTCGGTCCCTAGTCTGTAGCGGTGCATGGGATTCTTCCGTCCTAAGTGCAGGACTCTGCACTTGTCCTTGTTGAACCTCATCAGATTTCTTTTGGCCCAATCCTCTAATTTGTCTAGGGCCCTCTGTATCCTATCCCTACCCTCCAGCGTATCTATCTCTCTTCCCAGTTTAGTGTCATCTGCAAACTTGCTGAGGGTGCAATCCACACCATCCTCCAGATCATTTATGAAGATATTGAACAAAACCGGCCCCAGGACCAACCTCTGGGGCACTCCACTTGATACTGGCTGCCAACTAGATATGGAGCCATTGATCACTACCCGTTGAGCCCTGTGACGAAGTGGGAATGTTCTTAATGTTTTCTCTGAATACTCTGTGGGTGCCTCAGTGTCCCCTATGCCGTTCTTAAGTATCTAGGTTTCAGAGTAGCAGCCGTGTTAGTCTGTATTCGCAAAAAGAAGAGGAGGACTTGTGGCACCTTAGAGACTAACCAATTTATTTGAGCATAAGCTTTCGTGAGCTACAGCTCACTTCATTGGATGCTACAGCTCACGAAAGCTTATGCTCAAATAAATTGGTTAGTCTCTAAGGTGCCACAAGTCCTCCTTTTCTTTTTAAGTATCTAGGTGGTGGGATAAGGGTGTGTGATTGTTGCAGAGCCTTAGAGGGCAGGTGTGTGCAGGGGTCTGGACACAGAGAATGGCCAACACCCTGTTTCCTGGCAACTGATGGCCTGGGCCCCTCCTCTGCAAGGTGCCAACTGAAGGGGTTGGAGAACAAAGAGATCAGGTGGCCTCCTGGCCCCGGAAAGAGACAGAGGTGAGAGGAGGGGCTGGAGAGTTTCAGTTTGGAGCTGGGTGGGGAAATGGAGGGAGTCTTAGATGCGGCTTTGGCCTCCCTGCCCCGCAAGACGGACCTGACTGACGGTCCTGTTCTCTGCATCTACAGGCTCTGTGTTAGACCATGTTCCTGTCGTCTAAAAAACCTTCTATTTTACTGGCTGGCTGAGAGTCACGTCTGACTGCGGAATTTGGGTGCAGGACCCTCTGGCCCCCCCAGGACCCTGCCTGGGCAGACTCGCTGTGGGCAGTGCATGGTGTGAGAAGGGGATGCTGAATGCTCCGAGGTCAGCCCCAGGAAGGTGGAAGCCGTGTGAGCTTCTTGCCCTGAAGACAGTCTGTTCCCAGAGCTGGCTCCCCCAGAGTCCTGACTGGCTTCGTATGGAGTAGTTCCAGAGCATCCCCCTGGTGGCTCCGTGACAAGCCTGACAATCTAGCCAACTTTCTATCCACCTTTAGTCCATTCATCCAGCCCATACTTCTTTAACTTGCTGGGAAGAATACTGTGGGAGACTGTGTCAAAAGCTTTGCTAAAGTCAAGGAATAACACGTCCACTGCTTTCCCTTCATCCACAGAACCAGTTATCTCGTCATAGAAGGCAATTAGATTAGTCAGGCATGACTTGCCCTTGGTGAATCCATGCTGACTGTTCCTGATCACTTTCCTCTCCTCTAAGTGCTTCACAATTGATTCTTTGAGACCTGCTCCATGATTTTTCCAGGGACTGAGGTGAGGCTGACTGGCCTGTAGTTCCCCAGATCCTCCTTCTTCCCTTTTTGAAAGATGGGCACTCCATTAGCCTTTTTCCAGTCGTTCGGGACTTCCCCCGATCGCCATGAGTTTTCAAAGATAATAGCCAACGGCTCTACAATCACATCCGCCAACTCCTTTAGCACTCTCGGATGCAACGCATCCGGCCCCATGGACTTGTGCACGTCCAGCTTTTCTAAGTAGTCCTGAACCACTTCTTTCTCCACAGAGGGCTGGTCACATCCTCCCCGTGCTGTGCTGCCCAGTGCAGTAGTCTGGGAACTGACCTTGTTCGTGAAGACAGAGGCAAAAAAAGCATTGAGTACATTAGCTTTTTCCACATCCTCTGTCACTAGGTTGCCTCCCTCATTCAGTAAGGGGCCCACACTTTCCTTGACTTTCTTCTTGTTGCCAACATACCTGAAGAAACCCTTCTTGTTACTCTTGACATCTCTTGTGAGCTGCAACTCTGTCATGGAGTCCCCGGTCGATGCTCTGGACCTGCTCCCTTTGAAGCCAGGCAGGACTCTGGGGAAGTATTGTTTCTTGACTTTAGCAAAGTTTTTGACACAGTCTCCCACAGTATTCTTATCAGCAAGTTAAGGAAGTATGGGCTGGATGAATGCACTATAAGGTGGGTAGAAAGCTGGCTAGATTGTCGGGCTCAACGGGTAGTGATCAATGGCTCCATGTCTAGTTGGCAGCCGGTGTCAAGTGGAGTGCCCCAAGGGTCGGTCCTGGGGCCGGTTTTGTTCAATATCTTCATAAATGATCTGGAGGATGGTGTGGATTGCACTCTCAGCAAATTTGCGGATGATACTAAACTGGGAGGAGTGGTAGATACGCTGGAGGGGAGGGATAGGATACAGAAGGACCTAGACCAATTGGAGGATTGGGCCAAAAGATATCTGATGAGGTTCAATAAGGATAAGTGCAGGGTCCTGCACTTAGGACGGAAGAACCCAATGCACCGCTACAGACTAGGGACCGAATGGCTAGGTAGCAGTTCTGCGGAAAAGGACCTAGGGGTGACAGTGGACGAGAAGCTGGATATGAGTCAGCAGTGTGCCCTTGTTGCCAAGAAGGCCAATGGCATTTTGGGATGTATAAGTAGGGGCATAGCGAGCAGATCGAGGGACGTGATCGTTCCCCTCTATTCGACATTGGTGAGGCCTCATCTGGAGTACTGTGTCCAGTTTTGGGCCCCACACTTCAAGAAGGATGTGGATAAATGGGAGAGAGTCCAGCGAAGGGCAACAAAAATGATTAGGGGTCTGGAACACATGAGTTATGAGGAGAGGCTGAGGGAGCTGGGATTGTTTAGCCTGCAGAAGAGAAGAATGAGGGGGGATTTGATAGCTGCTTTCAACTACCTGAAAGGGGGTTCCAAAGAGGATGGCTCTAGACTGTTCTCAATGGTAGCAGATGACAGAACGAGGAGTAATGGTCTCAAGTTGCAGTGGGGGAGGTTTAGATTGGATATTAGGAAAAACTTTTTCACTAAGAGGGTGGTGAAACACTTGGAATGCGTTACCTAGGGAGGTGGTAGAATCTCCTTCCTTAGAGGTTTTTAAAGTCAGGCTTGACAAAGCCCTGGCTGGGATGATTTAACTGGGAATTGGTCCTGCTTGGAGCAGGGGGTTGGACTAGATGACCTCCTGAGGTCCCTTCCAACCCTGATATTCTATGATTCTATGATTCTATGACTTATGAGGAGAGGCTGAGGGAACTGGGATTGTTTAGCTCCATGTCCCCAGCCAGCCCCAAACTGAAACTCCCTCCAGCCCATCCTCCTCTGGGCTTTGTCCCTTTCCGGGCGGGGAGGTCACCTGATTCCTTTGTTCTCCAACCCTTTAGCTCTCACCTGGCAGGGGGGAAGGGCCAGGCCATCAGCTGCCAGGAAACAGGGTGTCGGCCATTCTCTGTGTCCAGACCCCTGCACACACCTGCCCTCTAGAGCTCTGCAATGATCATACACCCTTACCCCACCCCCTAGGGACTTAAGAACTGCAGAGGGGAAACTGAGGCACCCACACAGTATTCAGAGGTAACATTAAGAACAGTCCCTTCTTCTTCACAAACTCCAGGTGTGATCTGACCTTCCTGATTTCCCTCCTGTACACCTGAGGAATATTTTTACACTCTTCTATCCGGAGGAGTATAGCAGGGACAGCAGTTACCTGTTCAGCCCCTGCCCCGTTATCGCGTTGGGGACCATGCTATTAACTGGCTGGGGACAGATGGACTCCCATGGGGAGGGGCCTCCCCGTCTCCCTCCGCCAGGACCCTGGCCCCCGGGGAGCAGGGCTATAGCCCCCAGACCCCAACGGGAAAAGCTTGACAGCTACTCAGCACATGTCCACTGGCACAGCTCCCCATCCAGAGCCCAGCCCAGCCCCCACAGCCTGCCTCTTGCCCCTCAGCTGCACATCCAGCCCTGGGGCTCCAGCACGGGGTCAGTCCTGCCAAGATCCAGCCCCGGGGCGCTGGTACGGGTCTGTCCTGCCCACACCCAGCCCCAAGGCACCAGTACGGGTCTGTCTTGCCCACACCCAGCCCTGGGGTGCCAGCACAGGGCCTGTTCTGCTCACACCGAGCCCCAGGGGAGTTGGCACAGGGTCAGTCCCGCCCACACCGAGCCCTGGGACACTGGCATGGGGTCAGTCCCGCCCACACCGAGCCCCAGGGGAGCTGGCATGGTGTCAGTCCCGCCCACACCGAGCCCTGGGACACTGGCACGGTGTCAGTCCCGCCCACACCGAGCCCTGGGACACTGGCACGGTGTCAGTCCTGCCCACACCGAGCCCCAGGGGAGCTGGCACGGGGTCAGTCCCGCCCACACCGAGCCCTGGGACACTGGCACGGTGTCAGTCCCGCCCACACCGAGCCCTGGGACACTGGCACGGTGTCAGTCCCGCCCACACCGAGCCCTGGGACACTGGCACGGGGTCAGTCCCGCCCACACCGAGCCCTGGGACACTGGCATGGGGTCAGTCCCGCCTACACCGAGCCCCAGGGGAGCTGGCACGGGGTCAGTCCCGCCCACACCAAGCCCCAGGGGAGCTGGCACGGGGTCAGTCCCGCCCACACCGAGCCCTGGGACACTGGCACGGGGTCAGTCCCGCCCACACCGAGCCCCAGGGGAGCTGGCACGGGGTCAGTCCCGCCCACACCGAGACCCAGGGGAGCTGGCACGGGGTAGTCCTGCCAAGACTGAGCGCTGGGACACTGGCATGGGGCCCGTCTATGCCAGTGTCTCCTTGTTTCTCAGGCCGTTCCCAGATCTGCTGCCTTGTGCAGAGGAGCTGGGCCCTGTGTGCCAGGCTGCCCCCGACCGTCGCGTCCTCTTGTCCTCAGGGGCCATGAACAACCTGCGCAGCAGCCTGCTGAACTCCACCTCCGACTCAGACCTGATGCGCTACCGCACCATCAGCAGGATCCCGCAGATCACACTCAACTTCGTGGACTTCAAGGCCGAGGCCTTCCTGACGTCGCCGTCCAGCGAGCGGGAGATCATCGCGCCCACCAAGCTGAAGGACCGGACGCACAACGTCACCGAGAAGGTCACCCAGGTGAGGCCCACTGGGGGTGCTTCCTGCCGGGAGCGGGGAGAGCGGTGAGGCCCACTGGGGCCCTGCCGGGGGCGGCTGTGATGGCAGGCTGAGTGGGGCTGAGTTCTGGGGCACACGGTGGGACAGGCTTACGCTAGCTGGGCTGGCCTCCACACAGCAGCCTTGCCGGGAGGCTGGGGGGCAGGGACTGCCAAGCCAGTGGGTGCTGGGGCAGTGCAGGAGGCTGCCCGGCGGGCTCCCAGTGGGGCATTTGCCTCGTGATATGCGGCTGCCCGAGGGCTGGCTCCCGTCTCTAGCTCGGGTGATGTGCTGCTGTGCTGTGCCTGCCCAGGGCTGGCATGGGCCCATAGCAGCGGCTGCTCTGCTGGAGGAACAGGGCAGCGAGGTGCCTGGCAGAGGACAGCCGGGGAGCCGAATGGCCTCCCTGGGGCCTGGCTGGGCAGGGTATGCCAGGGGACTGGGCTCAGACTCGGTTTGCCTGGTGCTCAGCAAGTTCCATGCACATCCCCTGCCTGCCCTGGGGCTGGGATCCAGGGTGTGATGCACAGGCCTGTGGGGTCACGAAGACCTCCCAGCGACCCCCCAGCTCAGCCGTTCCAGTTTGGGGCTGGGCACGGGGCTGTGGGTTGGGCGATGGCGACCTCCTCTGCCTTCCAGAATACAGAGCCCATGGGGTGTGAGAGGGGGCTGCTGAGTGCTCGACCTGGGGACAGGGGGCTGCGTCTGGTGGGGGGAGGGGTGCCTCGGTTTGGGAGGGGGAGGTGGCTGGGCCCTGGGGCAGAGCTGCAAGGGCAGGTGTGTGTGGCTGGGAGCCAGAGCAGTGTCTGCAGCCACCTCCTCAGGCCTTGGCTGAGCCAGGCCTGGGCAGCGACCCAAAGAGATGCAGATGCAGTGGACCGCGGGCCAGGGGCTGAGTCAATGCTGGCCGCAATGCCCCAAGACAGCACTAGGGGGCGCTGGGCCGCAGGGAGTGGGGCGGGGGCTCGGCAGGGGGCGGGGGCTGCAGGGAGCGGGATGGGGGCTCAGCAGGGGGTGCTGGGGAGTGGGGCGGGGGATCGGCAGGGGGCGCTGGGCTGCGGGGAGCGGTGCGGGGGCTCAGCTGGGGGCGCTGGGCTGCAGGAAGCGGGGCGGGGGCTCGGCAGGGGGCGGGGGCTGCAGGGAGCGGGATGGGGGCTCGGCAGGGGGCGGGGACTGCAGGGAGCAGGATGGGGGCTCGGCAGGGGGCGCTGGGCTGCAGGGAGCGGGATGGGGGCTCGGCAGGGGGCGGGGGCTGCAGGAAGCGGGGCGGGGGCTCGGCAGGGGGCGGGGGCTGCAGGAAGCGGGGCAGGGGCTCGGCAGGGGGTGCTGGGGAGCGGGGCGGGGGCTCGGCAGGGGGCGGGGGCTGCAGGGAGCGGTGCAGGGGCTCGGCAGGGGGCGTTGGGCCACGGGGAGCGGGGTGGGGGCCCTGGGGGGGCGCTCTCAGGTGGCAGTCAGTGCTGGCCCCAGCGTGGTTCCCTGTGGACTGCGGGCAGACAGGGGCTCTGTGTGTGTCTCGTCCTCTGGGGGGCAAACCGTTGGCCTGGTTTTACCGTTAAAACCCTGGCGAAGGAAGGAAGCGTTGTGGGTGCGGCAGGCGCTGTGGGCCGAGGCCGCGTGGGGCGTCGGGGAGAAGCTATGACTGCACCTGCCGCCCATCGGGCTGGCACACGGCTCCTCAGGGAGGGAGCATGGACAGCGCGGGGGGGGAGCCCCCGGAGAGGGGCATGGAGGGGCCAGCATGCCCCAACATGCGTGTGCACACGCTGAGCGACACAGCAACAGACACGTGTGCTCCCACACGCCTGGCGTCACACGCAGCCACACACGTGTCTGCACATGCCCCCACATGAGGACCCCCCCAGAGCTAGCCCTGCTCCTGGGCACAGCCAGGGCCAGGTGCCTCTGGGGAAGGTGGCGAGCCCCTAGGCACCGGGGCGCTGCGGCAGGGCCCTGTATGCGCCCGTGGGGACCCCAGTGTTCCCAGCAGTGCCCTTGGGCAGTGGGCTCTCGCAGCCTGCCCTGGCGCTCCAGGGGAGGGCATGCTCCCCACAGGGCTATGCCGGGCAGGCCCCCCCCAGCACCCTCAACCCCTCCCCCCGCACCACATGGGCTCCTTCCCCTCCAGCTGCTAAGGAGCGAAGCAGCCCCAGGGCCTTGGCAGTGACATTAATCCCTGCGCTGCTGCTGGCGGCCCGGTAATCCCCTCCCCCTCTCGCTGGCGCTCACCGCCAGGCGCCAGCCATTGCACCGGGTAGGGCAAGAACAGTTATGGGCACCGTGGGGTGACTGGGCTTGTGTGGCTTGGCCATGCCCATCTCGGGACGCAGCACTGGGCTGCAGGAGGCACAGCATGGCCTGGTGTGGTTGCATTTCAGTGGTAGGGGCTCGCATGCTGCAGCCTGGGACGTGCTTCAGGCCAGCCAGGGGCCTGGCAGAGCTGGGCAGTCATCCAGAGACATGGCACAGGGAGCCTCACATACTGGGAGCAGCGGGCAGCGGCCAGGCCAGGCCTGGGGGAGCAGAAGGCGGCAGCCGGGAGCAAGGTCTAGGGCAGCAGTGGGCAGCACGTGGGGCAGGGTGGAGGTGGCCTGGGGAGATGGGTGCCGGGCAGGGTGGGTGGAGCCGGGTGCCGGGCAGGGTGGGTGGAGCCGGGTGCTGGGCAGGGCAGAGGGATCCAGATGCCAGGCAGGGAGCTGGGTGCCAGGCAGGGCGGGGGGAGCCGGGTGCCAGGCAGGGCAGAGGGAGCCGGGTGCCGGGCAGGGCAGAGGGAGCCAGATGGCAGGCAGGGTGGGGGGAGCCAGGCAGGGCAGAGGGAGCCGGGCGCCGGGCAGGGCCGAGGGAGCCAGATGCCAGGCAGGGTGGGGGGAGCCAGGCAGGGCAGAGGGAGCCGGGTGCCGGGCAGGGCAGAGGGAGCCAGATGGCAGGCAGGGTGGGGGGAGCCAGGCAGGGCAGAGGGAGCCGGGCGCCGGGCAGGGCCGAGGGAGCCAGATGCCAGGCAGGGTGGGGGGAGCCAGGCAGGGCAGAGGGAGCCGGGTGCCGGGTGCCGGGCAGGGCAGAGGGAGCCAGATGGCAGGCAGGGTGGGGGGAGCCAGGCAGGGCAGAGGGAGCTGGGTGCCGGGCAGGGCAGAGGGAGCCAGATGCCAGGCAGGGAGCTGGGTGCCAGGCAGGGCGGGGGGAGCCGGGTGTGGAGCACGGCAAAGCCCATGCGGAGCAGACGGTGCCGTGTGCAGGGCGGGGACGTTGTTGAGAGGACGCCGCGAGCGGCTTTGCAGCAGCTCTAACTCCCGGCACAGGGAGCAGGGCGGGCGGGCGGGTGGGGTGTGGGCACGGGGCTCCCAGACAGAGCCGTGAATCCAGCCCTCCGTCCGCCTCCCTCTGCCTGCAGCACTCGCTCAAGGTCACCGTGCTCTCGGACTAGCCACCGGGCCTGGCACACAGGGGAGGGTGCTGGCCTGGGCTGGACCCAGGGATGCCCGCTCTGCTACGGGGGGGCAGCAGTGGGTGGGCTGGGATCCCCTTGCGCCTACAGCTGGGCTCACTCCATGTGTGTCTAGCCACGGCCCCTCTGGTGGGCTAGGGCACGGAGTGACCACGGAGAGCTGCGTGGCACCGGCCTGGCTCCCGGCATGCCGCCGGGGTGTCCACCAGAGCCCACCAGCAGCTGGGGAGGGGCTGAGGCATGTGGGTGGGCACTGGGGATCCAGAGCATTCACCACCCCCTGGGACGGGGGGCTGGTTACACAGGGCTCCCCCCCAGTGCTGAGATCTGGCCCCTGGGGTGAGGCAGGGGGCTGGTTACACGGGAGCATGGGGATGGGAGAATGTCCCCAACCACAGGGTGCCCGTGGGGACCCACTCCAAACACTGGCCCTGCGGGGCGGGTGTGGTCTGCGGGGAGGCCCAAGGCCTGTGCCAGCATATGGGTGCCGCCGTGGGGGCAGTGATGGGTGACGGCGCCTGGCAGGGGGCTCTCTGGCCATTAGGGATGCGCGGCGTGTTCCTCGGCTGGGCTCTCCCGCCTGCCCCCGCACTCGCTGCCGGCTGCCAGGGACACTGTGAGCTGCCTGCTCCTGGCACCGGCGCAGGGTGAGTCAGCAGCGTCAGCAATGGTCAGGGCTGGGGCGGGGTCTTCTGGGCATCCCAGGGCACTCACCCCCTCCCCATGAGGGCTACAATGGAGGCAGGATGCCTGGGTTCCATCCCCAGCTCGGGTCGGGGGGTGGGAGTAGGGTCTAGTGGTTAGAGCAGGGGTTGGGGGGCTGGGAGTCAGGATGCCTGGGTTCCATCCCCAGCTTGGGGGGCGGGGAGTAGGGTCTGATGGTTAGAACAGGATTGGGGGCTGGGAGTCAGGATGCCTGGGTTCAGCTCTGGGAGGAGACCAGGGTGAATGATGGCACAGGAGGAGGTGGGGTGACTGGGAATCTGGACTCCTGGGTCCTCTTGGCAGCTCATTCTTTGCCTTGTTGGGTGACCTGGGGTGAGGCCCATCCCTTCTCAGTGCCTCAGTTTCCCATCAGCAGGAGAACTTGGGGTGGGGGCTCAGATGCTGTGACAGGCCTGGTGGGGAGGGGCAGCCAGCAGCCGGTGAGCCAGGGGGAAGGCAGGGGATGGGAAAGCGCAAGCCCCAATGCAGAGGGGGAGGGCGGGGGGGCAGGGCAGGCCCCTCCCCGTGGGTGGGCACAGGGGCGGGCAGGCCAGTGCTGTTCTTCCATCTGTCAGTGTGAGCAGAGAACCCAGCCGCGCTGCTTGGAGCTCCAGGCTGCCCCGGCTCAGGACCTGGCATGTGGTCGGGTGCTGGCAGCAGGATGGGACATGGAAGGGAATGGGGGTGTGAGCACACGATGTGGGGGGCCCAGATCTGAGAGCCCCCAGCACCTGCCATGTCCCAGGGCAGGAAGGACAGTGGCACGCAGCCCGAGGGCGACCACAAGCACGTCCGGGTGTGCCGCGCCGTCCGCATCTCCAGTCTGGTGGCACAGGAGGTAGGCAAGGTGGCATGAGGACGGGGCAGGGGCATGGGGACGGGGTAGGCAGGGACTGGGGAATGGGGGAGGGGCATGGTGAAGCTGGGGCAGGGGACAGGACAGGCAGGGACTGGGGCACAAGGACGGGGCAGGGGCTGGGGCACAGGGCAGGAGCCCGGGGACAGGACAGGCTGGGGCACGGGGTAGGGGCATGGGGACGGGGCAGGCAGGAGCTGGGGAATGGAGTAGAGGCATGGGGACGGGATGGCGGCTGGGGCGTAGGGAAGGGGCTGAGGGACAGGAGGGCAGGGCTGGGGGCTGGGGGCTTGGGCCAGTGGAGGGCCAGCACCCCGGCCCTGGGGACCAGCAGTGTGGGGCTAGCAGGGCTGGGCTGGTGGGCCCCATGAAGCTCCGGGGATGGAGCTGCCATGGCGACAGGGGTTCTCTGAGGGGGGACAAACATCCTCCCCTCCCCCACATCCTACCCCAGATGGCTTGATCTAGATTTACAGCAGGCTGGACTGAGTGGCATTGGCTTTAGCACATAGCAGACAGGAGCGTTTTATACCCCAGAGCGCCCCCGCACAGTGCCCTCCCAGCCCTGCTCCCCTCCCCCTGCAAAGCCCTGCACCCCCGACCGCTCCTCCCAATTGCCCCCCAAGCCCTGTACCCCTCCCCCTGCAGAGCCCTGCACCCCTGACCGCTCCTCCCAACTGCCCCCCCACACCCTGCTCCCCTCCCCCTGCAGAGCCTGGCACCCCCTGACTACCCCTCCACACTGCCCCCTCAAGCCCTGCTCCCCACCCCCTGCTGAACCCTGCACCCCCTGACTACCCCTCCACAATGCCCCCTCAAGCCCTGCTCCCCACCCCCTGCTGAACCCTGCACCCCCTGACTGCTCCTCCCAACTGCCCCCCAAGGCCTGCTCCCCTCCCCCTGCAGAGCCCAGCACCCCCTGATACCCCAAGCTCTGCACCCCTCCCCCTCCTGAGCCCGGTATCCCCTGACTGCCCATCCCTGCTGCCCCCCAAAGCCCTGCACCCCTCCCCCTGCAAAGCCCGGCAACCCCTGACTGCCTCTCCCCACTGCCCCCCCAAGTCCTGCTCCCCTCCCCCGGCAGAGCCCGGCACCCCCTGACCTCCCCTTCCCACTGCCCCCCGTAGGGGTGGGGTTGCCAGGGAGCAGGGTTTTGGTGTTAGAGGTGGCTGGACGTCACTGCGTCCTCCTGGTGCTGGGGATGGCGTGTGTCAAGGGAATGGCCTGGCCGTGACTTGGGGGGGTTGCTGGGTTCACATTTCAAAATCTGTGTCCCAGCAGGTGTTGTGTGGTCAGTGGTGTTCGGTACTGGTGTAACCATGGGTTACAGTGTCTCTGTGAGTGCTGGCTGCCCCGGCCGTTGGTGGTGGGCGTCTGTGTGCCCCTGGGTGCTGGGTGTCACTGGGGTGCTGGGTGTCTGTGCTTGGGGGTTCTGGCTGTCACAGCAGGTGTTGAGTATCTGTGCGCCCGCAGGTGCTGAGTGTCCCTGCGGGTGCTGAGTACCTGTGTGCCCGTGGGTCTGGGTCTCACTGCAGGTATTGGGTGTCTCTTTGCCCATGGGTGCTGGGTGTCACCATGGGTGTTGGGTATCTGTGTGCTCATGGGTGCTGGGTGTCTCTGTGGGTTTTGGGTATCTTTGTGCCCGTGAGTGCTGGGTGTCTCTGTGGGTGCTGCGTTATGTGACGGGGCAAGGTCAGATGGCTATCGGGAAAAGGTTGGAGACAGACATAGTAGTAGGGTGACCAGACAGCAAGTGTGAAAAATCAGGAAGGGAGTGGGGGCTAATAGGAGCCTATATAAGAAATATACCCCAAATTTGGGACTGTCCCTATAAAATCGGGACATCTGGTCACCCTATATATTAGCCCCAGGCTAAATAAATCCCTGTTACCAGGGTAAGCAAATGGCAGTTGCTTCAGGTCAATTAAGACACCTGGGTCCAACTAAGAGTCTTCCAGAAAGCAGTGAAGACAGCTAGGTTGATTGGGGCACCTGAAGCCAATCTGGGGTTGGCTGAAACTAGTAAAAAGCCTCCCAGTTAGTCAGGTGGGGGCGATGCTGGTTCTGGCAGGACCCAATGGAGAGTGCCAATTCAGGACAAACTGCTTAAAGCAGGGCAGTTACGGCCCAAGGCTGGGGTTTCTATGCTCACCAAGGCAAACCCAACCAGCCAGACAGAGAGGACTTTGGTCTCACCCCACTGGCTAATCACAAGTCACACAAGCGATTCCCTTAGACACCCTATTTTCCCAGTATCACCACCAGTGCCACTCGTTATGGGGACAGATGATTATGAAAACCAATCCCCCAGTAAAAGAAGAAAGGTTCTCTCGATCCCAAAGGACCAAGCCCCAGACCCCGGTCAATACACAAGTCAGATCTTACCCACAAATCACCCTGTCGCCAATCCTTTAGAATCTAAAATCTAAAGGTTTATTCATAAAAAGAAAAAGATAGAAATGAGAGCTAGAATGGGTTCAATGGAATCAATGACATACAGTCATGGCAAAGTTCTTGGTTCAGGCTTGTAGCAGTGATGGAATAAACGGCGGGTTCAAATCAAGTCTCTGGAGAACATCCCCAGCTGGGATGGGTCATTGAGTCCTTTGTTCAGAGCTTCCATTTGTAGCCAAGTCCCTCCAGAGGTCGGAAGCAGGATTGAAGACCAGATGGAGGAGCTGCAGCAGCTGTTTATAGTCTCTTGCCATGTGGTCTCTGCTTTCTTTGTCCCAAGGACAAGCTGCCCATCCCTTGGCCTGGAAACACCTCAGAGTTCTGTCCATAGGCAGGGCCCTGCACACCTGGCTGAGTCCCAAGGTGTGTCTGCCTTCTCTCAGTGGGTCACTTGTGTAGCTGATGGTTCTGAATGCATCCGATGAAATGAGCTGTAGCTCACGAAAGCTCATGCTCAAATAAATTGGTTAGTCTCTAAGGTGCCACAAGTCCTCCTTTTCTTTTTGCGAATACAGACTAACACGGCTGTTACTCTGAAACCTACCAAGGGTTGCTGCTATTAGGGTCCCTGAGCTAGAACCCGGAGTAGAGGGTGGGCCTGGGCTCCCCCTTTTCCTCCCCCCCGCCCCCCGATGAATCACAGAGACTGTGAAGCAACAGAGACTGTGCAAAGGAGGGTTGCTTCTTCCCACCTCCCTTGCTGGCTTATGATGAAAATGGCTCAGTAGGCTGTGACCTTCACCCCAGAGGAAGAAGGGTTACATGGAAGGTCACAGTGAGTCTCTGAGGCTGGCAGAATCCGCCTGGAAGCATGGGACCCACTGAGAGAAGGTCGGAACTTTTCCAGAACTGGTTTTAGAAGTGGGATCATCGTTCACAGTGTGATGGAAGAAAGAGATTAAAAAAAAAAGGGCGCACTGGTGTTTTGGGGTTTTGTTTTGTACCATGATGGAGGAGGTGGTGCGAACTCTGCTGCAAGCCACGGTGCCCAGCAGGAGGCCACCCGGGTTCAGGAAATGGCGCAACAGGGGTGTATGCAGCTACAGCAGGAAACCAACCAATTATTAATGGGCCAGGTGACCCAAGATTGTGCCCTCTTGAGGGAGGTGGTGGACCAGCTGAAGATCCTCACCACCCAGGCCTGGGGGTCTGATGGGACGTGAACCCTGAAGGCCACTGGTTGTCTGCCAAAGATGACATCAGGAGATGATGTAGAGGCATATCGCCTCTCATTTGAAAGGAGCAGGAGCAGGAGCAGCCTGCCCCAGGAGCAGTGGGCCAGCATTCTCGCCCCTTTTTTGTGTGGAGAGGCCCAGAAGGCCTACTTTGACTTGCCTGCCACGGATGCCACTGACTATACCCATCTGAAGGCAGAGATCCTAGGACGATCAGGGGTAACAGCAGCGGTAAGGGCCCAGAGGTTCCATGAGAGGAAATACCAGGAGAACAAACCCCCGAGGTCCCAGCTATTCGACCTCATACACCTCACGCGGAAGTGGTTACAGCCCAAGGTGTGCAGGCTGGAGGAGATTTTGGAGACCCTGGTCATGGACCATTACCTGTGGGGACTGCCACCAGATCTCCGCAAATGGGTAGGCAAGAACAAACCGTCCACCTACGACGAGATGATCATGCTGGTAGAAGGACGGATGACAGCCAGGGAACTGACCCGACTACCCAAGGAAGGCCCGTTTCGAAGCAAGCACCCGACCCCAACCCTGGAAGGTTGGGCGGCCAAACCCCTGGGGAATCCTAGGTGGAAGAAGGTGGGGGGGACGAAAACCAGTGGGGACCCCAGAAGGAAGGGATCGGCCTGAGTGGGGGGAACCCCGGGACTAAACCGCCTAACTCCTGTGATAGGGGAGTGAGTAGAAGCAAATCTAGATCTTATGAGTGTGGGGAGTGGGAACACATAGCAGCACAGTGTCCCAGCATCAAGGAGTCTATGCAATGTAATGGGGGATTGGGAGGTCCCATGCTCCCTTTTCCACCTTGCGGTCGTTGGGTGTCTGTGTGCCCATGGGTGCTGGGTGTCACTACATGTGTTGGGTATCTGTGTGCCTGCAGGTGGTGGGTGTCTCTGCGGATGGCGGGTATTTGTATGCCTGCATGTGTTGTGTGTCACTGTGGGTGGGGGGTATCTGTGCCCGTGGGTGCTGGCAGTCATTGTGGGTGTTGGGTATTTGGTCACGTAGGTGCTGGGTGTCACTGGGGGTGTTGGGTATCTGTGCCTGTGGGTGGTGGGTATCATTATGGGTGTTGGGTATCTGTGCCCATGGGTGGAGGCTCTCATTGTGGGTGTTGGGTATTTGGTCACATGGGTGCTGGGTGTCACTGTGGGTGGTGGGTATCTGTGCCCGTGGGTGCTGGGTGTCATTATGGGTGTTGGGTATCTGTGCCCATGGGTGGAGGCTCTCATTGTGGGTGTTGGGTATTTGGTCACATGGGTGCTGGGTGTCACTGTGGGTGGTGGGTATCATTATGGGTGTTGGGTATCTGTGCCCATGGGTGGAGGCTCTCATTGTGGGTGTTGGGTATTTGGTCACATGGGTGCTGGGTGTCACTGTGGGTGGTGGGTATCTGTGCCCGTGGGTGCTGGGTGTCATTGTGGGTGGTGGGTATTTGGTCACGTAGGTGCTGGGTGTCACTGTGGGTGGTGGGTATCTGTTCTCGTGGTTGTTGACTGTCACTTTGGGTGTTGGGTATCTGTGCCCATGGGTGCTTTCTCTCATTGTGGGTTTTGGGTATTTGATCACATGGGTGCTGGGTGTCACTGTGGGTGTTGGGTATCTGTGCCCATGGGTGCTGGCTCTAATTGTGGGTGTTGGGTATTTGGTCACATGGGTGCTGGGTGTCACTGAGGGTGGTGGGTATCTGTGGCCGTAGGTGCTGGGTGTCACTGCGGGTGTTGGGTATCTGTGCCTGTGGGTGCTGGCTCTCATTGTGGGTGTTGGGTATTTGGTCACATGGGTGCTGGGTATCACTGCGGGTGGTGGGTATCTGAGTTGAGGGGATTGGCTGCTGTGACGTGCCGGCAGTTGGTGTCACACAGGCTTTGGGTGATGTGGGAATTGGATGTTGGGTGCCGTATGACCTGGGTGTTTTCTCAGCAGATTGTTGTAACGTGGGCTTTTTGTATCCCTGCATTTGGGCTGTTCCTAAGCACCTAAGGAGTAGGGTCAGCACCCGTTTTGGGGTGTCTGTGTTGGATTTCTGGGTCTCACTGGGGTTTGGGCCATCATGGCTCTGCAGAGGCTGGGCTCCCATGGCACCATGGGCGCTGGGCATCTGGGTCACTGCGGGCATGAGCTATGTGGGTCGCAGTGGGTGTCAGGTATGTGGGTCACCGTGGGCATCAGCTGTGTGGGTCGCCGCGGGCGCTGGGCATCTGGGTCGCTGTGGGCAGCAGCTGTGTGGGTCGCTGCGGGCGATGGGTATGTTGATCGCCATGGGCGTCGAGTATGTGGGTCGCTGCGGGCGTCGGGTATCTGGGTCGTCGTGGCCATCAGCTACGTGGGCTGCCGTGGTCAGTAGGTATCTGGGTCGTCCTGAGCGTCAGGTATGTGGGTTGCTGTGGGCGTTGGGTATCTGGGTCTTCCTGAGCGTCAGGTATGTGGGTCACTGTGGGCGTTGGGTATCTGGGTCGTCCTGCGTGTCAGATTTGTGGGTCGCCACGGGTGTCCGGTATGTGGGTCGCCGCAGGCATCAGGTATGTGGGTCGCCGCGGGCACTGGTCTTGGGAAGTGTTGGGTACAGCAGAACCTCAGCGTTGCGAACACCTCGCGAACGGAGGTTGTTGGGAACTCTGAACACAATGTTGTGGTTCTTTCCAACGTTTCCAGCTGAATGGTGACTTCACGCAGCTTTGGAGCTTTACTGTGTAGACAGAAATGCTGCTTTTAACTGTGACAAAGCGGGACTGTTCTTAATGTTTCCTCTGAATAGTGTGGGGGTGCCTCAGTTCTTAAGTATCTAGGTCGTGGGGTAAGGGTGTATGATCATTGCAGAGCCCTAGAGGGCAGGGGTGTGCAGGGGTCTGGACACAGAGAATGGCCGACACCCTGTTTCCTGGCCACTGATGGCCTGGGCCCTTCTCCCCTGCAAGGTGAGAGCTAAAGAGTTGGAGAAAAAAGGAATCAGGTGACCTCCTGGCTCGGGGAAAGGGACAGAGCTCAGAGGAGGAGGGGCTGGAGGGAGTTTCAGTTTGGGGCTGGCTGGGACATGGAGTGAAAGGCAGACAGGGTTGTCTGGCTCCCTGCCCCCCAAAATGGACCCAGCTGAGGGGTCCTGTTCTCTGCATCTACAAGCTCTGTGTTAGACCATGTTCCTGTCATCTAATAAACCTTCTGTTTTACTGGCTGGCTGAGAGTCCCGTCTGACTGCGGAGTTGGGGGGCAGGACCCTCTGGCTTCCCCAGGACCCCGCCTGGGCGGACTCGCTGTGGGAAGCGCACGGAGGGGCAGAGGAGGCTGAATGCTCCGAGGTCAGACCCAGGAAGGTGGGAGCCGGGTGAGCTGTGTGTCCTGCAGACAGGCTGCTCACAGGAAGGCGACTTCCCCAGAGTCCTGCCTGGCTTTGTAGGGAGCAGATCCAGAGCATCGCCCGGGGACTCCATGACATTAACCAGCTTCATTTCAACGAAACAAGCCCAGAAACAGTTTCCTTCATTTGTCAATTCTTAAAAAATCTTTCTAGTCGTTCACGTTTCAGACTGTACTGGGTGTGCTTTTCTTTATGTCTGTCACAGGGTCCCAAGCTGGGTGCTCTGGGACCGCTCACCCTGAAGTCAGAGCGCACTCGCTCAGAGCGCACTCTCACCATGGCAAGCTTCAGCGTCTCCTGGGTCTGACCTCAGAGCGATCAGCCCCCTGTTCACCCCGTGAGCTCCCCGCACCTGGGGAGCCTCACATGCCCCAAAGGGCCCAGCCCCACACTCCGCAGCCAGCTGTGACTCCCAGCCAGCGTGTGACACAGACAGGTTATTAGTCGTAGAACAGCTTGTCAGCACAGGGAACAGAAGTTACAGCCAAGTCCATCTTGGCGGGGCGGGGGGGGGGGCGGATCCAGAGCCCTGGGCTTTTCCCCTGAGTCCCAAACCAGACTGACCCCTTCCATCTGCCTGGCCTGTCACACCCAGCTTCCCCATCTCAGGACTTTGTCTCTTTCTCAGGGAAAACAGGTTACCTGGTCTCTTTGTTCTCCAACACCGGGCCAGATCATCAGATGTCAGGATACAGTGTCAGCCTGGCAGGCAGTCAGCATCACACCTACCCTCTAGGGGTCTCTGCAATGATCACACACCCTTATCCCACCACCTAGACACTTGAATAACACAGAGGGAAAACTGAGGCACACACAGTATTCGGAGAAAACATCAGGAACATTCCCACTTCCTCACACTTAGCTGCTGCCTGATTGTGAACTGCTGGTGCCAAGTGAGGTGTGTGGTTAACGGGTCAGTTTGTAACTCTGAGGTTCTACTCACTGTATCTGGGTCGCAGAGGTTGTTGGTATCTGGATTGCTGTGGGTGCTGGGGCATGGAGGGTGTTGGGTATCCAACATGCCATGGGCTTCGGGTCACCTCATCTGTGCTGCTCCGCGGCGGGTGTTTGATGGCAGCAGGGTTGGGTGGTGCTGTGCGTGTGTGTTAGTGTGGCTGTTAGGTGTGTGTATCAGTGATACAGCGCTAGCCGCCGGCCCAGAGACCCACCTGCCGATACAGTTTCATGTCAATACAATGCCCTGTTGTGGGCAGGATGAGCTCAGCACGGGTTGCCAAGGGGTGAGAGGAAATGGAGCCCTTGGCTGGCTGTCAGGACCTTGTCTGTATATGCAGGTCCGGGGACATGAATGGTGATACGGTGCTACACCGGCTCTGCGAGGGGCATGTCCGCAAGCCCAGAGCTCCCAGCCCGAAGCCTGGCTCCCCTGCCTGGGTGCTGGCACTGCTCCTGGGCACCTCTGCAGGTGAGCGGTGGCTCCTGGACTGAGAATGCTGTGTGTGTCTGTGTGCGCGTGGGGTCGCTGTGTGTATCGGGAAGCGGTGTTGCGGTGTCTGTGTGTACGTGGGGTTGTTGTGTTTATCGGGAGTGGGAGTTGCAGGGCCTGTATATGTGTCGGGGTGATGTCAAGGATCACTGCATGCATCTGAGGGTGGGGGTGTTGCAGTTTCTGTATGTGGGTGACATCAAGGATCATTGTGTATCTGGAGGGGTTGTTGCAAAGTGTACGTTGTGTTAGGGTGTGTTGCCCTGTCTGTGTGTGTGTCGGGGTGATGTCAAGGATCAGTGTGTGTATCGGGAGGGGTTGTTGCCGTGTCTGTGTGTGTGTCAGGGTGATGTCAAGGATCAGTGTGTGTATCTGGATGGGTTGTTGCCGTGTCTGTGTGTGTGTCAGGGTGATGTCAAGGATCAGTGTGTGTATCTGGAGGGGGTGTTGCCCTGTCTGTTTGTGTGTCGGGGTGATGTCAAGGATCACTGTGGGTAACGGGAGGGGTTGTTGCCGTGTCTGTGTGTGTGTCGGGGTGATGTCAAGGATCAGTGTGTGTATCGGGAGGGGTTGTTGCCATGTCTGTGTGTCTGTGGGGTGATGTCAAGGATCAGTGTGTGTATCTGGAGGGGGTGTTGCCCTGTCTGTGTGTGTGTCGGGGTGATGTCAAGGATCACTGTGGGTAACGGGAGGGGTTGTTGCCGTGTCTGTGTGTGTGTCGGGGTGATTCAAGGATCAGTGTATGTATCGGGAGGGGTTGTTGCCGTGTCTGTGTGTGTGTCAGGGTGATGTCAAGGATCAGTGTGTGTATCTGGAGGGGGTGTTGCCCTGTCTGTTTGTGTGTCGGGGTGATGTCAAGGAGCAGTGTGTGTATCGGGAGGGGTTGTTGCCGTGTCTGTGTGTGTGTCGGGGTGATGTCAAGGATCACTGTGTGTATCGGGAGGGGTTGTTGCCATGTCTGTGTGTGTGTCGGGGTGATGCCAAGGATCACTGTGGGTATCAGGAGGGGTTGTTGCCATGTCTGTGTGTGTGTCGGGGTGATGTCAAGGATCACTGTGGGTAACGGGAGGGGTTGTTGCTATGTCTGTGTGTGTGTCGGGGTGATGTCAAGGATCACTGTGGGTAACGGGAGTGGTTGTTGCCATGTCTGTGTGTGTGTCGGGGTGATGTCAAGGATCAGTGTGGGTAACGGGAGGGGTTGTTGCCATGTCTGTGTGTGTGTCGGGGTGATGTCAAGGATCACTGTGGGTAACGGGAGGGGTTGTTGCTGTGGGGCACAGCGGAGTGGGCTGGGGAGCTGGTGCCGTGGAAAGGGCAGGGAGGTGTTTGAGTGACTCTGCCAGAGTCCCCATAGACCAGGGCAGGCTGGCTTGCAGTGGCCAAAGTGAACTGGGGCACCCAAGTGACTAGGAGTGACTTGGGCACTGCCCATCCTGGAGGAGGAGTGTCCCCTCTGCCCAGCCGAGGCTGCCAGCTCGCTCCTACTCCCCTGCCAGCCCCAGAGCTCCCCGGCCTGGCCTGAGGCCCCGTGCCCACTCCCCGCCCTGGCCTAGGTGCCCTGAATGGAGGCTCTGGAGCTCGGCCTGGCTGGGGGGCTGGATGCTCTCTGTGCAGCCCTCTGGATTCTGGGGCAACCAGGAGCTGGGCTGGTCCCTGGTGCAAGTGAGTGCAGCCCCCAAGCTGCTCCGCAGGTACCCATGGCTCAGCCCCCTCCGTAGACAATGGGGCTGCGCTGGCTCCCCGGGGCCCGTGCTGCCAGAGGAACGAGCGTGGGAATTGGGGCAGGTGTCCAGGCCATGTCACCTGCTCTGGGGTGGGTGAGGAGTGGCCAGAGCTCACAGCAGTAGGCCCTGGTGTGCGAGGGCGGGGCGGGAAGTGGCTGGCGGGGGTGCCGTTCTCCGTGTGGGCAGCGGGTGGCAGGAGCTGGGGGGGTGCAGTAACCCAGACCTGAGGGGATGGGGCAGGGGGAGTTACAATGAGACCACACCCCCGTGGGGGATGCTGATTCTCAGCCCCAGGAGATGGAGGGGGCACTGCCCACTGGGGATCCAGCACCTGCCCACATCCCGCCTGCCCTGCCCGGGGGGTAGTGGTGCCCACAGTCGAGCCTGAGACGCCACAGTGACGGGCTGAAGAGAAGAGAGCCTGGCCTGGTGCTGGGGGGAAGGCACAAAGCTGAGGGGAAACTGGGGCGCAACCCCTGCGCTGGGAGCAGGCTGGGCTCCTCTGAAGGGCTCAGTAACTGGCTGCAGCTGCCTCTGTCCGTCCTTCCTTCCCTCCCCAAAGGGACCAGTGCCCTTGGAAGCCCTCTGTGCCTGAGGCTTATTCCTCTGCCACCCGCCAGCCCCAGCCGGGGACCCCAGATCAGATGCTGGCAGGGCAGGTGGGCAGCCATTGATGCTTCTGCGGGGTTGGGGGGCTGCGCAGGGATGCGCTCCCTTGTCAGGGCTGGCCCCAGTGCGGTGTCAGGGGGCACGGTGTTGTGGGTACAGGGGGCGCTGGGCTGTGGGGTTCAGGGCATACTCTCCCCTCTGTCAGGGCTGGCCCCAGTGCGGCGTCAGGGGGCACGGTGTTGTGGGTACAGGGGGCGCTGGGCTGCGGGGTTCAGGGCATGCTCTCCCCGCTGTCAGGGATGGCCCCAGTGCGGCATCAGGGGGCGCTGGGCTGTGGGGGGCAGGTTCTGGGGCAGAGGTAAAGCCAAGGTCCCAGTCCCTCGTGGTTGTTAACGCTCCCTAACTCTTCCCCGTGTCAGTGTCTTTTCCATGCCCCAGCTTGGCCCCCCAACACGGCCTCCCTCCGTCCCCCTGTGGGGAGCCACAGTTCAGGTTCCCCTTCACTTCCTGCCCCACAGTATTGTGTGTCGCAGAGCTGCTGTGCCCCTCCCCAGAGGCAGCTGCCTCAGCTCTGGGGGAGAGCCCAACACCCCTGTGCAGGAGGCTGGGGCCAGAGACTGGGAGATGCGGCAATGCCAGGGCCCAGCCAGGACCTGGGTCTAGCACAGGGGGTGGGCTGGGTGTCCCCTGGGTACCCCTTCCTGCCTTCCCAGGCGTCCCCAGCGCAGAGCCAGGATTTGTCCCAATTTGCCGCGTCCCAGGTTAATTTTAGAGCCAGGAGCCGGCTGCTTGGGTTGGTTCCTAGGTAACCGGCCCCCTGCTCCCCCGCAGCCCCCCCCCAACCGACCCGCCTGCCCAGCCCAGCTAAAAATGGAACAGGAGGGGAGAGAGAGCAGCTCCCTCTTAAAGGGACAGTGCTGCCGGGCAGCCCAGCTTGCTCGGGTGACCCACTGACCCCACTAGCAGACCACTGCCTCCTCCATCCCCTGCATGGGCTTGAGCCCCCCTTTCCACAGCCCCCACAACCTCCTCCCCTACGCCTGTCATGTCACATGCACCCATAACCTCCCCCTGACCTGTGTCACGCACAAACTCGCACACGTGTGCCCTGTGCTGCCCCGGACGCACACTGACCCAGAGCAGATCCGTGCCCCGCCCCCAGGCGTGCGAGAGGAGCGCTGCACTGTGCCCTTAAGGGGGGACGCTGGCGAAAGCCCCAGGGGGAGTGGCCCACAGTCCAGGCTGTGCAGGGCAGGGGGAGGGGAAGGGGGGTTCGGTCCGAGGACCTGGCCTGCCCCTCCCCAGCTGTGAGGGAGGAGCGGGGGAGGGACGTGCTCACACGCGGGTGCCCAGGCTCACGCATGCTGACACAGGGACACCTGCGTGCCCCGCTCTGCCCCTCACAGGCACACACCCTTCCGCTCACACACACCTCCGCACACGCCGAGAAACGCCATTGCTGACACCGCCGGGACCTCCGTCCATGCACGCCCAGCCAGGGCCCTGGGGCGGGCACACGCCCATGCTGCCACTCGGGCTCCCTGAACACGTGCTCCACACGCTGGTGCCGGGATGCACACTCATCGCCCTGTGCTGACATCTGCACACACGTGCTCTCCTCCCCGGGTTAGCTGCTGGGATGGCACCAACTCCACCTGATCCAAGCACACCCGTGCCAGGGAGCTCCCCGGCCCCTGCCCGGCCACGCCGCCGGCCCCACCACGAGCCCTGCCTCATCTTGCCAGCCCCTTGGTCTTACTCAGACTCTGCACAAGTGTTGTCCTAGACACCCCCGTTCCTGGGGCTGCGGCCCTGCCTGCTGCTGCCAGGGGTCCTCGCACCCCCACGAGCCATCCCTGCCCCAGGGGCAGGACAGGCCTCCCATTGCTCGCCAGCACCACAGAAAGTCCCAGGGTCGCGGGCTGGCTCCCTCTTGGGGACTGGGGGTAGCCCAGAGTGCTGCCCCGGGGACGTGCCAGGGAGGGACTGCATGCTGCTGGGTGAGGCGACACACAGGGACTCTCTGTCTGCCTGGGGGCTCCTGCCACCCTGGGGTGCTCTCGGCTGCATGTGGGCAGGAGCCCCCGCTGTCTCGGGGTTAATGGGCGGGGGAGGGGTGCCCACGCACCCGCTGGCTCTTTGTTGCTGTGAGAGCAGGGCAGGCTGGGTAAAATTTCCGCCCCAATAATTTTCTCTCCACTCGGCGTGTCTCCCTCGCTCCCTTGCTGGCTGGCAGCTCTGTCACTCGCTCCGTCCTCTCTCCCGCCTGGGTCCTTGCTCCCCACGGACGCCCATGCCTCTTCCCCAGGGTGCCCGCAGGCAGGAGCTGCCCACTGCGGGTTCTGCACAGGGGCAGCAGGATGGCAGCGGAGTGGCTCCCCGGTGCCCCATGGGTGCCCCCCAGGCGTGTAGCTTGTGGTGAGCCTGGACGCCGCACCATGGGCTCAGCGTGGTACGCAGGGCGGCCGTGAGGATGCTGGCTTCCCTCCTGCAGCTACTCCAGGAGTTCTCAGGCCCCCCCAGCGCCACCCCCCAGGCCAGAGCGGGACCCATGCCTGGCATCTCCCTGTGTGGCACCTTCCTCTGCCTGGATAGCGATGCGCCCTGTGGAGCTGGGCAGGGCCGGGAGGAGAAGGTACAGACAGTTCCCGGACTGGAGGGGCTGGCAGTGTGGTCCCTCTGCTGCCAGGCAGCAATGGATGAGCTGGGTCTGGGAGCTGAGCCAGGCCTTGGCAGCGTGTCCCCTCTGGGGCTCCAATCCCGCCCCGGGACGGGGTCTGGCTGGTCAGGGGGGCGGGGAATGGGACACAGGGCCTGTCCCCTCTGGGGCTCCAATCCCGCCCCGGGACGGGGTCTGGCTGGTCAGGGGGGCGGGGAATGGGACACAGGGCCTGTCCCCTCTGGGGCTCCAATCCCGCCCCGGGACGGGGTCTGGCTGGTCAGGGGGGCGGCGAATGGGACACAGGGCCTGTCCCCTCTGGGGGGCTCTGATCCCGCCCCAGGCCAGGGTGTGGCTGGTCAGGGGGGCGGGAATGGGACACAGGGCCTGTCCCCTCTGGGGCTCCAATCCCGCCCCGGGATGGGGTCTGGCTGGTCAGGGGGGCGGTAATGGGACACTGCTCCCATGTGGGGCAGGGGGAGTAGAATCAGCTGCACTGTCGCTCCCAGCTGCTCTCCCCGCAGTGGGGGTTTGCCCTGGGGAGGGGCGGGCGCTGTCTGCCTCCTCAGTGCAGCCTTGGGCCTGGGCTAGGGGGTTGAGTCCTGTGGGGTGGTGGGATCATGGATGAGAGCACCCCCTGCTGCTCAGAGGCCGGAGAGCCTGGTGCTGACTTGGGGGGCTGGAGGGAGGGTGAAGTCTCTGTGTCTGCTGAGTGTGGGAGCTGGAACGTACCCCGAGGGTCCCGGACGCCAGGGTTCCACCTCTAACGGTACTGCTGCTGCGGTGGGTTTACTTGGGGCCAGATCAGCGTCTCGCTGGGCTTCCGGCTGCATGTGGTTGGACTTGGCAGCACATTGTCAGGGCAGGGAGAGCCCTGCGGGATCGGGGCTGCCACCTCTGTGCCGGGGAGGGACCGCCTTTCGGGCTCTGTGTCGGGGGAAGGCATCAGCCACGGTCCGTGACCTGAGGTGCCCAGCCTAGGGGGGTCAGAGGGTGGATAGTGTTTACAGACACGGCTGCATTTGTTCCTTGTTTCGGGTCATTACATAAACCTGAGCCCGTTCTCCCCACCTGCCCGTGACTTGGCACATGCCAGCCAGCTCTGCAGGGAGAGCAGGGCTGTGATTCCCTGCTGGAGGAGAGCGCGCTGTGGGGAGCCCCCGACCTCCCCAGCGCCCCGAGCTGCCTGGCTCGGCTCAGCCGTGGCCAAGGGGGCAGGACCATAGCCTGTGCCGTAGGGGGCAGGAGAATCAGGGGAGATGGGCTGCATATGAGGGGTCAGGAGTGAGGGGCACCAGCAGAGCTGAGGGGGGCAGAAACCCTGTCTGGGCTGGCAGGGGCTGCGGGTCGGGAGTGAGGGGCGCCGGCAGAGCTGGGGGGCCAGGGCTGGGCTGGCAGGGGCTGCGGGTCGGGAGTGAGGGGCGCCGGCGGAGCTGGGGGGGGCAGGGCGGAGCTGGCAGGGGCGTCGGGAGTGAGGGGCGCTGGCGGAGCTGGGGTGGGCAGGGCGGAGCTGGCAGGGGCTGCGGGTGGGGAGTGAGGGGCGCCGGCGGAGCTGGCAGGGGCTGCGGGTGGGGAGTGAGGGGCGCCGGCGGAGCTGGGGGGGGCAGGGCGGAGCTGGCAGGGGCTGCGGGTGGGGAGTGAGGGGCGCCGGCGGAGCTGGGGTGGGCAGGGCGGAGCTGGCAGGGGCTGCGGGTGGGGAGTGAGGGGCGCCGGCGGAGCAGGGGGGGGCAAGGCTGGGCTGTCAGGAGCTGCGGGTGGGGAGTGAGGGGCGCCGGCGGAGCAGGGGGGGGCAAGGCTGGGCTGTCAGGAGCTGCGGGTGGGGAGTGAGGGGCGCCGGCGGAGCTGGGGGGGGCAGGGCGGAGCTGGCAGGGGCTGCGGGTGGGGAGTGAGGGGCGCCGGCGGAGCTGGGGGGGGCAGGGCGGAGCTGGCAGGGGCTGCGGGTGAGGGGCGCCGGCGGAGCAGGGCTGGCTGCTCTCGGCCTAGCTGGGCCAGGCTCTGGTGATTTGCTTTCAGGGAAGCCTTCTGCTTGTGTTGCCAGCGCTGCCTAGCAGTGGAGGACAGGGGAGGGAGCTGCCTTGCTGGGGAGTCCCGGAGGTGGGTGCTGTGGGGGGCAGCTTGTTCCCCTGCAGATCTGGAGGGTGCTGAGAGCTGACATGGCCAGAGCCAAGGGTCCTGTCTGGGGAGGGTCCAACAGGCCCCCGGGTGCGTTTTGGGGGGTTCCGCAGGGAGCAGCTCCTGGCCCAGTGCTGGCCAGGGTCTGTACTCCGGTTCTGGCAGAAAAGAGCAGATGGTTGCTGGCCAAGTTTGCCAATGAGCCGAGGTTGGGGGGTGGGGACAGGTCAGGGGTCCGGAGTGCCCACATCGCGGTGGGGGTCGTGTGGACGAGATGTGCCTTACTCTGGCTAACCGCACGGGCAGCCAGCTGGGGCCAGGGTGGGAGTCGCGCTCCCCAGATGGGGCTGTATCCTGAGGAGCAGCAGCTCGGGGAAGGACCTGGGGGTTGTGGGGAAAGCAGCCAAACACGGGCACCATGCAGGGCTGTGGCCAGAAGCAGACAGAGGGGCCACACTCAGCAAAGGGCCACAGGGATGAGCCAAGGGCTGGGACACCTGCCTCCCATGAGGGGCTGCCGGAGCTCGCTGGGTTAGTGTCTCCAGGAGAGGGGTCGGCGGTGCCATAAGCGCCGTCTACAGGTGCCCAGAGCCCGGTCTGTGCAGGGGAGGGGTTGGCGGTGCCCGGAGCCCGGTCTGTGCAGGGGAGGGGTCGGCAGTGTCGTGAGCGCCGTCTGCAGGTGCCCGGAGCCCAGTCCGTGCAGGGGAGGGGTTGGCGGTACCCAGAGCCCAGTCCGTGCAGGGGAGGGGTTGGCGGTGCCCAGAGCCCGGTCTGTGCAGGGGAGGGGTCGGCAGTGTCGTGAGCGCCGTCTGCAGGTGCCCGGAGCCCAGTCCGTGCAGGGGAGGGGTTGGCGGTACCCAGAGCCCGGTCTGTGCAGGGGAGGGGTTGGCGGTGCCCGGAGCCCGGTCTGTGCAGGGGAGGGGTTGGCGGTGCCCGGAGCTGTCACGGAGTGTGGGGGAGTCCAGGCCCTGCACCCCTCTTCCTGGGATTCACTGAGACTCTCAGCCAGCCAGTAAAACAGAAGGTTTATTGGACAACAGGAACACAGTCCAAAACAGAGCTTGTGGATACAACCAGGACCCCTCAGTCAAGTCCTTCTGGGGGAGCAGGGAGCTTAGACCCCAGCCCTGGGATTCCCTGTGTTCCTCCACCCAGCCCCAAACTGAAACTAAACCCACCCAGCAGGTTCCCTGCTGCAGCCTCTGTTCACATTCCTGGGCGGAGGTGTCACCTCCCCCTCCCCCTCCTGGCTCAGGTGACAGGCTCTCAGGTCTCCCATCCCCAGGGCACATTCCCAGGTCAACACTCCCCCCTCCCTGCTGAGTCACATCCTCACATCTCTCCCCCCTTCGAGACTGAACTGAGCGGGGTCACTGAGACCAGTGACCTGGGGAAGTTCGGGGCCCCCTCTCCGGGACAGCGCATCCGCTATCAGGTTGGCCCTTCCCTTCACGTGGACCACGTCCATGTCGTAATCCTGCAGGAGCAGGCTCCACCTCAGGAGTTTGGCGTTGGCTCCTTTCATCTGGTGCAGCCAGGTCAGGGGAGAGTGATCGGTGTAGACGGTGAAGTGTCGCCCGAAGAGATAGGGCTCTAGTTTCTTGAGGGCCCACACCATGGCCAGGCACTCCTTCTCGATGGCCACGTAGTGTTGCTCCCGGGGTAGCAACTTCTTGCTCAGGTACACGATGGGGTGTCTCTCCCCCTTTTCATCCTCCTGCGTTAACACTGCCCCCAGCCCCCTGTCTGAGGCGTCGGTGAACACCACAAAGGGCTTGTCAAAGTCTGGGTTTGCCAGAACTGGGCCACTGACCAGAGCCTCCTTCCATATAACAGTTTGAAGGCGAAAATCCGGTAGACTCCTGGGGCACCTTCCTGTACGCGAACAGCAGGTGAGGTAAGTACTTGTCCCAATCCTGCGGGTGCTGGTTCATAAAGGTTTTCAGCATCATCTTTAGCGTCCCGTTAAACCTCTCCACCAGCCCATTGGACTGGGGGTGATAAGCTGAGGCCCAGTCGTGCCGGACCCCACATTTCCCCACAAGCACTGGAGCAGGGCCGACATGAAGTTGGATCCTTGGTCTGTCAAGACTTCCTTGGGGAACCCCACTCGGCTGAAAATGGTCAGGAGCGCATCGGCCACGGTGTCTGCTTCAATGGAAGCTAAGGGCACTGCCTCGGGGTAGCGGGTGGCGAAATCTACCACCACCAGAATGTATTTCTTCCCCGACCGAGTCATCTTGCTGAGAGGCCCCACGATGTCCATAGCCACCTTCTGGAAAGTCTCCTCTATGATGGGCAAAGGTCTCAAAGCCGCTTTCCCCTTGTCCCGGGCCTTCCCCACCCTCTGACAGGGGTCGCAGGATCGGCAATACTGCTGGACCGTGGTAAAGACCCCGGGCCAGTAAAAGTTCTGTAGCAACCTCTGCCGGGTGCGCCGGATTCCCTGGTGCCCTGCGAGGGGGATGTCATGGGCCAGGTACAGTAGCTTGCAGCGATACTTCTGGGGGACCACCAGCTGCCTCCTGATCCCACAGGACTCTACTTCCCTTTTGGGAGCCCATTCTCGGTACAGGAACCCCTTCTCCCACAGGAACCTCTCCTGGCAGCCTCTCCTCATGGTCCGTACCACACCGAGGTCGGCCAGGTCCCTGAGCTTCCGCAAGGAGGGATCTTTCCTCAACTCGGCCTGGAACTCAGCGGCTGGGGAAGGGATGGGGCCCGGTTCCCCCTCAGTGGCCAGGTCTGAGGCCTCCGCCTCTCTGAGCCGTGCCCCTCGGCGCTCCCTCCCCACCAGGGTAGGGTCCTGGACCTCCGGTGTGGTACCCTCCCGAAGGTCAGGGCGCAGTGCCCCTCACTGGCTCTGGCTACAGGTCACAACCAGGGCGGTCTGGGGGTTGCTTGGCCAGTCCTCTAGGTCTCCCCCCATCAAAACCTCAGTGGGCAAATGGTGGTGCACCCCCACGTCCTTGGGGCCCTCCTTGGCCCCCCATTTCAGGTGTACCCTTGCTACAGGCACCTTGAATGGGGTCCCGCCCACCCCTGTCAGGGTCAGGTAGGTGTTGGGCACCACCCGATCTGGGGCCACCACCTCGGGCCGGGCCAGCGTCACCTCCGCGCCCGTATCCCAGTATCCATTGACCTTCCTCCCATCCACCTCCGAGGGAACAAGGCACTCTCTCCGGAGGGACAGCCCCGCGCCCACCCTGTAAACCGAGCACCCTGAGTCCAGAGCCTCCAGCCCTCTGGCGGAGCTGGCCTGCGGTACTCTTCCCTCCTGAGCAGGTGGTAGACTGGCAGCCCCCCTTGCCTGGGTTGTCTGCCCCTCGTCCAGCTGAGTCCCTACCCAGTTAACCCTGGGTAGGTTGGGTCTGTTCCGTCTGTCCCTGAGCCCGGGGCACTGGGTCCGTACGTGGCCTCTCTGGCCACAGTGATAGCAGCTCAGGTCACGTTGGTCCCCTCGAGCGGGTCGGAGGGGCCCGACGCCAGACGTTCCCCTTTGGAGGGGGTTCTCCCTATTTCCCCGCTGGGAGGTCCCATGGTGACTCTCTCTCTGCATCGGGGGGGGCCTGTTCTTTTGGGGCTCCTCCCGGCTACCCCGTGACCGACTGTTCACAAACTCGTCGGCCAGCTGCCCTGCGTGCTGGGGGTTCTCTAGCTTTTTGTCCACCAGCCACAGCCTCAGGTCGGAAGGGCACTGTTCATACAGTTGCTCCAGTACGATTAGGTCAAGCAGGTCCCCTTTAGCTCGGGCCCCAGCTGTCCACTTGCGGGCATACCCCTGCATCCGGTTGACCAGTTGTAGGTAGGTGACCTCAGGCGTTTTACGCTGACTCCGGAACCTTCTCCGGTACATCTCCGGTACATTTGGGTCAGCCCAAACTCACGGAGTCGGGCCTGTTTGAACAGTTCATAGTCCCCTGCCTCTGCCCCTGTCATTCGGCTGTACACCTCCACGGCTTTGGGGTCCAGTAAGGGGGTGAGGAACTGGAGCCTGTCTGCAGGGTCAACCCTGTGCATCTCGCAGGCATTCTCAAAGGCCGTCAGGAAGCTATGTCCTCCCACTCCTTCCGCTGGGCCAGGAAGCATTTATCAAAGCTCCTTGCAGTCTTGGGTCCCCCCGCACTCACCGCAGCCGGGGCCCCACTGCTCCTCAACCTGGCCAGCTCCAGTTCGTGCTGTCTTTGTTTCTCCTTCTCCTGACGTTCCCTCTCCTTCTCCTCCTGCTCATGTTGACGTTGTTTCTCCTCATGTTGACGTTGTTTCTCCTCATGTTGACGTTTTTCATGATCCTCCAGCTCCCTCATTTTCATCTCCCTCTCCCATTCCAGCTGCATCCGCTCCAGGGATGGGGAGCTCCGCCGGGAGGATCCCCTGCTGGCTGCCGGGGTGACCCCGGTATTCGCCGGGCTTCCCCCAACCCCTCCCCCAGGCCTAGGTAGGAAGGGTCTCAGGATGTCCTGGGCAGCAGTCTGACCCCTCCCAGCCCGGTCAGGCCCCAGGGCCCAGGCTGCGTCCACTGGGCGGCTTCCCTCATGAACAGGGATCGGGTCATCCAAGCGATCCCTCTCCTCCAATTGGGCAATCAGCTGTTCCTTGGTGGACCTCCCGATGCGCAGCCCCCTCTGCCTGCACAGCTCCACCAGGTCGCTCTTCAGGCATTTAGCGTACATCTCCCTGCTGGCCACTCGCAGGCCGGGCAGCTTCCCACGGTTTCCAGGAAAAGCCCTTAGTGTGCCAGTCCTTCTTGAGGTCACCACCTCTTTGCCAGGGTCGAGCTGCAGACTCTTCCGCCCCTGGGACCGCTCACTGCGATCCCCGGGGGACCCAGTTACTGCAAAAGTCCTTCTGTCTGGTCACACACTCCCAGGGGTTAAACGCCCCCTGAAACCGTCTCTCTTTGAATCTTCAGCACGCCTGGTCCCCGTCACTCCCCCTTCGTTTTACTGTTCCCTAGTCACTTACTGCAGGAAGCGCCGTTCACGGGGTGCAGTACATCCCACTGCTGCCACCAGTTGTCACGGAGTGTGGGGGAGCCCAGGCCCTGCACCCCTCTTCCTGGGATTCACTGAGACTCTCAGCCAGCCAGTAAAACAGAAGGTTTATTGGACAACAGGAACACAGTCCACAACAGAGCTTGTGGGTACAACCAGGACCCCTCAATCACGTCCTTCTGGGGGAGCAGGGAGCTTAGACCCCAGCCCTGGGGTTCCCTGTGTTCCTCCACCCAGCCCCAAAATGAAACTAACCCCCGCCCCCAGCAGGCTCCCTCCTGCAGCCTGTCTTCACATTCCTGGGCAGAGGTGTTACCTCCCCCTCCTGGCTCAGGTGACAGGCTCTCAGGTCTCCCATCCCCAGGGCACATTCCCAGGTCAACACTCCCGCCTCCCTGCTGCGTCACATGGTCACAGGAGCCCAGTCCGTGCAGGGGAGGGGTCCGCGGTGCCGTGAGTGCCGTCTGCAGGTGCCCAGAGCCCAGTCTGTGCAGGGAGGGGTTGGCGGTGCCCGGAGCCTGATCTGTGCAGGGGAGGGGGCTCTGCGGTAGACAGCCCTTGGGTCCAGTAGGCAGGGCCCGGATGAGAGCCGCTGGCTGGAGCTGAACCAGACCTGCCCTGGCTGGGAATAAGGAGCCAGTTTTCCCTGGGGATGGTCGGCCCCTTTGGAACGACTGACTGGGCCGGGGGGGGGCGGGTGTCTGGCACGCAGGGCCAGTGACTCCAGGCTGGGTGTGTGTGAGGGGTGTGGAGTGTTGACCTGGGGATGTGATGTGGGAGTTTTACTGGTCCCGGCTGCATTGGTGCTGGATGGTGGTGGGATATCAGGGTGTGTGACCTGAGCCTGTAACCTGGGCCCAGGAGGGGGCTGGGACCAGGTGATACCCTCTGGCCAAAACTGGACAAAGGCTGGAGGAGCCAGGGCTGTGGCTGGGGGAGACGGCTGGAGGGGGTTTGCGTTTGGTGCTGGCTGGGGAAACGGAGGGAGGCCCAGAACCGAGGTCTGGGCTCCCTGCTCCCCAAAATGGACCCAGCTGAGGGGTCCTGTTCTCTGCACCTACAAGCTCTGTGTTAGACCATGTTTCTGTCGTCTAATAAACCACCTGTGTTCCTGGCTGGCTGAGAGTCAGGGAGAATCACAGGCGGGGGGGCGGGGGGTGCAGGGCACTGGTCCCCCCGCTCCGTGACAGCACGTCTCTGACAGCCCTGCTCTAGCTCAGCCACCTGGCCAGGCCGGACGCAGGACTCAGACTCACAGACTCAGACTTTAAGTCTAGTCCAACCTCCTGCGCAGCGCAGGCCACCGAATCCCACCCACCCGCTCCTGTAACAAACCCCTAACCTATGTCTGAGCCATTGACGTCCTCAACTCATGGTTCAAAGACGTCAAGGAGCAGGGAATCCTCCAGCGAGTGACCTGTGCCCCATGCTACAGAGGAAGGGGAAAAACCCCCAGGGCCTCTTCCAATCTGCCCTGGGGAAAATTCCTTCCTGACCCCAAATATGGCGATCAGCTGAACCCTGAGCATGTGGACAAGACTCACCAGCCAGACACCCAGGAAAGAATTCTCTGTAGTAACTCAGATCCCACCCATCTAGCATCCATCACAGGCCACTGGGCATGGGTCACTGCCCTGGGCTCTGTGGGAGACCGAGTGAGGTGGGAGGAACGGTCCGCCAGCCTGAAATCCGTTTGCTGACCTGGGAGGCAGGCCCCGTCTCTCCTCACACCCTTGATCGAGCCCTGCCCCCTCTGCCTAGCCGTGTCTCCCTGTGCTGGGCCCTGTTTCCATTGCGGGCCCTGTATCCTGCCGTGTGTGTTCCGGTGCAGAGACCATGCGGCAGTGCAAAGCTTCGTGCCGGGATCACTCGGCCACCGGGCCCTGGCTGGCTCCGTGTTCCCCGGGGGCGCTGGGCAGCCCTTGCTTCTCGGGGGCAGGTTTGCCAGCTGGGGTCTCAGGGGGAGTGCGCCAGGCCGGGGGGAGGATCTGTTCTAGGGCAGGGATGGGCCCGGGGTCTCCGGGATTTGGATTAGCAGGGGGCTCGCGGTGGCTGGAATCCCGGGGGAGGGGGAGAGGGTTTGTCTGTGGGGCGGCCAGAGCGGGGTTAATTCTCAGCTCAGAGGAGGGTCCTGTCCAGAGCTCGGAGTCTGGGATCCCATGGGTCGCGCACTTGGCACAGAGGGGACCCTCCTCTGCCCAGACCTCCTGGGGAGGGGCCCAAGCGAGGAGCCAGCGGAGCTGGGTGGGGCTGGGCCAGGTCTGCTCTGGCCATTACAGGGATGCAGAGCCTGGGGCAGGGGGTTGAGAGCCCTGGGGAGCAGCCCTACCCACAAGGCCTTGCTGCGGGGCGGGTGTGGGGAACCCCTGCAGCTCTCCCTGGCTTGACTAGAGCTGCCAGCAGTCCAGTGGCTTTGTGCCTTCCCTGGCAGCTGCCCCAAAGAGCCACAGGCAGGCCAGGGACCGGGGACCAGGGCGCGGGGCGAGTCCCGGGGCCAGCCAGCACCTCCCAGCAGGGGAGCAGAAATGGGTACAGCGCCCTCAGCCTGCCCCCAGCCTGCTGCAAGAGTGAGCCCTGCCCTGGGCTCTCTGCCCCGTGCCGTTGGCTGCCGGGCCTGAGACACCCCTGGCCGTACAGAGCCAGGGCACCCCTTGAGCGCCTGCAGCAACTGGTCATTCACCTGTGCATTAGGGCGTGGCCAGGGGAGGGGTCTCTGGGCCGTGGCCCCTCCCCATGTCTCTCGGGACTCTTATTTATAGCCGCGGGGCCCCAGCTGCCAGCACAGCTAATCCCCATGCGGCGAGCGGGGAGGGACCTGAGCCAGGGGACGGATGGGAGCAGCTGCTGGGGCGTCCCAGAGCCAGTGGGCAGCGAACGCCTCTCACCCTGGCAGCTGGCATGGCTCTTCTGGCCCCGGACAGCAGGTTGGCAAGACATGCAGCCGCACCACCCGCCCTACACAGGCCCCAACTCGGGGGCACACTGCGCAGTGCCAGGCCATGAGCCACCTCGGGTCGAGCGCTGGCTGCTGCTGGGAGCAGGGGACTGCGGCCCAAACACAGACCGGTAAGATGGGTCCTGGCCAGCCAAGCAGGCTGGTCACCGCCCCGCGGCACGTCCCGCCCACCCCCGCAGCCCTGATGGACCCCAGCCTGCCCCCACCCCCACTGCCAAGGGAGCTGGTCACCACTACGGCAGCATGGGGCATGTACCCAGGGGCAGGGGCAGGGTCACGGCGGGTCGGGGTGTGTACCCGGGCCCGGAGGGCAGCATCATGGCGGCACAGGGCGAGTCCCCGGGGGCGGGTCGCAGTGTCACACCGGGGGGGGGGGAGGGGGGAGAGACGTACCTGGGGGCCGAAGTGGCTTCCCCATAGATGTATGCGCCCAGCTCAGAAGCCAGAGGGTTTTGCCTGGCAGTACTCAGAGATGCGGCTCTCGTGCCCCTCCCCTGGCTGTACAAGGGTGGTGCCTGCTGGCACCCCTCGGCTGCTGCTCCCCGCCCAGGGTAGACGTGGTGCGTGCCGTGGGGCTGAATGCCTTGATCTCGTTTTCCCGGGAGCTGGGGGTAACTAGTCCCTGGTCCTGGCGGCAGCCCCGTCGCTGGCCTAGTCATGGCAGCCCATGTGCCCGGTGGAGGGCCTGCCCAGGACTTATACACTGTCCCTCGGGTCGGGGGTGGGGCGGGGCTGTTCCCAGCAGTGCCCCACTTGTGCTGGGCCCCGTTCCTGGCCTGGCCCCAGCAGCCCGTATGTCCAGTGGAGGGCCTGCCCAGGCCTCGCACCCCATCCGTCGGGGGGGCTGTTCCCAGTAGTGCCCCATAGGTGCTGGGCTCTGTCCCTGGAGAGGGTCCAGGGCTCTCCCTGGCAGGGCTGTGAGCAGGGGAACGCGGGTGGTGAGAGACCTGGGATCCCAGCAGCTGATGGAACTGGCTACGAGGCCTTCTTTGGTGCAGAGCCCGACATCGGTGCCAGAAAGAGCCCGTGTCTCCTTCCCAGACCCCACCGTGGCTTGGGCAGCCGCGCCAGCCAGCTCCCCATGACTCTGCCAGGCCAGCCAGTGACTGCACTTCCCGAGTTCCCAAGGGCCAGCTCTCTGCTGTGTCCAGTGTGACATGGAAGTAGTGGGCAATATTTGTAGGAGGCCTTCTGTGCCTCAGTTTCCCCTGTGTGCTGCAGTGACAGCCAGTGAGGGGGAGGGAACTCTTTGCTCTCAGGGCAGGCTGACACGCATTGGTGTGGGTGTCACCTACTCTCTGGACCTTCGTCTCCATGGCATTGGAGCATCATAGGACTGGAAGGGACTTCACGAGGTCACCTAGTCCAGTCCCCTGCACTCGTGGCAGGACTAAGTGTTATCTAGACCGTCCCTGACAGGGGTTTGTCCAACCTGCTCTTAAAACCCTCCAGTGACAGGGACTCCACAACCGCCCTGGGCAATTTATTCCCCTGCCTAACCACCCTGACAGGTCGGAGGTTTTTCCTAATGTCCAACCTAAACCGCCCTGGGTGCAATTTAAGCCCATTACGTCTTGTCCTGTCCTCAGAGGTTAAGAAAAACAATTTTTCTCCTTCCTCCTTGTAACAACATTTTATGTACTTGAAAACTGTTCTCATGTCCCCTCCCAGTCTTCTCTGCTCCAGACCAAACAGACCCAGTGTTCTCAATCTTCCCGCACAGGTCATGTTTCCTAGACCTTTCATCCGTTTTGTGGCTCTTTGGACTTTCCACATCTTTCCTGAAATGTGGGGCCAGGAACTGGACACAATACTCCAGTTGAGGCCTAATCAGCGCGGAGTAGAGCGGAAGAATTACTTCTCGTGTCTTGCTTACAACACTCCTGCTCATACAACCCAGAAGGATGTTTGTTACACCGTTGACTCATATTTAGCTTGTGATCCACTATGACCCCAGATCCCTTTCCACAGGACTCCTTCCTAGGCCGTCATTCCCCATTGTGTATGTGTGCAACTGATCGTTCCTTCCTAAGTGGAGGGCTTTGCATTTGTCCTTATTGAATTTCATCCCATTTACTTCAGACCATTTCTCCAGTTTGTCCAGATCCTTTTGAATTTTAACCCTGTCCTGCAAAGCACTTGCACCCCCTCCCAGCTTGGTATCATCCGCACACTTGATAAGTATACTCTCTATGCCGTTATCTAAATCAGTGATGAAGATATTGAATGGAAACGTATCCAGAACCGATCCCTGCAGGACCCCACTCGTTATGCCCTTCCAGTGGGCAAAGGCCCGGGGGAGGGGTGCGGTGTTGATGCTGCGGGGTGGGCGAGTGCCCGGGGGAGGGGTGCAGCAATGTAGCTGGGGGACCCCGGCGCCGCCGTTCCTGCAGGGAGGGGTCTGACCGTCGGCATCTCAGGAGCCAATCCGCTGGTGTTGAGGAGCCAGGGTGTGATGTTTATGGAAATTCGATAACGAGCCGATTTGCAGATGGACCCTCATTGCGTGTAGCCCTCGTGTCTGGCGTCAGGCCGTGTCCCCAGCGCTGGGAGGCCTGGCCTGTGGCAGCCCCATCTCTGTGCAGGGCAGCCCCCCTGGCCAGCACACACGCTTGTCGGGGGGCCCATGGGGTGACCTGGCTGGCTGGTGCCCTCTGCCAGGTGCCCCCCTTGCGCAGCGCAGGGACGCTGGCTCGTGGGCAGAGTCCCCCAGTGCTGCCCTGAGGCCAGGAACACGGGGGGCGGGGGGCTGCTGTGTGGAATGGAGTTCTGCCCATTGGGGCCCCCCAGTGGGGGACCTCCTGCCCCAGGGACAATCCTCCACCCTGCCTCCTGCAAAGTCTGCCCCACCCTGCCCCGCCCCATCCATCCTTAAAGAGACAGCGCCCAGTAACCAACACGACACCCCAGTGCATACGCCCGACCAGCACCAGCGCTCTCCAGCCATTGTACCTGGGGCAGGGATTTCCCTACCCCCCTGAATTTCCACAACCCCCTTCCCCCGCCCCCTTCCATGCAGTGCTGCCAATTTAGTCGTTGGTTGGAGATTTGACTTGAAATTGAAACATCAATACACACTGTAAAAGCAGATACGGTGTGTGAGAAAGGACCGTGGGTTTGAAACGTTTGGACAAAGCCTGCCCCCCTCCCACAGCTGTTGTTTTTGCCGACAATGTCGGCGCATTGGTGTCTGGGATATTGGCCAACCTTATCATTTAAATGTATGATTTGTAGGCCAGGTTTGACTGAGCTCTGCCCTGGCAGCTCGTGATGAGCTGGGGTGGGGGGAGGCTTCAGGACCAGACTGTATTGACATGAAGTATCCAGCAGACAGAGCTGCATCGCCCAAGGGTTCGGTTTTGGCTGGTGTTGGGTTACAAATCACTGAAGTATTAAATGTGGGGGTCATGAAATGTTGTTCTCCTCATTGTAGGAGTAGAGGGCTTAGCCTGACTGAATGAGGGGGTCTCCCTCCGTGCTTAATTTGTGCCAGGGCTGAGCCCCGGCACCTCCAGGCTCAGCCGTTCAGAGCCCGGGGACCTCTGGGCTTGTCACATCAGTTGTGAAAGTAACAAACTTGCGTGAGCCCCGGCACCTCTTTCCTTACAAACTAAGCCCCAGTCACCCTCAGCCGAACGTTACTCCCCAAGCAGGGGGTTGGATGCCAGATCCCAGTGGAGAGACAGAGGGGTTTTGCTTGGTGGGGTGGGCCCTGCCTAAGAGTCACAGGCACTATCTGACCTGCCCCCTCTCCTGTTTAGAGGGAGAGCTGGTTAGGCTCCACAGAGAGTCTTTTGTTCTGTTAAGTGACCCCTGCTGCGGGACAGTGTTTCTGTGGAGGACACGGCCCAGCCTGCACTAGCAGCGAGGTTCCCCCCGAGAACCGCGAGAGACCGACTCGCAGCGGTCACGTGGCAGGTGGCAGCAGAAGGTGACGGGGCAGGGCCATTGAGGACAGAGCGGTAGAGCGAACGGTGGCACAATGAACAACAGCGGCCAGGGCATTGGACTATGTTCTAGTGACTTCACTCCAGATTTGTGACTGGGAAACTTATATAAATACGTTTCCTAGTAGGCCAAGATTTTAAAATGCAGTATTTGCCCAGGACGTTATTCACATCTTCGCTATCTCAAGAGGTCTTTATCTTGGGGAGTTTCTGTACTCAACTTTCTAGTTCTTATTTTTATGTAAGAACGGCTATATTGAGTCAGACCAAGGGTCCATCTATCCCAGTCTCCCATCTTCCAACAGGTTTCAGAGTAGCAGCCGTGTTAGTCTGTATTCGCAAAAGGAAAAAGAGGACTTGTGGCACTTCAGAGACTAACCAATTTATTTGAGCGTAAACTTTCATGAGCTATAGCTCACTTCATCGGATGCATAAAGTGGAAAATACAGTGAGGATGTTTTTATACACACAGACCATGAAAAAATGGGTGTTTATCACTTCAAAAGGTTTTCTCTCCCCCCACCCCACTCTCCTGCTGGTAATAGCTTATCTAAAGTGATCACTCTCCTTACAATATGTATGATAATCAAGGTGGGCCATTTCCAGCACAAATCCAGGGTTTAACAAGAACAAGGGGAAATAGGTTACCTTGCATAATGACTCAACCACTCCCAGTTTCCCAGTATCACCACCAGTGTCACTCGTTATGGGGACGAATGGTTATGAAAACCAACCCCCCAGTAAAAGAAAAAAGATTCCCTCGATCCCAAAGGACCAAGCCCCAGGCCCCGGTCAATACACAAGTCAGATCTTACCCACAAATCACACTGTTGCCAATCCTTTAGAATCTAAAATCTAAAGGTTTATTCATAAAAGGAAAAAGATGGAGATGAGAGCTAGAATGGGTTCAATGGAATCAATGACATACAGTCATGGCAAAGTTCTTGGTTCAGGCTTGTAGAAGTGATGGAATAAACTGCAGGTTCAAATCAAGTCTCTGGAGTCCATCCACAGCTGGGATGGGTCTTTCAGTCCTTGGTTCAGAGCTTCAGTGTAGCCAAGTCCCTCCAGAGGTAAGAAGCAGGATTGAAGACCACATGGAGGAGCTGCAGCAGCTGTTTATAGTCTCTTGCCATGTTGTCTCTGCTTCCTTTGTCCCAAGGACAAGCTGCCCATCCCATGGCCTGGAAACACCCCAAAGTTCTGTCCATAGGCAGGGCCCTGCACACCTGGCTGAGTCCCCAGGCATGTCTCCCTTCTCTCAGTGGGTCAGTTGTGTAGCTGATGGTCCTTAATGGGCCATCCAGCAGGCTGGGCAAGCTGACACCAACTTGTCTGGGGTGTCACCCAGAAGCACAGCACACGTTTGAACTACAGGCAGGATAGAGCCAATGTTCATAACTTTAACTACAAAAATGATACCCACATATAGACAGCATCATCCTAACCAGCCAACCATCACCTTGTGTGAGACACCTCATTTGACCCCCTTTATATAAGATTTGGTGCCACGACAGGACCTAGGTTGCAACAGTGATCTATATGGTCCCAGTTCATGTCAATAACGTCACAGTTCGGCAGTGCAGCTGCTTCCGACTGAATGGTCCTGGCACACTGGAAGCCCCCCATGCTCCTGCACAGGGGCCCAGTGTGTGTGGCCAGCACCCCCACACCCCAGACACAGCTGATGTGCTGCCGTGGTGCCCGAGAGGTGCAGGGCCAGCTGTCTGTGGGTCCTCAGCACTGGCCCTACTCCCACTCTGCACTGGGGACAGCTCTTAGATGGGGGGTAGCAAAGGACAGTCCCGGGATGCAGACACCAGGCCTGGGGGCACCAGCCCCTCTCAATCAGTGCTGGCCACAGTAAGAGGCACTGGGCCAAAGGGAGTGAGGGGCTCAGCAGGGGGCGCCATACTGCAGGGAACAGGGTGGGGAGATCAGCTCAGCAGCGGGTACCATGCTCGGGGAGTGAGCGGGGGGCTCAGCGGGGAGGGGGCGCTGTGCTCGGGGAGTGAGCGGGGGGCTCAGCGGGGAGGGACTGTGCTCGGGGAGCGGGCGGGGGCCAAGTGGGCAGCGTGGTGTTCGGGGAGCGGGCGGGGTCTCGGGCAGGCAGGAGCATTGCATGCTGGGCGCTGGGCTGAAGGAGCGGGCGGGGGCCAAGCGGGTGGCGTGGTGTTCGGGGAGTGGGCGGGGTCTCGGGCAGGCGGGAGCATTGCATGCTGGGCGCTGGGCTCAAGGAGCGGGCGGGGGCCAAGCGGGGGGCGTGGTGTTCGGGGAGCAGGCGGGGTCTCGGGCAGGCGGGAGCATTGCATGCTGGGCGCTGGGCTCAAGGAGCGGGGGCAGGGGCCAAGCGGGTGGCGTGGTGTTCGGGGAGCGGGCGGGGTCTCGGGCAGGCGGGAGCATTGCATGCTGGGCGCTGGGCTCAAGGAGCGGGCGGGGGCCAAGCGGGGGGCGTGGTGTTCGGGGAGCGGGCGGGGTCTCGGGCAGGCGGGAGCATTGCATGCTGGGCGCTGGGCTCAAGGAGCGGGGGCAGGGGCCAAGCGGGTGGCGTGGTGTTCGGGGAGCGGGCGGGGTCTTGGGCAGGCGGGAGCATTGCATGCTGGGTGCTGGGCTGAAGGAGCGGGCGGGGGCCAAGTGGGCAGCGTGTTGTTCAGGGAGCGGGCGGGGTCTCTGGCAGGCGGGAGCATTGCATGCTGGGCGCTGGGCTCAAGGAGCGGGCGGGGGCCAAGCAGGTGGCGTGGTGTTCGGGGAGTGGGCGGGGTCTCGGGCAGACGGGAGCACTGCATGCTGGGCGCCGGGCTGTGGCCATGCCGCGCGATGCCATGGCCCTGCCTAGCAGGCTCGTCGCCTGGCTCCCAGCCCCGTGTGTCCCCGCAGGTCCTGTCCCTTGGCGCCGACGTGCTCCCGGAGTACAAGCTGCAGGCGCCGCGCATCCACAAATGGACCATCCTGCACTACAGCCCCTTCAAGGCGGTGTGGGACTGGCTCATCCTGCTGCTGGTCATCTACACAGCCGTCTTCACGCCCTACTCGGCCGCCTTCCTGCTCAACGAGAAGGAGGAGCCCACGCGGCATGAGTGCGGCTATTCCTGCAGCCCGCTCACCGTGGTGGACCTGCTGGTGGACATCATGTTCCTCATCGACATCCTCATCAACTTCCGCACCACCTACGTCAACTCCAACGAGGAGGTGGTGAGCCACCCGGCCCGCATCGCCATCCACTACTTCAAGGGCTGGTTCCTCATCGACATGGTGGCCGCCATCCCCTTCGACCTGCTCATCTTCGGCTCCGGCTCCGGCTCTGAGGAGGTAACGACCGCGCTGGCCCTGGGGCGATTCCAGCCCTGCCATGGGCGCGGGGGGCTGGCCCCACCCCTGTGTAACCCAGGCCCCCTCCAGCCCCACCCCCGTCCGACCCAGGTTCTTTCCAGCCCCACTCACATCTGAGCCACCCACCTTCCAGCCCAGCCCTGTCCCACCCAGCCACCTTCCAGCCCTGCCCCGTCACAGACCTACAGGGCTGAGGCTTTGGAACGGTCTCTGGGAGGCCCCTTCACTGGGCCAGCCCCCCTGGGGGTCCCACTCTGCCTCCAGGGTGAGGCACGCGGCCTCACTGCCCCCTAGACTGGCCCTCAGGGCCTGCAGCTCCCCCCATGTTCCCACAAGCTCCAGGCAGTGAGTCCCCCGGAGACAGGCCCTGAGGGAGACTCGGCCGCTGTGCAGGGATCAGGGCCCCTCGCCAAGCGGGTGGCGTGGTGTTCGGGGAGCGGGCGGGGTCTTGGGCAGGCGGGAGCATTGCATGCTGGGCGCTGGGCTGAAGGAGCGGGCGGGGGCCAAGTGGGCAGCGTGTTGTTCAGGGAGCGGGCGGGGTCTCTGGCAGGCGGGAGCATTGCATGCTGGGCGCTGGGCTCAAGGAGCGGGCGGGGGCCAAGCGGGTGGCGTGGTGTTCGGGGAGTGGGCGGGGTCTCGGGCAGGCGGGACCACTGCATGCTGGGTCCCTGGAGGGACACTCCCAGTGTGGGGACAGCCGGGTTCAGTTGTTAGCTGGCGCCTGGCCTAGGGGGCCCTTAGGGCAGCCTGGGACAATGAAGGGTGAAGCAGGGTCCGTCCTGGCCAGCCCCGAGCCCAGCCCGGCTGTGGGGAACCCTCGGGTCTGGCTCTGTCTGTCTGGGCGGCCTCCTTGGTCAGTTCCCAGATGGGCCCCAACTGCTCCCCGCAGCCAACGCTTACCCCCACCTCGCCCCTCCCCCGTCCTGTGATCCCGAGCTGGGGGGTGTGGCTCAGCCCCCTGTAATGGGGGGCGGGGGATCCAGATCTCTCTGGGGCGTGGGTTGCTGGGTGTCCCCGTCCAGGTGATTGGATTTGTCGTTGTCCTCTCATGCTGCACTGCTATGGGGTTAGGGCCCCGACAGCTAGAGACTCCTGGACTGCCCTGAGAGCAGACAGGCCTTCCCCCTCCCCAGGTAACAGTGCCATACGTGGGGAAACTGAGGCACACGCAGCCTTCATAAAGATATTGCAGAAACTTCCCACTTTGTCACGGGCTCGTGTGAACGAGATCATCGAATCACAGAGTTGTAGGGCAGGGAGGGACCTCGAGAGGTCGCCTAGTCCAGTCCCCTGCACTCGGGGCAAGACTAAGTATTCTCTAGACCAGAGGCTCTCAGACAGAGTTGGGACCCCCCCGGGGTGGCCAACCTGAGCCTGAGAAAGAGCCAGAATTTACCAATGTTCATTGCCAAAGAACCACGGTAATATGCCAGCAGCCCCCCATCCGCTCCCCGCCCCCACTCCCAGCACCTCCCGCCCACCAGCACCCCCGCTGGCAGCGCCTCCCCCTCCCTCCCCGCACCTCCCGATCAGCTGTCCCCTGGCCATCCGCAGGGTGCAGGAGGCTCTGGGGGGAGGAGCGAGGGCACGGCAGGCTCAGGGAAGGGGGCGGGAAGGGGTGGAGTGGGGGCAGGGCCTGTGGCAGAGCCAGGGGTGGAGCAGTGAGCACACACTCACACTCACACACTCACACACTCACACACTCACACACACACACACCCACCTCCCCCTGGCACATTGGAAAGTTGGCAACTGTAGCTCCAGCCCCGGAGTCGATGCGAAGTTGGCCCCCCCGCCTCAGGGGCTCGCGAGGCTATTACCTGGGGGGTCGCGAGCTGTCAGCCCCCAAGCCCCGCTTCACCTCCAGCATTTATAATAGAGTTAAATATTAAAAACATGGTTTTCATGTCTCCGGGGGGTCGCACTCAGAGGCTGGCTGTGTGAAAGGGGTCACCAGGGCAAACGTTCGAGAACCACTGCTCTGGACCATACCTGGCAGGTGTTTTAATGAGCCTCAATCTGAGGAACCACAAGGCCAGCTGGGGCCAGGGTGGGGGTCGCGCTCCCCAGATGGGGCGGGATCCTGGGGAGCAGCGGCTCGGGAAGGACCCGGGGGTCGCGGGGAAAGCAGCCGAACACGGGCGTCTCTAAGAGCCCCGCTCTGGCTCAGCTGGCTTGGGTGGGCAGAACGGACCCATGGCTTTGACCCCCGCTGCTCTCGGCTCTGCCCCTTTGCCCTCAGACCACGACGCTGATCGGGCTGCTGAAGACGGCCCGGCTGCTCCGCCTGGTGCGCGTGGCCCGTAAGCTGGACCGCTACTCGGAGTACGGGGCGGCCGTGCTCTTCCTGCTCATGTGCACCTTCGCCCTCATCGCCCACTGGCTGGCCTGCATCTGGTACGCCATCGGCAACATGGAGCGGCAGAGCATCGGCTGGCTGCACTCGCTGGGCGACCAGATCCGCAAGCCCCTGAACGAGAGCGCCCCGCTGCAGGGGCCCAGCATCAAGGACAAGTACGTCACGGCGCTCTACTTCACCTTCAGCAGCCTGACCAGCGTGGGCTTCGGCAACGTCTCCCCTAACACCAACTCCGAGAAGATCTTCTCCATCTGCGTCATGCTCATCGGCTGTGAGTGCGAACGGGGCGGGGCCTGCCCCTGCCTGCCTGCGCCCCCCGCCCCTTGCCTGCGCCTGCCCACCCCTGCTGCACCCTGCCTGCCCACCCCCTGCCTGCGCCCGCCCGCCGGCCCCTTGCCTGCGCCTGCCCACCCCTGCTGCACCCTGCCCGCCCACCCCTGCTGCACCCTGCCCGCCCGTCCCCTGCCTGCCCACCCCCTGCCTGCGCCCGCCCCTTGCCTGCGCCTGCCCACCCCTGCTGCACCCTGCCTGCCCACCCCCTGCCTGCGCCCGCCCGCCCGCCGCCCTTGCCTGCGCCCGCCCACCCCTGCTGCACCCTGCCCGCCCACCCCTGCTGCACCCTGCCTGCCCACCCCCTGCCTGCGCCCGCCCGCCCGCCCCCTTGCCTGCGCCTGCCCACCCCTGCTGCACCCTGCCCGCCCGTCCCCTGCCTGCCCACCCCCTGCCTGCGCCCGCCCGCCCACCCCTTGCCTGCGCCTGCCCACCCCTGCTGCACCCTGCCTGCCCACCCCCTGCCTGCGCCCGCCCGCCCCGCCCCTTGCCTGCGCCTGCCCACCCCTGCTGCACCCTGCCTGCCCACCCCCCTGCCTGCGCCCGCCCGCCCGCCCCTTGCCTGCGCCTGCCCACCCCTGCTGCACCCTGCCTGCCCACCCCCTGCCTGCGCCCCGCCGCCCACCCCTTGCCTGCGCCTGCCCACCCCTGCTGCACCCTGCCTGCCCACCCCCTGCCTGCGCCCGCCCGCCCGCCCCTTGCCTGCGCCTGCCCACCCCTGCTGCACCCTGCCTGCCCACCCCCTGCCTGCGCCCGCCCGCCCGCCCCTTGCCTGCGCCTGCCCACCCCTGCTGCACCCTGCCTGCCCACCCCCTGCCTGCGCCCGCCCTCCCACCCCTTGCCTGCGCCTGCCCACCCCTGCTGCACCCTGCCCGCCCACCCCTGCTGCACCCTGCCCGCCCGTCCCCTGCCTGCCCACCCCCTGCCTGCGCCCGCCCGCCCGCCCCTTGCCTGCGCCTGCCCACCCCTGCTGCACCCTGCCCGCCCACCCCTGCTGCACCCTGCCCACCCCTGCTGCACCCTGCCCGCCCGTCCCCTGCCTGCCCACCCCCTGCCTGCGCCCGCCCGCCCGCCCCTTGCCTGCGCCTGCCCACCCCTGCTGCACCCTGCCCGCCCACCCCTGCTGCACCCTGCCCACCCCTGCTGCACCCTGCCCACCCCTGCTGCACCCTGCCTGCCCACCCCCTGCCTGCGCCCCGCCCGCCCGCCCCTTGCCTGCGCCTGCCCACCCCTGCTGCACCCTGCCCGCCCGCCCCCTGCCTGCCCGCCCCTTGCCTGCGCCCGCCTGCCCGCCCACCCCTACTGCACCCTGCCTGCGCCCTTCCCACACCTGACCCCTACCCGCCCCCTGTCTGCCAGGCCCTTGCCTGTGCCTGCCATCCCCTGCCTGTGCCCGCCTCCTGCCTGCATCTCCCCCACACCGGTCCCCTACCCGCCCCCTGCCTGCAACTGCCCCACACCTGACCCCTGCCTGACCCTTACCCGCTCCCTGCCTGCCCCACACCTGACCCCGCCTGACATGTGCCTGCCTCACACCTGCCCCCTGCCTGACCCACACCCACCTCCTGCCTGCCCCCTGCCCACCCCACGCCTCTCCTCTGGCTGCCACTTCCCACCCCCTGCCTCACCCATGCCCACCCCCTGCCTGTCCCACACCTGTGCCCACCCTGTACCTGTCCCCTGCCTGCCCCGCGCCTGTCCCAGACCACCTGCCCCAGGGGCGCCTGCTGGGAGGTGTGGCGGGGAAGGGGGCTGCGTATTTGTGTGTGCGTGTGTGTGCGTCCGCATGCTCACTGCTGCCTCTCTGCCTCCAGCCCTGATGTACGCCAGCATCTTTGGCAACGTCTCGGCCATCATCCAGCGCCTCTACTCGGGCACCGCGCGTTACCACACCCAGATGCTACGTGTCCGCGAGTTCATCCGCTTCCACCAGATCCCCAACCCGCTGCGCCAGCGGCTGGAGGAGTATTTCCAGCACGCCTGGTCCTACACCAACGGCATCGACATGAACGCGGTGAGCGCGCAGCACCGCCCCCGCACTCAGCACGGCCGGCTCCCCGACGCCCCCCGCGGTGTGACGATGCCCGTGGGAGCCCGCTGAGGTCACTCAGTGAGGGTGATCTGCAAACAGACGGGGGCAGACAAACCCCAACGCTGGTGGATATTCCAATACTTACCCAGCCAGCCCAAAACAGCTTCTACAGCACCTCCCTGGTTACTCAAACGTCCAAACAACACAGTTCCCTTAAAGTATCCAGCCTCAGGCCTCCATTCAGACACACCTGTCAAACATAGGATGATAAACTCTGAAAATCTTATTTCATCATATAAAAGAAAAGGTTCTCCTGACCCCAAAGGACCAAGCCCCAGACCCAGGTCAAATGATAACTCAGATCTTACCCCACATACACGCTTATAGCCAATTCTTATTAACTAAACTAAAATGTATTAAAAAATAAGAGAGAGTGTGTTGGTTAAAAGATCATTATACAGACAGACTTGAGTTCAATTCTTGAGGTCATATACGTAGCAGAGATGAGTTTGTAGTGGCCAAAAGTCCTTTTAGAAATAGTCCAGAGGTTATAGTCCAATGTCCATGTTCAGGGTGACTCCAGTCAGCGACTGGGGATCTCAATCCTTATGGCTCAAAGTTTCCTCCTCTTGAAACCCAAAGCAGATCTGAGATGAAGAAGGATCGTGTCCCAAGGTCTTTATACATTTCCAGCAGCCTTTTGGCCTGAAGAAACAATCAGCTTCACTTTCCTTCTCCCAAACATCCTGGCAATTAGCACAGGGTCATTTATCCATTGAGCAGTTCAGATACTGGTTACCGCAACCTTCAGAGAGACATACAGACAATAATACGATTTCACTCCAGTGTCTTCCTAAATGTTAATATTCCTTTTCTGATCTTTGAATTAAAGCCATAGTGATAGACAAGACTTGTTTGCTGACCTCACAAGACCTGAACAAACATCTCCCCTTCTACCTCTAACAATGCCGGCTGCATTTCACAGCTCTGTTCATTGCCATCTCTTCCTAACCCCTCTTTAAAGTTCGGCCCTGGGTCAGGTCAGTCTGGGAGTTCATTAACTCTTTCTGGTCCGGTCACCTTTCAATGAGATATTATATTACACTCGTAACATCACACCCCCAATGGAAAATTGATGCAGGAGGAGATGACACAAACATCTCTGACTGCATCCCAAGAGCTCCCCATCCTGGGTTCTGTCTCACTACAGCTTGTACTGGGTTAGAAGCCGTATTAGTCTATAACAGAAATGGTTTATCAAAGTCCTGGTCAATAACATGATTGAATCTCTTTACAGACCCCAGGTAAAACTTGGTTAGAACAATAGTGGATTGGATCTGCCCTTGCAGCATGGTTCCTGTAGGTCTCGTGATCTTGCCAAGAGCTAAAGAACATAGCTACTTTATCCATACAAGCTCTGGCAAATGTGTGGAACCCAATTAACATCAAGTCAATGTAGATATTAATGTTGTCCATAGTACAGGAATCTTGGCAGTTAGCCGTGAAAGCAATAGGGTAGTGTGCCTCAGTTTCCCTTTTCACATAGCCAGTCAGGCTTGGAATGTCAGTATTACCAGGCCGTTTAACACAAAGTTGATCTCATGTGTCACTCTTAACATGTTCAAGGGTTTTTTCAAAAGATTAGACACATTGGACATTTTTACAGTTCTTGGTAATAGCAACACATTAGTTACAAGAATTACCATGAGCAACAACAACAAATCCATCGCAAGTGTCCATCTACGATCATGTTTGTCATGCCACACCTTTGGCTCAACGCTATTGGGGTTTGGACCTCTTAGGGTCAACCTATGACTTCCCTTTGCAAAATCAAGTGTTGGTCTGTATCCACAAAAACAACAAGGAGTCCGGTGGCACCTTAAAGACTAACAGATTTATTTGAACTTAAGCTTTCATGGGTAAAAACCCCACTTCTTCAGATGCATGGAGTGAAAATTACAGACGCAGACATAAATATACTGACACATGAAGAGAAGGGAGCTACCTCACAAGTGGAGAACCAGTGTTGACAGGGCCAATTCGATCAGGGTGGATGTGGTCCACTCCCAACAATAGATGAGGTGTCAATTCCAGGAGAGGCAAAGCTGCTTCTGTAATGAGCCAGCCACTCTCAGTCCCTGTTCAAGCCCAAATTAATGGTGTTAAATTTGCAAATGAATTTTAGTTCTGCTGTTTCTCTTTGAAGTCTAACCAATTTATTTGCACAAGTACTCCTTTTCTTTTTGCGAATACAGACTAACACGGCTGTTACTCTGAAACCTGTCTTTGAAGTCTGTTTCTGAAGGTTTTTTTTGTTCAAGTATAGCTACTTCCAGATCTGTTATCGAATGAAGTGTTCTCCCACTGGCAAAATCAAACTTGCAAAATCAAGTTCTCTTTTTCCTCCTTGTCCTGAAGGATCAAACCCTAATTGCTTTTGCGTAACAGAATTCACTGGCTGATTGGGCGTGCTCTCTGTGCTAACAGCTATTAGCGAGTCTTTCTCCCCCCAATCAGTCAGGCGATTTGTATCAACACAGACACGAGCTTTTAACTTCTCAGCAGCTACCAGTTTCAAGGCTGGACACTCAATTCTTCCCTTCAGCAGGAGCGGTCTTTCCCTCCCCCCCACGTTTTCCTAGAAGATTGAAAATGGAAATTTCCTGCTCACAGGAATTGCTTTGCTGGCAAGGTGTGTTCACCAACTGCAGGCCCTGAAGCACCTGCTCACTTAAAGAATTAGCCCAGACACATTCCTGTTCGTTCCAACGCCATTGTCTTCCCAACAAGCTGGCCAAACAGAACCACTTGGTCATAGAGCTGTTTAAATTCCTTAACAGCTTTTACTCCACGGGAGACCTCAAAGCTACCCACACTGGATCTTTCAAAAGGAAAATATGTGGATTCCTTCACCACAGAAAAATTTTGGCTGTTAGGAACTGAAATTTCCTTGATTAAATCACTTCCACGTCCTTCAGCTACAGCAGACTACTTGCACGGATTACCAAGAGAATTCCTTTTCCCAGGAACTTATTTAAGTAACAATTCACTCCTCTCAGAAATTCTGCCCTTACCCTCTTCACCAAGGGCTTGCTCTAAAGCAGTGGTTCCCAAACTTTACCTGCGAACCCCTTTCACTAAAATGTCAAGTCTCGCAAACCCCCTCTTAAAAATGAATATTTCCAGGGATTTCCTCCCTTACCTCAGCATAAATTATAAAAGCAGTGATCTTGGAAATATTACTGTTGTTTTTATGACATGCTTATTACACACTATTATTAATAATTACAGTATTAATTTTCTTACATAGTGAAAACAGAAACACTCTTACCAGATCTCACCTTCGGAGCTTGTATCACTTTGAATAAGCCTGTTATAAGACAAGGCTCCTAGGTTTCATCCAGGAGTATCAGATGTGAAACCGCATGAAGGGATTTAAGAAGCCAACTCAAAGAGTTCCTCCTACACAAGCATCCAGGGCTTGAGCAGTCCAGGCAAACAAACAAAGCTTAAACTTGTTCTTCGTAATAATTTAAAAAACAAGACTAGCTGCCTATTTAATTTTAAAAACAGCAAAAAAATGTCCACCTCCCTTTCCATTTCTTATAAGGAGTCTTGAAGTTTAAATCTCAGTGTGATAGATATGCTTGCTTTGATCTGCTTAGCTCTTGGAAGTCCCCTAGGGACAGCTCTGCCCACCATTAAGGAATTTTTTCCCTGAGAACCTCCTGTAACATTTTGCAAACCCGAGTTTGGGAACCACTGCTCTAAAGGAACACTTTCCTGAGCAACAGCTCTGGGTCTTACTGACATCCAGGATCACCTTTGGCTCATCAGGCGAATTCCTGCACAGTCCCCTTTCAGGCAAACTTACAGACTTCCTAGATAAAAGGTTGGAAGCGTTCTCCTTCCCTTTGCCACACACAAGTTCAGGAATCTTTTCCTTTTTGCTACAAGTTTTCAAACTGTCAGTAGATAACAATTAAATCACCTTTCTGCTCTCCTTGTGCCCTGGCTAGGATCTCACCCTGATTAGACAGAGTTGCTACACCCTTTTCTAGACACACACTAGCAACAGACAAAATACAAGTACCAGAATTTTCTAGTTTCTGGGATTTTGCCATGACACTAACTGGATGCGACCTAGTTACAGGGCCATTCTCCCGAGCAGACACAAACTTAGGACCCTTCCCTTCCTGGGCTTTAGCTGAATCCAGAACCAGCTCTGAGACAACTGCACGACCCTCAACCATCCCTGGCTGAAAGGCCCCTTCTGTCTGCTCCACAGACAAAGAAGAGCCGGACACACTTTCTCCTTTCCCAGACACACAGCTTGGGATCTCATTCCCCTTGTCCCAGCACACAGGTCTGTTCACAGACAACTACTTGGAGACCAGGGTAGCTCCCTCCATAGGCAAGTCAATACCCCTGACAGACAGAGACCCATTTCCTTCCCTGTCACAATTCTCCACCCAGCTCACAGGTAAGGTCCAGGGACACTCATCTTCCACTCTCCTCGCCTTCCCACCCTGCTGACTAGACACAGCCATCAGCTCACAAGGCTGCCTAGGCTCATCCAGACTTTCCTTACCGAGCACCTTGCCACTTCCCACAGATAAACTGCTGCTCTTCCCGCTACCCTGAGCTATTTCCAGCAAATCACAGTTATCTTTTCCAGGTACATTTTTACAAGCCGTACTCCAGTTTCCCAGTATCATCACCAGCAGCCACTTCTTACGGGGATGAAGGATTATGAAAACCAATACCCCAGTAAAAGAAAAAAGATTCTTCTGACCAAGGACCAAGCCCCAGACCCAGGTCAATATACCAGTTAGATCTTACCCACAAATCACGCTGTTGCCAATCCTTTATAATCTAAAATATAAAGGTTTATTCATAAAAAGAAAGCAATATAGATGAGAGCTAGAATGGGTTCAATGGAATCAATGACATCCAGTCATGGCAAAGTTCTTGGTTCAGGCTTGTAGCAGTGATAATAATAAATAAATAAATTTTAGTTTAGGAATAAACTGCTGGCACAAATCAAGTCTCTGAAGAACATCCCCAGCTGGGATTGGTCATTCAGTCCTTGATTCAGAGCTTCAGTTTGTAGCAAAGTTCCTCCAGAGGTCAGAAGCAGGACTGAAGACAAGATGGAGGGGTTTCCAGGGCCTTTTATATTCTTTCTTTTGTGAGCGGAAACCCCTTTGTTCTGCTGTGCAAAATCACAGCAACAAGATGGAGTCTGGAGTCACATGGGCAAGTCACATGTCCATGCATGAGTCCGGTTTTGCTTTTGCAGGCCGGGAGGCCAGTGTTTACATGTTAGTTTGAATGTTCTCAGGAAAGCTCAGATGTGAATTGGCGTCTCCCAAAGTCCATTGTGTGTTAAGTGTTTCTTGATTGGGCACTGTAACGATGCTGGTTCTGGTGGGACCCAACGGAGAGTGCCAAATCAGGACAAATTGCTTAAAGCAGGGCAGTTACAGCCCAAGGCTGGGGTTTCTGTGCACACCAAGGCAAATCGAACCAGCCAAACAGAGAGGACTTTGGTCTCACCCCACTGGCTAACCACAAGTCACAAAAGCAATTCCCTCAGACACCCCAGTTTCCCAGTATCACCACCAGTGCCACTCGTTATGGGGACGAATGGTTATGAAAACCAACCCCCCAGTAAAATAAGAAAGGTTCTCCTCATCCCAAAGGACCAAGCCCCAGACCCCAGTCAATACACAAGTCAGATCTTACCCACAAATCACGCTGTTGCCAATCCTTAGAATCTAAAATCTAAAGGTTTATTCATAAAAAGGAAAAAGATAGAGACGAGAGCTAGAATGGGTTCAATGGAATCTATGACACACAGCAATGGTGAAGTTCTTGGTTCAGGCTTGTAGCAGTGATGGAATAAACTGCAGGTTCAAATCAAGTCTCTGGAGAACATCCCCAGCTGGGATGGGTCATTCTGTCCTTTGTTCAAAGCTTCCATTTGTAGCCATGTCCCTCCAGAGGTAGGAAGCAGGACTGAAGACAAGATGGAGATGAGGCATCAGCCTTTTATAGACTTTTCCAGGTGTAAGAACCCCTCTGTGTTCTTATTGTGGAAAATTACAGCAAAATGGAGTTTGGAGTCACATGGGCAAGTCCCTGCATACTTTGCTGAATTGCAAAGCGTGTCTGCCTTCTCGCAATGGGTCAGTTGTATCGCTGATGGTCCCTAATGGGCCACCCAGCAGGCTGGGCAGAGCTGACACCAACCTGTCTGGGGTGTCACCCAGAAGCACAGTACACGTTTGAACTACAGACAGGATAGAGCCAATATTCATAACTTCAACTACAAAAATGATACCCACACACAGACAGCATCATCCTAACCAGCCCACCATCACCTTGTCTGAGACACCTCATTTGACCCCCTTTGTACGAGATTTGGTGCCACGACAGGACTTTGGTTGCAACAGTGATCTATACGGTCCCAGTTCATGTCAATAACATCGCAGGCACTCACTGAGAAGAGTCCTTTCTTAAGAACCTGACCAGATGCGTCACTGAGGCTACTTAGAATCAGACACATTGAGAGACAAGGACAGAGCCAATATTCATAACTTCAGCTACAAAATGCTACACACAGACAGACAGCGTCATCCTAACCAGCAAACCAATATCTCTCCATAGACACCTCACACGAGAACCTTTGTACAATATTTGCTGCAAATATATACCAGTGGTTGCAACAATGATTTATATGGTCACAGTTCATGTCAATAATGCCCAGGAGAACAGCCCACCCCTGCCACACACCCTTATCCCCACCACCTAGGCTATGGTGCAATACACAGGGAAACTGAGGCACACCCAGTATTCATGCAGAACAGTTAGATGCACACAGGCTCACGTACACCATCACAAGGGGAAAACCCCACTTCACACCTGGTCCTGCACCTTGGGCACGGCATGAGCGCAGCACCCCACCCTGGGCACAGCACCCAGGCCCCCTCACGCCAGCCCCAGGCATGGAGGCTCTTTCCCCAGCGTGAGGGTTTGTGCCCATCTCTGGACACCCCAGAGCCGGGTGACTGGCAGCAAACAGCACCTTGGGCAGAGGGGCACTCGCTCTGCAAAACGCCCGCAAACCGGGCCATCTCCCTCTGCCCATCCCCAGGGCCTGGTGCAGCGCCCTGGGCACTGAGGTGCAGTGGCCATGCAGAGCCCCCCACATCTGCGGGCGTGTACGCGCACACAGAGACACCCCCCTGCACAGCCAGAGAGGCCCACACCCACGCCCAGACACATGCGCGTGCCCACCCCCACAAATGTGTACACCTGCACACACTCACACACAGACCCAGAGACACACGCACCGAGCCAAATTGCCCATGTAGACCAGCACACGGCCATGGGCACAGCCGTCTGTGCCAACACCCCCTTGTGCCCACGGCCGGGCCCTGCGCTCCCTGCCCCCGCTGTGCGGTGCCCTCCCCAGTGACAGGGTCTCTCCCGCCCGCCCGCAGGTGCTGAAGGGCTTCCCTGAGTGCCTGCAGGCCGACATCTGCCTGCACCTGAACCGCAGCCTCCTGCAGAGCTGCCGGCCCTTCCAGGGGGCCAGCAAGGGCTGCCTGCGCGCCCTGGCCATGAAGTTCAAGACCACGCACGCCCCACCCGGTGACACGCTGGTGCACGCCGGCGACGTGCTCACCGCGCTCTACTTCATCTCCCGCGGCTCCATCGAGATCCTGCGCCGCGACATGGTGGTGGCCATCCTTGGTGAGGGGCGGGCGCTGCTAGGTTTGGGGGGCTGCGTGGCGAGGGGGGTGGGCGCTGCTGACCAAGGGGTGGGCACTGACAGGTGGGGGGAGGCTGCCAGATGGGCGATGCCAGACTGGGGGGGCGGCGGGAGCTGCAGGGGGTCAGTGGATGTTGCCAGATGGGGGGGGCACTGTCAACCAGGGGGGGCATGGGCCCTGCCAGCCAAGGGGGTGGGCACTGCCAGCCAGGTCGGGGCCCTCTGTCCCTCATGTCACCCCATGGCATGGCCCCCAGCCTGGCGCCCAGGAGAACCTAACAGCTCACCCCTGCTGTGTGCCCCCCCATCCTGCCCAGCCCACCCTGGCATGTGCCCCACAGCCCATTCCCTGGGGGAGACCTGCGCTGACCCTGCCGTGCTGCCCCCAGGGAAGAACGACATCTTCGGGGAGCCGCTGAACCTGTATGCGCGGCCGGGCAAGTCCAATGCGGACGTGCGGGCTCTGACTTACTGTGACCTGCACAAGATCCAGCGGGAGGAGCTGCTGGAGGTGCTGGACATGTACCCCGAGTTCTCGGACCGCTTCTGGGCCAGCCTGGAAATCACCTTCAACTTGCGCGACGTGAGAGCCGGGGGGGGAGGGGTTGGGGGTGACGGGCCGGGGGGGGGAGAGCTCCAGGGGTGCTCAGCCAGGGCCGGGGTGGGGAGAGTTCTGGGGGCACCAGGCCAGGGAGGAGAGTTTTGGGGGTGATCAGCCAGGCTGGGGGGAGCTCCGGGGTCACTCAGATAGGCTGTGGGAGGGAGACCTTTGGGGGCACTCAGCCAGGCTTGGGGGGAGCTCCGGGGGACTTTGCCAGTCTGGGGGGGCCTCTGTGGGCTCTCTGCCAGGCTGAGGGGGAGAACCCCGCCTGCCCCTGACCCCAGTCCATCCCCACCCAGCCATCAACCCTGCCCTCAACTAACCACCAGTGTATTCACCCACCCACCCACTGTGCCATCCACCAACCTGTCCCCCACCTAGCAGCGCCCCCACCCACCTAACCACCAGTGTATCCATTTCCCCTTCTCCCCCACCTGCCCCCTCCCCAGTTCCCAGCCCGGCTCACCGCTCCCCTTTGTTGCAGACCAACATGATCCCCGGCTCTCCTGGAAGCACCGAGCTGGACAGCAGCTTCAACCGGTTGCGGCGCCGCAAACTCTCCTTCCGCCGGCGCACAGACAAGGGTGAGTGGCGGGGGGGGGCAGCAAGCTCGAGGGGCCAGGGGCCTCCCCCAGCATAGGCTTTGTGCCCTGCCCAGGGCACCAGCCCCTCTCCCAGCGCAGGGTCAGTGTCTCCACCCAGGATGCCAGCCCCTACTCCTGGGGGAATTCTGTGCCAAAAAAATAAAAATTCTGCAACAGAAAATTAAAAATTCTGTGTGCAATATTTTAAAATTCTGCATATTTTATTTGTCAGAATAACACAGTATTATCACACCAGTTTCAATTATTTTTGGTCATTTATTTCAAAATACCCACCAGCAAGTAAGTCTGTAACAATACAGACAAGAATGAAGATTCAGGAAATGTTTTTTGACAAATAGATTCCTTAGTAGGCATATTACTACAGAACTGTGAATAAGAATTCATTTAACCTACGGTACAGAACCGTATTTCCCGCACCCCCAGAAGCAGTGCAAAGGCTGGAGGGGAGTCGGGTAACGGAGGAGCTGACGGAGAGGGAAGCAAATAGCTGGGAAGGAGCCTGTGTGTCAACTTGGAGGGTTGTTGGGTGTGGGTGAGAAAAGTATGGAACAGGTTTTGCGGGGAGGGGATTGTAGGGAGCTTCCCTCATGCAGACCCTGGCTGACCCTTAGCCTCTCCCATTCAGTCAGGCACATCTGCCCCTGTTCCCATGTGTCCCTGTACCTCCATGTGTCCTTGCACCACCTGTCCACGTGTGTCCCTCCACCCCCATACAGACACCCACTCCCCCCCATCCCCATGTGGCCCTGCACCCCCTCCTTCTGTCCCGAGATGTCTCTGTGCCCCCTCCACCATCCACATGTCTCTGTGCCCCCACCCAGCCACTCCCTGGTCCCAATGTGTCCCTGTCCACCCTCCCCGTGTCTCCATGTTTCCCTGTATCCCATCCCCCATTCCCATGTGTCTCTGTGCCCCACCCAGCCTTTTCCCTGTCCCTGTATAGCTCTGCACCCTCTCCCCCATCACCATGTGGCCCTGCACCTCCTTCCCCCCCTGTGGCCCTGCACCTCCACTCCCATTCAGCTGCCGCCCCAGTCTGTCCTCTCCCACTAGCCCTTATGAGCCCCTGTCTAACCCCCCACAGCACCCCACGTTGTCTGTTTCCCCATTGCCCCTGTCTCCTGACCTGACCTGACAGGCGCAGCGAAAAAGGCAGGCTCTTTCTCTTCCCTAGCTGGCCAGGAGCTGCTGCTTTGTTCTATCATCACAGCACCGTCTGGTGGGAAAAAGGCAGAACTGCAGCAATATTTCGGCAGAAGCTTTTTTCTGTGCAAAAAATTTAAAATGTGCACAGCTAATTAATTAGGCATGTGTGCAGTGGTGCAGAATTCCCCAGGAGTAAACCCGTCTCCCAGCACAGGCTCCTTGCCCCGCCCAGGGCACAGGGGGCTCTGCCCTGGCACTGGACCCCCAGCTGGCTCCTCCCGGCCAGCAGCCATGGCCCTGCCTGCACCAGCCCCAGCAGATGTGCTTCCTCCCCAGCCTGGCTCTGTGGAACACTCACTCTCTGCCCCCAACTCTACAGACCCGGAGAACGCCGGGGAGCTGAGGAGCAGCCAGAAACCACTGCGGACGGGTCGGAACCACCAGGCGCCAGGGGTCCCGGAGGACCAGCCCGAGTGGGAGCCCTCCAGCTCGCCCTCCAGCGACGAGGATGAGCGCCCCACACCCATCGCCAGCGCCGGCCAGCTCTCACCCTTCTGCGCCAATGGGGAGCTGCTCAGCCAGGGTGACGGGCAGCCCAAGGGCAGCGAGAACTGCAGCCCCCTCTCAGGTGGGACAGAGCATGGCACAAGGACAGGCACCGTGTGGGGAGAGTCCTGGGGCTGGGTGCCTGGGGGGGACACCATGAGGAACAGGTGCCCTGAGGGGATGGGAACCATGGGGTGGGCACCACAGGGAGGGGAAGGCTCCAGGAGGGTGCTGTGGGGGGAGAGGCTCCAGGGGACTGGTTGCCGGGGGTGGGTGGTGTGGAGGGAGGGGAGGGGCTCCAGGGAACCGGTGCCAGGGGGCACAGGCTCCTCACAGGCCTGATGGCTCCCTATTGCTGTGGGGGTGTCACTGTCTGGGGTGGCTCAGGCCTGCAGGCACCCCCCTTGACCAGTGCCAGGAGTGGCCACACTGAGCACAGCCGAGCAATGCTGCCGTGTGTCTAACCGGCCTGGCCCATGGGCAGCTGGCTGCGCCCAGTCATGTCTGAGGCAGGGCACCGAGGCCAAGCCTGGGCACGACCTAGCACCTGTCCGCAGCGCCCGATCCCCCTTGGCCTCTCAGGCACGTTCCTGGGCACCAACACTCACGCTGCCCCCGCTCTGGGCCCCCCCAGCCCCCTGCCCAAAGGGCACCAGCTAACGATGGGCAAGCGGCCCTTGCACTTCTCCTCAGCCCCGCGCCCAGCACACCCCCTGCCCACCGGGCTCCCTGTTAGCCCCCTGCCCTGGCACCCCAGATCCCTCTCCTAAGCCAGGCAGGGCTCCTGCCCTGTGCAACCTGCTCCCCTCTGCTGGGCAAGAGGCTTGGGCTGGCAGGTGCCCTTGGTGCCCACACCTTTCCCCTCGGTGCCCACGCCCCTCCCCTGACAGCCCTTTGTGCAGAGCGAGTCCGTGGCCACAGGCAGGCACCGACCTCGGCGCCCCTCTGCCAGCCGGCCGCAGCCCCACGACATCAGCAGCACGGGGACGAGACACCCCGATGTTGCCGCTCGCGCAGCGCCCCCACTCCTCACAGGCCCCACGGCGCTAGTGGGGGAGGGCCCCATATAGATGGTGGGGGTGGAGGCAGGCCTGGCAGGGGAGGGGGGGGTCAGGCCCCATATGGACTGCGGTGCAGGGGTGTGGGCCCCACAGGGACAGCAGGGGAGTGGTGCTGATGTCATATGGATGGTAGGGGAAGGGGGAGGCCCCAGAGGGACAGGAAAGCAGGGTGGGCCCCACAGGGACAGTGGGGGAGGGGTGCAGGCCCCAGAGGGACAGCAAAGGGGGGTGGACCCCACAAGAACAGCAGGGGAGGTGTGTGGGCCCCACAGGGACAGTGGGGAAGGGGTGCGGGCCCCACAGCTTGGGGTGTGGGTCCCTTGGGCCCAGTGCCAGGCGTTGGTTGAGCCCCACCTGATGTCTCTGTATCACAGCTCAGCAGCCCCCGCGTGCCCCCAGCCCTGGCACCTGCCCCCTGCGGCGCGGCCCTGACCCGTCTCTGCCCTCTGCTCAGGGGCCTTCTCGGGGGTGTCCAACATCTTCAGCTTCTGGGGCGAGAGCCGGGGCCGGCAGTGCCAGGAGCTGCCCCACTGCACCGTCCCAGCCCACGCCAGCCTCAGCATGGGCCTGCTCCCCCGGGGCCACCGGCCCCGCTCCGAGGTGGAGAGCCGGCTGGACCAGCTGCAGCAGCAGCTCAACAGGTAGAGGAGGGGGCGGCTCATACACCTGGGGCAGGGGGAGTTGGGGGGCAGGTGGGGGCAGGAGGCATGGCAGGGAAAGGCCCTGGGGGGGGGCAGGTGAGGGGCGGGGAACAGGGGGCAAGGCAGGGAAAGGCCCTGGGGAGGCAGGTGAGGGGCGGGGAATAGGGCGCATGGCAGGGAAAGGCCCTGGGGGGACAGGTGAGGGGTGGGAACAGGGGGCAAGGCAGAGAAAGGCCCTGGGGGGGCAGGTGATGGCCGGGGAACAGGGCGCATGGCAGGGAAAGGCCCTGGGGAGGCAGGTGGGGGGCGGGGAATAGGGCACATGGCAGAGAAAGGCCCTGGGGAGGCAGGTGGGGGGCGGGGAACAGGCGGCATGGCAGGGAAAGGCCCCGGGGCCCCCCAGTTCCAGCACCTCAGGCCTAGCCAGGTGTCTGCGGGGGGTGGTGTCTCCTGCCGGCCGAGGCGTTGCCCAGCGGGGGCAGGATCGTGCCCGGAGGTGTCTCTGGGCTGGCTGGGGGTGCCCCCCCCCCCGGCTCAGCCCCTCATCTCCCGGCAGGCTGGAGACCCGCATGGCTGCGGACGTGGGCGCCATCATGCAGCTGCTGCAGCGGCAGGTCGGGCTGGTGCCGCCGGCCTATAGCACCGTGTCGTCGCCACCCCCAGGCCCCGAGCGCTCCCCACCGCCCAGCCAGCCCTGCCCCCAGGTGAGACCCCTCGCTCCAGGGACCCCACCGCGAAGCGCCAGCCTGGCACACCCCCTGCGGCCAACCATCGACGGACACCAGCCAGGGCTCTGCCCCTGGGGACACGGGGCAGGTCGCCCAGCCGCTGGGTCGGAAACCGAACCGAGATCCCTGGGGGATCTTCACCGGCGCTGCTCACTCCCGACCCGCAGCCCGCTGCTGGCCCAGCCATGGGCTCCCCACGCCGAGCTCTGCCGGTGCCCCTCACTCCCGACCCGCAGCCCGCTGGCGGCTCAGCCATGGGCTCCCCACGCCGAGCTCTGCCGGTGCCCCTCACTCCCAACCCGCAGCCCCCTGGCGGCTCAGCCATGGGCTCCCCACGCCGAGCTCTGCCGGTGCCCCTCACTCCCGACCCGCAGCCCCCTGGCGGCTCAGCCATGGGCTCCCCACGCCGAGCTCTGCCGGTGCCCCTCACTCCTGACCCGCAGCCCGCTACTGGCCCAGCCATGGGCTCCCCACGCCGAGCTCTGCCGGCGCCCCTCACTCCCGACCCGCAGCCCGCTGCCGGCCCAGCCATGGGCTCCCCACGCCGAGCTCCTCCGGCGCCCCTCACTCCCGACCTGCAGCCCCCTGCCGGCCCAGCCATGGGCTCCCCACGCTGAGCTCTGCCGGTGCCCCTCACTCCTGACCCGCAGCCCCCTGCCGGCCCAGCCATGGGCTCCCCACGCCGAGCTCCTCCGGCGCCCCTCACTCCCGACCCGCAGCCCCCTGCCGGCCCAGCCATGGGCTCCCCACGCCGAGCTCTGCCGGTGCCCCTCACTCCCGACCCGCAGCCCCCTGGCGGCCCAGCCATGGGCTCCCCACGCCGAGCTCCTCCGGCGCCCCTCACTCCCGACCCGCAGCCCGCTGCTGGCCCAGCCATGGGCTCCCCACGCCGAGCTCTGCCGATGCCCCTCACTCCCGACCCGCAGCCCCCTGGCGGCCCAGCCATGGGCTCCCCACGCCGAGCTCTGCTGGCGCCCCTCACTCCCGACCCGCAGCCCCCTGCCGGCCCAGCCCTGCCCCTCTGCAGTGCCCCGTGGCATTGAACAGCGCCGTCGCTCGGTGAGTTCTGGGCTGCAGTCAGTCGTGGTGTTGGCAGCCTGGTTCCCTGGGCAGCGGGCGGCTCCTGACAGCATCTCCCCCGCCCGCAGGTTCCCAGTTACCCGGTGCCGTTCCTGTTCCCGCAGCCGCCCAGCCCAGAGCTGCCCTGCGAGCCGCCCCCCCGGCGCCGCTCCCTCCCTGGACAGCTGGCCCCGCCGCCGGACTCACAGACCCTGCAGAGACACTGCTCCGACCCGGGGAGTTAATCGGCAGGACGGGGACGGTGCCCGGAGCCCGGCGCACGCGGGCCAGGGCTTCAGGGCTGCCGCCCCCTCCCCGCCCCCAAGGACACCAGTGCCACCTGGGCCAGGGCCTGGCCACACGCTAGCCAAGCAGGAGCCACGGGCTAAGCCCACACGGCCAGGATGTTAGCTGGCCTAACGGATCCAGGACGGGGCCCGCCCACCCTGCGTGCCCTGCGTGCCCTGCTGTGCCCTGAGACCGGTACAAAGAAACAGAGACTGGCCGGGGAAGGACCCGCGGCCCAGGACCCTGGAACGTATCACGGGGCCCGGCCAACACAGCGCGGTCCCCTGCAGCCAGGGCTGGCCCCCGTGGGTGCTGGGCGGGCAGGCGAAAGGGGCTGAGCACACTGGGTGCCCAGGTCTTATCTGCCTGGCTGCCCTGTGTGTACCCTGATATGAGCACCCGTGTGCGCCGCTGGCAGGGGGAGAGGGAGCACCGTGTGTGTGAGGCTCTGTTCTGTGTGTGTGTGCGGCCCTGTTCCCTGGGCAGGGGGAGCCCTGTTCCCTGGGGGGGGGCAGTGTGTGTGTGGGGGGGGCAGTGTGTGTGTGTGGCCCTGTTCCCTGGGCGGGGGGAGCCCTGTTCCGTGGGGGGGGGGCAGTGTGTGTGGGGGGGGTTCTGTTCTGTGTGTATATAGAGAGAGATGGTCCTGTGCAGTTTTTTGGGGGGGACGGACTTTTCCCTCTATGGGGGGGGGAGACGGGAGTTCGGTCCCTGTGTGCGTGTCTGGGCCCTGCTCCCTATATGTGTGTGTCTAGGAGAGGGGCTGTTCTGTGTGTTTGTGTGTCTGGGGGAGGGGCTGTTCCCTGTGTGTGTGTCTATGGGGGGACTAGGGGGGCCCCATTCCCTGTGTGTGTGTTGGGGGGGGCTGTTCCCTGTGGGGGGGCAGCGCCCCGCTCTGGGCGCACGCGGCTGGCCCTGCTGTGGGGGGAGGTGACTGGCAGGGCCATGGGCTGCTCACCATCCCTGCTGGCAAGGTGCCCCTTGCTCACGTACCCGTCTCCTGCCAGTGCCCCCACGTGCCCCATCTCTGGGCTGCCGTTCCCCAGCCAGCCCCCTCCTTGGGGCTCCCTGGGGCAGCTGCGCCCTGGAGCCCTGAGCTGTCTGGCAGGTACCCCCCCCTCCCCTGGCCTGCCCCGAACCCCACCAGGGGGACAGCTGGGAGTCTGCCCTGTCCCCGGAGGGGGGCTCTCCCCATGCTGTGCTGTGCACCCCTGAGCCCCTGGCTCCCTTCCACGCCGTGGGGGGGGGAGCAGCCCGGTCCGGGGGCTCTCGTCAGCGACCCGCCGGCAGGCTCCAAGTGGCGTGTGCTGTCCTTGTGCCGTGTCCTGTAGCGGGCACTGCCCGGTCTGTGTCTCCCCCACATCCCCGCATGGCGCCTTCACGTGACCCCCCAGCGCGCCAATAAACCAGCCAACGATGCCTCCATCTGCCTCTGCGCCTGGGGGGGGCACCACGGACATGCGCCAGCCTGGGACACGGCTCTGCCGGGGGGGTCCCCACACAGTCCCCACCTGGGGCGTGGGCCCCCCCCGCACCTTGGACTGGGGGATCAGCTGTGGGACACAGCCGGCACTACCTGGCATGGGGGGGCCAGACCTGCGGGGGGACACTACAAGCAGCAGCTTCTCAGGAAATGGTGCCCAGGGCTCCCGCCCCATTGGACCCCCCTGGTGTGTCCCCAACTTCACAGCCCCTACTCGCCCCTCCCCCCGCCCGCTCTCTGCACCTCCTGCCCCACCAGTGTGTCCGGCTCCTGGCAGCACAGCGCCCCTCCGCGTCGGGGGGTCCCAGCGCAGGCCCTGCCCTGCTCGGTGGTGGGCGTGGGGCCAGGGGGAGCTGGCTGCGCCCGGGCACCAGGCCGGGCAGGCTGCGGGATCGTATCCCCTACACCGGACCGAGAGCGTGCACACGCCAGGCCAGAGCCCCCCCCCGCGTCTCCCCCATGCCTGCAGACCCGGCGCGCCCCCCAGCTCCCCATACGGACACACCCAGCCCCCAGAGCCTCCACTGGCTGACCCCCCACTCCAGCAGACAGACCCCCCCGCCCAGAATGCCCCACACGTCGCATGGGGGCATGCAGCCCCAACAGACTCCGCGGGCTGGGCAGACACGTGTATTTACCGACTACAGTCCCCTTAGCACGGGGCCAAGCCCTTCGGTCCGCGCCCCCTCCCCACCTCTGTGCCCCCCAGGCCCAGCTGTCTGTGGGCGACCCTCGGGGCTAGGAGCTGCCGAGCTGCCCCCACCCCCCGGTCCCCAGAGCCATGGCCCCAGCCAGCCGGAGCAGAGGCCAGGGGCCCCTTCGCGCCGGTGACGCCCGCCGGGCCCTGCTGCCGTGGGCAGGGCCCAGGCTCACTCCTGCCAGTAGGTGCCGTTGTAGTGGAAGGGCTCGGCGGAGACGCAGGGCCCCGGGCTGGCGGGCGTCCAGCGCTGGATCTCCACCTGGGCCGCGGCCGGGTCCCGGGGCCGCACGATGACGGTGCTGCGGGACGCCACCGACGGGTCCTCGTCGAAGAAGTTGAAGGGGCGCAGGAAGAAGCCGACGGCGTTGCCGGGCGTGGCCGTGTTGGGCACGTCCTCAGCGTGCGGGATGTGCAGGAAACCCACCGTCACCCAGGCCACCAGGTCCTGCCACGGACGAGAGCCACAGTGACTGGGGCCCCGGCACTGCCCCCCCCCAGCCTGGGGCCCCAATCCCCCCCTCACAGTCACTGGGGCCCCGGCACTGCCCCCCCAGCCTGGGGCCCCAATCCCACCCCCCACAGTAACTAGGGCCCCTGCACTGCCCCCCCAGCCTGGGGCCCCAATCCCACCCCCCACAGTAACTAGGGCCCCTGCACTGACCCCCACAGCCCGGGGCCCCAATCCCCCCCCTCACAGTCACTGGGGCCCCGGCACTGATCCCCCCAGTCCGGGGTCCCAATCCCCCCCCTCACAGTCACTGGGGCCCCGGCACTGCCCCCTCCAGCCTGGGGCCCCAATCCCACCCCCCACAGTAACTAGGGCCCCTGCACTGCCACCCCCAGCCTGGGGCCCCCCTGACCTCCAGGGCCCCATCCCAACCCCCCACAGTAACTAGGGCCCCGGCACTGCCCACCCCAGCCTGGGGCCCCAATCCCCCCCCTCACAGTCACTGGGGCCCCTGTACTGCCCCCCCAGCCTGGGGCCCCAATCCCACCCCCCACAGTAACTAGGGCCCCTGCACTGCCCCCCCCGCCTGGGGCCCCAATCCCACCCCTCATAGTCACTGGGGCCCCAGCACTGCCCCCCACAGCCCGGGGCCGCAATCTCACCCCCCACAGTAACTAGGGCCCCGGCACTGCCCCCCACAGCCCGGGGCCTCCCTGCACCTCCAGGGCCCCATCCCAACCCCTCACAGTCACTGGGGCCCCGGCACTGCCCCCCCCAGCCTGGGGCCCCAATCCCACCCCTCACAGTCACTGGGGCCCCGGCACTGCCCCCCCAGCCTGGGGCCCCAATCCCACCCCTCATAGTCACTGGGGTCCCGGCACTGCCCCCCACAGCCTGGGGCCTCCCTGCACCTCCAGGGTCCCAACCCCACCCCATAAAGTCACTCCTGGGACCCCCTGCATTGCCGGGGTCCCAGCACTGACCCCCCACAGCCTGGGCCCCGCTTATGGCCTGGGGCTTCCCCACAGGCTGGGGCCCCACCCCCCACAGTCATCACCCCTGCACACACTGGGGGCCCAGCACTGCCTCCCCCCATCCCCTCCTTTCCATAGAGAGCAGAGCCTCAGGGCCCCACCCCACGGTGCCCCCCACGGCTCAACTGCGGCCCCATGCAGGCTCAGGCCCGCCCAGCACCTGGTTCTCGATGTTCTCGTCGTTGCGGAGGAAGCTCTCGAAGTCGAGGACCGGCTGCCAGGGGTCGTGCTGGGCGTACAGGCTGCTGCTGGTCGCCTCCTTCTCGTGGTGCCGCGTCACCGCCAGGTGGTATCTGCCCACAGCGGGTCCAGCAGCTGAGCCCCAGTCCCCCGTGGGGTGCGGCCCGGCGGGCTCAAGGGAGAAACCACCGCTGGGCAGGGCCCCCCCGGGCATCCCCGCCCAGCTCCGTCCTTGGGCAGGGGCCCTGAGACCACCCCGGCCCGCCCGCGGTCCCACCCCTGCTGCTGATCGGGCCGGTCCCAGAGACCCCAGGGCGCCTCCTGCCGGGCCCCCAGCTGTCCCAGCCCCCGCGTGGTGTGGGGCCCCCCGCTGGCTGCTGGGTCCCGGCCTTACCGTCCCCAGGCGACGCCCTGCTCCTCCTTCCAGCCGCGGGGCAGGACGCGGTCGGCCTGCGAGCTGTACTGGATGCGGTAGCTGCGCGGGTGCCCCCAGCGGTTGCGCTGGGTCGGGCTGGAGACCAGCAGGTACCTGGGCAGGGCCGTGCCGAAGGGGAAGGCGGCTTGGCGCTCGCTCCGGCATGGCCGCCGGTGCAGACGGGGCTGCACGACCCGCTCGCCCGCCTGCCAGGGGTTGGAGATGTTCTCGAACCGCACGTCCACTGCCTCGAAGCTGTTCCGGGTGCCTGCGGGGGGCAGACGGGCGGTGAGGGGGGGCCTCGGGGCAGACCAGGGGCTGGGGGTATCCCTGCCCCCCGGGGAGGGATGCTTGGAAGGGCCCTGCCCTGTGCAGGGGCTGAGCTGCCATGAAGCTGGGAGCTTGCCCCGAGACCGGGGTAGCAGGTTGGGGCTGATGCTCCCCTGAGCTCCATCTCCCGTCATGGAAACAGGACTCCTGGGTCCACCCAACCTCAGCTTGGGGGATCCCATCTAGGAGCAGCCCCTGGCCTGGGCACTGGTGGGGGAGGGAGCCCAGTAGCCACGAGCGGCCAGGGAGCAAGGAAAGAGCGGGGCTGGGTGGGGCTGTGCTGGGGAAGGACCGGGCTGGAGGGGCCGTGGGGGGGGAGAAGGGTGAGGGTGGGGCTGTGCCAGGTAAGGACCAAGGCCAGGGAGCAGGGGCCGGGCGAGGCCGTGCCGGGTGAGGACTGAGGCTGGGGGGCTGGGGCCGGGCGGGGCCGTGCCGGGTGAGGACCAAGGTCGGGGGGCCGGGGCTGGGCGGGGCTGTGCTGGGGGAGGACCGAGGTCGGGGGGCCGGGGGGCCGGGGCCGGGCAGGGCCGTGCCGGGTGAGGACCGAGGCCAGGGGTGGGCGGGGCCATGCCGGATGAGGACCGAGGCCGGGGGGCCGGGGCCGGGCGGGGCCGTGCCGGGTGAGGACCGGGGCCGGGGAGCAGGGGGGCCAGGGCCGTGCCGGGGGAGGACCTGGCTCGGGGGCTGGGGGGCCAGGGGGCCAGGGCTGGGCAGGGCCGTGCTGGGTGAGGACCGAGGCCGGGGGGCCGGGGGGCTGGGGCCGTGCCGGGTGAGGACCGGGGTCGGGGGGCTGGGGGGCCGGGGGGCCGGGGCCGTGCCGGGTGAGGGCCGTGGGGCCGGGGGGCCGGGGCCGTGCCGGGTGAGGACCGAGGCCGGGGGGCCGGGGGGCCGTGCCGGGGGAGGACCAAGGTCGGGGGGCTGGGGGGCCGGGGCCGTGCCGGGGGAGGACCGAGGCCGGGGAGCAGGGGCCGGGGGGCCGGGGGGCCGGGGCCGTGCCGGGGGAGGACCGAGGTCGGGGGGCTGGGGGGCCGTGCCGGGTGAGGACCGAGGCCGGGGGGCCGGGGCCGTGCCGGGTGAGGACCGGGGCCGGGTGGCCGGGGGGCCGGGGCCGTGCCGGGTGAGGACCGGGGCCGGGGGGCCGGGGGGCCGGGGCCGTGCCGGGGGAGGACCGAGGTCGGGGGGCTGGGGGGCCATGCCGGGTGAGGACCGAGGCCGGGGAGCAGGGGCCGGGGGGCCGGGGGGCCGGGGCCGTGCCGAGTGAGGACTGAGGCCGGGGGGCCGGGGGGCCGTGCCGGGGGAGGACCAAGGTCAGGGGGCTGGGGGGCCGGGGCCGTGCCGGGGGAGGACCGAGGCCGGGGAGCAGGGGCCGGGGGGCCGGGGCCGTGCCGGGTGAGGACCGAGGCCGGGGGGCCGGGGGGCCGGGGCCGTGCCGGGGGAGGACTGAGGTCGGGGAGCAGGGGCCGGGGGGCCGGGGCCGTGCCGGGGGAGGACTGAGGTCGGGGGGCTGGGGGGCCGGGGCCGTGCCGGGGGAGGACCGAGGCCGGGGGGCCGGGGCTGGGCAGGGCCGTGCCGGGTGAGGACCGGAGCCGGGGGGCCGGGGCTGGGCGGGGCTGTGCCGGGTGAGGACCGAGGCCGGGGGGCCGGGGGGCCGGGTGAGGACCGGGGCTGGGGGGCCGGGCAGGGCCGTGCCGGGGGAGGACCGAGGCCGGGGGGCCGGGGCCGTGCCGGGGGAGGACCGAGGCCGGGGAGCAGGGGCCGGGGGGCCGGGGCCGTGCCGGGGGAGGACCGAGGCCGGGGGGCCGGGGCTGGGCAGGGCCGTGCCGGGTGAGGACCGGGGCCGGGGAGCAGGGTGGCTGGGGCCGTGCCGGGGGAGGACCGAGGCCGGGGAGCAGGGGCCGGGGGGCCGGGGCCGTGCCGGGGGAGGACCGAGGCCGGGGAGCAGGGGCCGGGGGGCCGGGGCCGTGCCGGGTGAGGACCGAGGCCGGGGGGCCGGGGGGCCGGGGCCGTGCCGGGGGAGGACTGAGGTCGGGGGGCTGGGGGGCCGGGGCCGTGCCGGGGGAGGACCGAGGCCGGGGGGCCGGGGCTGGGCAGGGCCGTGCCGGGTGAGGACCGGGGCCGGGGGGCCGGGGCTGGGCGGGGCTGTGCCGGGTGAGGACCGAGGCCGGGGGGCCGGGGGGCCGGGTGAGGACCGGGGCTGGGGGGCCGGGCAGGGCCGTGCCGGGGGAGGACCGAGGCCGGGGAGCAGGGGCCGGGGGGCCGGGGCCGTGCCGGGGGAGGACCGAGGCCGGGGGGCCGGGGCTGGGCAGGGCCGTGCCGGGTGAGGACCGGGGCCGGGGAGCAGGGTGGCTGGGGCCGTGCCGGGGGAGGACCGAGGCCGGGGAGCAGGGGCCGGGGGGCCGGGGCCGTGCCGGGTGAGGACCGGGGCCGGGGGGCCGGGGCCATGCCGGGGGAGTACCAAGGTCGGGGGGCTGGGGGGCCGGGGCCGTGCCGGGTGAGGACCGAGGCCGGGGCGCCGGGGCTGGGCAGGGCCGTGCCGGGGGAGGGCCCGGCTCGGGGGCTGGGGGGGGGGCCGTGCCGGGGGAGGGCCCGGCTCGGGGGCTGGGGGGGGGGCCGTGCCGGGTGAGGACCGAGGCCGGGGCGCCGGGGCTGGGCAGGGCCGTGCCGGGGGAGGACCGGGGCCGGGGGCCGGGCGGGGCCGTGCCGGGGGAGGGCCCGGCTCGGGGGCTGGGGGGGGGGCCGTGCCGGGTGAGGACCGAGGCCGGGGCGCCGGGGCTGGGCAGGGCCGTGCCGGGTGAGGACCGGGGCCGGGGGCCGGGCGGGGCCGTGCCGGGGGAGGACCGAGGCCGGGGCGCCGGGGCTGGGCAGGGCCGTGCCGGGGGAGGACCGGCGCCGGGGCTGGGCAGGGCCGTGCCGGGGGAGGACCGGGGCCGGGGGCCGGGCGGGGCCGTGCCGGGGGAGGACCGGGGCCGGGGCGCCGGGGCTGGGCAGGGCCGTGCCGGGGGAGGACCGGGGCCGGGGCTGGGCAGGGCCGTGCCGGGGGAGGACCGGGGCCGGGGGCCGGGCGGGGCCGTGCCGGGGGAGGACCGGGGCCGGGGCGCCGGGGCTGGGCAGGGCCGTGCCGGGGGAGGACCGGGGCCGGGGCTGGGCAGGGCCGTGCCGGGGGAGGACCGGGGCCGGGGCGCCGGGGCTGGGCAGGGCCGTGCCGGGGGAGGACCGGGGCCGGGGGCCGGGCGGGGCCGTGCCGGGGGAGGACCGGGGCCGGGGGCCGGGGCTGGGCAGGGCCGTGCCGGGGGAGGACCGGGGCCGGGGAGCAGGGTGGCTGGGGCCGTGCCGGGGGAGGACCGAGGCCGGGGAGCAGGGGCCGGGGGGCCGGGGCCGTGCCGGGGGAGGACCGAGGCCGGGGGGCCGGGGCTGGGCAGGGCCGTGCCGGGTGAGGACCGGGGCCGGGGAGCAGGGTGGCTGGGGCCGTGCCGGGGGAGGACCGAGGCCGGGGAGCAGGGGCCGGGGGGCCGGGGCCGTGCCGGGTGAGGACCGGGGCCGGGGGGCCGGGGCCATGCCGGGGGAGTACCAAGGTCGGGGGGCTGGGGGGCCGTGCCGGGTGAGGACCGAGGCCGGGGCGCCGGGGCTGGGCAGGGCCGTGCCGGGGGAGGACCGGGGCCGGGGGCCGGGCGGGGCCGTGCCGGGGGAGGGCCCGGCTCGGGGGCTGGGGGGGGCACGCACCGGCGACGTCCAGGTCCACCTTGTAGTGCACCAGGTGGGTGTGCAGGTTGCCCAGCAGGTCCTGGTGCAGGCGGGTGCCGTAGTGCAGGCCCTGGGGCGTGTAGAAGGTGGCGTGGAGGTAGCCGGTGGCGTGCACCTTGGCCTCCAGCACCCCGTTGGGGTAGAGCAGCACGTCCCAGATGTAGTCGTAGTTGTAGACGGTGGCCGTGGTGCGCAGCACCAGCGCCCGCCCCTCCAGGCCCCCGTAGAAGCGGTAGCCGCCCTGGGCGTCGCTGTCGAAGTGGCGCCGCAGGGGCACGCCGGTGGGCAGCTCGAAGAGGCAGAGGGCGCGCGGGTAGCGCACGGGCCCCGCCGCGTCGTACAGGCGGTGCGCGTCCAGAAAGGTGGCCACCTCGGGGCAGTCGATGCCGGGCGCCAGCTCGTGGGCCAGGGCGCCCAGGCCCCAGGAGCTGTCGATGTACTTGGTCTGCATGGCGGCCGGCGTGTCGCCCCCGTAGAAGGCCACGGCCTCCTGCACGCTCAGCTCGTGGGCCAGCCGCTGGCCGTTGAAGCGCAGGTCGAAGAGCTGCAGGCCGGAGGAGGAGCGCAGCCGCAGGGCCAGGCGCCAGCCCCCGTACTCCACCAGGTTGCCCCGCAGCCGGTAGCGCTTGCCCTGCGGCTCGCACACCTTGGCCCCGTGCACGTCCGTGGGGGTGCCGGTGCCGAAGCGGCCGCGGGGCAGGTAGGTGGAGAAGAGCAGCTCGGGCCTGGGCGGCGGGGCCGGGGCCAGCTCCCCCCGCTCGTGGCGCCCGGCCAGCTCCTGGGCGCTGGCGAAGTACTGCCCCTTGTACCAGAGCTGCTGCAGGGCCCAGCGGCCGGGGTCGCGGGAGCGGTGGTCCAGCAGCAGCTCCAGCCCCACGGGGTGCAGGAAGTGGCCCTCCACGGACCGCTGCAGGATGAGCCAGGAGCGGCGCTCGCCGGGGCCCAGCCCGCGGGGCGCCACGTCCGAGAAGGTCAGGCAGCGCTGGCTGCAGTTGTGGTACCGGAAGCCGGTGGCCTCGTGCAGCAGCCGGTCCAGCGGCTCCAGCAGGTCCAGCAGGCGGCGGTGCATCAGCCGGTACTCCAGCTGGCTGACGGGCCGCGCGGAGAAGGGGACGGGCCGCCCGCCCTTGTAGCCCACGGGCCGGTAGTAGCTGGGCCGCGGCAGGGGCCCCACCACAAACTCGGTGACGTTGGGCTGGGCCTGCTCCCCGAAGAAGACGATGGCGCGGGCCAGGCGTGGCGGGCGGGGGCTGCTCCCATCCAAGAACTGCAGGGCCTGGCTCTTCCTGGGCACCTGCAACTCCACCAGGAAGAGGCTGTTGCTGGCCAGCGACTCCGTGGGGCCGGCCCCCAGCCCCAGCTCCGGCTGGCTCAGCAGGAAGCTCTGCACCGCCCGCAGCTCCGCCGGGCTCAGGTCAGCAAAGATCGACGCCCCCAGCTGGGGCTCAGGGCTGGGGCTGGCCAGGACGCCGAGCGCCATCACCACCCACGCGAGGGTCTCCAGCCGCATCCTTCCCTGGGAACCTGGGCATCGAGAGGGGCCGGTCAGAGGGGCAGGAGCCGAGCCCGCTCTTCCCACCAGCCCCAGCCCTCCAGGCGCAGGAGCCCAGCCACGACTGCCGCAGCCCCACAAGGGTGGCACCGGTCTTTGCGTGCCCAGCTGGGGGCTCCATGCCATGCGCAGCAGGCCTGGGCTCAGCCTGGGCCACTGGCTCTGCAGGGGGACTGCAGGGAGCACCAGAGGGCAGGCCGTGGGGCGGGCAGCCCAGACGACCTGCACCGCACCCATGCCAGGAGCTGCGGGAGACAATGTGGGCCCTGCCCTACCCCTCAGGGCCCCAGGCAGCCCCAGCACCTCTGCTGGTCACCCTCCCGGGCACGTGCCAGGGCACCTTCCCCCGCTCCCTCCAGCCCTGTCTGCGCTGCAGGTCCCTGCTCACCCCGCTGGCATCCTGGCGCGGGAGCCAGTCCCGTTACAGCACCTGTGGGGGACACGGGGAAGCCGGGCCCTGGCTGCCAGCCCGGGTTAGATGGGAACGCCGCGGTTCCTGGTGGGGGCAGATGGGGGGAGCTGTATGGTGACTGAGGGGGCAGGACAGTCTATATTATGGTCCTGCTTTGAGCAGGGGGCTGGACTAGATACCTCCTGAGGTCCCTTCCAACCCTGACATTCTATGAGTCTGTGTAGAATCAGAGTCGTAGGACTGGCAGGGACCTCAAGAGGTCGCCTAGTCCAGTCCCCTGCACTGAGGCAGGACTAAGTATTATCCAGACCATCCCTGACAGGAGTTTGTCCAAGCTGCTCTTAACAACCTCCAGTGACGGGGACTCCACCACCTCCCTAGGCAATTTATTCCAGTGCCGAACCACCCTGACAGGTCGGAGGTTTTTCCTAATGTCCAACCTAAACCGCCCTGGCTGCAATTTAAGCCCATTGCGTCTTGTCCTGTCCTCAGAGGTTCAGAAGAACAATTTTTCTCCCCCTTTGTAACCACCTTTTATGTACTTGAAAACTGTTCTCATGTCCCCTCCCAGTCTTCTCTGCTCCAGACCAAACAGACCCAATGTTCTCAATCTTCCCGCACAGGTCATGTTTCCTAGACCTTTCATCTGTTTTGTGGCTCTTTGGACTTTCCACATCTTTCCTGAAATGTGGGGCCAGGAACTGGACACAATACTCCAGTTGAGGCCTAATCAGCGCGGAGTAGAGCGGAAGAATTACTTCTCGTGTCTTGCTTACAACACTCCTACTCATACAGCCCAGAAGGATGTTTGTTACACCGTTGACTCATATTTAGCTTGTGATCCACTATGACCCCAGATCCCTTTCCACAGGACTCCTTCCTAGGCCGTCATTCCCCATTGTGTATGTGTGCAACTGATTGTTCCTTCCTAAGTGGAGGGCTTTGCATTTGTCTTTACTGAATTTCATCCCATTTACTTCCGACCATTTCTCCAGTTTGTCCAGATCCTTTTGAATTTTAACCCTGTCCTGCAACGCACTGGCACGTTGTCCTGCCTGAGTGCCGGGGATGGGACTGGCTGACCTGCAGAGTTCCCTTCCAGGCCCACACGTCTGCAATTCTGTGCCCCCTGCCGGGCCCTGCCCGACAGCCCAGATACTTGCTGTCAGGATTATCCACACAGTGTAGCCCGGGCTTGCTGGCAGTACAGCAGCCAACAGAGAGGAGCCCAGGGCTGGGCTAGCAGGGGCTGCAGGTTGGGAGTGAGGGGCTGTGACGAAGCGGGACTGTTCTTAATGTTTCCTCTGAATAGTGTGGGGGTGCCTCAGTTTCCCCTAGGCAGTTCTTAAGTCTCTAGGGGGTGGGGTAAGGGTGTATGATTGTTGCAGAGCCCTAGAGGGCAGGTATGTGCAGGGGTCTGGACACAGAGAATGGCCGACACCCCGTTTCCTGGCCACTGATGGCCTGGGCCCTTCCCCCCCTGCAAGGTGAGAGCTAAAGGGTTGGAGAACAAAGGAATCCGGTGACCTCCTGGCCCGGGAAAGGGACAAAGCCCAGAGGAGGAGGGGCTGGAGGGAGTTTCAGTTTGGGGCTGGCTGGGGACAAGGAGTGAAGGGCAGACGGGGTTGTCTGGCTCACTGTTCCTCCCCCCCCCCGCCCCCAAAATGGACCCAGCTGAGGGGTCCGGTTCTCTGCACCGTCTGACTGCAAAGTTGGGGGGCAGGACCCTCTGGCTTCCCCAGGACCCCTCCTGGGCAGATTTGCTGGGGGAAGCGCACAGAGGGGCAGAGGAGGCTGAATGCTCCGAGGTCAGACCCAGGAAGGTGGAGCCGGGTGAGCTGTGTGTCCTGCAGACAGGCTGCTCACAGAAAGGAGACTGCCCCAGAGTCCTGCCTGGCTTTGTAGGGAGCCGTTCCAGAGCATCGCCTGGGGACCCCGTGACAGGGGCACCGGCAGAGCTGGGGGCTTCACAGGGCAGCTGTGCCCATAACCCCGCAGGGTGCTGAGCAGCAGGGCTCCCGTGCCCCCCAGCGGGATCCCCACAGCCTCCAGCCTCACCCCTCTGGGGCTGCTGGCAGCATTAGCCAGCCCCTGCCCCCACCCGGTTCAGCCCTGAGACTCCCCATGTAGCCAGTGCCAGGGGCACAGGCAGGTAAATGCCCGGAGCTGCCTGGCTTGGGGGCACCTGCTGGGGGACCCTCTGCCTGCCCCTTCTGGGCTCCAGCCCCCCAGCCAGGGCAGCTCCCTCTGTGTCCCTCCCATCCCCCTGCCAAAGATCTCAACCCCACTGCACCCCCAGCCCATGGGCATCTTCTACCCTGTGCACCCCCCCACCCCCATGCACCCCCTCACCCGTGCACCCCACAGCCCAGCCTGTGTCACTCACCTGCAGTCCCTGCCCCGCTCTGGCTCTGTGGCTGCGGCACCCACTCTGCTCCGTGCCCCACTCCGCCCACAGCCCCCCCCAGCAGGGCCGAGGGATGCCATTGGCTGGCTTGGGGGGGGTGCAGCAGCTCTGGCCCAGGGCCGGGGCTGGGCGGGGGGGGGGTTCAGGCCCCCCCAAGGGGGGAGGAGATAACGATGGTCTCAGATTTCAGAGTAGCAGCCGTGTTAGTCTGTCTTCGCAAAAAGAACAGGAGGACTTGGGGCACCTTAGAGACTAACCGATTTATTTGAGCATGAGCTTTCGTGAGCTACAGCTCACTTCATCAGATGCATACCGTGGAAAATACAGTGGGGAGATTTTTATATACACAGAGACCATGAAACAATACCTCCTCCCACCCCACTCTCCTGCTGGTAATAGCTTATCTAAAGTGATCATCAAGTTGGGCCATTTCCAGCACAAATCCAGGTTTTCTCACCCTCCGCCCCCCCCCACAAACTCACTCTCCTGCTGGTAATAGCCCATCCAAAGTGACCACTCTCCTTACAATGTGTATGATAATCAAGGTGGGCCATTTCCAGCACAAATCCAGGTTTTCTCACCTCACCACCCCCATACACACACAAACTCACTCTCCTGCTGGTAATAGCTTATCTAAAGTGATCATCAAGTTGGGCCATTTCCAGCACAATCCGGATTTGTGCTGGAAATGGCCCAACTTGATGATCACTTTAGATAAGCTATTACCAGCAGGACAGTGGGGTGGGAATAGGTATTGTTTCATATTCTCTGTGTATATATAAAGCCTGCTGCAGTTTCCACGGTATGCATCCGATGAAGTGAGCTGTAGCTCACGAAAGCTCATGCTCAAATAAATTGGTTAGTCTCTAAGGTGCCACAAATCCTCCTTTTCTTTTTGCGAATACAGAGTAACACGGCTGCTACTCTGAAACCTCTCCTTACAATGTGTATGATAAACACCCATTTTTTCATGGTCTGTGTGTATATAAATCTCCTCACTGTATTTTCCACTTTATGCATGTGATGAAGTGAGCTGTAGCTCACGAAAGCCCTTATGCTCAAATAAATTGGTTAGTCTCTAAGGTGCCACAAGTCCTCCTTTTCTTTTTGCGATGGTCTCAGAGACAGCGGGTGTGGAGGGGAGGGAAATACCCACTCCGGGCTTCTGAGAGCATCCTGGCCCCCAAGCCCCAGGCCTGTGCCCAGCCCTGCCCTTCCCTGGCATGCTGTGCCCAGCCCTGCCCTTCCCTGGCACGCTGTGCCCTGCCCTGCCCTGCCCTGGCATGCTGCGCCCAGCCCTGCCCTTCCCTGGCACCCTGCGCCCTGTTCTATCCTGGCACGCTGTGCCCAGCCATCTCACATCTTTAACCCTTTGTTCACAGAGGCTCCAGCCTTGGGTCCCACACAGCAGTTGCCCCCATCCTAGAGGGCAGATCCCAGGGACCCTGTGTCTGACCCGCCCCCCGCCCCAGCTCTGAAGGGTCTGCACTGGTGAGTTCGAGGCGCCTGGTGCTGCCTCAGTCCAGGGCTCCGGCACATGGCCCCGGGAGCAGCCCTGGCCCCAGCCGTGGGCCCCCTGCCCTGCCCCCCCAAATGAGAGCTGCTGTCCCCAGGGCCTCTCAGCCAGGGCAGCCAGCGTGGCCTCAGGGTCTCCATTGCCCCCTGTCATGGGGTGTGGGGGAGTCCAGGCCCTGCACCCCTCTTCCTGGGATTCACTGAGACTCTCAGCCAGCCAGTAAAATGGAAGGTTTATTGGACCACAGGAACACAGTCTCAAACAGAGCTTGTGGGTACAACCAGGACCCCTCAGTCAAGTCCTTCTGGGGGAGCAGGGAGCTTAGACCCCAGCCCTGGGGTTCCCTGTGTTCCTCCACCCAGCCCCGAACCGAAACTAAACCCCCCCAGCAGGCTCCCTCCTGCAGCCTCTGTCCACATTCCTGGCAGAGGTGTTACCTCCCCCTCCTGGCTCAGGTGACAGGCTCTCAGGTCTCCCACCCCCAGGGCACATTCCCAGGTCAACACTCCCGCCTCCCTGCTGCGTCCCATCCTCACACCCACTGTGCGGCGGGGGCTCCACGGGAAGGGCATCGGCCCCTGCCAGGGAGGCCAGCGGGCACCACAGGCCCTGCCCAGCCCCCACGGCCAGGCCCCCCTGCAGGCAGAGTCACGGGCTCTGGGCAGGGAGGGGGGCATGGGTGCCCCCAGGGGTCATGCCCCCTCCCCTGCCCGGGTTAATGGGTAACCCGCTGGAGCCAGGCAGTGATGCGGGCCTTGTGCTGGGATTGGCAAGTCCTGCCCCCAGGGAGGCTCTGGCCCCATGGCCGTTGCCCTCACCCCACGGGGACAGTGTTAAGCTGGTCCCTGCCAGCAATGCACTGCCCCAGCTGCTCTGACTCCTCGATCAAACTCCAGGGCCACCCAGTGCCGCTGGGAACAGGCCCCGAGCCTGCTGGGATGGGTGGCCAGCGGGGCCAATCCTGCCTGGGGCCTGGGCTCACGCCAGCCCTGGCCACCCCTCAGGTGATAACGGCATGAAAAGCCTTCCCCTGCTGTGCCCCGCAAGCCTATGCCCCGTCCCCTCAGGGCCCCTGCCCCCCTCCAGAGCCTGGGGTCCTGCACCCCCTCCCCAAGGGCACAGCCTTTGCGATCCCGCAGGCAAGGAGACCTGGTGCCCAGGGTCGCTGTGTTCCCTGGCCAGGGAGCCTGGACTGGTGGCTCTAGATGTTGGTCACCAGGTTTGACACACGCCAGGTGTTTGTTGGGTGGCCCCTTGGCGCCTGCCCTGGCTTGCCAGCGTTACCTGCAGCAACCTGGGTTTTACCACCTTGCTTTGGCCACGCTGCTCACTGGGGGCTTGGCGGGGGTGGGGGAAGGGGGGTCACCAAGCTGCCTGGCCCCGGCCCCACTGAGCCGAGGGGCGTATTCTGGTTGCCTGGACCAGGCTTGGAAGCCAGCAGAGGCGGGAGCCCATGCAGGCACCATTATCCCCTTAGCCTGCCAGACACTCTCCACTGCCACCCAGCAGCTGCTCGGGGTGACACTGAGCTGTCTCTAGCCAGCGCCCCGGCCAGGAAGGGACGCATGAGCTGGGGTCTCTCTGAATACCAGGGCCCACAAGACTCCCTGATTCCTGTGTTCCTTGGAGGGACGAAGGACCCTGCTCATCCCCACAGGTGCCCTGAGCTGTGCCAAGCCCTAGTGTCTGCACTGTGCCAGCAACGCCCAAGCTGGGGTTTAAACCCAGCCTCTCTGGGCACCCAAGGGCCATACCCTTCGCAGCTGGCAGGCGCCTGCTCCTTGAGCGGGCATTAGTGGGCACAGGCCTGGCATCAACAGCTACAGACTAGGGGCCAAATGGCTAGGCAGCAGTTCTGCGGAAAAGGACCTAGGGGTGACAGTGGACAAGAAGCTGGATATGAGTCAGCAGTGTGCCCTTGTTGCCAAGAAGGCCAATGGCATTTTGGGATGTATAAGTAGGGGCATTGCGAGCAGATCGAGGGACGTGATCATTCCCCTCTATTTGACATTGGTGAGGCCTCATCTGGAGTACTGTGTCCAGTTTTGGGCCCCACACTTCAAGAAGGATGTGGATAAATTGGAGAGAGTCCAGCGAAGGGCAACAAAAATGATTAGGGGTCTGGAACACATGACTTATGAGGAGAGTCTGAGGGAACTGGGATTGTTTAGTCTGCAGAAGAGAAGAATGAGGGGGGATTTGATAGCTGATAGGGTATTTGATAGGGTGACGAGACTGCAATCCCTCTACCCTAACCTTGCGACCCCCTGTGACGAAGCGGGACTGTTCTTAATGTTTCCTCTGAATAGTGTGAGGGTGCCTCAGTTTCCCCTCTGCAGTTCTTAAGTCTCTAGGTGGTGGGATAAGGGTGTATGATCGTTGCAGAGCCCTAGAGGGCAGGTGTGTGCAGGAGTCTGGACACAGAGAATGGCCAACACCCTGTTTCCTGGCAACTGATGGCCTGGGCCCTTCCCCCCTGCAAGGTGAGAGCTAAAGGGTTGAAGAACAAAGGAATAAAAAAAGCCATAAAAAGCTAGTCAGTTGTGAACCAGCAGAGCAGCGAACAGAGAGAGTTTGCCTGGGAGTTCGCCTGGGGAGAGCCCACTGAGGCTTACATCTTCCCAGCTTCTCTGAGAAGTTACTGCAACATCTGAGGAAGCTCGTAGAAGGAGGGTAATATGGATGGGGGGTGTTCAGCTATTGTGACCTGCACTGGATGTGCCATGTTTGTCTTTCTTAAACACAGGACAGAAGCGACTTTGTCTGTACAAAGTGCAAGCTGGTCTCCATATTGGAAGAGAAGATTCAAGGTCTGGAGCAACAGGTATCGACCCTGCGTTGCATAAGAGAAACTGAAGATTTCCTGGACAGACGTCAGGATATGCTTCTACGGACACAACGTTCTGAAGATTCAGAGCAGGCTGCACATTGGGGACAGGAGGACGGTGAAGAAATTTGGCAGCACGTGACCTCCAGAAGAAGAAAGGGAACGTCCATGTACCAGCAACGCAGATACAGGTGAGTAACCGTTTGTCACGGAGTCCCTGGGCGATGCTCTGGAACTGCTCCCCATGAAGCCAGTCAGGACTCTGGGGAAGTCGCCTTTCTGTGAGCAGCCTGTCATAGAATCATAGAATCATAGAATATCAGGGTTGGAAGGGACCCCAGAAGGTCATCTAGTCCAACCCCCTGCTCAAAGCAGGACCAATTCCCAGTTAAATCATCCCAGCCAGGGCTTTGTCAAGCCTGACCTTAAAAACTTCTAAGGAAGGAGATTCCACCACCTCCCTAGGTAACGCATTCCAGTGTTTCACCACCCTCTTAGTGAAAAAGTTTTTCCTAATATCCAATCTAAACCTCCCCCACTGCAACTTGAGACCATTACTCCTCGTTCTGTCATCTGCTACCATTGAGAACAGTCTAGAGCCATCCTCTTTGGAACCCCCTTTCAGGTAGTTGAAAGCAGCTATCAAATCCCCCCTCATTCTTCTCTTCTGCAGGCTAAACAATCCCAGCTCCCTCAGCCTCTCCTCATAACTCATGTGTTCCAGACCCCTAATCATTTTTGTTGCCCTTCGCTGGACTCTCTCCAATTTATCCACATCCTTCTTGAAGTGTGGGGCCCAAAACTGGACACAGTACTCCAGATGAGGCCTCAACAATGTCGAATAGAGGGGAACGATCACGTCCCTTGATCTGCTCCCTATGCCCCTACTTATACATCCCAAAATGCCATTGGCCTTCTTGGCAACAAGGGCACACTGCTGACTCATATCCAGCTTCTCGTCCACTGTCACCCCTAGGTCCTTTTCCGCAGAACTGCTGCCTAGCCATTCGGTCCCTAGTCTGTAGCTGTTGATGCCAGGCCTGTGCCCACTGGAGTTGCACTGTATGTAAGGGAGCAGTATGACTGCTCAGAGCTCAAGTATGAAACTGCAGAAAAACCTGAGAGTCTCTGGATTAAGTTTAGAAGCATGAGCAACAAGGGTGATATCGTGGTGGAATCTGCTATAGACCACCGGACCAGGGGGACGAGGTGGACGAGGCTTTCTTCCAGCATCTCGCAGAAGTTACTAGATCGCAGGCCCTGGTTCTCATGGGAGACTTCCATCACCCTGATATCTGCAGAGAGCAATACAGCAGTGCACAGACAATCCAGGAAGTTTTTGAAAACTGTAGGGGACAATTTCCTGGTGCAAGTGCTGGAGGAACCAACTAGGGGCAAAGCTCTTCTTGACCTGCTGCTCACAAACCGGGAAGAATTAGTAGGGGAAGCAAAAGTGGATGGGAACCTGGGAGGCAGTGACCATGAGATGGTCGAGTTCAGGATCCTGACACATGGAAGAAAGGAGAGCAGCAGAATACGGCCCCTGGACTTCAGAAAAGCAGACTTTGACTCCCTCAGGGAGCTGACGGGCAAGATCCCCTGGGAGAATAACATGAGGGGGAAAGGAGTCCAGGAGAGCTGGCTGGATTTTAAAGAATCCTCATTGAGATTACAGGGACAAACCATCCCAATGTGTGGAAAGAATAGTAAATATGGCAGGAGACCAGCTTGGCTTAACAGTGAAATCCTTGCTGATCTTAAACACAAAAAAGAAGCTTACAAGAAGTGGAAGATTGGACAAATGACCAGAGATGAGTATAACAATATTGCTCGGGCATGCAGGAGTGAAATCAGGAAGGCCAAATCACACCTGGAGTTGCAGCTAGCAGGAGATGTTAAGAGTAACAAGAAGGGTTTCTTCAGGTATGTTAGCAAAAGAAGAAAGCCAAGGAAAGTGTGGGCCCCTTACTGAAGGAGGGAGGCAACCTAGTGACAGAGGATGTGGAAAAAGCTAATGTACTCAATGCTTTTTTTGCCTCTGTCTTCACGAACAAGGTCAGTTCCCAGACAGCAAGGGGAGGAGGTGGCCAGCCCTCTGTGAAGAAAGAAGTGGTTTGGGACTATTTAGAAAAGCTGGACGAGCACAAGTCCATGGGGGGGGATGCATTGTATCCGAGAGTGTTAAAGGAGTTGGCGGATGTGATTGTGGAGCCATTGGCCATTATCATTAGTCAGCCTCACCTCAGTCCCTGGAAAAATCATGGAGCAGGTCCTCAAAGAATCAATCCTGAAGCACTTGCATGAGAGGAAAGTGATCAGGAACAGCCAGCATGGATTCACCAAGGGAAGATCATGCCTGACTAATCTAATTGCCTTTTATGATGAGATTACTGGTTCTGTGGATGAAGGGAAAGCAGTGGATGTATTGTTTCTTGACTTTAGCAAAGCTTTTGACACGGTCTCCCACAGTATTCTTGTCAGCAAGTTAAGGAAGTATGGGCTGGATGAATGCACTATAAGGTGGGTAGAAAGCTGGCTAGATTGTCGGGCTCAACGGGTAGTGATCAATGGCTCCATGTCTAGTTGGCAGCCGGTATCAAGTGGAGTGCCCCAAGGGTCGGTCCTGGGGCTGGTTTTGTTCAATATCTTCATAAATGATCTGGAGGATGGTGTGGATTGCACCCTCAGCAAGTTTGCAGATGACACTAAACTGGGAGGAGAGGTAGATACTCTGGAGGGTAGGGATAGGATACAGAGGGACCTAGACAAATTGGAGGATTGGGCCAAAAGAAATCTGATGAGGTTCAATAAGGACAAGTGCAGAGTCCTGCACTTAGGATGGAAGAATCCAATGCACCGCTACAGACTAGGGACCGAATGGCTAGGCAGCAGTTCTGCGGAAAAGGACCTAGGGGTGACAGTGGACGAGAAGCTGGATATGAGTCAGCAGTGTGCCCTTGTTGCCAAGAAGGCCAATGGCATTTTGGGATGTATAAGTAGGGGCATAGCCAGCAGACCGAGGGATGTGATCATCCCCCTCTATTCGACATTGGTGAGGCCTCATCTGGAGTACTGTGTCCAGTTTTGGGCCCACACTACAAGAAGGATGTGGAAAAATTGGAGAGAGTCCAGCGGAGGGCAACAAAAATGATTATCATAGAATCATAGAACATCAGAGTGAGTTTGTGTGTGTGGTTTTTGGAAAAAAAGGGGGGGGTGAGAAAACCTAGATTTGTGCTGGAAATGGCCCACCTTGATTATCATACACATTGTAAAGAGAGGAGGTATTGTTTCATGATCTCTGTGTATATAATGTCTTCTGCAGTTTCCACGGTATGCATCCGATGAAGTGAGCTGTAGCTCACGAAAGCGTATGCTCAAATAAATTGGTTAGTCTCTAAGGTGCCACAAGTCCTCCTTTTCTTTTCACCAAAGCAGAGTTAATCGTGCAGCTGGAGGAGGATGACCGCTCTAAGGAACAGATTCCTGACCCCAAATGGGGCTATAGCAGGATCTGGGAGCAGCTGGAGTGGTAGCCAGGCATCCCCAAGACTCCTGTCCCCAACCAGACAGGGGTCTTCACGATCGGGTTCCCCATCGGGGGATCGGAGATGGACGGGATTGGAGCTGAGTCCGAGAGAGCAAGAGGACTGTGAGAGACAGCGAGAGCCCGAGAAAGAGCTGCAGAAGCAGCAGCAGCATGAACTGGCGGTGGGGGAGCGGAGAGGCCTAAGGGACCTCCCCGGGGTGAGTGGGGATAGACCCCGGGGGGCCAGTTCCGCAGGGAACCTCGAGACTAAATTGCTGCCCCTGGTTAAGGAGGTGGGGGGTGTGGATGCCACCTCACTGCCTTTGAGCAGGCTGGCGATTTGAACCAGGGGGACCCTGCGGAAAAGCCCCGGTGTCTAGCTCCCTTGCTGGGTACCAAGGCCATAGACTCCGCCAGCCAGATGGGTGGGGAGGTGGACAGGCTCCCGCTCCTGACGCCAACCTATATGTCTGTGTGGAGTCTCCTGGGGCCAGGCCCCTCAGACCCCCAGTGGGAGCGGAAGGTGATGGTCAATGGGGAGACATTCCTGGGGTGGTGAGATCCTGCGACAGAGAGAACTGGTGTCAGGCCCTGGGTGGTGCAGCCTCAGATGCTGAGGGGCTGTGTGAGCTGGGTGAGGGTCCCAGGGACGAAGCCCCTCGTCCTGCCTATGGCCCAGATCCCTGTGCAGACCCAGGAGGGGTCGGGCTGGCTGGTTGTTGGGGTTCTCCAGGACACCAGCTGTGAGACCCTGTTGTGGGGTGAGTGTGTCTCTTTGAGACAGGATCCAGGCCCTGCTCCTGTAATGGCCAAGGGTTTGAATTTGAATCCAGGGAACCAATCGGCGGAGAGGGAAATGGTCAGTGAAAATGCAGATGACCTGGCTAGCAGCAGGGAGGAGCGGCTAGGCTCAGGCTACCTGCCTGCCTGTAACCAGACCCCTGGGGCTCCCCACCTCCCTTGCACACCAGAGTGGGGACTCTCGCTGGCTCTGATGCTGTGAGGAAAGCAGGGAGCTCGCTGCCTACCCCCACTGGGACAGCAAGGGCAGTGCTGAGCACAGTGGGAGCTGAGACCCCAGCTGAGGGGGGGAGACACAGGCAGGGCAGGGGATCTGTGGGGAGCGGCAAGGTGCTTGGTAAGGAAAGTCTGAATGAGCCTCGGCAGCCTTGTGAGCTGATGGCTGTGTCTAGTCAGCAGGGTGGGAAGGCGAGGAGAGTGGAAGATGAGTGTCCCTGGACCTTACCTGTTAGCTGGGTGGAGAAGTGTGACAGGGAAGGAAATGAGCCTGTGTCTGTTGGGTGTATTGACTTGCCTATGGAAGGAGCTACTCTGATCTCCAAGCAGTTGTCTGTGACCAGCCCTGTGTGCTGGGACCAGGGGAATGAGATCCCAAGCTGTGTGTCCGGGAAAGGAGAAAGTGTGTCCGGCTCTTCTTTGTCTGTGGAGCAGACAGAAGGGGCCTTTCAGCCTGTGATAGTTGAGGGTCGTGCAGTTGTCTCAGAGTTGGTTCTGGATTCAACTAAAGCCCAGGAAGGGAAGGGTCCTAAGTTTGTGTCTGCTCTGGAGAATTGTCCTGTAACTAGGTCGCATCCAGTTAGTGTCTATGTAAAATCCCAGAGCCCAGACAATTCTGGTGCTTGTATTTTGCCTGTTGCTAGTGTGTGGCAAAGGGAAGGAGAAGGCTTCCGACCTTTTATCTAGGAAGTCTGTCAGTTTGCCTGAAAGGGGATTGTGTAGGAATCCGCCGGATGGGCCAGAGTTGATTCTGGATGTAAGGGAGACCCAGAAAGAGTCTGTTGTTGCTCAGGAAAGTGTTCCTCTAGAGCAAGCCCTAGGTAAAGAGGGTAAGGGCAGAATTTCTGTGAGGGGTGAATTGTTGCATAGAAAAGCCCCTAGGGAAAGGAATCCTCATGGAGTCTTTGCAAGCAGTTTACTGCAACTGAAGGGTGTGAAAGTGATTTGATCAAGAAAGTTTCAGTTCCTAACAGCCAGAGATTTTCTGTTGTGAATGGATCCACTGACTTTCCTGTTGAAAGATCCAGTGTGGATAGCTTTGAGAAGGTCTCAGATGGAGTGAAAGCTGTTAAGAAAGTTAAACCGTCCTATAACCAAGTGGCTGAGTTTGGCCCGATTGTTGGGGAGACAAGGTTGTGGAGAAGGGGATGTCTCCATGCTAGTTCTGTAAGTGAACAGTATGTGGCCCAGGTCAAGATGGGGGCTCTTAACCAAGAGAGCCCGAATTGCAGCCCGCCAGACTGGAGCACTGGGAGGAGACCCGATCCCAGTTTGACCCCCTGGGGTTTTGGGGTGGCCAAAGGGCACAGGCCACATAAACCTTCCCACATGTGGCCTGCGAGTGTTATCAACCACGCCCGACCTAAGGGAGAGCGTGAAACTGGAAGGGCCTGGTGTAACTCCCACCAAGGAATGGGAGAGATGCTGGGGCATCCATGGGAACGTTGGTGGGTTCGAACTTCCCCAGGTCATCGGCTAAAGTGACCCCCGCTCAGTTTGATCTCGAAGGGGGGAGAGATGTGATGAAACGGGACTGTTCTTAATGTTTCCTCTGAATAGTGTGGGGGTGCCTCAGTTTCCCCTATGCAGTTCTTAAGTCTCTAGGTGGTGGGTGTCACGGAGTGTGGGGGAGTCCGGGCCCTGCACCCCTCTTCCTGGGATCCACTGAGACTCTCAGCCAGCCAGTAAAACAGGAGGTTTATTGGACAACAGGAACACAGCCCCCAACAGAGCTTGTGGGTACAACCAGAACCCCTCAATCACGTCCTTCTGGGGGAGCAGGGAGCTTAGACCCCAGCCCTGGGGTTCCCTGTGTTCCTCCACCCAGCCCCAAACTGAAACTAAACCCCCCCAGCAGGCCCCCTCCTGCAGCCTCTGTTCACATTCCTGGGCGGAGGTGTTACCTCCCCCTCCCCCTCCTGGCTCAGGGGACAGGCTCTCAGGTCTCCCATCCCCAGGGCACATTCCCAGGTCAACACTCCCCCCTCCCTGCTGCGTCACATCGTCACATCGGGATAAGGGTGTATGATCATTGCAGAGCCCTAGAGGGCAGGGGTGTGCAGGGGTCTGGACACAGAGAATGGCCGACACCCTGTTTCCTGGCAACTGTTGGCCTGGCCCTTCCCCGCTGCAAGGTGAGAGCTAAAGGGTTGGAGAACAAAGGGATCTGGTGCGCTCGTGGCCCAGGAAAAGGGACAAAGCCCAGAGGAGGAGGGGCTGGAGGGAGTTTCAGTTTGGGGCAGGCTGGGACATGGAGTGAAGGGCAGACGTGGTTGTCTGGCTCACTGCCCCCCAAAATGGACCCGGCTGAGGGGTCCTGTTCTCTGCACCTGCAAGCTCTGTGTTAGACCATGTTCCTGTCGTCTAATAAACCTTCTGTTTTACTGGCTGGCTGAGAGTCCCGTCTGACTGCGAAGTTGGGGTGCAGGACCCTCTGGCTTCCCCAGGACCCTGCCTGGGCGGACTCGCTGTGGGAAGCGCACGGAGGGGCAGAGGAGGCTGAAGGCTCCGAGGTCAGATCCAGGGAGGTGGAAGCTGTGTGAGCTGTGTGTCCTGCAGACAGGCTGCTCCCAGAGAGGAGACTTCCCCAGAGTCCTGCCTGGCTTCATGGGGAGCAGTTCCAGCGCATCGCCCGGGGACTCCTTGACACCCCCCCACACACACACACACTCCCCATTGTGGGCCAGGCTCCTACAGTAACAACACCATGACATTTCGGAGTTAAATGGCTGAAATCATGACATTTATGATTTTTAAAATGCTATGACTGTGAAATTGACCAAAATGGATGTGAATCTGGCAGGGCCCTAGGCATAGTGGATCACAAGCTAAATGTGAGTCACAGTGTAACGCTGTTGCAGAAAAAGCAAACATCCTTCTGGGCTGTATGAGCACAGGGGTGGGCGATGAATGGTCATGAAATCGGAGTTGGGGTGCGAGGCGGGGGTGAGGGCTCTGGCTAGGGGTGGAGGCTCCAGAGTGGGGCCAGAAATAAGGAGTTCAGAGTTCGGGAGGGGGCTCTGGGCTGAGGCAGGGTGGGGTGGGATGCGGGGGGTGGGGTGAAGGCTCTGGCTGGGGGTGCGGGTTCTGGGGTGGAGCTGGGTGAGGGGTTTGGGGTGCAGGAGGGTGCTCCGGGCTGGAACCGAGGGGTTTGGAGGGTGGGAGGGGGATCAGGGCTGGGGCAGGGGGTTGGGGTGCAGAAGGGATTCAGGGGTGCAGGCTCTGGGCAGCACTTACCTCAAGCAGCTCCCGGAAGCAGCGGCATGTCCCCCCTCTGGCTCCTACATGGAGGAGTGGCCAGGCGGCTGTGCACTCTGCTCCGTCTGCTGGTGCCGAACCTACAGCTCCCATTGGCTGCAGTTCCTGGCCAATGGGAGCCACAGGGGTGGAGCTTGGGGTGGGGGCAGCATGTGGAGCAGAGCCCCCTGGCTGACCCTACGCGTAGGAGGTGGAGAGAGAACATGTTGCTGCTATTGGGAGCCGACAGAGCAGCCCCTGACCTTGCTTCCCAGCTCGACTGCCAGAGCGGGGAAGCCGCAGACCCTGCTCCCCAGCAGGAGCTCAAGGGCCGGATTAAAACGTCTGTTGGGCCAAATGCGGCCTGCGGGCTGTAGTTTGCCCACCCCGTATTAGCAGGAGTGTTGTAAGCAAGACACAAGAAGTGATTCTTCCACTCTACTCCGGTCTGACGAGGCCTCAGTTGAAGTAGTGTGTCCAGTTCTGGGCCGCACATTTCAGGAAAGATATGGACAAATTGGAGAAAGTCCAGAGAAGAGCAACAAAATTGATGAAACGTCTAGAAAACATGACCTGTGTGGGAAGATTGAGAACACTGGGCCTGTTTGGTCTGGAGCAGAGAAGACTGGGAGGGGACATGAGAACAGTTTTCAAGTACATAAAAGGTTGTTACAAAGGGGGAGAAAAATTGTTCTTCTTAACCTCTGAGGACAGCACAAAAAGCAGTGGGCTTAAATTGCAGCCAAGGCGGTTTAGGTTGGACCTTAGGAAAAACTTCCTACCTGTCAGGGTGGTGAAGTACTGGAATAAATTGCCCAGTGAGGTGGTGGAATCTCCATCATTGGGGATTTTTAAGAGCAGGTTGGACAAACACCTGTCAGGGATGGTCTAGAGAATACTTAGTCCTGCCTTGAGTGCAGGGGACCAGATTAGGTGACTGTGACAGAATACATCTGTGTGATCACACACTACACACTACTGTAATAATCTTTGCACAAGGCATGTCTTGTACGGTAGCATTTGAAAACTCATAATTTGCTGGTCAGTATTGCCTGGTAAAATGTGTGGAAACACCTAAGGTGAAGTGATGAGTCCCCCGTGGGGTGCATTACCACGCTCCAAAGCCCAGAGCCCCAGGAATGTGTGCTTGCCTTGATTTGCATTTGGGCAGTGAACAGAGTCCTCGAGCAGGAAGGGGAGACAAAGGAAGCCCAAACAGGGGGAAAAATCTGGCAGGGAACATCCTTTCACACAGACTTTGCCTCCTGATGCCCAGCTTCCAATGGGTGGGGTGGGGGGGACTCTAAAAGGGAGGGACAAGCACCCCAAGGCCCTCTTCTCTCCCTGTCTGTCACATTCACTGCACCTGAGGAGAGAAAAGGAAGCAGCTGCTGGACTCTGGGGAGGGTCGTGACCTGCAGCGTTTGGCCAGAAATCTGCTGGAATGTGTGGTGAGAACCTGTGTTTGAAGCGGATCTGGTTGGTTAAGTTGGGCACCAGTAACCGGCTTGTCTTTATTGTCCTTGTAACCATTTCTGATTCTCATGCCTCAGGGCTTGGACTCACTTGAAATCTCTCTTTGTAGGTAATACACTTGTTTTACTGTTCTAGCTAATCCAGGATGTTTGAAATGAAACGTCTTAATAGCTATCTGAGATCAGAATTGGCATATTATTCCCTTAAAGGCATAACAGACTTAACACCTCTGGACTGTCCGGGCGAGGGCTGGGCATCCAGGACATACAGTTCTGAGGGCGATCTGGGACTGGGGGTGTGCTGGGGTGATCCTGCTGTATAACCCAGGCTGGTGAGAGCCAGGGTGTGGCTGGCAGGGGTGCTGTCAGGCTGTGTGCGAGCAGCCCAGCTGGGAGCTACTTCAGCATGGCATGGTGAGGCTCCCCAGGCTACAGGGCAGGGGAGACACAGCCCCCCCAGTTTGCTGGCTCGTGCTGGCATGGAGCCCTGGGTGGGGTCCTGGAGGCTGCAAGAACGGCGGGGCCGGAGGGCGCCTGGCCTCGCGCTGTGCCCAGAATGTTGCCCACATGGCAGTTTCTTGCCAAATGGCTGAGCCCCAAAGGAGGGAAACGGGCCCGTCGGCACACAACCTAGGCACTAACCTCCCAGCTCCTTTTGTGAATGCCTGAATGGCTGTTAGCGGAAATGCTATGGACCCTCTACCCGCTTGTCTGCTTCGAGCTGCCAGGCCAGAGGGTCAGGCTGGGGGCGGTTCGCTTCCTGCTTTGCCAGGCCAAGGCCCAGGCTAGGTTCAGGCCTGCGAGGGGAATGCAGGCATTGGCGGGTTACAGACCAGGGATGGTTGTTAGGTCACTGGGCCTGCCAGGCCAGCGCCCAGACCCCGGCTGTGCTGTTGTCTCTAGTGGATGCTCTGGGTTCTGTCCGTGTCTGTGATCTGGGGACGCCTCTCGCCAGGAACAAGGGGAGTTCCCAAGCTGCCCACTCTCGCTGGCAGGCCCCGAGGTGTGACTCTGACCCGGCTTGGCTGACTCTTGGGTCAGTAACAGGAAGCAGCCGGTTCTGGGGAGATGCTGACTGGATTTGATGGTTGCCCTTTTATAGACTTGCCATAAAAGCCGCAGACGTTCCAGGCAGCTGCTCTGAAAGCAAACCCGAGTCCCACCGCTCGGCCGCAGGAGAAGGGTGTAATGATGCTGCCTGTGGTGGGCCACTTCTGAGAATGCCAATTCAGGAAAAATTGCTTCAAGCAGGGCAGTTACTGCCCAAAGCTTGGTTTTTTCCACCTCTAAGGCAAACCAAACCACCCAGACAGAGAGGACTTCGATCTCACCCCACTGGCTAACCAGAAGTCATACAAGCAATTTCCTTAGACACTCCCGTTCCCCAGTATCCCCACCAGGGCCACTCATTATGGGGACGAAAGGTTATGAAAACCAACACCCCAGTAAAAGAACAAAGGTTCTCTCTATCCCAAAGGACCAAGCCCCAGACCCCGGTCAATACACAAGTCAGATCTTACCCACAAATCACGCTGTTGCCAATCCTTTAGAATCTAAAATCTAAAGATTTATTCATAAAAGGAAAAAGATAGATATGAGACCTAGAATTGGTTAAATGGAATCAATGACATCCAGGAATGGCAAAGTTCTTGGTTCAGGCTTGTAGCAGTGAAGGAATAAACTGCAGGTTCAAATCAAGTCTCTGGAGTAAATCCACAGCTGGGATGGGTGTAGCAAAGTCCAGAGGTCAGAAGCAGGACTTAAGACAAGATGGAGGGGTTTATATTCTCTGCCAGGTGGAAGGCCACCCCTTTGTTCTTATTGTGGAAAATCACAGCAGCAAGATGGAGTCTGGAGTCACATGGGCAAGTCACAAGTCCATGCATGACTCAGTTTGCAGGCCGACGCCATTCATAGAATCATACAATATCAGGGTTGGAAGGGACCTCAGGAGGTCATCTAGTCCAACCCCCTGCTCAAAGCAGGACCAATCCCCAACTAAATCATCCCAGCCAGGGCTTTGTCAAGCCTGACCTTACAAACTTCTAAGGAAGGAGATTCCACCGCCTCCCTAGGTAACCCATTCCAGTGTTTCACCACCCTCCGAGTGAAAAAGTTTTTCCTAATATCCAACCTAAATCTCCCCCACTGCAACTTGAGACCATTACTCCTTGTTCTGTCATCTGCTACCACTGAGAACAGTCTAGAGCCATCCTCTTTGGAACCCCCTTTCAGGTAGTTGAAAGCAGCTATCAAATCCCCCCTCATTCTTCTCTTCTGCAGACCAAACATCCCGAGTTCCCTCAGCCTCTCCTCATAACTCATGTGTTCCAGTCCCCTCATCATTTTTGTTGCCCTCCACTGGACTCTTTCCAATTTTTCCACATCCTTCTTGTAGTGTGGGGCCCAAAACTGGACACAGTACTCCAGATGAGGCCTCACCAATGTCCAATAGAGGGGAACGATCACGTCCCTCGATCTGCTGGTAATGCCCCTACTTATACAGCCCAAAATGCCATTGGCCTTCTTGGCAACAAGGGCACACTGTTGACTCATATCCAGCTTCTCGTCCACTATAACCACTAGATCCTTTTCTGCAGAACTGCTGCCGAGACATTCGGTCCCTAGTCTGTAGCGGTGCATGGGATTCTTCCGTCCTAAGTGCAGGACTCTGCACTTCTCCTTGTTGAACTTCATCAGATTTCTTTTGGCCCAATCCTCCAATTTGTCTGGGTCCCTCTGTATCCTATCCCTACCCTCCACCTTATGTACCTCTCCTCCCAGTTTAGTGTCATCTGCAAACTTGCTGAGGGTGCAATCCACACCATCCTCCAGATCATTTATGAAGATATTGAACAAAACCGGCCCCAGAACCGACCCTTGGGGCACTCCACTTGATACCGGCTGCTAACTAGACTTAGAGCCATTGATCAACACCTGTTGAGCCCGACAATCTAGCCAGCTTTCTATTCACCTTCTAGTCCATTCATCCAGCCCATACTTCTTTAACTTGCCGGCAAGAACACTGTGGGAGACTGTCAAAAGCTTTGCTAAAGTCAAGGAACAAAACGTTCACTGCTTTCCCCTCATCCACAGAGCCACTTATCTCATCATAGAAGGCAATTAGGTTAGTCAGGCATGACTTGCCCTTGGTGAATCCATGCTGACTGTTCCTGATCACTTTCCTCTCCTCTAAGTGCTTCAGAATTGATTCCTTGAGGACCCGCTCCATGATGGCACTGAGGTGAGGCTGACTGGCCTGTAGTTCCCAGGATCCTCCTCCTTCCTTTTTTTTAAAGATGGGCACTTCATTAGTCCTTTTCCAGTTGTCTGGGACTTCCCCCAATTGCCATGAGTTTTCAAAGATCATGGCCAATGGCTCTGCAATCACATCCGCCAACTCCTTTAGCACTCTCGGATGCAGCGCATCCGGCCCCATGGACTTGTGCTCGTCCATCTTTTCTAAATAGTCCCGAACCACTTCTTTCTCCACAGAGGGCTGGTCATCTCCTCCCCATGCTGTGCTGCCCGGTGCAGTAGTCTGGGAGCTGACCTTGTTCGTGAAGACAGAGGCAAAAAAAGCATTGAGTACATTAGCTTTTTCCACATCCTCTGTCACTAGGTTGCCTCCCTCCTTCAGTAAGGGTCCCACCCTTTCCTTGACTTTCTTCTTGTTGCTAACATACCTGAAGAAACCCTTCTTGTTACTCTTAACATCTCTTGCTAGCTGCAACTCCAGGTGTGATTTGGCCTTCCTGATTTCACTCCTGCATCCCCGAGCAATATTTTTATACTCTTCCCTGGTCATTTGTCCAATCTTCCACTTCTTGTAAGCGTCTTTTTTGTGTTTAAGATCAGCAAGGATTTCACTGTTAAGCCAAGTTGGTCACCTGCCATATTTACTATTCTTTCTACACATCGGGATGGTTTGTCCCTGTAACCTCAATGAGGATTCTTTAAAATCCAGCCAGCTCTTCTGGACTCCTTTCCCCCTCATGTTATTCTCCCATGGGATCCTGCCCATCAGTTCCCTGAGGAAGTCAAAGTCTGCTTTTCTGAAGTCCAGGGTCCGTATTCTGCTGCTCTCCTTTCTTCCCTGTGTCAGGATCCTGAACTCGACCATCTCATGGTCACTGCCTCCCTGGTTCCCATCCACTTTTGCTTCCCCTACTATACATTGTTTACATGTTAGTTTGAAGGTTCCCAGGAAAGCTCAGATGTGGATTGGCGTCTCCCAAAGTCCATTGTGCGTTAAGTGTTTCTTGACTGGGCACTTACTGAGAAAAGGAGGACTAGTGGCACCTTAGAGACTAACCAATTTATTTGAGCATGAGCTTTCGTGAGCTACAGCTCACTTCATCGGATGCATTCAGTCCCTTCTCAAGAAGCTGACCAAATGCTTCACTGAGGTTACTTGGAATCAAATACATTTGAGATACAAGGACATAGCCAATATTATTAACTTCAACTACAGAAATGATTCACCCATACAGACAGCATAATCATAATCAGCAAACCATAACCTTTCCATAGACACCTCACACGACAACCTTTGTAACATCACAAATGGTCAGCCAGCAAAGGCTCCAAGTGCACGGCCGTGGGCTCCATGGCCCCCAACAAATGCCGTCGGCTCGCAGGGTGGGGCAGGAATCCAGGTTTCCGCTGCGTGTTCCCCCAGTGATAGAAAACTGGGGCCATCTTCAAAGCAGCCTTTTCCTACCTCTGAGCAGCACTACTGAGCAGCCAGCAGCTATGTGCCAGGGGCCGCTCTCCAGCCTACGGGCCCATTCGAGTTGGTTGGAGGGCCCATGCGCTGGGGCTGACCTACAAGGCCTAGATCAGCCCGGAGAAAGTAGAAACATGAGGGTGGGCCAGAGAAGGGGGGGTCTGACATCCCTGCAGGTAAAAGCCTGAACCCCACACGGGTGCCCACGGGGCAGGGCCAGGGAGGGATTGCCAAGATTGCGGAGGGGCAGGGCTGGAGGGCAGCATGCTCCCTGACTAAACCATGGTCCTGTAATAGCTGCAGTGTGCTGAGTGCTGCGCCTTTGGGGGCGGGGGTAACCGGGATGTCCTTGCACACTGGATGGGGGCTGAATTAACTGGAGCAGCCCCAGCCAGGGACCTGGAGACCCTCGTGCAGCCACAGGCCAAGGGACAACTTGATGTTGGGCACCTGCGACAAAGGGGGCATTGTTTGTAATAGTTTTATGAGGCCCATGTGTGCCTCGGTTTCCCCTATACTGTGCCTGGCTGCCCAGCAGGGGAAAAAGAACCAAGTTTTCTCTCAGGGCAGACTAAGAGATGTGGGGAAGGGGGTTGCTGAGCAGGCTGAGCCAACTGGACGGACCCTTACAAAGGACTGGCCGAGGCCGACCCAGATCAATGGAAAACGGGAGCAGACAACAGCAGCCCCAGCTCCTGGACGTGGGCACCGAGCGTGAGGAGGATCCCCTGCCCCCCACAGGGAAGCAGGCACCGACCCAGCTCCAGAGCCAGGGGCTGGCTGCGGGAAGGACCTTGGAGCTCTCTCACCGGGGAGCTGAGCAAGGAAGGAGTTGGCGAGGGACAGAGCCTAGCCATGGGGTCACAGCACCTGAGCTGGAAGACGGGCTCTGCGTTAACTGTCCTTTCTCCAGGGGTCTAGGCCAGGGGGGCTCAAGCAGGAGTGCGTGTGTGCAAGGGTCTCGGGATACACCCCTGCATTTTCAGTTTAAACCAAGTTTTACCAAAAATGTCCTGGATTTTACAAAACGTATTACTCCGTTTTTTCATATTTACACCCTACTTCTGTGTCATTCAAACATATTAAAAACAACTTGTTTTGTTAGGAAAATGCAACCCCTGGCCTGAGCTAGATGCATTGGGATAATACGCTAGTCTGTGCGGCTGCCTCTTGAAGTCAGACTCTGCGTTAGTCAGACGAGACTCACAATGGCCAGGCCTGCAGCAAGCTCGGCCGTGCGTGTGCATCCGAACGTACCGATGAATCTCACGCCCAACCCCGTGCACGTTTCAAGCTGTTAGCAGGGGCTGGTTTAAAGATGTGATCCACTAAACTGGGAATAAAACAAAAATCTGTCTCCGAACGCGCTTCAGACCACAAGGAAGCATTCAAAAGGTTAAAAAACAAATCAGGAGACAAGGAGGAAGTTGAGCGTCTGCGCTGCAAATGGGGCTGCCCACTTCTTGAATGTAAATATTTATAGGCTAATAATTCTGAGTCTACAACAGGCAACTGGTTATTCAAATGAAAAGTTTCATTTGGGGAGTGGAGATCTAATGGTTTCCTAAGCTCAGCGGTGGCCTTGCGGGTTCAGTTCAGTTTTAGCTCTGCAGCAAACCACGTCGATGAATGGAATTCAAAGCATTAATTTACTGACTACTTCCCCCCGTGTCTTTACACCCACCAAATAAAATCCTGATATTTACCCAGAAGAATTATTTAGTTTTTTGCACCAGTTTTCACCCGGTTTTGTTGTTGTAGTAAACACCGATCCATTCCCAGGGAACATTAAACAAAACAAAGCCTGAAAAGGAAGGGCCCTGTTGCTGTACTATCCCTGACATGTAAGTGCGATATTTCTATTCCAAGGGATTTATTTTATAATTATAGGGTAAAAATACAGGAGTCAGCCATTGCTCAGTAACAGCGCCGTGCCCCTTTGCAGTTGGAGGCCTGAGTTTGTTAGCAAGTAGCTTGTAAGTGATACTCGGGGTACACAGACCAAGCAGCCTCCTGCAAGTGGTGCAGCTGGTTGGGAACGGTGGGCTTGGGGCTTCCCTCGGCTGTGGCCGAGCAACGGACAAACCCGCCTGCGGGGCCCGTGCGGAGGGTCGCTGCAGGTCCGGGCTGGTGCCTGGGGAGCAACCAAGGCTCCCCCAGAGCCCGGCTCAGTGCGACTCGACTCGCTGGCGGGGGAAGCTGGGGCTGAGGCTGCCTCTTGGAGGTGGGGCAGCTGCGTGGCAGGCCTGGAGCGGGATCGGGCGCACTGCAGAGCTGGGGGTGTGGCCCCACCCCCGTGTGCAGCTGTCATGGGGTCCCTGGGCGATGCTCTGGACCTGCTCCCTACGAAGCCAGGCAGGACTCTGGGGAAGTCTCCTCTCGGGGAGCAGCCTGTCTGCAGGACACACAGCTCACCCGGCTTCCCCCTTCCTGGGTCTGACCTCGGAGCATTCAGCCTCCTCTGCCCCTCCGTGCGCTTCCCACAGCGAGTCCGCCCAGGCGGGGTCCTGGGGAAGCCAGAGGGTCCTGCCCCACAACTTCGTGTCAGACGGGACTCTCAGCCGGCCAGTAAAACAGAGGTTTATTAGACAGGAACATGGTCTAAAACAGAGGGTATAGGTGCAGAGAATGGGACCCCTCAGCTGGGTCCATTTTGGGGGGCAGTGAGCCAGACAACCCCGTCTGCCCTTCACTCCTTGTCCCCAGCCAGCCCCAAACTGAAACTCCCTCCAGCCCCTCCTCCTCTGGGCTTTGTCCCTTTCCCGGGCCGGGCCAGGAGGTCACCTGATTCCTTTGTTCTCCAACCCTTTAGCTCTCACCTTGCAGGGGGGAAGGGCCCAGGCCATCAGTTGCCAGGAGACAGTGTCGGCCATTTACGTACCCCGGGCCCTTTGCTCTGCAACAATTACACCCCCTTATCCCACCCCTTAGAGACTTAAGAAATGCCTAAGGGAAACTGAGGCACCCCTACAGTATTCAGAGAGAACATTCAGAACAGTCCCACTTCATCACAGCGGCACTGGGCTCCCAACCTGAGACAGGCGGGTGCAGAGCTCGCGTGGTCAGAGGAGGGGGATCGAAAGCCTGGAAAAGCCCAGTGAAGAGCGGCTGGGATCATGACCTTACACAGCAGATGACAGGAGGGGACAGGCCAAGGGCTGTTCAGTAAAAACTGGGCTAGTGCAGGCAGGTCAGGGCCGGCTCCTCGTCCTGCTGCCGAACACACCAACAAGGGGACACGCAGGGACACTACACAGTGGGAAACTCACAACTGAAAAAAAGGAACATTTTCATACACTGATTAGCCTGGGGAACTCTCTGCCGCAGGAAGTTGCTGAGGCCAGGGGCTTAGCAAGATGCAAGAAGGGCTGGGCGTTTGTGTTGCTGCCAACAATAGAGTCAGCTGCTCATTGACTCGAAGGCAGCAGGGACCATTAGTGCAGCCAGGTCGACCTCCGGCACATCACAGGCCAGGGCATTTCCCCCCGGTACCCCTGGGCTGAGCCCAGCCATGTGCGTCTGGCCAACGGACCCCCCGCCCCAGGCACCAAGCTGGATTTAAAGAGGGGGCTGGCTGACCCCTCCAGTGTCAACATGGGTGCCAGCAGGGCTGGGGGCATCCCCTTGCCCAGGCCTGGTGGGAGTGGGGCTGCAGGTACCAGCCGCTAGGGTCCCAGCAGAGGGGGATGCAGACAGCTGAGCTGACAGGAGGGAATGAGCCCCCACGCATGGCCCAGCCCAGCTCAGAGCTCCCCACCCAAATCCCACCCTGCCAAGGAGGGAGGGGGCCCCCCCGGCCTACCCTAGGGGCCAGGGTGAGAGTGATCAGACGCGGCTCAGGCATGGCGGGGGGCAGGGGTCTCTGGGTGCCCAGCAGGTCCATGGCCCCAGTGAGGAACCTCTCTGGAGGGCATTTCTGATTGGGCAGAGCTGTGGAGACACCCCGTAAGGCCCACTCTGGCCCGGGTGGGGAGCCGGGATCTCCCAGCTCTGCCAGGGACCGTGAGGAGCGACCCAGGTGCAAACGGCCTGCAGGCGTCAGGGGGCCCCTCCCTAGAGCTTCAGGGCAGCAGGGACCGTTCCAACAGCTAGTCTGAGCCCCCGCCTGGTACCAGCCTAGAATCCCTCACGGCCCCAGCCCTTTGGCCCTGGTTTGTCCCCTCCCCAGGAACACATGGGGCCTTTGCTCCCATTGCAACAGGGCTGGTTCAGCCTTGAGCCCGGGGGCTGGGCCAGCCCCACTCCCCCAGCAGCAGCTGGCCCTGTCTACCCGGAGGGCCCCCCCAGCCCCTCGCCCGGCCCCCTCGCTCTGCTGCGAGCTGGAGCTGCTCCCGGCCAGGCGCCTCCCCCAACGACAACGCACCTTGGGGCAGGGCTGCAGCCACGGTGTCTGGCACCAGCAGAGACAGGACCCCGAGTTCCAGCGACCCCGTGGCTGAGCCAGCCGGGCCACTCCCAGGGCATGGCCCTGCCGCGTCCAGCACTGGGAAAGCAGGGGCCCTGCGGCCCAGCCCCACAACCCCTCTCAGCAGGAGCCTGCTGCCCCGCCACGTGCTAAGTCTCTGGAGCGCAGCCCCCCATGGCCGCCCTGACCCCAGGGAGGCCTGGAGGATTCAGCCCAGGGAGGCAGTGTCCTTGGGGACGAGGAGCCCTGCCCACAGCTCATGGATGCCCACCGAGGGATGGGGGCAGCCCCCGTCCCGACCAGGCCCAGAGCTGGCTGGGCACCAGCAATCAGTGGCCTCTGCTCAGCAGCAGCTGCCAGCCCCAGGGGGTGCCCGCAGGGGAACACTCCAAGCTCTCGGTGATCCCACCGCTGCCAGAATAGGCCCCAGCCTGACAGCCACGGCCCTGCCCAAGCCCTGTGTTACGGGGCCAGGCCAGCCCCTGCCCCTCACTCGATACAGGTGACCCCACCAGGGCACACAGCTGCCACAGCACCCGCAGGGCAGCTGCCACTTGATTTATTAAGAAAATTTAAATAAAAATTCAGAAGCCCCCAGTGCCCCAGCAGAGTGGAGGGTCCCAGCCCACGTCCCCATCCCCACCAGCCCCCCGCAGGGTGCCCCTCCTGGGTGGGTCCCCAGCCCACAACCCCATCCATGCCATCCCTCCCCCGCCCCCAGCATGCCCCGCCCATGGCCCCATCCCCCCAAGCTCCGGCCCTGGCAAGAGGAACCTGGCCAAGGGGCTGGGATGCCTTGTGGGGCAGCTGCTATGGGGCATATCTCCGCCAGCGGCTGGGACACCCCCACATTACATCACACCCCGCCAGACAATCAGCACACCCACGTGGCAGCCCCTCCCAGCTCAGGGTAGTCCTGCCCAGGGCAGGGCTGAGGGTCTGTGTTCGAATGGCGCCGTCTCCTCACGGGCCAGGCACGGGGCTAGGCGCAGGGCAGTGCCCCCGCCCACCCCTCAGCAGTTCCGCTGGCCCCACTCCTCGTTGCTGACAAATACCAGGCTGCTCTGGCCACCCCCTGGCCGGGGGGCCGAGCCAGGTGAGCTCCGGAACGTCTTCATGCAGCTCCCGGCAGCTGGCACCCGCCCAGCACCCTGCAGCCACAACAGAAGGAGGCATCAGGCCCTGCCCTGAGCAGGCCCCTGCCCCATTGCTCCAGGCACTGGGGCAGGGGAGCTTCCCCCGAGCCCAGACTCCCCCCCCCCACGCCTGCCCCAGGGGGGTGGTGCTGACTCAGCACAGGGCTCCCCAGTGCCAGAGCTGGTGCCAGGCCCCTGCCCAGGGCTCACCCCACCCGCACTCACCAGGCTCAGCCTGTCCCCGCAGCAGGGATGTACCCAGCTCCCCAGGCCGAGCTCTGGGATCTCCACCTCCTCCAGGGGCCGCGGGGGCGCACCCGGGGCAGGCTCAGCTGCTGGGGCTGGAAGGGCGGCACGACCGGCTCTGCCAGGCTGGGGCTCTGTGCCGGGGCCCTGGCTCTCCTGAGAGGAGAAGGGGGTTACCAGGCCAGCTGCCCCCGCCATGAACCCCATCCATCCCCCAGCCTTCCCAGGCCCAGGCCAGAGACCCCAGCCACCTCTGGGGGCCCTCCCACCACAGAGCGGGGGGGCGGCCTGAGGAGGGCAGGGGCAGGAGAATCTGCCCCAGCCCGTGGCCCCGGGCCAACGGTGGTGTCAGCACAGGGCACCGCACCCCTGGAGCAACGGCGCCAGCCAGTCCGAAGTGCTCAGCCCCCAGGGCCCTGCACCCCCACCCACATGCCCCCTACCCTGCCCCAATCACCCCCAAGGACAGCCCCCCACTCGGGCTCTGCCCCCAAGTACCCCCCAACCCCCGACGCCACCCTGCACCCCCACGCCCAAGTCTCTCCCCCCCCACACCCCCATGCTCTGAGCAAGGTGGCGGGGGGGGGGCAGCCTCACCCCAGGACAGGAGTCAGGCTGCGCCTTGGCCTAGGGGCTGGTGCCCTCTAGTGGCTGCTCCACACCAGAGCCAGCCGCTCTCCCAGCGCTTGGCGGGTGGGGGGAGGGACCGGTGCCAATTAAGCTACTGCTGGGGGAGGGGGGGCCAATTCCATCCCCCCAAGCAGGGTCCTGGCTTGTCCCCCCTACAGCTCTGCCGGTGCCCCTCACTCCCGACCCACAGCCCTGGCTCCCCCCGCACAGGTGGGGAGGGAGGGGCACCTGTCTGCCCCTGCATCAGGGGGTGTTTGCACGGCAGCCGCCTTACCCCAGGCCAGCAGCAGGCCGCTCCCCGCGCAGGACCCCCCGACCAGCGGCAGCAGGAAGAGAGCTGTCAGCAGAGCTGTCAGGGCCGGCGCCCGCCGTAGGGCTGCCCCCCAGCACCATGCGCTGCCCTGGGCCCGGGCCCAAGTAGAGACCCCGCACCGTACCCCCCCTCCAGCCCCGTGGGCCATGCAGGCTGGTGTGAGCCCCCCAAACCCAAGGGTAACCCACCCACTGCCCCATATACAGGGAGAACTGAGGCCCCGGGGTGGCACCGGCTCCCCCTGATGAGGGGCTCAGCCAGGAGCCGATGCCCTCAGCTGCACGGCCCCAGTGAACGCACATGCGCTGCTCCCAGGGCATGGGCGCTCCCCCGGCGGCGAGCAGCCTCCCGTGGGACCCCAGGGCTCACCCGGCACAGACGCCATCCTGCAGCCAGAACCCGCTGCCGCAGGCTGCAGGCAGAGACACAGTGAGATGTCTGCAGGCCAGGTAAGGCCCTGGCTGCTCCCCGGACACAGCCCGGCCTTGGCACGCAGCCTCGGGTCTGTGCAGGGGGCACAGCTGGGGACAGCCTGGCGCTGGGACCAAGACCACAGCACCAGGGCAGCACCCCCTGCACCCTGCCCGTACCCCATCCCCCCAGCCTGGCACTAGTAGGGTTTCCATATTTGAACATTTAAAAAAAAAAAAGAGGACACACCCGGGGGGGGATTTGCTTGTGCCCCCCTGCCCCAACTCCGCCCCCGCTCTATTGGACCCCTTCCCCAAATCCCTGCCCCAGCCCCGCCTCCTCCCCTGAGCGTGCCGCGTTCCCCCTCCTCCCTCTCCCTCCCAGTCACGCTAAACAGCTGTTTCGTGGCGCACGCGCTGGCAGCCGAGGGGAAAAGCGGGCACGGTCTCAAGTGATCACTGTTCACTCTCCTTCTCGAATGATCAACTCTTCTCTGGGGAAAAATAATGGCGGCAAAATCCTGGACGTTTTCAAATATTTAAAAATTCCTCCTGGACGGCGATTTAAGAACCCAAAAGCCGGACGTGTCCGGGAAAATGCGGGCGTATGGTAACCCTAGGCGCTAGGGACACTGTGCGGGGGGCTGTGAGGATGCTGGGCGTGTTGCTGCCCGGGTCAACAGGGCTCCGGCCTGGGGGCAGCCTGGCTCATGCTGCCCATTCCCGTAGCAGATCAGCCTGGAGCCGCTGGGCCGGGCAGGGCAGCTCGGGGGGAGCACAGGGAAGCTGCTTTCCGGGGCGACCCGACCGCACAGGAGGAGTTTCCTGGGTGCTGAGCTCTGCAAGCTGCTCCCTGCCCAGCCCCTGGCACCCTGGCCCTTGGCGGGGCTTGGGCCACTGGGGGGGCAAGTGCCATCTTCCCACCCCTGCTGAAAGCCTTCCCCTCCCCCACCCAGCCCCCTCCACCCCACAGCCGGCCCCATGGAGCCTCCTGCCCCACCTGTGCAGGCCCGGCCCATGCCATGTCCCGTCCTGGAACATGCAGGCTATGGAGACGGGGTTGCAGGGCTGCAGCTCACAGACATTCAGGCCCGGGGGGGGCAGGGGCAGGAGGGAGAAAGAGAGAGAGAGAGAGAGAACACAGCCTGGTCAGAGTCCCCCCCCACCCGAGACCTCCTGGCCCCATCACAGCCACCTCTCACCCATGCCCAGCCTGAGACACCCCCCAACCTGGCCTGAGCTCCTCCAGAGACACCCTGCCCAGCTCCGTACCAGCCACCACCACCACCCCGGTCAGAGCCTGCCGTAAAGTGGGGAATTTTCTTGATGCTTTGTATGAGAGCTGTGCGCCCCTCAGTTTCCCTGTGTGCTGTGTGGGTAAAGAGGGGGTGGGAGGGGGGTTTGCTGTTGCAGGGGACCAGGTGTGACCTCAAAGAGCAGCCAGGACCCCGGACAATGGCCTGGAGATGGGGGACCCAGCAACTGGTGACAGGGAGCAGCCGGTTCTGGCCAGTGAGAGGACAAAAGGCTGAGGAGAGAGGGGCCGAGTGACCTGATCAGCTGGTTGTGACTTGATCAGCTGGTTCCGGGGAGGGGGAGGGGGAAGGGGGGACAAAGGACAGAAGAGAGAGGGGGCTCCAGTGGCCCTGGGACTGAAGACAAAGGGGGGAGGGGATACAGGATCGGCTGGATAGAATCATAGAATATCAGGGTTGGAAGGGACCTCAGGAGGTCATCTAGTCCAACCCCCTGCTCAAAGTAGGACCAACCCCCAACTAAATCATCCCAGCCAGGGCTATGTCAAGCCTGACCTTACAAACTTCTAAGGAAGGAGATTCTACCACCTCCCTAGGTAACGCATTCCAGTGTTTCACCACCCTCCTAGTGAAAAAGTTTTTCCTAATATCCAACCTAAACCTCCCCCACTGCAACTTGAGACCATTATTCCTCGTTCTGTCATCAGCTACCACTGAGAACAGTCTAGTCCTCTTTGGAACCCCCTTTCAGGTAGCTGAAAGCAGCTATCAAATCCCCCCTCATTCTTCTCTTCCACAAGCTAAACAATCCCAGTTCCCTCAGCCTCTCCTCATAAGTCATGTGTTCCAGCCCCCTAATCATTTTTGTTGCCCTCCGCTGGACTCTCTCCAATTTTTCCACATCCTTCTTGTAGTGTGGGGCCCAAAGCTGGACACAGTACTCCAAATGAGGCCTCACCAATGTCCAATAGAGGGGAACAATCACGTACCTCAATCTGCTGGCAATGCCCCTACTTATACAGCCCAAAATGCCATTGGCCTTCTTGGCAACAAGGGCACACTGTTGACTCATATCCAGCTTCTCGTCCACTGTCACCCCTAGGTCCTTCTCTGCACAACTGCTGCCGAGCCATTCGGTCCCTAGTCTGTAGCGGTGCATGGGATTCTTCCGTCCTAAGTGCAGGACTCTGCACTTCTCCTTGTTGAACCTCATCAGATTTCTTTTGGCCCAATCCTTTCATTTGTCTAGGGCCCTCTGTATCCTATCCCTACCCTCCACTGTATCTACCTCTCCTCCCAGTTTAGTGTCATCTGCAAACTTGCTGAGGGTGCAATCCACACCATCCTCCAGATCATTTATGAAGATATTGAACAAAACCAGCCCCAGGACCGACCCTTGGGGCACTCCACTTGATACCGGCTGCCAACTAGACATGGAGCCATTGATCACTACCCATTGAGCCCGACAATCTAGCCAGCTTTCTATCTACCTTCTAGTCCATTCATCCAGCCCATACTTCTTTAACTTGCTGGCAAGAATACTGTGGGAGACCGTGTCAAAAGCTTTGCTAAAGTCAAGGAAAAACACACCCACTGCTTTCCCCTCATCCACAGAACCAGTAATCTCATCATAGAAGGCAATTAGGTTAGTCAGGCATGACTTGCCCTTGGTGAATCCATGCTGACTGTTCCTGATCACTTTCCTCTCCTCTAAGTGCTTCAGAATTGATTCCTTGAGGACTTGCTCCATGATTTTTCCAGGGACTGAGGTGAAGCTGACTGGCCTGTAGTTCCCAGGATCCTCCTTCTTCCCTTTTTTAAAGATGGGCACTCCATTAGCCTTTTTCCAGTCGTCTGGGACTTTCCCGTATCGCCATGAGTTTTCAAAGATAACGGCCAATGGCTCTGCAATCACATCCGCCAACTGCTTTAGCACTCTCGGATGCAACGCGTCCGGCCCCATGGACTTGTGCATGTCCAGCTTTTCTAAATAGTCCCGAACCACTTCTTTCTCCACAGAGGGCTGGCCACCTCCTCCTTATGCTGTGCTGCCCAGTGCAGCAGTCTGGGAGCTGACCTTGTTCGTGAAGACAGAGGCAAAAAAAGCATTGAGTACATTAGCTTTTTCCACATCCTCTGTCACTAGGTTGCCTCCCTCCTTCAGTAAGGGGCCCACACTTTCCTTGACTTTCTTCTTGTTGCTAACATATCTGAAGAAACCCTTCTTGTTACTCTTAACATCTCTTGCTAGCTGCTACTCCAGGTGTGATTTGGCCTTCCTGATTTCACTCCTGCATGCCCGAACAATATTTTTATACTCATCTCTGGTCATTTGTCCAATCTTCCACTTCTTGTAAGCTTCTTTTTTGTATTTAAGAGCTGCAAGGATTTCACTGTGAAGCCAAGCTGGTAGCCTGCCATATTTACTATTCTTTCTACACATCGGGATGGTTTGTCCCTGTAACCTCAATAAGGATTCTTTAAAATACAGCCAGCTCTCCTGGACTCCTTTCCCCCTCATGGATGGAGGGGGCTGGGCTGGGACAGGGAGCAGCCTGGGCCTATGGGGACGGGGACAGACCCAGCTGGATGGGGTGAGACTGGCCAGGCCGAGGGCCCGGAGAATGGCCCAGGCTGGGTCCAGACGCTCCATAAGCTTCCGGTGTGAGGCTGGCCGAGAGACGCTCCCTCTGGCGTGGGGAGATTGGGGGGGGGGGCTGTGTGGGGGCACAGCTGGGTCCCTCCTGTCCCAGGCTGCAGGGAGAGGAGGGAGCGGAGCGGGGATTTGGGTCCCTCACTCCCCAGGCACATCTCTTTGGGGGCAGGGATCGGCCCCCCCTTCCTGCCCCGGGCCCCGCCCAGGAGAGCCCCCCCTGCTCCCTCTGATAGGAGATGGCGTCCTGCAGGAAGCTGCAGGCGGGGTTGCTGGCCTGGCACCGCACCCAGAACCCCACGATGGCCCCGTCCACCTGCCGGGCCAGGACGGACGAGAGCGCCGAGAAGCTGTGCAGGACGGTCACTGCCTGGCTGTGTGGCCTGGGGGGGACCCACGTCTCCGGTCAGTGCCCAGGGCAGGCAGCGCCCCGGGCGAGCAGGACTCCCCGGGCACAACCGCCTGCAAACCCAGCGCCCCGTTCCCACCATCCCCGACAGCCCTTCCCAGCTTACCCGTACCCCGCTCTGGCAAGGTCCAGTCCCCTTCCGACCAGCCCCGGCACTCACTGCAGGTCCAGGATGGACAAGGACAGATAGGCGTCCAGTTGCCCCAGGATACGCTGGAACTGGGGGCAGACAGAGCGCTGGGTGAGGGGCTGGTGTGAGGAGTCCCCCGGCCCTGCCCGGGCAGCTGAGAAGAGAAACCAGAGCCAGGGGGCTGCACAGAGCACGGCCCCGTAGGGCAGAGAGGGGGCTTCTGGGCCAGGCCTGCCTTGGACCCCCCTCCCCTATGCACATGCCTGGGGCCTGGCAGAGGAGCCCAGAGCCAGGGCCCAGGTTGTGGGCAGGGAGCCCTCAGGGTCGGGTTGCCAACTTTCTACTGGCACAAAACCGAACACCCTGCCCCTGCCCCTTCCCCCTCCCTCTGTTGCTCCCTCTCCCCACCAGGCTGGCTGAGGGCTCCAGCTGGGGCTGCAGGCTCTGGGGTGGGGCCAGGGATGAGTTCAGGGTGCAGGAGGGGGCTCCGGGCTGAGGCAGTGCATTGGGATGCAGATGGGTAGGGCTGAAGGGAGGGGGTGCCAGCTGCTCCCCAAGGAGTTACCCTTCCCACCGCAGCTCATCTACCCAGGGGTCAGCAGGGCCCACCCCCCACCCTCAGGTCATCAGCAGGGCCCCACTCTCAGCACCCACTGCCCACCAGCGGGTGTCAGCCGGGCCCCCCACCCATACCAGGCTCTCCAGCTGGGCAACGATCCTGAGCAGGTCTGCAGGTGGCAGGGGGCCTGGGGGGCCCGGGCCGGGGGCCCGCAGGGAGAGGCACCCTGGGAACATCCTGGCTTCAAACATGCAGGAGGCAGGGGAAAGACGGGCCAAGGGGTCTCAGAGCTGGTAGGGCCAGGGGCTGCCCACAGGGGTCTCACAGCCAGACTCCATCCCTGCCCTGAACGGAGCCCAGGTGCAAGGACCCCTCCCTTCCCCCACATACTATACGCTCCCCCTCTCCTCCAGCCCAGCCACCCCCACCCCAGAGAACCTGCCCCCCCACTGCCCCAGCCCATGTTGCACCCTCAGCACCAGCCCGAGGGGGTGTCACAGAGTCCCCGGGGGATGCTCCGGAACTGCTCCCTACGAAGCCAGGCAGGACTCTGGGGCAGTCTCCTCTCGGGGAGCAGGCTGTCTGCAGGACACACAGCTCACACGGCTTCCACCTTCCTGGGTCTGACCTCGGAGCATTCAGCATCCTCTGCCCCTCCCGGCGCTTCCCACAGCGAGTCTGCCCAGGCGGGGTCCTGGGGAAGCCAGAGGGTCCTGCCCCACAACTCCGCAGTCAGACGGGACTCTCAGCCAGCCAGTAAAACAGAGGTTTGTTAGACAGGAACATGGTCTAAAACACAGGTTACAGGTGCAGAGAACGGGACCCCTCAGCTGGGTCCATTTTGGGGGGCCATGAGCCAGACAACCACGTCTGCCCTTCACTCCATGTCCCAGCCAGCCCCAAACTGAAACTCCCTCCAGCCCCTCCTCCTCTGGGCTTTGTCCCTTTCCGGGGCCAGGAGGTCACCTGATTCCTTTGTTCTCCAACCCTTTAGCTCTCACCTTGTAGGGGGGAAGGGCCCAGGCCATCAGTGGCCAGGAAACAGGGTGTCAGCCATTCTCTGTGTCCAGACCCCTGCACACACCTGCCCTCTAGAGCTCTGCAACGATCATACACCCTTATCCCACCCCCTAGATACTTAAGAACTGCATAGGGGAAACTGAGGCACCCCCACACTATTCAGAGGAAACATTAAGAACAGTCCCACTCCATCACAGGGGGCTCCAGTCAGGCAGCTGCTCCCTTGTCCCAGAGCCCCCCTCTGCCAGCAGGGGCCCAAATGGGGGTCAGCGTGGGACTGGGGGGGGGGGGGGAGTCACAGGCAGAACGGAAACTGGAGCCCCAGTGGGAGCAGAGGGCTCAGCCCAGCAAGGCGGGGGCCACATGGCAGCGTGTGACACAGGGACCTCCCCTCCCCCCACCTAGCTGTGGGGCCAGCCTCGCCAGCAGCATCCTGGCTATGGGGTGAGAGGGACACAGGCAGCCAGCGCCAGCCCTGGCCCCTCCCCCTCACCAGGCATTGCCAGGGCCCGGCAGGCCTGGGGGCAAAGTAGAGAGAGACAGAGCCCTAAGGGTGAGGGGGCAGGTACCCCCATGCAGCAATGGCAGGGGACCGGGGCATGGGACCCCCCTTCCCCCAGGCCCAGGGGAGCAGCCCCCTTACCTGGCACACAGCCCATGGTCCAGCTGAGATAGAAGCCCAGGGTGCAGCGGCAGGAGAGGTGCCCAGCCCAGGACACGCAGGTGCTCCAAGGGGGGCAGGGCTGCCCCCTGCCACAGCTGGGCACATCTGGGGGAACAGCCCCCCTCCCGAGTGAGAAAACCTGAGCTGAGACTCCGACCCAGGAGGAACCTGGACAGCAGGTACCCAGGGCAGGAAGAGTGACCCAGCACCGGCAGAGCAGGGGCTGCGGGTTGGGAGTGAGGGGCACTGGCAGAGCTGGTGGGGGGCAGGGCTGGGCTAGCGGGGGGCCGTGGCTCGGGAGTGAGGGGCACTGGCAGACCAGGGCAGGGCAGGGGGTTGGAAGAGTGATTGAGGGGCCAGGGCTGAACTGGGCCCTGCAGCTGAGTTGGGCCATACCTGGTGCGGTGGCCCCCTCTGTGGGGGTGCCAGTCCCTGCTGGCATCTCAGCGCTTGTAGCCCAGGTGTGAGGGGTGAGGCCAGATGCTGCCAGCCAGGGGTGTGTGCTGGACCCTAGAATACAAGGGGGTTGGGCAGCCAGAGGGTCACCCCCATTGGAGCAATTGACTGGCGATGCTGGAGGGGCAGTCAGCTCTGCTCTGGCTCAGCTGGCCAGGTGCAAGTCCCTGGGCACGTCCCTGGCAGTGCCGGCCCCTGGGGCCTCATCTTCTCTGCTCGCAGCTTTGACCTCTGTGGCTAACAGAGGAGCCCCCAGCGAACAGCTGCTCTTGAGTTCTGCCACCCGGGGGGCACCGCACCTCCACATGGGGCCACCCCAGCGTGGTCATCACCCAGCAGACCTGGAGCCAGTCGGGGGGGGGGGGAGGGCAGCACCCAGAACCCCACCTTTGCTACAGACAGCACCTCTGCTGGGGCATCCCCTAGGCCAGGCCAGGAGGGGAAAGAGGAGGCACCTGCATCTCCCCCTTTGTTTGCTCCTAGCTGGGGCACGGGGGAGCCCGGCACATTGGCTGGGAGCATGGGGAGAGGCAGCCGTGAACTCACCTACCCCCCCTAGCCTGCCCGGCACAGGAAGCCTGGAGCTGCAGCAGGAGCCCAAGGAGGAGAAGGAGGCAGCCCCTCCCCATCCTGCCAGGCCTGGGCTGGGCCTGGGCCCCAGCTGCTCTCAGCCTCCAAGGGGCAGGGGCTGGGCTCCCCCTGCGCTGGGTTAAGGGCGATCCAGGGGCTTGTTAATGATTCCTGGGTGGGGGCAGCTGTCAAGAGTCCAGGCAGCCACTGAGGAGCCCCTGTGCTGGGGTGGCTCTGACGTGCCCAGCTGCCACTCGTTACCCCAGGCAGGGCTGGTCTGGCCAAGGAGGACAAAATCCGAAGTGCAGCAGGGAGGTGGGGCTGTTCCCAGGACTCTGGGCAGCTGGACCCACACCAGGGGCTGCTCAGAGCTGAGCAGCAACAGAACAGCCCTGCTCAGGCCAGGCTGTCGACAGAGGCTGCCCCAGGGCTGAGATCTGCCCCGCTGGGCTGGGCTGGATGTGGGAATTCTTTGTAATATTTTCATGAAGCCTGGTGTGCCTCAGTTTCCCCTACATGCTGCCTTGTTACCTGGGGGGTGGGAAAGGTCTGTCTGCTCTCTGGGCAGGCTAAGACACAGGTGCGAATGGCACCTACCTGCCTTGGGCCTTAGGCCCCTTATCGACGGAGCTGTTGAGAAGATCATGGTGAACTCAGTAGCTGGGACTTTCACATCCAGCAACCCTTGACCAGAGAGATCTGGACCCCCTGACCCCCTGCTCTGCATCTCCCCAGCTCGGGAACAAAGGACTGTGGGAGGCAGTCGGGGCTCACCTGGGAGTCTGACAAAAGACAGCAGATGGACGGACAGACAGACCCGTATCAGACTATCAGGCCTTTCTCTGCAGCCACATTAGGACAGCAGCACCACGTGCTAAGAATCCTTTACATCCTCATGTGCCACCTAAATTGCATTAAACCCAGGTAATACTGGGCCGTTGAAAGCGATCCTGTCCTAACGGCACCCACCACCACCAGAGAAAGAAACAGCTTCACTGGTTACCGCGGACCTTGGTTGGTTGAATCTGTCTGGCAAGAAATCACTTACCAACAGTCGTGGGTGTGAAATCTTGACTTCTATTGTTGTGTCTTTATGGTCCCCACTTCTCCACGGTTTATCTGTCTGGTCTCTGTCGGGTTCTTTGATTGTTTCTGTTACATCACTAATTTTGCTGGGTGTAAATCAATTAAGGTGGTGGGCTCTGATTGGTTAAAGAATTGTTTTACAATACGTTAGGATGGGTTAGAGAATTGTTTAGTAATAATTTAGTAAAATGATAGGTGAAGATACAGCTAAGCAGGACTCAAGTTGCACTATATAAACTGGGGTCCAAAGGGAAGTTCTTTGGGAACCGACTCCAGGACCCAGCCCCAAGATCAGAGCTGCCAGACCTCAACACCCTGCCAACCACACCGTGCGGAAGCTGGAGTCCCCCAGATGACCTGATCCCGACTGGCCAGCAGGAAGATTGTCCATCTTCTTGGGAGTGGGGAGCATTGTAGGCTTAGCGTGTGCTTTCTGGTTTTGGTGATTGTTAATAGAGGCTCAGAATATTATTGTGTAAGGCTCTTTCACTGGGGAAAGGCCCTGCAGACCTTGGGAGGGCGTCATGGGGAGGTTGGAGCCTCAGCTGCTGAGGCTGCAGGACATGCAGGTGGGGCTGCGGTGACGCCACTTCCTCCGGTGTCAGCCCTTCCCACCCAGCTTTGGCCAGGTCAGTTCCCCACTGGCAGGGCGGGGCCTCGGGGGAAGGGGCAGGGCAGGGCATTCGGAAGTCAGTCGCCCTCGCCAGGCTTCATGGGGACGGGCCGGGCCACCATGCCCATACCGGGACCTGCAGAGGGCAGGCAGGGCAGCTCCTGGCAATACAACAGGCAGGGGAAACCCACGCCTGGCCGGGAACAGCGGCCAAGGCAGCACCACGGTCCCGGCTGCCCGGGTTCAGCGTGGGGCTGGAACAACTCGTGCCCACCCCTTTGATCCTGGGAGGGCTCTCCCCCGCAGTGGAACGGCTACCATGCACCCCCTTGCAGGGAGCCCGCCCCGCAGGCCTTTCTCCTCCCCACCCCCAGTATGTTTTGCCTTGGCTCCCACTCATGGGTTTCTTGCTTCTTGATTAACCCCACCTCCTACCGCCCCCTGTGCCAATGAGCTGCTGCCACCTCCCATTGGTACTCGCCCACCCGGGCATTCAGGAAGGGGCAAGCAGAGACCTCCAACCAGGAGGCACTGAGGCAGTAGCTCACCCTGTGTAGGAGGGGATCAGGGGCTGCCCAGCTGCCTTGAGTACTAGGGTTGCCAACTTTCTAATCACACAAAACCAAACACCCTTGCCCCACCCCCTGCCCCATCTCTGAGGCCCTACCCCCACTCACTCCATCCCCCCTCCATTGCTCACTCTCCCCCACCCTCACTCACTTTCACCGGGCTGGGGCAGGGGGTGGGGGTGAGGGCTCTGTGGTGGGGCTGGAGATGAGAGGTTTGGGGTGTAGGAGGGGGCTCCGGGCTGGAGCGAAGGGGTTCTGAATGTGGGAGCAGGCTCAGGGCAGGGGGCTGAGGTGCAGGAGGGGTTGCGGGCTCCAGGAGGGAGTTTGGGTGCAGGAGGGGGCTCAGGGTGGGGTTGGGGTGTGGGAGGATGTGAGGGGTCCAGGAGGGAGTTTGGGTGTGGGAGGGAGCTCAGGCTGGGGCAGCAGCTGTAGGAGGGGGTGTGGACTCCAGGAGGGGGCTGGGAGTTGGGGTGTGGGCTCTGGGAGGGAGTTAGGGTGCAGGAGGGGGTTCAGAGTGTGGGCTCCAGCTGTGTGGCGCTTACCTCAGGCAGCTCCCAGTCAGCGGTGCAGTGGGGCTAAGGTAGGTTCCCTGCCTGCCCCGGCTCTGTGCAGCTCTCAGAAGCAGCCAACCAATGGGAGCTGCGGAGCTGGCGTTCGCGGTGGGGGCAGTGCGCAGAGCCTCCCTGGCTACCCCTGTGCCTAGGGGCCACAGGAACATGCTGGCCGCTTCTGGGAGCCACGCAGAGCCAGGGAAGGCAGGGAGCCTGCCTTAGCCCCACTTCGCCGCCAGCCGGACGTTTAACAGGCCAGTCAGCGGTGCTGACTGGAGCCGCCAGGGCTCCTTTTTGACCGGGCGTTCCAGTCGAAACCCGGATGCCTGGCAGCCCTACTGAGTACTTATGTAGGGTCAGTTGTCAGCATGAGTTGGCGTGGGGCCGGGTCTGGGCTGTGTCATGTCCTCTGGCGGCCAGAGGCTAACACACAATGCCAGTTAGGCTGGGATATGGGGAATGGTTTATTTCAGAGCACACTGAAGTCAGTGTGGGGCACAATGCCCAAGGCTCAGGGAGGGGCTGGGCCCAGCCACACCAGCCTGCAGTAGAGCACACAGCAGGCATGCCCAGCCCACCCCTGTGGCCTTTCACTTGTGGCTAGCAAGTCCCTTGGCCAGATGCTCCCTCGGTGCCTTGTGCTCCAAGCAACTCCCTGTTGAGAGTGAGGGCTAGGTGTGGAGGGGGGCACGTGGCTTTCCCTGGCCCAGCGGCCTGCTCTGTGCTAGTCCCAGCAGGCGCTGGGCAATGGGTCCGCTGGTGGATGATAAGGAAGCCATGCTTCTTGAATCCTTTGCCGCACTCGGCACACACGAAGGGCTGGTCGGCCGTGTGGGCTCTCTCCCTCTCTCGCCGCCTGGCTGCCGGCGGCTCCCGTGGCCCCTCCTGCTGCCTGTCATGGGTGATCTGGTGCATGATGAGGTTGGTGCTGCAGGTGAAGCTCTTGCTGCACTGCGGGCAGGGGTAGGGGCGCTCGCCGGTATGCCTGCGCTGGTGGATCAGCAGGTTGGTCTTGTACTTAAAATGCCGGCCGCACTCGGAGCAGGGGAAGGGGCGCTCGCCGGTGTGCGTGTGCTGATGGACGGCCAGGCTCGACGTGTAGCGGAAGCGCCGGCCGCACTCGGAGCAGGGGAAGGGGCTCTCCTGGCTGTGCACGCGCTGGTGGACCGTCAGGTCTTGCTTCTGCAGGAAGCGCTTGCTGCACTGGGCACACGCGTAGGGCCGCACGCGGGCGTGAACGCGCCGGTGCACCGCCAGGTAGGTCTTGCTCTTGAAGCTCTTCCTGCAGGAGGGGCACATGAAGGGGCGCTCGCCCGTGTGGGCACGCAGGTGCACCCCCAGGCTGGTCTTGTAGCTGAAGGTGCAGCCACAGTGCGGGCAGGCGTAGGGCTTCTGCAGCGTCTCCCGGCTGTGCAGGCACTGGTGCAGCATGAAGCTGTTGGGGCAGGAGAAGCTCAGCCGCTGGTGGAAGCTCTCCTCACACCTCGTGCACTCACAGCCCTGCTCCACCTTCGCCTCCCTGGACAGAGGCAGCCAGCACGTGGCGTACGCCTCCTCCAACGGCTCCTCTTTGACGGGCTGCTCTGCAGCTGCTGTAGGGACAGAGTCAGGAATGAGCTCCTGAGATGCCAGCTCCCCAACTGCTGGGGCTGAGTCACACGAGTCCCATGGATCCTGGCCCCCGTGTGCAGGAATAACTGTAGGTACGTGTGTGCGTGCATGGAGAGACCCCAGGAGAAAAAACTCCTGATCCTACCTAGCTTTTATTGACACTTTCCAACCCAGAGCTCAAAGCGCCTTTCCTAGATTGCAGAAACGAAGGCAGAGGGAGATGACTTGCCCAAGGCAGAGCTGGGAACAGATGCTACATCTCCCAAGTCCCAGGCCAGTGCTCTGGCCACGAGGTCTCACCCAGGTCAGTTTCATCTAGTCCAGAGCACAAAGTGGATCGTGTTAATCATAGCCCATGATTACTGCATGGCTCCACTCTGGGACAGAGTTAAGGCTCTCTGGGTGTCCCTACATTAGCATGCTTGGATTTCAGGCATGGGTTTGTAGTACCTGGTGTGGGGAGAACGGCATCATGCTGGGGTGGATTTCACCCTGGATTACTGATGCGCGCTCTCAAGCTCAGCTCCAGCTTAACAGCATTTTCCATGCCTGCACTGGGAGCTCTGGGACACACCCTGCACAGCTCCAGTAGCTTCCCACCCAGCCCCGGGACACCCTGGTGCTGGAGGAGTACCTGCACATGCACAAACAGAGGTGGGGCATGGCACGTCAGACCCAGCAGAAATCACACAGAGCATGAGGCTCCCATGTTCTCTGAAGCATTGCCGCTAACTGGGCACAGCCTGCCCAAGCCTGGCCCTCTGGGGTACCAAGTACCTCAACTCCCAATGAAGCCCACAAGGGACAAGCGTGCCCAGCAGGATGAGGCACCATTGATTGCTCTGCACTGGGGGGTGTCACCCTTTCCAAAGCAGCAAGCAAGTGCCTTTCCTGTGTCCCGCCCCGTGCCTGGCTCCGAGCAAGGGACCAGGCCGTACCTGCGAGAGCCTTGGCTGCTCTCGCAGTCTCCTTGGGCAGGTCGTAGTAGTGGCGCCGTTCTGTGCGTTTCTTGCGTGCATTGAAGCGGCCCCTCCGTCGCATGGCTGCAGCTGGGCGTTACAGTGCAGCGTGGGAACAGCAGAAAGCAGAGCACCCCAGCTCCCTGAGCAGCAGCTAGGAGACTCCCTGGCACGGCAGGCTGGGGCTGCCTGTGGGTCCAGAGCAGCTTTCGGCCTCACTGAACATCCTGTAAACGAACCAAATGTTCCCAATGATCCCTTACACCAGAGACAAACAGCCATGAACTGGCCCCCCTTCAGCACACAACGGGCTCCAAGGATGGGGAGCTAATCACTGAAGTCTGCTCCTGGGGCACAGGGGAGAGTGGCTGGTGTAGCAGGGGAACGGGTTCCTGGGATCAAGGACTGGGGTTGGGCAGGCTTGCTTTGAGTTGTTCCCTTCGGAAGCTTCCTGCCTCTTCCTCACCCCGCAGAGTGTGTGAGCGCTGCAAGGCTGCTGGCTCCCCCGCTCCGAGAATCTCCACAGCCTGTGCCTTCCTGGTACAAACTGCGTGGGAAGGGGGCAGGAGGAGGCCTGGGTTGTGTTGCACACCTACACTCTGCGAGCAGGGCTGGATTAAGGCATAGGCAGTACAGGCCCTTGCCTCAGGGTCTGGTTCCTGGAGTCACACGCTGGCATCAGAATCATGACTAGTTGTTTGTGTGTTTGGCTGGTTTTTTAAATTGTGTTCCTAGCCCTCACTGCTGTGAAGAAAAACTTGAAAACATGAAGAGTGTAACTGGTCCAAATGTCTGCCTGAGCCTGCAGACAGCCTCCAGAAGGGGGAGGAGTCGCTGATGCGTGCTGGGGAGGGAACTGTGGGCCTCACCACCACCACCAGGGCTGAGCAGGCTCCTGCTGACGGGCTTGGACCAGGCCTTCTTGTATATGAGGGGCTCCCAGGAGGAGATGGGCTGAGGGCCCTGGAGTGCCTTAAGCCAGCCCCATTGGTGCAGGAATGTCAATCAGGTGAGAATGGTGGCAAGGACTAAGGGACCTAATTGCATGGTTTCTGCCTTACTGGCTCCAGTGGGTTCTGTGGCACTCGGACAGGGTTTTGAAAGACTCCTGCGTTCTCCTAGCACAAACAGCGATGGGTTTTGTGTGAAGGGGATTTTCCATCTTCCTCCAACAAGACACCCTCTACTAGTCCAACAACATTTCCCCCTATGTAAAGATGTTACAAGCTGCTTTGTGTTGCCTCCCACTGGTGGCAAACTCTGCAGAGCAGGCGTGAGGTGCTTGGAATCAGACACCCCATATCCCAGGGAGGCCCTGATCTGTACTGAAGTGTTATAGGGATGCTCACACCCTGCTGCAGAGCACCATCTTGGCCAGTTACACATACCCACAACAATGCTACTTGAACCAGTAACACAATGGAGTTAAAAGTACAGAATATTTCACCAATGATACAGAAAAACCAGGGAGGAAGAGGAGTTATTTAAGTTAAGCGCCATTGTGGACATAAGAATAAATGGATTCTAACTGGGCATCAGTAAGTTTAGGCTTGAAATCAGGCGAAGGTTTCTGACCATCAGAGGAGTGAAGTTCTGGAGCAGACTCCCAAGGGGAGCAGTGAGAGCAAAAAATGGAACTGCCTTCAAGACTGAGCTTGGTCAGTTTATGGAGGGGACAATATGACGAGACTGCCTACAATGGCATGGAGCCGATCTGCAACTGCTAGCAGCAAATATCTCCAACAGCCAGTGACGGGACACTAGCTGGCAAGGGCTGAGTTACTACTGAGAATTCTCTCCCACGTGTCTGGCTGGCGGGTCTTGCCCACATGCTCTGAGTATTTGGTGTCAGGAAGGAATTTTCCCCTAGGTTAGACTGGCAGAGACCCTGGGGGGTTTTCACCTTCCTCTGCAGCATGGGGCCCAGGACACTTGCAGGTATAAACTAGTATAAATGGTGGATTCTCTGTAACTTGAAGTCTTTAAATCATGATGTGAGGACATCAGTAACTCAGCCAGAGGTTAGGGGTCTATTACAAGAGTGGGTGGGCGAGGTTCTGCGGCCTGCAATGTTCAGGTCAGAGCAGATGATCATGATAGTCCCCTCTGGCCTTAAAGTCTATGAGTCTATTGTATAAGTAGGGGCATAGCGAGCAGATCGAGGGACGTGATCGTCCCCCTCTATTCGACATTGGTGAGGCCTCATCTGGAGTACTGTGTCCAGTTTTGGGCCCCACACTACAAGCAGGATGTGGATAAATTGGAAAGAGTCCAGCGAAGAGCAACAAAAATGATTAGGGGTCTGGAACACATGAGTTATGAGGAGAGGCTGAGGGAGCTGGGATTGTTTAGTCTGCGGAAGAGAAGAATGAGGGGGGATTTGATAGCTGCTTTCAACTACCTGAGAGGTGGTTCCAGAGAGGATGGTTCTAGACTATTCTCAGTGGTAGAAGAGGACAGGACAAGGAGTAATAGTCTCAAGTTGCAGTGGGGGAGGTTTAGGTTGGATATTAGGAAAAACTTTTTCACTAGGAGGGTGGTGAAACACTGGAATGCGTTACCTAGGGAGGTGGTAGAATCTCCTTCCTTAGAAGTTTTTAAGGTCAGGCTTGACAAAGCCCTGGCTGGGATGATTTAATTGGGGATCGGTCCTGCTTTGAGCAGGGAGTTGGACTAGATGACCTTCTGGGGTCCCTTCCAACCCTGATATTCTATGATTCTAAGAAGCATCAGGTGCATTCCCTGAACTGCTGTTTGCCATCTGCAGTGACCACACTGACTTCACCTGGACATAACACGCTGCATTCCAATTTAATCAGAATTATTCTGAACTTCAGCTCCAAGCAAAATACAGTTCTTTCCTCTGACCTAGCATCTGCTCTGGGCAATCCCCACTTTGCAGGGTATGCACTGGGCCAGGTCTCTGCAGCCACATGGCTGATCAGTGCGGTGACACTTCCGCTGCGTGCTGGCTCTACCACCCGCCTCGTTGCGGGGTTTCACCGCACATGTCTAGGGTGCCTGTAGTGGCTAATCTCACGGCACCCCGTGGAGCAGGGCGGGGGCTCAACCCCTGCAGTTGTCGCCCTTGGTGCCCCTGGAGCTGGGCTGGCGTGGGCAGAATCTCCAAGATGACCCAGTGGTGGGGCCCTGGGGGGATACAGAACTGGGCCAGGCAACCGCCATGACAGCGCCCCGGGGAGGCGCTGCACATGGGGTACGGCCTGGATGGCTCCACGACAGCGCCTTGCTAGGAGAGCCAGGGCGACTCCGAGTGATCAGCTGGAGCCCTGTCCCTGCCTGCGCCCCGTCCCCATGGCAACGCCCCAGGCGCCCCCTCACCTGAGCGCTCCCCCGTCCCCATGGCAACGCCCCAGGCGCCCCCTCACCTGAGCGCTCCCCTGTCCCCATGGCAACGCCCCAGGCGCCCCCTCACCTGAGCGCGCCTCCCGTCCCCATGGCAACGCCCCAGGCGCCCCCTCACCTGAGCGCTCCCCCGTGGCCATGGCAACGCCCCAGGCACCCCCTCACCTGACCACTCCCCCGTCCCCATGGCAACGCCCCAGGCGCCCCCTCACCTGAGCGCGCCTCCCGTCCCCATGGCAACGCCCCAGGCACCCCCTCACCTGAGCGCGCCTCCCGTCCCCATGGCAACGCCCCAGGCGCCCCCTCACCTGAACGCTCCCCCGTCCCCATGGCAACGCCCCAGCCGCCCCCTCACCTGAGCGCTCCCCCGTCCCCATGGCAACGCCCCAGCCGCCCCCTCACCTGAGCGCTCCCCCGTCCCCATGGCAACGCCCCAGCCGCCCCCTCACCTGAGCGCTCCCCCGTCCCCATGGCAACGCCCCAGGGGCCCCCTCACCTGAGCGCGCCTCCCGTCCCCATGGCAACGCCCCGGGCGCCCCCTCACCTGAGCGCGCCTCCCGTCCCCATGGCAACGCCCCAGCCGCCCCCTCACCTGAGCGCTCCCCCGTCCCCATGGCAACGCCCCAGCCGCCCCCTCACCTGAGCGCTCCCCTGTCCCCATGGCAACGCCCCAGGCGCCCCCTCACCTGAGCGCGCCTCCCGTCCCCATGGCAACGCCCCAGCCGCCCCCTCACCTGAGCGCGCCTCCCGTCCCCATGGCAACGCCCCGGGCGCCCCCTCACCTGAGCGCGCCTCCCGTCCCCATGGCAACGCCCCAGGCGCCCCCTCACCTGAGCGCGCCTCCCGTCCCCATGGCAACGCCCCGGGCGCCCCCTCACCTGAGCGCTCCCCCGTCCCCATGGCAACGCCCCGGGGCTCTGCTCGCCCCCGGGTCTCGCGCTGCCGCGGGTCGGACTCGGCCCGCGCTCTCTGCGATGCCCGCGAGACGCAGCGGGGCCCCGACCGCCAACCAACCTCGGATCCCAGGCGGCCAGCGGCGGGCGCGGGCCCCTCAGCCCCCCGCGGCGGCTCAGCTCTGGGGTCCGAGGCGGCCCCTCTAGCCCGCCCAGCGCCGCTCTATGGCTCGGGGCCGCTCTGCTCCCTGGCGGAGCCCGCGCTCTATGGTTAGTCCGCAGCCCCTCTAGCCCGCCCAGCGCCGCTCTATGGCTCGGGGCCGCTCTGCTCCCTGGCGGAGCCCGCGCTCTATGGTTAATCCGCAGCCCCTCTAGCCCGCCCAGCGCCGCTCTATGGCTCGGGGCCGCTCTGCTCCCTGGCGGAGCCCGCGCTCTATGGTTAATCCGCAGCCCCTCTAGCCCGCCCAGCGCCGCTCTATGGCTCGGGGCCGCTCTGCTCCCTGGCGGAGCCCGCGCTCTATGGTTAGTCCGCAGCCCCTCTAGCCCGCCCAGCGCCGCTCTATGGCTCGGGGCCGCTCTGCTCCCTGGCGGAGCCCGCGCTCTATGGTTAGTCCGCAGCCCCTCTAGCCCGCCCAGCGCCGCTCTATGGCTCGGGGCCGTTCTGCTCCCTGGCGGAGCCCGCGCTCTATGGTTAGTCCGCAGCCCCTCTAGCCCGCCCAGCGCCGCTCTATGGCTCGGGGCCGCTCTGCTCCCTGGCGGAGCCCGCGCTCTATGGTTAATCCGCAGCCCCTCTAGCCCGCCCAGCGCCGCTCTATGGCTCGGGGCCGCTCTGCTCCCTGGCGGAGCCCGCGCTCTATGGTTAATCCGCAGCCCCTCTAGCCCGCCCAGCGCCGCTCTATGGCTCGGGGCCGCTCTGCTCCCTGGCGGAGCCCGCGCTCTATGGTTAGTCCGCAGCCCCTCTAGCCCGCCCAGCGCCGCTCTATGGCTCGGGGCCGCTCTGCTCCCTGGCGGAGCCCGCGCTCTATGGTTAGTCCGCAGCCCCTCTAGCCCGCCCAGCGCCGCTCTATGGCTCGGGGCCGCTCTGCTCCCTGGCGGAGCCCGCGCTCTATGGTTAGTCCGCAGCCCCTCTAGCCCGCCCAGCGCCGCTCTATGGCTCGGGGCCGCTCTGCTCCCTGGCGGAGCCCGCGCTCTATGGTTAGTCCGCAGCCCCTCTAGCCCGCCCAGCGCCGCTCTATGGCTCGGGGCCGCTCTGCTCCCTGGCGGAGCCCGCGCTCTATGGTTAGTCCGCAGCCCCTCTAGCCCGCCCAGCGCCGCTCTATGGCTCGGGGCCGCTCTGCTCCCTGGCGGAGCCCGCGCTCTATGGTTAGTCCGCAGCCCCTCTAGCCCGCCCAGCGCCGCTCTATGGCTCGGGGCCGCTCTGCTCCCTGGCGGAGCCCGCGCTCTATGGCCGTTCAGGCAGCTGCCCGGGCTGCTGCGGGCAGAGCCAGCGCCACGTGCCCGGCGCCTCCCGCCCCTGCGCCGGGCCCAGCTCCCGGGGCCCCCGCGTCCCCCCTCCCCCGACGGGACGGGCCCAGCTCCCGGGGCCCCCGCGTCCCCCCCGCACGACGGGACGGGCCCAGCTCCCGGGGCCCCCGCGTCCCCCCCCGACGGGACGGGCCCAGCTCCCGGGGCCCCCGCGTCCCCCCTCCCCCGACGGGACGGGCCCAGCTCCCGGGGCCCCCGCGTCCCCCCCCCCCGGCCGAGACGGGCCCAGCTCCCGGGGCCCCCGCGTCCCCCCCCCCCCCGACGGGACGGGCAGCCCGTGGCCAGGCCCAGCTCCTGGTGCCCCCGTGTCCCCCCCCCGGCCGGGACGGGCAGCCCGTGGCCAGGCCCAGCTCCCGGGGCCCCCGCGTCCCCCCCCCCGGCCGAGACGGGCCCAGCTCCCGGGGCCCCCGTGTCCCCCCCCCCGACGGGACGGGCAGCCCGTGGCCAGGCCCAGCTCCTGGTGCCCCCGTGTCCCCCCCCCCGGCCGGGACGGGCAGCCCGTGGCCAGGCCCAGCTCCTGGTGCCCCCGTGTCCCCCCCCCGGCTGGGACGGGCATCCTGTGGCCAGGCCCAGGGCTTGGGCGGTGTCACCACGCCTCTACCCAGCCCTGCCGGGGGGGGCGTTCTCCAGCCCGGACCGGTTTTACGTCGAGACTGGAGGTGTTTCTAACGGCTCTGCTCTCGGAAGCATCGTGGGGCAGGTCTCTGAAGTCAGACGTGAGGATCGCAATGGTGCCGTCCGGCCTTGGGGGCTACCTGATGTTAAAGGCAGCGTATTTTCCGCTACCCCAGCCTTCCCCGTTGTCACTGTCCTGGGGGATTGTGTGCTAACCCCACCGGACGGCGCTGCTGGGCTAGGGTGGAAGTGGGAGCAATGGGAGGTTGGGAAAAGCAGGAGGCAGGTTGGGACTGTAGGAGAAGCACGTTCGATGGATGTTCTTGTTAAAACGATGAGCCACAAGCAGCTGCCACTGTTGGCATGCAATGGCCCTCCTCAAGTTTCAAAGTCAACTCCCCATTGGGATGAATGCGGCTGGGTGCCCCTCTCAGGGCTACTGTCTCAGGCGACCCGCAGCCTCAGACAGACAGCACCGAGGCAGTTACGCCTGGCTGATGGACTTCTTCACATGACGTCCGCAGCCCTTGGAGCTGTGCTGATTTACCCAAGCTGAGAGCCTGGCCCTGAGCTGCGATACAAGAGCTTAGCCGCCAAGCGCTCTTCTGCAGCAAGGGGTGGAGCCTCACAATTCCTCAGCTGTGACACAGACCCCAGCCTCTACAGTCTCCAGTAGGGGCAGCCAGGAGGCCCCCCAGCCCAGCCTCAGGCTGTGGCTCTCGGGGCTAGGGTCCCACCAGAGAAGGCTCCCGGGGTGTGTTTCCATCTATTTCATCCTCTCCCCCCGTAGTCTCTGCTTTAGGAGGGTTATTGACCCTGAATGGCTCGGGGGGAGTTCAGCATCAATTGCCCATGCCCGGGGCATCTGGGATTCCTCTCTCTCCCTTGGGATCCCTTCACTCCAGCTTAGACACAGTTCCCAGGTTGGGGCCTGCACAGCCTGCTTTGGGAAGAGAATCACAGTCTGGGGTTAACAGCCAGATCCTCAAAGTTATTTAGTTACCCAAGTCCCACTGGGAATTAGGCACCGAGACATCGTGGACGATCTGGGGCTCAGTGCCCAGCTGTGATGCTGACAAAGTCCCTCTGCCCTGTGCGGGATGGGGCAGGGGCAGAGGGCTCCCCAGGGAAGGATTTGGGCTCAGCCTCCACACTTGAATCATTTTTAAAGGTTCATTTCAATCTGTGTGTGAAGTTACACAAATACTGAAAACTGGACTGGCTGGAGGGGAGAGGATGGCCTGTGTCTGAACCGTGGTGATACCAAGGCAGCGTCTGAGTTCTCAAGGTGACATATGTTCTCATAAAAAGCAAATCTAGACACTCTAATGATATCCCCTTGCTGCTGCACTGCACCGCACCGCACCCCCCGCCACTCCCAAATCCTCCTGGCGGGTCCCTGCCAGACAGGGGCTCTAACGGCAGAGGACTGGAGGTACGCTGGAGGTATGAGAGCTGGAAATCTCAGATTGGAAGTTACTGGAGGCAGGGACTGACTTTTTGTGCTGTGTTTGTACAGCACCTAGCACGTGGGGTCCCGGTCCATGACCAAGGCTCCTAGACACTACGGCAACAGAAATTAAATAATACAGGAACTCCTCACTTAAAATCATCCCGGTTAACGTTGTTCCATTGTTACCTTGCTGATCAATTAGGGAACATGCTTGTTTAAAGTTGTGCAATGCTCCCTTATAACGTCATTTGGCAGCTGCCTGCTTTGTCCACTGCTTGCAGGAAGAGCAGCCCCTTTGAGCTCCCTGGTGGGGGCTTGGAACCAGGGTGGGCCGGCAGCCCCACTCTCAGCTCCCCTAAGTTCCCTGTGTGGCAGCCCCCCTGCAGGTTATCCATTGCTGGCAGTTCAGCTGTCCCTCTTCCCACTGCCCTGTGCTGCTCCTGCCCTCTGCCTTGGAGCTGCTCCTGGGAGCCTCCTGCTTGCGGGGGTGTGTGTGTAATGTCCCCCTTCCCCCGCTCCTGCACCCCGCTTACCCCATCTTCCATAGAGCAGGAAGGTGGGGGGACACGACAGGGCTCAGGATGGAGGGAGTTTGTGGGCAGCAGCTGTTGTCTCAACTTGCTGATCTACTTAAAAAGGCAATGTACTTAAAGGGGCAATGCCCATCCCTCTCTCCCCCACACAGGGTGTGTGTCTCTGTCTCTCTGCCATGCTGTCTCCCCTCCCTCCATGTGTGCTGCCTCAGTAGAGTGTGAGGCTACATTAACAATGTGTTAACCCTCGAGGGCTCAGCTGAGTGCTAGTTCACCATTTAGCAGTAAGGCATTCCCTGGGAAATGAGCCCAGTAGTTTGGGTTTGGCTACACTATCCTCCTGAAGGAATCCAGTCTGGATTTGAAGACATTGAGGTGGAGAATCAGTCACTTCCATTGGTAGTTTGTTCCAGTGGTTAGTCACCCTCACTGTTAAATTTGTGCTTTAGTTCTAAGTTGAATTTGCCTGGCTATACCTTCCTGTCATTGGTTCTTGTTCTGCCTTTCTCCACTAGATGAAAGAGCTGTTCACTCTGTGAGCAGCGAACAGCAGAGAGGCTAACAGAGGGAGTTTGCCTGGGATCTGCCTGAGAGGAGGTACGCTAAGGGCTGCATTAAGGAGGCTGTGTTGGTGAGTATCTGAGTGTTTGTTTGTTGTGAGTATCTGAGTGTTTGTTGTGAGGACAGTTTGACCATGTGCTTGATTGGTTGTTTGAAAAGGGTGGGAATTGGGAGTGCTTTGTTCCAGGTGAGCCTTAAGTGGGCCTGACTGTATAAAAAGCCAATCAGCAGCTAACAGCAGAGCAGCTAACAGCAGGAGTTTGCCTGGGGAGAGCCCACTGACGCTTACATCTTGCTGGATTCTCTGAGTAGTTACTGCATCTCCTGAGGAAGCTCGTAGAAGGAAGGTAATATGGATGGGGATTGTTCAGCTCTTGTGACCTGCACTGGATGTGCCATGTTTGTCTTTCTTCCACAGGACAGAAGCGACTTTGTCTGTACAAAGTGCAAGCTGGTCTCCGTTATTGGAAGAGAAGGTTCAAGGTCTGGAGCAACAGGTATTGACCCTGCGTTGCATAAGAGAAACTGAAGATTTCCTGGACGGATGTCAGGATATGCTTCTACGGGCACAAGGTTCTGAAGATTCAGAGCAGGCTGCGCAGCGGGGACAGGAGAATGGTGAAGAAATTTGGCATCATGTGACCTCCAGAAGAAGAAAGGGAACGTCCATGTACCAGCAACGCAGATACAGATAAGTAACTGTTTTCATGTTCTCTCCACAGGTACTAATGCGGAGAGTGGACCAGATGATACTTCTGAGGGAAGGGAGCAGAAGGAGACTCCGCCGATTGGAAGGCATGAGATGCACTGTCCTAGGGATGGGGGTTCCACGACCACCGCTCCCAAGAGAAGGAGGCGGGTGGTGGTGGTCGGGGACACTCTCCTCAGGAGGACTGAGTCATCTATCTGCTGCCCTGACCGGGAAAAACGATAAGTCTGCTGCTTGCCAGGAGCTAAGATGCACGATGTGACGGAGAGACTGCCGAGACTCATCAAGCCCTCGGATCGCTACCCCTTCCTGCTTCTCCACGTGGGCACCAATGACACTGCCAAGAATGACCTTGAGCGGATCAGTGCAGACTACGTGGCTCTGGGAAGAAGGATAAAGGAGTTTGAGGCGCAAGTGGTCTTCTCGTCCATCCTCCCCGTGGAAGGAAAAGGCCTGGGTAGAGACTGTCAAATCGTGGAAATCAACGAATGGCTACGCAGATGGTGTCAGAGAGAAGGCTTTGGATTCTTTGACCATGGAATGGTGTTCCAAGAAGGAGGAGTGCTAGGCAGAGATGGGCTCCACCTAAGGAAGAGAGGGAAGAGTATCTTTGCAAACAGGCTGGCGAACCTAGTGAGGAGGGCTTTAAACTAGGTTCACCGGGGGAAGGAGACCAAAGCCCTGAGGTAAGTGGGGAAGTGGGATACCGGGAGGAAGCACAAGCAGGAGCACGCGAGAGGGGAGGGCTCCTGCCTCATAATGAGAAAGAGAGATGATCAGCGAGTTATCTCAGGTGCCTATACACAAATGCACGAAGCCTGGGAAACAAGTAGGGAGAAGAATTGGAAGTCCTGGCAAAGTCAAGGAATTATGATGTGATTGGAATAACAGAGACTTGGTGGGTTAACTCACATGACTGGAATACTGTCATGGATGGATATAAGCTGTTCAGGAAGGACAAGCAGGGCAGAAAAGGTGGGGGAGTTGCACTGTATGTAAGGGAGCAGTATGACTGCTCAGAGCTCAAGTATGAAACTGCAGAAAAACCTGAGAGTCTCTGGATTAAGTTTAGAAGTGTGAGCAACAAGGGTGATGTTGTGGTGGGAGTCTACTATAGACCACCGGACCAGGGGGATGAGGTGGACGAGGCTTTCTTCCGGCAACTCGCAAAAGTTACTAGATCGCAGGCCCTGGTTCTCATGGGAGACTTCAATCACCCTGATATCTGCTGGGAGAGCAATACAGCGGTGCACAGACAATCCAGGAAGTTTTTGGAAACTATAGGGGACAATTTCCTGGTGCAAGTGCTGGAGGAACCAACTAGGGGCAGAGCTCTTCTTGACCTGCTGCTCACAAAACAGGAAGAATTAGTAGGGAAAGCAAAAGTGGATGGGAACCTGGGAGGCAGTGACCATGAGATGGTTGAGTTCAGGATCCTGACACAGGGAAGAAAGGAGAGCAGCAGAATACGGACACTGGACTTCAGAAAAGCAGACTTTGACTCCCTCAGGGAACTGATGGGCAGGATCCCCTGGGGGGAATAACATGAGGGGGAAAGGAGTCCAGGAGAGCTGGCTGGATTTTAAAGAATCCTTCTTGAGGTTACAGGGACAAACCATCCCGATGTGTAGAAAGAATAGTAAATATGGCAGGCAACCAGCTTGGCTTAACAGTGAAATCCTTGCAGCTCTTAAATACAAAAAAGAAGCTTACAAGAAGTGGAAGATTGGACAAATGACCAGAGATGAGTATAAAAATATTGTTCGGGCATGCAGGAGTGAAATCAGGAAGGCCAAATCACACCTGGAGTTGCAGCTAGCAAGAGATGTTAAGAGTAACAAGAAGGGTTTCTTCAGGTATGTTAGCAACAAGAAGAAAGTCAAGGAAAGGGTGGGCCCCTTACTGAATGAGGGAGGCAACCTAGTGACAGAGGATGTAGAAAAATCTAATGTACTCAATACTTTTTTTGCCTCTGTCTTCACGATCAAGGTCAGCTCCCAGACTGCTGCACTGGGCAGCACAGCATAAGGAGGAGGTGACCAGCCCTCTGTGGAGATAGAAGTGGTTTGGGACTATTTAGAAAAGCTGGACGTGCACAAGTCCATGGGGCCAGATGCGTTGCATCCGAGAGTGCTAAAGGAATTGGCGGATGTGATTGCAAAGCCATTGGCCATGATCTTTGAAAACTCACGGCGATCGGGGGAAGTCCCCGACGACTGGAAAAAGGCTAATGTAGTGCCCATCTTTAAAAAAGGGAAGAAGGAGGATCCTGGGAACTACAGGTCAGTCAGCCTCACATCAGTCCCTGGAAAAATCATGGAGCAGGTCCTCAAGGAATCAATTCTGAAGCACTTAGAGGAGAGGAAAGTGATCAGGAACAGTCAGCATGGATTCACCAAGGGCAAGTCATGCCTGACTAATCTAATTGCCTTCTATGACGAGATAACTGGCTCTGTGGATGAAGGGAAAGCAGTGGACATGTTGTTCCTTGACTTTAGCAAAGCTTTTGACACGCTCTCCCACAGTATTCTTGCCAGCAAGTTAAAGAAGTATGGACTGGATGAATGGACTATAAGGTGGATAGAAAGCTGGCTAGATTGTCGGGTTCAACGGGTAGTGATCAATGGCTCCATGTCTAGTTGGCAGCCGGTATCAAGTGGAGTGCCCCAAGGGTCGGTTCTGGGGCCAGTTTTGTTCAATATCTTCATAAATGATCTGGAGAATGGTGTGGATTGCACCCTCAGCAAGTTTGCAGGTGACACTAAACTGGGAGGTGAGGTAGATACACTGGAAGGTAGGGATAGGATACAGAGGGACCTAAACAAATTAGAGGATTGGGCCAAAAGAAATCTGATGTGGTTCAACAAGGACAAGTGCAGAGTCCTGCACTTAGGACGGAAGAATCCCATGCACCGCTACAGACTAGGGACCGAATGGCTCGGCAGCAGTTCTGCAGAAAAGAACCTAGGGGTTACAGTGGATGAGTAGCTGAATATGAGTCAACAGTGTGCCCTTGTTGCCAAGAAGGCCAATGGCATTTTGGGCTGTATAAGTAGGGGCATTGCCAGCAGATTGAGAGACGTGATCGTTCCCCTCTATTCGACACTGGTGAGGCCTCATCTGGAGTACTGTGTCCAGTTTTGGGCCCCACACTACGAGAAGGATGTGGAAAAATTGGAAAGAGTCCAGCGGAGGGCAACAAAAATGATTAGGGGTCTGGAACACATGACTTATGAGGAGAGGCTGAGGGAACTGGGGATGTTTAGTCTACGGAAGAGAAGAATAAGGGGGGATTTGATAGCTGCTTTCAACTACCTGAAAGGGGGTTCCAAAGAGGATGGCTCTAGACTGTTCTCAGTGGTAGCAGATGACAGAACAAGGAGTAATGGTCTCAAGTTGCAGTGGGGGAGATTTAGGTTGGATATTAGGAAAAACTTTTTCACTGGGAGGGTGGTGAAGCACAGGAATGCGTTACCTAGGGAGGGGTGGAATCTCCTTTCTTAGAAGTTTTTAAGGTCAGACTTGACAAAGCCCTGGCTGGGATGATTTAATTGGGGATCAGCCCTGCTTTGAGCAGGGGGTTGGACTAGATGACCTCCTGAGGTCCCTTCCAACCCTGATATTCTGTGATTCTATGATATCTTGTCTCTGTGTAGGTCCTTACGTTCAAGTCTACAGCTTGATCTTTTTTGTTAAACTGCAGAGATTGAGCTTTTAAGGGATTTTTTCCAGCCCCTGAATCACTTGTGACTAGTGTTTGTAGAATGTAAATGGGAAATTAGAAGGGTGACCCAAACTACCCTTCTTAATCCAAAGTACTGTTTAATATCAGCCACTTGGGCTGGGCTATCACAAAAGAGGGGAAGATGATTTTCAACTCTCCCGCACAATTTGTTCTAGGAACAAAGAACAACATAACAGAAAAAGGATTTTAAAGCAATAAGGAGCCCACACATCTCTCACCTAAAGCCTCATCGCACTGGGATGAAAGGTCAAGCTTCTTCAGAGTGACGCACGCAAACATTTGTTTGGTGGGCAGAGATTTTTTAATGTCCTTCTGATCAATGGGTTCTTCATGTTGGCAAAACAACCCTTTGTAACTTGGCTAGAGACAAGGAAGCAGAAGCTTCCCACTTAGCAGCTGAGGTGCTGTCTCTTTACCCCTGAAGTGTCTTCTCTGAGGTATCTTATCTCCAGTCTTTGGTCTTCCTGCTGGTTTCCTCAACAGTAAATGTCCCAATGTAGTGAATATCACCACACCCATGTCACATACAGTATTCATCAACTACAGAGCAGTCCTAAATCCTTCATAACTATTGCAGATGGTATGTAAAAGGGAAACCAGAAGGGTCAGAAAATTTTTTGAGGAGCCAAAAGCTAAAGGTGTAAAAACAAATGAGATTTTTAAAATATATCAGTAGCATGAAGGCTGCAAAAAAATCGGTGGGTCCACTGAATGAGCAGGGGTTAAAAAGGAGCAATTAAGAAAGAGGAGGATATTGCTGAGAAACAAAGTGATTTTGTCACATCAGTCTTCACAGAGGATGTTGGGGAGACTCCTACCCTGACGAGTTCTGAGGGATTGCTAACAAAGATACTCTCTCATTTAAAACAGCCACTGTTCCAGGCTGTAGGGATGATTCTGGGAATTACAGACCAGTCAACCTTACGTCTGCATCTGGCAACTTTGCAGAAATGATCATTAACAGTAGAACACCTGGAAGATCATGATATGACAGGAAAATCATGCCTTACCAATCTACTAGAATTCTTTTAACATATTAGTAAATTAGTGGATAAAGGAAAATGAGTTCATGTAATTTAGACATTCAAAAGGCTTCTAGCAAGGTCCTGCATAAAAGGCTATTAAAGAAACTAAGTCATCATGAGGGGAGAGGCCAAAGTATTGTCAGGGATCAAAAACTGACTAAGAGACAAAAAAAGAAAAATAAGGATTAAATAGTCAGTTTTCATCATGGCAGAAGGTAACAGCCAGGCTTCAAGGTACTCTACTAGGTCTCTTGTTGGATGGTATTTATGAATGATCTGGGAAGAGTGGCAAGTCATGAGGTAGCAAAATTTGCAGATGTCACAAGGTTATTTGGTTTCAGAGTAACAGCCATGTTAGTCTGTATCCGCAAAAAGAACAGGAGTACTTGTGGCGCCTTAGAGACTAACCAATTTATTTGAGCATAAGCTTTCGTGAGCTACAGCTCACTTCACTGGATGCATCTGATGAAGTGAGCTGTAGCACACGAAAGCTTATGCTCAAATAAATTGGTTAGTCTCTAAGGTTATTTGGGTTAGTCACATCTCGAGAAGACTCTGAAGAACTTGGAGAGATGTAAACAAGCTCGGTGAGTGGGCAACAGAGTGGCAATTGGAGTTTAATGTTGATAAATGCAAAGTAGTGCACTTTGGAGGGGAAAAACTGAACTACTTGTATACCTGACAGGACTCTAAATGAACTGTAATCAACCCCAAAAAAGGGACCTAGATGTCATTGTAGACAGCTCAATGAAGACCTCCGTTTAATGCCCAGGTACGTTCCACAGGTTAACCAAGACATTTAGATGCATAATGAATGGAGAAAATTATGGAAAAATATTCTGATGCCTTTATATAAATCAATGTTGCAACCTCATCTAGATCCTGAGCGCTGCAGTGGGCACCCCATCCCAGAACTAGAGAACGATCAAGGATCTGAAAATTCTCCTCTGAAGAGAAATGGAAAAGACTGGACTTGTTACCTTCGAAAAGGGATAGAAAAGACAGGGAGCATGATAAGTCTATAAAATAATGAATGGGATGGAGAAGGCAGATCAGGAATGTAGTAGAAAGATATACTATAAGGTGTGTAGAAAGTTGGCTAGATTGTCGGGCTCAACGGGTAGTGATCAATGGCTCCATGTCTAGTTGGCAGCCGGTGTCAAGTGGAGTGCCCCAGGGGTCGGTCCTGGGGCCGGTTTTGTTCAATATCTTCATAAATGATCTGGAGGATGGTGTGGATTGCACTCTCAGCAAATTTGCGGATGACACTAAACTGGGAGGAGTGGTAGATACGCTGGAGGGCAGGGATAGGATACAGAGGGACCTAGACAAATTGGAGGATTGGGCCAAAAGAAATCTGATGATGTTCAATAAGGATAAGTGCAGAGTCCTGCACTTAGGACGGAAGAATCCCATGCACCGCTACAGACTAGGGACCGAATGGCTCGGCAGCAGTTCTGCAGAAAAGAACCTAGGGGTTACAGTGGATGAGAAGCTGAATATGAGTCAACAGTGTGCCCTTGTTGCCAAGAAGGCCAATGGCATTTTGGGCTGTATAAGTAGGGGCATTGCCAGCAGATTGAGGGACGTGATCATCCCCCTCTATTCGACATTGGTGAGGCCTCATCTGGAGTACTGTGTCCAGTTTTGGGCCCCACACTTCAAGAAGGATGTGGATAAATTGGAGAGAGTCCAGCGAAGGGCAACAAAAATGATTAGGGGACTGGAACACATGAGTTATGAGGAGAGGCTGAGGGAGCTGGGATTGTTTAGCCTGCAGAAGAGAAGAATGAGGGGGGATTTGATAGCTGCTTTCAACTACCTGAAAGGGGGTTCCAAAGAGGATGGCTCTAGACTGTTCTCAATGGTAGCAGATGACAGAACGAGGAGTAATGGTCTCAAGTTGCAGTGGGGGAGGTTTAGATTGGATATTAGGAAAAACTTTTTCACTAAGAGGGTGGTGAAACACTGGAATGCGTTACCTAGGGAGGTGGTAGAATCTCCTTCCTTAGAGGTTTTTAAGGTCAGGCTTGACAAAGCCCTGGCTGGGATGATTTAACTGGGAATTGGTCCTGCTTTGAGCAGGGGGTTGGACTAGATGACCTTCTGGGGTCCCTTCCAACCCTGATATTCTATGATTCTATGATTCTATACAAGCGTCATCAGACACCTGCGGTGAGGATAAAGAAGGGGTTGGAAGGAGGCCATGGGGAAGTAGCCCAGGGAGTTTAGCTGTCACAGAGCTGTTCCAGGAGGCACTCTAGACAGCTGCATCCCACAGGGCCCTGCACTGGAACCCCAAGTAGAGGGCGGGCCCAGGTTCCCCCAAACCTACCAACTCCTGGTCAGACACAGGAGGAGTCGACCTGGACTGGGGGGTTCAGAAAAACGTGCAAGCTGAGGGCTGCCGTGAAGCTCCAAGGTGAGCAAATCCACCAATAAGCGCAAGACCCATCAAGGTAGAGCAGGAATTTTGTCACAATACACACATGCAGCCAACAACGGGGAACTTGTTCTCCCTCTTGTCATAACATAACAAGGGACATTCAAAGAAATTAAAAAGTGGCAAACTGAAAACTGATAAAAAGGAAAGACTTTCATACAGTGGGCAATTAAACTGTGGAACTCATCACTACAGGATGTTAAGGGCAAGAATTTAGAAAAGGTTAAAAACATTTATTGAATAAAAATATCCAGAGTTATAATTAATGCTAACAGATATTTTGAAGGGATATTAAACCTTGTACTTCAGGGTTTAAGCAACTTCCTAATGATAAGGGATTAGGATGAGACCTAATATTGGCAGGGGCAGATTATCCTACATTTGCCTAGTTTGCAATTCTTACTCCTTCCTCTGATGCATCTGGTGCTGCTCACTGTCAGAGCCAGGACCCTGGGCTGGCGGGACCTTGGGTCTGATTGAGCGTGGTCATTCCTGCCTCACTGGGAGTTTTGCTGGAGTACAGGTTGGGAAAGCCCTCCCAGATTCGGGCTGGCACACACAAGCTGCTTCCACCTTGTGTGGACTCTCTGGTGTTTTTGCAGCGTCCCCTTGACAGTGAAGCTCTTCCCGCACTCAGTGCACGTGGCGAGCCGCTCCCCCGTGTGGATCCGCTGGTGCGCTTTGAGGTTGCCCTTGGTGGAGAAGCTTTTCTGACAGTGGGCGCAGGTGAGCGGCCGTTCCCCTGTGTGCACTCGCTGGTGTGCAGGAGGCTGCCCGGCTGCGTGAAGCATTTCCCACGCTGGCTGCGCGTGTATGAGCGCTCCCTGGTGTGGATCCTCTGGCGCATCTCGAGCTCCCTGGTGGAGGCAAATCTCTCCTTGCACTCAGCACATGCAAAGAGCCTCTCGTGCACATGGCTCTTCTGGTGCGTGTTGAGCATGGCCTTCTGGGCGAAGCTCTTCCCGCACGGACAGCCGGTGAGCGGGCGCTCCCCCGTGTGGCACCGCTGGTGTACCAGGAGATTCACCTTCTGAGTGAAACTCTTCCCACGCCCCGCCCGTTGGAAAGGCCGCTCCCCGCTGTGCGCCCTCTGGGGCAGTTTGAGGATGTCTTTCCTGGTGAAACGTTTCTCATGCTCAGTGCACGGGAACAGCCGCGTCCTGCCGTGCGTCCTGCCGGGCACCTTCAGAATGGCCTGACTGATGAAGTGCTTCCTGCATTCAGGGCAGGGATCGGGGTCACTGTGTCCCCCCTGGACACGTGGGCTGGGGGCAAGGATCGGGGTCACTGTCCCCGTCCCCCCCAGAGACGTGGGCTGGGGCTGCCCGGGGCCAGCGCTACCTGAGCAGAGCCACCTGCAGCCACTGCCCGGGCCTGGGCCCTGCCCTCCGGCTCCCACTGCCCGGCCGGGCCGGGGTTTGTCTCTGCTGCTCCCAGCGGCTCCTCCGGCAGGAAGGGGTGGGCCGGGGAAGGGGGTCGCTGAGCGGAGTCGGACCCAGCCGCGTCGGGCTCTGGGACCAGGCTAGTGACCCATGCCTCCCCCATACCCAGACACTGCCCCCACACTCCTCCTGCAGGCAGGGGCTGGCCTGGGCACGGATTTACACCGCCCCGCGAGTGCCACACAGGAGTCACTGGTGCGCTCCACCCCAGAGCTGGCTGCTTTCCAGCAGGGCACCACTCGGCTTGCAAAGTGCTTCAGGTAAAAGGCCTCCCCACCTCCGTGTACAAAGCAACCGGAGATGCAGCATCTCTGCCCACAAGACAGGGCCCGCACCACGCCCCTAGCATCACGGAGACCGTTGTTGCCTAAAAAGGGGGAATGGCTGGAACCGGTCGCCTCGCACCAAGCGAGGCTGTAGCTGCACATCCTGCAGCTGCTGCCCTCATCCTCCCTCCCCCGGCTCTTTGGGTCACCTCCTGGGGGCACGTGCTGTGTGGCTGGGAGCTGAGCAGCAGGGCTCAGGGCAGGGTGAGTGGGTGAAGCTAGGCAGGAGGTCAGACTGGATGAACCCGGCTAGTCCTAAATTCAGGCAGCAGAGCACTGGCTAGGCAATCTGGGGGTTGTAAGATCAGGGCCTTAGATCATAAGCTCCTCAGAGCAGAGACTGTCTCCTTCTGGCTTTGGGCTGGATGCAGGACACCGGGGCCAAAGCCCGACTGGACCCACTGGGGGCTCCTCCATCATCACTGCTACCCGTGTGATCACTGTAGCACAGGCAAATACACCCGTATTAATAACCAGCAGGGGCATCGCCCTCCGCTCCCCGCCCCAGCTGCCTGGGACGCGGGACACAGCAGATATTAGAGTGGAACCTGCCCGTTCCCATCCTTGTCTGGGCGACGCGCTGGGCACACATGTCCCTGGGAACAAATGCAACTCGCAAAGAAGGACGACGCATCACAAAGCATATGTTGCACACAGGGCCCGGGGAGTCAATGGAGGAAATAGGGGACTTTCAGACTTAGCGGCTGATCCAAGCAGGACCAGGAGCTGTGTCTGCTCTGGGGGCGGGGTCCCAACACCCGCACCACTTGGGATACAGGCTGCAGATTTCTGTTCCCCAGCAGCTGAGTCCAGCAGCGATGAACGCAAGGCTGGAATGCTGCTGGGGGCCAGGACTCCAGGCTGGGGTTTGCTGACGAGGCTCAGAAGTGCTTGGAAAAGGACTGAGATGGAGTCCAGGTGACCAATCCTGCAGGCTATGGCGTCCCTACAGAGTCCAAGACCTCATCTCGAGAAGATCCCAGGGGAATGCACGTCCTGCAGGCAGAAGGGTTTGGTTGAAACTGTGCACTTCAGTATCTGGAAGAGCGACACAGTGGAGAGGTTTGTATAAAGACCAGTAGATTTACTAGCTACCAGCCTTTGTCTGAACGTTATTAATACATATTCCAAGTTTTGCTGGCACGGCCAGGGTCACGCAGGATGGGTCCTGGGGCATATGCTCTCCACCATGGAGCCCAGCCCCATTCTCAGCCCAAAGCCCAGGTGCCAGGCAGGGAAATAGTCCTAGTGGGCTCTGGAGCTACGTCCACACAGCACAGGGCAGCGACTCAGAGCCCAACTGCACAGGCTCAAGCCGACAGTGCTAAAAACAGCTGTCGATGGTGGGGCTCAGGCTGGAGCTCAGGCTCTGAAGCCCACCTGCTCCCCCAAGCTTCAGCGTCTGCCCTGCAGCCCGCCATCTCCACTGTCAGTTTTAACACCGCTGCGTGAGCCCAGCGAGCCCCAGCCTGTTGGCCCAGGCTCGGAGTCGCTGCTGCTCAGGGTAGACATACCCAGGTTTCTCCTCGAGGGGTACGGATGATGGGCCAGGCTCCCTCCGGGAACAGGCCAGCCCGAGCCTGCTTGGCTGCAGCGTGAATGGAGGAGCCGGGTTCTGCTGTGGTATTAATGCAGCAGCAATCAGCGCTGCCGTGGGGGTGAGGAGATGGGGAAAGGGTCCTTGCACCTACAAAGCCCGGGGCATGGAAAGGAACAGGCAGCTTCCGGTGCTGTTTATTGGACCAGCCAGGGTCTGAATGGGGAATCCCCTGCCTGGCTGTATCCGTGCAGGGGAGCTGCCTCTGCCTCACCATTGTGGGGAGCCAAGACTCCCACTGAACCCTGTCACGGGGTCCCCGGGCGATGCTCTGGATCTACTCCCCACGAAGCCAGTCAGGACACTGGGGGAGTCTCCTCTCTGGGAGCAGCCTGTCTGCAGGACGCACAGCTCACCCGGCTTCCACCTTCCTGGGTCTGACCTCGGAGCATTCAGCCTCCTCTGCCCCTCCGTGCACTTCCCACAGTGAGTCCGCCCAGGCGGGGTCCTGGGGAAGCCAGAGGGTCCTGCCCCGCAACTCTGCAGTCAGACTGGACTCTCAGCCAGTGTAAAATGGAAGGTTTATTAGTCGACAGGAACATAGCATAGAACAAAGCTTGTTAGCACAGAAATTAGTAACTTTCAACCAAGTCCATCTTGGAGAATCCCAGGCCAGACACGCTGGCCTCCCTTCTCCAGTCTCCCACCGCAGACTGCCCTGGACCCAGCTACCTGGCCTCCCTCCGGTCTTCGTCCTGCTTCCTGAGCGAAGTATGACCTGGTCACATTCCCCTCCTGGGTCTCAGGTTAGGAAGGGCACCGGCCATAGCCTACATGCAGGCAACTGGAACCACCTCACCTGCCCCAAGGGCCTCGGCAAAAGTCACACACCCAATTCCCACCACCTAGGCATTGGTGCAGCACACAGGGAAATTGAGGCATGCACAGTATTAGTAAAGTACAGCAAGACTTACATGCAACACAAGGTGAAAAACCCGTCACACCCCGGCTGTTGTCTGGCTGCCTCCCCCCACCCCCGTTTGTCTAACTTTGCGAGCCCTGGGCTGACCCTGGGGCAGGGATTGCCTTTGTTCCCACTCTGTCCAGTGCTTAGCCCAACAAGCCCGGGGTCTCATCTGGGACTGGGCATTGCCGCCATGCGGATAACCAACACCACTGCTGCGTACGCACTGATTTGGGTCTTCAGCCTTGTGGGTAGCTGCTCCCCTTGCCCCCCCGGGACCAGCCTCTGCCAGCTCCCAACCTTGACCAGCATGTACACTCGTAACGGCTGCGGAGTCGCAAACAGCCAGAGCCGCGAGGAAAGGGGCTTCCCTTCTCCACCCCGCAGGGGAGCGTCACCAGTTGCGGGCAGCCGTAGTGCTCAGCCAGCACGGTGATGGGGCCAGCGAAGAACCCAGAGACCCAGGCCGCAAGGGGCACCCCCAGAAACCAGGCACCCAAAGTCACTCAGGCCTCTTGGCCTCAGAGTGTAAATGAACCCCAGAAAAGCCTCAACAGGCAGAACCCCCATCAGAGCGTAACACCCACCCCTTGGGGCCCGAGCCTGCTCAGCTGGGACAGGCCCTGTCTCACAGCCTGGCTCTCGCTGGCAGAAGGTAACTGAAGCCAACAGGGTCCAGGTGAGACGCTGGAGGGAAACAGAAGAGTTTCAACAGACATGAAGCCCACTAAGTGCAGGAGACCGATCAGGAAAAGAGGGTTTTGAACCAAAGCATGAACTATGCCCACTGCAGTCATCCTCTGCAGAGCCAGCCGCAAACCTGCACTGGGATCTCAGAGTGCATGGGCAGAAGGGACCATTGTGATCGTCTGTCTGATTGTCTGCAGGCCACAGAACCTCCCCCACTCACTCCTGTAATAGCCCCTCACCTCTGGCTGAGTTACTGACGTCCTCACATCATGGTTTAAAGACTTCAAGTTCACTTGCAAGTTTAAACTAACCTGGGCCCCACGCTGCAGAGGAAGGTGAAAACCCCCCAGGGTCTCTGCTAATCTGACCTGGGGGGGAAATGCCTCCTGACCCCAAATACCGTGATCAGTTCGATACTGAGCATATGGGCAAGACCCCCGAGCCAGACACCTGGGAGAGAATTCTCTGTAGTAACTCAGAGCCCTCCCCAGCTAGTATCCTGTCACCGGCTGGCAGGCTGGGGTGTCTGACTGCAGTGTTGCAGGATCAGAACCAAGCAAAGCTACAGGCCTAGGACAAGCTGCCACTGGGCTCTTGGCTGGCAATGCTCGGACACCCCTGCGGTAAGGTGCAGCAAGTTGAACAGAGAGCAATGCAACACACGGCACTGACTGTGTCCAAGAGCTCTGCTTTATTTCACTGTTACAGTTCCATGTTTCTGGTCTATGGTCACAGGCACACACAAGTCAGGCTGGCGGCAGATACCCCTGTTCCCAGGGACTCATGCTGCATAACCAAGAAGGGCAGAAATCCACGTGGGATTTTGGCCAAGGCAACAGGGATAGCAACATTCGAGTCTACACGAAGGCTATATTTGAACACTAGATGTTGCATTAGGACAGACGAAAGGGTCAATGGATACATTAGTTTAGGAGGATGAACAACCTCCCCCCTGCAGAATCAAAGCCCCAAGCCCCAGGGCAGGTGTCCCATAGGGCTGGAAGGACATATCTGACATCCCTTTTTCTTCTACGCTGGGAGAGTCGGCAGCAATCAGCCCCAACGTCCAAATCACTGGGCAGCTATTTTACTTTACACAGTCGACGCTCACAGCCGTACTCCCCCTGGACAGCCAGCCAAAGCAGGGGCCTCACTGCAGGGGACTGGGATGTTTCTCATCAGAGGAGCAGCAGATAAAGGGTTAAATGTGCTTCTGTAACCACCATGCACCTCTGTCTGCTCTCAGACCTAGTTTCGCTCTCGAACAGAACATGTCACGTCAGGGCCACATGCTGCCGAGCCTGCCCCCTGCCCCCCCGCTATGGGCAGGGCTAGGAACCAGCTCAGCCTCACTCAGGGTGTTTCAACCTTCTTTCATTTGCAGACCCTACAAAGTTTCAAATGGAGGGGCAGCCCCCTTGGAAATCCTAGACAGTCTGAGGACTCCCAGGTGTCCGCGGCCCACAACCTGAAAGCCCCTGGCTTAGGGCTGTGATGCTGCTGAGGACAAAAGCGATTGGAGTCAGCCCAACTGGGCCCTTCCGTGGCTGGCTCACAGCACGAGAGCTCCCAGAGCCGCTGCGTCGGGGAGCCACGGCCCAAGCAGAGCCCAGTACGACAGGCAGCGCTCGGGCAGCTCTCTGATCCAGCGGGGCCAGGCCGGGCGTGCTTTGTGCAGCAGCCCAGCCACACAGGCCCCCAGCCTGGCTGCTGGAGCCCAGTCATACGGGGGGGAAGGATCTCGGCTCCTGGGCTGGGCTGCGACGTTCCCCTCGCAACCAGAGACCGGCCATTGGCCAGGGATTTCCGTTGGCCTGGCCGGGACCCAACGGACGCCTGTTCATGGCTGCTCTACGGATGTAGTGCTTAGCAGCTGTAGTGACAGGTAACGAGACCACAGACACTGCCCGGGCCCGGCCTCAGTCACCTGGACCATGCAAAGGGTGCGTCAGCAGCTACCTCCGCCCTGCACACGGGAACTGGCATTCCAACAGCTCGGGGGCAGCCTCACCCCAGGGTCCAGCCCAGCTGAGATCTGCAGCCACCCGCAAGCTCTCGCCTGGGCTGGAGCCTGCTGTTAGCCCCAGTTCTACTGGCCAGGCCACCTGCACATCTCTCCGCCGGGCGACGCCTGGGAGCCCCTGGGGCAGCGGGTGGGATTCCCCTGGGGCAGGGCTGCCGGGGGAGCTGGGGGCGGTGGCAGAACTCCCAGCAGAGCCCTGGCACCGACCTGCGGGAGTGGGGCAGAGGAAGGAGAGATGCCAAGGGCAGAAACATCCCCCCACAGGGCAACCCCTGCCCCTTAGAGCCAGAGCCAGCTGTGCGGGTGTAAGGGGACGCCCACGGCTCCTTAGGCAGAGGGAGTGCTCAGAGCAGAGACACCATCACGTGACAGGGTCTGTGTCCACACAACGTCCATGGCCAGCGCTGGTAGAGGGGTTAAACCCACCAGCAGGGCACCAGCCACCCCATGGAGCAGCTAGGAGACACAGAGGGCCTGGGAAGAGCCAGCCAGTCACAGGCACGAAGATATCTCCTCCAAGGACAGACCTGCCAGGGGAAACCATCTTATTAGGAGAGACCCAGCGCTGGGCCACCCTACCGGGGGAGGGGAATTTGTCCCCGGGCACCCTACAGGGGGAGACAGAGTGGAGAGAGACCCATCCCTAGGGCACCTGGCCACCCTACTGGGGATGTGGGGAGGGAGAGTTCCAGCCCCGGGGGGCGGGGCCATCCTGCTGGAGGGGGGTTGGGGGGGGGACCCATCCCTGAGGAATGACCAGACCACTGGAAGCCTCGTCTCTCCCCCACACCATGCTGTCCGTCCTTTCCTCCTCTCTCCTTCCCCTCCTCTGCTCCCCACCCCCAGCCCCGGTGCCCCCCCCAGCCTGATCTACCCGCCGTCTGGACACTGAGCCCTGGAGAACCCCCGGCCCCTCCCCTCCCCGCACTGCGGGCAGCCTGCGGCACTGGGCTTGCCCTGCCATGTGGCCCCTGCTGCTGGAGCACCCCGTGCCCACCGGGGGGAAGGGTGGGGTGTGGGTCAGAGGACAGCAATGCGGGGGTCAGAGCAGGGCCGAGCCCAGCCCGGGCGGAGCCCGCAGCCCCACGCCGGGCACGTAGCGGGAGCAGCCAGGGGCCCGGCTCTGGCTGGCCTCGGCCACGGCGGCCATTTGCATGGCGCTCTCCGTCTCCAGCAGTCTCTCCCAGTGGTAGACCAGGCCGTGCAGCTGGCACCACTTCATGGCAGCAGACAGACCGGCCAGGGCCTCGGCAGCGGTGACATGGCTCCCCGGGTCCAGGTCCCCGTCCTCCTCCGAGCACTCGGTGGCCTCGGCCCACTGGCTCCTCTGGGCCAGCGCCCACTCCTCGCTGGTCATCTCGCCCACGGCCGGCTCCTCCGCGTCCATGCCGACGAACTCGCTGAAGTCCTGCTCGCTCATGAAGGCCGGCCGGGGCACGTCGGCCAGCGGCCGCAGGTCCAGCTCCTCCCGCTCACAGGGCGCCAGGTGGAAGCCGGCCTTCCGGAAGCAGCTCTGCACCGTGGCCGGCCGGACCAGGCTCCACGCCTGGTGCAGCATGTAAACGGCATCCAGCAGCGTGACCCGCCCGGCGATCTCGGCCGCCCGCCCCGCCCGCCCCTGCTCCGGGCTCAGCAGGGCCTTGGCCGCCACCAGCGCCCGGTAGTGCCCCTTCAGGTTGCGGGTGACGCCCATGTCCATGGGCTGGGTGATGCTGCTGGTGTTGGGGGGGAAGAAAGCCAGCTTGATCTGGCGCAGCTTGGCCTGCAGCTCGCGGGGGTGGGCGCTGCTGTGGGCCAGGAAGAGCAGGACCTGGCGCTGGTCGCGCCGCAGCTCCTGCTCCCACTGCAGCGCCCACTCCTGGAAGAGGTGCGCGGTCACCCAGGCGTTGGCTGAGCTGGCGTAGGCGACAGGCAGGGCGCCCAGGTCCTTGGGCAGGCACCGCGGCCGCTGGCTCTTGCCCACCACCAGCAGGCGCCTCTTCTCCGTGCCGGCACGGTTGGCGCAGCAGAGGACGGAGACGCGGTCCTTGGCCTTCTTGCCGCCCAGGAGCGGCGGGTCCCGGTCGGGATAGCCGCGGTACAGCAGCCCGGTCTCGTCGGCACTGAAGATGTTCTCGGCACTGTAGCCGGCCAGCAGGGAGGGCAGCACCTCGGTCACCCAGCTCTGGGCGCTGCTGACGTCCGCCTCCTGCTTCTCGCCGTGCTGCCGCTTGAAGACGATGTTGTGGCGGGTCTTCCACCGGCAGAGCCAGCCGTCCGTGGCCTCGAACTCCCGGCCTGCATGCAGGGCCAGCTCCTGGGCCTTGGCCTTCAGGATCGGGCCTGAGAGCCTCTCCCCCCTGGCCAGGGCCTGCTGGAACCAGAGGAACAGTGCGTCCTCCACCTCCCCTCCCTTGCCCTCCCGCTTGCGCTTCCGCAGTGGGTTGGCGTTGGTGCGCCAGTCGGCCAGAATCTGCTCCCGGCTGCGGCCGATCCGGCCTGCCTGGCTCTTGGAGATCCCAAACAGCTTGGCCACGCTGGACAGGGAGGCGGTGGGTGACTCCAGGGCCTGCAGCAGCTTGACGCGGTCAGCCAGCGAGAGCTCCTTCCTCTTGGAAATGATCGTGGTTGTGCAGCACGAGATCCGGCGCTTGGAAGGGTCTGCGGGGAAAGAAAGACCCTGTCAGCTCTCCACAGCCCGCCCAGCACCTCTCCCACGCCTCGTTCCCAGGGCAGCCCTCAGCGAATGGACCCCACACACCCCGCATCTTCCTTGAGCAGTCGCACCCCTCCAACCCCAGGCACTGAGCCTTGCAGCCCTCCTGGGAGAAAAGATCAACCCCAGCTACCAATGGGGAAACTGAGGCTGTGACTTGCCCAAGGTCTGAAAGCACATCACTGGCAGATCTCAGAACAGAACCCAGGCGTCCTGGCTCCCAACCTCCCAGCAGATTCCATTCCCCTCCCAGAGCTGGGAATAAGAACCCAGGAGTCCCAGCTCCCAGTCCCACTCGAAACCCTCCATGTGCAGCCCTGAATGAGTCACCTGTGATGAGCGGCTGTGACCCAGGAGTGGGGGAGCCCACCCCCTTCTCAACCCCTGCTCTAGCAGCTGGTCTCCCTCCCCACCTGGGGGCTTTGAGCAATAGGAAACCAGGAGACCAGAACACACGCCCAGACCATGGTGCTGCAGTGCCGCCGGCTGGCCAGCAGTGCCTATTAAAGATCTGCCAGTCCCAGCACATCACACACGTGGGTGCCCCTTGCTGGGTCATGGGCACCAAACCCTGGGTGGGGAATCGACCAAGAGCTGCCCGCAGAGAGCGTGGGACACGCTCCCCAGCAGCAGGGAGAGGCACTGGGAGATCGACAGGGGCACGGAGCGGAGAGACGGGTCAGACGTGCTAACAGGACACACGATGGCGTGAGGCGCAGGGCGGAGCACAAACCGTGAGCAGTAGTGCAGAGACAGCGTTTGCACGTGTGATAACTGGACGTGCCCATTACACCAGCTCCACAGGGACCTGGCCATTCACACCTGCAGTCACTACAGCAGCGCCCGGGCAGGCTAGAAACTATGGGCCTGGAAGTCTCCAGGCCTGATTCTCCCGTCTCGGGCCATGTGTTGCTGTTTGCACCTGGGCCATCGGACGCCCATGCTGCTCAGCCGTCAGTGACGACCCGGGGCAAAGCGGGGCGGAGCAGGGGGGCACGGCCTTGGAGTGGGCAGGTGTGACGATGTGACTCAGCAGGGAGAGGGGAGCGTTGACCTGGGAATGTGCCCTGGGGATGGGAGACCTGAGAGCCTGTCACCTGAGCCAGGAGGGGGAGGGGGAGGTGACACCTCCGCCCAGGAATGTGAACAGAGGCTGCAGCAGGGAACCTGCTGGGTGGGTTTAGTTTCAGTTTGGGGCTGGGTGGAGGAACACAGGGAACCCCAGGGCTGGGGTCTAAGCTCCCTGCTCCCCCAGAAGGACGTGATTGAGGGGTCCTGGTTGTACCCACAAGCTCTGTTTTTGGACTGTGTTCCTGTTGTCCAATAAACCTTCTGTTTTACTGGCTGGCTGAGAGTCTCAGTGGATCCCAGGAAGAGGGGTGCAGGGCCTGGACTCCCCCACACTCCGTGACAACTGGTGGCAGCGGTGGGATCTACTGCACCCCGTGAACGGCGCTTCCTGCAGTAAGTGACTGGGGAGCAGTAAAACGAAGGGGAATTGACGGGGACCAGGCGTGCTGAAGATTCAGAGAGAGACGGTTTCGGGGGGCGGTTAACCCCTGGGAATGTGTGACCAGAGAGAAAGACTTTTGCAGTAACAGGGTCCCCCGGGGGATTGCAGCGAGCGGTCCCAGGGGCGGAGGAATCTGCAGCTCGACCCTGGCAAAGAGGTGGTGACCTCGAGAAGGACTGGCACACGAGGGGCTTTTCCTGGAAACCGTGGGAAGCTGCCCGGCCTGCGAGGGGCCAGCAGGGAGATGTACGCTAAACGCCTGAAGAGCGACCTGGTGGAGCTGTGCAGGCAGAGGGGGCTGCGCATCCGGAGGTCCACCAAGGAACAGCTGATTGCCCAGCTGGAGGAGAGGGATCGCTTGGATGACCCGATCCCTGTCCCTGAGGGAAGCCGCCCGGCAGACGCAGCGTGGGCCCTGGGGCCTGACCGGGCTGGGAGGGGTCAGACTGCTGCTGAGGACATCCCGAGACCCTTCCTACCTATGTCCGGGGGAGGGGTTGGGGGAAGCCCGGCGAATACCGAGGGCACCCTGACCCCGGCACCCAGCAGGGGATCCTCCCGGCGGAGCTCCCCATCCCTGGAGCGGAGGCGGCTGGAATGGGAGAGGGAGATGAAAATGAGGGAGCTGGAGGATCATGAAAAACAACGTCAACATGAGCAGGAGGAGAAGGAGAAACAACGTCAACATGAGCAGGAGGAGAAGGAGAGGGAGCGTCAGGAGAAGGAGAGGGAGCGTCAGGAGAAGGAGAGGGAGCGTCAGGAGAAGGAGAAACAAAGACAGCATGAACTGGAGCTGGCCAGGCTGAAGAGCAGTGGGGCCCCGGCTGCGGTGTGTGCGGGGGGACCCAAGACTGCAAGGAACTTTGATAAGTGCTTCCTGGCCCAGCGGAAGGAGGGGGAGGACATAGATAGCTTCCTGACGGCCTTTGAGAATGTCTGTGAGCTGCACAGGGTTGACCCTGCAGACAGGCTCCAGTTTCTCACCCCCTTACTGGACCCCAAAGCCGTGGAGGTGTACAGCCGAATGACAGGGCCGGAGGCAGGGGACTATGAACTGTTCAAGCAGGCCCTGCTCCATGAGTTTGGGCTGACCCCCGAGATGTACCGGAGAAGGTTCCGGAGTCAGCGTAAAACGCCTGAGGTCACCTACCTACAACTGGCCAACCGGATGCAGGGGTATGCCCGCAAGTGGACAGCTGGGGCCCGAGCTAAAGAGGACCTGCTGGACCTAATCGTACTGGAGCAACTGTATGAACAGTGCCCGTCCGACCTGAGGCTGTGGCTGGTGGACAAAAAGCTCGAGAACCCCCAGCACGCAGGGCAGCTGGCCGACGAGTTTGTGAACAGTCGGTCAGGGGGTAGCCGGGAGGAGTCCCAAAAGAACAGGCCCCCCCCGATGCAGAGAGAGAGTCACCACGGGACCTCCCAGCGGGGAAATAGGGAGAACCCCCTCCCACGGGGAACGCCTGGCGTCGGGCCCCTCCGACCCGCTCGAGGGGACCAACGTGACCTGAGCTGCTATCACTGTGGCCAGAGAGGCCACGTACGGACCCAGTGCCCCGGGCTCAGGGACAAACTGAGCAGACCCAACCTACCCAGGGTTAACTGGGTAGGGACCCAGCTGGACGAGGGGCAGACGACCCAGGAAAGGGGGCCTACCAGTTTACCACCTGCCCCGGAGGGAAGAGTACCCCAGGCCAGCTCCACCAGAGGGCTGGAGGCTCTGGACTCAGGGTGCTCAGTTTACAGGGTGGGCGCGGGGCTGTCCCTCCGGAGAGAGTGCCTTGTTCCCCTGGAGGTGGATGGGAGGAAGGTCAATGGATACTGGGATACGGGCGCGGAGGTGACGCTGGCCCGGCCCGAGGTGGTGGCCCCAGATCGGGTGGTGCCCAACACCTATCTGACCCTGACAGGGGTGGGCGGGACCCCATTTAAGGTGCCCGTGGCAAGGGTACACCTGAAATGGGGGGCCAAGGAGGGCCCCAAGGATGTGGGGGTACACCACCATTTGCCCACTGAAGTTTTGATGGGGGGAGACCTAGAGGACTGGCCAAGCAAGCCCCAGGCCGCCCTGGTTGTGACGCGTAGCCAGAGCCGGCGAGGGGCACTGCGCCCTGACCTCGGGGAGGGTATCACACCAGAGGCGCAGGACCCTACCCTGGTGGGGAGGGAGCGCCAAGGGGCACGGCTCAGAGAGGCGGAGGCCTCGGACCTGGCCAGCGAGAGGGAACCGGGCCCCATCCCTTCCCCAGCCGCTGAGTTCCAGGCCGAGTTGAGGAAAGATCCCTCCTTGCGGAAGCTCAGGGACCTGGCCGACCTCAGTGTGGTACGGACCATGAGGAGAGGCTGCCAGGAGAGGTTCCTGTGGGAGAAGGGGTTCCTGTACCGAGAATGGGCTCCCACAAGGGAAGTAGAGTCCTGTGGGATCAGGAGGCAGCTGGTGGTCCCCCAGAAGTATCGCCGCAGGCTCCTGTACCTGGCCCATGACATCCCCCTCGCAGGGCACCAGGGAATCCGGCGCACCCGGCAGAGGTTGCTACAGAACTTTTACTGGCCCAGGGTCTTTACCACGGTCCGGCAGTATTGCCGATCCTGTGACCCTTGTCAGAGGGTGGGGAAGGCCCGGGACAAGGGGAAAGCGGCTTTGAGACCTTTGCCCATCATAGAGGAGCCTTTCCAGAAGGTGGCCATGGACATCGTGGGGCCTCTCAGCAAGACGACCCGGTCGGGGAAGAAATACATTCTGGGGGTGGTAGATTTTGCCACCCGCTACCCCGAGGCAGTGGCCTTAGCTTCCATTGAAGCAGACACCGTGGCCGATGCGCTCCTGACCATTTTCAGCCGAGTGGGGTTCCCCAAGGAAGTCTTGACAGACCAAGGCTCCAACTTCATGTCGGCCCTGCTCCGGTGCTTGTGGGAGAAATGTGGGGTCCGGCACGACTGGGCCTCAGCTTATCACCCCCAGTCCAATGGGCTGGTGGAGAGGTTTAACGGGACGCTAAAGATGATGCTGAAAACCTTTATGAACCAGCACCCACAGGATTGGGACAAGTACTTACCGCACCTGCTGTTCGCATACAGGGAGGTGCCCCAGGAGTCTACCGGATTTTCGCCTTTTGAACTGCTATATGGAAGGAGGGTGAGGGGCCCCCTGGACCTGATGAGAGACGAGTGGGAGGGGAAGGCCACTCCCGATGGAGAGACAGTGGTGGAGTATGTCCTGATCTTCCGAGAGAGACTGGCTGAACTCATGGGCCTGGCCAGGGAGAACCTGGCCAGAGCCCAGAGGAAGCAGAAGGTCTGGTATGACCGCACAGCGCGGGCCCGTGCCTACACCACCGGGGATCAGGTGATGGTTCTCATCCCAGTGAGAAAGAACAAACTACAGGCCGCCTGGGAGGGTCCTTTCAAGGTCGTCAAGCAGCTCAATGAGGTAAACTATGTGGTGGAGCTGTCAAACCGGGCGCACCACCGCCGGGTGTACCATGTGAATATGATGAAGCCATATTATGCCAGGGGGAATGTGGTGTTGGCTGTGTGTGGACAGTGGGAAGAGCAGGGAGATGACCCTTTAGTAGATCTATTCCCTGGGACCAGAGCTGGTTTCCCCCTGGAAACAATTCCCCTCTCGGATCAGCTAACCCCTGCCCAGCAAGCTGAGGTCAGGGGGGTGCTGCATCCGTACCGACAGCTGTTTTCCAACCAGCCTGGACGCACTAATCTGACTGTCCACCGGGTGCAGACAGGGTCGCACCCGCCGATAAGATGCTCCCCCTTCCGAGTCACAGGGAAAACTGCTCAGGACCTGGAAAGAGAGGTCCGGGACATGCTGGCTTTGGGGGTGATCCAGCCATCTGCCAGCCCTTGGGCCTCGCCGGTGGTGCTGGTCCCCAAAAAGGACGGGTCGGTCCGGTTCTGTGTGGACTATCGGAAGCTCAATGCCATCACTGTATCTGATGCCTACCCCATGCCCAGGCCGGACGAGCTCCTAGACAAGCTGGGAGGAGCTCGGTACCTTACCACCATGGACCTTACAAAGGGCTACTGGCAAGTGCCGCTGGATGCAGATGCCCGACTGAAATCGGCCTTTATCACCCCTCTGGGGCTCTATGAGTTCCTGACCCTGCCTTTCGGCCTCAAGGGAGCACCGGCCACCTTCCAGCGCCTGGTGGACCAGCTCCTGAGGGGGATGGAGAGTTTTGCCGTGGCGTATATTGATGACATCTGTGTCTTTAGCCAGACCTGGGAGGACCACGTGTCCCAGGTTAGACAAGTGCTGGACCGACTCCAGGGGGCTGGGCTGACTGTAAAAGCGGAGAAGTGCAAGGTGGGGATGGCGGAAGTATCTTACCTGGGCCATCGGGTGGGGAGCGGCCGCCTAAAGCCGGAACCAGCCAAGGTGGAGGTGATCAGAGACTGGCCCCCTCCCCACACCAAAAAGCAGGTCCAAGCCTTTATTGGGATGGCAGGATACTACCGAAGATTTGTGCCCCACTTTAGCGCCATCACCACCCCCATCACGGAGCTATGCAAGAAGGGGAAGCCAGACAAGGTGGTCTGGACCGAGCAGTGCCAGGTGGCTTTCCGGGCGCTGAAGAAGGCTCTGGTCAGTGGCCCAGTTCTGGCAAACCCAGACTTTGACAAGCCCTTTGTGGTGTTCACCGACGCCTCAGACACGGGACTGGGGGCGGTGTTAATGCAGGAGGATGAAAAGGGGGAGAGACACCCCATCGTTACCTGAGCAAGAAGTTGCTACCCCGGGAGCAACACTACGCGGCCATCGAGAAGGAGTGCCTGGCCATGGTGTGGGCCCTCAAGAAACTAGAGCCCTATCTCTTCGGGCGACACTTCACCGTCTACACCGACCACTCTCCCCTGACCTGGCTGCACCAGATGAAAGGAGCCAACGCCAAACTCCTGAGATGGAGCCTGCTCCTGCAGGATTACGACATGGACGTGGTCCACGTGAAGGGAAGTGCCAACCTGATAGCGGATGCGCTGTCCCGGAGAGGGGGCCCCGAACTTCCCCAGGTCACTGGTCAGCGTGACCCCGCTCAGTTCAGTCTCAAAGGGGGGAGAGATGTGACGATGTGACTCAGCAGGGAGGGGGGAGTGTTGACCTGGGAATGTGCCCTGGGGATGGGAGACCTGAGAGCCTGTCACCTGAGCCAGGAGGGGGAGGGGGAGGTAACACCTCTGCCCAGGAATGTGAACAGGGGCTGCAGCAGGGAACCTGCTGGGTGAGTTTAGTTTCAGTTGGGGGCTGGGTGGAGGAACACAGGGAACCCCAGGGCTGGGGTCTAAGCTCCCTGCTCCCCCAGAAGGACGTGATTGAGGGGTCCTGGTTGTACCCACAAGCTCTGTTTTTGGACTGTGTTCCTGTTGTCCAATAAACCTTCTGTTTTACTGGCTGGCTGAGAGTCTCAGTGGATCCCAGGAAGAGGGGTGCAGGGCCTGGACTCCCCCACACTCCGTGACAACAGGGAGCTGGGAAACGCCCAGAGAAGGCACACCAGGCCATCCAGCTCTGGTCCAGGCTGGGAACTGGGTCTGCAAAGGTGTCTGCATCACTCACCTGGGACGGGGCCTTTGGGGCTCTCCCTTGCTCGCAGGTCCTGGCCATCCCCGACAGGCGGCTCTTCCCCCCGCTCCAGCTTCGAGACGAGCTCAGGTTTGGGGCTTGCAGAGCCTGGGCCCAGGGGAGAAGCACAGTTGGTTTCTGGCACTGCCCCAAGACCCCGGCTCAGGCTCTCCTGGGCTGCTCTGGCAGAGGGGCGGGGTGTCAGGTGTGAAACAGTCATCAGAGTTGGCGCTAAAGGGCCTTCTTGTGTGAGGCAGTCAGAGCGGTTAATTCCCCCAGGGGCCAGACAGCATCTCCCCCCAACCCTCCATCATCCCCCGCCAGGGCTCCCCACTCCACCAGCACCTCGAGCCCTCAGACAAGCCTGCCCAAGCAATGCATGGACCAGGGCTACGAGGCCAGACCTGGGCATAAGCCATTCCCCGGGGTGGCTCAGTGCCAGGCACCAGGCACAACCGGGGTGAAACAGAGACAGGGACCGAGTGAGACCCACAAGGGGTCAGCAGGGATATCGCAGGTCACAGATGAAGTGCACGGACAGGAGCTTATGCAGCCCCACACTACCCTGCCCACGCCTTGCCCGCACTGGTGCCAGCCCACTCCACCCCAGTGCCTGACCCACGCCTCGCCCACCCTGGTCCCAGCCCATCCCATGCCTTGCCCACCCCAGTGCCCACCCCACGCCTCGCCTGCCCCAGCCTGCCCTGGTCCCAGCCCACCCCACCCCACGCCATGCCCGCCCCACATGGTTCCATGATTGTCACATTCAATCAGATTTCCCCACAGCAGGAACATCCGAGTTGGGGGCTGTTGCCCACGGCCGAGGGGGGCTCACCCAGCGAGGCCACCAGCTGGTAATTCTCCGTCATCACGTGGCGGTACATCTCCCGCTGCCAGCCTGCCAGTTTCTTCCACTCCTCCTTGGTGAAATAGACCGCAACGTCCTCGAAGGTCACGGGCCCCTAGGAAACAGGGCGCCCCTGCTCAGAACCAGCCGCTCCCGCGGCCTGCGGACACTCGCAGCCCAGGCTCAGGGCCCTTCACTTTGACCACGTCGCCCCCTCTTGCTGACCTCCACCGGCTCCTTCTCTGCGAGTCTTCACCGTCCGTCCCACCCACCCGCCATCTCTCCCTCCTGCTACGCTGCAAACAAGCCCCTCGGAGCCGCCACAAAACGACCAGATTATCCACCTTCACACCGAGCCCGCGGCCTGCCCCGCTCAGCGCCGCTGCATTGGCCCCGTGCGCCCCCGTCCACCCGCCTGGCTCTTGGCTGGTACCTCCGTTATCAGTGCGTGGGCTCCCGGGGCCACAACGCGAACGCTAGCGAACAACGGCCGAGCCGAGGCTGGCCGGTTCCCGCGGCCCCGCGGGCTCTTCGCAGTGTAACTCCCAGGAGGCAACATGTGGTTCCAGCATCCCAGGGCCTCTGCCCCCTTCACACCAAGCCCCGCCGGGCTCCACGGGAGGATGCAGGAGTCACCCTTTGCTGCTGAAGGGAAGTGAGCCAGGCACAAGCTTGGCTGTTCCAAGCGGGGTGTGCTGGGGAGCCCCTGCTCCGGAATGGCAGGGACTGCGGCTGGGGGGGCCTCTGCAGAGGTGGGGAGCAGCCGGGTTTGAATGGCAGAGATGCTGCCAGGTGACCTGGACTGAGATGCCCTGACAGGAGGAGGGGAGAAAATTACCCCTTATCTGTCTGCACTGCCCTGCACCATGTGCAGTTATTCACTTATCCCCATTTTACGGAGGGGAAAACTGAGGCACAGAGACAGGCAAGGACTAAAAGAGATCCCACAGCAAGTCAGGAACAACACCCAGAAGAGCTAACTCCCAGCCCCTGGCCCCTCATCCACTAGGCCCCATTCTTCTCCCAGAGTTGGGGATGGAACCCAGGTGTCCTGGCTTCCCCCGGGCCCAGCTGCCGCACAAACGAAGCAGCAAGTGGCTGCTGGCTGGAGGCTCCGCTAACTCTCGGTGCCTCCCCATGGCACCGCCCCTCCCTTCCCGAGGTGCACCCCCATAGCCCCCCGTGTGCCCCCCGGCCTGGCCCCGCCGTGCGCCCCCAGAGTCCCCCCCGGCCTGGCCCAGCCCCACTGTGCGCCCCCAGAGCCCCCCGTGCACCCCCCAGCCTGGCCCGGCCGTGCGCCCCCAGAGCCCCCCGTGCACCCCCAGGTTCCCCCCCGGCCTGGCCCGGCCCCGCCGTGCGCACCCAGAGCCCCCCATGGTCCCCCCCCGGCCTGGCCCGTCTGTGCACCCCCAGAGCCCCCCGTGCACCCCAGGTTCCCCCCCGGCCTGGCCCGGCCCCGCCGTGCGCCCCCAGAGCCCCCCAGGGTCCCCCCCGGCCTGGCCCGGCCCCGCCGTGCGCCCCCAGAGCCCCCCAGGGTCCCCCCCGGCCTGGCCCGGCCCCGCCGTGCGCCCCCAAACACCCGTGCGCCCCCCGGCCCCGCCCTACCTGCGCCGAAGCCCCTGCAGCCATTTTCCCCGCTCTCCCTGCGTGCGATGGCGCCGCGGCCGCCCAGCGGGCACATGCCCGAGCCCGGCCCCGCGGTGCAGCGTCCGGCCCCTCGCCAGGGTCCCCGGGCCCCGCTGGCGGCCGCCTCTCCGCGCTCCGCGCCGGCTGCAGGCGCTGCCCGGCTTAGACCCAACCTGCCCCGGGCGCAGCCGGCTCCTGGCGCACGCTGGGGCTGCAGTCCCGGCCCAGCCTCGCCTTTGTGTCCCGGCAACACCGGGAAGCGGCAGCCCCGCCTCGGGCCCCGGGGGTCCGCGCAGCCCGGCCCGCCCGCCGGCTGGGAGAGGCGATTGCGGCCGGGCCCTGCCCTGCCCTGCCCTGCGGGCTCACAACCCGGCTGTTCCGGCCCCAGCAGCCGGGCTGGGTTACAAATGGCTCCGGCTCCAATTCAAGCTGCAAAATCACAAGCGTGGCCGGGCCTGGAGCCCGCTGGGTCCTCTCGCGCCGTCCCGCGGCCGGCTGGAGAGGCAGGGAAGAGCCGAGCCGAGCCGGTGGAAGTCGCTGGCCGGGCCGCTGGACCCAGGGTTGCGGGGGGCTCGCCCAGCTGCGGACGCGGTCGGGAGAGGGGTTCGTCCGCCTCGCTTCTCCGGCTGGCGCAGCGAGCTCGGGGCCGCGGGCGCCGGAGGCAGCCGAAAAAGCAGGAAAGTTGATTTTCCTCTGGCAACCTACAAGCCCCGAGGTGCGAGAGGAAGAGCCCCGGTGCTGCCCAGTCCGGGCGGCCCGGCTGGTGAGCCGGTCGCTACCCCCAGCCAACGCGGGCTGCGCTCACGGCTCCTGCCGGCCCTCTGGCGTGGCCGGTTCCTTGCGCATCCCGCCCCGGTCGGAGCGTCCCGTGAGCGCCGGGCTCGGATGTGGAGCCAGGAGAGCCTGACCCAGCTCGACAACACTCGCTTCACGCGGGAAGGCGGGATGTTTCCCTCCCCAGCTTCTAGTACAGATGGAAAACGCCAGACTCGGAAGGGCGCTGAGCCAAGCTGCTCCGGGGAGGCGGCAGGCGCGGGGCGCCCTCGGGCGGCGAAGCATCGCCGGACTCCGCGCAAAGGCCACCTGCAGCTGGAGCCCAGCGGCTACCAACCCGCCGGACCCCGCCCGGCTTCAGGGAAAGGAGCGAAAGGGGCAAGGCCCGGGGCCTACAGTGGTGGTTTAAGCTGAGGCTTTAAATGAAGGTTTCCTATGTATGCACTGTATGTAAGGGAGCAGTATGACTGCTCAGAGCTCCGGTACGAAACTGCAGAAAAACCTGAGTGTCTCTGGATTAAGTTTAGAAGTGTGTGCAACAAGAGTGATGTAGTGGTGGGAGTCTGCTATAGACCACCGGACCAGGGGGATGAGGTGGATGAGGCTTTCTTCCGGCAGCTCACGGAAGCTACTAGATCGCATGCCCTGATTCTCATGGGTGACTTTAATTTTCCTGATATCTGCTGGGAGAGCAATACAGCGGTGCATAGACAATCCAGGAAGTTTTCGGAAAGCGTAGGGGACAATTTCCTGGCGCAAGTGCTAGAGGAGCCAACTAGAGGGGGCGCTTTTCTTGACCTGCTGCTCACAAACCGAGTAGAATTAGTGGGGGAAGCAAAAGTGGATGGGAATCTGGGAGGCAGTGACCATGAGTTGGTTGAGTTCAGGATCCTGACACAGGGAAGAAAGGTAAGCAGCAGGATACGGACCCTGGACTTCAGGAAAGCAGACTTCGACTCCCTCAGGGAACGGATCGGTAGGATCCCCTGGGGGACTAACATGAAGGGGAAAGGAGTCCAGGAGAGCTGGCTGTATTTCAAGGAATCCCTGTTGAGGTTACAGGGACAAACCATCCCGATGAGTCGAAAGAATAGTAAATATGGCAGGCGACCAACTTGGCTTAATGGTGAAATCCTAGCGGATCTTAAACATAAAAAAGAAGCTTACAAGAAGTGGAAGGTTGGACATATGACCAGGGAAGAGTATAAAAATATTGCTCGGGCATGTAGGAATGTTATCAGGAGGGCCAAATCGCACCTGGAGCTGCAGCTAGCCAGAGATGTCAAGAGTAACAAGAAGGGTTTCTTCAGGTATGTTGGCAACAAGAAGAAAGCCAAGGAATGTGTGGGCCCCTTACTGAATGAGGGAGGCAACCTAGTGACAGAGGATGTGGAAAAAGCTAATGTACTCAATGCTTTTTTTGCCTCTGTTTTCACTAACAAGGTCAGCTCCCAGACTGCTGCGCTGGGCATCACAAAATGCGGAAGAGATGGCCAGCCCTCTGTGGAGATAGAGGCGGTTAGGGACTATTTAGAAAAGCTGGACGTGCACAAGTCCATGGGGCCGGACGAGTTGCATCCGAGAGTGCTGAAGGAATTGGCGGCTGTGATTGCAGAGCCACTGGCCATTATCTTTGAAAACTCGTGGCGAACCGGGGAAGTCCCGGATGACTGGAAAAAGGCTAATGTAGTGCCAATCTTTAAAAAAGGGAAGAAGGAAGATCCTGGGAACTACAGGCCAGTCAGCCTCACCTCAGTCCCTGGAAAAATCATGGAGCAGGTCCTCAAAGAATCAATCCTGAAGCACTTGCATGAGAGGAAAGTGATCAGGAACAGCCAGCATGGATTCACCAAGGGAAGGTCATGCCTGACTAATCTAATCGCCTTTTATGATGAGATTACTGGTTCTGTGGATGAAGGGAAAGCAGTGGATGTATTGTTTCTTGACTTTAGCAAAGCTTTTGACACGGTCTCCCATAGTATTCTTGTCAGCAAGTTAAGGAAGTATGGGCTGGATGAATGCACTATAAGGTGGGTAGAAAGCTGGCTAGATTGTCGGGCTCAACGGGTAGTGATCAATGGCTCCATGTCTAGTTGGCAGCCGGTATCAAGTGGAATGACCCAAGGGTCGGTCCTGGGGCCGGTTTTGTTCAATATCTTCATAAATGATCTGGAGGATGGTGTGGATTGCACTCTCAGCAAATTTGCGGATGATACTAAACTGGGAGGAGTGGTAGATACGCTGGAGGGGAGGGATAGGATACAGAAGGACCTAGACCAATTGGAAGATTGGGCCAAAAGGAATCTGATGAGGTTCAATAAGGATAAGTGCAGGGTCCTGCACTTAGGACGGAAGAACCCAATGCACAGCTACAGACTAGGGACCGAATGGCTAGGCAGCAGTTCTGCAGAAAAGGACCTAGGGGTGACAGTGGACGAGAAGCTGGATATGAGTCAGCAGTGTGCCCTTGTTGCCAAGAAGGCCAATGGCATTTTGGGATGTATAAGTAGGGGCATAGCGAGCAGATCGAGGGACGTGATCGTTCCCCTCTATTCGACATTGGTGAGGCCTCATCTGGAGTACTGTGTCCAGTTTTGGGCCCCACACTTCAAGAAGGATGTGGATAAATTGGAGAGAGTCCAGCGAAGGGCAACAAAAATGATTAGGGGACTGGAACACATGAGTTATGAGGAGAGGCTGAGGGAGCTGGGATTGTTTAGCCTGCAGAAGAGAAGAATGAGGGGGGATTTGATAGCTGCTTTCAACTACCTGAAAGGGGGTTCCAAAGAGGATGGCTCTAGACTGTTCTCAATGGTAGCAGATGACAGAACGAGGAGTAATGGTCTCAAGTTGCAGTGGGGGAGGTTTAGATTGGATATTAGGAAAAACTTTTTCACTAAGAGGGTGGTGAAACACTGGAATGCGTTACCTAGGGAGGTGGTAGAATCTCCTTCCTTAGAGGTTTTTAAGGTCAGGCTTGACAAAGCCCTGGCTGGGATGATTTAACTGGGAATTGGTCCTGCTTTGAGCAGGGGGTTGGACTAGATGACCTTCTGGGGTCCCTTCCAACCCTGATATTCTATGATTCTAGGATTCTATGATTCTATCTGCTGATTTCAGTCGCTCTGATTCAAATCAGTTCACCCGACAGCGACAGCTGCCTCTCCCCCGGCCGGGCAGCTCCCGGGGCAGCTCCCTGGTGACAGGGGTGGAGGCAGAGAAAAGCCACTTTCCCCCTCACGCCGCTCTTCCTGCCCCGGGTTTCTGCCCCCTTCCAGCGCCGGTTGCTTTCCCTGTAACGACCTGCGAGCCTCGCCAGGGCCAGCAGGGGGCGTGCCGGGCCCTGAAGAGCAAGGGCCTCGCACCTTGTCCAACATTCCTCCAACCTGGGGGAGGGTGCAGTGGGCTGGGAGCCTGGAGACGGAGTTCAAAGCTCCTCTCCCATGGGGTGGTGTTAGCAATTCTGTGCCATTCACAACCCATCAGTGACCAGATCCTCAGCCCCCTACCTTGGGAGGCAGCAACCATCATTCCCACGGGGTAATGGAGAAATGGCACTAGGTCACTTCTGGCAGTTGGGGGACTAGAACCCCTGTCCCCAGCAATGCAGCGTGATGCTCCCCAAGGGCACCCAAGGTTGGGCAGCACCTCACCCCCACCTGCCCTTAGCACAAAGCAGTCTTGTCTGGTCCTGCTGTGGATCAGCTCCCTGAACCCACCAGCCTCTGACAACACAATCACTGCCTGCCAGGCCCCCACAGGCCTTGTCCTCTCTGTATCGGTAACACCAGGCCCACACCAACCCCGAATCCTCAGAGCGTTCCCCGCCACGTCCAGCCCCTGGCCCCCCTCAGACTGACCATGCTGGCTGTTCCCCGAAGGACCAGGACACCCCCGTTGAACACACAGCCCTTTGATACGTTACTAGTGAAAACAAGGGCACGTTTATCACCAGAGATTCAGGGGATGGTGATAAGAACCCTGGAAACAAATGGTTACGTGTAAAACAAACTGTAAGGTGCTTTCTTGAGACTGAGCCTGGCAGGTTACGCACTCCCTGAAGAAGTTCATCTCACCCCAAATCCTCCGCCGTCTTCTCAAGCCAGGTTGGCTGAGACCCTGCTTCCAAATGCGCCTCCATCCCCGTCCTGGGCGCAGAACCCCCGTGTGTCTCCTCTGCCTTTGAGACACACACCCCGAGTTCACCGGCTTTACCCACGGCCCGGACAAGCCCCTGGGCCGGGTGTTTCCTGTGTGCTCCGTTCCTACTGACCTCGGGTCTCCTCAGTAACATTTGACTTCGTATGTGAGTGGGCAGAATTTACAGCCCAACAGAGAGACAGGATCCCTCCTGCCCAGAGGCGGCACCTTTTGGAGACCACTTTGACCTCACCACCTTAAGAGCACAATTGGCTGGCCCAGACCCATAGCTCCTGCGCCGTGTGTGTGAGACACTTCACAGGGATGTTGACCGGCGTGACCCCGGCTTTCGGGTAAGACCGCGCCTGACATTCGTCTGTGCCCCAGAATGTTCACACCTGATGCAGGAGCTCTCGGTAAGGCCCCCCCCCCCTTGTCAGTTGGGCTAAGCAGTTTTGGGGTCACAGGCTGACCCTAGCACCAGGCACAATCGTGCTACTAAGGAATCTTAGCAACTGCCCCAAGCAGGAGAGCCGGTGAACGGCCCCGGCGCGGCCCCCAGAGCAGCAGGCAGTAGAGCCGCTGTAACTACTGTCTAGTGGCATCGTGGCCCAGACGTGAGAGGAGAGATAGGACACGGAGCTTCCCCACAGCTCTCCTGCCCTCCCTGTGCGAGCAGGGCTGGGTCGCGTCAGGGCTAGCTGTTCTCCCCGACAGGCCGGGACAGAGGGACGACCTTTCGCATGTAACACCCCTGTAACTACTCACCGTCCTCGACACCTACCAGATCCCAGAGCTGCCGCAATCCAGCAGCTGGTTCCAGGGGACACGCACAAGCCAGACGACTGTGGGTCGCTGGCTCTGCAGCAGGAATCGCAGCTGGAAAAGCCCCTCTGACAGGAGAACGGACAGCCTGAGTCCACTGCCCACACTCTCGTTATTGGGTGAGTTTTTCACAGCCCAGCAGCCCGGCCCAGCAACCCAAGATGGCTGCCGTGACTTGTTATTTCGGGCCATCGGTGGGTCCCGTTCAGAGGAAGGCAAAGCAGGGAGGCGGGCTTGGAACAGTCAGCACAGGGGAGAGGGGCCGTGTCAAACCTGCAGAGAGCAGCTGGGGACACCAGGGTTCCCGATTGCTGGCAGCTGCCAGGCTGGCTTCACCCAGGGGCCAGCGCCTCTGTCATAGAGTCCCCGGGCGATGCTCTGGATCTGCTTCCCATGAAGCCAGGCAGGACTCTGGGGCAGTCGCCTTCCTGGGAGCAGCCTGTCTGCAGGACACACAGCTCACCCGGCTCCACCTTCCTGGGTCTGACCTCGGAGCATTCAGCCTCCTCTGCCCCTCCGTGCACTTCCCCCCAGCGAGTCCGCTCAGGCGGGGTCCTGGGGAAGCCAGAGGGTCCTGCTCCCCAACTCTGCAGTCAGACGGGACTCTCAGCCAGCCAGTAACACAGAAGGTTTATTAGACGACAGGAACATGGTCTAACACAGAGCTTGCAGGTGCAGAGAACAGGACTCCTCACTGCACACCCCTGCCCTCTAGGGCTCTGCAAGGATCATACACCCTTACCCCACCATGTAGATACTTAAGAACTGCATAGGGGAAACTGAGGCACCCCCACACTATTCAGAGGAAACATTAAGAACAGTCCTGCTTCGTCACAGCTTCCCTGTGGGTTCATTCCCCCAGCCTGCATGTCTGGGGGAGGGGGCGCCCTGGTCCTAGCACCCTGAGGCCTGGGTCTCCCATACACCATGCTGGGGGGACACAGCCCACACAGGCTAGTACAGTATCTACTTAAGCGGCTTCTGCAGCTACTGGGCCAGCTTCAGCCCAGCTCCCAGGCTCGGGCAGTTCAGAGCTCTGCCAACACCTTTGCAAACCAACCCTCGGCTTTGGGCCCCACAGCCAGGAGAACGGCGTTGAAATGCGCTGGCTTTCTGCTTCCTGTTCCTCTGGAGGGCATCTTCCTGCCCCAGCAGACTCCACACACGCCCCTTGGAAGCGAGACCTCTGTCCTGTCCCCGCCCCAGGGGGTTTGGTGGAGTGGAACACGCGCCCCGGGAGGCCTTGCTCAGGGATGCTCGTTTAGACAGTGTCGGCGAGCGCACATTTCCCAAACCACCCAGCGGGGTCGCTCTTGGATTGCTGCAGCACACTGCCACCGCTCACCATGTGGGCACAAATCGTGCAATATCTGGTGTTTTACATAAAGCCCCAGCTCCTGGAGTCATGTGAATATATGGGAAGCACAGGATCATTGAACTGCAGGACTGGAGGAGTCCTCGGTAGGTCATCCAGTTCAGCCCCAGTGCTGAGGCAGGACTAAGTATTACCTACACCATCCCTGACAGTGTTTATCCCACCTGCTCTTAAAAACCTCCAGTGACAGAAACTCCACCACCTCCCTGGGCAATTTACAGGCAGTCCTAACTTTATGACGTTCAACTTACAACGAACAGCACGTACGTTTCTAAACGGACACCCTGATTCGACTTATGACAGTGGTTTCGACCTGACGATGCCCGGTCTCGCAGTGGAGTTGATTGTGGTTCCGAGTTACAACGTTTTGACTTACGACACAATTTTCAGGAACCGATTGTGTCGTAAGTCCGAGGACTGCCTGTTTTCCAGTCCTTAACCACCCTGGCAGGTAGGGAGTTTTTCCTACTGTCCAACCTAAACTGCCCTGGCTGCAATTTAAGCCCATTGCGTCTTGTCCTGTCCTCAGAGGTTAAGAAAAACATTTTTTCTCCCTCCTCCTTTTACATACTTGAAGACTCTGATCATGCCTCCTCTCAGTCTTCTCTTCTCCAGACTAAACAAACCCAATTTTTTAATCTTCCCTCGTAGGTCATGTTTTCTGAGACCAACCTTCGGTGCCTTCAGCACCCCTGTATCACACCATGAGCCCCCGGCAGGGAATCCCCCTGGACTGGACGCCTGGGAAGGACTTACACATCCAAGGGAATAATGCACCCCCCCCAATTTCCATAGATTGGAGTGACTCTCAGCCAGCGCTGTAAAACAGAAGGGTTTATTAGATGTCTGGAACACAGTGTAGGAAGTTCTTAGTTCACATACAGAGTTACAGCATAGTCCATCCAGGCCAGTCCTGAGCCCTCTGACCTCCAGTCCAGAAGAAGGAATCCTGCTTCCAGCCTACACTAACAACTCAACTGACCCCTCCTTCATCCTTTGCTCTCCAGTTGGTCACTGCTGTCTGGCTTCCCCGCAGAGGGTGGGCCACCCATGGTCGTTAGTTGCCAGGTACCAAAGGGCTGTGCAGTTGGAGTGGCCATTGTCCTCCCCGGGCCCCAGAATCATAGAATATCAGGGTTGGAAGGGACCTCAGGAGGTCATCTAGTCCAACCCCCTGCTCAAAGCAGGACCAATCCCCAATTAAATCATCCCAGCCAGGGCTCTGTCAAGTCTGACCTTAAAAACCTCCCTGGTCTACACTAGGACTTTAGGTCGAATTTAGCAGCGTTAAATCGATGTAAACCTGCACCAGTCCACACAATGAAGCCTTTTATTTTGACTTAAAGGGCTCTTAAAATCGATTTCCTTACTCCACCCCTGACAAGTGGATTAGCGCTTAAATCGACCTTGCCGGCTCGAATTTGGGGTACTGTGGACACAATTCGATGGTACTGGCCTCCGGGAGCTATCCCAGAGTGCTCCATTGTGACCGCTCTGGACAGCACTCTCAACTCAGATGCACTGGCCAGGTAGACAGGAAAAGAACCGCAAACTTTTAAATCTCATTTCCTGTTTGGCCAGCGTGGCAAGCTGCAGGTGACCATGCAGAGCTCATCAGCACAGGTGACCATGATGGAGTCCCAGAATCGCAAAAGAGCTCCAGCATGGACCGAACGGGAGGTACGGGAACTGATCGCTGTTTGGGGAGAGGAATCCGTGCTATCAGAACTCCGTTCCAGTTTTCGAAATGCCAAAACCTTTGTGAAAATCTCCCAGGGCATGAAGGACAGAGGCCATAACAGGGACACGAAGCAGTGCCGTGTGAAACTGAAGGAGCTGAGGCAAGCCTACCAGAAAACCAGAGAGGCGAACGGCCGCTCCGGGTCAGAGCCCCAAACGTGCCGCTTCTATGATGAGCTGCATGCCATTTTAGGGGGTTCAGCCACCACTACCCCAGCCGTGTTGTTTGACTCCTTCAATGGAGATGGAGGCAATATGGAAGCAGGTTTTGGGGACGAAGAAGATGATGATGATGATGAGGTTGTAGATAGCTCACAGCAAGCAAGCGGAGAAACCGGTTTTCCCGACAGCCAGGAACTGTTTCTCACCCTGGACCTGGAGCCAGTACCCCCCAAACCCACCCAAGGCTGCCTCCTGGACCCAGCAGGCGGAGAAGGGACCTCTGGTGAGTGTACGTTTTAAAATACTATACATGGTTTAAAAGCAAGCATGTGAAAGGATTACTTTGCCCTGGCATTCGCGGTTCTCCTAGATGTACTCCTAAAGCCTTTGCAAAAGGTTTCTGGGGAGGGCAGCCTTATTGCGTCCTTCATGGTAGGACACTTTACCACTCCAGGCCAGTAACACGTACTCGGGAATCATTGTAGAACAAAGCATTGCAGTGTATGTTTGCTGGCATTCAAACAACATCCGTTCTTTATCTCTCTGTGTTATCCTCAGGAGAGTGAGATATAATTCATGGTCACCTGGTTGAAATAGGGTGCTTTTCTTCAGGGGACACTCACAGGAGCCCATTCCTGCTGGGCTGTTTGCCTGTGGCTAAACAGAAATGTTCCCCGCTGTTAGCCACAGGGAGGGGGGAAGGTTGAGGGGGTAGCCACGCGGTGGGGGGAGGCAAAATGCGACCTTGTAACGAAAGCACATGTGCTATGTATGTAATGTTAACAGCAAGGTTTACCCTGAAAGAGTGTAGCCACTGTTTTATAAAATGTGTCTTTTTAAATACCGCTGTCCCTTTTTTTTTCTCCACCAGCTGCATGTGTTTCAATGATCACAGGATCTTCTCCTTCCTAGAGGCTAGTGAAGCTTAGAAAGAAAAAAAAACGCACTCGCGATGAAATGTTCTCTGAGCTCATGCTGTCCTCCCACACTGACAGAGCACAGACGAATGCGTGGAGGCAAATAATGTCAGAGTGCAGGAAAGCACAAAATGACCGGGAGGAGAGGTGGCGGGCTGAAGAGAGTAAGTGGCGGGCTGAAGACAGGGCTGAAGCTCAAATGTGGCGGCAGCGTGATGAGAGGAGGCAGGATTCAGTGCTGAGGCTGCTGGAGGACCAAACCAGTATGCTCCAGTGTATGGTTGAGCTGCAGCAAAGGCAGCTGGAGCACAGACTGCCACTGCAGCCCCTCTGTAACCAACCGCCCTCCTCCCCAAGTTCCATAGCCTCCACACCCAGACGCCCAAGAACGCGGTGGGGGGGCCTCCAGCCAACCAGCCACTCCACCACAGAGGATTGCCCAAAAAAAAGAAGGCTGTCATTCAATAAATTTTAAAGTTGTAAACTTTTAAAGTGCTGTGCTTAAAGTGCTGTGTGGCATTTTCCTTCCCTCCTCCACCACCCCTCCTGGGCTACCTTGGTAGTCATCCCCCTATTTGTGTGATGAATGAATAAAGAATGCATGAATGTGAAGCAACAATGACTTTATTGCCTCTGCAAGCGGTGATTGAAGGGAGGAGGGGCAGGTGGTTAGCTTACAGGGAAGTAGAGTGAACCAAGGGGCGGGGGGTTTCATCAAGGAGAAACAAACAGAACTTTCACACCGTAGCCTGGCCAGTCATGAAACTGGTTTTCAAAGCTTCTCTGATGCGTACCGCGCCCTCCTGTGCTCTTCTAACCGCCCGGGTGTCTGGCTGCGCGTAACCAGCAGCCAGGCGATTTGCCTCAACCTCCCACCCCACCATAAACGTCTCCCCCTTACTCTCACAGATATTGTGGAGCACACAGCAAGCAGTAATAACAGTGGGAATATTGGTTTCGCTGAGGTCTAAGCGAGTCAGTAAACTGCGCCAGCGCACCTTTAAACGTCCAAATGCACATTCTACCACCATTCTGCACTTGCTCAGCCTGTAGTTGAATAGCTCCTGACTACTGTCCAGGCTGCCTGTGTACGGCTTCATGAGCCATGGCATTAAGGGGTAGGCTGGGTCCCCAAGGATACATATAGGCATTTCAACATCCCCAACGGTTATTTTCTGGTCTGGGAATAAAGTCCCTTCCTGCAGCTTTTGAAACAGACCAGAGTTCCTGAAGATGCGAGCGTCATGTACCTTTCCCAGCCATCCCGCGTTGATGTTGGTGAAACGTCCCTTGTGATCCACCAGTGCTTGCAGCACTATCGAAAAGTACCCCTTGCGGTTTACGTACTCGCCGGCTTGGTGCTCCGGTGCCAAGATAGGGATATGGGTTCCGTCTATAGCCCCACCACAGTTAGGGAATCCCATTGCAGCAAAGCCATCCACTATGACCTGCACATTTCCCAGGGTCACTACCCTTCACATCAGCAGATCTTTGATTGCGTGGGCTACTTAGAATCATAGAATCATAGAATATCAGGGTTGGAAGGGACCCCAGAAGGTCATCTAGTCCAACCCCCTGCTCAAAACAGGACCAATTCCCAGTTAAATCATCCCAGCCAGGGCTTTGTCAAGCCTGACCTTAAAAACCTCTAAGGAAGGAGATTCTACCACCTCCCTAGGTAACGCATTCCAGTGTTTCACCACCCTCTTAGTGAAAAAGTTTTTCCTAATATCCAATCTAAACCTCCCCCACTGCAACTTGAGACCATTACTCCTCGTTCTGTCATCTGCTACCATTGAGAACAGTCTAGAGCCATCCTCTTTGGAACCCCCTTTCAGGTAGTTGAAAGCAGCTATCAAATCCCCCCTCATTCTTCTCTTCTGCAGGCTAAACAATCCCAGCTCCCTCAGCCTCTCCTCATAACTCATGTGTTCCAGTCCCCTAATCATTTTTGTTGCCCTTCGCTGGACTCTCTCCAATTTATCCACATCCTTCTTGAAGTGTGGGGCCCAAAACTGGACACAGTACTCCAGATGAGGCCTCACCAATGTCGAATAGAGGGGAACGATCACGTCCCTCGATCTGCTCGCTATGCCCCTACTTATACATCCCAAAATGCCATTGGCCTTCTTGGCAACAAGGGCACACTGCTGACTCATATCCAGCTTCTCGTCCACTGTCACCCCTAGGTCCTTTTCTGCAGAACTGCTGCCTAGCCATTCGGTCCCTAGTCTGTAGCTGTGCATTGGGTTCTTCCGTCCTAAGTGCAGGACCCTGCACTTATCCTTATTGAACCTCATCAGATTCCTTTTGGCCCAATCTTCCAATTGGTCTAGGTCCTTCTGTATCCTATCCCTCCCCTCCAGCGTATCTACCACTCCTCCCAGTTTAGTATCATCCGCAAATTTGCTGAGAGTGCAATCCACACCATCTTCCAGATCATTTATGAAGATATTGAATAAAACCGGCCCCAGGACCGACCCTTGGGGCACTCCACTTGATACCGGCTGCCAACTAGACATGGAGCCATTGATCACTACCCGTTGAGCCCGACAATTTAGCCAGCTTTCTACCCACCTTATAGTGCATTCATCCAGCCCATACTTCCTTAACTTGCTGACAAGAATACTATGGGAGACCGTGTCAAAAGCTTTGCTAAAGTCAAGAAACAATACATCCACTGCTTTCCCTTCATCCACAGAACCAGTAATCTCATCATAAAAGGCGATTAGATTAGTCAGGCATGACCTTCCCTTGGTGAATCCATGCTGGCTGTTCCTGATCACTTTCCTCTCATGCAAGTGCTTCAGGATTGATTCTTTGAGGACCTGCTCCATGATTTTTCCAGGGACTGAGGTGAGGCTGACTGGCCTGTAGTTCCCAGGATCTTCCTTCTTCCCTTTTTTAAAGATTGGCACTACATTAGCCTTTTTCCAGTCATCCGGGACTTCCCCGGTTCGCCACGAGTTTTCAAAGATAATGGCCAGTGGCTCTGCAATCACAGCCGCCAATTCCTTCAGCACTCTCGGATGCAACTCGTCCGGCCCCATGGACTTGTGCACGTCCAGCTTTTCTAAATAGTCCCTAACCGCCTCTATCTCCACAGAGGGCTGGCCATCTCTTCCGCATTTTGTGATGCCCAGCGCAGCAGTCTGGGAGCTGACCTTGTTAGTGAAAACAGAGGCAAAAAAAGCATTGAGTACATTAGCTTTTTCCACATCCTCTGTCACTAGGTTGCCTCCCTCATTCAGTAAGGGGCCCACACATTCCTTGGCTTTCTTCTTGTTGCCAACATACCTGAAGAAACCCTTCTTGTTACTCTTGACATCTCTGGCTAGCTGCAGCTCCAGGTGCGATTTGGCCCTCCTGATAACATTCCTACATGCCCGAGCAATATTTTTATACTCTTCCCTGGTCATATGTCCAACCTTCCACTTCTTGTAAGCTTCTTTTTTATGTTTAAGATCCGCTAGGATTTCACCATTAAGCCAAGTTGGTCGCCTGCCATATTTACTATTCTTTCGACTCATCGGGATGGTTTGTCCCTGTAACCTCAACAGGGATTCCTTGAAATACAGCCAGCTCTCCTGGACTCCTTTCCCCTTCAAGTTAGTCCCCCAGGGGATCCTGGCCATCCGTTCCCTGAGGGAGTCGAAGTCTGCATCACTTGCATCACAGCAGCCCCCACAGTAGATTTGCCCACTCCAAATTGATTCCCAACTGACCGGTAGCTGTCTGGCGTTGCAAGCTTCCACAGGGCTATCGCCACTCGCTTCTCAACTGTGAGGGCTGCTCTCATCTTGGTATTCATGCGCCTCAGGGCAGGGGAAAGCAAGTCACAAAGTTCCATGAAAGTGCCCTTACGCATGCGAAAGTTGCGCAGCCACTGGGAATCGTCCCAGACCTGCAACACTATGCGGTCCCAGCAGTCTGTGCTTGTTTCCCGAGCCCAGAATCGGCGTTCCACAGCATGAACCTGCCCCATTAGCACCATGATGCATGCATTGGCAGGGCCCATGCTTTCAGAGAAATCTGTGTCCATGTCCTGATCACTCACGGGACTGCGCTGACGTCGCCTCCTCGCCCGGTATTGCTCTGCCAGGTTCTGATGCTGCATATATTGCTGGATAATGCGTGTGGTGTTTAATGTGCTCCTAATTGCCAAAGTGAGCTGAGCGGCCTCCATGCTTGCCTTGGTATGGCGTCCGCACAGAAAAAAGGCACGGAACGATTGTCTGCCGTTGCTCTGACGGAGGGAGGGGCGACTGAAGACACGGCTTACAGGGTTGGCTTCAGGGAGCTAAAATCAACAAAGGGGGTGGCTTTACATCAAGGAGTATTTCAGGCAGGACTTCACGGAGGGTTCCAATAAGAAATGGTGCACCTAAGTTATTGTTCTTATTGGAACAAGGAGGTTAGCCTGGCCACTGATTGATACATGGCTAAATTTACCTCGCTGCATCTTCTCTGTGAGTGACTGCAGTGTGACTTAGAGGAATGAGTCCCCTAGACAGGGGAGGAGGCAAATGAGTACAAAACAAATCTGGTCTATTTCTTGTTTTGATCCACTCCATCTATCTTTTACATCTTTGGCTGGCAGCAGACGGTGCAGAAGGACTGCATGCCATCCACATCTCATGGCTGCTCGGCAGAAGATGGTACAGTACGACTGCTAGCCATCCTCATCTCTTGCCTGCCTGGCAGAAGATGGTACAATACGACTGCTAGCAATCCGTATCACCTGCCTGCTCACCATAAGACGGTTCAATAGGACTGACTGCAGGACTAAAGAGAATGACCTGGTCAAGTCACTCTAAATTAAGTCCCTGCGCCCATGTCTGTCCAGGCGCTCCCAGCCGACGTGGCCAGGAGCACCTCGGACATGACGATGACGGCTACCAGTCGTATTGCACCGTCTGCTGCCACAAGGCAAGGGGTTGCTGCTACTGTGTAGCAATGCCGTACCGCGTCTGCCAGCACCCAGGAGACATAGGGTGACGGTTACCTGAGCGGGCTCCATGCTTGCCGTGGTATGGCGTCTGCACAGGTAACTCAGGAAAAAAGGCGCGAAACGATTGTCTGCCCTTGCTTTCACGGAGGGAGGGAGGGAACGGGGGCCTGACGATATGTACCCAGAACCACCCGCGACAATGTTTTAGCCCCATCAGGCATTGGGATCTCAACCCAGAATTCCAATGGGCAGCGGAGACTGCGGGAACTGTGGGATAGCTACCCACAGTGCAACGCTCCGGCAGTCGACTCTAGCCTCGGTACTGTGGAAGTGCTCCGCTGAGTTAATGCACTTAATGCACTTAGAGCATTTTCTGTGGGGACACACACACTCGAATATATAAAACCGATTTCTAAAAAACCGACTTCTATAAATTCGACCTTATTCCGTAGTGTAGACATACCCAGGAAGGAGATTCTACCACCTCCCTAGGTAACGCATTCCAGTGTTTCACCACCCTCATAGTGAAAAAGATTTTCCTAATATCCAACCTAAACCTCCCCCACTGCAACTTGAGACCATTACTCCTTGTCCTGTCCTCTTCTACCATTGAGAATAGTCTAGAACCATCCTCTTTGGAACCACCTCTCAGGTAGTTGAAAGCAGCTATCAAATCCCCCCTCATTCTTCTCTTCTGCAGACTAAACAATCCCAGATCCCTCAGCCTCTCCTCATAAGTCATGTGTTCCAGACCCCTAATCATTTTTGTTGCCCTTCGCCGGACTCTCTCCAATTTATCCACATCATTTTTGTAGTGTGGGGCCCAAAACTGGACACAGTACTCCAGATGAGGCCTCACCAATGTCGAATAGAGGGGGATGATCACGTCCCTTGATCTGCTGGCAATGCCCCTACTTATACAGCCCAAAATGCCATTGGCCTTCTAGGCAACAAGGACACACTGTTGACTCATATCCAGCTTCTCATCCATTGTCACCCCTAGGTCCTTTTCCGCAGAACTGCTGCCTAGCCATTTGGTCCTTAGTCTGTAGCGGTGCATTGGGTTCTTCCGTCCTAAGTGCAGGACCCTGCACTTATCCTTGTTGAACCTCATCAGATTTCTTTTGGCCCAATCCTCCAATTTGTCTAGGGCCCTCTGTATCCTATCCCTCCCCTCCAGCGTATCTACCACTCCTCCCAGTTTAGTATCATCCACAAATTTGCTGAGAGTGCAATCCACACCATCCTCCAGATCATTTATGAAGATATTGAACAAAACCGGCCCCAGGACCGACCCCTGGGGCACTCCACTTGACACCGGCTGCCAACTAGACATGGAGCCATTGATCACTACCCATTGAGCCTGACAATCTAGCCAACTTTCTACCCACCTTATAGTCCATTCATCCAGCCCATACTTCTTTAACTTGCTGACAAGAATACTGTGGGAGACCGTGTCAAAAGTTTTGCTAAAGTCAAGAAACAATACGTCCACTGCTTTCCCCTCATCCACAGAACCAGTAATCTCATCATAGAAGGCGATTAGATTAGTCAGGCATGACCTTCCCTTGGTGAATCCATGCTGACTGTTCCTGATCACTTTCCTCTCATATAAGTGCTTCAGGATTGATTCCTTGAGGACCTGCTCCATGATTTTTCCAGGGACTGAGGTGAGACTGACTGGCCTGTAGTTCCCAGGATCCTCCTTCTTCCCTTTTTTAAAGATTGGCACTACATTAGCCTTTTTCCAGTCGTCCGGGACTTCCCCCGATCGCCATGAGTTTTCAAAGATAATGGCCAATGGCTCTGCAATCACAGCCGCCAATTCCTTTAGCACTCTCGGATGCAACGCATCCGGCCCCATGGACTTGTGCACGTCCAGCTTTTTAAATAGTCCCTAACCACTTCTTTCTCCACAGAGGGCTGGCCACCTACTCCCCATGCTGTGATGTCCAGCGCAGCAGTCTGGGAGCTGACCTTGTTCGTGAAGACAGAGGCAAAAAAAACATTGAGTACATTAGCTTTTTCCACATCCTCTGTCACTAGGTTGCCTCCCTCATTCAGTAAGGGGCCCAAGCTTTCCTTGGCTTTCTTCTTGTTGCCCACATACCTGAAGAAACCCTTCTTGTTACTCTTAACATCTCTTGCTAGCTGCAGCTCCAGGTGCGATTTGGCCCTCCTGATTTCATTCCTACATGCCCGAGCAATATTTTTATACTCTTCCCTGGTCATTTGTCCAATCTTCCACTTCTTGTAAGCTTCTTTTTTATGTTTAAGATCCGCAAGGATTTCACCGTTAAGCCAAGCTGGTCGCCTGCCATATTTACTATTCTTTCGACACATAGGGATGGTTTGTCCCTGTAACCTCAATAGGGATTCCTTGAAATACAGCCAGCTCTCCTGGACTCCTTTCCCTTTCATGTTATTCCCCCAGGGGATCCTACCCATCAGTTCCCTGAGGGAGTCGAAGTCTGCTTTCCTGAAGTCCAGGGTCCATATTCTGCTGCTTTCCTTTCCTCCTTGTGTCAGGATCCTGAACTCGACCAACTCATGGTCACTGCCTCGCAGATTCCCATCCACTTTAGAATCATAGAATCCTAGAATCATAGAATATCAGGGTTGGAAGGGACCCCAGAAGGTCATCTAGTCCAACCCCCTGCTCAAAGCAGGACCAATTCCCAGTTAAATCATCCCAGCCAGGGCTTTGTCAAGCCTGACCTTAAAAACCTCTAAGGAAGGAGATTCTACCACCTCCCTAGGTAACGCATTCCAGTGTTTCACCACCCTCTTAGTGAAAAAGTTTTTCCTAATATCCAATCTAAACCTCCCCCACTGCAACTTGAGACCATTACTCCTCGTTCTGTCATCTGCTACCATTGAGAACAGTCTAGAGCCATCCTCTTTGGAACCCCCTTTCAGGTAGTTGAAAGCAGCTATCAAATCCCCCCTCATTCTTCTCTTCTGCAGGCTAAACAATCCCAGCTCCCTCAGCCTCTCCTCATAACTCATGTGTTCCAGTCCCCTAATCATTTTTGTTGCCCTTCGCTGGACTCTCTCCAATTTATCCACATCCTTCTTGAAGTGTGGGGCCCAAAACTGGACACAGTACTCCAGATGAGGCCTCACCAATGTCGAATAGAGGGGAACGATCACGTCCCTCGATCTGCTCGCTATGCCCCTACTTATACATCCCAAAATGCCATTGGCCTTCTTGGCAACAAGGGCACACTGCTGACTCATATCCAGCTTCTCATCCACTGTCACCCCTAGGTCCTTTTCCACAGAACTGCTGCCTAGCCATTCGGTCCCTAGTCTGTAGCTGTGCATTGGGTTCTTCCGTCCTAAGTGCAGGACCCTGCACTTATCCTTATTGAACCTCATCAGATTTCTTTTGGCCCAATCCTCCAATTTGTCTAGGTCTTTCTGTATCCTATCCCTCCCCTCCAGCGTATCTACCACTCCTCCCAGTTTAGTATCATCCGCAAATTTGCTGAGAGTGCAATCCACACCATCCTCCAGATCATTTATGAAGATATTGAACAAAACCGGCCCCAGGACCGACCCTTGGGGCACTCCACTTGATACCGGCTGCCAACTAGACATGGAGCCATTGATCACTACCCGTTGAGCCCGACAATCTAGCCAGCTTTCTACCCACCTTGTAGTGCATTCATCCAGCCCATACTTCCTTAACTTGCTGACAAGAATACTGTGGGAGACCGTGTCAAAAGCTTTGCTAAAGTCAAGAAACAATACATCCACTGCTTTCCCTTCATCCACAGAACCAGTAATCTCATCATAAAAGGCGATTAGATTAGTCAGGCATGACCTTCCCTTGGTGAATCCATGCTGGCTGTTCCTGATTACTTTCCTCTCATGCAAGTGCTTCAGGATTGATTCTTTGAGGACCTGCTCCATGATTTTTCCAGGGACTGAAGTGAGGCTGACTGGCCTGTAGTTCCCAGGATCCTCCTTCTTCCCTTTTTTAAAGATTGGCAGTACATTAGCCTTTTTCCAGTCATCCGGGACTTCCCCGGTTCGCCACGAGTTTTCAAAGATAATGGCCAATGGCTCTGCAATCACAGCCGCCAATTCCTTCAGCACTCTCGGATGCAACTTGTCCGGCCCCATGGACTTGTGCACGTCCAGCTTTTCTAAATAGTCCCGAACCACCTCTATCTCCACAGAGGGCTGGCCATCTCTTCCCCATTTTGTGATGCCCAGCGCAGCAGTCTGGGAGCTGACCTTGTTAGTGAAAACAGAGGCAAAAAAAGCATTGAGTACATTAGCTTTTTCCACATCCTCTGTCACTAGGTTGCCTCCCTCATTCAGTAAGGGGCCCACACATTCCTTGGCTTTCTTCTTGTTGCCAACATACCTGAAGAAACCCTTCTTGTTACTCTTGACATCTCTGGCTAGCTGCAGCTCCAGGTGCGATTTGGCCCTCCTAATTTCATTCCTACATGCCCGAGCAATATTTTTATACTCTTCCCTGGTCATATGTCCAACCTTCCACTTCTTTTGCTTCCTCCACTAATTCTTCCCGGTTTGTGAGCAGCAGGTCAAGAAAAGCTCCACCCCTAGTTGGCTCCTCCAGCAGTTGCGCCAGGAAATTTTCCCCTACGCTTTCCAAAAACTTCCTGGATTGTCTGTGCACCGCTGTATTGCTCTCCCAGCAGATATCAGGAAGATTAAAGTCGCCCAGGAGAACCAGGGCGTGCGATCTAGTAGCTTCTGCGAGTTGCCGGAGTTGTGAGTCAGCCACACCTGGATCTCCGCAAAGAGTAAACCTTCCCCCCAACTCATTAACCATGCAGCACATGTGGGAAACTGAGGCACACACACTATTCATCCAGAATAGTATGACAAACTCCCACTCTGTCACAACATCCCAGAACTTTGGGGGTTTTTTGCACCAGTGTTTTATTATTGACTCCTTTTTAGTTGGAGGCCCCTGGCACCCCCAGATCCCTTCCTGCAGTGCAGCTTCCTCGGCAGTCATTGCCCAGTGTGTGTGTGCAGCAGCCCGCTCCTACCTAAGGGGGCACTTATTGAATTTCAGCCTATTTACTTCAGACCATTTCTCCAGACTGTCCAGATGCTTTTGAATTCCAATTCTGTCCTCCAAAGCACCTGCAACCCCTCCCAGCTTGGTATCATCCGCACACTTTATCAGCGTTCTCTCTCAGTCACTAGCCAAATCGCTGATGACAATATTCACTAGACCGGGCCCAGGGCAGATCCCTGCGGGACCCCACTCGCTATGCGATTCTAGCTTGACTGTGGCCCATTGGCACGGACTCTCAGGGAGCGGTTCTCCAACCAGTCCTGCACCCGGAGGCTCCTGGAGGCTGTTTCCCTAGTGTGCTGTGAGGGTCTGGGAGACAGGTCACAAACCGCATTCAAGCCGAGCTCTGTAATCTCCCCCCCAGCCTTGGGACCCAGCCAGAGAAGGATACGAGGGTGGTTTGACACAGACTGTAGCTCAGCCCCTTGTTACCTTTGAGGTGCTCACAGAGCCAATCTCAGCTGTCATTAAAAACCAACCTTTCTGCCCCCCGCAACATTCGAGCTTGTAAATGTGGCACCCCCCAAAGCTGCTTCTTAATGAGCCCCAGCTGCCGGCCCTTCTCCCAGCACCTAGCCCCAAGGCAGGTTCTGCTCCCCGCTCCCCCGGGGGAGGCTGAGCACACGCCCCGGCGTGGCCTGTGATGCCGGGAGGGGTTTGATACCCACACATGGCCCCTGACGCCCAGTGGCTGGCGATCCCCAGCGCGAGGCTGCAGAGCCTGACCCAGAGCCCCAAAGGCCCCGGGCGAGAGACACCCTGGTCGTTACAGCAGATCAGAGTCAGTCGGATGGGAGAGGACAGCAGGGAGGGCCCTACTCCCCGCCGCCCGGGGAACGTCCTGGTGTTGCCATTTCGCTGCGGTCTGGGCTCTCACGCCGTCCCCGGGCTGCACGGCAGGGCTGGGTGTTGCAGGCAAGGTGCTGGGGACTCATTTGAGATCAGAACGGCCACACGGGGTCGGAGCAACAGTCCAGCCAGCCCAGGAGCCTGGCTTCCGACAGCGGCCAGCGCCAGGTGCCCCAGAGGAAATGGGCAAGGGACCCATCAAAGAGGAGGCCCGCAGGGCAGGCCACGGAAGCCGTCCGAGCCCACTCACGCAGGCTGCCCAGACCCCTCTCCACTCAAGGCCGAGCTCCAAACCTGCCCCCAGGGCTCCTCTCCGCTCTCTCACGTACGTCTCCACACAATGCCACAGACGCCACCCAGGCCTCGTGCCCTCCCACCGGGAGCGGCACCATTCACCCTATTTTGCAGGTGGGGATGCCACAGCCCAGGCTGGCGAGGGGCCGGGCCCAGGACCGCTCGTGGAAGGGGTGGCAGGGCCAGGCACGGGGCCCAGCTCTCCGGCGGGGCCCAGCTCTCTCGGCGCCCGGTGGAGGCACTGGTGCTGTGCCAGCTGCAGGCGGCAGCGCTGGCACCCTGGGGGCAGGCGAGGGGCACCATGTATCTGTCCTTGCGCCTCAAGCCCTTCCCGCACTGAACGGCTTCCGGTGCTCGTGCTCCAGCCGGTGAGCGGCCCAGGCCTCCCTGGAGCCGAAGGCCTGTCCGGCGCGTGGGCCCGCTCGCTGCCGAAGCGCTGGCTGCACTAGGCGCAGGGGTGCGGTGGCGGGCGCGGAGGTGGGCGGTCCGGGAGCCGCGCCGGGGGAAGTGCCCCCCACTCTGCGCGCAGGGGAACGGCTGCTCCGGCGCGTGGCTCTCCCGGGGCTCCTGCCGGGTGCGCTCGGCGCAGGGGCCGGGCTGCTCGGCCGAGGGGGCCGGTGGTGCTTGCCGAGCGCGATCCTCCGCGGCAGACTCTTGCCGCACTCGGCGCAGGGGAAGGACGCCTCCCCGGCGTGCCGCAGCGGGTGGCGTTGCAGGAGGTAGATGTAGGGGAAGAGCTGGGGGCAGTGGGGCAGGGGAAGGAGCCCCTCCCGCGCTCCGCCGGCGGCTCCACCGGCAGGATGATCCTGTCGCTGCACTTGGTGGCACTTGAAGGGCTTCGCTCCGGCCAGCTCCATGCGTACCTTGTCCACCAGGTGCTCGCTGTAGAGGACGCTGCGCGTGCAGGCCACGCAGGTGACCGTCCGGTCCCGCAGGTGGGCTCTCTGGTGCACCGCCAGCCTGCCCACCCGGATAAGATCTTCCTGCACTCCCCGCAGGGCAGGTTGCACTCCCCGAGGTGGGTCCTCAGCACGTGCACGATGAGGAGGCCCCGTTCCGAGAAGCTTTGCCCGCCGTCCTTGCAGGTATTCGGCACCTTCCCCTGGGGCGCTGGGAGGGCTGCTGCTCCTCCCAGGGACTTCTGGGCTCCCCACGGCTTCTCCTCAGCCCCAGCCCAGATTCCATCACCTGCCGGGCACAAAGAGAGAGACCGGCCGTTACCGCCAGCGCCGTGAGAGGGAAGGAGGCTGGGTCCACAGCAGATTATCCGGGGGAGATTAGCTAGGAGGAGAAGGGGCAGGCGAGATTTCCCATCCAGGATGTCACAGAGAGAACGGCCAGCGCAGTGCAGCCAGTAACTAGCCAGCAGTGATGAGGTCTGCACTGCGGCCGTGGTGGGGAGCTTCGTATCGCAGGGCAATGAGCCCAGCCCCAGACGCTGTCTCAGGAAACGAGACAGCCAGGGAGAGCGTCTCAGCGTCTGAGCGTCCACTCTCAGCCCCAGCCCCTCCCAGCCTCCCCTGACCCGAGCCTTTCTGGGGGAGCCCCTGGCATCACTCACCCGTGCTGGGGGGCTCAGGAATCGCTCTCTCCTGCCCCTGCTGGGGCTCTTCCCCTCACTCCAGTTCACAGCTGTTCTCTGGCTTGGGGGCCGCAGAGCCTGTGCGTGGAGGGGAGTCACAGGCATGCGGGGTGTTGAGACGTGTCAGGCCTCAGACACGCCAAGCCCCTTGGCCCCCGTCCTGGAGAGGCAGAGCCAGGCGTCACCCTGGATTTCCGGGGCAGGATCACGTCTGCAGGGCTTGCTACAGCCACGGGTATCATGGGGAGCGCAGAGTCGGTGCCTGGGTCTCTCTGGGAGCCGAGGTCCTGGGGCTCTGAGGACACAGGGCCCATGGACAGCTGGGGTTTTGGCCAGAGGTGCAGTCTGGGTCCCAGGCATCGAACCTCCCTGAGCTGCTCGGAGCCCCAGCCCCAGCGGATGTTGCTCTAGGGCTGCTCCCAGGCCAGGTCCCCCCAGGGCAGCCGGGCTAAGGCCTCGGAGGCACCGAAATGACAGAGCTGGTGAACCAAGCTCCTGGCTCTGTCCCCATGCTCAGGCCACGATGGGAGGTGGAACGGGCACTACCTGGCATTTAGCGACTGGGCACAGGAGCTCCCTGGGGAACCGTGACAAGATGTGCCTGGTCCGCGGGTTGGTCGCTCCCGGCGTGGAGTGCCCAGGAAGTGCCTGGGAGGAGGAGGTCGCGGTCTCTGCCATGGCAGAACCTTTCAACCTGCTCATGGATCCCGGGGCCTATGGGCGGCGATGGTTGCCTAGCCGGCAGGCCAGGCAGCAAGCCGGACTCCTTGGGGGAGCATTGGCCAGGCCCAGCCAGAGACGGGGCAGTGGCCGGGGGGGCTTGGAGCGGTGCCCAAGCCTGGGGCTGATGGACGTGGCTGAGCCCTGCTGCCCTGCATGGGGTGGGAGGGGAGGACCGGCTGTCAGGCCCTTCGCTCAGTCACGGGCCCCCTGCCAGGAGTTCGGAGTGGGGGCCAGGACAGGGGATAACTGGCTATTTGTGCTGCTGCTAAAGAGATGGACAGGGAGCCTCACCCACCGAGGAGACCAGTTCGAAATTCTCCCTCCTCACGGCCCAGGACAGCTCCCGCTGCCATTCCCCTAACGCCGCCCACTCCGCGGGGAGAATCGGACCCCCACGTCCTCCAACGCCACCCGCAGCACAAGCCGCCCCCCACAGCGCCTCCTGGATGGCCGCGCCCAGGCCCTGCACGGTCACCACCCTCCCAGCTGCATTCCCAATCCCCATCTGGGAGCTCACCCCGGGCCCTTGGGAGGGCGAGGCCCCTGGGAAGGAGGGCAGCCGTGGGAGCAGCGCAGGGGTGCTGGAGCCAGACGGTTTCATGGCACTGGCCTCTTCGTCCCCTGCAGTCAAGCCGACAGCAGATGCCCTGGCAAGGGAAGGCCGAGTCTCACGACAGGCTGCCCTGCATGGCAGAATGAGCCAGCAGCTGGGACTGTGGACTGGGACGGAGAATCGAGGCAGCCAGACACCGGCCTGGAACTTGGCTCTGCCTGCGTTTCCAAGGCGACATGGGGTAGGGTGTTGGATCATATTAAAGAAGTTCTGTATTAAAATCACAAATGAGTTTGATTCCCCAGAGTTTCAATTCCAGGGTATTACTAATTAAGACGTCTCTTGGTTTTTGGTGCTGTTTCTCTCCCTCTATGTGTGAAACCTGCAAGCTGCTAACTGTGTTAGTACATTCTAAGACAGAGTCTGTTCTCAAAGCAATTCACAGAGAGAGAGACTCAAAGCAATACTCTAACAACAGAAACAGCACCCAGAGACTCCCCGCCCTTTTGTTGTATTAACCATTGTGATTAAAATAGAGATAGAGGATGGATGTGGATGGATGCTTGGTGTGGATAATAACTGAATGATCAGGGAGGTGCCAGCCTAAGAATCCAGTGTCCATCGGCTGAAGAAGGCGTCAAGTGGAAATAACCAGAGGACCCCCCCACCCCAGGGCAGACTGGAATCCACCCAACAGCCTCAAGAATGGGAGAACCAAAGAACAAGATAACATCTTGGAGCCGTCAGGAATGTGCTATCTGCTGATTGATTCAGCAACAGCATGATGAAGCAATTCCCATAGACTGGCATAGGAAGAAATTCCTATAAAAATAGACTCTAAAAAGTGAGAACTTTGGGGTCTGATTCTGCAAACCAACTTCCAGGAGCATCAGATGAGCATCTGACAAGGCCCTGCTCCCTCCTCATGTCCAGGCCACCTGGACAGTGGCTTGGCATGAGCAACTCTAAGGCTGGTAACTATGATAACAACCTTGCAGAACCTGTGTGTGTGTGTGTGTTTGTATGAATGAATGTGTGACTAAATATGAGATTGAATGGAATGTTATAGCTATAACTAACTAACTGCTTACTATGATTCTTTCTGTATTCACAATAAATGTGGTATTTTGCCTTTTTCCCTTTAATAAGATCCTGCTGGTTTTTATTTTATTGGTACAACAAGGGGAGCCCTTGGAGCCACCAGCCCAGGGCACTGCCAGGAGCACCGCCCAGGCCTGGCACATCTGTCCCGAGCACCCGTCCCTCGCCCCTTACCCGCGCTGGTCGCAGGTCGCTCTGCGTCTCGCACACCTGTCCCCAGTGCAGGAGGACCCTGGAGAGCCGAGGAGCCCAGACAAACCGACCATCCCCGACACAGGGCCCGGCTCGGTGACTCGCTGCAACCCAACCGTCCGTCATCGGCGCCTGCCGGGGGGCAGAGAACGGCACCGCGTTATCTGAGCGCGCGGGAGAGGCCACCTGGACGGAGCGAAGGCGCGAGCTCTGCGTGGTGACACCGCTCGCAGCGGATGGGGAAGGGCCAGGTGCACCTAGCCCACCTTGTACAACATGGGAAGGGGCTGCAGAGGCCGGGCTCCCAGGTGCACAAGCGTCCCATGCTGGAGGGTGTGAAAAGCCCCCACAGCCAGCAACAGAACAGGCTGCCCCAGGCCGGGGCTGCGGGACACCAGAGCAGCTGCCTGCCAGGGGACACCAAGCCTGGAATAGAGGGGGCTGTGGGTCAGGAGAGAAGGGTGTCAGCAGAGCTTGGGGAAGCCCAGGGCTGGGCTAGCAGGGGGCTGTGGGTCAGGGGCACCGTCAGAGCTGGCGGGGAGCCCAGGGCCGGAATAGTGGGGGGCTGTGGGTGGGGAGTGAGGGGCGTCGGCAGAGCCGTGGGGAGAGCCCAGGGCCGGGCTGGCAGGGGCTGCGGGTGGGGAGTGAGGGGCGTCGGCAGGGCCGGGGGGGGAGCCCAGGGCCGGGCTGGCAGGGGCTGCGGGTGGGGAGTGAGGGGCGTCGGCAGGGCCGGGGGGGGAGCCCAGGGCCGGGCTGGCAGGGGCTGCGGGTGGGGAGTGAGGGGCGTCGGCAGAGCCGTGGGGAGAGCCCAGGGCCGGGCTGGCAGGGGCTGCGGGTGGGGAGTGAGGGGCGTCGGCAGGGCCGGGGGCGGGAGCCCAGGGCCGGGCTGGCAGGGGCTGCGGGTGGGGAGTGAGGGGCGTCGGCAGGGCCGGGGGGGGAGCCCAGGGCCGGGCTGGCAGGGGCTGCGGGTGGGGAGTGAGGGGCGTCGGCAGAGCCGTGGGGAGAGCCCAGGGCCGGGCTGGCAGGGGCTGCGGGTGGGGAGTGAGGGGCGTCGGCAGGGCCGGGGGGGGAGCCCAGGGCCGGGCTGGCAGGGGCTGCGGGTGGGGAGTGAGGGGCGTCGGCAGAGCCGTGGGGGGAGCCCAGGGCCGGGCTGGCAGGGGCTGCGGGTGGGGAGTGAGGGGCGTCGGCAGGGCCGTGGGGGGAGCCCAGGGCCGGGCTGGCAGGGGCTGCGGGTGGGGAGTGAGGGGCGTCGGCAGAGCCGTGGGGGGAGCCCAGGGCCGGGCTGGCAGGGGCTGCGGGTGGGGAGTGAGGGGCGTCGGCAGGGCCGTGGGGAGAGCCCAGGGCCGGGCTGGCAGGGGCTGCGGGTGGGGAGTGAGGGGCGTCGGCAGGGCCGGGGGGGGAGCCCAGGGCCGGGCTGGCAGGGGCTGCGGGTGGGGAGTGAGGGGCGTCGGCAGGGCCGGGGGGGGAGCCCAGGGCCGGGCTGGCAGGGGCTGCGGGTGGGGAGTGAGGGGCGTCGGCAGGGCCGTGGGGGGAGCCCAGGGCCGGGCTGGCAGGGGCTGCGGGTGGGGAGTGAGGGGCGTCGGCAGGGCCGTGGGGGGAGCCCAGGGCCGGGCTGGCAGGGGCTGCGGGTGGGGAGTGAGGGGCGTCGGCAGGGCCGGGGGGGGAGCCCAGGGCCGGGCTGGCAGGGGCTGCGGGTGGGGAGTGAGGGGCGTCGGCAGGGCCGTGGGGGGAGCCCAGGGCCGGGCTGGCAGGGGCTGCGGGTGGGGAGTGAGGGGCGTCGGCAGGGCCGGGGGGGGAGCCCAGGGCCGGGCTGGCAGGGGCTGCGGGTGGGGAGTGAGGGGCGTCGGCAGGGCCGGGGGGGGAGCCCAGGGCCGGGCTGGCAGGGGCTGCGGGTGGGGAGTGAGGGGCGTCGGCAGGGCCGGGGGGGGAGCCCAGGGCCGGGCTGGCAGGGGCTGCGGGTGGGGAGTGAGGGGCGTCGGCAGGGCCGTGGGGGGAGCCCAGGGCCGGGCTGGCAGGGGCTGCGGGTGGGGAGTGAGGGGCGTCGGCAGGGCCGTGGGGGGAGCCCAGGGCCGGGCTGGCAGGGCGTCGGGACTGAGGGGCGTCGGCAGGGCCGGGTGCTGATCCAGGACTGGCTAGTTCGTTAATCCACAGGTCAGGCGCAGGCCAGGCCTAGCAAAGTGGCCGCCCCAGGTGACTGAGGTGAGGCAGACCCGCAGCCGGAGCAGGGATGCTCGCTCAGCTGCCAGGACTCCCCGCTCCCGCAGAGCAGCAGTGACCCAGCCCGCCGGCATGCGGCACCAGCCCATCCCGGGACAAGGCCAGGTCCCTTAAGGGGCGCAGGGCCCCGCCTGCGTGGGGCAAGCTTCGCTCACCGCCCACGTGCAGTCACATGACAGGCAGGCCACGCCAGGAAGGTCTTGCCCGCTGGGGCAGAGACAAAATGGAAGCCGCTGCAGGGCCCGAGTGAGGCTCTATTGCTGGGCTGGAATCCAGCTGCTGGTGGGCCGGGGGCGCCGGCGTGAACCTCTGCCCAGCGAGAGAACAGGCACCGCGGAGATCACCGGGTCCCTGACCGGGCAGCCCCAACGCAGCCCCTTTAGCTACCCCGGGGGCGCCAGCCAGCCGGCGCAGAGCACAGGGCCCCAGGGCTTTGCCTCCTCATCCTCCACCACTACTGAAGTGCCACGGGGGCCTTGCACAGGCGGCTTTGCTGCAGCTGGCCCTGAGAACATGGAGACCTGGGCCAGTGTCCGTGGAGCTGGGCACAGCGTCCTGGAGCCCCGCTGGGTCCCACGGGGCAGCAAGGCTGTGACCGAACGGCACACACCCGTCTCCACAGGGAGGTGCCCTCCCCACTCTAGCCGCGCCTCTTGGCGGGCGGCCCAGACGAACGGGGCACTGAACCCAGCAGGTTTGCAGGGCACACAGCGCCCAACGCAGAGCACCCATTCCCCGAGTCCCCCAGAGAGCAGGGCTGGCGGTGCCTGCGAATGGCCAGCAGCGCGGTTCACACAGAGCATCCGCCCGCCGAGGGGGCCCAAGGCAGCTGCCCAGCAGCAGTCTGAGCAGCTCAGGTGCCCGAGGGGACCAGGCCCGGCAGCTGGCCGGCACAGAACCCAACACACCAAGGAGTTATCTGCAGGCCTCCCCACTCCGTAACAGAGCGGCTCAGGGGCGGGCTCAGCATCACTCAGCCCTGCTGCGGGATTCCTCCCCCTTCCCCTGGGGAACCCTCACGTTTGGCTCTTCGTCTTTATCCGCCTTCCAGGCGACCTCCACTGCGGTGCCTGCAGAGCCTGTGTGGGGGAAGAGAACCACAGGCTGGATTTCCTGTGGCCACTGCGGGCTGGGACGGGGGCCACATGGGGAGACAGGAGGACAAGTGTTCCCTTCCGTCCTATGGAAGAGGCTGCCTGGCAGCCCCGGACCGGCCACGCGATGGCCCAAGGAGCTCTCTGACAACTGTGGGGTGCCATTTCTCTTGCCCCCCAAGTCCCGGGGCTATTCACGGCACAGTCTTGCTCTCTCCTGCCCTGGGAACCCCTCTTGTGCGCAGACAAAGGCAGAGCGCTCCCCAGACGCAGAGCACACTGCGGGGAGGCCCAGCTCTGTCCTGCCTTTATTCCAAGGCTCACCACAGCAGGGTTTTCACTACCCCTTCCCCAGAACTCGAGGAAACCAGCCCCTTTGATAGGTTTTCCCTGGAGGGGAAGTGGGGCTGCTGAATTCCCATGCGCACAGACAGGCCCAGGCGGGAGAGCAGATGAGGCAGCTAGACGTGCAGCGGGACGAGGACTCTGCACAGAGATTGGAGCCAGCAAGGATCAAAGCCCAGGCCTGAAAGCCCCAGCTCCCGGGTTAATGCGCCAGGACGGTTACAGAGCAGGAGACGAAGCCAAGGCAGCCGAGAGGGACACGTTACTCAGTTACCAGCAGGGCTTTTTGGGTGGTGGCTCAGCCCGGTTCATGCCCCCAGACAAGCCCCTTGATGCAGGAGCTTCCTCGCCCGGGGAGCCAGGGGCAGCTGCTATGGGGGGTCCCAGTCCTGCTGCTCCCTCCAGCGCCCCGTGGAAGTGGCTGCCCCAGACCCTGGTCAGCCCAGCTGGGAGCAGCTAATGCGGAGGCCTTGTGGGTACTAGCTTGGAGACCAGGAGTCTCCCCATTTTCAGGCCAATCTCATGATTTCTGGGGTCTGCCTGGTGGTTTCTGAACTCCTGGGGCTGGCGATTCTGGGCCATACCCCGCCGGGACCCCATTACCGCAGCAGCAGGCCTGGCTGGGTCAGTGCTGTTCCCACAGCACTGGGCCGAGGCCCCCAGTATGGGCTCAGCCAGGACAAGGATTGGACCAGTCCTGCCCCAGCCTCTGGACGTCTTCCCCACTGACTAGCCCCCGGGATCGCATCTCTCAGGGAGGATGCCCCACTAAGAGCCCACGGCCCGAGGGAAAACCCCTCCCCCAGTGCTCCTCGCCCTGGCCTGGGGATCTCGGGGGACCTGCGTCGCTGTTGGGCTCTGACATTGGGGCTGGTCTCTCCGAGTCAGGGATTTTCATGTGTGCGGCAGCAAAGAAAGGGAGCCTCACCCAGCGAGGTGACCAGCTCGTAGTTCTCCTTCCTCACGGCCCAGTACAGCTCCCTCTGCCAGTCCGCTAACGCCGCCCACTCCTCAGGGAGAAACCGACCGCCACGTCCTCGAATGCTACCGGCACCTGCAACAACACGCGGCCCCATCTCAGCACCGCCGGCTCCGCCGGGATTGAGATCTCTAAGGGACTGAGAATAGTGATGCTGCTCCTCAAACAGCACCGATTTTTGGTCTCTAGCGAAGGGAGGCCCCTGGGACCCGGGACCCGGGACCCAGGACCCGTTAGAGGGGAAAAGCCCTGTCCCCTGCCCCCCTGAGCCAGCCATTCCCCTGACCCTGGGGCGAGCTCAGAGCTGGTGCTCCCTAGAGGGGAAAGGACCCCCGCTCCCCAGGTTACACTGGGCTGGGCAGGTTCTCGGACAGCTGGGCAGAGAGGAGCCGCGAAGGGGCCCGGCAGGGGCTGTTCCCTTCCACCTCCGGAGAGGGGAGCGATGATTCGGGCAATGCAGGAGAAGCCAGGGGCCTGTGAGCCACGGAGAGGCCAGCGGCCTGGCCTAGGAATGGGGCCATGTTGCTGCACCCGAGGCCCACAGCCCACGCCTGGCACGCAGGACGGAAAGGGCTGGGGAGGGGCAGCCGGGGGCCGTCTCAGCGAGGGAGCAGCCAGGGCCAAGTGTGGGCAGGAGCAGGTTCTGGGCAGGGAGCGCTGGGCAGGGCCCAGGGTGGCGGCTGGGGCGACTCTGCCAAGGGGAGCTTGGTGAAACTGAGCACAGTAGATACAGGAGGAAAGAAATGGGCACAAAGTGACCCCCGCTTGCGAAGTGTCTTCTGGTTATTCTGCCCCCCGGGACGTTAGCGGCCTGCCAGCCCCCAGCCCAACGCAGCCCAGTGGTCGCCCTGCCCAGCCCTGGCACTGCCCAGCCCTGGCTCCCACCTGTCTCTGGCCTTTGCTCACCGCGTGCCCTGGGGCTCGAGCTACATCCGCACCGAGCTCTCGGGGCAGGGCCCGGCTGTGGGGGGTCCCGATCCCTGCAGACACCAGGACACGCAGCACTGGGGTGTGTGAACAGGGGCGGGAGCGCTCCTGCGAAGCAGCTGTGCCCGAGCTCCGGCTGCTCCCGGGGGGCCTCCCCGGCCCGGGAGTGGGTCTGCGGGGGCAGATCCCTCCCTGCGCAGGGCGCGGAGCCGCGGACCCCATTTCCTGGCCTCCCTGCGCGGTGGGGACGGAGCCGCCCGGGAGCGCAGGGCCCGGGGCGCCTCCGGGAAGAACAGGGCAGCGTGGCCCTGCTCGCGCTCAGGGCATGCCGGGAGCTGTGGTCCGGTCTGGTCCGGTCCGGTCCGAGTGTGTCGTGGGAAGGAGCCGAAGAAGCCCCCCGAGTTCCCATGGAAATAGACGTTGGTGTTTCAGCGACCCCAGCTAAATGAGTCGCCGCCCCCGCCCCGCCCCCAGGTACTTTCCTTACCAGGGTTTTGTTTTTTAAAAATGAGTTTTGGTTAAAAACCGTCGATTTTCCCAAGCCTGCCTGCGAGCAGCACTTGAGAACCCGGACCATGGGGCTGGCCACATTCGGGTGCCAGGTTTTCATTTAAAACAAGCATCAGAAACCTCCCCCCTCGAGGGGTCCTGCAGGGGGAACTCCCACTGGGTTTTCATTGGAAACAGGAGTGTAACACACAAAGCCGGCAGCCCCCCTGTGCCAGGCCCGCCTGCCGCCAGCTCGGGCTCCCCTGGGCTGCCAGAGCGAAACAGGCTCCAGGGCCAGGATCCGGCCAAGATTTGGCTTCCAAGCCCTAGGGGTTTCTACCCCCTGGACCTCATTCCCACTGGGCCTTGAGCCTGGCACTCACTGACTCCTGTGCCAAATGGGCACCAAATGCTACTTCCCCTCTTGCCTCAAAATCTTGTGGCGCCAAGTTCCACTGGTTAACAACACTGCCTTTAGTCAGGTTTAAACAGGCTGCCTCTGATTTCCACGGGGTGTCTGTCTCCCTTCGGGTTTTCTATCACATCCATCAGTTGTGAAATGAACGGCCATTCAGTCCCATCGGAGTGATTTCCCTGCCCTCCTCCCCCGCCAGCATCACATCTGTCATGGAGTGTGGGGGAGTCCAGGCCCTGCACCTCTCTTCCAGGGATTCACTGAGACTCTCAGCCAGCCAGTAAAACAGAAGGTTTATTGGACAACAGGAACACAGTCCAAAACAGACCTTGTGGGTACACCCAGGACCCCTCAGTCAAGTCCTTCTGGGGGAGCAGGGAGCTTAGACCCCAGCCCTGGGGTTCCCTGCGTTCCTCCACCCAGCCCCAAACTGAAACTAAACCCCCCCAGCAGGCTCCCTCCTGCAGCCTGTCTTCACATTCCTGGGCAGAGGTGTTACCTCCCCCTCCCCCTCCTGGCTCAGGTGACAGGCTCTCAGGTCTCCCATCCCCAGGGCACATTCCCAGGTCAACACTCCCCCCTCCCTGCTGCGTCACATCGTCACAACATCACCTGCTAATTTGGGGTCACCGTGGTGGCTGTCGGTAACTTCTTGATCTGCCCAAATGCCTTGTTGAGTTCTGCAGCCCCACACCCACTGCAGCCCCCTTTTAGTGATACTGGATTGTTTGGCTTCTTCCTGTAACAAGTTTGGTAGAAACTTTCCTTGTTAATAAGCCAAAGCTAAAAAGGACCCAGTTCAGGGGTTCTTAACCAGGGGTCCGAGCACATTGGCCTTCCCTGCTGCTGGATAGGAGTGGGGTCCTGCTGGGAAAAGAGGGTCATGCAGGACCCCCATCTAGTCCAGTGACCTGGTGCCTGGCACACTGCCAGCGTTAAAGCACAGGACTGTGCCAGGCACAAGAGTCCCTGGGTCAGAGCTTCCCCCATCTGTCAACCACCCTGAATCAGACGCTGGGGTTTGTGAAACACCCATTTCTCTGTTTCCTTCTGCAGTCCAACCCCTGTGGTGATCAGCCCTCGGAAAGGCCACAGCCGCCAGCTGTCCAAAATGCACCGCCTGGCTCCTAGCCTGTGAGACAGCAGCCGTCCCTGAGGCGTGTTCCTTGAGTAAACCACACACCTCCCGGGGGGGGGCGGCTGACCCCTCTAGGGGCACCGAGACCACTTAGAGATTAATGGGTCTGCTACAGCCTTAGTTAAGGGCCATGTGGTTTTTAGCTCATTGGTTCATGCATTTAGCACCAGAGGTCCCAAATTCGATCCTGCCTGATGGTGACCGGGGTCTGTCGGCGTCACACTAGGAAGGTGTTTTCGAGGCTCACCCAGGAGCCCCTTCCTGCTGCTAAACGCTGTTTCATAAACTGTGGGCCCCCTTTTTATTTATGCAACCATCAGCCAAGTGTCCGAGGCTCCATGGTGATCCGTGTCCACGCAGGGGTGGGTTACTGCACCTCGGACTCACTGCAACATAGGAATTGCCAGATGGGATCAGCATGAGGTACGTCTAGCCGGGTCCCATCTTTGACAGTGGCCAGAACTAGGTGCCTCACAGGAAGGTGTTGAAACCCCACAGCAGCAGGTGTGGGATAGTCTGCTTTGCACATGGATCTGATCCTGTCTCTAATAGCCAGAGCTTGGCTTGAGCCCAGAAGCTGGAGGTCTAGTGTCCCTGCCAACATTTTCACCATTATTTCATTCACTGCTCTGCCTATTCTTGTTATCCAGAGAAACATCCAATACCCTTTTGAATCATGCTCAATTCTTAGCCTCAACTAGGTCCTATGTCAGTGAGTTCCGCAGGCTAGTTATGTCTCCAGTAAACAAGTATTTCCACTGATCAGTTTTGAATGTCTCAACTTTTAATTTCATGCAAAGTCCCGGCATCCTTGAGTGAGGAGATGAGGGAACGAGGGGACAGCAGACCCCAACTTCCTTGTCTAGGCCAGTCGTTATTTTATAGACTTTGGTCACGTCCCCTCTCCTGCGTCTGCTCGCTGCGGTAACCCTCCGAGTCGGTTCAATCTCTTTGCAGGGGAGTTTTTCCTTTGATCCCTCTCGCTGCCCTTGACTGACCTCCTCTCGTTCTGCCCTAGGCTGGCTATAAGGGGAGCCCCGGGCTGAAACAGGATCCAGGGGTTGGCAGCACCACTGATCGGTGTGAAGGGAGTCAAATATTCCCTGTCCATCCCAAGCCTGTTGAATCCCGACATCACACGAGTGTTTCTGAACCCCGGCGGCATGTGGAGTGAAGATCTCCGTCGAGCTGTCTGGGGGGATGCCCAGGCCCTGTCCAGGGCTGAGCTGGGTCATCTGGACCCCCGCAGGCAGACGGGGAGGTGCTCTTTCCCCATCTAGCATGTCTTACTCTGCATTCAATGAGTATGGGTGTGACGAAGTGGGACTGTTCTTAATGTTTCCTCTGAATATTGTGAGGGTGCCTCAGTTTCCCCTATGCAGTTCTTAAGTATCTACGTGGTGGGGTAAGGGTGTATGATCCTTGCAGAGCCCTAGAGGGCACGTGTGTGCAGGGGTCTGGACACAGAGAATGGCCAACACCCTGTTTCCTGGCAACTGATGGCCTGGCCCTTCCCACCTAGAAGGTGAGAGCTAAAGGGTTGGAGAAAAAGGAATCAGGTGCCCTCTTTGCTCGGGGAAAGGAATAAAGCCCAGGGGAGAAGGGGCTGGAGGGAGTTTCAGTTGGGGGCTGGCTGGGACATGGAGTGAAGGGCAGACGTGGTTGTCTGGCTCACTGCCCCCCCAAAATGGACCCAGCTGAGGGGTCCTGTTCTCTGCACCTTCAAGCTCTGTTTTAGACCATGTTCCTGTCGTTTAATAAACCTTCTGTTTTACTGGCTGGCTGAGAGTCACATCTGACTGCGAAGTTGGGGTGCAGGATTCTCTGGCTTCCCCAAGAGCCCCGCCTGAGCGGACTCGCTGTGGGAAGCGCACGGAGGGGCAGAGGAGGCTGAATGCTCCGAGGTCAGACCCAGGGAGGTGGAAGCCGGGTGAGCTGTGTGTCCTGCAGACAGTCTGACTGGCTTCACAGGGATCAGTTCCAGCGTATCGTCTAGGGACTCCGTGACAATGGGTTCCCTGTGTGCCCGTTCGCCCAGCTGGGTCCGGGGTCTCTGAGCCCCTCACGGCCCCTTCTGCACCTAAGTAACCTCCACGCCTTTGTGTCACTGGCAAACATTGCTGCTCCCATGCCGCACCCCCAAATCACTGGTTAATATACTAGCCACAGGCCCCAGAACAGAGCCCACAGGCCCTGCTGGTACCCTTCTGGCGGGAGGAAAGCTGGCCACTCCTTCTGACACTGAAGACAAGGACACGCCAGCCTGTCCTGAACACACAGGGCCTGGCCCTCCCCTGCCCTTTGCTCTGTGACCTCCCTCATGCTGGGCACCAGATCAGAAAGCGCCGGACCCCTCTCAGCACTCCTGTAGGTGGCTGCACAAGGAGCAAGACGAGGAAGCACCAGCCCCCGGGTAGGGAATGTACCACGGCCGACAGGGAGCCTGGGTAACTGTCTCCTCAAGCAGCGATCTGCCCGCCCAGGCCCTGGCCTGGGCTCTGTGGGGCACCAACGCATAGGCCTGGTCACAGCCCCCATTAGCCGGCTGCAGGCCGTGCAGCCCGACAGCCCGAGCACAGGAGAGCTGGTGCCTCCATTCCTCGCCTGCAAGCCCCTAAGTTTGGGCCCCGTGTTCCTGCTGCAGGAGCTGATGGCATCGCCAGCCACAGGGCAGGGGCAAGCCGGCAGCTCCCAACGTGGTTTGAGAGCGGGGGGGAGAACACGACCATCCCTGGGATGGGGGCGAGGAGGAGGGGGAACCAGGTAACACCCTGTAGTGTCTGCCCCTGGGAGCACCTCCTTGCTGCTGACTGCTGCCATAAGCCCTGCCCTTCCCAGCCAGCCCCCTACCCATCTCTCCCCTCCTCCCCAACCCCGGATCTCACCGTCTGCTCACACTAGGAGAGCGCACATTAGTGGGACAGGTGCTGGCTGGCTCCAGGGGGCCCCTGCGGGAAACCCAGCACCCCGGGAACAGGTTCTGGAAATGGGCAGCGTGATGCAGTCCCTGTCCCCAGCCAGCCCCGCAGGGCTGGCGAGCTGTGCCCTGCCAGAAAGCACAGGCACGAGGACCATTGCCCAGGGGCAGAGCGGAGAGCAAGGCCCCTGTCCTTCAGTGGAGCTCTGACCCCATTGATATCCCCTATGCCCTGCCAGCCACGCTGCCCTGTGCCGGTCAGCAGCCACGTGGCTCAGACACACCCTCATGGCACGCTCCCAAGCCGGCCTGGCACAGGGGGTTCAGTCCTTTCTGCGGTTTGCAGTGACATGGACCTGACCCCTTGGGAACATTCCCTGCACCCCAGCCAAGCCACTTCTCGGCTGCACGCCGCTCGCCTCGTTTGCTCTCCAGAGCCATCTTGCTTTCCCTGTATCCTTCACACATCATCCCAGGACAGCGCCTGGAACCCGGCCCCGGGCAAGCGCTGACAGGAGCTGCCCACTGGGGACCCCTTCCAACCCCCTCAGTCCAGGCTCAGCTTGTGCCCCCCAGCAGGGGGGCTCAGAGCCCTTCCTCCTCTCTGCCCTTCAACCCCCCTTGATGTAACCCAGCCCGCGAGAGCCCTCTGGTAGCATCAGCACGTATCATGGGTGTATTTTTCTGGGAAGGGAGTGGGGAACAGGAGCCAGGACTCCTGGGTTCTATTATGGCTCTGGGAGGGGAATGGGGTCTAATGGTTAGAGCAGGGGGTGGGGGGGACTGGGAGCCAGGACTCCTGGGTTCTATTCCTTTATTTGCAGCGTCATCAGTCACTCCATGTGGCCCGTTTGGCATTCGTTTCCTCCCCCGCTGCCAAGGCGGGAGGTGCTGTGCAGCCGGTGTATGGGGTGGAGGGCTCCCGTTCACACACAGCTCGCTCCCTGCAAGCACCAGCGATCCCGTGGGACCAGCAAAGACAGACACTCATGAGAGACCGTTTATTTCCAAGCAGCTGGCTGCCCTAGTCAGAGCAGGGCCTGGGAAGACCCTCGCCCTAGTACAGTTGGTACAGGAGAGGGATCAGTGGGATGCCCCAGCTCCAGAGCCAGGACAGGGAAGCGGGGCGGCGTGGGAGGGATGCAGGCTGTGCAGAGCAGTTACTCGGCAGAGCGAAGCTGGAGCCTGGCCGGGTGCTCAGATATCCTGGACAACCTGGGCTTTCTCCTTGTCCGGCGGGAGGATGGAGTCAGAGGACAGGAGCGGCTCCTTGCCCCCCGTGGCCTCGGCCCAGTCCTGAAAGCAGGGCAGAGGTTTAGGGCTCCAGCGGGCTCAGGGCTCCAGAGCCGAATAGCGCAGCCAGCTGAGGGCAACGACGCCCGTAGCTCCGCACTGCCCCAGCGCATATCGCCTGGGCAAGCTGCTGCCCCCCGGGCAGAGAGGAGAGTCCTGCCGCGGCCTGGACCCCTCTGCTGAGGAGAAGCCAGTGAGCAGATGGGTCCTGACCCCTTCTCGCTCTGCCCCCGCAAGATTCCCGGGGCACTGAGGGTCTCTGAGCTCGGGGGCTCAGAGCGCGCGCCCCAGGGGCTGGCCTGACATGCAGGGCCGGCGGGAGAAGCAGGAAGGGGTCCCCAGGACTGCCTGCCCCTTCCGTTATCACAAGTAGCCTTGTGATGCAAATGGGATGGGGGCTACCCTACAGCCCCAGGCGAGGTAGGCTCTGCCAGCCAATCAGACGGCTCCTTCCGCTCCACCCATTTTGTACTGAGCAGGGCAGGTCAGGTTACACTGCAGCTTTCAGGAGCTGGCACTGATGGGGCAACAGGCCCACTGCTCCCCGACTTGTGCCCCATGCTGTGGGGACCCCCAAGGGGGGGTCCCCTGGATCTCCACAGAAGCCCAGGGAGGGGTCGTCTCAGCTATCCAGGAGCCCTGCTGGGACGTCTCCCCATATCACTGACCCACCAACCCTCATGCCAGTCCTGGGGAGGCAGAAGGAAGCCCCTGGCCCAGGGTCCCCCGCTCCTGGGAGTTCAGCCGGGGCTGCCCTGGGGCCCAGCCAGCCTGCCCTAGAGATGATCCCGCTCCCCCGTTACCTGCTTCCTGCAGCACAGGGCCCAGCAGCCGTAGAGGAAGGAGTAGAGGGTGATGCAGAGGCCGGTGGCCATGATCAGCAGCAGGAGCAGCCGCACGCCCCGGAACAGGTTCTGGGAACAGCGGAGGGGACAGGCAGCACCACGGTCACGGGGCCCCACCCTGCCCGGGGCCAGGAGCCACCCAGCTCCCAGGGCTCCGTGCTCGGACAGCAGTTGGATCGGCCAGAGCAGCCCGCACAGCTCTGTCTGGGAGCTCTGTCTGGGGCCTGGTCCCTCATTTCAGACCCATGGGCCTCATTCTAATGATCATGCTCCTTGCTGGGGGGCAAGCCCCTCGTAGGCCATCCTGGGGGCTGCCCCCAGGGGGCAGTACGGAGCCTGTGAGTCAGATCCTTCCAGCCAAGGCTCACCCAGCACTTCCCCAAGGGACACCACGATCAGGAGGAGGGACCCAGCCCCAAGGTCACATGGCAGCTGGTGGCAGAGTCAGGATAGAACCCAGGAGTCCTGGGGCTCGGATCACTGCAGCACAGCTGCCTCCCACTCCTGCAGGAGGAGATGCACGTCGGGTAAACTCTGCCTCTCAGTGACCCAGACATCCAGCCGGACTGAGCCTCCTCTGCACAGGATCTCTGGGGCAGGAAATAGCACCCCTGGAAGTGACTGTTGGCCAACCAGCAGGTCACAGCCCCTGCAGAGGCTCCAGTCCCCTGGACCCCTGCAGAGCTGCGGAGGGCGGGGTCTCCTACCGGGCGGGGCACCATGTGCGCACCTCTGCCGGCCGGGGCGAGGGACCGCCCAGCTCCACGCTGGTGCCTGCAGAGAGGGGGCCCGGGACACTGTGGTGACCATGCCAGGGGGGCTGCTCACCTCAAGCCTCCTGAACTGGAACCTGCAGTCCTGCGGTCTCCAGAAATCTTCGGAGCCCGTGGGCGACGGTGAGGCCGGGCCACACAGGTAAGAGCCTTCGGTGAAGGTGAAAGACCATGCCATATCCCGCGCCCCGATGATCACAGCCACGGTCGCCGAGACAACGCTGGCCAGGGTGAACAGCAAGGCTAGCCAGACCTGCGGGGAGGGGACCCACTGGGTGAGGCACAGATGCACCGGCTTCCCCGCCCTGCCCTGCCCGCGCAGGACCATGGTCCAGCCCCAGGGCTCGGCAGGGGCACACGGCCTGAGGCTGCAGGGACGGAGGGGACACTGCAGGGCAGGGGGCTGCCCAGCCCCACCCACCGGCAGGTGGGGCGCTAATGAGGGAGCATGGCACATGGGGGGTCCATCGGAGCCTCCGGGGGGTAGGTGTACAGAAATGCAAGAAGAGGGTGGGGGCATCAGGGCAGTAAGACTGGCCACCTGACACACAGTAGAAGGGATTTTGTAGATTCCCGGCACCAGGACCGTTCTGCCCACCCCGCTGGCACCCTGGGCCCGATGAGCTAGAGCGGGGCTGTTAGAGACACGCGTGGCCTGGATTCACTGGCTCCTTATTCTCAGCCGGGACGGGTCCGGTTCCGCTCCAGCCAGCGGCTCTTGTCCGGTCCCTGCCTGTCGGAGCCAAGGGCCGTCTGCCACAGAGCCCCCTCCCCTGCACAGACCGGGCTCCGGGCACCGCCAACCCCTCCCCTGCACAGACCGGGCTCCGGGCACCTGCAGACGGCACGCACGGCACCGCCGACCCCTCCCCTGGAGACACTAACCCAGCGAGCTCTGGCAGCCCCTCACGGGAGGCAGATTTCCCAGCCCCCGGCTCGTCCCTGTGGCTCCTTTCTGACCCTTTCCCACTTGCCACCATCCTTCCGGAAGTGGCACCACCAGTCCGGAATGCTCCCCCCCATCCGGGCGTCGGGGTGCAGACAGCGCGGCTGCCCCCATGGGGAAAAGGGGGCAGGCTGGGAGTAGCCGGTCGTTGGGACCCACACCCAGGGCACTTCCCTTCAGTACAAAGCAGAGCCCCCTGGAGCCAGCAGCCGGTGCCCAGCGCCCCGGGCACGCACTCACCCAGCAGCCAGTGCCACGCTTTTCGCTCACAATGCAAAAGACTCCGGAGATGATGAACTGTGGAAGGGAAACCAGGGTGAGCGCCGTGTGGGCTGGGGCATTGCCAGGAGCAAGACCTCATCCCCAGCACCCACCCCAAGGTGCCCAGCAAAGGTGCAGGGGGTCGCTGTGCAGACAGTAGCCCTGGGGCTTCCTCTGGGACTGCCTGGGCCAGGGCTGAAGGCGCGTGCCGGCCGACTGTCCCTGGGGCCCACGGGAGCACAGTGTGGTGGGGATCAGGACAGACAGCGGACTGGCCCATGCCAGAGGGGACCGGAAAACAGGTCACTTGCTGACGAGCCACGTCCCTCTAACGAGCCCCAACAGCCACTGGAGCCTGAGAACTGCAGCCGCTTTGGGCATTACAGAGAGACCCCCGCGTCCCCCCCGAATCCCAGTCCGAGAGCTCACGCCCGGGGAGAGAGGTCCAGCTTTGGGCCGAGGAGCAGCTGCAGAAATCCCGCCCCACAGGCTCTTCACTCGGGCCTGTCCCTGGCAAACGGTGTCTGGAGCGGGGGAGCCAGTGACTGAGCCAAGCTGCTGCTCTGGGTGGCAGGGCTGCGTGCGACTCACCAGAGCGCCTGTCCAGAACGGGGATCCCGACGAGATCTCCTCCATGTGCGGCGCAAAGCAGAGCATCACGCCAATGGCCCCACACACGATCCCGAGCAGCACCTGGCAGGCCTGCAAGATCAGCCCACAGGATTCAGCAGATGGACACAGCAGCCTGCCTTGCCTATCCCCCCCGTCGCCCATCTCCCCTCCCACCCACAGCTGGAAACAGTTCTCATGGAGGCAGGACCAAGTAAGCCCAGCCCAGCCCTGACAGGGGTTTGTCCAGCCTGCTCTTGAACACCTCCAGTGACGGGGATCCCACATCCTCCCTTGGGTGCCTGGTCCAGAGCCGAGCTCCCCTGAGAGCTAGAACGATTCGCCAGCGTGGAGCCCAACTCCCCCTTGCTGCAGATGGACCCATTGCTCCTAGTCCGACCTTCAGTGGCCATGGAGAACAACTGATCCCTGTCCTCTTTCTAACCCTAACTCCAACCCCCAACCACCCAGCACATATTTAAAGGCTCCCGTCTTTATCTTCTTTTCTCAAGACTAAACAGACCCAGTTTTCTAGACCTTTGATCGTTTTTATTGCTCTTCTCTGGGCTCTCTCCAATTTGGCCACATCCTTCCTGAAGTGCAGCGCCCAGAACTCCAGCTGAGGCCTCACCAGTGCTGAACACAGCAGGGCAGTGACTTCCCGTGTCTTACATACGACACTCCCGTTAATACGCCCTAGAAGGAGGTTAGCCATTTCCACCCCGGAATCATGTTCTCGAGGATATTCACTTTGTGACGCTCTCTAGCCGCCAGCTCCCCCCAGCCAGGTGTTCCCCATTTTGTGCCTGGGCAGTTGTTTTTTCCCTCCCACGTGAAGTTCTTCGCACTTGCCCTTATTGAATTTCATCGGTTTGAATTCAGACCAGTTCTCCAATTTGTCAAGGTCATCTGGAAGTCTCATCCTGTCCTCTAAAGTGCCTGCAGCCCCTGCCAGCTTGGGGTCATCCATGGTAAGTAAATACTTTCCACGTCATTAATGAGACTATTGACTCGTACCCGCCCCAGGACTGCCCCAGCGGGACCCCACTGCATGTGCCCTCCCAGTTTCACAGAGAGCCACCGACAGCTACACTCTCAGTCTTTCAACCCCCTGATGGTAATTTCATCTCAACATCTCCCTACTTCGCTTATGAGGGCATCATGTGAGACAGCGTCAAAGTCTTGCAAAATCAAGATCTATCACGTCTACTGCTTCCCCCACCCAGGAACCCCGTCCCAGAAGGAAATTCGGCTGATCTGGGATAATTTATCCATGACAAACCCAGGCTGGCTGTTCCTTAAACCCTATTTTCCTCGAGGTCTTACAAACAGATTGTAAGCCGCACTCCCGCTCTAGACGTGCTCCTGCTCACTGGGCTCTCCCCACTACACATCTGCGTGTCCCTGCGGCGCCCTGATCTCAGCCCCGTCCTGCCACGTTGGCACTTACCCCAAGCACTTTCTGCTCCCCGCGGTAGCGGCCCTTGGCAAGGCCCTGGCTGGTGGGTGCCCAAGGCTTGGCCCTTCTCTGGAGCATGGACCTGACCAGGAAGGCCAGGCACGACTCCTGGTTGACGGTGATGTTGATGACGGTCTTGTCCGAGCCCTCAGTGGAAACCTCCATGTCATTCACCTTCACCACGCTGGTCGGCATCCTGAGCCCGCTCTGAAACAGGGAGGGGAGTGAGAGCAGCGCCCAACCCGCGTGCCTGACCTGCGCAGCCCCCGCGCCAACAGGAGGTTCCCCTAGCACAGCCCCAGACCACTCTGCCCCACTGAGCACAGCGATGCCAACACCTCCTGGCCGCCTGGGAAGGGGCCGTTTCTAAGACCCCTTTTCAAAGAGGCCTGGAATGGTCCAACGGTTGCTGGATGTCATAGGGCTTACCAGACAGGATCAGCTCTGGGCCCATCTCCAGTAGTGGCAGGGAAGGGGCTGCAACCCCTGCAGTGGGCAGGGAAGGGATAACCTGAGACAGGATCACCTCACAGGGTCAGCTCCTTCCTTTCCCCCATTCTTAGGGGTCAATTTATGCCCCGAAACAGGCGGGTTCATACCCCTTCCCGCACTAATCCTCACCACACTAACTCTGGATGTTCTCATTATCCATAAATATGGCCAGTCTATTCTGAATCATGCTAAATTCGGCCTCAGTTAGATCCTGTGGCATTGAGTTCCACAGGCTAGCTTGTGTGGTGTGAAAAACTATTTCCTTTCATCCTCCCCCTCCCAGCACTATCTTATTTTCTTTCCATTATGCCAGCAAATTTCTAATCACACTTAAAAATGACCAAGATATTATTAGTGATTTGGTATGTATCCTGTGGACACTCGATGTGCCAGGACCCCAGTGTGTAAGGTGCTGTACAAACACAGAACAAAGAACGTCCCTGCTGACAACCTAAGTATAAGACAAGAAATGGACGGGGAGCACAAGGAAACAGGGACCAGACCAGATGGGATTCACTCAAGAGTTCGGAAGGCACTCAAATGTGAAGTTGCAGAACTACTAACTCTAGTAGGAGAGGTCTCGGAGTAGCAGCCGTGTTAGTCTGTATTCGCAAAAAGAACAGGAAGCCTTGTGGCACCTTAGAGACTAACACATTTATTTGAGCATAAGCTTTCGTGAGCTACAGCTCACTTCATCCACTGCGTGCATCCGATGTAGTGAGCTGTAGCTCACGAAAGCTTATGCTCAAATAAATTGGTTCGTCTCTAAGATGCCACAAGTCCTCCTTAACTCTAGTATGTAACTGTGACATAGCCAGGGCAAGATCCAGACCCATGAGTAATTGTATCCCCTGCCCTCTAGCCTGGGGTGCCTTTTTCACTGCTGAAGCCACCTGCCTGGTCTGCTCACCCACAGCCTCCAGCAGGTAAGTCACTCCCAGCGAGGTCTGGGTGAGTTGCAGCCAGCCCGACTCACGCTGGCTTTTCTATTGCAGGGTGACCCCACCACACTCCCAGTCCCAGATTTCCCCCCAGAAATGCAGGTCTCGTAGAGGCCAGCCATTTCCAGGACAATTACGCTGATATAAAGTGTGTCATTTAATTCATAAAAACGAGAAGCACATTCTTACTGTCCCACATGGAGCTTCCCAAACACTGCACTTCAAAGACAGGATTAGATAAAACAATAAACAAGTTTATTAACGACTGAGAGAGAAATTTTACATGAGTACAAGTAAGGAGGCATAAAAGGCAGAACCAGTTACAAGGAAAAGAAAAGTGAAATGCAGCTCCTGCCTAACTTAGCCAACCAGGGTACTTTGAAGCCAAGTTGCTCTCACCACGTTTCGGCAGTTCTGCGGGTGAACTTCTTTCAGTCAGGATCCCTCCCCCACTCCAACGCTGCTTCCTTCGTTCTCCAAGTGTCATGAATGCCCACGGGCAGAGAGAAAGGGAAGAAAGCTTTGGTGTATCTGCCCCCCGGCTTATAGTTCCGCCCCCCTTTGAGTAACGTTTCCAGGGGAGATTCAGGAGACAGTCTACGTGGAGTCTATAGTCCAAGTACACTATATTACTGCATCACCAAAGGCCACATGCTTGTTGACCCTTCAAAGAATTATAGTAGATTGCTGAGGCATGATTTCCCTTGACAAAAGCAGTGTTAACTCTGCCCCAACAAATCTTGTTAGTCTCTGCTTCTGACAATTCTGTTCTTTACGAGAGTTTCAACCAGTTTGCCCGGTACTGAAGTCACGCTGACCGACCTGTAATTGCCGGGGTCGCCTCTGGAGCCCTTTTCAAAGATCAGTTTCACATGAGCTCTCCTCCCATCATCTTGCACTGAGGCTCAATTCAACGATAGGTTTATCCTCCTGCTGATAATAGCCGATAAGGACTCCTCCTTGTTTTTGCTGATACAGACTAACACGGCTACCCCTCTGAAACCACAGTTTGTAGTTCTGGAATTTCACATTTGAGTTCCTTCAGTACTCTTGGGTGAATCCCATCTGGTCCTGGTGACTTATTGCTGTTTAGTTTATCCATTTGCTCCAAAACCTCCTCTGATGACACCTTAATCTGGGACAGTTCCTCAGATTGGACACCTGAAAAGAATGGCTTAAGTGTAGGAACCTTCCTCACATCCTCTGCAGTGAAGACTGACACAAAAAATTCATTTAGTTTCTCCCCAACGGCCCTGTCTTCCCTGAGTGCTGCTTTAGCACTTGGATCATCCACTGGGTCCCGGATTGTTTAGCAGGCTTCCTGCTTCTCACGTACTTACAAAAATTGTCGTTAGTTTTTGAGTCTTTTGCTCGTTGCTCTTCAAATTCCTTTTTGGCCTGCCTAATTATACTTTGACATTTGAATGGGCCATCAATGGCTATAGCCAAGATAGTCAAGGATGCAATCCCAATGCTTTGGGTGTCCCCAAACCTCTGAGTGCCGGACGCTGGGAGTGAATGATAGGGGATGGATCACTCACTAATTGCCCTGTTCTGTTCACTCCCTCTGTAAGCACCTGGCACTTGTCACAGGAGACTGGCCTAGGTGGACCTTTGGTCTGACCCAGTCTGGCCGCTCTCATGTTCTTAACGAGCCAGTGCTGGGCGGTCTCTGCACATCAGCTGCCTACCCACAGTTACTTCACCCACTCAGCCATTTACACATGCAGAGAGCTTTACTCTCATTCTATTAGGGTGACCAGATGTCCCGATTTTATAGGGACAATCCCGATTTTGGGGTCTTTTTCTTATATAGGCTCCTATTACCCCCCAATCCCCTTTCCTGATCTTCCATATTTGCTGTCTGGTCACCCTACATTCTCTAGCAAGATTTTTCAGAAGAGCCATTCCACGCAGAATGCCAACAGGACAGCTCGGCCGCGCATTTTAACATGGAAATAGCCAAAAGCCGTTAGTGGGTCCTCATTGTTAACACGTTTCAACTCGCTGGGCCCGTGTCCCTCTCAAAAGGCAGCCGTACAGCTCCTGGCAATGTCAGGTCTCCTGCATGCAAGGATCTTTTCCCCAGCCCCACATCCTGCAGGCTGCTCTTTAGAAATGGACATGGCACAGTCCCAGCCGGATACTCCGGGTTTGCTTCCTGATCCACCCACACGCATCCAATTGCAGGGCTGGGTCCCTGGAGTTCAATGGCACCGAGCCTGTCCCCGCCAGATGTACTGCTCAGCTCGCATGGCCCAGCCTTCAGGCAAGCAGGGCTCGGGCGCTGTGCAGGAGCCGGAAGCAGAACAGAGCTCTGCGGTGGGAAAGCCCCAGAGGCCTCCTGGAACTTCTCGTCCAGTCCCGCTCCTCCCTCTGGCAATCCCCCCCCCCAGGCCAGCGCCTAGAGCCGAGCCCTGCCCCCCCCCCCCGAGGCCAGCGCCTAGAGCCGAGCCCTGCCCCCCCCGCCCCCGAGGCCAGCGCCTAGAGCCGAGCCCTGCCCCCCCCCGCCCCCGAGGCCAGCGCCTAGAGCCGAGCCCTGCCCCCCCCCCGCCCCCGAGGCCAGCGCCTAGAGCCGAGCCCTGCCCCCCCCGCCCCCCCCCCGAGGCCAGCGCCTAGAGCCGAGCCCTGCCCCCCCCGCCCCCCCCCCAAGGCCAGCGCCTAGAGCCGAGCCCTGCCCCCCCGAGGCCAGCGCCTAGAGCCGAGCCCTCCCGCCGAGGCCAGCGCCTAGAGCCGAGCCCTGCCAGCGCCCCGGGGGGGGGGGGGGTCAGCAGGGTGCAGCCCGGCCCCAGCAGGTCTGCCCGGGGCCGTGCCAGCCGGGGTCACGTTCCACCCCCCGACGGGCTGTTCCCCGCTCGCAGCAGCGGCGGGAGCCGGGCAGGTCCCTGCCCCCCCGGAACGGCCAGGCTGAGACAGGGGCGCAGACAGGCGGGGGGGCCCCAAGGCCGACGGGCCCCCAGCTCGCAGCGGGAGAGGAGGGTGTGGAGGGGCCCGGACCAGCACCGCGGCTTTGGGGGGCGCTGCCCCCGCGGGTCAGAGGTGGGGGGCCGCCCGGGGAGCGGCTGGAGGTCGCAGCAGCAGATTCCCCCAAAGCGGAGTCCAAGCCAGCGGCTGAAAAGCCAAGCCCGGCCCGGCCCCGCGACGGCCCCGCACTCACCGCCGGCCGCTCCGCGACAGCTGAGTGCGCAGCGCCGCGCTCCTCCCTGCCTCGGAATGCGCGGCACGGAGCATGCGCGGTTCGCCCGCCTCCCCCGTCGGCGTCTGCGGGCGGCTCTCGGCGCCGGGGCGAATCGGAGCCGGGGGGCCGGGTCTGAGCGGGGGCGGCCATGGACCGGGGGGTCCAGCAGCTGGAGGCAGGGTTAGGGGCGGGGCTAACGGGAAAGTCTGGGCGGGGTTAAGACCAGGGGCGGGGCTTAACACACCCCTGAGCCAGCACATGAGAGCACTTTAAATTGCCGGTGCAGATAATCCCTGAGATTTCATTCAGTGAAACATTTTACCTATATCCCCATAGAAACAAAGAACCCCTGAGCACCTCGGTGCCTGAATGCATGGCGTCTCTGAGCAGTGTCCCAAGTTCTCTTATTTCCTGCTGGGATTCCCTGAATTCCCTGAATTTTTAAATCTAATTTTTTGAGCAGATGTTTATTCTGTTGGAGCTGACTTCCACGCGGACGGAATTTCTGGCCTAGTGTCAAAACTTCGTTTTGAGTCACTCCACCAATGGGGGTTGCATTTTTGCAACTGTTATTTTGCCTCTCAGTCTAGGCCTTAGTGGTTTTCCGCATGCCGTTGTGTACAACTTGATTCTCAAATATTCAATAAAGGCCGTATACTGTCTCCTATAACGTCTTTCTCCCCGGAAAAAAATCTATTGTAATTTTTGCAGACAATTAGAACTGCCATCGTGGGTCAGACCAGTCGTCCGCCTCATCTAGTGTCCTGTCTGGTGACAGTGGCCAATGCCAGGTGCTTCTAAGGGAATGATCAGACCAGGCGATGACTCAGTGAACCATCCCATGGTCCCCTCCCAGCATCTGGCAGTCAAAGGACGGGTTAGGGACATGCAGAGCTTGGGCCTGCATCCCTGATTATCTTGGCTAATAGCCAATGTACTTATCCTGAGGGACTGATCGAATTCTTTGTTCAACCCATTCATAGTTTTGCCTTTCAAAATATAATGAACACACATCTACAACCCCAGGATACCTTTACAACCCCAAGGATTCTAAAATCGTGAGTTATACACCCTCGAGTCAAGACATTGTAATAAATAAATGATTTCTTTTTTTATGTGCCTCTTTGTTCCTGAGCCTGTGGGGTGCAGCAAGGCCAGTTCCAATGCCTTGAGCCTAAACACCTGAATGAATCTTCGTCTACCCTCATACTCCCAAACATTTCATATACCTAAGGCCATTTCTGCACTTTAAGTGTGGGTTAACTCAAGTTATGTCAGCATAGAGTCACTACGGTGGGTTCTAGCCCACGAAAGCTTATGCCCAAATAAATTGTTAGTCTCTAAGGTGCCCCAAGGACTCCTGCCTGCTCTTTTTGCTGAGACAGATTAACACGGCTGCTACTCTGAAATATGTCACTTGTGTGCATGCCTCCTGGACTCCTTGTCTCAGCAGTCAGGGTACTCACCAGAAGCACGTGTATAGTTTCAGAGCGAGGTGCACCATGAATAGATATCCTACTGTCCACCCACTGTATTTTGGGAAGCTTTGGTGTGGCAGTGTATGCTGGGTACCAAACAGGTCAGACAGGGCTGGTTGTGGCCAGGGGATCCAACTGCTTAGAATGCATTGTTAACATCCACTCATTTTACATGTAGCCCATACATAAACTTGTACATAATGTTTACACGTTTTTTTCTAAACCCACTAACCTGCCTGGCCCTCCTCACTGTCTGCCATCTCACACAGACTCAGGGAGCTTGCACGGCTCTGCACTATTGTCACAAGTGTTTGCACCCAAAGCTGCATGCCCCTTTGCTATTTGCAGATCAGCAAACATACATGTGGGGTGTGACATTATACTCTACATGCTTTATGAAAATATGCATACGGTACGGATAGGACATAGGTAATATAGACTTTATGCCGGATGGCTGATGTGGGGTAGCCACATCACAGTGCCGTGTTACAGGGAGCACATCCCTATAGTTTGCAGGGTCATTCATGTGTGTGTGTGTGGAAATGCTGCCTGCAGCAGCGACAGGTCCTACTTTGCTGACAAAGGTATTTCAAGCAGTCTCACACGTCAAACCAACTGGATCGCCCCCTTTAACCAACAGTGGAACAAGCCTGCAAGCGGTAGAGGTGGTCTATCTTGCCTTTAGGAAGGCTTTTGGTACTGCCTCCCATGACCTTCTCATGAACAAACTATGGAAATGAAACCTAGATGGAGCTAAAATAAGGTGGGCACAACGAGTGGGGCTCTGCAGGGATCAGGTCTGGACACGGTTTGATTCACAATCTGAATGGCTGGGATAATGGCACAGAGAGTACACTCAGACAGCTTGTGAAAATGTAAGGTCTAGAAAACATGAGCTATGAGGGAAGGCTGAAACATGGCAACAGGTTTCAAGTATGTACAAATAAAGTAGCATCCTTTTGCAGAAGCTGTTTCTTACAGTCTAGACGTCTCACCAACTGCTACAGAAGCACATTTCTACACAGAGCAATTTCACCTACATCTGGACGCATTTGCTACATCAGGGTGCAGTTTACTACAGCAGCAGGTTCTTACAATCTATACGTATCAATAAGTGCTACCGGGCCCGGCCCCAGCTCGCTGCAGTTCGTTCCCAGGCTGCAGGGGGCAGGCTTGGGGTGGTGCAAAGCTCTGCATCTCTGCCGGCGTTCGTCTGGGGGTGGCCCTGGCCATGGGCCCCCTCTGGAAGCTGAGCGAGTCCCGGGATGGTGCCGCACGCAGGGGGCTCGGCTACCCAGAGGCAGCCCTGCAAGGAACCTGCAGCCCAGGTCCGGCTGGGCTCGCTTCCTCCCAGGAGAGCTCCCGGCAGGGCGGACAGGGCTGTGGGGGCCGCCCGGGTTGGGTGTGGGGATCCCGGTGCAGAGAGGCGAGGTGTGGAGCTGGGGGTGCAGCCCTGGCGGGGGCGGGGTTTACCCACTGCACCTGGGGATCATGAGCCTCCCTGGCCCACGCCAGACTGCGGGCCGCCCCGGACACAGGCCACTGTGGTTTGCAACCCAGGACGGTGCAGGCCTGTACTGACTCCCCAAGGTGCAGGGCAGAGGCGAATGGGGCAAAGCCGGGGGAAGGTGAGAGCTGGTGGGGGACCCTGGTGCATCCTCCTGGATAGAGTTAGGGTCTGATGGGTCTCTCTTAGATAGATCACCAGTAGGGCGATGGTTCCTGCTTGAGTTTTCCCAAGGGAAGCCCCATTTTCCCGCTCTGGGCACCCCCTTTCTATAATGAGATTCTGCCTATTCCTACATTCTCCACATGTGCATGAAAGTGTCAGCTCTCTCTTTTCTTTTTGGTCTGGTGTCCCCTAAAGACGCAAGGGACCCTGATTTCTATAGGCCGTGTGGGTTCTCTTTATTCTCATTAACACTGATGCACAACCTGTATCCAGGGGTGAGCTGGAGCCTGTTCTCAATGGTTCGCGCGAACCGGTTGTTAAATTTAGAAGCAGTTTTAGAACCGGTTGTTAGGGCTCCCTGAGCTCCCGGCCAGGGAGGCTCCCCCGGCCCCTCCGCCGCCTTCCCCCCTCTTGCAGGGCCTCAGCGTGCCATGCCACCGGCACCAGCTCTCCGGACCGCTCCTGGGCAGCTCTGCAGCGCCTGCCACGTTGGGCAGCATGGGGGGAGGGCTGCGAGCTCCAGCAGGCCACGCGGCATCCCGACACACTGCCCTGAGCAGCATGGTAAGGGGGCTGGGCTGGGCCTGGGGCTGGGAGGAGGGGTTGGATAAGGGGCAAGGAGCGGTTGGAGGGGGCGGAGGTTCTGGGGGGGCGGTCAGGGGATGGGGAACGGGGCGGGTTGGGTAGGCAGTCGCAGCCCCAGAAAGTCCCAGCCAGGCTGGGGCTCGGCTGGGGCAGCCCCCCAGGCCAAGGGGGCCCCGACTTGCGGCGCATGGTGTAGGGCTCAGTGCTTTAGAAGGGGGCTGTTGGAGACAGGGCCGGATCTAGGCACCAGCAAAACAAGCAGGTGCTTGGGGCGGCCCATTTCTAGGGGCGGCATTCCGGCCCCGGCCATGCTGCCCCTCGCAATGTGCCCCCGCCCCCTAGCTCGACCCCACCTGCTCCCCTGAGCGTGCCGCAGCCACTCCGCTTCTCCCCCTCCCTCGCAGGCTTGCTGTGCGCCAAACAGCTGTTTGGTGCGGCAAGCCTGAGAGGGAGGGGGGAGAAGCGGAGCGGTGGCGGGTCGGGGGAGCAGGCAGAGCAGAGGTGAGCTAGGGCAGGGTGTTGCAGGGGGGAGCCGTCGGAAGCAATGTGGGGGTGGGAATGTGGCAGGCCCGGGGGAGGAGGCCAGACTGGGGATTTGGGGAAGGGGTTGGGAAGGGGCAGAGCCAGGGGCGGGGAGCATGAAAAAAAAGTGGGGGCGATCAAAAATTTTTTTGCTTGGGGCGGCAAAAATCCTGGAGCCGGCCCTGGCTGGAGAAGGGGCTTGGTGTTAGAGGAGGGGGTGCATGGAGCAGCACCGTTTGGGGGGCACGGGGCTATGGAAGGGCTGCGGGGCCCCGCGTCCTGTCTCGGGCAACCGCTCCGGGGCCCCGCGGGCAGAGGCTGATCTGATGCCGCCTCGCTCAGCAGCCGCAGCCGAGCTCCATGCCTCTTCCTGCCTGGCCCAGGAAGCGTGACCGGCTGCGCTGGGCAGGGAGATCAGGCACCATGTGACTGGGCGGCGCATAGGGCCAGGGAGCCAGGCCCTTGGCAGCAGCAGCCTCCTCTGCCCCAGGAGCCGGGCAGGGCCGGCTGGTGCCATGGCTGGGGGCTGCCTTAGATGTGCTGGGGTGAGCCCCCCCAGTCTCTCCCACTCCTGCGCTGTGGGGCTGTCCAGCCTCTGCCGCTCGGGGGCACTCGCATCCCGCGGTGGGGAGTCGGGCAGACGGCAGCCTTGCCTGCAGGGAGCTGCCGCCCCACATGCCAGGAGCGACCCCACTGATGCAAGGGCTGCAGGACTCCTGCGCCACCATAGAATCATAGAATAGAATCGTAGAATATCAGGGTTGGAAGGGACCTCAGGAGGTCATCTAGTCCAACCCCCTACTCAAAGCAGGACCGATCCCCGACTAAATCATCCCAGCCAGGGCTTTGTCAAGCCCGACCTTAAAAACCTCAAAGGAAGGAAATTCCACCCCTCCCTAGGTAACACATTCCAGTGCTTCACCACCCTCCTAGTGAAAACGTTTTTCTTAATATCCAACCTAAACCTCCCCCACTGCAACTTGAGGCACCTGGGATGGAGAACGGGCCTGGGGAGGGGAGGGGGCAGGACAGAGCCTGGGGCGGGTGGGAGGGGGCAGGACAGAAATCAGAACTTTTTATCGGGAACCTGTTGTTAAGATTTTGGCAGCTCATCACTGGCTGCGTCCCATGGTTCAGGCACATGGTGGAGACAGATGCGCCCCGACAGCAGTTTTTCAATTAAAATTAATCTTCCAGCTGATTTTTTCACAGTATCACCACTTGGTTCCTCTTTTCCCCTGACCTCAGGGCATCAGGTCATTCTTCGGTCACTTACTTCTGTCAGCATTTCTTAGCTCCAAGGCCTAAAATAGCGAAGCTAAGATCTTGCAGCCTCAGCCTACAGGCCTTGCGTTTCATCCCTACTCACTCAGCATGGGTCGACGCTATGTGGTTAGGTTGAATTTAGCTGCGTTAGGTCTATTTAAAAATGACTGCGTCCACACAACCAAGCCCCTTCCGTCGACCAAAAGGGCTCTTAAAATCGACTTCTGTACTCCTTCCCGACGAGGGGAGAAGCACTAAAATCGACCTTGCTGGGTCAAATTTGGGGTAGTGCAGACGCAAATCGACGGTATTGGCCTCCGGGAGCTATCCCAGAGTGCTCCATTGTGACCGTTCTGGACAGCACTTTGAACTCCGATGCTGTCAAGGTTCCTTCCCCACTCTGAACTCTAGGATACAGATGTGGGGACCTGCATGAAAGACCCCCTAAGCTTATTCTTACCAGCTTAAGTTAAAAACTTCCCCAAGGTACAGACTTTGCCTTGTCCTTGAACCGTATGCTGCCACCACCAAGCGTGTTAAACAAAGAACAGGGAAAGAGACCACTTGGAGACGTCTTCCCCCAAAATATCCCCCCAAGCCCTACACCCCCTTTCCTGGGGAAGGCTTGACAAAAATCCTCACCAATTTGTACAGGTGAACACAGACCCAAACCCTTGGATCTTAAGAACAATAAAAAATCAATCACATTCTTAAAAGAAGAATTTTAATTAAAGAAAAGATAAAAGAATCATCTCTGTAAAATCAGGATGGTAAATACCTTACAGGGTAATCAGATTCAAAACATAGAGAATCCCTCTAGGCAAAACCTTAATTTACAAAAAGACAAAAAACAGGAATACACATTCCATCCAGCACAGCTATTTTACCAGCCATTAAACAAAAGAAAATCTAATGCATTTTCTAGCTAGATTACTTACTAACTTAATGGGAGTTGGAAGACTTACATTTCTGATTTGTTCCCGGCAAAAGCATCACACAGACAGACAGAACCCTTTGTTCCCCCCCCCCCCCCCGCGCTCCAGATTTGAAAGTATCTTGTCCCCTTGTTGGTCATTTTGGGTCAGGTGCCAGCGGGGTTACCTTAGCTTCTTAACCCTTTACAGGTGAAAGGGTTTTGCCTCTGGCCAGGAGGGATTTTATAGCACTGTATACAGAAAGGTGGTGACCCTTCCCTTTATATCTAGGACAGATGCACTAGCCAGGTACACAGGAAAAGCCCCAGGAACGTTTGAATTTCATTTCCTGTTTGGTAAGTGTGGGAACTTAGCAGCACTCAGCAGCACAGGTGACCATGCAGTCCCCCCCGGAATCATAGAGCATAGAATGTTTGTACACTCCCCCATCATCTCTGTCCCTGAGGTTATCACAGATTAGAAGGCAAAAAAAAACCTCACTCACAATGGCATGTTTTCCGAGCTCATGCAGTCCTCCCGCACTGATAGGGCACAGCCTAATGCCTGGAGGTATTCAGTGGCAGAGGCCAGGAAAGAATTAAGTGAGTGCAAAGAGCGGAGGTAGGACGCGATGCTGAGGCTAATGGGGGAGCAAACGGACATGATGAAGCATCTGTTGGAGCTACAGGAAAGCCATGAAGAGCACAGACCCCAGCTGCATCCACTGTATAACCGCCTACGCTCCTCCCCATGTTCCATAGCCTCCTCACCCAGATGCCCAAGAATGTGGGGGGGAGGCTCCGGGCACCCAGCCACTCCACTCCAGAGGATGGCCCAAGCAACAGAAGGTTGTCATTCAGACAGTTTGATTTTTAGTGTGGCTACAATAAACAATATGGCCTTGTCCTTCCCTGCTCCCCCACTTCACTCAGGCTACCTTGTCCATTATCTCATTTTTAAAAAAAAAATTAATAAAGAAAGAATGCATGGTTTCAAAACAATAGTTACTTTTTTTCGAAGCAGGGAAGATGGTTGGCTTACAGGGAATTAAAATCAACAAAGGGGGCAGGTTTGCATCAAGGAGAAACACACACAACTGTCACACCTAAGCCTGGCCAGTCATGAAACTGGTTTTCAAAGCCTCTCTGATGCGCAGCGTGCCTTGCTGTGCTTTTCTAATCACCCTGGTGTCTGGCTGCTCAAAATCAGACACCAGGCAATTTGCCACAACCTCCCACCCCACATTAAACGTCTCCCCTTACTCTCACGGGTATTATGGAGCACACCGCAAGCAGCAATAACAGTGGGAATGTTGGTTGCACTGAGGTCTGACCAACAGCACCAGCGAGCTTTTAAACATCCAAAGGCTCATTCTACCACCATTCTGCACTTGCTAAACCTATAGTTGAACTGCTCCTTAGTACTGTCCAGGCTTCATGAGCTGTGGGAGCAAGGGGTAGGCTGGGGTAGGTGTGACCGTGTGGTGCTGCTGGCTGGGAGAGCAGCCTGAGGCAGGAGCCTCCAGCTTGCAGGAGAGCGGAATTGCAGCAGAAGCGGTGGAGCCATATGCCATGCCCTGGAGGTTGCTAGGAACCGGGCAGGGAAGATGTTCCCAGAACCCCCAGCCAAGCTACATGTCCGACAAGGACGGCTACCAGTCCTACTGCACCATCTGCTGCAGAGTTGTAGGAGAGCAAGAGAGCAGGAGAGCAGAGTTGCAGCGGAAGTGGTGGAGCCGTACACCATGGACAAGGACGGCTAGCAGTCCTACTGCACCGTCTCCTGCGAAGGCACCAGGAGCAGCTGCTGTGTAGCAATGCCAGCTGCTGCAGATGCTTCTGTGTCGAACGCTTGGAGGTCCTGGTAGGGCAAGGTACCATGGCCAAGGCAAAAGAGCAGAGCCCTGGAGCTGTTACATGTGTCAACCACAGAAGTGCTATGGGGTGTTACAGCGCCGATCGGACTGGAATGTATGGCTGCAAGACTTCTTCACCAGCGACAAAGCACAGGAATATGATGCACCTAAAATCTAAAAAGGCCCGCACATTTCCCAGAGTCACTACCCTTGATAACGAAACATCAGTGATTGCATTGGCTACTTGGATCACAGCAGCCCTCACAATAGACTTGCCCACAACAGCAGCGGTGACGGTGAGGTGAGCGGGCTCCATGCTTGCCATGGTATGGCGTCTGCACGGGTAACCCAGGAAAAAAGGCACGAAACGATTGTCTGCCGTGGCTTCCACGGAGAGAGGGGCAACTGATGACGTACCCAAAAGCACCCGCGACAATGTTTTTGCCCCATCAGGCATTGGGAGCTTAACCCAGAGTTCCATGGGTGGCGGAGGCAGCGGGAACTGTGGGATAGCTACCCATAATGCACCGCTCCTTAAGTCAATGATAGCCACGGGAGTGAGGACGCACTCCACCGACATAATGCGCTTAGTGTGGACATACGCAATTGACTGTATAAAATTGAATTCTAAAAATCGACCTAATTTCGTAGTGTAGACATACAGATACCTAATACATACTTATCCCTTCCAACGACTGATCAGTCTGATACTTCTGTATGTAAGAGCAGCCACACTGGGTCAGACCAAAGGTCCATCTAGCCATAGGCACCGACTCTGTGGGCTGGAGCATCCACAGGGAAAAATTAGTGGGTGCTCTGCACCCACCGGCAGCCAAGCTCCCCCCGCCCCCGCCCCCACCCCATCCTCCTCCTCCTCCCCTGAGTGCGCCGCGCTCCCACTCTTCCACCCGCCTCCCAGTGCTTCCCACCCAGCTGCCGTCAAACAGCTGTTTGGCAGCATTAGCGCGCTCCAGGAAGGAGGGAGAGGAGCAGGAACGTGGGGCACTCAGGGGAAGAGGTGGAGCCGCGGCGGGGATTTGGGGAAGGAGTTGGAATATTGGCAGGGAGAGGGCAGAGTTGGGGTGGGGACTTTGGGGTGGGAAGAAGCAGGGGTGGAGCCTCATGGAAGGGGTAGAGGGAGGGCTGGGCCGGGGACAGAAGGGGGTCGAGCACCCATGGGAAAGTGGGGAAGTCGGCGCCTATGCCTCTAGCCCAGTATCCTGTCTTCTGACAGCGGTCAATGCCAGGTGCCCCAGATGGAATGAACAGAACAGGGAATCATCCAGTGATCCATCCCCTGTCGCCCATTTCCAGCTTCTGGCAAACAGAGGCTAGGGACACCATCCCTGCCCATCCTGGCTAATAGCCATTGATGGACCTCTTCTCCATGAACTTACCTAGTTCTTTTTTGAACCCTGTTATAATCTTTGCATTCACAACATCTTCTGGCAAGGAGTTCCACAGGTTGACTGTGCGCTGTATGAAAAAATACTTCCTTTGTTTGTTTTAAACCTGCTGCCTATTAATTTCATTGAGTGGCCCCTAGTTCTTGTGTTATGAGAAAGAGTAAATAACACTTCCTTATTTACTTTCTCCACACCAGTCATGATTTTATAGATCTCCATCGTATCCCCCTTTAGTTGCCTCTTTTCCAAGCTGAAAAGTCCCAGTCTTATTAATCTCTCCTCATACGGCAGCCGTTCCAGACTCCTCGTCATTTTTGTTGCCCTTTTCTGAACCTTTTCCAATTCCAATATATCTTTTTTGAGATGAGGCGACCACATCTGCACACAGTATTCAAGGTGTGGGCGTGCCATGGATTTATATAGAGGCAATATGATATTTTCTGTCTTATCTCTCCCTGTCCTAATGATTCCCAGCATTCTGTTCGCTTTTTTGACTCCTGCTGCACATTGAGTGGATGTTTTCAGAGAACTGTCCACAACGACTCCAAGATCTCTTTCTTGAGTGGTAACAGCTAATTTAGACCCCATCATTTTATACGTATAGCTGGGATTATGTTTTCCAATGTGCATTACTTTGCATTTATCAACATTGAATTTCATCTGCCATTTTTGTTGCCCAGTCACCCAGTTTTGTGAGATCCTTTTGTAGCTCTTCGCAGTCTGCCTGGGACTTAACTATCTTGAGTAGTTTTGTATCATCTGCAAATTTTGCCACCTCACTGTTTACCCCTTTTCCCAGATCATTTATGAGTATGTTGAATAGGACTGGGCCCAGTACAGACCCCTGGGGACACCACTATTTACCTCTCTCCTACAACTGAACTCTATTTAGCATACAATGATTCTACATGACATGTTAATTAATCAGAACAGCACACAATAAATGAATGGTTTCAGAGTAGCAGCCGTGTTAGTCTGTATTCGCAAAAAGAAAAGGAGTACTTGTGGCACCTTAGAGACTAACCAATTTATTTGAGCATAAGCTTTCGTGAGCTACAGCTCACTTCATCGGATGCATACCGTGGAAACTGCAGCAGACTTTATATATACACAGAGAATATGAAACAATACCTCCTCCCACCCCACTGTCCTGCTGGTAAAAGCTTATCTAAAGTGATCATCAGGTTGGGCCATTTCCAGCACAAATCCAGGTTTTCTCACTCTCCACCCCCCCACACACAAATTCACTCTCCTGCTGGTGATAGCCCATCCAAAGTGACAACTCTTTACACAATGTGCATGATAATCAAGTTGGGCTATTTCCTGCACAAATCCAGATTTTCTCACATCCCCCCCACCCCCATACACACACAAACTCACTCTCCTGCTGGTAATAGCTCATCCAAATTGACCACTCTCCAAGTTTAAATCCAAGTTAAACCAGAACATCGGGGGGGGGGGGGGGGAGGAAAAAACAAGAGGAAATAGGCTACGTTGCATAATGACTTAGCCACTCCCAGTCTCTATTTAAGCCTAAATTAATAGTATTCAATTTGCAAATGAATTCCAATTCAGCAGTTTCTCACTGGAGTCTGGATTTGAAGTTTTTTTGTTTTAAGATAGCGACCTTCATGATTTTAGTTTAAGGTGTGTGCGTTTGGCTTGCCAGCTGGGTCTCCTGCTGCGTTCTTAGGGGGGAGAGCATTTCTGATCCCTGAGTGCGCCAGGCTGGGGTGTGGGTCTGTTCTAGGGCAGGGATGGGCCCGGGGATTTGGATTAGCAGGGGGCTCGTGTAGGGTGACCAGGTGTCCGGAACAAAAGGGACCCTGGCGGCTCCGGTCAGCACCGCTGACTGGGCGGTTAAAAGTCTGGTTGGCAGCGCTGCGGCAGGCTAGTCTCTACCTGTCCTGGCACTGCGCTGTGCCCCAGAAGTGGCCAGCAGGTCCGTCTCCTAGGCGGCAGCCGCCCGAGGTAAACCCGCTCCCCAACCCTCTGCCCCAGCCCTGAGCCCCTCCAAACCCAGACTACCCTCCTGCACCCCAAACCTCGCACCCCCAGAGCCCGCATCCCCAGCCCAGAGCCCTCATCCCTCTGCAGCCTGCACCCCTACCTCTGCCCCAGCCCAGAGCCCCCTCCCACACCCTGAACCCCTTATCCCTGGCCGCAGCCCAGAGCCTTCACCCCCTCCCACACCCCCCTCCCGCACTCCAAATCCCTCGGCCCCACGCCCTACTCTGGGGCCACGGGGAGGGGGCGGGGCTAGGCTGTCCGGGTTTTCTGGGACTAGAAAACTGGCAACCCGGGGGGGGGGGGGGCAGGATCTGTGGAGCTGCTGCTTTCCCTGGGCCGCAGGCTTCATTACTCTGATTTCTCTATTCCCCTGGCGCCAGGAGCCCAGGCACGGGCCGGCCCCGCTGCGCCCGGCGCTGCACACACACACCACGGAGACGAGACTCCAGCTGGAGCCGGGCTGCGGGGGGAGCGGTCGGGGCGCTGGCCGGGGTCTCCCCTGCGCACTGGGGGATGCTGGGAGATGTAGTTCTGCCCTTCCCACCGAGCAGGAACAAAGCCCCAGCTGCGAGCCGAGCTACAGCTCCCGGCTGCGGGCTCCGGAGCGCCCCGGGGCCGGTTCCCCTGCGCGCTGGCTCCCGGGGCCCAGCCCATCTGCCGGGCCCACCGCTTCCCGGCCCGCTGCCCGGCGCGGGGACCGACCGACCCCCGCCCCGCCGCGCCGGGCAGCCGCCTCCCCCGGCCCGGCCCCTGCGCCCTGCCGTGCGCCCAGGGCGCGCCGCGCTGGTCCTGCGCCGCCATTCGGGGCGCGTCGCGGCTGGGAGCGGAGCCGGCCGAAGGCAGCGGGCGGGCCATGCCGGCGCAGGTAGGGGTAGGGCTGGGGCTGGGGCTGGGCCGGGGCCGGCGGCTGGGCTCGCCCCGCGCCAGGGGACGTGGGGCTGGAGGGAGCCGAGCCCGGGATGCGGGGAGCGGGTGAGCCCGGCGCCCTGTGCGCGCTCGGCCCCCAGCCCGGCCCGTGGATGGTCCCTGGCGTGGCCGGCGGCCCCGGCACCCCTCGCCCTGCCTCGATTGGTCGGTCTCCAGCCCCGGGCGGTCACGCCGCGGCCGGGCGAGAATCAGGCCCTGGGCCTGACCTGGCTGCTTTGCTTGTCCCTGCCCGGGAGCAGCTGGCAGGCTTGTTATCGTCGGGTAGCGTGGAAGCGCTGGGGCTGTGGGCGCCGCGGCAGGTGTGAATATCGGGCCCCACCCTTGTCTTTAGGGGAGGGTCCCCCTCTGCCTGCAGGGCCAGCCCAGCCTGGCGGGGTCTCCCTGGGAGTGGAGCGAGGAGCCGCCTGAGAAAGTCTCACCTCCAGGGGCCTTCTGGCAACCACAAGGCAAAATACAAAGGGCAGACGCTGGTGCCAGGGGGTGGATCCCATGGCACAACTCAGGGCAGCCCCAGAGCTGCTCCTCTGGGATCCTGCCTGGCCAGACACAGAGGGAGGGAGCCAGACCCGCTAACAGATGAGCAGGCTCTCCGGGGAGACACCCCCCTGCAGAGGCACCTGCCCCTCCTCAGGGGTGGGTCTGCAGCAGCAGGAAGAGGTGTTTGGTCTGGAGGTGCTTCTCGTGCATCAGTGTAAATCCAGGGGACCCACAGTCCTATCCCCCTCCCCAGCTCAGGGTTGGCCCCAGCCCTTGGGAATTCTATGCATTGGGGCATGGTGCCAGGACTAGGGGCTTGTTAGCCTGACTAGCCTGTGTGAAAGAGGCTAATATAAAATGAAGCAGAAGCCTGCACTTAGGTCAAAATGCCCCCCACAGCCCTGCCGTCCCTGGGAGTTTGGCCGGACCCAGGCGCCAAGCTGGGATCATCGTTATTCTAACATACGCTGTAAGTCGTGAGAGGTTAGATACGCGCCTGGGGTAGCCTGCGTGTGTCTAACCCCTGCTTCTGCCTGGCTGGACTGGAGCCCACGGTGCTGGAGCCCACGGTTGCATTGCAGGTGCCGGTGACGTTTGAGGACGTGGCGGTCTATTTCTCCCCGGAGGAGTGGGCGGCGTTAGCGGAATGGCAGAGGGAGCTGTACCGGGACGTGATGATGGAGAATTACGAGCTGGTGGCATCTTTGGGTGAGGATCCCTTTATTAGCAGGAGCAGCAGCATCTTGGGCACCCCAAGATCTCACGTTCCCTGGGGACCCTGGCCCTGATGTACGTGGGGAATGCCCGGCGTGTGGCTGAACATCGGAGACTTCCCCCTGACGAGGGGCTGCAGTGCCGTGCTCCGTGGCCTGGGTCCAGGGCGCTGTGTCTGGCAGTAGATCCATCGCTTTCAGCCCCCGTTTGTTGGCGCCATCCCAGCAGAGGTATGCTGATGGCCGGGGCTGCCTCCTAATGGAGGACACGTCCCCCCACCCTCCGGCATTAGGGTGCATAGCCTCCCTGTCGGTGCTTAACGGGTCACGAAAGACACGTTGGCGCTGAGCCCCAGCACTAATGAAGCACTGGCTGGGCGGCCGGACGGTGGCTGCTGGCCCGACGCCCAGCTCGGAAGGTGGCATGGGGTACGATATCGCCACCCTGACTTCTGCGCGGCCACTGGCAGCGGCGCTGCCTTCAGGGCTGGGCGGCCGCAGAGAGGCAGCTGCTGCCTGGGAGCCAAAGGTGCCAGGGCGATGAACTGCCAAGCCTGGAGGTGCTGGGGCCCGGCTTGCTGTCCCATTGGACCCAGCTCCTGGAGTCTCAGGATCAGCTACTCAGAACTGTTCACAGTGATCCAGGCCCCTGTGACCTCACGGCTCGGTTACTGCCAAGCTGCCTCCGTGCAGTTCCCAGGGGCTCGAGCTGGTGAAGGACGCAGTAGCAGCGGACGTAGGCACGTACCCTGTGCCCTGCACCAGCTGCCTGTTGACTCCCAAGTGCAATCAAAGGGGCTGGGTGCTGTCTGTGGGCGCTAGATGGCCCAGGACCCAGCTGTCTGAAAGGCAGCCAGTATCCTATCACAGGAACTTCCAGCCTGGGGGCTCCTCGCAAGAGAAATTCCTGTTGCAGTGGCTGGCACAGTGAGTCCTTCTCTTGCCCATGAACAGGCTCCGTGGGCCCCAAGCCCAAGGCATCAGCTAGAAAAGCAAAGCGAGAGAAGGCGCCATATGTCTGGGACCACCAGTACTCGAGAGCGAAAATCCTGATGCTTCCGGCACAGGGGAACGACACCCCTAACCAGGTGAGACCTGCTCCGGTAAGGAGAGCGAAGTGCTGGAAACTCAGAGGCTCTGGGCAAGAGGGGACTAAAGGAAAGGCCCCAGAGCTGGCCAAGGCATGGGGCATCGGAGAGAGACGCCACGGTGTCAGCTAGGTTTTAGGCCTTTGGGTAGCGGAAAACTTTTTTTAACAGCAGCAGGCAGCCTAATGCCCCGTCAGTGCCTGTGGCTTCCTGTCTCCGAAGGGCTTCCCCGATTTCTGCTTTATGAGCACCGTTAATTGCTGGCTCATAAGCATGTAAGCCTGAGTCTCCCGGTATCCGGGCTGTTCCCGCTCTGCTCTGGCGGCCGGGCCCGTGGTGCTGGACGGGCTCTGGTGCAGGCTGGGCCCTGCGTTCTGTGCCAAGGCGTGGGCAGCGAATTGGGGACGTGCTGAGCCCGCGCTGCTTGTTAGGAGAGGGTGATCCCTGGGGGGAAAGGCTGGTGGGAAGTGCTGCGTGCCGTGGACTCTCTGGCTGTGGAGGGCGGGCACTGCTCTGATTCTCTGCCCGTTTGCAGGGACATTGCAGGAGACGTGGGGCGCTTGCTGGCATCCTGCTCTGGGGGAGGAGGAATTCAGGTCTCTCCCTGCCCAAGAGCCCTCAGGCTCCAGCTCTTAAAGCAGCAGCCTCCCTAAGGTGACTTTCCCTCCTTTAGCAACTGGCTAAGACGGCTCAGGGCCTTTTCCTTCCAGGCGGCCAGCTGCCCTGCCGCAGGGGTTGAGAACAGAGGGTCGCTGCGTGCAGCGGCCTGGGGAGTGGCTTAGCAGGGCTGATCTGTGCTGCAGGAGCCGGCGACCTTCGAGGAGGTGGCGGTCTATCTCACCACCGAGGAGTGGAAGGAGCTGAAGGACTGGCAGCGGGAGCTGTATCAGGACGTGATGAAGGAGAATTACGAGCTCGTCACGTCTGTGGGTAAAGATCCCGTTATTGGGGCAGTGGCCCGGCCTGTTACCCCGGCCCGGCTTCATAGCTTGCTCTTCTGGAACGTGGGCAGAACGTGCCCCGATTATTCTTAATTAGGCAGGGGGACTTGGTGGCTTCCTAAGCCAGGTGTGTCATAAACACACCAGCCCCGACAGAAGGCAGCCAGCGTGCGCGTTCGACTCCTGGCGGTGGGCTGGCTAGCTGAGCCATTTGACAGGCTCGTAACAAACCTTGCCTTCCATCGAACAGGAGGCACTATGGCGAAACCAGAGATTGTCTCTAGGCTAGAGCGTGGGGAAGAGCCATACAACCCCAGAGAGACGCATGTTCCTGGTCCCCACGGCATGGGTGAGTGAGGCCAGCAAAGCTCCTAGAGTCGGGGTCCCTGTGCTGGCTCTTGGCACGTGGCACTTGGTTGTGTTGGACACAGTGGTGCCCAGTTCATGAACGTTTCCGGCCCTGCCAGTGCGGTGCCCGGCGCTGAGGAGGGCATGGGCCTGAGCTTCAAGCAGCGGGTCAGTCAGTGCGTTTGTCATTGCCAGGGCAGACCCCACAGGGTCCCTCTGCCCCCTCCTGCCAGTGCCAGCAGGGGGGACCATTCCTGTGGGAGGTACAGACAGAATTGGGAGGAGTTTCCCTCTCTCCAGCAGGCACCGTCATTGCAAGGCGGGCAGAGGCTGGAGCCTGCAGGCCCTGGGGAGTTCCCAGTGGGGCAGGCCCGGGGGAAGTCTGGCTAGCAGGGACACAACAGGACCTTCCCTTGGTAAATAGCGGGTGTGGGTGAGACACACCTGAGGGCAGGGGCGGCGCATGAGGGAGGATCCAGGGGCAGGCTGTGGACTGGCAGCGCTGTAAACACTGGTCCCGGAGGAGTTTCCACAGGAGTATGTCCCCCAGAGAGGCCCTGGGGGCCGTAGCTGTGCCCCCAGGCTTGGCTTTACCCCCAAAACCCCCCAGCTCACCGGCACATGGAATAACGCCTGGACGCTCCTCTCCCGGCAGGTGGTGGGACCCGGGGGACTGATGAGGAAGAGCCGGCAGAGCTGGACCCGAGCGAGATGCTAACGGAGCGAGACGCAGCGAGAGTTTCCCTGGGCTCGGCCGGGACCGGAGCCAGCGCGAGGCCCGGGGGGAACAGACACGATGAACCCGCGTGGGGCGAGAGGCGGGTCAGGGACTCCCCAGCCAGCGCTGAGCCCCAGAGCAACGGGGCCCCAGAAAGACTCCGCCCAGCGCCCGAGAGCCAGGGGGGCAGCCTGGGGACGGGAGCCGTGACTGTAACCCCCAGCGCAGCGGGGCCGTGTGGGGGGAGCCCTGGGCAGCGGGGGAAGCCAACAGAGGAGCACGCCGCCCCCGGGGGCGGGAGGCCCTACAAGTGTGGGGAGTGTGGGAAGGGCTTTGGCAGCCAGGCCTCCCTAGCCAAGCACGGGTGGCAGCATGCCGGGGCGGGCGCCTTTCCCTGCAGCCAGTGCGGCAAAGCCTTCAGCAGCAAGGGCAACCTCCTGCGGCACCTTACGCTGCACAGCGGGGAGAAGCCCTTCGGCTGCGCCGAATGCGGGCGCCGCTTCCGCACCAAGCAGGCCTCCCTGTCGCACCGGCGCGTGCACAGCGGGGAGAAGCCCTTCGCCTGCCGCCAGTGCGGACGGAGCTTCACACGCAAGGAGAACCTCCTGCGCCACCAGGAGACCCACGTGCCCAGAGAGCCCCAGGCTTGCCCCGAGTGCGGCAAGAGCTTCCTGCACGCGGGCTCGCTGCTCCTGCACCGCCGCGCCCACGCCGGGGCCCGGCCCTTCCCCTGCGCCCACTGTGGCAAGAGCTTCAACTGGAAGACGAACCTCACCGCCCACCTGCGCAGCCATGCCGAGAAGCAGCCCTCCGCCGGCCGCCAGCGCGGCCAGGCTTCCAGCGACCGCGGAGACCTGCTGCGGCACCAGAGGGCCCACGCGGGCGGCGGGCTGCCGATGGGCTACGGCCACGGGGCGACCTTCAGCGAGTTCCTCCAGATCCACGAGATGCTGATCTCCCGCACGCATGCCCGCAAGCCCCTGGGCGCCCTCACCAAGTACAAATGAAACCTGGCTGCAGGGCCCGGGCAGCTCTGCCAGCGCGGGGCAGGGGAGGACGCCCAGCCCCGTCTCCCAGCACGTGGCCGGGTAGAGGACCCTGCCAATGCAGGTACGCCAGCGGGGTTACGGCCCGGCCAGAAAGCGTGGCCCTGGTGTGGGGAGCGCTCTCCAGAGCTCTGGCTCCTCGCTGCAGGCTCTTCCCCCAGGATTTTTCCTTTGGCTGGTGGCTGGTTCCCATCCAGCGTATTCCGGCGGCTGCTGCTGCCAGCTGTAAGGTGGCTGCTGCCCCCTGGGGTGCACTGGTGCCATTGTTTAGGCCCCGACGGCTGGTGATGAAGTCCTGCAGCACGTTCACAGTCAGGGCTGCTCTCCGAGCTCTGATGTTGCCGCCCCTTGCAGGAGAGGCTGCTCGGACGTGTCCCGATAGCCAATAGCTAGCAGAGAAGAGCAGGGCCTAGGAGAAATCTTCCGGGTCAGCCCCAGGTAGCACGCGTGGCTCGGTGCGCTGGCCAAGGGGGCCCGAGTGGCAGATCTCGCTGCAGCAAGGCCCGCGTCCGGGAGAAAAGGCAGCATCGCAGAGGAGGCGCAGACTGCAGCTTGCTGACTCCAGGGAGAGGTTTCAGGGGAGTGCATGGTGACAGCAGGCTGGGTTAGCCTGGGGCTGGAGAACCAGAGAGTCTGTCCAGCAGCCTCAGTCGGGAGTCTCCGCAGTACGTGGGCTGCCGAGAGCAGCCTGGCTCGCTGGTAAAGGGCCTGTAGCCGCACTGGCTAGAGGCGCCATTGACCAGTCTCAGGTCTCGTTAATCAGCCAGGATCGACTCACCGGTGGGTGCCTGTGAATCCCAGCTGCCCGCTGGGATGTCTTAGCCGCATTGCTAGCCTTGCCCATCCAGCCTAAGGTCCCACTATTCTGATTACCCTCTTGCCTTGTATAGAGCCATCGAAATGCTGGGCTGGAAGGGACCTCAAGAGGTCCCTGAGTCCAGACCCCGGCGCTGAGGCAGGACCAAGAAAACCCAGCCTGGTCCTGACAGGTGTTTGTCCAACGGGTTCTTAAAAATCTCCAGTGACGGGGACTCCATGACCTCCCTTGGTGGGAGCCTGTGCCAGAGCTTTGCTGCTCTGGGAGTTTTTGCTACTATCTAACCAAAATCACCCTCTTGTTCCCCACTTCCCTTTGAAGCTGGCTTTATCTGCAGCTCTCTCGGCCTGGCTAGAGCCTGAGCCATTGTTGGCTCCCCTCTGAAGTCGGGGAACACCACGTTTCGCAGGGTCTCGCTGTGTACCCCTCTGGGCTGGTTTGGCGGCTCCAAGGATGCTGGAGTTCCAGTGGGCGAGGAGGGAGGGCCGAGGCGTGTTCTCAGCACGAACGGGGTCCTGTTTAAAGAACGTTTTCTTGACTAGGCCTAAATCACCAGCTCGGGTGAGGAGCGTGCCACCTTCACGCAGGCTGACCGAGCAGCGTATGCAGTGACATTCTCCGCGCGGTGCGGAAATACACCCTCTCCCGCTGTCAGACCAAGTGTCCAATAAACCAGTCCAGTTGTCGCTTGCTGCCGCTGAGGTGTAGCTAGCATTTTTGTGAAACGGGCGAGTCCCCTGGGGGCGCAGGAGAACTTGGTGCAACACGGGCCGTGAGCCGGTTGTGTTGGGCATGAAGCTTTTCTGGGTTCTCCACCTCCCAGGCAAATGTCAATCGGCTTTCCTCCAGTTCGTGCTGTATTTCCGTTGGGCTGAGCCCCTACCCAGGCCGCTCCCTGCATCCCGGGCGTGACCCACCCCTCCTGGGAGCTCTGTGCGTCTCTGCTGTCCTGGGGTGATGGTACAGAGTTGCCGAAAGAACGGCTTTCCAGCAGCAGGGGCCAGGGAACTGTCTGAGAAAGGGCTCTCCGCACGGCCAGTGACTCAGCCTTCCAAGGATGGTGAAGCAGGGGATGCAGATGTGCGCTGCCTGCTCACTAACCTGGGCTCCCTGGCTGCCCAAGCCTTTATTTCCCCTGCCCCGTTACGCCTGCAGGGCTGGGTGAGAGAGAGAGCCGGGCTCTGGCCCCCTGAGCCCTGCAGGGCCGGTGGTGCCTGGGGGTAAGGGCGGGTCTGTCCCTGGGGAGCCCTGTGGGGCCAGGCCAGCTAAGGGAGGGGAGCCGGCTCTGTCACTGGCGAGCCCTGCAGGTCTGGGCTGGCTAAGGGAGGGGATCCTGGGGAGCCCTGTGGGGCTAGACTGGCTAAGGGAGGGGGAGCTGGGGTCTGTTCCAGGGAGCCCCGTGGGGCTGGGCTGGCTAAGGGAGGGGGAGCTGGGGTCTGTCACTGGCAAGCCCTGCGGGGCGGGGCAGGGCTGGCTAAGGGAGGGGAGCCCAGGGAGCCCTGCGGGGCTGGACCGGCTAAGGGAGGGAGGACCCTGGGGAGCCCCGTGGGGCCGGCCCGGCTGAGGGCGGGGGGGACCCGGGGTCTTTGCACCCGCAGCAGGTTCGGTGGCCGGGGTCCCGGCTTGTGCCCAAAGCCCCCGGCCAGGGCCGAGTTTGGGGACCCCGGACCGGGCCGGGGAAGAGCCGAGCCCCGCTGCAGCCGCGGGCCGGGTGGAGGGAACCGGCTCGTCGGCAGCGAGTCCCTGGCCGGGCCCGGGCTGCTCCTCCCCAGCGCTGGGCCGGGCGGTGTGAGCGGCTCCTCCCCCGTCCCCGCCCGCCTTCTTCCGGCCCCGGCCCCGGCCCCGGCCCCGGCCCCGGCCTAGCCCGGCGGAGGAAGCGCGGCGGTGCCGCGGGAGGCTCCGGCGAGCCCAGCCGAGCGGCGCGCAGAGCCCCGGGCCGCGCAGGGGGCATGGCCGCTGGGAGCGCTGCTCAGGTAGGCTCGGTTCCGCGCGGCTCGGCTCGGCTCGGTTCCGCGCGGCTCGGCTCGGTTCCGCTCGGCTCGGCTCCGTTCGGCTCGGCTCGGCTCGGGCAGCGCCGGTGGGCTCGGGGCGCCTGCTGGCGGGGGGCTCCCCTGCGGCACCTTCCCCTCCCCGCCCGGCTGCGGGGCCGGGGCCAGCGGCCGGGGACCGTTAGATCATCTAGTCCGAGCTCGGGTGCATCCCCTGGACACATCCCGGCGGGCCCGGCACAGCCAGTGCCCCCAGGGGCCGGGGCCAGGCTCCTGCCCTGTGCGTTTGGCTGCCCCCAGCGCCCGTTTCCAGTGCCGGGGGCCGGGGCCGGCGCCTGGGAGCCGCATCTCTGAGCCTCTGCCGGGTGAGCGCAGCGGGACTCCCGGAAATCGCCCCCCGCGCAGGCTCCCAGCCCTTGAAGGCTGGGCCAGGCTCTGGAGCTGCTGGAGGGGCAGGAAACGGTGCTGCAGACAGGGAGCCCCCCGGCATAGCCCCAGCCCTGGGCTACGGCCGCAGAAGGGGACGGTCCGTCAGGGCAGGAACGGGCCCAGCTCCGGCGACGGACCCGTTCTTCCATCCCCCCGGGGCGGGCTGGGGCGCGCAGGGGGTGTGGTGGCCTTTTCGCCCCCGACAGAGGTAGTCCCGTCAACCTGCCTTTTAAGGGTAGAGCCTCTGGGTGCCCAGCTGCTGGAGTCCCCTGGGGCCTCCAGGGTCGGGACATCCAGCCCTGCTCCCAGAACCCCCTGGACGTGGCGGCCACGGTCGGTTCGGATTGCGCATCGTGGAAAGCTCGGCACATGGCGCTGCACGACTCGTCACGGATAACGAAGGGATCCCACTGGCCGAGTTCGGAACGGCCCGAGTTCTCGGGGCTCTGCCTCTTCCCGGGGACCCGCGAATGTTCTTAAAACCGAGTTGTTGTGGCCGCTGCGTCTTTAGGATGCACAAAGGGGGTTTGGACGTTGTCATTCTGCTTGTTTGTGTATTGGAAGGAGGGGCTGGTCTCCCTGGGAGCCTCTGGCTGACCGGAGAGCGCCCTGAATGACTGTCCGTGTGGGGTGAGCGTAGTGTAATCAACCAGACAGACCTGCTAGACGGGGCATGAGCGGTGCCCTGCAAGTGAAGCCCGGCTAACGAAGGGGGGCAGTGACTGTTTAAAATGCGACGGAGTCTGTTTCTTTGTGGTGGCACCTGTTTAACTCCAATGCCCGAGGAAGACTGGAGAGAAAAGCTCTCTGAGCTAAAGTTTGGCTCGTCACCACCTGCCCTTCCAGGAGAGGCCACGTTTCTCAGTCCGCCCAAAGATCAAGGAAGAGGAGACTTGATATTCCTGATGTAGCTGTAAGGTAAAAAACAAGCAGACTCCCACCACAGTCCTGTTCTGTTCTGGTCTCTCTGGCCGTTATGCATCATGAGAAAGGGCGGAAGTCCAATGTTTTCGGCTTTGCAGATCACCTTTAAGTTTAGCCCAAGCGAGCCTGCTGCAAACTGGCTCCCCTGGGATCTCTCCCTCCTCTGCAGCTGCATGTTCTCATCGAGACACCAGCCGGGTGGGTCTGCGGGCTGGCTGGGTAGGTCTGAGTGCCAGCTGGGTAGATCAGGGGCTACTCTCAGCCTGGCACAGACCAGGGCTGGATGCGGTAATTGGCAGTATTATGGTGACACCCTAATGACCCTAGATCAGGGTCCCATTGTGGTGGGCTCTGGATATACCCAGAGTCAGAGACAGCCCCTGCCCTGTGGTGCTTACAGGCAAATCTAAATAACACAGATAAAGGTAGGGAGGAGGTAAGTGTTAACCTCCCATCTGGCCACTGGAGATACTAAGTGATGTATCCAGGGTCACACAGGGAGTCTGTGGCAGAACCAGGAACTGCCCCAGGTCCCCTGAGCGCCGGCCCACCACTGTGCCCACTACACCAGTCTTCCTGAGCAGTCACCCCACCCCGCATAGGACAAGCTCGGGACACCCCCAGGCTTGAAGCCACGTGGGACTGGTCAGCAGAAGATCAGAGACAAAACCTGTCTCGGGCAAGGTAAAGGAAGGTGACCCAACCGGCCATGGGGCCCTAGGCTGGGCGGTGAGTGGGGCAGCTTGGAGGATGTGACCATGAGGAAGGTGGATAAAGATGCCACTGAATCAGTAGGTCCTGAATGGGGACCCTTCTTGTGTTTCAGGCCCTGGTGTCATTTGAGGACGTGGCGGTCTATTTCTCCCCAGAGGAGTGGGGGGTGTTAGCTGAATGGCAGCAGGAGCTGTACCGGGTGGTGATGATGGAGAATTACGAGCTCATCGCCTCGCTGGGTAAGACTCAGGCCCTGTTAGAGTCTGTGAAAGGCCCTGGCCGGTGCCAAAGTGGGAATGGGATGAAATCCACCCTGAGGGAGACCCTCTAGCCCACAGGAGCCAGCTGGAGCTCGCACCTCTCGGGCAGCGAGCGAGCTCTGTGCATGGTCCAGACACGGCCCAGTCCCATGGTAGCCCTTTTCAAGGGAACATTTGAAATGCTGCAGGGCATCCAAATGTCTCTTCAGAAGAGCCTGGGAAACTGGCTGAACTGTTCTGCCTGGGAGCATGTCCCCTCCACGGGGCCCAGGGGCTGCAGGTACCTGCCCATCCCTCAGCAGCTGCCTCTCCCAGCAGGGATGAGGAATTCCAGCCTGCTCCAGGTACCGGTGGGCTGCACCTCGCAGGGGCGGTGCCCGTCCACACACTGCTGTTACGTATGGACGCAGCCCTGCGGGAGCTGGGCTCACCCCAGGCAGTAGCCCCCCATGTGTCCCTGCCCCAAGAGGTTTGCAGTCGGAATGAAGAGCCCCTGTGACAGCATCTCCCACTCACATCCGACGCGTTTGCAAATCACCTCTTTCTGCGGCGGACACAGGAAACCCAGACTGTGGGTCTCTCCCCGTGCCCAGGTTCTGCAGGCCCCAAACCGGAAATGATCTGTAAAATGGAGCGAGGGGAAGAGCCACACGCTGCAGCTCCCCAGGGGGAGAGGGACAGAGGAATCCTGGATGCCCCCAGCACAGGTGAGCGGCACCGATTCCCCTTCCCAGCAAACTGCTCAGAGACAAAAGAGCAGAAACTTGGTGCGACGTTCAGTCCCTGTCCCAGGTGGAGATGAGCAGAGGGGGACTCAGGCCCTGCGCTGGCTGATCAGTATCCCCAAGAGACGTTCATGCAGCAGTGGCCTGGGCGCGGCCCCTCTGCTAGGGCCAAGACGGGGCTGGGGGTAGAACTGCTTGTGCCAGCTCTCTGCTCCTCACGGCGGCTGTCTGCCCGCTCTGCGCTGCTAAGGGGCATCCCAGCCTCCAGCCCCCGATCTCCCTGGGCTCCTTGCTCTGCAATGAGATCCGCGGCAAGGCCGTTCCTGCAGGGAGATAGGGCACATGGTGCGGGAGCTCATCGGTCTACCATTCGTTCCTCCCGCCCTGCGGGCCAGTCCCGGTCGTGTTCCCGCCCGACGGGGAGTGTGCCGTGCCCTAGCACACGCACGCTAGCCTTGCCCAGGATCTCTGCCCGCATTGGCTGCACAGCGGGCACCGGCAGAGACACGGTGTCTCTATGGCCCGGCCCCTCCCAGCCTCACTCCACAGCGCGCCGCGGGGGCAGAGGTGTGGCTCGAGGCGCTGGGTGGGCCCGGGGCTGGTGGGAATGGGCAAAGGTGTGTGGCTCTGTGGCACCAGCAGAGCATCCGGCCTCCCCCAGCCCCTTCCCAGCGTGTAACTGCTTGGCTTGGTCTGTCCAACAGCTGGCTGGGGCAGGTGTGTCAAGGAGGAGCGGTCGGCGGAGGGCTGCAACGAGCAGTGGGCGGCGCCCACCTCGCTGGCCGGGGGAGCCGAGGGGTTTGTGCTGGAATATCCTGCCCTGTGGTGCGAGGTGAAGCCGAGGGAGCTGGCCGGAGACGCCCCCCAGCAGTCCCCGGAGTGGGAGGGAAGGGACGGCGCGTTCCTGAGCGGCCCGTTGGCCATGATCCACCCAGCGAGCGAGGGCCCCCTCATCTGCTGCGAGTGCGGGAAGAGCTTTGATGACGAGGCCTCGCTGAGCGCCCACCAGCGCCTGCACCCGGGCGCCGGGCCCCACGAGTGCCGGGCCTGCGGGAAGAGCTTCCGCCACCGCCGCAACCTGCTGACCCACAAGAAGCGGCGGGGCACGAGCCGGCACGCGTGCACCGAGTGCGGGAAGGGCTTCTGCCTCAAGGGCGACCTGCTGCGGCACCGGGCGGGGCACGCGGGCGAGGGCGGCCACGCCTGCAGCCTGTGCGGGGAGAGCTTCCGCCACCGGAGGAACCTGCTGGCCCACAGGAAGGAGCACGCCGGGGACACGCCCCACCGGTGCCCCGAGTGCGGGCAGAGCTTCGGCGACCCGGCCAGCCTGGCCCAGCACGAGGCGGCGCACCGCGAGGAGAGGCCCTTCGTGTGCGCCCGCTGCGAGCGCAGCTTCAGCTGGAAGGAGAGCCTGCTGATCCACCAGCGGAGCCACCCGCAGGAGCGCTCCCACAAGTGCGCCGACTGCGGCCGCAGCTTCAGCCGCAACGGCAACCTCCTCATGCACCAGCGGGTGCACACCGGGGAGCGGCCCTACGCCTGCCCCGAGTGCGACCGCGCCTTCTGCAACAAGGCCAACCTCATGGCCCACCGGAAGCTGCACCGGCGGTTCAAGCCGTACGCCTGCGCCCACTGCGGGAGGAGCTTCAGCTTCAAGACCAAGCTGCTCCTCCATCAGAGGGACCACGGGGACGAGCAGTAGCCCCCTGCCGCTCTGGCTGCTGGAGGCTGCAGCCGGGCCTGGCAGGCTGCCTGGCTCTGGTGTTGCTAAGGACCGGGGCTGAAACTCCCCCCGGGCAGAGGGCTGGGGCGAGGCCTAGGTGTTGCCTCAGCCTGGGGGTCCCCTGGGCCATGGAGCAAGACCCCTGCCTTTGCGGGGAAGCTCTGCTGTCTTGCAGAGGCCTGGTTAGGTCACTCTGGGGGGGTTCTGCCCTTGCTAAGGGTAGGGGGTGAAATTCACCCCAGGGCTGAGGGCTGGCGCGCATGCGGGACTCAAGCGGTGCCAAGGCCTTGCCAGCCAGCCCTCTCCCCGGGGGAATTTCACTGGTCGTCAGTATACTGCCGTGTGTCCTCATTGTAAGGCACCAGACTCGCCCTGGGCCTGGCTGCCCTGAGAGCTACATCCCCCTCCTCAAATGGCAGTTCCCCGGCCCGCCAATGGGCGTCCTGAGCCCCCCATAGTTACCTAACCCACCCATAGGCAGTGGTGGTCTTAGAGAGTCATAGCAGCGAAGGCCAGAAGAGATTGTTCTGACCATCCGGTCGGGCCTCCTGCTTCACCCAGGGCAGAGAATCTCACGCTGGGTCTCCTGCAGCCCCCTAAGAAGGACCATTGGGCAGTTTCTGAGAGAGGTCAGGGCACTAGCCGAAGCCTTGGGTTCATGTCCCTGCTCTGCTACAGATTTCTGTGTGGCCTTGTGCATGTCTCTTAGCCGCTCAGGGCCTCGCTGTCCCAGCCGTACAATGGTGATACCAGCCTGTCCTGCCCACGGGGGGTGGGGTGGGGATAAATGCAGTCATGCTTGTGAGACGCCTAGATACCACGGTGATGGTAGCCAGATAAATGGATGGATTGTCTGGTTGGCCCCCGGCATAGCCCGGGCTGTAGAAGTTCCCACGGTTGAGCGTGAGGCTCCTCTAGCTGCTGTTCCCAGTGTGACTGGTTTTTCCCATAGAGACGGTCCTGTGGGGCATTTCCCAGTGCGCTGGCTGCACTGGGCGGGACGCCCGCCCTGCTTGTTTCACCACAGCATCGAAGGGGTGCCCTGTACCTTGGTCCCTTCACATTATAACTGCGCCAGGATTTTGGAAATGCTCCGCAGCTCCAGAGCTGCGCAGGGCTGCCCCCCATCGCAGCAGAGGGGGGTGTGGGGAGGGTTCCCCGTGGGGCAGTGGGGAGAGACAGTGAAGTCTGTGCAGAGTTCAGGGCAGATATAATCCCTCCAGGCCGGGCTGCAGCGAGGTGACCCATGTTCCTAGTGCCCACCCTCCTCCAGGGAGAAACTGCACAGCATTGTGTGTGTCCTGACTGTGCGCCCCCCGAATGTGCAGAAGCAGCCATCTGCCTTCCAGACTCCCCCCCCCGGGGACGGCCCAGCGATGGGGACCAGCACTGCAAGTCAGGCGGAAATTGCTAGGGCAGTTCCCATTCTGCGGGGAGCCCATTCCTGGCAGGCTGCCATTTCTGCTGAGCAGCAGCGCAGTGAGTACCGAATCTGGGCCACCTCCATGGTGCTGGGGACACAAATTCCTCTTTCTTTCAATGGACAGAATGTCTTGGGGACCTCGTGTAAATCTGGCTGCAGACAGACCATTACCTGGGGATTTGCAGGTCCTGCCGAAAATAGAGAGTTATTCCTTGCTTGGGGCTCTCCGCAAAATGCTATCTGCAAACCCTCCCCTGGCTTGTCCATTCTGGTCTTGTCATGTCAGCCTAAGGAGATACTTCCCACAATGCACAGTCAACCTGTGGAACTCCTTGCCAAGGGATGTTGTAAACGCCAAGACTATAACGGTTCAAAAAAAGAACTAGACCAGTTCCTGGAGGATTGGTCTATCAATGGCTATTAGCCAAGATGGTCAGGGACGCAGCACCATGCTCCGAGTGTCCCTAAACCTCCATCTGTCAGCAGTTGGGAGTGGACGCCAAGGGATGGATCACTTAATAAACCGCCCTGTTCTGTTCATTCCCTCTGAAGCACCTGGCATCGGCCACTGTTGGAAGACAGGATCCTGGGCTAGATGGACCATTGGTCTGACCCGGCATGGCCGTTTTGATGTCATCCCCTGTCCCTTCTGACCCATCGATGATGCCAGCTTTGACTGCCTACTTGTCTGCTTCTCTGCTGTTCTCGCCTTGGCCTCCTACACGACTGCGACCCCCTCCCTGGACTGATCTCTGAGACCACTCCCATCCCGCCTCCCCCCCCTGCATGTCCCTCCTCCAGGCCGGGTCATGTCTCCAGGACCTTGGCCAGCTAACAGTGGTGAGGGGGCGGGGGCAGTTGGGTATAGTCGATGTGTATTTATTCAGTTCCCCACCCTTCGTATGTTTACATGGTGCCCTGAGCTGTCAGCTCCTTGGAGCTGGGCCTGCGGCTCCCTGTCCATGTAGGTGATGCCTGGCAGGCTGTGGGCCCTGCAGTAACCCAGATACTGCATTATAACAACTGCAGGGGCTCTGGCCACATGTCCTGGCCAGAGCTGAGCCTGTCGGGCTGGTGGCAAGGGGTACATCTCCACGGGCCCAGTGTTGGTACGGTGGCTATTTCCTGTTACTGGGTGAGCTCAGGGTAAGGAATAAAGATATCGTGAGTCAGGATCAGGTGTTGTACAGGTGATATCGGATTATTGGTTTCAAGATTCTTGGTTTCAAGAGCTCAAGTCAAACCATCAGTGATGAACTTTTCCTGGGAAACTCACTCAGCAGCTTCCTTCCACCTGCCCTTTATGTCAGACCTCTTATTCCCCTGGGGATGTTTAATTCATTAGGAATTGGCCCCTCTGCTTCGCAGGTTAACGGCAACCCTCTCCGGGTGCTAGAACTCCCTTCTGGAGAGCCCCCGACTCCTGCCTGAGACCTAGGGTGACTATGCTTCCCTCTGCTGAACACGGGACACCCGGTAAAATTACTCGTATTCAAGCGAGTTCAATGGCAATCGATCAGAACTATGCAGAACAAACGTTCACATTACCATCAAGTTGACTGAGCCCGTTAAAATTTACCTTCTTCTCTTTAAGGCTTTAGGGTTCACACGGGAGGGGTGCCCCCCCACACACACACAGAGGGAGAAGTGACACATACACTCCCGTACACCTCTCTCACAGGGTGCGCGGGAGATGTGTGACCAACCAACCCGACCATCCCTGCCTGGTGCTCTCTGCCCTCCATGCCTGCCTGCCTCTCCTGGTTCCTGACACTGTATCTTCCCAAGGCAAGGTGTGTGTGTGGGGGGACAACACACAGGGTCACATGCCCCTCTCCCCCCACCCCCTCCATTTCTGCCAGGGTTCACACCAGAATGTGGCCAGCAGCAGCGTTTTGGGGAGGGAAGGGATGGGAGCTGCCTACAGCTGTGGGGGGGGGTGAGGGGGGGGAAAGGGATGACCAGGCCCATGTCTTTGGAGAGCTCATCTCTTCTCCCCCCGCCTTCCTGCCCCACACAGTGTCAAAAGGCAGCTAGCACCTGCAGGCTGCTGCTGGCCACGGACATAACCCAGTGCCTCCTGTCCCCTGGCTACAGCGCGGGCAGGAAGGGGTTAAGCCCTAAGGAACCTGGCCAGGTGGCTCAGCAGGGGAGGGTGCCTAGGGGACGGGGCGGCCCCATGCTCCCTGGGGGCAGGACCTAGGCTGGAGGCCTGGGGGGTGAAGATGATGCTAAGCCCCTATCTGTTGTGGAGCCTGCAGGTTCGGTGTGTGAACAGGCTGGAAATTGCCCCCTCCCCCCGAGCTTAGCTGCAGGGCGGGGAGGCTTCCCCATGCCAGCGCTGTGCGGGGCTTTGGCACATGCAGGATTCGGCTCCTCCTGGCCAGTGCCCCGGGCTGGAGGGTCTTGGGCGATCCTGGGGTGCCGGCCCAGCCAGAGGCAGTGGGGAAAGGAAGGAGCCTGCCGGCCAGGTTGTGATGAGCTGAGCTCTCCACTGGGGCTGGGAATGGGACATGCCCTGCTGGGGCGGGGGGGGGGGGATATGGAGGAGCAGTGGGATTGAGGGTGTGTGTGAAGGGGCAAAGCAGGGAGAGGACGGTGAGGGGGGAGCACGTAAAGGGCCGATGGGTGGGCAGCAGAGGCGACGCGTAACTGGCTGCTGCCTGGCGCCTGCCCGCACTCACCACCCACCGCAGCTCACAGCCAGTGCCAGCTGGAAACGGGCCGGGGGCGGGGTCCTACTGGCCGAGAGCCGGCACGCGGCGGGGGGGAGCGGCTGGCCCCTCATGCTGCAGCTTGGCCCCGCCACCAGCCTGGCACACCCACCCCCCTTGTCGGCCACGGGACTCCCCACTCACTCCTGGTGGGTGGCAGCTGGGGAGCAGGGTCCCGGCCAGCAGCAGGACCTGCCAGTACTGATCGGGGGAGACAGAAAATACGGGACAATTTGCCTGTTTTTAAGAAAAAGTCGGGACCCCTGCAGGAGGGCTTAAATACGGGACTGTCCCTTTAAAACCGGGACGTCTGGTCACCCTGCTGACAGCTGCTGCTGGTCCAACTCCTCTCTGTGGCTCACTGAGGAGCCGGGTGGGGGGCTGACTGCATCTCGCGGCTGAGAGGCCAGCTGCCCCACCATCCCCGGGTGGCTGGATTCCCTCCGGCGTCCTGCCGCGGAGCTGGCTGCTCCCCAGCCCTGGTGCTCTTCGGCAGGACAGGCCCCCTTGGGCCAGAGGAATCTCGGGGCCGCTCAGATTCCCTGGGAAGCAGAGCCAGCGCCTGGCTGTCGGTGCCTTTCTAGCGCTGCCCTTCTGAGGAGCCAGCGGGTTACAGCGAGAGAGAAAGAGGCTTCAGGACGCCTGGCTGCTGAGCCGTGTCCCCAGGGCAACGCAGAGCCGCTCGGGGGGCGTTAGAGCGAGTTGTCTCTGCACGCCGCAGGGCTCTCGGCGGAGACTTGGTAAGAGCCAGAAAACCAGATCTCCAGCCCTGGCCAGAACGCAAGTGCTACTAGTCAGTGCAACCCCCCCCCGGCATCAACGCAACGGTGAGACGGGCCCGGATTCGCGCAGGGAATTTCAGACGCACGCCGCCCTTCGCGTCCGGCTCGGACGTCTGCCCTGTGTTGGGGCTGTGCAGGATCCTACGCTGCAGGACGGGGGAGCAGCAGGCTGAGCCCAGAGCAGATCAGCAGGGAGGGAAGGCTGCAGAGGGCCTGCCAGGCAGGGACAGGGCAGGAAGCTTGCGTCTGATTTCAGGGCCTGAAGGGGCCATTACGAATGATCGTCGGACCTGCATGGCACAGGCCCCAGAACCTCACCCAGCAATACCCGTGCATCGAGGCCAGCAGCTCGGGGTTGAGCTAGTGGTTAGAAAGCAAGTCAGGTTTTGTCTACACAGCGTTTAGCGACACGGCCAGGCAGTGTAAACGCTGTTGGTTGGCGATACTTCCACCCCCTACGAGCAGGGTTCGTGTTGGCCACAGGAGAGCGCTCCTGCTGACAACCAGCTGGTCACTGCCACTTGCCGCGGCAAAACTTTTGTCTTTCGGGGGGAGCAGGGGGAACATTTTAAAGCACCTGTTAAGGTTCAGTTGGCAGTGTAGACAAAGCCTAATAAGTCTCTACTGAAAGGCTCCAAGCGATGGGGACTCCAGCACACCCCTACCCATGCTGGGCCAATGACTAGCTGCCCTGGCTATTAAACGTTTGCATCTTATTGCCCGTTGGAATTCAGTGATTCCAGCGGAGAGACGCAGCGAGGGCGTGATACGGGCAGAGCGGCTGGCTGGGGGATGAGCTCGCTGCTGTGTTTCCGTGCTCGAAGCTGTGTTCTCTTGCCATACAGGGCTTGCCAGGCCAGCACCATCAGAGCCAACTGCCAAGTGGAAACGTTCGCAGCCCCAGGAGGGCCCCATGCTGTGGACCAGTGGTCTGATGATCCATTTCTCAACTGTCAGTTCTTCTTCCACCACTGGTGGCTAAGGAAACAGCCAGTTCTGCTGGGTGGCTGGCCAGGTGTGAATCAGTTGGCACATAACCCTCCAGAGACTAACGCTACGCTAGTGATTTCCTGTTCTCTAGAGGGGCTGGTTGTGATCAGTTCCCACTCACGGCTTACAGAGCTCAGGGAGGTCTCCGTAGTTAGACACGTTGGGAAATTATTCATCAGCTTTCAAATAGCAGCCGCCCCAGTCAGCATGAAAACCTCGGAAGGGAGGAGAGAGCTGAGCCTTGAGCTGGCATCAGTGTCCCGGGTACCACAAACCACTGGCAGCTCTTCTTGCCACGAGCAGTGGCCCAGGCTTGCTCCCGCCCGGCAGAGTCCACGTGTAACACAATTCTCCGGGGATGGTTGTCCCTGGTAAATGGTGGAGCTTTATAAAGTCACTCTGGAAGCAGACTGAAAAACACTGGGGCTTACTCTGCTGCCCCGTCTCACTGGGTAGCACCTTGCAGCCCGACTAGCCCCAAAGCGCCAGCGACGAGCAGGAATTGGGCAACACAATGGTACGTGGCCATAGCAGGATGTAAGACCTAAGGCCTTGTCATACAGGTCTGGTCTGAGGCAGGCCCCACTCACAGAGTCTGGCAAGAACAGGGCGGACATTGCAGAAACACACATTGCTAAGAAGTCACCGAGTACTTACGCAAACACATCCCAAAACAACAACAAAAGTAAAAACTGAAGAATCTTGCACTTAATGGCCATGGTAGTCATATGGCTGAAACAAAATGCCACAATGCTGGCCAGTATAGCCGGGATGTGGTCGTTGGGCAGTTCGCCAGCTGCCTGCGCCGGGCCGGGGTGGCACACAGAGGGGACACCCGCACGCAGCCCAACACCTAACCACAGGGACCTGGGGCAATGGCCTACCAAGCGCCCAGTGCAGGCGGGGCCTCATGTGCATCTGCCTGGCTCCGTCAGAGGCCATGTGGATGGGCCGCTGAGGCTGGGGGTAAAGGTCAGCCCGAAACCGGCCAGGTGCGTGGTACTTGCTCTGCCAAGAGGGAGCGGAGGGCTCTGGAGCGGGCTGCGGCGTGCGCTCGGCGGAGCCTTTGGGGCAGCACGACGCTCCCACACTCACCCCTCGCTACGTAACTTAAAGCTGCTTTGGAGCCGCTCTGGCCCCGCTGGGGAGAGCCTGCTGGCGGGCTTGGGCTCCTGTGGCCACCTTGACTTTCCCTTGCATGTGCCCAGCTGCTGTGCGGGTCCGCAGAGGCCACTTATCTTCACTGAAACCAAATTAGACTGAGAACCGAGGCACGCACTGCGCCCAGGGAGGGCGAGGACCCATGGGTGCACACTGCCAAGGGACGTGGGGGATTCTCCGGCTCGTGGCTGCCCGTCTGGGAGGTGCCTTCGCCAGCACACGTTACTGGGCTCCGTACAGGTGACCCTGGCCTGGGCTGGACAGGCGGGCGGACGGGATGAGCTCATGGTCTCTTCTGGCTTTAATCTCAACCAATGACTGGCCGCTGCTTAGGGCAAATCACACTCCTTTCGCGAGGCAGTTGTGCACCTCACACCTTTTGCAGCAGCTTCACGCCCTAGGATGGGAGGAGCTGGTTCAAAGGTTACAAACGCTGCCTTCTCCTGCTGCGGCCTCATCCCCGCTCCAACTTCCCCCCCTTGTGATTTAGACATTTTTAAGATGGTTTAAATTGTTCCTGACCACCAGCATTCCAAACCCAAATCCGGCGGGCAGCAGAGGGTGATGCGGGGCCGCTGGGCAGCGGGCAAGGAGAAGGGGCCCGCCCTGAGAGCTGGTGGTTCTCAGGGTGGCTGGAGGGTTCGTGACCATGAGCACCGGAGCAGGGCCGACATGAAGTTGGAGCCTTGGTCTGTCAAGACTTTCTTGGGGGACCCCACTCGGCTGAAAATGGTCAGGAGCGCATCGGCCACGGTGTCTGCTTCAATGGAAGCTAAGGGCACTGCCTCGGGGTAGCGGGTGGCGAAATCTACCACCACCAGAATGAAAAGGAGGACTTGTGGCACCTTAGAGACTAACCAATTTATTAGAGCATAAGCTTTCGTGAGCTACAGCTCACTTCTTCAGATGCATATCGATATGCATCTGAAGAAGTGAGCTGTAGCTCACGAAAGCTTATGCTCTAATAAATTGGTTAGTCTCTAAGGTGCCACAAGTCCTCCTTTTCTTTTTGCGAATACAGACTAACACGGCTGTTACTCTGACACCACCAGAATGTATTTCTTCCCTGACCGAGTCATCTTGCTGAGAGGCCCCACGATGTCCATAGCCACCTTCTGGAAAGTCTCCTCTATGTTGGGCAAAGGTCTCAAAGCCGCTTTCCCCTTGTCCCGGGCCTTCCCCACCCTCTGACAGGGGTCGCAGGATCGGCAATACTGCTGGACCGTGGTAAAGACCCCGGGCTAGTAAAAGTTCTGTAGCAACCTCTGCCGGGTGCGCCGGATTCCCTGGTGCCCTGCGAGGGGGATGTCATGGGCCAGGTACAGTAGCTTGCAGCGATACTTCTGGGGGACCACCAGCTGCCTCCTGATCCCACAGGACTCCACTTCCCCTGAGGGAGCCCATTCTCGGTACAGGAACCCCTTCTCCCACAGGAACCTCTCCTGGCAGCCTCTCCTCATGGTCCGTCCCACACTGAGGTCGGCCAGGTCCCTGAGCTTCCGCAAGGAGGGATCTTTCCTCAACTCGGCCTGGAACTCAGCGGCTGGGGCAGGGATGGGGACCTGTTCCCTCTCGCTGGCCAGGTCTGAGGCCTCCGCCTCTCTGAGCCGTGCCCCTCGGCGCTCCCTCCCCACCAGGGTAGGGTCCTGGACCTCCGGTGTGGTACCCTCCCCAAGGTCAGGGTGCAGTGCCCCTCGCCGGCTCTAGCTACGGGTCACAACCAGGGCGGTCTGGGGCTTGCTTGGCCAGTCCTCTAGGTCTCCCCCCATCAAAACTTCAGTGGGCAAATGGTGGTGTACCCCCACATCCTTGGGGCCCTCCTTGGCCCCCCATTTCAGGTGTACCCTTGCCACGGGCATCTTAAATGGGGTCCCGCCCACCCCTGTCAGGGTCAGGTATGTGTTGGGCATCACCCGATGTGGGGCCACCACCTCGGGCCAGGCCAGCGTCACCTCCGCGCCCGTATCCCAGTATCCACTGACCTTCCTCCCATCCACCTCCGGGGGAACAAGGCACTCTCTCCGGAGGGACAGCCCCGCGCCCACCCTGTAAACCGAGCACCCTGAGTCCAGAGCCTCCAGCCCTCTGGCGGAGCTGGCCTGGGGTACTCTTCCCTCCTGTGCAAGTGGTAAACTGGTAGCCCCCCTTTCTTGGGTCGTCTGCCCCTCATCCAGCTGGGTCCCTACCCAGTTAACCCTGGGTAGGTTGGGTCTGTTCAGTCTGTCCCTGAGCCCGGGGCACTGGGTCCGTACGTGGCCTCTCTGGCCACAGTGATAGCAGCTCAGGTCACGTTGGTCCCCTCGAGCGGGTCGGAGGGGCCCGACGCCAGGCGTTCCCCTTGGGAGGGGGTTCTCCCTATTTCCCCGCTGGGAGGCCCCATGGTGACTCTCTCTGCATCGGGGGGGGGCCTGTTCTTTTGGGACTCCTCCCGGCTACCCCGTGACCGACTGTTCACAAACTCGTCGGCCAGCTGCCCTGCGTGCTGGGGGTTCTCGAGCTGTTTGTCCACCAACCACAGCCTCAGGTCGGACGGGCACTGATCATACAGTTGCTCCAGTACGATTAGGTCCAGCAGGTCCTCTTTAGCTCGGGCCCCAGCTGTCCACTTGCGGGCATACCCCTGCATCCGGTTGACCAGTTGTAGGTAGGTGACCTCAGGCGTTTTACGCTGACTCCGGAACCTTCTCCGGTACATCTCGGGGATCAGCCCAAACTCACGGAGCAGGGCCTGTTTGAACAGTTCATAGTCCCCTGCCTCCGGCCCTGTCATTCGGCTGTACACCTCCACGGCTTTGGGGTCCAGTAAGGGGGTGAGGAACTGGAGCCTGTCTGCAGGGTCAACCCTGTGCATCTCGCAGGCATTCTCAAAGGCCGTCAGGAAGCTATCTATGTCCTCCCCCTCCTTACGCTGGGCCAGGAAGCACTTATCAAAGCTCCTTGTAGTCTTGGGTCCCCCCTCACGCACCGCAGCCGGGGCCCCACTGCTCCTCAGCCTGGCCAGCTCCAGTTCGTGCTGTCTTTGTTTCTCCTTCTCCTGACGTTCCCTCTCCTTCTCCTGACGCTCACGTTGACATTGTTTCTCCTCCTCCTGCTCATGTTGACGTTGTTTTTCATGATCCTCCAGCTCCCCCATTTTCATCTCCCTCTCCCATTCCAGCCGCATTGGCTCCAGGGATGCGGAGCTCCACCAGGAGGATCCCCTGCTGGCTGCTGGGGTCAGGGTGACCTCGGTATTCGCTGGGCTTCCCCCAACCCCTCCCCCAGGCCTAGGTAGGAAGGGTCTCGGGATGTCCTGGGCAGCAGTCTGACCCCTCCCAGCCCGGTCAGGCCCCAGGGCCCCCGCTGTGTCCGCCGGGCGGCTTCCCTCAGGGACAGGGATCGGGTCATCCAAGCGATCCCTCTCCTCCAGCTGGGCAATCAGCTGTTCCTTGGTGGACCTCCTGATGCGCAGCCCCCTCTGCCTGCACAGCTCCACCAGGTCGCTCTTAAGGTGTTTAGTGTACATCTCCCTGCTGGCCACTCGCAGGCCGGGCAGCTTTCCACGGTATCCAGGAAAAACCCCTCGTGTGCCAGTCCTTCTTGAGGTCACCACCTCTTTGCCAGGGTTGAGCTGCAGACTCCTCCGCCCCTGGGACCGCTCGTTGCAATGCCCCGGGGGATCCTGTTACTGCAAAATCCTTCTCTCTGGTCACACACTTCCAGGGGTTAACCGCCCCCTGAAACCGTCTCTCTCTGAATCTTCAGCACGCCTGGTCCCCGTCAATCCCCCTTCGTTTTACTGTTCCCCAGTCACTTACTGCAGGAAGCGCCGTTCACGGGGTGCAGTACATCCCACCGCTGCCACCAGTTGTCACGGAGTGTGGGGGAGTCCAGGCCCTGCACCCCTCTTCCTGGGATTCACTGAGACTCTCAGCCAGCCAGTAAAACAGAAGGTTTATTGGACAACAGGAACACAGCCCCCAACAGAGCTTGTGGGTACAACCAGAACCCCTCAATCACGTCCTTCTGGGGGAGCAGGGAGCTTAGACCCCAGCCCTGGGGTTCCCTGTGTTCCTCCACCCAGCCCCAAAATGAAACTAACCCCCCTGCCCCCATCAGGCTCCCTCCTGCAGCCTGTCTTCACATTCCCGGGCAGAGGTGTCACCTCCCCCTCCCCCTCCTGGCTCAGGTGACAGGTTCTCAGGTCTCCCATCCCCAGGGCACATTCCCAGGTCAACACTCCCCCCTCCCTGCTGCGTCACATCCTCACACCTGGCTCACAGGCAGCGGAGGGAGGTGATCTCGCTGAGTCCGACCGGCCCTGTCCCAGGCGCTCTGTGGGACTGTGGGCAGACGGGGCGGCCCCGCGGCCCGGAGAGGCAGAGACATACACTGTGCAGCCTGAGGGAGCGGCCTGCGATGGCTCACGTCGGCCAGCCCATCGCTCCTTAGCGCCAATTCCCAGCGTGGGGAGCCGCCCAGCCTTTGGGACCCGGGTGCCTTGGCAGAACTGAAGGTGCACGTGGGTTTGTGGAGGAAGGGGATTCGTTTGTCACGTGCTTGGAAGATGCAAAGTGCTGAATCCGCGCGAAGTGTCCTTATGAAACAGCTGCGGGCCAGCCCAGTCCGGCCATGTGTTTTTAATGGCCCCTGCTCCCTAGCATCTAGGCACCATGCGCTCAACTCAGAACCCTGAGGAAGGGCCGCGTCCTCCATCCCTGCAGCCACACAGCCCCGAGAGGGGGCACAAGACAGCTCGTCCCTGAGCAGAGAGACCGCGAAACTCCAGCTCCTTCTGCTCGCTGCCGGGCTGTCCCACCAAACACGCAGCCCAGCTCCCCAGCGTCTCGCTCGGCACCTACAAGGGCCGCTGCGAGGTCAGCCCCTGGGGTGCGGCGTGGAGAGAGGTCACCTCTCGTGGCCTGACTTGAAGGGATGCTGAGCACCCGTCGCTCCCAGGGGCTGCAACGGGTGGTGGGTGCTCTGCACGTCTGAAAGTCAGGACTGCAACATCAGCATGGTGTTGTCCACAGCAGGGCTCTCTGTCTGTCTGTCTGTCTGTGGAAACGAGGCGAAATCGACCAACAGGGGGACTGGGTCCACCTGGTCTCTGCAGACGAGCACCAACGGCATGAGGCCGACCTGGGCAAGGCTCGAGAGTCGTTACGCTTGGCACAGGGTTAACAGAGGAGCCAGGATGCAAACTCCCTCCTGGGTATTTTGCTTTTGCTCTCTCTCTCACATGCACCCCCAATCTCTCTCCCCCTCTGTCTCACACCCCCACTCTCTCCCTCTCTCTCTCTCACATGCACCCCACTCTCTCCCCCTCTCTCTCTCACACGCACCCCCACTCTCTCCCCCTCTCTCTCTCACGCACCCCCACTCTCTCCCCCTCTCTCTCACACACCCCCACTCTTTCTTTCTCTCCCTCTCTGACACGCACCCCCCCCCTCACATGCACCCCCCACTCTCTCTTTATATCTATCTCTCTCTCACATGCACCCCCACTCTCTCCCCCTCTCTCTCACACACCCCCACTCTCTCTCCCTCTCTCTCTCACATGCACCCCCCACTCTCTCTCCCCTCTCTCTCACACACCCCCACTCTCTCCCCCCCTCTCTCTCACATGCACCCCCACTCTCTCCCCCTCTCTCTCACACACGCACCCCCCACTCTCTCCCACTCTCTCTCACACACCCCACTCTCTCCCCCTCTCTCTCACATGCACCCCACTCTCTCTTTATATCTCTCTCTCTCTCACCCACACCCATTCTCTCTCTCTCCCTCGCTCTCTCACACACCCCTACTCTCTCTCTCTCACACCCCCCCACACTCTCTCTCTCTCTCTCTCAGACACACACACGTGCTCTCTCTTTCTCTCTCTCTCTCTAATGCCTGAGACAACGACTTTTTAAACTGAATTTTGCCCCAGATGTAAAGAGGAGTCTGCCAGGCTCCGGATCAATGGTTCATCCAGACACACCCAGTGGGCCAGCCTTAGGCTGACCAGATGCCCGATTTTACAGGGACCGTCCCGATATTCGGGACATTGTCTTATGTAGGTGCCTATTACCCCCCACCCTGCCCCAATCCTATCGGGCACCCGAGCCAGGCTGCATGACGCGTGTGACCTGCAGAGGCTCACGGCGTCCCATAGCATACGTGGAAGTTCGTTGCCTGTCTGGCCATGTAAGTTCAGCATGATTGGGACGTTCAGAGGGGATGCCACCAGCTGACCTAACAAATGTTTTTCGTGCTGGCAACAGAGTAGAAATCCCCGACCAGGCGTAAGTGACCCTGCGCCAATTCCAGAGGGTGGCGCGTGTGATCGGGTTGCCAGCTGGTGGGTGGCCGGAGCAGACCTTCCACCTGTCCCGCTTTGACGCTCAACCCTCCCGCCCCCATTAACGGGCAGTTGGCTCCCGCCCCCCGCCACTCCCTCTTCCCCCCGACTGAGAGCCCCCCCAACTGAGGGTTGTTGCGACCTGGTGCGGGGGCTGCAGTGCCGGATTTGGCCAAGACGTTCCTCCATCTCCGGCGGGGTGGACGGGCCAAACCTGAGTGGCGCTGCACCCCACTTTAGCCCCTTTAAATGGTGGGAGGGATGCTGTAGCGGAGAGGGGAAAACTCCCCATTAGTGATGGTTACCAGAGGTTCGTCCCACCCGGCTGGGGGGCCAGGAGCATGTTGGGAAGTGGCTCTGTTCCTTGGGGGGCCGTCGTGATTTATCTGCGGCTGACAGCACTTGCTGTAACTCTTGCCGCTGGAGCCGGCGTGTCCTGGCCCCGTCGTGTGACGTGGGGATGCACGAACGTGCCCCTGCCTGGCGTCAAGGCTGGTGCGTGTCACACTCTTGTGCCAGTGGCTGTCCCCGTCCCCTCTCACATGACGCTGCCGCTTGCTTTGCTTTCGCTCAGCCCCGCACGCACCGGGGCCGTACGGAGGCCGCTCCGGCTGGAGGGGTTTTCCATGGAACAAGGCGGGAGGCTAGCTCTCTTCCCAGGCTGCCCCCTGGCCCCCCTGCTGCCTCCGGAGCCGTCTGCTGCTCCCATCCAGCAGGACGTGGGCCTCTGGCACTTCCCCAGCTCTCCCCTGGGTGTCACGGCAGTGCCGGGCGCTCAGCCCACCGGGCTCTCAGCCTCTTCCCTACTGGGGGGCTCTCTGGCGCGAGGCCTGCTCTGGCTCCCCGGTCAGCCTCCTGGGGGTCCCGCTTTGGCCAGCTGCTGGGTGAGGCAGGGCTGGGCTCTGAGTCTCTCCCCTTTCCCTGCCAGCCCGTTTGTGTCTCTGACCCCTCCATGCCTCCTCTCACAGGAACAAAGGACTGAAAGGGCCCCTGCCTCGGGAGGCCACTGCAGCATCCCCTCCTGTTCAGGGTCCCCCATACAGCCAGCTAGGTTTCTTGCCCCCGCTACTCCCAGAGCCTTTCATGCTTTGTGTGTACATAATAAGATCTTCTACACTTTCCACTGAATGCATCCGATGAAGTGAGCTGTAGCTCACGAAAGCTCATGCTCAAATAAATTGGTTAGTCTCTAAGGTGCCACAAGTCCTCCTTTTCTTTTTGCGAATACAGACTAACACGGCTGTTACTCTGAAAGCTCCCCTGATTGATGGTTAGAAACCTTCTTCTCATTTCCAGCCTGAACTCACCCCTATTTATTCTGGTGCTAGCCTCCTCTTGGAGCGTCATCAGCTTTTCTCCAAGCCAAGCTCCCAGTCTCCTCGCGGTCTCTCTACGCCCCCAGCCCGTCTCTGCAGCTGTCCCAGTTTGGATTCCTCTTTTCTGAACACGGGTGACCAGAAAAGCATGCAGCACTGTCAAGGTTCCTTCCCCACACTGAACTCTAGGGTACAGATGTGGGGACCTGCATGAGAGACCCCCTATGCTTATTCTTACCAGCTTAGGTTAAAACTTCCCCAAGGTACAGACTTTGCCTTTTCCTTGAACCCTATGCTACCACCACCAAGCGTGTTAAACAAAGACCAGGGAAAGAGACCACTTGGAGACGTCTTCCCCCAAAATATCCCCCCAAGCCCTACACCCTCTTTCCTGGAGAAGCCTTGATAAGAATCCTCACCAATTGGTACAGGTGAACACAGACCCAAACCCTTGGATCTTAAGAACAATGAAAAAGCAAGCAGGTTCTTAAAAGAAGAATTTTAATTAAAGAAAAGGTAAAAGAATCACCCCTGTAAAATCAGGATGGTAAATACCTTACAGGGTAATCCTATTCAAAACATAGAGAATCCCTCTAGGCAAAACCTTAAGTTACAAAAAGACACAAAAACAGGACTATACATTCCCTCCAGCACAGCTTATTTTACCAGCCATTAAACAAAAGGAAATCTAATGCATTTCTAGCTAGATGACTTACTAACTTAACAGGAGCTGTAAGGCTGCATTCCTGATCTGTTCCCAGCAAAAGCATCACACAGACAGACCAACCCTTTGTTCTCCCCCCGCCACTCCAGATTTGAAAGTATCTTGTCCCCTGATTGGTCATTTTGGGTCAGGTGCCAGCGAGGTTCTCCTAGCTTCTTAAGCCTTTACAGGTGAAAGGGTTTTGCCTCTGGCCAGGAGGGATTTTATAGCCCTGTATACGGACAGGTGGTGACCCTTCCCTTTCTGTCTAGGACAAGCCCTCACCAGTGCCTTGTAGAATGGCAGTTACACTTCTCCATCTCTACGGGAACTGCCAGGCCTGATGCATCCTAGGATCGCCTTTGCCGTTTGGACAGCTACATCACACTGGTGGCTCAGAGTCATCCTGGGATGGACTGATAGACAGAGCCACAGGTTCATCGATCACGAGGCCAGAAGGATCCATTGTGATCATCTCGTCTGAATTCCTGTATAGCTCAGACCAAGGAGCTACCTCAAAGTAATTCCTAGAGCAGAGCTTTTAGGAAAACATCCAGTCTTGATTTGAAAACCGTCAGAGATGGAGAATCCACCAGGACCCTTGGTAAATTCTTCCTGTGGTTAATTACCCTCACTGATAAAAAGGTACGCCTTATTTCCAGTCTGACTGTAATCAAGTCACCCGTAGCCTTCTCTTTCTTAAGCTAAATAGACTGAGCTCCTTGAGTCTATCACGATAACCATTCTTGTGGCTCTTCTCTGAACCATCTTCAATTTATCAACATCCAGGTCTTTCTTCTCCCCTGTTGTTTGCAAGTGATGAACCCCCAGCTTGTAGCAGAAATTTTTATTAGTCCTCCTAAGTGCATGAATTTGCACTTTGTACTTTTTAAATTTCATCCCGTTTCCGGAACTCCAGTCCCCAGGGTCACCCAGTTCTTTCTGGGTGATATTCTGATCCTCCTCCGCGGTGACGATGCCTCGCAGCTCTGTGTCGTCAGCACATTTCATTAGCACGCTCCTGCTTTGTGCCAAGGTCATTAATGAAAATATTAAATAAGAGCTCCCCCAGTCAGAGAGACAGGGAAGGAGAAGATGAGAGCAGGCGATGGGAAGGGATGGAGAAGGACCATAGATGCCATGGCAGGAGCTATTGGGACTTAAAAAAACGCACATCGCTTTTCTCCTGGCAGGTTGCCTTTAAAACTGCGTTAAGCTAGAATGGGTTGCGGTGTGAACAGTGCACAGACTAGGCCAACACATCCCAGATCCACCGTGGAAGAGGATCCTCTCAGAGATCTGCAGAGCATTCGTCTGTACCTGGGACCCGATCCTGCCATCGGATCCATGCGCTGTCCACACTGAGCCCTTCAACCCTGTGGCTGAGGCAGATTTTAAGCAAGTGCTCAGCTAGGTCAGGAGGAGGGCTGGAGTTTAGCAAAAGACTCTAAAGAAGGAGAGAGAGAGGAGGGGAGACGACACGTAAAGGGGAGACTTGGCGAGTGGGTTTCAAATGTGCATTAATCTGGTGAATCACTTTTGATCACGAATAGCTCCTCTGGGGCCCTCGTTTTCCTATTTCTGCACGAGTTCTTACAGCCCCCCCCCCCGCAGCGTCTGAGCACTGGGTCTCTCTGTGAACCGCCTGGCACACCACTGGGACGACACAGGGACTGCCTAATAACTGTCCTGACGCCTCTGCTCTCCACCCATTACAGTTCACTGACTCCGGAGTCTATTTCTAGTAATGCCGCCAGACGGCATTACTCTGCACCGCCTCCCGTTCTTATATTCCTGGGCCCAGCCTCTCTCTTCTCCCCTGTGACAGTTCCCATCGCACGCTCGTCCTCCCCAAATCCCTGTCTCTCCAGCCCTCCATTCTCTGCATCATGACGGCATCACCCGCTCGCAGGTCTACGCCCCAGGACGTACGCTCGTCTTAGGGTTGACTATGGGTATTGCAGTAGCATCTGTCACCACGCAGGGCCACTGCACCCTGTATTTCCTCTCAGTGGTTCAGCAAGGGCACCCATTCTGAGACTTCCAGCCTCCTATCTGTCACCTGTCTTGGGTGGAGACTTGTGTCTCTCTCCCTCCTGCCTGCCGTATTCCAGTTCACTGAGCAGTTCCCTGCCCTCGCTGTCTTATTCCCAGCAACAGACAGTCTGCCAGGCGGGTCTCCTTGCTCTTCAGAGATTAGTCACAGTACAAGTGCCCAGGGTTAAGCAACCACACAGCCTTCTCTATGCAAACATTCATTCTTAGGTCAAAAGCATTACAGAGAAAGCATGTGACAAACAATAAAAGAACCTACACACATTCTAGTGAGCTTACCAGTGATCACACCCCTCACCCCAACAAGGGCTCTGGCAGGAGTATTCCTTCAACCCCCCTTTAGGGTCACAGGTTCATAGCAGCCCCAGCTCAGGACTAGCACCCAGATGAAAAGTTTAGTCCATCCTTTATGCTGTTCAGGGGTCTCTGATCTGGAGTTTCCAGGAGCAGGGGATCAGTGGACAATGGGTTTTTCTCAGCTTCAAGAGGACGGACTCAGAGATGGGTCATTCCCAACCCCCAGGATTTCCTAGGAAATCCACTTCCCACGTGTTGTCCCAAAAATCCTTTGACATTCCTGCCCCTTCCCAGAGATTCCACTAGTCAGTCTCCTACAGATGTTACATCCAATTCCCTAGTAACACAAACACGGTGACAGGTCAATGCCTTTGAGGCCCATCGAGTTGCACTTCGCTCAGTAATGTTGATCTGAATTCCAGGAGGTGCGCCCAGGATATCGCCACGTCTCTCATAGCTCCCGGTGAGGATGGGCCCCGCGCTAGCTGCTGTGCGAAGACATGGCAAGAGACAGCCCTAAAGCCACTCGAAGGCAAGATGAACCAGTGGGCGTAACAAGCAAACTGGGGAGAGGTGGGGAAAAGCCAGCGGTTACCCAGCCCAGCTAGGTGCAGAACTGGATTTTATAGAATTACGTAATATACCCAGGATAATGACGCGCTCAGTAACGTTGTTACCATTCCAAATCCCGGAGCAGCCTCCAGCAGCTACCGATGGTGAATGTGCTTGCAAACAAAAGCCAATCAAACCTTTATACCGCCCCGCGCAGCCCCGATTCACAGCCGTGCATGGTTTATGGCACATGGATTGCACCCGGCCTTTCTGAACATGTAGCCCTGAAAGGTTCAAGCTGCCAGACTATGCCCCCGGGCGGCAGAAGTCCCTGTCTCATCTACATCTAAACTTTCAAAACCAGTCACAGCATGAGAGCAGGGCGGTGAGATTCTGGTCTAACAGGTAGAATTGAGAATCCTGCAATAGCTTCCTTAAAGACAGCTGGCACCCTGCCCCTGAAAACCCCAGCCAGTGACAGAACCAGTTCTTTCCCATGGCTTCCACCAGCCAGGACAGAGCCGGACCCAGCATGCAGGTTTGAGCCCAGAGAGCCAGCACCTCTAGGAGCCTTTGTGCCAGTGACCAAAACACCAGCTGAGAAGACTTGGTGTTTGCACCCTGGCCCCGTCCCAGGGCAGGCTCTGTGTCTCTGCACATTATTCTACGACAGGGGTTCTCAACCCTTCTGGGCTCAGGACCCACCTGTAAATGTTTACGGCCCGTCGTGACCCAGTAAATAGTCTGGGGCTGGAGGCCCTGGGGCAAAGCCGTAACTAGGCATTTTAGTGCTTGGGCTGGGCAAGCATATTTGCGCCCCCAACCAGAGGAGACACGTGTGGGGGGTCACTTGCCCCTCAGATTTTTTGGCTGCATCTCCCCCACCTGAGACCGGCTGGGAGGCCTGCTGAGGTGAGTCCGGGGGTGGAGGTGATGTTCCCTCCCCGCGTGGGGCTGGCCTGAACCACCTGGCCTGAGCTACCTCTGCGGCTTTGCGCCCTGGGCAGCTGCCCTGCTCGCCCCGCCATGGTTACAGCCCTGCCCAAGGGCGGTTTCGGTCAGGTCCTGCCCCTACTCCGGTCACGCTGACGTCTGGGCCAGACCTGAGTGGAGCTGGGACCCAGAGGCTGCAGTGCCTGGAGAGGGAGGCGAGCCCAGCCAGGGCCATGGGTCCGGCTGTGCCACGTGGTCCTTGGAAACATTCTGGCGGTGACCCAATGTTGGGTCCAGGACTCAGGCTTGCACTAAGCAGAACCCAGTTCCTTGCAGCCTGCCCAGCACATGGGGTCAGTGTTACAGTCCCTGGCTGGAAGGGTCTTTCTGTCTGCAAATTGGATACTATTAATTTAGGCTTAAATAGAGACTGGGAGTGGCTAAGTCATTATGCAAGGTAGCCTGTTTCCTCTTGTTTTTTCCTACCCCCCCCCCCCCAGATGTTCTGGTTTAACTTGGATTTAAACCTGGAGAATGGTCAGTTTAGATGAGCTATTACCAGCAGGAGAGTGAGTTTGTGTGTGTATGGGGGTGGGGGGGATGTGAGAAAACCTTGATCTATGCAGGAAATAGCCCGACTTGATTATGTAAAGAGTTGTCACTTTGGATGGGCTAGCACCAGCAGGAGAGTGAATTTGTGTGGGGGGGTGGAGGGTGAGAAAACCTGGATTTGTGCTGGAAATGGCCCACCTGTTGATCACTTTAGATAAGCTATTACCAGCAGGACAGTGGGGTGGGAGGAGGTATTGGTTCATATTCTCTGTGTGTATATAAAGTCTGCTGCAGTTTCCACGGTAAACATCTGATGAAGTGAGCTGTAGCTCACGAAAGCTCATGCTCAAATAAATTGGTTAGTCTCTAAGGTGCCACAAGTACTCCTTTTCTTTTTGCGAATACAGACTAACACGGCTGTTCCTCTGAAACCTGTCATTATGCAAGGCACTGCATTTAGCCGTATGGAGTGGAAATCTATCAACTGCATGAAGAAACTTGTACAGATACAGACAGACATCATCTTCCTTTCCAAATGCAAACAGATGGACATCGTACCAAAAGGACTGAAGGTCAAAAATCCATTACAATCTACATACCACACAGACTATGCTGACAGCTTGTGCCTCACGCTCTCAAAGAAACTGCGGAATCACCTGATCAAGATCCTCTACAGCAAACAGGGAAAGATTAAGAATGAGCTCTCAAAAATGGATACTCTCATAAAGAACCAACCTTCCACACAAACTTCCTCGTGGCTGGATTTTACTAAAACTAGACAAGCCATTTACAACGCACACTTTGCTTCTCTACAAAAGAAAAAAGACACTAAACTTTCTAAACTACTACATGCTACAAGGGGCCACAGCAATGGTTCCCTCACCCCACCTAGCAATATTGTTAACCTATCCAACTATACTCTCAGCCCAGCAGAAGCAGCTGTTCTATCTCGGGGACTCTCCTTCTGCCCCTCCACCCCCACGAACATGATACAGTTCTGTGGTGACCTAGAATCCTATTTTCGACATCTCCGTCTCAAGGAATATTTCCAAAATACCTCTGAACAACATACTAATCCACAGAGGTCTCCCTGCCAACACTACAGAAAGAGGGATTCTAGATGGACTCCTCCTGAAGGTCGAAACAGCAGACTGGACTTCTACATAGAGTGCTTCCGCCGACGTGCACGGGCTGAAATTGTGGAAAAGCAGCATCACTTGCCCCATAACCTCAGCCATGCGGAACGCAATGCCATCCACAGCCTCAGAAACAACTCTGACATCATAATCAAAAAGGCTGACAAAGGAGGTGCTGTTGTCATCATGAATAGGTCGGAATATGAACAAGAGGCTGCTCGGCAGCTCTCCAACACGAGTTTCTACAAGCCATTACCCTATGATCCCACTGAGAGTTACCAAAAGCAACTACAGCATTTGCTCAAGAAACTTCCTGAAAAAGCACAAGATCAAATCCGCACAGACACACCCCTGGAACCCCGACCTGGGATATTCTATCTACTACCCAAGATCCATAAACCTGGAAATCCTGGGCGCCCCATCATCTCAGGCATTGGCACCCTGACAGCAGGATTGTCTGGCTATGTAGACTCCCTCCTCAGGCCCTACGCTACCAGCACTCCCAGCTACCTTCGAGACACCACTGACTTCCTGAGGAAACTTCAATCCATCGGTGATCTTCCTGATAACACCATCCTGGCCACTATGGATGTAGAAGCTCTTTACACCAATATTCCACATGAGGATGGACTACAAGCCGTCAAGAACACTATCCCCGATAATGTCACGGCTAACCTGGTGGCTGAACTTTGTGACTTTGTCCTTACCCATAACTATTTCACATTTGGGGACAATGTATACCTTCAGATCAGCGGCACTGCTATGGGTACCCGCATGGCCCCACAGTATGCCAACATTTTTATGGCTGATTTAGAACAACGCTTCCTCAGCTCTCGTCCCCTAAAGCCCCTACTCTACTTGCGCTATATTGATGACATCTTCATCATCTGGACCCATGGAAAAGAAGCCCTTGAGGAATTCCACCATGATTTCAACAATTTCCATCCCACCACCAACCTCAGCCTGGTCCAGTCCACACAAGAGATCCACTTCCTGGACACTACAGTGCTAATAAACAATGGCCACATAAACACCACCCTATACCGTAAACCTACTGACCGCTATTCCTACCTGCATGCCTCCAGCTTTCACCCTGACCACACCACACGATCCATCGTCTACAGCCAAGCTCTGCGATACAACCGCATTTGCTCCAACCCCTCAGACAGAGACAAACACCTACAAGATCTCTGTCAAGCTTTCTTACAACTACAATACCCACCTGCAGAAGTAAAGAAACAGATTGATAGAGCCAGAAGAGTTCCCAGAAGTTACCTACTACAGGACAGGCCTAACAAAGAAAATAACAGAACACCACTAGCCGTCACCTTCAGCCCCCAACTAAAACCCCTCCAACGCATTATTAAGGATCTACAACCTATCCTAAAGGATGACCCAACACTCTCACAAGTCTTGGGAGACAGGCCAGTCCTTGCCTACAGACAGCCCCGCAACCTGAAGCAAATACTCACCAACAACCACATACCACACAACAGAACCACTAACCCAGGAACTTATCCTTGCAACAAAGCCCGTTGCCAACTGTGCCCACATATCTATTCAGGGGACACCATCACAGGGCCTAATAACATCAGCCACACTATCAGAGGCTCGTTCACCTGCACATCCACCAATGTGATCTATGCCATCATGTGCCAGCAATGCCCCTCTGCCATGTACATTGGTCAAACTGGACAGTCTCTACGTAAAAGAATAAATGGACACAAATCAGATGTCAAGAATTATAACATTCATAAACCAGTCGGAGAACACTTCAATCTCTCTGGTCACGCAATCACATACATGAAGGTCGCTATCTTAAAACAAAAAAACTTCAAATCCAGACTCCAGCGAGAAACTGCTGAATTGGAATTCATTTGCAAATTGGATACTATTAATTTAGGCTTAAATAGAGACTGGGAGTGGCTAAGTCATTATGCAAGGTAGCCTGTTTCCTCTTGTTTTTTCCTACCCCCCCCCCCCCAGATGTTCTGGTTTAACTTGGATTTAAACCTGGAGAATGGTCAGTTTAGATGAGCTATTACCAGCAGGAGAGTGAGTTTGTGTGTGTATGGGGGTGGGGGGGATGTGAGAAAACCTTGATCTATGCAGGAAATAGCCCGACTTGATTATGTAAAGAGTTGTCACTTTGGATGGGCTAGCACCAGCAGGAGAGTGAATTTGTGTGGGGGGGTGGAGGGTGAGAAAACCTGGATTTGTGCTGGAAATGGCCCACCTGATGATCACTTTAGATAAGCTATTACCAGCAGGACAGTGGGGTGGGAGGAGGTATTGTTTCATGATTTCTGTGTGTATATAAAGTCTGCTGCAGTTTCCACGGTAAACATCTGATGAAGTGAGCTGTAGCTCACGAAAGCTCATGCTCAAATAAATTGGTTAGTCTCTAAGGTGCCACAAGTCCTCCTTTTCTTTCTGTCATTGGGATCCAAAAGCTAAAGATGACTGGATTGTTACCTCTTCCTTCCCTCTCCCTGGCCCTGCCCGCCTGTCTGGTTCATCCCCCTGGCCTCTGGTGCTCTAGGCTAGGGCAAGGCCTGTCTCTTTGCTCCTGTCTGTACAGCTCCTAGCACCGGGAGTCCGCAGGCATGCCTGGGGCCTCTGGGCACGGAACAGTACAAATTCGAACCACTGCTGACGCTGATTGTTCTGTGCCCGGGAAGGGGCCACTGAGTCATGTGCCCGAAAATCCAGCCAGCCCCAGGAGACGGGCGGGCCAGAGTGGGCCCTGGGCGCAGCGACCCTGCCCTGCCTTCCACCGGGCACCGCCTGTTCACACCAGGTTATTTCTGCACCAGCTAATCCGGTTTGGAGAGTCTGGGCTCAGCGGGGCGGGGGGGTGCAGAGGTCGGGGCCGGCTCGGCTGCCTCTCGGTCCCGCAGCGCAGGCCGGACACGGGAGATCCCGGGACCGGAGCGGGGTGCAGACTCCGGTGCCAAACCGGAGCCGGAGGCTCGGCGCCGCCCGCGGCTGCTGGGAGCTGTAGTTTTCCTCCCGGCCCCAGCCCGGGCGAACCCGTGTCCCCCGCGGCCGGGCTCACAGCGTCCCCGGCCCGGCGCTGCGCGGGGAACCCTGCGCCCTGGCCCCGCGCCCTGGCGAGGTGCGCGCGTCCTGCGCCCCCCTTGCGCGCCGGCCCCGCGCGTCTCTACGCGCGGACTACGGCTCCCAGGATGCAGCGGGCGCGGAGCCCTTTGTCTCTGCCCCCGGCGACGGCCGATCGGGCTGGGGAAGTTCCCGAGTCGGCGGCCATAGGGGAGCCGGGCGCAGCCGGGGCGCAGCGCGCCACGGGTGAGTGCAGCGGGCTGCCCGCTCCCTGCGCGGGGCGCGCCTCGGGGAGCCCGGCCGGGACCTGCCTGGGGGCTGCGCGCAGGGATCCGCGCTCCCGGGGGGGGCTGCCCAGGAGGCTGCGCGCAGGGATCCGCGCTCCCGGGGGGGGCTGCCCAGGAGGCTCCGCGCAGGGATCCGCGCTCCCGGGGGGGGGGGCTGCGCGCAGGGATCCGCGCTCCCGGGGGGGGCTGCTGCGCGCAGGGATCCGCGCTCCCGGGGGGGGGGCTGCTGCGCGCAGGGATCCGCTCTCCCGGGGGGGGGGCTGCTCGGGGATCCGTGGGGCGGAGTCAGCTCTCCCCCTAGCAAATGGGCCCCTCGCCTGCTCCCCCCGAGGCTTGCAAGTGCCGTGGGTTTGGCCGGGGGCGGGGGACCTGGATCCTCGCCGCCCGCGCCCCACCCCGGCCGCAGAGCCCTTCCTGGCGGGGGCACGTTTTGCTCCACTCGCCCCTGGCCCGCACGGGGCGTGCATGGGCTGGGCGGGGGCCAGGACAAGGCTCAGCCCGGGGCACAGTGGCTGGGCCGCGTGGGGGTCCCCCGGCTTCCCCCCGCCCCCAGCTGCTACCGGCGCTTCCCTTGTTCACCATCCCCGCGCCACCCGCCCGCATCCCCCGGGACCGCCCGCCAGGCGCCGGCTCCTTGGCCGGGTCCCCCAGGAAGGGATTTTTGGAGAGGGGGAAAAGGTGATTTGTGTTTAACTGTAGCTGAGAATGGGGGCAAACGGGGACGGGCCAGGAATCCTCCGCCGGTGGAAATCGGACCAACTCCATCCATGGCAGCCGGGCTCCCTGGATTGACACCAGCTGCGGATCTGGCCCTGGTCCTTCACTGGGCAGCCTGGGCCCTGATCCTGCAATTGGATCTGCTGGCGGGGATCCAGTTGCCGGATTGGGGCTTTATCCTCCCGCCCTGACCTCCCCTGTCGCCTCCAGGCACCCTAATCTGTCAGGTGGAGAGGGTAGAAGAGGAGACGGCAAGAAGGGCATGTGACAATAATAGTCTCTCTTGCACTGGAAATCCTTCCATGTCTGCTTCCCTGTCCTGCCGGGCTGTGGCCTGGCTCAGACCGGTCCAGCCCTGGCTCTGTTCCGCAGGCCAGTCATTGGTGTGAAGGAGATAAAGAAGGTTTGGGTCTAGATTTGACATAAGCCGTGAGGGATGATGATAAATGGAGGGGGGAGGCCATACTGCCAGCAGCCTCATGTGATCAAACATCATGAGTCAGGCTGCAAAGGATCATGGGACTGGCTTAAAAGCCCTGAGCATCTTTTAAACCTTGGGTTTGTTTGATTTGGTTCCTAGCCTTTATGGTGTCTTTGCTTCCCATTGTCGGGCTTTTCTCCACAATCCATGGAAGCGGGGATTCTCCCACAGTCTCTTGACTCTGGCAGCTGGGGCTTTAAACAAACACGGCAAAGATCACGAGGCTCGTGATGGACTCTCGAGAGGTGGCAGCCCTGGGGCCCTTAGGGGAGAGCACCGCAGAGAGAGGCCATGTGATGGCTGGGCAGGTGCCAAGCTGTGTGAGTGTTTACACTGGGGATTACAGCCACCTGCACCAGCCCAAACAAACACTACCCACTGCTGTTCGCACCAGTGCCGTTTGCCCGTCGTGTAGACGGTGACGTCTCCGACTTCGGCTCTCAGGGGTTGTCTCACACGGGGGTTTAAACAAGGCCGGAGACGACCGCCAAGTGTGCAAAACGTTCCCATGTCAGTGCTACCCTGTCCTCTTGCTCCCCTGCTCTGTTCGTCTGTTTCTGGCCCTACACTGGCCTCGCGTGGGGCTCCGTGGGGGCCCAGAGGTCGGCTGCTCCCAAGGGGTTGCGGTAGCGGGGTCCTAGGGAATGAGCCATCTGGTGCAGGGACCGGGTCCTTGTTTTGCAGAGCCCCCTGCACCAGACACTACGAAGTGAATAACAATGTCCTAATGGCCTGTGCTAACCGGTACTGACATGGTGCTGCAATGCCCCTTTTTCTTGAGATTTGTTTTTAAAAATGGAGGTGTTAAAATGTGGGGTGTGCCCAGGAGCAAGGCAGTGGTGGAGAGCAGCCATAGACCCTTTGGAGTCACAGAATCACAGAATTTAAAGCTGGAAGAGACAACCCGAGCGTCTGGTCTGATCTTTCGCATAGCACAGGCCAGCAGCGCCCCCCAGCACCCGCCCACTGACCCCAACGGCGAGATCAGACCAGAGCTTGGCAGCCCACAGGAGACTAGAGCACAGGAGGGTCGGAGGGACCGAGGGGCCCCAGTGCTTGTCAGGGAAAGGCTGAAGTGAGAGACACCCCAATAATCCTGGCAAGGGACCGGCACCCACAGGCTGCAGAAGACGGCAACGCGCCCCCTCCCCCCAGGTGACTGACAATCCGAGCAGGGGGGGAAATTCTTCCCCACCCCACACATGGCGATGAGTTAACCCCCGAAAATGTGGGCATGAACCAGCCAGCCCAGCACGTGAGAGCGAGAACGCTCGGGGTCCCCTTAGCGCCCTGGCCCACCCCCAACATCCCGTCTGTAGCCCTGGCCACCCCAGTGCTTCAGAGGAAGGAGATTAAAGAAAATGGAGGGGAAGGAACAACAACCAGGCAAACTCTGAATTCATAGATGCGCATCTCTCTCCATGCAAACGACACTGCAGCCGTGGCGTCCGTGGGGAGGGGGGTGAGCAGAATCCAGCCCTTACGTTGCAAGCTCCCGGGGCAGGACAGTCACTGGATCGATGTGTCTGCAAAGCTCCTAGCTCCCGCCTCTGGTGCCGTGTAAACACTCATCAGAAATAAGCAAAAGCTGGAGCTTTCCCGAGCGGTGAGCGGGGTGCAGATATGTCTGAGGACGTCACTGTCTGTTTTTCCCCAGAGGAGTGGGCAGAGTTAGCAGAATGGCAGCCGGAGCTTTACTGGACGGGAGGCAGGAGAGAGACAAGCTCGTGGTTTCGCTGGGTAGCGATAAGACTGGCTGGAATCTGTGAAATGCTCCACTTGGCTTCAGATCAGGACTAATTTTAACCTCCCAGTTAGAGTGTGTGTCCCTCACCTGCTGCATTTACCAGCTGGAGGCCTACTCCTGCCTCCCTGGTTTTGCTGGGAGAGTTGGGTGCGCCTGGAATTGAGGAGAAGGCCTGGCGAACCTGTGAGATTGGCCACCAAGAGCAACCGGCCTCCTATGAGAAAACAAACCAGCATGTGGTATAAACCAGGGTGCTCCGTTCCCCTCCAACCACAGGGCAAAATCCTGTCTTGACTTCCACCCCTGATTCCAACAAGCCTGCCAGGTGTGCGATGCTCAGCACAGAATTTGGCCCATCACCCCCTGGCTAGATTTCTCTGTCTTGTATTTTTTACTAGGCAGCTGTTCCGGTGCTCCTGTGTAATAAAAGCAGTGAAGCCAAGCCGGCACTGGGATGTGTGCACACCTTGGCTCTGTGTCTCTGGGAAGTGGCTGCCTCTTGTTTATGTTGGGTGGTAGGTTAAAGGCAGAAAGCTGCCCCCCCTCGACCCACCCCCGAGAGGCGGCTGGTGATATTCCAGGAGGACACCCCATGGAGAGACTTTACTGGGCATAGAAACGGTGCAAGGAAAATAAAAATTAAAACCCTTTTCCCACGTCATTTCTTCCCCAGGTTCAAATATGTGATATTGAAAATCTTGAGGCTGTTTTAGGGAGACCAGCCGTCTGAGGAGACGGGAGAAGAGCACACCGCTTTGGGGACCGTCTGTCTAGGTGCTGTTGTATCTGATGGCTTTCTGACATCTCCATTGCTAGCCATGAATCGAGGCTCTAGAAATCTGGCTTCATCCTGTTACTCACCACCCCTGTCCTGCTGGCCTCTCCCAATAAGAGTTATTGCCACGAGTCGGCAAGGGCGGTTATTGGGGCGCACGGATCTTACAGCTCCCGGTGCAGCCTGATGGGTGTATCGGTCTGCGAGCTCTAGGCCCTGTTCTCTTGGCTGACACCCGGGTTCTTCTCATGTTCCTTCCGCTTTGCTCACTGGCTGGCGCGAAGCAGTCAGAGCTCACCGGTGTCTGGCCCGGTGTCCGCAGCAGAGCGACGACACAGGGTGGCAGCCATTGGTTGGCCATAGTTCTGGCTTAGGCTGGCGGCGGGACCATAAGTGAAGGACAGGGACAGGCAGTACCGTGCCCTGCTGGGGGTGTCTCTGAGATTGACGGTGCACCTGGATTTATTTAACGTCTCTGTGAGGGACTGTAGGGGGAGGGTGAACGCGGCGTGGGCTACCTTCGCGGATGCTGAACTGGGAGGGGTTGGAAAACCAGCGAGAAATAACACAAAGGGGCCTTTGAGATGCAAGTGTGGGAAGGGACCAGTAGAGTGCAAGTGTTCCCGTGGGGCCGTGCGGACAAGGTCTCTGCAGGCAGATGGACAGTCAGCATCCCGTGCCCTGAGGAGCCAGTCTCCTCTGGAGGGATGACGCGGTGAGGAGTGGCTCACAAGGGCGTGTCAGGAGACAGGGAAATGCCCCAGGGAGTTGATCACTAACAAAGAGCTCGGGTGTTTCTGGTTTGTCTCCTGGCTCTCGTTCTGAATGCATGCATGGCACGGCCGGTGCCCCAGGGAGCTCGGCGGTGGGAATCGCTGGCTGTGTGCCGTGTGTTCGGGGAACTGTCTCGCTGGGTCAGGCCCGCGGGCCCTGTACTGCTGGCTCTGACTGTGGCCAGTCGTTTCAAAGGAAGGGGCAAGAACTCTGCAGGGGGCAGCGATGGGATAACCTGCCCTGGGGCAGTTCCCTCTGCCCCCATTAGCTAGAGGCTGGCTCCTGCCACGGAGAGGAGGAGGTCTGCAGCCCTCTCCAAATCCCTGCCCACGTCTGCAGCCCTGGCTGTTATAACTGGCTCTTCCTGACCTCCCTCTAAGTGGCCAGTTCCAGTGGGGGTGCTGGGATTTGAAGAGGGAGCTCGTGTGGTGCCGGGGAGGAGGGGGCAGGGGAAGGAACAGAACGGGGAGGGGGAAGGTAGTGACTAGAGAGGATTGAGCACAGCACAGGTTGTGGGTGTGGGCGGGGGAGAGACTGGAGAGCACACGGCCCTGGGTTACTGGGACCCCAATGGGTGGGGAGTTCGAATCCTCACACTGCAAATGTGCCCCTTGTCTTCACTGCCTGGCCTGAGCCTGTGGCCCGTGGAGGAAACGTGTCTCTGGTTAAAGGCAGATGCTGCCTGGGAATTGGGTTGTGGATCATGCCCTGGGTGACCCGGGGAGGCCCAGAGCGTGACTCGTCTTTCCCTTGGGCAGGCTCCGGGCGCATTGACATGGAAAGCCGGTCTCAGATGGAGCGAGGGGACAAGCTGCATGTGGGCGATCGCAGGGAAATGAGAGAGAGGGGAATGCCGGACACGTGCGGCACGGGTGAGTGGTGCTTTGAGCCCCCCAGGACTGCTCAGCAGGAAACCGGCCGGTCTTGCTTTACAGACTCCACGCTATGGAGAGTCCACCCGCCCCCGGGGAGGCTGTGCCAATGAACAGTCCATCCCCCGCCCCGCAGCGCTCACACGTTGCATCTTCTTTCCAGCTGGAATGTTTCTAACTTCAGCTTCCAGCCCCCGTGTGTTGTCCTGCCGGCTCCCACAGGACAGAGATCCTCTGCCCAGGCAGGTACTTGGAGAGCACGGTGGAGTCACCTCTGAACCTGCTCTGGGATGAGCTAAATAGGTTGAAAAGTATCTGCTAGCCTGTCGGTGCCCCGGGAACCAGACTGTGACTCTCGGTCCTTGCAGGTTCTGCTGACATCAGCCCCAAGGTGTTTATTAAAACGGAGCAGGAAGAGGAGCCGTGCGCGGGGGCGCCCCCAGAGCAGGGAGAGAGAGGAATTCGCCAGGCCCCCAGCACAGGTGAGTGCTGCTAAATTCCGCCTGGAGTTGGTCAGGCAAAGGGAGGCCAGGAAGAGCTAGGATCTCGGGGGAACCCTTATAAACTCCTACAGTCGGGCTGCCTGTGTCCTGCCAGCTGTTTCTGACCATGGAATGGCCCAAGACGGACTGAGCTGTACCAAAAGTTGATCAAAGCCGGGTGTGCTTGGAGCTGCAGGGTTGCTTCCAGCACCGTAGCCTTTGCCACAGAAGGGAAGCTGGGACTAACTGGGACTAGACGTGTTGACCAGACCTAGGGGCTCATCAAGCAGCAGCGTGGTCCCTGCGCTCATGTGCAGCCAGGACCCTTCTTCCCAGAGCAAGGCATGAGCCCCCCTTGAGGAGCACGGCCGTGGGACGTGGGCCCATCCCCAGGGAGTGGGTCTGAGCCCACAGCACAGGGATGCCTCGAGCAGCGGGTCTGGTGCGTTCTCTCTTGTCTGCCCTGGGCCAGGAAAGGATGGGCACAAAATATTTCACATGCAAGAGCCCCAAAGTCCCAGTCCAGGTTCCCCAGCCGGGGCCTGTTCAGTTCAGAGTCTCCAAGGGTTAGCTCAGCCCAGGACTGTCCCACGGACCCGGGACGTTATTCCTTCTTCCCTTCTCTCTCTGTTCCCCTCCCGGGCACAGGCTGGCCTGACGTGAAGCAGGAGATTGTGGTGAAAGTGGAGCCAGACGACGAGTCATATGTGGGGTATCCCCAGGGCCTGGGCGACCGAGACCTCCCTGGCTACCCCAGCACTGGTGAGTGATGCTAACCGCCCCAGGCCAGCTCAAGGAAGGGGGCTGGGGCGAGCCGGAAACTCAGAGGGGACCTGTGTGAACCCCTGGAGTCAGGCTCCTGGGGCAGGAGCCTTTGCTGGCCCTGGACACAGTGGATCCAGAAGCCGTGTGAGTCCCCCAGCCTTGTGAGCGTGGCTTCCCCTGCAGTGGGGGAGGGACAGACCCCTCCGCTTAGTAGCTGGGTCTGGCCGTGTGCGGGGCGTTCCCCAGGCAGACGGTGACTCGGGCGCCCCTGCAGTGTCCCAGCTAGCTCCTCCTGCTCCCCCCACGTTGTCAGCTGGGTGGAGGTATGCACAGGGGACATGCCCCCCCCCCCCCCCCCCCCCGAGCTCCCCTGCCGAGCCTCCTCAGCAGCTCCCCACGCGAGCTCCCCTCCTGTTCCTGTGGAGATGGGCTGCCGCAGGGATCGGCTCCCCTCCCGCGTGGATGGCTGTGCGTGGGTGTCTCCTTCCGGCTTCCCGGCTCCTGGCGGAGGTGTGCCCAGAGCCTCACACACAGGAGCGTGCGGGGCTGGACGCACGCCACAGCCGAGGGGCCCCATGCGTGGGGAGCAATGGATGCACAGAGCTGGGGGGGACTGGCCATGCGGGGCAGCGTGATTGGACCCAGCAAGTGTCTGTGCCCAGGGCCCTGCAGAATGTGTGGCCAGCCCCACTCAGCGTTCTGCTGCCCCACAGCCCAGGGCTCCGTATCGTCTGTGCCTCCCTCCCCGGCCGCTGTACACGTCGAATAGCTGGGAGAGGCAAGGGGACCCCCGGAGCCTTGTATGAGAGACCTCTGTGGGACCCAGAGCAGGGCCTTAACCACTCGCTGGTCCTGCCCCATGCTCCGGGGAACGAGCCAGCCCCTGGAGGGCAGCCTCCCCACAGGGGATGGTCGCAGCCCCAGTGGCCAGAAGCCAATGAAGACGACCACCAAGAGCAGCGTTTTATTGTCCTTACGCTGGAGATTGTCTGCTCCGTCCTCCAGGGCTGTCTCTGCGCCAGGGCCCACCCCGGCGAAAGGCTGATCAGGGCTGGCTGCGCCCGGCCCCCCTACACCCGCCCTGGAACAGGAGGTGCAGACACCTCCCAACCAGGCCAGGCCAGGCCCTGCCCTCCAGTGCTCACAGTCTGGATCCAGGGAGGAGCTGAGGAGACCAGCACGGGGAAGGGCTGCAGGGAGGGGATCAGGCGGTTAGGAGTTGGGCAATGTCTTCAGAGAAGGCTTAGAACCACAGGCACTTCCCCCTCTCGCAGTGTGGGTGAGCCAGCTCTGCCCGGGAGCCTAGTTAGCCCCGTCCCACTGGCCCTACCCCCCCCCCAGGGCGTGCAGGGTGGCCCCCACTGAGCCGGCTGGGCAATGGGGTCGGCCTGCCCCGGTGCTGAGGGCGGCTTTAGCTGGAGCCGGTCTGGCTCCCTGCATGGCAGCAATGGGCCAGCTGGGTGACTCTGCCTGGGGCAGCGGGCACAGTGGACTGCAGCCTGCGGCTGCCCGAATCAGTGCCGCTGGGCGTCTCTGGCCTCGCAATGGGAGGATGCCGAGGAGTCTCCTTGTGTCCCCACGGCGCGAGCGCGCTGGCCGGGCGTTGGGCCTGGGGCTGGCTCCTGCAGCGCAGCAGCAAACCGACGAGGGGGGCGTTGGGGGGCAGCAGGTCCCTGGGCGCCATGGGCACTGGCTGAATCCCTGCCAGGAAGTGACACGATGAACAGGTGGCCGCGTTTCCCCCACTGCCCTGCCCCACCCCGAGTGTAACTGGCCCCGGCAGGGTGGCCGGGGGTTAGGGGATCTGGGTTCTGTCTGGTGACAGGTCCCTTGGTGCTTCAGCTCCCTGCCGGCTAACCGGGGATAAGACCTCCCTGGCATGCCTGAGGGATGAATGCGCTGTGGGGAAGAGCTCCCTAGGAATGAACGCCGCTGACCACGGGAGAACAGCGCAGCGGGATCCGAACGCTGCCCTGGAGCTAGTCTCTCCCTCGCAGCCGTGCCGTGGGCGTAGGGAACGTGCAACGTGCTTTGCTTTCCGCAGGTATCAAAGCAGAGATCATCATCAAAACGGAGCCCGAGGACGACTCCTACGGCGAGTGTGGCCAGCATTACTGTGAAGGAGACGGTCCCGACGACCCCTTCTGTGAGTGGTGCTGGAATCCACCGGGACGGTCTCCGGGGGCAGGTGTGAGGGGAAGAGCTGGAAACTCAGGGACCCGCCTGTAGATTCCTCAAGGTGGGCCCCTGGCTGTGCCAGATCCTGGCACACACAGCTCGTGTCTGGCTTCCTGGTTCGCCTACAGGAGTCGCCAGAAGCTGGGGCACCCTACTGCCAGGGGTGCGTGTGAGGGATTGGGGGCAGACTGTAGTCAGTGGGAGGAGGACAGGACAGGGGGCCCTGTGGATATATTCACAGGCAGGGACAGGAGATCTGAGGCCTCTTGCTGTGTCTGCCACAGACTGCAGAATGACACACAGACAGACACACCGCAGCCAGCGTTCCCAGGGGCAATCAAAAGCCAATTTAAAGCTACTTTGCAAGGTCTCCCTCCCCAGCCCTGAGTGACCACAGGAAACACTGGGTGAGGCTTTTTCTTTCCTGTGAACAGGTGACGCAAACCCAGAGCTTATCGTGAAAGTGGAGCCAGACGATGAGTCAGCCATTGGGTATCCCCAGGGCCTGAGTGAAGGTGGAATTCCTGGCTACCCCAGCCCAGGTGAGCCATGCTGAGCCCCCTGGACAAGAGGGACAGGGAGAGCTGGAAACTCAGGGAGGCCCTGTATGAAATTAGTGAGCCAGGCTGGCTGTATTGTGCCGGCTCTTGCGGGGCTTTGGGGCGGAGCTCGGAGCTGGAGCGCGGAGCAGTGGAGCTGCAGGTTTTTGCCTGGAGCGGGAGCGGAGCCGGGGCACAGAAAATCTTGACTGCTCCACTGCTCCAGTTTGTTTTTTTCATTTTCACTCCAAAATGAGTGATATTTAGCAAGAAAGTCCTGAAGGTGCCAAAAAGTTTCAGATTGTAAAACAATTGATATTAACATCTCCGTTACCACTTTACGTAATATGTCACAGTTCTTCTCACGTCGGCCGAAATCAAGATTTAATGTACGGATACAAAATTACCAAGTTTTTTGGAGATAGTTATCAGACATCCGGCAACACTGCAGACTGCTCCCACCCTTGTGCCAAGGTTAGGCGAGTACGTACTCGCGTAGATTAGTGTGTGTTGATACTTCTTTTGTAAGGGTTGATCAACGAGACGCGCTGAGTGCTGCGATTACGGAAAAGTGTGACACGACGCAACATTTAAGATATCGCAAACAGGTATATTGCAAAAAAAATGTTTCTGTTTATTGATATATTTAGATATTGCAAGAGATGTTAACCACTTGAACTCATTTCTCACACGGGCTCCCATTACCGGTACATTTGTACGTGCTACCGTATCACTCTGGCGGACTTATTTTATATGTCATCTGTTCAACGGTCTTTTGGTAGCGTTTGTAATTTTAAATTTACTGAAAAAGTCGTGTGCAGCAGGCATATAAATATACAATAAACATTTTTGCATAAATTAGGAGTGAGTTTTGTGATATATCCAGAGTGATTGGAAAATGTCCAGCACAACTTCGGGGGTGAATCCTTAGGTCATTTTAAGAAAAAACATTTCTGTGAACATTTCTGTGCTAGTGTCCTAAAATTCTTCCTAAGGGAGCTATAGTCCCTTCAAGGAGGTGATGAAAAGTTAATTTCTGATTAATATCTCAAAAATGCTTTAATATAAAGTAATGAAATTATGTCTGTGTCTTAGTGTTAGTATGTGCTACCATATTACATTATCCAAAATCATTTAAACCATAGGTGTCCCGAACTGGCATTTGGTCATTTTTATTTCATATTTCAAGAAAGGCTTGTCATCGACTGCCCCTGGCTACGAGTGGTAATATTATGTTCCAGAATATGTTAATAATTTTTGGTTATTATTTATTATTACGTTGAAAATGTATGTTTCCAAAGTTGAAAAATAAGTAATAATAAAATTGTTTGTATCATTCTAAGCAGATTAACCGTTTGAGAAAACTGTTTAAAAATTTTAATTAAACAAAATAAATTGAGTACCGTTTCAATGCATGTTTTAGCATTAAATCATATTCCAGGTTCGTATCTGTTAAATAGTCGAAGATTTAATAAAATATTAAATAAAATTGGCCCAGTCCCCCCAGTTCATGATGCCTGTAGTTTAAATAATTTTATTTGAATGCTGTTGTATGATAGAATGCTGGAAATCCACTTTAACGGGAAAGCGGATTCAAATTGCAAGCACCGTCCTTTTAGTAAAGAGAGGAAATTTTTGGAAATGTTTTTCCTTCATCAGGCTGGAAACATTATACAAGATAGAACCTGTTATTTGCTCTCTCTTGTATAATCTATTCAGGCTGATGAAGCAAAAACATATTTCCAAAAATTTCCTCTCTTTACAAAAAGGACTGTGCTTTAAATTTGAATCCGCTTTCCTGTTAAAAGAAGAGGACGACTTGTGGCACCTCAGAGACTAACCAATTTATTTGAGCATAAGCTTTCGTGAGCTACAGCTCACTTCATCGGACGCTGTATTTTCCACAGTATGCATCCGATGAAGTGAACTGTAGCTCACGAAAGCTCATGCTCAAATAAATTGGTTAGTCTCTAAGGTGCCACAAGTACTCCTTTTCTTTTTGTGAATGCAGACTAACACGGCTACTACTCCGAAATCTGTTTCCCGTTAAAGTTTATTTTCAGCCTTGTAACATGTAGCCTCATTACTTCCCAGCAATGAATGTTGTAGAAGAACGATAGCACACACTAATGCTACGGCACGTACCACATTTCATGGCTATATCTGTATTAAAGTGTTTTTGAGATATTAATTAAAAACTTGGAAAATATTTCAAATATTTTTACCGCAAATTTCATAAGAAAAACTAACTTGCAATTTATAAATAAAAATTTTAATTAATTATGTATATTAAAAATACTTCATTAGAACTGCGAGAAACGTGTTAAAATATTAAAATATACTTTAATAATTTTGTGTAAAAAAGAAAATGCGATCATTTTTGTCCAGAAAATCCAAAATAAATTCAAAGTACCTTAAGTGGTTAAGATATCACAAGCAGGTACATTATAAAAAAGTGTAATGCTTTTGTTCATTGCTTTTCGAAGATCGTAACAAGAAACCTTTGGCTGCGGTAGCAGCCCAAGAAGATTTGGCCAGGGCTTCAACAAAAAAATCAAATCTGCCCCCCATGATTGATAGCCGATTTACGGAAAAGGTTCTCAACAACGTCTTTACTTTTGAATTTGAAAACCCCAAATCTGGGCTTTTGCGAAAAGCAAAGAAGAAATCAGCAACATGCAAGGTGGAAAAGGAAGTAAATGGCGAGCTCAAACCATGTAGCTTCAAGACAAGTGAGGCAAGTGCCGTGAAAAGTTTCAACCTTTGGCGGCATGTAAAACGTAACCATCCTGAAAACTATGCGGCTCTGGTTACAAAAAAGGACCAGGAAGATGAGGCAAAACAGAAAGCTGATGCGGCGAAACAACGTTCATCTGGCTCTTTGAAAACTCCTGGAGAAAAGATTTTTTCGGAGCTTCATCTGAAAAGAAACCCAAAATTGAGCAAACAAAACTTGACTCATATTTGAAGTCCTCAAAGGTTACAGTCGTCATGGATGCCAATACTTTCCATGAAGGGCTGATGGAAATGGTTTGCTTGAGTTCAACACTGCTCACTACCTTCAGGCTAAAGAACAAAGGATTCCAAAAAATTACAGATGAAATGGGTTGGCAGCTTGGCGTTTTGACGGGGCACGATGCGGTTCGTCGTTTAGTTGTCAGCACAGCTGAGTCTGGTCGCAAAGAGCTCAAGAAAGCTTTGGAGCAAAAATTGTGCTACCTGAAAATAGATGTGGCAACCCATGGAAACAGACATTTCCTTCCAATCAGTGCTCAGTACTATGAAGAAGGAAAAGATAAAGCTGTGGTAAAAACCTTGAACATAATCGACACTGAAGGGCATCACAATTCTTCGTACATGAAAAGTCAAGTAAAAGCTATTTTAGAAAAATTGGAGATCAGTGAAATGCAAGTGCTGAGCATCTGCGTTGACAATGCAGCAAACATGACGTGTGCCGTCAAAAATTTCAGCGAGGACAATGAAACCATCTCTACCTCTGAGACCAGGGATGTGGACAGAACTGAAGCTATTTTGCCTGATGAAGGCACTAAAGGAATGGATGAAATTGAACTCAACATGGATGCTGCTGCGCAATGGGTTAATGACCCTAGCCTCATACTTCCAACATGGCTTCATGAGGACGACTCAAAAGTCCAACTGATGAGGTGTGGTATTCACACTCTTCAGTTGGCAATCTGGGATGGACTGAACAAACAACATGCAAAGAAATTTCTGGCAAAAATTCGACAAGTTGTTGTCAAACTATGAACCCCAACTATTCAAAGTGTTCTGCTTGATCTACATGGGGTAACTCAATCATTGGATACTGTGACTCACTGGGGTTCAACATTTGCGATAATTGATCGGCTTCTCGTTTTTCAATCTTACTGTGAACAAGTGGCGGCTGCTGCTGGAACAAGAGAACTCAAGTTAACAAAAGCTGAATGGGACGAAGTGAAGAACCTGCGAGACCTCTTGGCAAAGCCAAACCAAACAACCGTGAACCTTCAAGCCGTCGATGTAACCTCAGGAGTTTTAATGAAGGAATGGCGAAAACTCTTGGAAGAAATTTGACTCTTGTCAAAATTCTTGGAAGAAAATGGTGGACAAATTGCAGAAGGAATTCTATCCTCCATGCAGAAACGCGAAGAGAAGCTTTTTGACAATATTCATTTCCTTGCTGGAGTTTATGTTGACCCATGGTATCAGATTCTTCTTACCTCAAGGGAAATACCGAAGGCAAAGGAAGGGCTCCTTGATATTGCTCGACGACTCGAAAAACAAAATCTGTTGCTACATTTGAACTCGGCGAAAGAGGTTGAAGAAAAAAAAAACAAAAGGGGTCCTCAACCGTCAAATTTGCGGTTTCGGAAAGTTCACATCCTTCAGAAATAGCAGGCTGTTCTCAAACGTCTGTCTCCACTCTGAACTTGTTCGAGCGTCCATCCCTGAGACGTCTTCAGCCATCACAGGGAAATGGAGATAATTCAAGCACCAATTCTTCAGAAGAAGACGCCTTCGAAAAGGAATTGGATAAACAAGAAAGACACCGGCGAGTTTCTGTGATTCATAATTGTAAGGAAGTGTTATTTGAGAGAAATGTTCGGGAAGATTGTGAGGCGATGGAGTCCATTGGTAGGCTGAAAGTGAAGTCTGTTTACACTCAAGCCAGTGTAGAGCGACTGTTTTCGGCTTTAAAGTTAATTTTAAATGATCTGCGGCAGACTGTGAAAGATGACTTGATTGCTGCAATAATTTTTTACAGAATGAATCATGAATCATTCTAGTTTATATCATTGTTGATGACATTTAAATTGTTTTAAAAGTCTGAATAAAAATGTTTTTTCAAAATGACAGTATGCACTTTTTTTATTTAGTTAAAAATTAATTTGAGTCAGAGCGCAGAGCGGTGCCGGAGCGGAGCTGGAGCAGAGCAATTCAAAAATTTGATTGCTCCAAATCCCTGGGCTCCTAGCACATGGACCCTGTGTAGCCACTGGGTGCAGTGGAGCCCAGAACTGCAAATCTCTCTGCCCTCGCGAGCGAGAGACGGTCCCTCTGCAAGGGGGCCGGAGGCTAAGCCCCAGTTAGCTGGGGACGCTAGCGTTAAGAGATTGCTTTTTAAGCGTCAGCCGACATTCTGTTCACTGCAGTGCTGTCTGGAGGCCTGAACTGCCCTGTCAAGGCAGGAGGCAGGTCTCCCGGAGCCGGGCCCTGGGACTGGTCTGTGCCTGCTGAGTGCTCTCTGACTCGCGACAAGAGAGATCTTGTGAACATTACCCGAGGGCCTCTGGCTGTGTGCACCTCTTTTGGCTGCGATGCTGACCCGGTGGGGGGAGCCGGCCTTGGCTGTGACCCACGAGAAGCCAAGAGAAATTCCTCCAGCCTCCGCTGCCTCGTGCGAGTGCGATGGCCTGGCCTCCAGCGGGGTTCCCGGGTCAGAGGGTGACAGGGCTGCCCTCCGCTGGCTCCCTGGCCTCCTTCCCAAGCTCGTAAAGCAGCGAGTCCTGCAAGCAGGATGTAAAGCCAGGGGAGACCTAGGTGCCGTTTTGTTGATAGCGGGGGGGGGGGGGGGGGAAGAGATTATTCTATTGCTTCACCAGCTCCTCGCAGCGTGAGCCAGTACGGCCCTTCCTGACTGGCAGCCTCAGGGGATCGAGAGGGTCCGTGCCGCACAAGCCAGCAAAGGTCCAAGCCTGCCCTGACCTTGCCCGGGCATCTTCGGCCTAGAAAGGAGCCTGGAAACATTAAAAATGGCAACACCTGGGTCTCCGATGTTTCTCTTTTGTCTTATTGACGCTTTGAGTCTTTCTAGCTGCCTCTGGCTTCGGTGGGGTGCTGGGTTGTGCGGCAGGGACGGGGACGGAAGTGAGGCCTCGGCGGCACTGGGGCTACGGCAGCAAAACGCGTCTCGCTCAGGAGTGTGGAAAAAACACCCCCCCCCGCCCCCCCCCCGAGCGACACAAGTCTCGCTGGCATACGTGCTAGTCTGCACCGTGCTGTGCTGGTGGGAGACGCTCTCCCGCTACCGCCCGCCACTGAGCTGCTTTCATTACGTCGACAGGCGAGCTCTCCGCCCCTCCCCGTGGGCGTCCCGCGGCCCCGCGAGCTCCCCCCTCCCTCCCCCCCCGGGTGTCCCGCGGCCCCGCGAGCTCCCCCCTCCCTCCCCCCCCGGGTGTCCCGCGGCCCCGCGAGCTCCCCCCTCCCTCCCCCCCCGGGTGTCCCGCGGCCCCGCGAGCTCCCCCCTCCCTCCCCCCCCCGGGTGTCCCGCGGCCCCGCGAGCTCTCCCCTCCCTTCCCCCCCCCCCCGGGTGTCCCGCAGCCCCGCGAGCTCCCCCCCCGGGTGTCCCGCGGCCCCGCGAGCTCTCCCCTCCCTCCCCCCCCCCGGGTGTCCCGCGGCCCCGCGAGCTCCCCCCCCCCCGGGTGTCCCGCGGCCCCGCGAGCTCTCCCCTCCCTCCCTCCCCCCCCCCGGGTGTCCCGCGGCCCCGCGAGCTCCCCCCTCCCTCCCTCCCCCCCCCCGGGTGTCCCGCGGCCCCGCGAGCTCCCCCCTCCCTCCCTCCCTCCCCCCCCCGGGTGTCCCGCGGCCCCGCGAGCTCCCCCCTCCCTCCCTCCCTCCCCCCCCCGGGTGTCCCGCGGCCCCGCGAGCTCCCCCCTCCCTCCCTCCCTCCCCCCCCCGGGTGTCCCGCGGCCCCGCGAGCTCCCCCCTCCCTCCCTCCCTCCCCCCCCCGGGTGTCCCGCGGCCCCGCGAGCTCCCCCCTCCCTCCCTCCCTCCCCCCCCCGGGTGTCCCGCGGCCCCGCGAGCTCCCCCCTCCCTCCCTCCCTCCCCCCCCCGGGTGTCCCGCGGCCCCGCGAGCTCCCCCCTCCCTCCCTCCCTCCCCCCCCCCGGGTGTCCCGCGGCCCCGCGAGCTCCCCCCTCCCTCCCTCCCTCCCCCCCCCGGGTGTCCCGCGGCCCCGCGAGCTCCCCCCTCCCTCCCTCCCTCCCCCCCCCGGGTGTCCCGCGGCCCCGCGAGCTCCCCCCTCCCTCCCTCCCTCCCCCCCCGGGTGTCCCGCGGCCCCGCGAGCTCCCCCCTCCCTCCCTCCCTCCCCCCCCCGGGTGTCCCGCGGCCCCGCGAGCTCCCCCCTCCCTCCCTCCCTCCCCCCCCCGGGTGTCCCGCGGCCCCGCGAGCTCCCCCCTCCCTCCCTCCCTCCCCCCCCCCGGGTGTCCCGCGGCCCCGCGAGCTCCCCCCTCCCTCCCTCCCTCCCTCCCCCCCCCGGGTGTCCCGCGGCCCCGCGAGCTCCCCCCTCCCTCCCTCCCTCCCCCCCCCCGGGTGTCCCGCGGCCCCGCGAGCTCCCCCCTCCCTCCCTCCCCCCCCGGGTGTCCCGCGGCCCCGCGAGCTCCCCCCTCCCTCCCTCCCCCCCCGGGTGTCCCGCGGCCCCCGCGAGCTCTCCCCTCCCTCCCCCCCCCGGGTGTCCCGCGGCCCCGCGAGCTCTCCCCCCCCCCGGGTGTCCCGCGGCCCCGCGAGCTCCCCTCCCCCCCCCCGTGGCCGTCCCGCGGCCCCGCGAGCGCGCTCACAGTTGTATCCGTGCTGCTGTACCGCAAGAAGCGTGTAGGTTCAGACACGGCCTAAGACGAATAAGAAAATTGCCCGTTGCTGCCTCTGTCCCACGGTGACGTTCTCATGGCTGTGGGAGGTGATGCCGGGCGGCGGTGACCCAGCCCAGCACGTCTCAGAAAGGTTGATTTTCCAAGGTACAAATGGGAGCGAGGTGCCCACCTGCCGCCGACAGTCAGTGCCGCTCGCTGCCACTTGTGTCTCTGGAAGTTACGGCTCTTGGGAACGCTGCCCAGCACCCATGGGACCTTCCGCCGGTGAGCAGTGCCTGGGGGCAGCTGCTTTCTCGGTCGGCGAGCTCAGAGGGTGCAAGGCATTAGAGCCTGCGTCTCTGTACAAACGGGGGTGCCACCGAGCGTCTCGGCCCTGGCACTTAGCTGTATTCTGCGTTCAACGCTGGGAATTCCCCCGTCCCCGGCACACGGAATAACATCTGGCCTCTCTCTTTTCCCCAGCAGGTGATGGGAGCAGGGGTGCCAGCGAGCAGAAGCACCCTGGGGAAGAGCCAGAGGACGTGAAACCAAACAGGGCTTTGCTGATGAGAGGCTTAGAGGCTGCTTCCCCAGGCTTGCTCAGGACAGAACCCAGCATTAATCACTGGAAAGTGAAACACGCCCAGGGAAACATCACAGCGCTCCAGAGACCCACAGTGACTGTGGAGGGGCCGCAGACAACCCCTGAGCCCAAGGGAAAGGTGCCAACGGCCCCGACAAGCAACCCCAGCCAGAAATCCCTTTCGGCCTCTGACCGCAGGGGGGCTGTGGCCGCCAGCACCGAGCCGGTGAAACGCCCGCGAGCCCACGCTGCCGAGCGGCCGTTCACGTGCACCGAGTGCGGAAAGAGCTTCCAGCACCGGGGAAACCTCATCACTCACCTGCGGGTGCACACGGGCGAGAAGCCCTTCACCTGCACCGAGTGCGGCAAGAGCTTCAGCCAGAAGGGCGACCTGATGCGGCACCAGCGCATCCACACGGGCGAGAAGCCCTTCGAATGCAACGTGTGTGGGAAGAGCTTCTGCTCCAAGCAGACCTTCATCCTGCACCAGCGCATCCACACCGGGGAGAAGCCCTTCTCCTGCACCGAGTGCGGCAAGTGCTTCAACCGCAAGGCCAACTTCATCACCCACCAGAAGATCCACCGCGGGGAGCGCCCCTTCGTCTGCGCCGAGTGCGGCAAGGGCTTCTGCGCCAAGAAGACCTTCATCCTGCACCAGAAGATCCACATCGGGGACCGGCCCTTTGGCTGCTCCGAGTGCGGCAAGAGCTTCAGCCGCAACGGGGATCTGACCCGGCACCAGCGCATCCACACCGGGGAGCGGCCCTTCGCCTGCGCCGACTGCGGCAAGTGCTTCAGCCACAACGGGGAGCTGATCAAGCACCAGCGCATCCACACCGGGGAGAAGCCCTTCACCTGCACCGAGTGCGGCAAGAGCTTCAACCGCAAGGGCACCCTTATCACCCACCAGCGCATCCACACCGGGGAGCGCCCCTTCGTCTGCGCCGAGTGCGGCAAGACCTTCAACCTGAAGACCACGCTGATGAAGCACAAGCGGATCCACACGGGGGAGCGGCCCTTCACCTGCGTGGAGTGTGGCAAGAGCTTCAAGTACAAGGGCAACCTGCGGACCCACCACCTCACCCACACGGTGGAGCGGGTCTACCCCTGCACCGAGTGTGGGAAGATCTTCAGCCACAAGAAGGAGCTGACGGTGCACCAGGCCGTCCACACGGAGGAGAGACTCTTGTCCTGCTACGGAGATGGGGAGTCGTTCAACCCCTTCCTCCAGATGCACCCGCTTCTGCTGTCTGTGCCCCAAGCCAAATGCCTCTGGAAGCCTTAACGCAGTGTACATAAGGAGGGAGTTAGAGACATGCTACGTCCCCTGAGCAGGAGCAGAGGAGGAGCAATGCTGTAATTTAGGATTTGGACATGCCGTGGTGCTGATGAAATAACAGGCTCCCTGGCACAAGGAGCTCCCAGGCTGAAGGCCTGCGCTGACGAACCAACCGTGCATCCCTAAGGAAAACACAACTGCACATTCCCTGCACAACGCAGCTCGAATTCCAATGAAAACAAGGGCCCGAGTCTTGCCCTGAAGGATGCCAACACTGTAGTACTAATCCCATTTGCTGGGTTGGACGTAACCCCCAGAGGTGCTAGAGAACGTCTGGCAGGAGGGACGGGAGATTTCTGGGAAGGGATCTGGCTTATGGAGCAGCGCTTGGAGGGCGTTGGGAATGACATGGCCCGGGTTGACCGATGTGGGGTCTTCATCTTACTACTGAAAGGAGCGGAGGGTGCTAGCAGGACTCTCCTGCCCGTTCCTGTGTGGAGCAAACACGGGAGCGTCGTGCTCATTGGGATAGTTCTGGCGAAGACCAGTGGTTTCTCAGGGCGGGGGGTGCTGTGCTGTGTGGTGTTGTTAGGTCAGGCCCCGTGGGTACTGGGGGGCGGGCGAGACTTTGCTACTGCGCTGTAGTTATGGCTTATGCCAGCAGCTCCTCAGTGGAGCTACTGGACAGACCTGACGGACAGCGCCTGTTCCAGCCGGGCCGGTGACAGTGTGGGAAATGAAAGAAAACCTCAGTCGAGTGTGGACTTGAGGACTCCAGGTGCAATGCCCTGGAGCAATAATTACTGTAGTGCTCTTTCCTCTCTGTTCTCTTACTGACTATTTACCCACCAGGAGTGTGCGCCGGGCTTCACAACTGTGTACGGCCTGATCCCTGACCTGAGAAGTGACCATCTCACTGAGACCACCTAGAGGTCTGACAGAGATTCACAGAGTCCTAGGGCTGGGAGGGACCTCAGGAGGTCGTCTAGTCCCGTCCCCTGCACTCCCAGCAGGACTAAGTATTATCTAGACCATCCCTGGCAGGTGTTTGTCCAACCTGCTCTTAAAACCCTCCAGTGACAGAGACTGGTTAGAGCTGGAAAAGACCGATTGGTCATTTTGCCCATTCCTAGCCAATGCAGGGTCGGGCTCTACTCTGTATTTTCTAGGAATATGTCCAGCCTGTTAACCCTCTCCAGCGATGGGTCGCCCCTCGCTCCCTTGTGAGGTCCGTGCACAGTCTAATAGACACTGACTACTTCTCATCTTGTGTGAAAGGGACTTGGGTTTAGTTGCTAGTTTGTAGTTAGGCAAAGGGTCATTTTAACGTTAAAATTTGTCGTTCTCCGTGTGGATAGCCTAGAATCCTAGTTGTTAGATTTGGAAAAGAACTAATAAGTCTTCTAATAAACTCTAGTACTTCTCCCTGGCACTGCACGCCTGTTCCCTCCAGTGCTTGGTCCGTCTAACTGTACGTGTCCCAAACTCTGGGGTGTCACCTCTCTGGGGGGGTGGTTCCACAGCCTGAAACGTCTCCCCCTTAGGAAGTTTTTTTCTGACATTCAGCTTTAATCCTTGATTTCGTCCAGTCATCCCCACCTTGAATTACTGTAAAATTCTCTCTCCCGTGCCCGCGCCCCCGTGTTTCCCCCGGATTGTTATTGGGTCCCGTCAGGTCACTGCTCAGTGAAGCTGGACCTACTTGTCTCTTTTGCTCATTCCTCACCAGTCAATCCCTTGTGCCCCCAGATCACATTGTGGCTGTTCTCTGAACGGGCCATCGGTATTTTTCCAGCTCTCCTGAGGAGCCCTGAACAGCATGCCGTCTCCAGTGGGGTTATCCCAAGGCAGAGAGATGGGGGCTGTCACCCCTTTGCTCCATTACACAAAGCCTCTGTGTATTGGCCTTTTCAGGTGCCAGGATGGACTGGAAGCTCCTGTCTAATCTGCTGCTGTCCACTGTCTTCCCCCAGGTCCCGATCAGTGTTTCCTGCTTCCTGGATTCTTTCCTTCCCACTGACTCTCTGCAGGGCAGATGCTGCTTCCCTAATAACATGCTCTTACTGCCTCTGCTAGGTGATTCGTGAAGAAATGGCATAAATCAGGAGCTCCCAGTAACACAGCCGTGGCACCCGCTGAGCACCTGCTCCCAGCTCCGTCCCGTGGCCTGTTGTTATTACTCTTGGCTAACACGTCTGCAGCTAGCGTTCAGTCCGTGGGATGGTCTCTGCTGACGCTGGGTCAGCCGGGACAGTACGTTTTGATGAGATGCTCTGTCAAGTGCTTTACTCACAACCAAGTGCGTCTTATCTCGCGCTTTCCCTCCACCCGCTAACTGTCCGAACAAGCAATCCGGGCACTGCCTTCTGCTGCTCCCTGCCCCAGGCACCTTCTGGGGGCGGGAACGAAGACACCCTGGCTCTCCCTGCTCCGGCCTGTGCTGTGCTTTTCCCACCGTGGCCGAGAGGGGCTCGGGGCTGGAGTGCTTGAGAAAACGGAGCGTCCGTGGGGTTGGTCTGCCAGGTTCCGGATGAAGAACTGACCGAGAACCACAGCAAGTAGGAGGGGATGGGATGTGGAGACAGAGTCCCCTGTTGGGTCCACTCTTCCCCCACCCCCAAACCCAAATCCCTCTGTTGTTAAAGGAGCCCGGGGGGCAGGCGCTATGCGAACATTTCACGATCCAGCCATTTCACATCAACTTGTGATTTACAGACACCGCGTGAAGGGCGTTGGTTTGGGCCAAGTGAGTGACTGGGGGAAAATGGCAGCCAAAGGGACTGGCCGGAGTCAGGGTGGAATGATTGGTGCGTTGGTCCAGGAGACCAAAATCCCCCATGGGGGAAAGGAGAACAAGGGGGATTTCTATAGGGCTGAAGTGGTGTCTAGGCCTGGTCTGGCTCTGTATCGGGTTGTGCTCACCACCCACGGTGCCTCCTACCGGTTGCTATGGGAATTCGCTCTGTCCAGCAGGGCACCCTCCTCTTGTAGTGTCTCACTCCCGTCACTGCTTCTCCACCGTCTCCGCTGTCTGGGACTCCCGAACTGTGGCGTCCTCTTCAGGGCACGGCCCTCCGGCTGTGCCCCAACTCCGTTGTCTCCCCGCTTCCAGGGAGCCCGCAGTCCTTTGCCCAGCTTCTCGCCGCAATGGACTAGAGCGCCTAGTCCAGCCCCTTGCTCAGGGGCAAACTGCAGTCCTTTGGCTGGCCACTTCCCTCAGCGGCCAGTGGGGCAAAAGGGGGCGCCCAGGCCTGCCCACTACTCTGGGCCCCAACCCACGGACCCTCTCGCTGGCAGCTGCTCATGGCCTCTCCTTCCCCTCTGCCGCTACCTGCTTTCCCTGGGCCACTTCTCCATAGCCCCAGCACCTACTCGGCCCCTGTGTCAAGGACGCGGTCTGGGAGCCAGCCGGGCTGGAGCTCCACTTGCTCCCCCGACCCTGCCCAGCACGGCTCTGTCGCACGCACTTCTCTCTACGGGCAGCCAGGCCCTCTCCCTCAAGCTCCAGGAGAGACTGAGCTCCTCGCTGCCCTGCAGCCCTTCTTATAGGACCCAGCCTGGCCCTGATTGGCTGCTTCTAAGCCTTCCTCTGGTTGGCTGGGTTCTGCACAGCCACTCCAAGGGCTGCTATTAACCCTTTGCCAGCCAGTGAGGGGCTGCTGCCCCGTCACAGGCTCCTCTGCACAGGGTGAATTTCACCCCTCACTAAATCATATTTTCAGGACCCTTCTTTTCTAGCGGGTGCTGAGAGCCGGGGTCCAATAGTTAAAGTCTCTGAAATAATTTGCTAGGAAGCAGCTTGTTCCCATCTCCCTTGTGAAAGGAATTTCCTCTGGTCCCAGCTCAGGGTACCCCACAAATGCCTTCAAAGTTATTCACCCAGCTAAACTGAGGACGAGTTAGCAAGGGGTGAAACTCCTCTTTGCAGATGCTGCCATCGCTAAAGGAGTTTTGGCTGCTAGAATCTCATCTGTGACTCAGAGTCTGAAGAGAGGTTGGATGATGATAAACCAGGCAGGAGCTGTGGGTCTGGACCTGCCAGATTTATAAAGGGAGTGGCTAGTTCTTTACTAATATGGTTATTTTGTTGCCTATTGACTCATTTATTTGTAACTTCCTTTTGGGCTGTTTGGACAGAATTCTTCACTGACCTCTTCTGCATGACCTTGCTAGCGATAGAAAGCAAATTAATCGGTGTGTGTGGTGTATATTCTGCAAATGTATTTGTATGTAAAATTACTCTTCTGCCATTGGTTATTGGTCTCCAATCCTGGGCTTTCTGGTGTCAAATGGGAAAATTCCCCTTGGCTCCAGTGGGGGTCAGGACAGGGCCCACTGATGGTATTTATTATTCTTATGCAAAAATCTTCCCCTCTGATGATTCTTATTGTGACAATAGGGTCACTGTGCTGAGAGGTTGTGTAGCCTAGAGCAGTGGTTCTCAAACTTATTTGATTGGGCCCACCTTCTTTGTGTCTGTGGTTCTTTGTGCCTCCCTCCCCACCGCCCCCCAAGTACATATATCGCTACCCAGCTCTGAAGCACAGAAGTAAGGGTGGCAATGTGGAAAGTGACTTTTCACAGCAGACTTAGCGTCCCAGTGCCACCCTTTCTTCTGCTGCCGCCCCCCTGGGGCTGACAGACGGAGGCCCACCACCTCCAGGTGAGGGATGGGGGTGGGGGAGAAGGAGAGCCCAAGTCCAGGCTGCTTCCTGGGGAGGGATTGGGGAGAGCCCGAGCCTGGGTGGCTCCACACTTCCCGGGCATGCACGGCCCTTCTGCACAAGCCCCAGCCACCTGGGGCTGTCAGCCCCAGCTCTTATTAAAAAAAACAAAAAAAAAGCTCACAGCTTGTGCCTCCCTTGGGCGGCCCACCCCATAGTTTGAGAACTGCTGCCTAGCCTTTGGGAACTCCTGGAATCCAGGGCTCCTGAGGTCTAATCCTGGCTCTGGACTTAAGCTCTCAGTCTCAGTTCCTCCATCTGTAAAATGGGGATAATAATACTTACCGCACCTACCTCACAGGGGTGTTGTGAGGGTAGCTAATCACCGGCTGTTTGAACAGTGCTTAGAAGAGACTGTAGAGCACGTGGCCAGAAGACTAAGTATTATTATTGCTGTGGCCTGGGGCCTGCTCTTCCCTGGGGACCGGATGTGTAAGAATTTCTCCAGAGACGCCCTTAGATTGCTGTAGAGCAAGGTCCATGTGTATTTATATTTTCATTCTTTTTCCTAATCTAGAAACTAATAAAAGGTTAGAAATGAAACAAGCCACCTCTCTGGTTTGGCGCTGTTTGTCCTGGGACCACGGTGCTGCTCGTTGCTCATGTTTCCATTGCTGGAGTGGAATCCCCCCGCCCCCCAGCGCTCGTTCTGTTGTGTTACTAGGTACAGAGGCAACATTGACAAGGCAGGAATTGTCGGCTCACTCGTTCCTCTTTGGGCAATTAGTGCTTCATTTGCATTCTTTCACCACCAAAGCAAGTCTCCTGCCTCGGCTCCTGTTAACTTCCCCTAGCACCCGGTAGCCCTTTTATAGAAGCTTTGTTCCCAGCATGCCTTTCTGGAGCTGGCAGTTCAAACTCCCCTGAGCCATAAATGCCCTTTTTCCAGCTAGTAGCCGTTGGCTCCGTCTTTCTCTCTCCCGGCTGGGAAGGAAGTACCTGTTGTGTTTGCCCTTCCTTAGGGCTGGATTTTTCACATGCTCACCACTCGTCGCTGGGGTCAGGTTTCCAAAAGCACTCGGCACCTAATCAAGGGGACAATTTTTCCGAAGTGCCCAGGACCCCGTTTCCGAGCTGTTTTGAAAATCCCGACCTCCCTGCTCTGGGATGGCTCATTCTCACATCCAGTCTTAAGATCTCTCCTGTTAATGATTTTTCAGAAACACGGGATTGCCGCTGCTGCAGTGATTCGTTGGCCGTGGTGCTAGGTTGTATGTTACTTAGGCTTGCTTTAGACCAGTGGTTCTCAAGCCGCGGGCCGCTTGTGGCCCAATCAGCACACAGCTGCGGCCCATGTGACATCCTCAGGGCCATACAGGTCGTGCGTATGTCGTGTGGCTGTGGCCCACATAACACAGAGAGAGCTGCACGTGCGGCCCACAGTGGTAATTAGGTTGAGAGCCATTGCTTTAGACCAGTGGCTCCAACCGTTCCAGACTACTGCACCCCTTCAGGAGTCTGGTTTGTCTTGTGCACCCCCAAGTTCCACCTCACTTAAAAACGACTTGCTCACAAAATCAGACATAAAAATACAAGAGTCACAGCCACACTGTTACTGAAATGTTGCTGGCTTTCTCATTTTTACCATATCATTATAAAATAAATCAACTGGAATATGAATATTGTACTTATAGGAGTGATCCCATAGCAGCTGTTTTTACAGGGTTGTCCTCCCTGCCCAAGCGTTTTGCATATCTTGTCTTTTCAAAGCAGCACAAAAGGGAAGAAGTGAGGCAGTCTCTCCGGAAGTAGTCATCATTAATTTCAACCTAGGTACTGATCTAGCGCCCCTCAGTGGGGCAGCCGGAGCCCTTGGTCACTGTGGGTAGGACCTTACTCCCCGGTCAGTCCCAGTGGGTCACTTGAAGCGTAAGGTGGTATTCAGTGTGCGGGTGGGCAGGCCTGGGACCCAGGCACAGCTGTGGGAGGTGAGGCCCTGAGGGTATTTCAGTCCTGTCTAAAGAACAGGAGGATTTGTGGCATCTTAGAGACTAACCAATTTATTTGAGCATGAGCTTTCGTGAGCTACAGCTCACTTCATCGGATGCATTCAGTGGAACATACAGTGGGGAGATTTTATGTACACAGAGAACATGAAACAATGGCTGTGACCACACAGACTGTAACGAGAGTGATCAGGTAAGGTGAGCTATTACCAGCAGGAGAGAAAAAAAACCTTTTGTAGTGATAATCAAGGTGGGCCATTTCCAGCAGTTGACAAGAACGTGTGAGGAACAGTGTGTGTGGGGGGGAATAAACATGGGGAAATAGTTTTACTTTGTGTAATGACCCATCCACTCCCAGTCTCTATTCAAGCCTAAGTTAATTGTATCCAGTTTGCAAATTAATTCCAATTCAGCAGTCTCTCCCTGGAGTCTGTTTTTGAAGTTTTTTTATTGAAGAAGAATTGCCACTTTTAGGTCTGTAATCGAGTGACCAGAGAGACCTAAAAGTGGCAATTCTTCAACAAAAAAACTTCAAAAACAGACTCCAGGGAGAGACTGCTGAATTGGAATTAATTTGCAAACTGGATACAATTAACTTAGGCTTGAATAGAGACTGGGAGTGGATGGGTCATTACACAAAGTAAAACTATTTCCCCATGTTTATTCCCCCCCACACACACTGTTCCTCACACGTTCTTGTCAACTGCTGGAAATGGCCCACCTTGATTATCACTACAAAAGGTTTTTTTTCTCTCCTGCTGGTAATAGCTCACCTCACCTGATCACTCTCGTTACAGTCTGTGTGGTCACAGCCATTGTTTCATGTTCTCTGTGTATATAAATCTCCCCACTGTATGTTCCACTGAATGCATCCGATGAAGTGAGCTGTAGCTCACGAAAGCTTATGCTCAAATCAATTGGTTAGTCTCTAAGGTGCCCCAAGTCCTCCTTTTCCTTTTTGCGGATACAGACTAACACAGCTGCTACTCGGAAACCTGTCAGTCCTGACTGTTTCTTTTCCCTTATTTCCCCTCAGCATGTGGGAAACGACCTTATTGCCTTACAGGACCCAGCAAGTTCCTCCTTACGTGCACCTTTGATAGCATCTCCTCTGACTTGTGACGTTGGTGTAGTGTGTTCCTGGTCTGGGGACGCAGGCGCCCGCAGGACCCCAGCTCTGACCCCGGTCTCTCGGCCGGCCGGGAGCCCCACGCAGCAGGGGTGGCTGGCTGGCAGGCAGCAGAGGGGGAGGAGGAAGCAGAGCATGCGTGGTGGGGGCAATAGCTTGCAGGGAGGGGATACCCCAGCGGCCTGTCCCCCAGCCAGTGTGAGCGGGGAATGAGTGCGGGTGGCTGGGGCAGTGAATACGGCCTTGCAAAGGGGCTGAGTTCGTATCCTACCCCCCCCCCCCCGCGGCAACCTGGATCGAATGTCCAAACTCCCTCCTCCCTGGAGCTTGGCTCGGCCAGGAGCTCAGCAGAGTCGCCCAGCAGGGGCCCTGGCCTGAGCCTGGCTGTGGATAGGGCTGCCCTGCAGCATGGTCCCTCTCCCTGCATAGGCTGGTTGGAGCTAACACGAGTCACCCGCCGGCACGAATCCGTGCGAATGACCCTGCATCTTTAGCCAGGGTTCTGGCCCCGAGCCTCAAGCCACCCAGCATTCTGCAGCGTGAACCAGTAGGGAAGGCAGTGGAGGGGGAATCAGGAGACCCCAGGTCTAGTCGGGGTTCTGCCACTGGCCTACTGAGTCACCCCTCCTCCCCCCACTCTGTGCCTCAGTTTCCCCTCCATCCTTTGTCTATTTAGACCCTAAGCCCTTTGGAGCAGGGGCTGTCACTGACTGTGTAGTTATGCAGCACCTAGCCCCAGGGGGCCCTGCCTTCAGCTGGGGTCTGTACCTGCTACCGTAACACAAATAAAAAAACCACCCCCCAAATTCCTGACGTTTGGCACGTTCCTCTCAGAGGCCTCCCGCCAGGCAGCGCAGCCCTGGGCTGTTGTACTCAGGTGTGTGCAGTGCTGGTCTCAGTGCATCAGAGACGGGGGTGGGGAGGGAACAGCTTTTAGTGGCGAGAGACCAGCTTTCGAGCCGCACAGCCTTCTTCAGGTGCAACGGTTCCAGGACCTGCCCGGGCCCAGCATCCTCCACCGGCGGCTGCAATTCACTGCCATCGCCTCCCTACCCCGCCGCGCTCGTGGGGGCAGGCCCAGGGTCCCCCAGCGTGCAGGGATGGCAGGATCGTGGCTCAGCAGCTCTCCAGCCCTTCCACTCTGCAAACCACTTCGATTCCTGCTGCAGCGTGTTGGGGGAGAGAGCTGGCGAGAGCTTCCTCAAAGCGTCACCGGGGGGCCTTCCTGGAGCGTTTCATTTCAAGGGACATCCCCAATGCAGCTGCATTTCAGGCCTCCAGCCCCCGGAGTGCAATGCCAGGCCAAGGGCCCAGCCATCTTTACCTGGCTGACCAGTTCCTGGGAGTTGGAAGCCGTAGGAGAGACGTTACCCCAGCCACAAACGCTAACAGGGTCTGTCTTCCACCTACCAGTCGAACTCCCTGCTCTGGCTGCCTGGGGCTCCGGGGGGCATCTCCTAGGAAGAATCCGCCAGCCCTGCACACGCCAATATACTCTCCCCCGTGATTTCCACAGTGCCATAAGCGGATCCAGCACTGGGCAGGGCAAGGCTAGGTCTGCGCCCAGAAGGGCTTGTGGAGAGAAATCACAACACGCAGAGAAGGGAGCAGTCCCTGGCGTTTGGCTAGACGGTCGCAGGCCGCCAGAAATGGTGCCGCACCATTGACGGTGCAGATGAAGTGAGACTTCCTGCTGGGCCAGCCTGATTCTGGGCCGTCGAGTTCGATAGGGGCAGGAAGTGGCTTGTGTAGAATGGGAGGATGCTGGGGCTGACAGGCCGATTGCTGCAACTGGTATTAGCTGGGGTTTGTAAAGGGATTTTGTTAATCGCAGCGGCCGACACAGTAAGTCATTTATCAGAGCAGGACCAGATCAAGGAAATCAGGATTGCTCTGAGCGCATTTCAACATCGAAACCCCTGGCCCTGGGCCAACCTGTCAGCTGACTGCTGGGACGGCCAGGCCCTGAACTGGGGCTGGGTGGCTCTTGTATGCTAACGGATTGGGAGCTTCTAGATTGAATCACGCAGATGCTGTAGATAGTCTTAAAACACGTTTCCACAGGCCACTGATGTAACCCTGCACTCACCACCACAGCCTGCAGCTTCGCCCTTTGTAGCTACCTGCCCTCGCTAGTCAAAACCAGAACCAGGAGTGACTAGCGTGGCCTGGCTGCGATACGCTGTACTCGAAAGCGTAGCCACGGAGTGGATTCTCCAAACACTGCACTGGCCAACTTAAGGTTTTGCCTAGAGGGATTTTTTATGTTTAAATCTGATTACCCTGTAAGGTATTTACCATCCTAATTTTACAGAGGTGATTCTTTTACCTTTTTTATAATTAATTTTTTTTTAAGAACCTAATTTTTTTTTATTGTTCGTAAGATCCAAGGGTTTGGGTCAGGTCAAAGACCCTCTCCAGCCACTCCCCATCATTGAGGTTCCATTTCAGCGAGTAGCTGTGGATATTCTGGGTCCTTTTCCGAAAAAGACACCCAGAGGAAAGCAGTACATACTGACTTTCATGGATTTTGCCACCCGATGGCCGGAATCAGTAGCTCTAAGCAACACCAGGGCTAAAAGTGTGTGCCAGGCACTAGCAGACATTTTTGCCAGGGTAGGTTGACCCTCCAACATCCTTACAGATGCAGGAACTAGTTTCCTGGCAGGAACTATGAAAAGCCTTTAGGAAGCTCAGGGGTAAATCACTTGGTTGCCACCCCTTACCACCATCAAACAAATGGCCTGGTGGAGAAGTTTAATAAAACTTTGGGGGCCATGATACGTAAATTCGTAAATGAGCACTCCAGTGACTGGGACCTAGTGTTGCAGCAGTTGCTCTTTGCCTACAGACCTGTACCACACCCCAGTTTAGGGTTTTCCCCATTTGAACTTGTATATGGCCGTGAGGTTAAGGGGCCACTACAGTTGGTGAAGCAGCAATGGGAGGGGTTTACACTTCTCCAGGAACTAACATTCTGGACTTTGTAACCAACCTACAAACCACCCTCCGAACCTCTTTAGCCCTTGCTAAAGAAAACCTAAAAGATGCTCAAAAAGAGCAAAAAGCCTGGTACGATAAACATGCCAGAGAGCGTTCCTTCAAAGTAGGGGACCAGGTCATGGTCTTAAAGGTGCTCCAGGCCCATAAAATGGAAGCGTCGTGGGAAGGGCCATTCACGGTCCAGGAGCGCTTGGGAGCTGTTAATTATCTCATAGCATTCCCCACTTCCAACCAAAAGCCGAAGGTTTACCATATTAATTCTCTACAGCCCTTTTATTCCAGGGAATTAAAGGTTTGTCAGTTTACAGCCCAGGGAGGAGACGACGCTGAGTGGCCTGAAGGTGTCTACTACGAAGGGAAAAGTGCTGGTGGTGTGGAGGAGGTGAACCTCTCCATGACCCTTGGGCGTATGCAGCGACAGCAGATCCAGGAGCTGTGCCCTAGCTACGCGCCGACGTTCTCAGCCACCCCAAGACTGACTGAACAGGCATACCACTCCATTGACACAGGTAATGCTCACCCAATTAAAGTCCAACCTTACCGGGTGTCTCCTCAAGCTAAAACTGCTATAGAACGGGAGATCCAGGATATGCTACAGATGGGTGTAATCCGCCCCTCCCGCAGTGCATGGGCATCTCCCGTGGTTCTAGTTCCCAAACCAGATGGGGAGATACGTTTTTGCGTGGACTACCATAAGCTAAATGCGGTAACTCGCCCAGACAACTATCCAATGCCAAGCACAGATGAACTATTGGAGAAAATGGGATGGGCCCAGTTCATCTCTACCTTGGACTTAACCAAGGGGTACTGGCAGGTACCGCTAGATGAATCTGCCAAGGAAAGGTCAGCCTTCACCACACATCTCGGGCTGTATTAATTTAATGTATTCCCTTTCGGGCTGCGGAATGCACCCGCCACCTTCCAAAGACTCGTAGATGGTCTCTAGCGGGATTAGGAGAATATGCAGTCGCCTACCTTGACGATGTGGCCATATTTTCAGATTCCTGGGCAGAACACCTAAAACATCTACAAAAAGTCTTCAAGCTCATAAGGGAGGCAGAACTAACTGTTAAGGCTAAGAAGTGTCAAATAGGCCTAAACAAAGTAACTTACCTTGGACACCAGGTGGGTCAAGGAACTATGAATCCCCTACAGGCCAAAGTGGATGCTATCCAAAAGTGGCCTGTCCCAAAGTAAAAAAAACCAGGTCCAATCCTTCTTAGGTTTGGCCGGATATTACAGGTGATTTGTACCAGAATACAGCCAAATCGCCGCCCCACTGACAGACCTAACCAAAAAGAAACAGCCAAATGCTGTTCAGTGGATTGAAGAGTGTCAGAAAGCCTTTAACCAGCTTAAAGCGACACTCGTGTCTGACCCTGTGCTAAGGGCCCCAGACTTTGACAAACCGTTCCTAGTAATCACAGATGCTTCTGAGCATGGTGAGGGAGCAGTCTTAATGCAGGAAGGACCGAATCAAAAGTTCCATCCTGTCGTGTTTCTCAGCAAGAAGCTGTCTGAGAGGGGAAGCCACTGGTCAATCAGTGAAAAGGAATGTTACGCCATTGTCTACACTCTGGAAAAGCTACGCCCATACGTTTGGGGACGGCGTTTCCACCTGCAAACCCACCATGCTGCGCTACAGTGGCTTCATACCGCCACGGGAAAATAACAAAAAACTTATTCGGTGGAGTTTAGCTCTCCAAGATTTTGATTTCGACATACAACACATCTCAGGAGCTTCTAACAAAGGGGCTGATGCACTCTCCCGTGAAAGTTTCCCAAAATCAACTGGTTACAATCGTCCTTGAGATGTGGAAAATATTGTTAGTCTTTATAAAGTTGGTAGTCTATTTAGAGGTGCATGTGTCTTATTAACTTTGTTTTCTTCTAGAGCTCCAGGAAGAAATCACAGCCAGTGTTTCACCCTATCTGTAATTTGGGGGGCTTGTCATAAATATAAAGGGAAGGGTGACCACCTTTCTGTATACAGTGCTATAAAATCCTTCCTGGTCAGAGGCAAAACCCTTTCACCTGAAAAGGGTTAAGAAGCTAAGATAACCTCTCTGGTACCTGACCAAAATGACGAATGAGGAGACAAGATACTTTCAAATATGGAGGGGGGGAACAAAGTGTTCGTCTGTCTGTCTGATGCTTTTGCCGGGAATAGATCAGGAATTCAGCCTCATAAATCCTTAAGTTAGTAAGTAAGCTAGCTAAAAATGCGTTAGATTTCCTTTTGTTTAATGGCTGCTAAAATAAGCTGTGCTGGAGGGAATGTATATTCCTGTTTTTGTGTCTTTTTGTAACTTAAGGTTTTGCCTAGAGAGATTCTCTATGTTTTAAATCTGATTACCCTGTAAGGTATTTACCATCCTGATTTTACAGAGGGGATTCTTTTACTTTTTCTTTAATTAAAATTCTTCTTTTAAGAACCTAATTAATTTTTTATTGTTCTTAAGATCCAAGGCTTTGGGTCTGTGTTCACCTGTACAAATTGGTGAGGATTCTTATCAAGCCTTCCCCAGGAAAGGGGGTGTAGAGCTTGGGGTGATATTTTGCGGGAAGGCGTCTCCAAGTGGTCTCTTTCCCCGTTCTTTGTTTAAAACGCTTGGTGGTGACAGCATACGGTTCAAGGACAAGGCAAAGTTTGTACCTTGGGAAAGTTTTTAACCTAAGCTGGTAAGAATAAGCTTAGTGGGTCTTTCATGCAGGTCCCCACATCTGTACCCTAGAGTTCAAAGTGGGGAAGGAACCTTGACAGTCTCCTTCCCCAGCAGGCCTCCGGCAGGCTGTGGGGCGAGAGCTCATCTCCCAGGAGCTCCAGCCCCAGCTTCTGAGGGCCAAGACGAGGCCCCTCAATCGCAGCCGCACCCTCATGTTTTCTATATTTGTAAAACAAGAAGTTTCTGTTTGTTGCTACTGGCTGGGCTGGGGAAAAGCAGTGTTTGCATTTACTGTTCAGGGCAGGTGCTCAGCTACCACGGGGATGGGTGAGACATACAAACTGCGCTCGATCCTGAGTGGCCCCTTGGGATGTGGACTAGATGGGGCCTGACAGGTCTCTTCCTCTCCGTTGTCCCCTTACTTCTGTGGCTCTGTGACACTTGAGGAATTGACCTCAAAGGCACCCGTAGGGTATGAAGAGGTGGATGAATGCACTTGGGAGCTGTTCATTGTTTGTGCTAAGCTGTAATTAGTGCTATTTGTTAAGAGCCGGCTGCTACAGAAAACAGAGATAACTGCACAGGCCCTGCCCCCAGGGGATTGCGTTAGACAGAAACACACTGGTGGATCCAGAAGTGGACATAACACAGTCCATGTGGGTGTTTGTTTTCATAGTGCAGAGTTAAGGTGCAATGTCTGAGCTGTTATGATGTCACACCCAGCCAGGTTGTGTGGGCAGGGTTTTCTGGTACTCTATACATTACTTTTACAGCTATGGTCTATTCTAATGTCAGTAACCAGAACCCGGGGCACTGTATTATCTATATCCCGTTGCATCCTTTGGGCCTGGATGCTAATGTCTTTACTGGATCAATGGTTACATTCTGTATGTGCCAGAAGCACCCAGGAAAGGTTCTGCTTGCAGACCAGCTATGTTCAAGTCTGAGACTTAATAGACTCTTTAGATTTCATGCTGAATATTTTCTCCCTTAAATAAAGATAAGTTGTATCTAATTCAACGCAGGGTAAAATTCCCACCTTCACAAAGGACTCATACAAGGCTTATGTGCTCCTTAAGTAACACCTGCTTCAATGATAGATTGACCTAGTCTGGGTCCCAGTGATGATTTCCCCCAAGTGAGCAGGGATTACACATGCTGGAGACGGAATGGGAGCTCGAGGGGAGAAACATCAAATGGTGAAGGGCTGTTTCTTTGTGAATTACAGTAACTTTAATCAAGAACCCACTATACGCCTACCATCACTTCCTGGGCTCCAAATGCAGCCTCATCCCTGGTCCGTGCCAGTTGAAATGATCTTGAACTGAGTCCGTTGTATTCTCTGCTGTGTCCGCAGGACTGAGGTGTAAGTGCCAGGTGCCCTTAGAAGGACAAGTGTCCTGTGGAAATCCTACTTGTGTATTTGTAAGGAAAAGTACAAGGGCAATGCAAGTACTTTCAATTTCCGAATTCACTGGAATCGTCTGTTCAGTACCTGGACATTAACCAAACTAATATAAGCTCATAGTGGAAGAGAAAGAAAAAGGGCAACAACTGAAATGTTATTCATAGGAACGGCCCTGCTGGGTCAGACCCAAGGTCCATCTGTCACGGAGTCCCTGGGTGATGCTCTGGAACTGCTCCCCATGAAGCCAGGCAGGACTCTGTGGAAGTCGCCTTCCTGTGAGCAGCCTGTCTTCAGGACACACAGCTCACACAGCTTCCACCTTCCTGGGTCTGACCTCGGAGCATTCAGCCTCCTCTGCCCCCCCATGCAAGTCGCCCCCTGAGTAACCATGAACAGAGCTGCGCTTGCCAGGTTGTCTCCTGGGTTCTCGTTTGCTGAGAACTAATCTGAGAAAACAACCCTGGTAAACCAGCTCCAAGGTGTTTTCCCGTCAATGGAATTCACTGACCAAGTAACTCCTCCTACAGCTCCTGGGTGTGACCCCAAATAGAAAGTGAAACGGAAACAGTTTAATCCGAAACCATGTGAAAGTTTGACTTTTCTGTGAAAGCCGCACAGCTCCGGTGGACGGCGTACAGGCCGCAGGGACCAGCAGCCCCTGAAGGATGAATACACGTTGGGTCTCCAAGCTGAATTAGCAGCCCCAAGGTACCGTGTTGTGTGTGAGTTTGAAACTTGGCTCCATTTGAAGGAAGGACTTGAAAGGAAGGGCACGGAAGGAGGAAGGTTACAGCCATAGGGTCAGTTGGTGATTCGGTAACAGACACCTGCACGTCCTGGGGACTTATATAATAAAAAGAGAACGCAGTAAGACTGAGCCACAGAGAGCGAGCGAGAGATGAAACCAAGGAAGCAGGATACAGGGAGATGACGCAGGTAACAGGCTGGACTCTGCTCAGTGACTCTGATTTCCTGTCACCCGGCCCCTTGTGAAGTGAATTACACCAGTGTACTTTGGGGTGTGAAGCACTTTCGTTCCTGCTGGGCAACGTTTTACATCCATTTTGCGCTGGCGTAGGTGACAAGGTGCAGGGCAATGGGGCTCAAGCCCACAGAATATGGATTGAACGTGGTAACAGGCCAGAAGTCAGTGAGGGGAAGTGAGGAGGACAGAATGCGCTTGGAGAGGGAGTGACTTTAGCAGCAGCATTTGTGATAGACAGGAGGGGAATGAAGTTAAAGCAGGGAAGCTGGAGATTTTGATACAGTAGAAGATATTGATACAGCCCCTTGGATAATACCCCCACCTCAGAGAGCCCCTAGGCCCCCTCTCCAAGACCCCAGCACAGAGGAGTAACGGGGTGTTCTGGGGTGCGCCAGGGGCTGGAGGAGACATGGCAGGGGCATTCTTACATCTCTGCAATGGCCCAGAGGAAGCACTGAGGCAGGGCACAAGTTAAGGCACCCCTGAGCATACGAGCCACCCCCCTGCACCAGCCACAGTGCCAGTGTGGGGATGAATCTGGCCACGGGCTGCAGCTGAGAGGGTGGCAAAGAGAGGGTTAATCTGTATTGATGTTATACAGGGAATAGTGACAAGACACAGCGCGAGCCTGGATGTGAAGCATTCTGATATCGTGGTGTGACATTCTGGGGATCACCCCAGAGCAGTCAGGGGGTCTGTCACCACCTGCCCTGTGACCGTGGGTCCCTTAATCCTGTGTGGCTCTGGCTCGGAGCCCTGGCACCAGCATCTAGCCCACAGGCAGAAAGGTCTCACCCTGGCTTCCAGCAGCCTCGTTATCCCTGCAGGGTGACCCCACCAGCCCTTCCAGTCCTAAGCATCCCCAAATCCGCCTACCCCGAGTTCTTCACTACCAGACCTGGGGACTTTTCCACTCTGGTTCCTCACCCCAAAGGCCTGAAGCCAGCCCCCCAGTTCTCAGTTCACTTTGGGACACACTCCACATTGTTTGCACACTAGAGACCCATCATTTGTCTCTCCTGGGTTGTACAATGCGAGGTGCTGGGGGTTAGTTTTGTCTGGCTGGGGAGGCAGCTCCTCCCTTCCTGGCTGGCCACCACCCTACTGGGAGCGGGAGATGAAGCTTTAGGAACCAGCTCCAGACTCTACATACACGATACATAAATCCCTAAGCACAGCCTGGATCCATCTCGCACAGTGATCAGTAAGTAGAGAACATCACAGGCTTTCAGAAAAGAGCTCACTCAACATGATTATACACAATAGCATTGTACACAATCCTTTGAGTCCATTGCTTGTTCTTAGGGGTTCAGACCCCCTGTTCTGCCCTTGGGGTGTCTTTTGTCCTTCTCCACCCCTTTATATAGATTTGGCCAAAGGCGGGAGTCCTTTGTCCCAGTTTGACCCCCTCCCCAGCCTCTGATGGAAAAGTACAAGGTTTAAGATGGATTCCAGTATCAGGTGACATGGTCACATGTCTCTGTAAGACTCCAGAGTAACAGCCGTGTTAGTCTGTATTCGCCAAAAGAAAAGGAGGACTTGTGGCACCTTAGAGACTAACCAATTTATTTGAGCATGAGCTTTCGTGATGAAGTGAGCTGTAGCTCACAAAAGCTCATGCTCAAATAAATTGGTTAGTCTCTAAGGTGCCACAAGCACTCCTTTTCTTTTTGTAAGACTCCAGTCTCCATTTTCCCTGGGCTGGCCCACACCTACACAGGAAGGCTTGCAGGTAAACAAAGCCATTTACAGCTTTTGGTTTCTTGCTTAAGAGTCATCAAGTTTCTGAAGTATCCTTAATGACTCTTGCTTTGCATAATTATATAAGTGATACAAGTTCATACCTCATATTTCTAACTTCAGACATAGAAATAATACGTGCATACAAATAGGATGAACACATTCAGTAGATTATAAGATTTCTAACGATACCTTATAAGGGGTATTTAGCATAAAGCATATTCCAGATATGTCATATTCATAAGTATATTTTCATAAAGCATATGGAATGCAACATCACAGTGATAACTGTGGATTCTTAAGTAATCAATATAATTAATACATAATCTATAGATCAGGCTACAAGTAAGCCCAAGCTTGAGTGTGTGTAGGGCAGCTGTGAGCTGCTCTACTTCATGAAGTGGTACTCCCTGCCCACATGAGCCTCTAGCCTGATTGACCTGGTCAGCAAAACCTGCTCAAGTTAATGAGTGAAGGGCAACAACAGAGCCAGTGGACAAAGGCCAAGTGCCCCCATGACGGTGAAGGTGGATGAGCCATGAGTGTGGATGCGCAGACCACACAGGGTGGAAGAAGAGCTACATCTTCATAAGGGTGACCCACACCCACAGGAACTTACAGTTGGTGGAAGAGTTAATGGGATGGGGGATGGTGTCCCTCCCCCCAAAATAAGCCCCCTCTACATCTTCCCAGTTGCAAAGAGGCAGAGTGAAACATGGGGCAACCAGCCATGACAGACCATAACAGCAGCAGGGGTAAAACCCCTGCTTTTACCAACTAGTGCCCATCTTTAAAAAAGGGAAGGAGGAGGATCCTGGGAACTACAGGCCAGTCAGCCTCACCTCAGTCCCTGGAAAAATCATGGAGCAGGTCCTCAGGGAATCAATTCTGAAGCACTTAGAGGAGAGGAAAGTGATCAGGAACAGTCAGCATGGATTCACCAAGGGCAAGTCATGCCTGACTAATCTAATTGCCTTCTATGACGAGATAACTGGCTCTGTGGATGAGGGGAAAGCGGTGGACATGTTGTTCCTTGACTTTAGCAAAGCTTTTGATACGGTCTCCCACAGTATTCTTGTCAGCAAGTTAAAGAAGTATGGGCTGGAGGAATGGCCTATAAGGTGGATAGAAAGCTGGCTAGATCGTAGGGCTCAATGTGTAGTGATCAATGGCTCCATGTCATGTTGGCAGCCAGTATCAAGCAGAGTACCCCAAAGGTCGGTCCTGGGGCCGGTTTTGTTCAATATCTTCATAAATGATCTGGAGGATGGTGTGGATTGCACCCTCAACAAGTTTGCAGATGACACTAAACTGGGAGGAGTGGTAGATATGCTGGAGGGTAGGAATAGGACACAGAGGGACCGAGACAAATTAGAGGATTGGGCCAAAAGAAATCTGGTGAGGTTCAATAAGGATAAGTGCAGAGTCCTGCACTTAGGACGGAAGAATCCCATGCATCGCTACAGACTAGGGACCGAATGGCTCAGCAGCAGTTCTGCAGAAAAGGACCCAGGGGTTACAGTGGACGAGAAGCTGGATATGAGTCAGCAGTGTGCCCTTGTTGCCAAGAAGGCTAACGGCATTTTGGGATGTATAAGTAGGGGTATTGCCAGCAGATCGAGGGACGTGATCGTTCCCCTCTATTCAACCCTGGTGAGGCCTCATCTGGAGTACTGTATCCAGTTTTGGGCCCCACACCCCAAGAAGGATGTGGAAAAATTGGAAAACGTCCAGCAGAGGGCAACAAAAATGATTAGTGGACTGGAACACATGAGTTATGAGGAGAGGCTGAGGGAGCTGGGATTGTTTAGTCTGCGGAAGAGAAGAATGAGGGGGGATTTGATAGCTGCTTTCAACTATCTGAAAGGGGGTTCCAAAGAGGATGGATCTAGACTGTTCTCAGTGGTAGCAGATGACAGAACGAGGAGTAATGGTCTCAAGTTGCACTGGGGGAGATCTAAGTTGGATATTAGGAAAAAGTATTTCATTAGGACGGTGGTGAAGCACAGGAATGGGTTGTGATGTTATTGACATGAACTGGGACCGTATAGATCATTGTTGCGACCAAAGTCCTGTAGTGGCACCAAATCTTGTATAAAGGGGGTCAAATGAGGTGTCTCAGACAAGGTGATGGTTGGCTGGTTCTGATTATGTGATCTGTTTGCATGTATCATTTTTGTAGTTAAAGTTATGAATATTGGCTCTGTACTGTCTGTAGTTCAAACGTGTGCTGTGCTTCTGGGTGACACCCCAGACAAGTTGGTGTCAGCTCTGCCCAGCCTGCTGGATGACCCATTAAGGACCATCAGCTACACAACTGACCCACTGAGAGAAGGCAGACACGTCTTGGGACTCAGCCAGGCAGGCAGGGACCTGCCTAGGGACAGAACTCTGAGGTGTTTCCAAACCATGGGATGGACAGCTTGTCTTTGGGACAAAGAAAGCAGAGACCACATGGCAAGAGACTATAAACAGCTGCTGCGGCTCCTCCATCTGGTCTTCAATCCTCCTTCTTACCTCTGGAGGGACTTTGCTACAAACGGAAGCTCTACACAAAGGACTGAATGACCCATCCCAGCTGGGGATGTTCTCCAGAGACTTGATTTAAACCTGCAGTTTATTCTATCTCTGCTACAAGCCTGAACCAAGAACTTTGCCATCACTGTATGTCATTGATTCCATTTCACCACTGCTAGCTCTCATCTCTATCTTTTTCCTTTTAAGAATAAACCTTTAGATGTTAGATTCTAAAGGATTGGCAACAGCGTGATTTGTGGGTAAGATCTGATTTGTATATTGACCTGGGTCTGGGGCTTGGTCCTTTGGGACTGAGAAACCCCAGTAAAAGAAAAAAGGTTATTGGTTTTCATAACCATTTGTCCCCATAACGAGGGGCACTGGTGGAGATACTGGGCAACTGGGGTGTCTAAGGGACTTGCCTGTGTGACTTGTGGTTAGCCAGGGGGGTAAAACCAAAGTCCTCTCTGTCTGGCTGGTTTGGTTTGCCTTAGAGGTGGAAAACCCCCAGCCTTGGGCCGTAACTGCCCTGCTTTAAGCAATTTGTCCTGAATTGGCACTCTCCGTTGGGTCCCACCAGAACCAGCATTGTTACATGGATTACCGAGGGAGGTGGTGGAATCTCCATCCTTAGAGGTTTTTAAAGCCCAGCTTGACAAAGCCCTGGCTGGGATGATTTAGTTGGGGATTGGTCCTGCTTTGAACAGGGGATTGTAGTAGGTGACCTCCTGAGGTCTCTTCCAACCCTAATATGCTATGATTCTATGATTCATTGGTTGAGGGTTTCTCTCCAAGAGGTGTGGATGTTACCCTTGGAACAAGAGAGTTGGAAGATCCTGGCAAGGAAAGGAAAGACCATACTGGTTTTTGGCCATGGAAAAATATTAAGAATCCCCCATTGTACATTTGTGACAAAGCCAGAGGCTGTTGCTTTTATTAAGTTATTATTACATAATTCTCATGCCAGTGCTGCTGCTCAGGGCTGAAACTAGTCTCTTCCCGTCCTTTCTGTCATTGCCTGCTGCTTCCATCAGTTCTAGGGATTTGAAATCAACTGTTCTGCCCTCCCTGCTAAGGGTTCTTCTTTTCTTGGCGGCCTTGTTTTCTCACACCAGTTGGTTTCCACTTGACAGCTTCATGTGGGAGTTTGTGGTTTGGCATCTGGAGTATATGCACCAGATATATCCAGTGCTTCTTTCTAATTCTTGCGGAAACCAGCTGCTGGTTGGTGATTTCTCAGATCTCTTCATTAGTAATGGCCTCTTTCCAGCCAATGCCCAGAATCTTTTGTAGGTGCTTATTTTAGAAGGCATCTAGTTTTCTTCTGACATATTAGTAGATCTCCTGCTCTCACAGCCATATATTAGCAGTTTGATTACGTTTGTACTAAATATTCTCAGTTTGGTCTGGTGTTGTATGTCTTTGATTTCCATACATTGTTGAGTTTGGTAAATACTGTGTATGCCTTTCCTACCCTTGATATCACTTCCTTGGTTTCATCTCACTAACCAGTTGGCCTCAATAATATTTTGGGATAGTGAGATCCATAGATTAATTGTGTGTTTTATAAAGCATTTGAATGTATTATTTTGTATTTCATTGTTCTACCATATGACAAATGTAAACTGAAGAGTCTAATTTACCTTTTCTAAACTGTTGATTTTTTTATACAGATCTAATATGTCATCTATTATTCATCTGCTTTTTAAACTATGTAATCTTAATCTTTTTATTATCTCCTCATAGGAAGTAATCTCCGTGACCTTAAACTTTTTTGTTGCCTTTTTAGGCTCCTTTCCTATCTCTACTATATCCTTTGTGAGATAAAGTCACCATAACTAACTCCAAATTTCAAGAGACAAGGTATCTCTCATATCCTGGGAGTGACTTGGGCCACAACTACACTGCATACAACAATCTAGATTTCAATGGTAGAGTGTACCATTAATTTGTACAACAGTATTACTACAATTTCCTTTACTACAACAACACTAACGGGACTCAATAGGTGTCTCTTGTGATCACTGTGCCTACAAATTTACCCTTATTGTGAGTTCAACTGTAAGAAGTGAGTGTAAATTCACAAATGTTGATGGGAAAAAGAAGGAAAGAGAGACAAACTGAAGTAGTCCAAACAAAAGATTGTGCTAAGATCATGCCAGGTAAACAAGAAGAGTGAGGGGCCAGAAATCAATGAACCAAAACTGGAGTGCTGGAAACTAGGCCTACTAGTTAAAAAATTAGTAATGAGGGGATGGGCTAGTCCACACACCGCTCCCTTTGTGGATCCTTAACTAACGAAACTTTGGGGAGAAAGATTGGCTACTGGAGTGAACTTCGCCATCATGGCTGCCATGCCCATTGTCCTTTGGAACCCTGGAACTTCTTTATCCTAAGCCTGAGAGATGTCCTAACCAGATTGGGCCAGAGGTAGGGGCTCAGATGACATCACCACCCCTCCCAGGATGAAACCACATTGGACTTAACGCCAGCAACAATAACAACGGCTCCAGCACATCTCCAAATTCTTCTCTGTTCCCCCAAAGAACAATTACCATCTTTGATACCATCTAAAAGACTTCCAAATTGGAGCAGAGGCGGTGTTCATTCTAAAACTCTCTGCAAAGGGAAAGAGAAGAAGGGATTTTGTTAAGATGACAGCCTTATTTAGTACTTTACATGTCAAATTCTTTGACTGTTTTTCCTTCTCTTTCAAGTACTATATATTTCATCAAGTCAATTCAAACAGATTTTTTTTCCTGAACCTTTCTCCTGGCCATAATTGCAACCTCAATTATGCGCATGTACCATGTGCCTAAGGGTGGGAAATCTCTTATCCAGCATTTATATTTGGAGAAAGGCAAACATTCAATAAGCACAAGGTTACTGATCAAATCTAAAGAAGCTAAACTAGCAGTAAGTTTGAATGATAACTGAGGGAGTTTTTAGAGGGTGTTGGAGAGATTGTCTCTGCTAAGGGCACATAGCAGATTATAAAGTTTGTTATCTTGAGATGACTCATTTATTTTGTTATGTTTAGTTTTACTTTCGTGTTAACCTTTCTAATGTACTTTTCAGAGTAGCAGCCGTGTTAGTCTGTATCCACAAAAAGAACAGGAGTACTTGTGGCACCTTAGAGACTAACAAATTTATGTGAGCATGAGCTTTTGTGAGCTAAAACCCACTTCATCGGATGCATGCAGTGGAAAGTACAGTAGGAAGATATATATATATACACACAGAGAACATGAAACAATGGGTTTCATGGGAAATGGCCCATCTTGATTATCACTTTTTTTTTTCTCTCCTGCTGGTAATAGCTCACCTTCGTTACAGTCTGTATGGTAACACCCATTGTTTCATGTTCTCTGTGTATATCTATATCTTCCTACTATATTTTCCACTGCATGCATCTGATGAAGTGGGTTTTAGCCCATGAAAGCTTATGCTCCAATAAATTGGTTAGTCTCTAAGGTGCCACAAGTACTCCTGCTCTTTTTTCTAATGTAGGAATCTTATCTGCTTTAGCTACTGCCTTCTTCTTGAGAAAACTTGGTAAATGATTCATTTGTCTTATATTGTACAGGTGCTCTTCCCAGGAGAGGTTTCTTGATTTACAAGAAACTTCCTCGATAAAACAGGTTGACTGTGAGATGATCCTGAACCTGATGTGTAATTAAATCAAACAACTTCTATTAAGGCTGCACTGAAAGAAGAGATTTATTTTTATCATATGCAATTAAGTGCTGTCCTGACACACACTGTCTTGCTCAGAAGTAATTAAATTGGGTTTAATTAAAATCTTTTCTTATTTCAATCCAACGCTGTGTGGGCTCTGCTATTTCAGAATAAAAGTGCCTATTTAAATACTGTCAAACTAAATGGAAATAAGTGTCCACATAGACTTGCTCTGAAATAACAAAAGGGGTACATGAAAACAGATTTAGTTATTTCAGTGCAAGTTAGTGTGTAGACAAGCCCTCTGGTAACGTTTCTCCCTCTCTAGATACTTCTAAAATTCTCTACCTGTAATGACATATCCTTGTGTCATACATAATAATACTAATAAAAATAAACCCATCTTTTTTTCTCCTTTACCTAATGGACTTGACTGCACCCAATGTCAAATATTTAGTTCTAAAAACAAAACAAACTCCCACACAAGAACCTGTGGGGAAGTACATGTACACTTTTCTAGTATCTACTAAACTGGGAGGAGTGGTAGATACGCTGGAGGGGAGGGATAGGATACAGAAGGACCTAGACCAATTGGAAGATTGGGCCAAAAGGAATCTGATGAGGTTCAATAAGGATAAGTGCAGGGTCCTGCACTTAGGATGGAAGAACCCAATGCACAGCTACAGACTAGGGACCGAATGGCTAGGCAGCAGTTCTGCGGAAAAGGACCTAGGGGTGACAGTGGACGAGAAGCTGGATATGAGTCAGCAGTGTGCCCTTGTTGCCAAGAAGGCCAATGGCATTTTGGGATGTATAAGTAGGGGCATAGCGAGCAGATCGAGGGACGTGATCGTTCCCCTCTATTCGACATTGGTGAGGCCTCATCTGGAGTACTGTGTCCAGTTTTGGGCCCCACACTACAAGAAGGATGTGGATAAATTGGAGAGAGTCCAGCGAAGGGCAACAAAAATGATTAGGGGACTGGAACACATGACTTATGAGGAGAGGCTGAGGGAACTGGGATTGTTTAGCCTGCAGAAGAGAAGAATGAGGGGGGATTTGATAGCTGCTTTCAACTACCTGAAAGGGGGTTCCAAGGAGGATGGCTCTAGACTGTTCTCAATGGTAGCAGATGACAGAATGAGGAGTAATGGTCTCAAGTTGCAGTGGGGGAGGTTTAGATTGGATATTAGGAAAAACTTTTTCACTAAGAGGGTGGTGAAACACTGGAATGAGTTACCTAGGGAGGTGGTAGAATCTCCTTCCTTAGAGGTTTTTAAGGTCAGGCTTGACAAAGCCCTGGCTGGGATGATTTAACTGGGAATTGGTCCTGCTTCGAGCAGGGGGTTGGACTAGATGACCTTCTGGGGTCCCTTCCAGCCCTGATATTCTATGATTCTATGATTCTATCTCAAATCTCCTCTCTGTGGCACACTCACCTCTGATACATGGATCTTTACACGTGCTAACAGAAAAACATTTCCTTGGGAAACATTTACTTCATTTTAACACAATGTTGCACATACGAACCCTAACCCACCCCACTTTCTCACACATTCCAACCATCAGCTTGGGCTGAGGTACATGGCAGAGAGGGATGATGGGTGTTGAGCAGTGGAACATTCACATCAGAGATTACTCCGAGAAGCCTACTTCCAGGGATGCCAATTTGGGAAGGTACTGGGGGGCTCTCCCACCCTGAGTTTCCTACTGAAGGTATGCTCACAGCCCATGACCTAGCCACAGATGGAGCTCCTAACTGCAACACAGCTTGAGTGTGATGTGTGATGAGTTCTGTGCTCCTCCCAGCTTCAGCTCCTGGGGCAGGGAGTTTATTTATAAACTGTGGCAGGGTGATTACGATAACAAAAGTTTGTCATTGAATTAATAAAGGATCATTAGATGATCCTGAAGGTATTGCCAAGCATTCCTCCAGTTAAAAGATAGGAAACAAAGGGAGGAATAAATGGTCAATTTTCAGAATGGAGAGAGGTAGTGGTGTCCCCCAGAGGTCTGTACTGGGCCCAGTCATATTCAACATATTCATAAATGATCTGGAAAATGGAGTAAATAGTGAGGTGGCAAAATTTGCAGATGATACAGAATTACTCAAGATAGTTAAGTCCAAATCTGACTACAAAGAGCTACAAAGGGATCTCACAAAATTGGGTGAGTGGGCAACAAAATGGGCAACAAGATGAAATTCAATATTGATAAATGCAAAGTAATGTACACAGCAAAATATAATCCCAACTCTACATACAAAATAATGGGGTCTAAATTAGCTGTTACCTGTCAAGAAAGAGACCTTGCAGTCATTGTGGGTAGTTCTCTGAAAACATCTGCTCAATTACCAGTAGCAGTAAAAAAAAACTGTCGGAGTTTTGGGAATCATTAGGAAAAAGAAGGATAATAAGACAGAAAATATCATAGTGCCTCTATATAAACCCTGGGACACCCACATTCTGAATACTGCATGCAGACATGGTCGCCCCATCAAATATATGTATATATATTGGATTTCAAAAAGAGATGGGCAACAGAAATTATTATGGTTATGGAACAACTTCCATTTGAGGAGAGATTAAAAAAACTAGGACTTTTCCGCTTCAAAACGAGATGACTAAATAGGATATGATGGAGGTCTATACAATCATGGATGGTGTGGAAAAAACTGAATAAGGAAGTGTTATTTACTCCTTTACAGAACACAAGAACTAGGGGTCACCCAATGAAATTAATAGGCAGCTGATTTAAAACAAACTAAAGAAAGTATTTCTTCACATGCAGCCTGTGGTCCTCTTTGCCAGGGGATGTTGTGAAGGCCAAAACTATAACAGGGTTAAAAGAAGAACTAGATAAGTTCATGGAGGGTAGGTCCATCAATGGCTATTAGCCAGGATGGGCAGGAATGCAACCCCATGCTCTGGGTATCCCTAATCTCTGTTTGTCAGAAGCTGGGAGTGGGTGCCAGGGGATGAATCACTTGAAGATTGCCTATTTTGTCCATTCCCTCTGAAGTACCTGATATTGGCTACTGTTGGAGACAGGGTACTTGGCTAGATTGACCATTGGTCTGACCCCATATGGCCAGTCAGATGTTCTTATACAAAACCCAGCTGTGTCTGTCCCCCACTGTAACCCACTAGACCCCCATGATAAATGAAGTGTGTGTGTGTGGAGGGGGGGGGGGAGCTCCCTTTGATGGACATACAGACAGCCAGTTAGCTGTAAAATCCCTCTTGGTAGCTGTTCTCTGGTTGCTTTACCTGTAGCTGGCTGGGTGTCCATCAAAGGTAGCTACCCACACACACACACACACACTTCATTTATCACAACCCCATTCCCCACTACGAGCTGAGATAGAACCCAGGAGTCCTCACGTGGTCTGTCTCTCATAGATCATAGAATCATAGAATATCAGGGTTGGAAGGGACCTCAGGAGGTCATCTAGTCCAACCCCCTGCTCAAAGCAGGACTGATCCCCAATTAAATCATCCCAGCCAGGGCTTTGTCAAGCTTGACCTTAAAAACTTCTAAGGAAGGAGATTCCACCACTTCCCTAGGTAACGCATTCCAGTGTTTCACCACCCTTCTAGTGAAAAAGTTTTTCCTAATATCCAACCTAACCCTCCCCCACTGCAACTTGAGACCATTACTCCATGTCCTCTCATCTGCTACCACTGAGAAGAGTCTAGATCCATCCTCTTTGGAACCCCCTTTCAGGTAGTTGAAAGCAGCTATCAAATCCCCCTCACTCTTCTCTTCTGCAGACTAAACAATCCCAGTTCCCTCAGCCTCTCCTCATAAGCCATGTGCCCCAGCCCCCTAATCATTTTTGTTGCCCTTCACGGGACTCTCTCCAATTTTTCCACATCCTTCTTGTAGTGTGGGGCCCAAAACTGGACACAGTACTCCAGATGAGGCCTCACCTCCACAGAGTTAGTAACAAAGTAAGAATATGCATTACAATTTTAAACCTAACCAGTGTCCCTTAAGTGACTGGCCACAAGATGTCAGAACATGTTAGAATATATTAGTAGTAGAGCTGAGTGGGTTTAATATTTTTTTAATGTTCTTTATTCTATATAGGAATTAGATAGTGCTCCTTTCAGCTAATTGCAACACTATCTGCCAAAAATCTAGTTTTCAGGTGCCTAAATAGCCCCTGGAATTATGCTTAAAGTTGCCCCTCCCCACCAAAATCTGAAATGGTGCCCCTGTCCACTTCTGCAGCAGGGAATATGGATGTTTCCCCGGCTGGGTGCTGCTCTGGGGTGGAGGAAGAAGAAGCAGATGCAACGTCCTGTGCTGATGCTCACCAGAGGGGAAAAGCAGGAGCCTCCCTGAACTGCTAGGGTCTCTGATTCCCCAGCCCCTACAGTGAGAACGGCTTTGGGTTTCTAAGGGAAGGGAAATGGGAGTGAGCTCTGCCTGTTGCAGCTCTGATTGGTTACTGTATACCAGGAGGTGGACAAGTGGAGGGTGAAGCCAATCAGAGGGCCCAAATTCACATGAGGGCAGGAGCTTCTCCCGTTAAGTGTCACACCAGTTCCAGCCCTTGCCAACAGCATTTCAAAATACAGATGTGGCCTTAGCAAAGGGAATAAAGTCTTATGATGAAGCGGGGTCACCACACCACACAACCAACCCTGAGGAGGGGAGATGAACCCATAACTGACCAGAGCTAAGGGGATACCTGAGGCCACAGCGAAAATACAGAGCTCCCTGCTGGCCCCAAAACTTCCATATGAACTAGCGCTGGAAGCGAGGACACATGCTTTTTTGGAGAGGAAGGAAGTGTGATGGTGGGCCTGAAAACAGGGGATTAAATTCCCCATCAGCCTCATCCACATTGCACTTGACTTTCCCCTGGCAACCAAAGTCCTACCCGGCTTCTGGCATGCCAAGTGAGTCCAGTGGTCAACTTCTCAAAGCTTCCATCCATGGAGGTTTGGCCTATTATAGAGCCTTGCGACTGCCATGAGTATTCACATACATGTGCAGCCTCCTTTGTGCATAACTGACTTCCTCACACTCATGATGTTGGGATGTCCTTATCCTACAGGACAGTATATTAATGGTCTCAACTTATGATCATCTATGTCAATTTGTGTCCAATGGAAGATTGTGATTATGCATCTTTGGATGTTCCTATCCTAAACTATCCAAAAGCTGGTATAAGTACATATTCCTGGAGTTGCCTATTACAATTTTATACAAAACTCCCCTAAACATAATATTCCCAATTCCCCGGTAACTCAGGGTCACTGTTGGGTAGCTCACTTCAGCTACCCAAAGCCTTATATATCTGCTCAAGCTAAATATCTTACATGATGTAGGTCTGTAGGTTACTTGTGTTGCTGCTACATAAAATACCTGAAAGCTAGGTCTATGGGCTACAGCCTGTAAAAAGAAAGAAAGAAAGAACGAAAGAAAGAAAGAAAAGGACTTGATAAAGGAACCCTTTGGCTCACCACTCTCTGGAGTAAGAGCCATGACTTGGGACAGATTTTCAGGACTCTGAGGTTTTACTTCTGAGTTATTGTCTGAAAAAGTCAGCCCCTATAAGGAGGACGATTGGATAAACAAGTGTACAGAGTCTCTGCAACAGGGCCTGGAAGAGAAACAAGAAAGGGCAGACCAGGGCAGATCACCACAGACACAAGAGGGTGGACAGGGCCAGACAACCACCTACAAGGGGGGGTTCACTAGACACAGTGTCAGTTCCATCACCAACACTCACAATCTCACCGACAATGTTACTGGTAAATCATAGAATCATAGAATATCAGAGTTCAAAGGGACCTCAGGAGGTCATCTAGTCTAACCCCCTGCCGAAAGTAGGACCAATCGCCAACTAAATCATCCCAGCCAGGGCTTTGTCAAGCCTGACCTTAAAAATATCTAAGGAAGGAGATTCCACCACCTCCCTAGGTAACGCATTCCAGTGTTTCACCACCCTCCTAGTGAAAAAGTTTTTCCTAATATCCAATCTAAACCTCACACACTGCAACTTGAGACCATTACTCCTTGTTCTGTCATCAGCTACCACTGAGAAGAGTCTAGATCCATCCTCTTTGGAACCCCCTTTCAGGTAGTTGAAAGCAGCTATCAAATCCCCCCTCATTCTTCTCTTCCGCAGACTAAACAATCCCAGTTCCCTCAGCCTCTCCTCATAACTCATGTGTTCCAGTCCCCTAATCATTTTTGTTGCCCTCCGCTGGACTCTTTCCAATTTTTCCACATCCTTCTTGTAGTGTGGGGCCCAAATCTGGACATAGTACTCCAGATGAGGCCTCACCAATGTTGAATAGAGGGGAACGATCACGTCCCTCAATCTGCTGGCTATGCCCCTACTTATACATCCCAAAAAGGCCATTGGCCTTTTTGGCAACAAGGGCACACTGTTGACTCATATCCAGCTTCTCGTCCACTGTCACCCCTAGGTCCTTTTCTGCAGAACTGCGGATAAATCAATAAACTCTTCTGGGAATATGGCTGTGAAATAGAAATCAAGTCAATCATTAAGCACCTTTTCTGCAGCTTATCTAAAAGAGAAGGATGTGAGCAACACCTGTGAGACTCCTAGTGAGGAAGTGTACAGAGGTAAACCTGAAAATAAAACTAAAGATAAAAGACACAATAATGTCTTTCAAAGCCAGTAATTCTGTACATTGCCTGCTGTTTGCAGCTGCCAGCAGGGCAATGTCTCTCCACTCCCTTCCAGGAACTCTGTGATTTGGAGTTCAAACTCCTGATTTATTGAGATACAATTATTTAGATACGCTCATGAAATTATTTACTATTCATCTAGTCCAAAGGTAAGAAATCTGCTGTGGAATGGGTCCTGTCCTTGGGCCAGTGCTCCAGCTCAGTATGAGACCAAAGGTTACCTGTTCCCTAACAACTCCTCAGCTGCCCTATATCTCTGGCTTTGGTGGAGAGAGACATGGCTGGAGGATACAGAAGGGTCCTGCTATAGGTGGGATGACGTGTGGTGTGGGGGAGACAGAGAGACCCTGGTAAGCGCGTAGGATATTGGGAGGGATATAGATCACCCAGGCATGGAGGTGGACATGGGCGGGATTCAGACAGTCCTTGGCTTGTGAGGGGATGTGGACACAGAGTCATGTTCTCCACACACAGAACTCACCTGACAGAAAACACAAAAATCAAGGAAATTAAAATTCACGACACCGAAATGGACATACCCTCGACTCTTCCACCAAAGGCGCAGACTTTACTGCTCCACCAACCACTGTGGATCCCTGAGCACACACCACAGCCGTAACTCTGTTCTCCTCGCCCCTTTCATCTGCACAAACCTTTGCCAAACTGCGCCCGGCCAACACTCTGAGTCAGGGATGTTTGCTGTAGTTGTCTGCAGTGGGTAGTTTTTTAAAGGAGATGGAAGGCTGGGATTTCTAGTGAGTCAGAACTAAGGTTATGGTTTGTAATCTGTGACATATGGTAAAGTGGAGGGAGATGTTTCTCCAGGACCTGCCAACAGCAACTCCGGGCCCTGCAGCAGAACAGTCTATGGGCTGCCATATACTCACAAGAGGCGCCCGCATGGATGCAGTCCTCCTGACATTTGGGCAGTGCCGCACCTGTGCTAGCCAGTGCCCAGCGAGCTGCTGGCTGCCGTTCTGCTCTCTTCTGATACGGCCGGGGCTTCCACATGCCCACCTGGTAGTGTTGCCAACTGTCTAATCGCACAAACTCAAAGACCCTTTCCCCGCCCCTTCCCTGAGGCTAGGCCCCTTTCTTGCCCCTTTTCCAAGCCCCCCCCCACACACTCACTCAATTCTCCCTCCCTCCATTGCTCACCCCCCCACACTCACTTTCATGAGGCTGGGGCAGGGGCTTTGGGTGCAGGAGAGGGGGCAGGGGGCAGGCTCTGGGAGGCAGGTTTGGTGCTGGCTCTGGGCTGTGGCAGGGGGTAGGTGTGCCGGAGGGGGTCAGGGGCTCAGTGCTTAACTCAGGTGGCTCCTGAAAGTGACTGGCACACCCCTCTCACAGCAGTTCCTAGGCAGCGGGGACAGGGGGTCTCCACGCACACTGCCTATAGGCACCAGCCAATGGGAGCTGCAGAGTCAGTACTCAGGGTGGGGGCAGTGCACAGAGGCCCCCCCCACCCCGGGGCTGCAGGGACATGTCCTGCCACCGGCTGCTTCCGGGAGTGGAGTACAGCAAGGGCAGGCAGGAAGCCTGCTTTAGCCTGGCTGCACTGCCGGCGGCAACAGTGGTGGCCAGGAGTCCGCAGGCCTTTTATACCACCCAGGCCCCTGGGCAATTGCCCCTGTTGCCTGCCCCATCAGCAGGCCTGTGTTTCTCTGTGGGTGTGGGAGCAGCGGTTATCAAGGAAAATGGCTTAACTTTTCATTTCTTTGCTTTTACATATTTGAGTCAGGTATGTTAAGCAGTGGCCACCTTAATTGTTTCCTGAGAATGTTGTTTGTGTATTAATTTGCTAGGTTTTAGTCAGTGGTTAATCTGGGTGGTTTGGGTTGGAGCTGTATCACAGAGCTGCACTTGCTGACAGAAGATATTTTCCGTTCGCAGCTGTACATAAAATCTTTGTCGAAAGATCAAATTTAACAGAAAACCAGTGATGCTGTGTGACGTTATCTGATTAAAATATCACCATATAGATCATTGCAGCCACCACTATTGTACAGTTGCAAGATTGTCAAGTAAGGTGTCTATAAAAAGGTTGTAATTTGCTCGTTATGATTGTGCTATTTTTATGCATGTTTCATTTTTGTATTTGAAGTTGTGAGTATTGGCTATGTACTTGTATTTCAATGCGTTTGATTCTGAGTAGTACCAGTGAAGCATTTGGCCAGCTTATTGAGAAGGGGCTATTCAAATTAAGTGGCTCATCAAGAAATATTTAACTGACAGTGAACCTTGGGACATGCTAAACCACATCCGATGAGCCTTCCTGGGAACGTTCAAAGTAGCAAGTGAATAATGGTGTCTGCCTGTAAAGAACTGAGTCAGGCAAGGACATGTGTCTTGCCCATGTGACTCCAGGCTCCATCTTGCTGCTGTAGTTTTCCACAGAACAAAGGGGTGTCCTTCCACAGGGCAGAGGATATAAAAGGCCCTGGAAATCCCTCCGTTATGTCTTCAATCCTGCTTCTGACCTCTGGAGGAACTTTGCTATAAACTGAAGCTCTGAACAAAGGACTGAATGACCCAACCAAGCTGGCATGTAATCCAGAGTACGGATTTGAGCGAGCAGTTTATTCCACCACTGCTACAAGCCTGAACCAAGAACTTTGCAATTGTTGTATATGTTTGATTTCTCTAACCAATTTTAACTCTCATCTATGTTTCTTTCTTTTTATGAATAAACCTTTAGATTTTAGATACTAAAGGATATTGGCAACAGCGTGATTTTTGGTAAGATCTAATTTGTATATTGAGCTGTGTTGTGTGGCAGGTCCTTTGGGATCAGGAAGACGCGGTCCGGCCGACATATGAGCAGCGCTGCACCTGCGCTGGTTGGTGCCCAGCGAGCTGCCGGCTGCACTGCTGGGTGTGCTCTTCTGGCACAGACATGACTTTGACATTCCCGCCCGGTAGGGTTGCCAACTTTCTAATCATGCAAACCCAAAGACCTTGCCCTGCCCCTTCCCTGAGGCCATGCCCCTGTCCCTCCTCTTCTCCGAGGCCCCACCCCCTGCTCACTCTATCCCCTCTCTATCACTCACTCTCCCCCACCCTCACTCACTTTCACTAGGCTGGGGCAGGGGGTTGGGGTGCAGGAAGTGGGTGCGGGTGCAGGATCTGGGTGGGAGTTTGGGTGCAAGGTGCTGGTTCCTGGCTGGGGCAGGGGGTTGGGTTGAAGGAGGGGATGAGGTGGGTGGCACTTACCTCGGGCGGCTCCTGAAAGTGACTGGCACACCCCACAGGCAGCGCCTCCTAGGCGGGGGAGCCAGAGGGTCTCTGCACGCCACTGCCCACAGGCACCACCCCCGCAGTTCGCATTGGCTGCAGTTCCTGGCCAATGGGAGCTGTGGAGTCAGTGCTGGGGGTGGGGGAAGCATGTGGAGACCTCTTCCCCCCTCCCCCGGGGCCGCAGGGACAGGGTCTGCCGCTTCTGGGAGCAGTGCAGAGCGAGGGAGGGCAGGAAGCCTGCCTAAGCCTGCTGTGCTGCCAGCGGCGGTGGCTGGGGGACCCCGGGCCCTTTTAAATCACGTGGGCCCCTGGGCAATTGGCCCCTTTGACCCTCCGCCCCCCGTCAGCGTGCCTGAACTTGGGACAGTGAGATCCACAGATTAATTATGAGTAGTATGCAGAAAGTATTTTTTATCATTTTAATCTGTAGCTTTGTATTACATTGAGTGTTCCTTTGTTCTACCGTAATGACTATCGGGACATTTATCTGTTAGACTGTCACACTGCAAGGTGGGAATCTGAGTCAACGGATACTGCCTGACGCACTCTCAGGCGGTCTTTAATTATGTTTTCATGCTCTTGAATTCATATTAATGCTGGTTCCCCCTCCCTTGTAATAAAATTTTTCTTTTGTTATACACAGGTGCAGCGGCTGCGAGTGGGGAAGTATTCTCTCCTAAAGGCATCCAGAGTTTTCCCAAATTAGTGGGTTAGGGGGTCGAGCAGGTTCTGTTCTGCAATGTTAAGAGTGACTCCTAAATATTGTGCTTGGCCTTGTTGCTGCTGACACCACACAGCAGAAGGTGTCAGCAGTTACATACCTGCTATCCGTATAAGCGACTGAAGGGAAACGAAAAACTCTGATAAGAGAATAGTTTGGTTTAAGGACTGGGTGAGTTGGAGCTGTGGTATGCGCCGATGATTCCCAATTGTTGAGTCAGTTCTATTGTTGATTTCTTTGTGTTTATTTGTAGGCCGAGGTTTTGGAAACTGTGTTTCGCCATTTGCACGGAGCGCACAGCTTCAGACTGGGTGTGCGCCTTCAGGAGACAGGTGTCCAGGTAAGGAAAAATTATGATGCCTTGCTTTCTCAGGTGTGCCATTGACCGGTGAGGATCCTGGAGAGAACATGGGGTGCTGCTGACAGGCCAAAAGGTGGTACCTTGTACTGATAGTGATCTGTGACCAAAGTAAATTTCAGAAACCACCTGTGGGCAGGATGTATCATAAAGTGAAAATAAACATCTTGCGGGTCGAGGGCTGAAACCAGTCTTCCTCCTCCAGCACCGCTATTATTGTTAAAGTGACCATCCTGAATCTTTGCTTCCTCGCAAACTTGTTTAGTTGTTGGTTGACACCCCCTGCTTTTCTTTTGTGTTAAAAAATAGTGGGAGTAAAAACCCTTCCCCCATGTTGTACAGAGACAGATTCCACTGCCCCCAATTGGAGGAGATGAACTACCTCTTGGCATAACAAGTGTTTGTGAGGGGGTCCCTGAAGAGGGATGGGGACGTGGAGTGGATAGAGGGTATAGACAGGAAAGCGAAGGTGTAGCTCAATTGAATTACTTCTAGGGCCCATTTATCTGTGGTAATAGCTGCCCGGTTGATGTAGAAAGGGAGCAAATGGTCTCCACAGAGCTGGATGATTAGCATATGCACTGGAATGGATGAGAGATCATCTAGACCCTCAACCAAGACTTCTGTCAAGGTTCCTTCCCCACTCTGAACTCTAGGGTACAGATGTGGGGACCTGCATGAAAGACCCCCTAAGCTTATTCTTACCAGCTTAGGTTAAAAACTTCCCCAAGGTACAAACTTTGCTTTGTCCTTGAACCGTATGTTGCCACCACCAAGCATCTTAAACAAAGACCAGGGAAATAGCCCACTTGGAGATGTCTTTGCCCCAAAATATCCCCCCAAACCCTACACCCCCTTTCCTGGGGAAGGCTTGATAAGAATCCTCACCAATTGGTACAGGTGAACACAGACCAGGAATGGATATTCCTGTCCGTGTGTCTTTTGGTAACTTAAGGTGTTGCCAAGAGGGATTCTCTATGTTTGGAATCAGATTACCCTGTAAGGTATTTACCATCCTGATTTTACAGAGGTGATTCTTTTACCTTTTCTTTAATTAACATTCTTCTTTTAAGAACCTGATTGCTTTTTCATTGTTCTTAAGATCCAAGGGTTTGGGTCTGTGTTCACCTGTACAAATTGGTGAGGATTCTTATCAAGCCTTCCCCAGGAAAGGGGGTGTAAGGCTTGGGGGGATATTTTGGGGGAAGGCGTCTCCAAGTGGGCTCTTTCCCTGGTCTTTGTTTAAGATGCTTGGTGGTGGCAGCATACGGTTCAAGGACAAAGCAAAGTTTGTACCTTGGGGAAGTTTTTAACCTAAGCTGGTAAGAATAAGCTTAGGGGGTCTTTCATGCAGGTCCCCACATCTGTCATCTGCTACCACTGAGAAGAGTCTAGATCCATCCTCTTTGGAACCTCCTTTCAGGTAGTTGAAAGCAGCTATCAAATCCCCCCTCATTCTTCTCTTCCGCAAACTAAACAATCCCAGTTCCCTCAGCCTCTCCTCATAACTCATGTGTTCCAGTCCCCTAATAATTTTTGTTGTCCTCCGCTGGACGTTTTCCAATTTTTCCACATCCTTCTTGTAGTGTGGGGGTCCAAAACTGGACACAGTACTTCAGATGAGACCTCACCAAAGATGACCCAGGAGTGATCACTGGCCTAGTAGGTTCCAGGATATCTCCTATTATGGGTTATAAACTACATAGTTACAAGGCCTCTAGGACCAATGGGTAACTAAACTCCCATTATCTTCTGATAAACTGAGGTTCCTTCTTTTGGACCTTTGATAATTATTCATTTGACCATTACTTTGTGTTACCATGGACTTGAGCCCCAGGACGCACAACACACTGCTTCAGCTGAACTTGGACTTGTCCTTAGAGCTAGGTGAGTTGGGGTGTAGCTTTGGCTGCTCCACACCAGAAGCCTCATCTCCAGCTTACTTTTTTCCAATTTTCTCTCTAAGTCCCATCTTTCATGGGTGAGGGCCAGATGTGTCTCAGTTAAGGAATGCATCTGGTCTCTCCGTTCCTGGGTGGCCTTTTTCTTTACCACTTCTACATTTAACATCAAGGCCCATGGGTTAGGATGATCAAAAATAGCTCAGCTTTGTTCTATTTGTATGAAACCTGCTTCATGCCCCTTAATATACTTGAACACAAAAAACGCTAGAGCCATATTCAAACTCACCCTGGCATGGTCTGCTGGGAACTTGGCCAGATCCATTTCTCTTCCAGGTTTTCTTCTGGGGCATTAATAAAGAAGTTAAATAATGTAGGGCCAAGAACGACCTGTGCGGGATCCCACTGTAAGAGGCCTGCTTGATGACAATTCCCCACTTACACTTTCATTGTGAAATTTATCAATTAGCCATTTTTTAATCTATTTAGTGTGTCATGTTCATTTTATATCAGTCTAGTTTTTTAATCAAGCTGGTGTACGGTACCAAGTAAAACACTTCACAGAAGTCTAAGTATATTGCATCAGTGCTATTACCTTTATCAACCAAACTTGTAATCTCAAAAAAAAAGATATCAAATTAGTTTGACAGGATCTGTTTCCCATGAACCCAGGTTGATTTGCATGAATTACATCACCCGTCTCTAGTTCTTTATTTAGTGAATCTTTATGATCTTTCCTAGGAAAGACGTCTGTTCCTTGTCTTGACAGCTAGCAACTCATTGCCTTTTAGACTTTGGCACACTATGTGATGGATTAGAGAAGGGTGATGTAATTCATGCAAATCAACCAGGGTTCCTGTGAAATAGATCCTGTCAAACTACCTGCCGGGCTGGTAACCCCTTACCTATTACCTGGTTTTATGTGCTTCATACAATTCCTTATAGTCTCCAAAAGAATTGACTTTTGGTCCCCCCTGCAGAGGAGGGGAACGGCAGTCTTTCCCTCTCCAAACTGGACCTAAAGAGGGTACCGTTACTACAATTAATACCTATAAGTCATAATTCAAATCACAAATCTCCCTTTAACGCGTGTATATCTTAACCAAGGCTAATTTCCTTCTTGTGGAATTACAAATAGCAAAACAACCCGTCAATAATAGATTACTATTGCCCCACAAGAATTAATCACAGAGTTGGTCCAGCAAGATCAAATCAGAAGGAATATAGTAAACAGGCGAGAAACAAAAAAGAGGAACAAAAGCAAAGCAAAAGAGGAATTCTCATATTCCAAAAAGCTGCAGGGTTATCACTGTATCTGGTCTCCAACTGAGAAGTCCAAATTGTTTTTATCTCCGATTTTTCTAAGGGGAGCTGAATCCATCCTGGGCTTTTGGCCACAGGAAGGGGATCTCCCCTTGCATGCCTTGGGGTCCCCGTTTGGGTGCCTGATCTACTGATTGTGTTTTAATTATATTAATTACTAAAGAATTCTCATTTAACACTCTGTGCTTTGACTGGGTCTAGTCCCACAACCAGGTCCAGAGCTGTTGGCATTACTATTGATTTCGGAACCCTGATGTGCACACTTCAGAAAAACCTTTGGACTCTGCAATAGTTTTACTGGAACAATCAATAAAAATTCAAACCCTCCCGCCCAGCAAAGGAGGCAGAGAGAGTGTTAGTCAGTATCCTCACCATCGTCATCACCACCAGTGGTTGGCACCTCCCAAGGCATGCAGGCCAGGAGACAACTTTTGTAAAGGGTTATGCTGATGCTCGCTATGCTTAGTGCATAGTCTGTAGGGGTTGCAGCCCCTTTTCCTTAGCTGTATTTCCGCACCCTACTGATGTCGGGATGCCCTTCTCCCATAGCTTATTAGGCCTTTTACCTCAAGCTTATTTATGTCAATTAGTTACTGTGACATTCTTGTGGTTGGACATCTGCTGGTGTTCCTAACCTAAAATATATAACGCTGATTTCAGCTGGCATCTTGTGGTAACCTGGCAGCAGTTTAGTCAGACTTGGCGATTACAGCATTCTGTCTTGGGCTATCTTGGGCCATTGCTACCTTATGATAACTTATGATATAGGGTCACTTACTGGTTAGTTGCTTATGCTAAGGCTTTTGGGGCCCTATGCCTTGATTAGCTTAGCTAAACTATTGTCTTCCAGCCCTTGAGGCTGGTAGGCTCATTGCATTAGTGCCTTAACTTATCCCTAGACCTTACCTAGCAAATACCTACACCTATAGGCTACAAGTCCCCCTCCCCCTCCCACCACCACCTTGATAGGATAAAGACCCCATCACATAAACTCAGATCAGTGATTGACTGTCTGGGACAAATAGTTGCGTGGGAGTATTCTAGTACCTGATACAACTTTGTTGTAACTGCAGGCCACATAATTATTCGGTTCTTTGTATTGTGTTACTGCATCTTGAGGGATTATCTGGAATTGAGTGGTGCTTTGTGTTGATTGGTTACCACCTGAGCTGCAATGGGATTGGGAGCACATATAATTTGGGAAAAAGAAAAGGAGGACTTGTGGCACCTTAGAGACTAAGCAATTTATTTGAGCATAAGCTTTCATGAGCTACAGCTCACTTCATTGGATGCATTCAGTGGAAAATACAGCATCCAATGAAGTGAGCTGTAGCTCACAAAAGCTTATGCTCAAATAAATTGGTTAGTCTCTAAGGTGCCACAAGTCCTCCTTTTCTTTTTGCATACACACTGTAACAAGAGTGATCACTTAAGATGAGCTATTACCAGCAGGAGAGTGGGGGGGAAGGAAACCTTTTGTAGTGATAATCAAGGTGGGCCATTTCCAACAGTTGACAAGAATGTGTGAGGAACAGTGTGGGGGGAGGGGGGAATAGTTTTACTTTGTGTAATGACCCATCCACTCCCAGTCTTTATTCAAGCCTAAGTTAATTGTATCCAGTTTGCAAATTAATTCCAATTCAGCAGTCTCTCGCTGGAGTCCGTTTTTGAAGTTTTTTTATTGAAGAATTGTCACTTTTAGGTCTGTAATCGAGTGACCAAAGAGATGGAAGTGTTCTCCCACTGGTTTTTGAATGTTATGATTCCTGATGTCAGATTTGTGTCCATTTAGTCTTTTGCGTAGAGACTGTCCGGTGTAACCACTGTACACGGCGGAAGGGCATCGCCGGCACACGATGCCCAGCCCAGTGCAAGGGCAGCGTTTACAGACTGGCAGCCGCCAGGTGCATACTGGCACGTCCGGCCCTGCACTGACAGCGCACTCTTTCCCCCCAGGGGTGGGCCTGTGCCACCTTCCCCACACCCCCATCCAGCACCCCTGCTCCCATGCCCAGCAGCCCTCCACCCAGAGACCCCCACAGATCCCCCCACCACAACTGCACAGGGCTCCGCACAGCACCACCCCTGCCCAGCACCCCCCGCCCACAGGCCCAGGGCACGGCACCACCCCCACTGAGAACCCTGCCCAGTGCCCCCCAGCCCTGCTATGCCCAGCACCCCTCCACCCAGAGACTGTGGCAGTCTCTGCCTGAAAGCAGCACCGTGGAACCCGCATATTCCCCACTGTCATCTAATTAGGATCTGTTTTGTGCAAAGCATGCCTTGTGAGGTATCATGCTAAACGTCTTGATATGTTGAACATTAGTATCCCGTTGGACGGTATGTGCTATCATTGTACGGGAAGTTATGAAGTTTCGCTGTGTGTGTATGTTACTGAAATGTGTTGTGCAGTTAGACACACCTACAACCAGCCTTTCAGGTGCAACAAGAAGGAAGTCAGACACGCTCATGGCTCATTAAAGGGAATCCACACCCACAAGGACTGGCACAGAATTGGTGTACAGTGAAGACTTCTCAGAGGGAGCATGTAGCCAATGGCGACTGCTTGAGCCACGTCACCAGCATAGACATATCCAGCAAGCTGGAAGAAGCTATAAAAGAGGAGAAGTGACATTGTGACTTAGCCTCACTCCCCCACAGCTCAACACCTGGAAGGACGTCTGGTGGATAAAGGCTTTGGACGGGGATCCCAGGCTAGAAAGGAGGATTCCAACCTGTGTACTGAAGATCTGTAACCTGTTTGTTCCATTTATCAAGGTGAGAAACTGCTCGATTCAAATCCTGTCTTGTTTATAGAACTCAGATTGCAAATTTGAAGGAAATCCCTAACCCTAACCCTGATTGAAGGAAATAGATTTTAAGAGCCCTTTATGTCAAAAAAAAGGGCTTCATCATGTGGACGGGTGCGGGTTTACATCAATTTAATGCTGCTAAATTCGACCTAAATTCCTAGTGTAGACCAGGGCTTAGGTAACCAATGATCTGGATGCTTATTACTTATAATCACTTACAATCTTTCTGTAGGTAATAAATCTGGTTTATACTTTACCTAAACCAGTGTGTTTTGGTTGAGTGCTTGGGAAATCTGCTCAGAGTGGCAGATTGGGTAATAAACTTACACTGCTCAGGCTTCTGCCCAGGGCAAGATGGTACAGCTCTGGGATGCAAGGCTGGGGACCTGGGGGGAATTGGCTGGAGTCTCTCTATTGTTGGTTCATGAGTGGCTGGCCAAAGCATTCATGTAACTCAGTGGGGTGTGTCCCTGCCTGTGAATGTCCTATAAGTGCAGGACCTGCCAGAGGGTTGTAGCTTGTCACAGCATCACACAGCGCGAGGGAGCCCAGACTGGTGGGACAGAGGACGTAGCGACACCCCAGTTCCAGATTGCACCCCGGGGAACCCATCACAGAGATCCCTCACAGATTCCCCACCACAACTGCCCAGCACCCTGCACACCACCCCCTGCCCAGCACCTTCCACCCACAGACCCCTGTGCCCAGTGCCCCCCACAGCTCCCCCACAGCTCCCCCACTGCCCAGCTCCCCTGCAGAGCCCCACTACCACAACTGCACAGCGCCCCACACAGAGCCCCCCGCCCAGTGACCTGACACACATCGACCTCCCCCACTACCAGCCCCCCCCACCACACCCCCTATACCCAGCACCCCAAAACACACAAAGCAGGAACGTAGCCACGGGTGGGCCACAGCCCACCCGCTTAGCATCCAGCCCCAGCCCCAGCTCTGCTCCGGCCCCAGCTTGCCCCACTCTGCCTGCCCACCTGGCGCTCCAGCTGCACAGCATGGTCGGGGGCTTTCCCAGCTCTGTCCGCCTGCCTGGCCCTCCAGCCAGGGAATGGGGTCAGGGCATGGGGGCTTGTCCCATTCTGCCTGCCCGCTGCTTCTGTTAGGGAGCTGGGTGAGGGCGTGGGAGCTTACCCCGCTCCGCCTGCCCGGCACTCCCAACAGGGACCTCGGTCAGGGTGCAGGGGCTTGCGATTCCCCCCATCCTGACCCTGCTCCCTGGCTGCAGCAATGGGCGGTGATGGAGGGGGTAGGGCAGAGCAGGTAGGGACACCCATTTTTCTGGGGCACCCCAATTGGGGGCGCCCGTTAGGAGGCTTATTCCTTCACCCACTCACTTCCCTGGTCCTTCTCGTATGAACAGAGAGCAGCAATCCCCGAAGTCCAAAGGTGCAAACAATTCGATGTTTATTAGGGTGAACTTCCAGCAAGCATGATTCCAGTTTCCTTCCTCAGTGTCCCCCTTCCCAGCTCTGGCAACACAGAGCCTTACCTGTGTCCCTGTTCCCATTTCCCGCTTTAGCCAAACATGATTCCAATTTCCCCACCCCCATTCCCTGTTCCCATTTCCGCCCCCTCACTTCCTGACTGACTGCAGACTATACAGTAAAACTTGAGTTCCGCTTAGCTATACCTTAACCAATCATTTTACTGAAATGTAACTAACCAATCCTAACATATTGTAACATGATTATGTAACCAATTAGATCCCACCACCTTAATTAGTTTACACCCAGCAAAATTAATTATACAGCAGACAGGAACAATCCCAAAACCAGACAGAGATTATACGGACAAACAATAGGGAAATGGGGACTACACTGACAGAACAACACAGAAATGCATCCGATGAAGTGAGCTGTAGCTCACGAAAGTTTATGCTCAAATAAATTGGTTAGTCTCTAAGGTGCCACAAGTCCTCCTTTTCATTTTGCGAATACAGTTATATATATAGTTGAGTTATACTAAAATCTTTAAACTGAGCAGAGGAAGTCCATAAAACAGGAAGGCAAACCAATCTTGGCTCCATTAAACCAACCAAGCTTTAAGGCCAAGTGGTAACTCATTTGGAATGCTTTCAAAACTGATTGCGAGACTCAAGATAACACATTTTCAAATTGTGACCACCATAAACTCAATGCTAATGTTTAATACACATTAGAGATGCAACTCGCTCTCAGAGCTTGGGTTAGACAAATAAATTTCAGTCAGAGCCTGAGGTTCCTCTTGAAATAGAAGGCAAACAGCATTTGATTGGTAAAATTTCACTCTGTCTCTTTGGAGTTAGTTCTGCTAGTGTGGAACAGGGGTAATCAGGATAAATCTAGAAAGAGGCGTTTCAAGACTGGAACACATACACAGGTAATCTAATGTTGAAGTGATGTGAAAATTATGAGAGGTTATTCTTGTCTCTCTCGTCACTCACAGCATGAGCAGCAGGTTGTGAACAGGAAGGTGAAATGGAGATTACCTGTCACTCGTTCACTCACACACACACACAGGCAAGAGCAGTGGCAAAGAAGGTGTGAGGGAAATGGAGGTACAGAAAGTAGGCCTTTAATGCAGTTTAAACCTGAGTTCATTTGAAAGGCAGAATGAAAGGCAGAAGTCTAGTAATGCTCTAACACCCTTCTGTCCCCTGCAGGTAAAATAACACAAGGCGCAGTTTAAAGCAGATAGCACATAAAAAGGTGAAATTATAAGCATTTGGATAACAACTAACTTTAACTAGTAGGCTTGAGGAATGGTTAAATCAGCCTTAAAGCATAAGCATACAACAGTATTGGTGCAGAAATACAGTGCTAGTTACAGAAGTGACGCACTGGAATGGGTTCCCTAGGGAGGGGGTGGAATCTCCTTCCTTAGAGGTTTGTAAGGTCAGGCTTGACAAAGCCCTGCCTGGGATGATTTAGTTGGGCGTTGGTCCTGCTTTGAGCAGGGGGTTGGACTAGATGACCTCCTGAGGGCCCTTCCAACCCGGATATTCTAGGATTCTAACAGCATTTTAGGTGCTACTGCAAAACCGATATCTCTCAGTTCTAAGAACCTGTTCTTGTTTGCTAGCATGGAAAGGATTTTAGATTTCTAAGATACTTACAGCAGTAAGTTTTCTGGTTCCTTGGCCTTATTCACAGTTTGTCTTTCAGTTATTTGGAACAGAATATTTGGCAATATTCCCATGGAAGTTAAGTTAGACTTCTTTTTGCCTCGAAAGGATTCCACCAGTACTAGAGCCTGGCATTACAGAACTCAGGAATTTGGTCCAAGTGGTTAATTACATAGGAAATCATTATAGTTCTCTCCCCATGGAACTTCTGGCCTCCCTTCAGAGCCCAGAGCTTGCCTATGGGTTTGTTGAGGGGAAAAATATCATCTGGCTAAAGTGGAGTCAACAGCAGGTTGTGCTGAAAGGGGAACTGTTGGGCTGGAGGCAGGTTACTAGCAGAGTTCCTCAAGGATCAGTACTGGGAATAAGCTATTACCAGCAGGACAGTGGGGTGGGAGGAGGTATTGTTTCATATTCTCTGTGTGTATATAAAGTCTGCTGCAGTTTCCACGGTATGCATCCGATGAAGTGAGCTGTAGCTCACGAAAGCTCATGCTCAAATAAATTGGTTAGTCTCTAAGGTGCCACAAGTACTCCTTTTCTTTTTGCGAATACAGACTAACACGGCTGTTACTCTGAATACTGGGAAAATGTTTATTTAGAACTCTCATTAATGACCCTGGCCCAAAAAGAAGGAGTTTGCTAATGAAATGTGTGGATGATACAATTTGGAATGCCTCATTGCTACAGAGGAAGATAAAAATATCATACAGGAAAAATCAGATAACCTGGAGGACAAGGCCTGAGTTCATACATTCGCTGAGATTAAACTTTAAAACAACCCTCTGTAGGGCACATATCAAGAGGAGGCTGGTGTGATGGATTCTGGGGTAAACGTGTAACAGGAAGACAGTTGGTGGGTGGCTTGCGGTTCTGTAAGTGTAGGTAAGAGACATGAAATGGAGCCGTTCCCTTTAACTCTCCTCTGGGAATGGTCTCGGAGAGGGAGATTTCCTTATGCTATATCTATTGGCAGATGTTCCTGCTCTATTCCACGGTGCAAGGCCTGCAAGCAGTGGTGAGTTGGAGCCAGTTCACACCGGTTCACTAGAACCAGTTGTTAAATTTAGAAGCCCTTTTAGAACCGGTTGTTCCGCGGGGGAGAACCAGTTCTAACAGGGCTTCTAAATTTAACCGGCCAAGAGTGGCACCTTAGGCGCCGACTCCATGGGTGCTCCAGCCCTGGAGCATCCACAGGGAAAATTTGGTGGGTGCAGAGCACCCACCGGCAGCTCCCCGCCCCCCCCCCCCAACCCCAGCTCACCTCCGCTCTGCCTCCGCCCCTGAACACGCCGCCCTGCTCTGCTTGTCCGCCCCCCCTCCCCCAGGCTACCCGGGAATCAGCCGTTCGCGTGGGAAGCCAGGGGGGTGCAAGGAGGGCCACCCACACCGCAGCAGGTAACCCGGGGTGGGGGGGGTGCAGGGGAACCGCTCCCCGCCCCAGCTCACCTCCGCCACCCTCGGCCTGAGCGGGAAGCCACCGCCTGCTTCTCAGCCCTCCCCAGCTTCCCGCCGAAGAGCTGATTCACGGGAAGCCAGGGCTGGGGTGCGAAGAAGCAGAGCGGGGCGGTGGGTTCGGGGGAGGAGGCGGAACGGAGGTGAGCTGGGGCCGGGCGTGGGGTGGGGAGCTCCTGGTGGGTGCTCTGCACCCACCAAATTCTCCCCGTGGGTGCTCCAGCCCTGGAGCACCCAGGGAGTCGGTGCCTAAGGCACCACTTTTGATGTGATCAGTGGGGGGAGCGGCCGCTCCCCCTGCTCCCCCCCAGCTATGCTCCCCCACCCCTAGGAGCCAGAGGGACCTGCTGGATGCTTCCTGGGAGCTGCCCCAGGTAAGCACCGCCGGGACTCCCCACCTCACCCCCCGGCAGGTGCCTCTGGCTCTTAGGGGCGGGGTGGGCACCCACTACGGTGGCCCACAAGACCCTCCTGCCCGGTTCTAGGGGCAGTCAGGGAACGAGGGAGGGGGATGGATGGGGCAGGGGTCCTGGGGGGCGGGGCGTCAAGGAACGTGTGGGGGGGTTGGACGGGGCAGGAGTCCCGGGAGGCGGGGGTGGGCAACAACCCCCTCGTGGGGTGAGGAGGGAACCCGTTGTTAAGATTTTGGCAGCTCATCACTGCCTGCAAGGTGTATGGTTTTATTTAGAGGGAAGCTCTGGCTTGTGTTCAGTAAGAGCTGTTGCCAGTGTTGTCTTAGCCATTGGGCAGCAGGAATTTATGGCTTCCTGGGCTGCAGCTTAGCCCCCTATCAGGACATAAATTGCATCAAATTATAATTATTTCCCATTCTTGCTAAAAGGAACAATTCTTTTGAAATGTAAAACTGAGAATTCATAATCTGAGGCGAGAAAAGGGAGAGGTAAATCTGTGAGTGACTTTCTTCCTCTCCTGTCCCCTGTGGAGACTAGAAGATCCGTCTTTCTTTCACAGCTCTGTCTTTTCCAAAAGACCGAATAACAGACAGACTCAAGGCACGGTTTTGTAGGCACAGGACTCGGTTTTCTGGCTAGGAGAAAGTTCAGAGAGAGGTTACTTCGGCCAGGTTGAAAACTCAAGGCCTTTGGTTCAGTTTTACTATTCAATTTCTAACCCAACATTTCATGTTAACGTCTTATTACAAATTGCATATTCATGAGTTGACCCCAACATCCAGAAGCAGGTGCTGAGGCCCAAATATGTTGCACCTGTGCAAGTGTTACTGAGATGATACCGGCTCACTCTCAGAAATTTCCTTTCCAGGGCAATGTTCAGAAAAAGCTCTGAAGACTGAAGCCAGTGACTCGATTCTAAATCTGCTCCCCAGAAACTTAAGTGTAACCCCAGTTCTTTCTTGCAGGTCAGACAGAGGAGAGAGCATCTGGGTGTGGAACAATGGCCGGATCAGATGACACCATTGCGATGCCGGCTCTGGGCCGCCCTTTCCAGCTGGGGATGCTGTACGACTGCCGCAGTGACTCCCTCATCCCAGGTAATTGTCACCCGGGGGGAGCCCGGGGCCCAACTTAGCGTTTCAGGAAAAAGAAGCATTTGGCACCTGTTTCTTTTAGGAACATTTGGGTTTGGGATTTGAGTTGGGGAAAAAACAAAGGGCATCCAAACCTGCCCGGGTACTGTCCTGCTGACCCTCCTTACAGCACTGGCTGCACTAGGAGAAAGGAGAAACTTTCCATCCACTCCCCTGCCACTGCGATATCTCTGCAGCCCCACCCGCATGGCAGTCGGCCTAGGAAAGGGGGACAGTGCCCCCGAGCTGGCTCATCCCCCCATTTCCACATGGGACAGGTGAGGTCCTGGTGAGAAGGGTCCTCTCTACACACAGATCTTCGGGGCATGAGGGGACCCATTAGAAGGAAACACTTCAGCTATTCACACGCATCACTGTGACCCATATGAACTGTCCCCCGCTCCCGGAAAAGGCCTGGCATCGCTGTGGACAGCTCAGTGAAAACACCCACTCTGTGTCCAGTGGCAGGCCAAGCCGTGAACAGGGTGCTCGGGTGCCCGAGGAACAGCATGGAAAATGCCACCAGACCTATTCCAATGGCATTATATAAATCAACGGGCCACGCTCCCCTGGAATGTGTGCTCCGTGCTGGCCGTCCCATCACAAAGAGGGTATCACAGAAATCGAGGCAGTTTGGACAATGATGATAAAAATGACTAGAAACCTGGGGAGAATTTCACAGGAAAAGACAAAACAAAATATTTCATATAGAGACAAGAATAAGCTGGAGGTGAAACAGGGATACAGAAGAATGAATGGGCTAGAGAAGGTAAATAGGAAAGGGCTAGAGAAGGTAAATAGGAAGTACCTATTTACTCTCTCATAGAAAGATAACAAGGGGACACTCAAAATTAAAATACAACTAGTTTAAACTCGATAAAGGAAATACATTTTAAAGCAACATAATTAGCATGAGGAACTCACCCCACCAGACATCACTGAATCATAGAAATTTAGGGCTGGAAGGGCCCTTAAGGGGACACCTAGTCCAGCTACCTGCATTGAGGCAGGAATAAGTGCACCAGGGCCATCTCTGAGAGGTATTCGTCTAACCTGTTCTTTAAAACCTACAATGATGGTATCAAGAACATAAGACCGGCCCTACTGGGTCAGACCAAAGGTCCATCAAGCCCAGTATCCTGTCCTCTGACAGTGGCCAATGGCAGGTCCCCCAAAGGGAATGAACAGACAGGTTATCATCAAGTGATCCATCCTCTGTCACCCAATCGCAACTTCTGGCAAACAGAGGCTAGGGACACCATTTTCTGCACATCCTGGCTAATAGTCACTGATGGACCTATCTTCCATGAATCTATCTAGCTCCCTTTTGAACCCCATCATAGGATTGGCCTTCACAACACCCTCTGGCAAGGAGTTCCAGAGGTTGACAATGCGCTGCGTGAAAAAATACTTTCTTGTGTTTGTTTTAAACCTGCTACCTATTAATTTCATTTGATGACCCCTTGTTCTTGTATTATGAGAAGGAGTAAATAACACTTCTTTATTTACTTTATCTATACCACTCATGATTTTTTAGACCTCTGTCATATTCCCCCTTAGTTGCCTCTTTTCCAAGCTGAAAAGTCCCAGTCTTATTAATCTCTCTCATACAGAAGCCATTCTATACCCCTAATCATTTTTGTTGCCCTTTTCTGAACCTTTTCCAATTCCAATATATCTTTTTGAGATAGGGTGACCACATCTGCACGCAGTATTCAAGGTGTGGGCGAACCATAGATTTATATAGAGGCAATAGGATATTTTGTGGCTTATTATCTATCCCTTTCTTAATTCTTCCCAGCATTCTGTTAGCTTTTTTGACTGCCGCTGCACATTAAGTGGATGTTTTCAGAGAACTATCCATGTTGTACCAATAAAATAAAAACCAGCAGGATCTTATTAAAGGGAAAAAGGCAAAATACCACATTTATTGTGAATACAGAAAGAATCATAGTAAGCAGTTAGTTATAGCTATAACATTCCATCCAATCTCATATTTATTCTCACATTCATTCATACAAACACACACCCACACCCACACCCACAGGTTCTGCAAGGTTGTTATCATAGTTACCAGCCTTAGAGTTGCTCATGCCAAGTCACTGGCCAGGTGGCCTGGACATGAGGAGGGAGCAGGGCCTTGTCAGATGCTCATCTGATGCTCCTGGAAGTTGGTTTTCAGAATCAGACCCCAAAATTCTCACTTTTTAGAGTCTATTTTTATAGGAATTTCTTCCTATGCCAGTCTATGGGAATTGCTTCATCATGCTGTTGCTGAATCAATCAGCAGATAGCACATTCCTGACGGCTCCAAGATGTTATCTTGTTCTTTGGTTCTCCCATCCTTGAGGCTGTTGGGTGGATTCCAGTCTGCCCTCCGGGGGGTCCTCTGGTTATTTCCACTTGACGCCTTCTTCAGCCGATGGACACTGGATTCTTAGGCTGGCACCTCCCTGATCATTCAGTTATTATCCACACCAAGCATCCATCCACATACATCCTCTATCTCTATTTTAATCACAATGGTTAATACAACAAAAGGGCGGGGAGTCTCTGGGTGCTGTTTCTGTTGTTAGAGTATTGCTTTGAGTCTCTCTCTCTGTGAACTGCTTTGAGAACAGACTCTGTCTTAGAATGTACTAACACAGTTAGCAGCTTGCAGGTTTCACACAGAGAGGGAGAGAAACAGCACCAAAAACCAAGAGACCTCTTAATTAGTAATACCCTGGAATTGAAACTCTGGGGAATCAAACTCATTTGTGATTTTAATACAGAACTTCTTTAATATGATCCAACATCCATACTGACTCCGAGATCTCTTTCTTGAGTGGTAACAGCTAATTTAGACCCCTTAATTTCATACATAGAGAATCATAGAATCATAGAATATCAGGGTTGGAAGGGACCCCAGAAGGTCATCTAGTCCAACCCCCTGCTCGAAGCAGGACCAATTCCCAGTTAAATCATCCCAGCCAGGGCTTTGTCAAGCCTGACCTTAAAAACCTCTAAGGAAGGAGATTCTACCACCTCCCTTGGTAACGCATTCCAGTGTTTCACCACCCTCTTAGTGAAAAAGTTTTTCCCAATATCCAATCTAAACCTCCCCCACTGCAACTTGAGACCATTACTCCTCGTTCTGTCATCTGCTACCATTGAAAACAGTCTAGAGCCATCCTCTTTGGAACCCCCTTTCAGGTAGTTGAAAGCAGCTATCAAATCCCCCCTCATTCTTCTCTTCTGCAGGCTAAACAATCCCAGCTCCCTCAGCCTCTCCTCATAAGTCATGCGTTCCAGACCCCTAATCATTTTTGATGCCCTTCGCTGGACTCTCTCCAATTTATCCACATCCTTCTTGTAGTGTGGGGCCCAAAACTGGACACAGTACTCCAGATGAGGCCTCACCAATGTCGAATAGAGGGGAACGATCACGTCCCTCGATCTGCTCGCTATGCCCCTACTTATACATCCCAAAATGCCATTGGCCTTCTTGGCAACAAGGGCACACTGCTGACTCATATCCAGCTTCTCGTCCACTGTCACCCCTAGGTCCTTTTCCGCAGAACTGCTGCCTAGCCATTCGGTCCCTAGTCTGTAGCTGTGCATTGGGTTCTTCCATCCTAAGTGCAGGACCCTGCACTTATCCTTATTGAACCTCATCAGATTTCTTTTGGCCCAATCCTCCAATTTGTCTAGGTCCCTCTGTATCCTATCCCTCCCCTCCAGCGTATCTACCACTCCTCCCAGTTTAGTATCATCCGCAAATTTGCTGAGAGTGCAATTCACACCATCCTCCAGATCATTTATGAAGATATTGAACAAAACCGGCCCCAGGACCGACCCCTGGGGCACTCCACTTGATACCGGCTGCCAACTAGACATGGACCCATTGATCACTACCCGTTGAGCCCGACAATCTAGCCAGCTTTCTGCCCACCTTATAGTGCATTCATCCAGCCCATACTTCCTTAACTTGCTGACAAGAATACTGTGGGAGACCGTGTCAAAAGCTTTGCTAAAGTCAAGAAACAATACATCCACTGCTTTCCCTTCATCCACAGAACCAGTAATCTCATCATAAAAGGCGATTAGATTAGTCAGGCATGACCTTCCCTTGGTGGATCCATGCTGGCTGTTCCTGATCACTTTCCTCTCATGCAAGTGCTTCAGGATTGATTCTTTGAGGACCAGCTCCATGATTTTTCCAGGGACTGAGGTGAGGCTGACTGGCCTGTAGTTCCCAGGATCCTCCTTCTTCCCTTTTTTAAAGATTGGCACTACATTAGCCTTTTTCCAGTCATCTGGGACTTCCCCGGTTCGCCACGAGTTTTCAAAGATAATGGCCAATGGCTCTGCAATCACAGCCGCCAATTCCTTCAGCACTCTCGGATGCAACTCGTCCGGCCCCATGGACTTGTGCACGTCCAGCTTTTCTAAATAGTCCCTAACCACCTCTATCTCCACAGAGGGCTGGCCATCTCTTCCCCATTTTGTGATGCCCAGCGCAGCAGTCTGGGAGCTGACCTTGTTCGTGAAGACAGAGGCAAAAAAAGTATTGAGTACATTAGCTTTTTCCACATCCTCTCTCACTAGGTTGCCTCCCTTATTCAGTAAGGGGCCCACACTTTCCTTGGCTTTCTTCTTGTTGCCAACATACCTGAAGAAACCCTTCTTGTTACTCTTGACATCTCTGGCTAGCTGCAGCTCCAGGTGCGATTTGGCCCTCCTGATATCATTCCTACATGCCCGAGCAATATTTTTATACTCTTCCCTGGTCATATGTCCAACCTTCCACTTCTTGTAAGCTTCTTTTTTATGTTTAAGATCCGCTAGGATTTCACCATTAAGCCAAGCTGGTCGCCTGCCATATTTACTATTCTTTCGACTCATTGGGATGGTTTGTCCCTGTAACCTCAACAGGGATTCCTTGAAATACAGCCAGCTCTCCTGGACTCCTTTCCCCTTCAAGTAAGTCCCCCAGGGGATCCTGGCCATCCGTTCCCTGAGGGAGTCGAAGTCTGCTTTCCTGAAGTCCAGGGTCCGTATCCTGCTGCTTACCTTTCTTCCCTGCGTCAGGATCCTGAACTCAACCAACTCATGGTCACTGCCTCCCAGATTCCCATCCACTTTTGCTTCCCCCACTAATTCTACCTGGTTTGTGAGCAGCAGGTCAAGAAAAGCGCCTCCCCTAGTTGGCTCCTCTAGCACTTGCGCCAGGAAATTGTCCCCTACGCTTTCCAAAAACTTCCTGGATTGTCTATGCACCGCTGTATTGCTCTCCCAGCAGATATCAGGAAAATTAAAGTCACCCATGAGAATCAGGGCATGCGATCTAGTAGCTTCCGTGAGCTGCCGGAAGAAAGCCTCATCTACCTCATCCCCCTGGTCCGGTGGTCTATAGCAGACTCCCACCACTACATCACTCTTGTTGCACACACTTCTAAACTTAATCCAGAGACACTCAGGTTTTTCTGCAGTTTCGTACCGGAGCTCTGAGCAGTCATACTGCTCCCTTACATACAGTGCTACTCCCCACCTTTTCTGCCCTGCCTGTCCTTCCTGAACAGTTGGGATTATGTTTTCCAATGTGCATTATTTTGCATTTATCAACATGAAATTTCATCTGCCATTTTGTTGCCCAGTCACCCAGTTTTGAGAGATCCTTTTGTAGCTCTTCGCAGTCTGCCTGGGACTTAACTATCTTGAGTAGTTTTGTATCATCTGCAAATTTTGCCACCACACTGTTTACCCCTTTTTTCAGATTGTTTATGAATATGTTAAATAGGACTGGGCCCAGTACAGATCCCTGGGGGACACCACTATTTACCTCTCTCCATTTGGAAAACTGACCATTTATTCCTACCCTTTGTTTCCTATCTTTTAACCAGTTACCAGTCCATGAGAGAACCTTCCCTCTTATCCCATAACTGCTTATTTTGCTTAAGAGCCTTTGGTAAGGGACCTTGTCAAAGGCTTTCTGAAAATCTAAGTACACTATATCCACTGGATCCCCCTGTCCACATGCTTGTTGACCCCCTCAGAGAATTCTAGTAGATTGGTGAGGCATGATTTCTCTTTACAAAAACCATGTTAGCTATTTCCCAACAAATTATGTTCATCTATGCGTCTGACAATTTTGTTCTTTACGATAGTTTCACCCAATTTGCCCAGTACTGAAGTGACATTTATTGGCCTGTAGTTACCAGGGTCACCTCTGGAGCCCTTTTTAAAAACTGGCATCACATTAGCTCTCCTCCAGTCATTTGGTACAGAAGCTGATTTAAATGATAGGTTACAGACTACAGTTAGTAGTCCTGCAATTTCACATTTGAGTTCCTTCAGAACTCTTGGGTGAATACCATCAGGTCCTGGAGATTTATTACTGTTTAGTTTATCAATTTGTTCCAAAACCTCCTCTAATGACACCTCAATTTGGGACAGTTCTTCAGATCTGTCACCTAAAAAGAATGGCTGAGGTTTGGGAATCTCCCTCACATCCTCAACAGTGCAGACCGATGCAAAGAATTCATTTAGTTTCTCAAGGCTGAATCCCAACTCTGTCACTCCGAGTGCGGAGTGGGGCACGCAAGGATTTTAAAAATTAATACTGGCCACTCCAGGCTTGTTTTAAACTCCCAAGGTTACAGCTTCTCTCTGACCTTGGCTTGGTAAATGCTGCCACCAACCAAATGCAAAAAACACCCAACCCCTTTCAACCTAGGAAGGAACACTTGGGAATTCCTCCCTATGGGGTGCCCTCAAGCCCTTTCACCCCAGCTGAGAAACAGTCTGGGAACAGCTGAGAAAGAAAACAAAGGAAATTAGCTGTGGCTACCAGCTAATCAAACAACATGCATAAACCTCTTAGCACACCAAAACTCCAATTCTGTTCTTAAAAAAGGAAATTTTATTAAAAATTAAAAAAAAGAAAATTCATCTGGAATTTAGGCTTCTGCTAGATTTTAAAAGAGCAATTCCAAAAATCAAGCACCCAAAATAGCTTTCTTGTGGGTTTAGCTTAAAGGTTACAAGCAAACAAAAGCATCTGGGGTTATGACAGAGGAGTCCACAAGCCAATAAGAAATAAAGTAAATAACCCTAATCGCATCTGGCTAAACACTCTGATCTGTTTACACATTGGAGTTCAGATAAGTCGTTCTAGGCATGATCCGATGATTTATAATCTGGGGTGAGCTGAATTCGCGCCGGTTCGCGCGAACTGGGTGTTAAATTTTGAACCAGTTTTAGAACCGGCTGTTAACCCACTTCCCTGCAGGGGGCGCTGAGGCTTTGCTGGGCTCCGGCCGGGAAGTGATGTGATTCCTCCTCTGGCAACCGGGGGCGCTGCGCTGCGGGAGCGACGTGGGCTGCCCCCCCGGCCCTGGGGCTCCCGCTGCTGCCTGGGGGGTCCCCGGCTGCTCTGCTCGGCCGGGGCTGCGTCCTGCTGCTCGGGCTGCTCCCCGTGAGCCCCCACCACCCTGCCCGCAGCCGGCCCCGCCGCACGCACCCCCTGCCCTGCCCGCAGCCAGCCCGTCTCCAGCCACCCCTGCACCCTCTGCCCTGCCCGCAGCCAGCCCCTGTCTCCAGTCAGTCCCTGCACCCCCCTATCCTGCCTGCAGCCAGCCCCTACCTCCAGTCAGTCCCTGCCGTACCCCCTGCCTGCAGCCAGCCCGTCTCCAGCCACCCCCACACCCCTTGCCCTGCCCGCAGCCAGCCCCTGCCACCTGCACCCCCTGCCCTGCCCACAGCCTGTGCCTGCCTGCAGCCACCCCCTGCCTGCAGCCAGCCCCTGCCCTGCTCACAGCCAGCCCGTCTCCAGCCACCCCTGCACCCCCTGCCCTTTCTGCAGCCAGCCCCGCCCTGCCTCCAGCCACCCCCACACCCCCTTCCCTGCCCGCAGCCAGCCCCTGTCCCCAGCCAGTCCCTGCCGCACCCCCTGCCCACAGCCAGCCCCTGCCGCACCCTCTGCCCTGTATCCAGCCAACCTCTGCCGCACGCACCCCCTGCCCTGCCTGCAGCCAGCCCCTGTCTCCAGCCAGCTCTGCCGTACCCTCTGCCCACAGCCAGCCCGTCTCCAGCCACCCCCACACCCCCTGCCCTGCCTGCAGCCAGCCCCTGCCGCACCCTCTGCCCTGTATCCAGCCAACCCCTGCCGCACGCACCCCCTGCCCTGCCTGCAGCCAGCCCCTGTCTCCAGCCACCCCCACACCCCCTGCCCTGCCCGCAGCCAGGCCCTGCTACCTGCACCCCCTGTCCTGCCCGCAGCCTGTCCCTGTCTCCAGCCAGCCCCACACCCCCTTGCCTCCAGCCAACCCTGCACCCTCCTGTCTCCAGCCAGCTCCGCACCATCTGCCCTGCCCACAGCCAGCCCCGCACCCCCTTGCCTCCAGACAACCCTGCACCCTCCTGTCTCCAGCCAGCTCTGCTGCCCCTGCCCTGCCCGCAGCCAGCCTGACCCCCCTGCCTCCAGCTAGCCCTGCCCCATGCCCCTGTCTGCAGCTGTCCCCGTGTCCACTGGTGCCCTGCAGTTCCCAGGGCAGTAACCCTGCACACCTGCTTCAATAAGTGGGGAAGGGAGCAGCTGGGACCCACACTTGTGCACACCCTAGGGTGACCAGACAGCAAGTGTGAAAAATCAGGACAGGGGTTGGGGGGTAATAGGAGCCTATATAAAAAAAAGACCCCAAAACCAGGACTGTCCCTATAAAATTGGGACATCTGGTCACCCTAGCACATGCCCAGGGCATGGCGGGGACCCACACCTGTGAAACGGAGGTAATTTCTAGGTCAGGCCCATCTTTTTAAAAAAAGAACTTTCGGCAGGGTTAACATACATCCCTATTTTCCCAGACAGGTCAGGCCTTTTTGTTCTTAAATCGCCATCCGGGAGGAATTTTTAAAATTTAAAAATTCCTCCCAGGAAAATACACACCTATGGTAACCCTGTTGGTACAAAAAATACATACTGAGGCACATCCCTCAGGGAACAGGTTGTTAAGATTTTGGCAGCTCATCACTGCTTATAATCATACCTGGCTTAGCTGCTTACAACATGGCTGCTCTGTCCCTCCAGCCCAGAGAACAACAGACAAAGGCAAACTTTCCCAATTTTAAAAAGTTCTAGCCTTCCCATTGGCTCTTTTGGTCAGGTGCCCACTTTTTTTTTCTTTACCTGGGGGACTTTTAACCCTTTACAGGTAAAGCAAGTAAAGAACAGCTATCAAGAGGGATTTTACAGCTAACTGATTGGCTGGGTGTCCATCAAAGGGAGCTACCCCCACTTTATTTATCACAGATGGGGATTCCACAACCTCCCTTGGAAGTCTATTCCAGTGCTTAATTATCCTTACAATTAGAAAGTTTTCCTAATAACTAACTTAAACCTCCCTTGCTGCAGATAAAGCCAATTACTTTTTGGCCTCCCTTCAGCGGACATGGAGAACAACTGATCACTGTCCTCACTGTCAACAGCCCTTAACAGATTTGAAAACCGTTATCAGCTCTGCTCTCAGTCTTCTTCTCTTAAGACTAAACATACCCACTGTTTCTAATCTATCTTCTATAGGGCAGGTTTTCTAAACCCTTTATCAGTTTTGTTGCTCTTCCCTCACCCTTCTAGTTTGTCCAGATTTTTCTTGCAGTGTGGCGCCCCAAACTGGACACAATACTCCAGCTCAGGCCTTTCCAGTGCTGAGAAGAGCAGGACAACTACCTCCCACACCACAATTATATTAGCCTTTTGCACAACTGCATCCCATGGTTGTCTCATATTCAATTTGTGATCCGCTATAATCCCCAGGTCCTTTTCCGCAGTACTACTGCCTAGCCAGTTATTCCCCATTTTGTAACGGTGCATTTGATTTTTCCTTCCTAAGTGTAGTACTTTGCACTTGTCTTTATTGAATTTTATCTTGTTGATTTCAGACCAATTATCCAATTGATCAGATCATTTCTAATAGAAGTCAGAGTAGCAGCCGTGTTAGTCTGTATCCGCAAAAAGAAAAGGAGGACTTGTGGCACCTTAGAGACTAACCAATTTATTTGAGCATGAGCTTTCGTGAGCTACAGCTCACTTCATCGGATGCATCCCTGTAGCTCATGAAAGCTTATGCTCAAATAAATTGGTTAGTCTCTAAGGTGCCACAAGTCCTCCTTTTCTAATAGAAGTGACATTTCAATCATAAATATAGCACTTGCTTCCTGGGACAGTGTACTCCTGAGGGGGGAGTGAACTCAGTCATTCTGGAGAGGGATATATGAAAAAAAACAGAAAAGATCACATCTTCCAAAGTCCTGTAAGAAGCGGGGGGCAAGGGAAGTATGTTAGTCGTGTAGTTCAGCCTTGACTTGGCACGTTTGTATGTTACCAGGTCAGTTTACTTGATGTCCTTCACTCGTTATTTTTCAATCTCAGAAATGAGACACAATTAAAGGATGGATACACTCTGTGTCCTGTGCATCTATCAGTTACGTTACCATGTGTCTGTCTCTACTATTCCAGGGATCACACTGTGGGGCCTGGAACAGCTTCGCAAGGATGTAAACACAAAACCACAACCCAAGACTGAATTTGAGATCATCGCATCCGACACCATTGAAGAGAAGGCCAATGCCCTCAATGTCACAGCCTCGCTGAAGGCCAGTTTCCTGGGGGGGCTGGTTGAAGTAAGTGGATCTGCCAAATACTTAAATGACACCAAAAAATCCAAACAACAGGCCCGAATTACTCTCCAGTACTCTGCCACAACAAACTTTGAGCAACTAACTATGAACCATTTAGGACCAGAGAATGTTTCTTATCCTGCTGTATTTGACCAAGGCACCGCCACCCATGTGGTCACGGCTGTGCTGTACGGGGCACAGGCTTTCTTCGTGTTTGATCGGGAAGTTTCTTCTTCTGAGAATGTACGTGAGATAGAGGGAAAGCTCCAGATTGCAATTAAAAAGATACCCATGTTTTCCATAGAAGGGGAAGGAGCTGTCAAAATGGATGAAAGTGAAAAATTAAATGCTGCAAAATTTAACTGCAGGTTCCATGGTGATTTTGCTCTTGAGAGAAATCCAACTAATTTCCAAGATGCCATGCAAACATATTCCACCCTCCCCAAGCTGCTGGGTGCCCAGGGGGAGAAGGCCGTACCAGTGAGAGTCTGGCTGTACCCGCTGACCAAGCTGGATTCCAGAGCTGCTCGGCTGGTGCGTGAGATCAGCTTAACACTGATTTCTGATGCTCAGACTGCTCTGGAGGAACTGGCAGAAGTAAACATGCAATGCAATGACATGGTGAAGAATCCGATCGCCACAAGCTTCCCCGAAATCAAGCTGAAAATACAGCAATTCAGAGATCTGTGTAAGCAACACAGACAGACTTTCCAGAAACAGCTAGCAGGACTCTTACCATTAATCCGTGGAGGTGGAAAAGAGGAAGGGGGCCTGGTGGATATTTTGTCATGTAAAAACCAGTCACCGTTCAATACCCAGAGCCTCAGTGAATTTCTGGATACAAAGGAGAAAGAGATGAATTATGTGAATTCCTACCTTAGGATCCTAAGCAATGTAAAAGTGGTGTCCTCTCAGAATGAACTAGATGAAATAGTACTCAACCCTGAGCTTGACTTCATTGTCTCTTTTACATTCACCTCACTGCATGAAGAGGAGCCATATTTATCAGTTTTAAAACAGTGGCTTCAGACCCAGTATATAAAGGAAACTCATGATCCTGCAGCAGCCAGTTCTGTTGCTGAGAAACCAAAATCCAAAATGTGGTTTGAGGAACAAGAAATTAATAGAAAAGCTCGAAAATCTGCAAAGTCCCTTTCACGTTTTGTCAATGTCAACAAATCTAACGGGAAGATTCGGTTCATTGTGTCCTCTGTTCCAGACAAGGACAATCCAGGCACTTCCATTTACCTGTATGAGGAGGGAGAGCTGATCAGCACCAACTTTGAGGCTCCATCAAAGCCTCTTCCTCCCCTGATTGATGGAATCAAACATGACCGTGTGCAGCTCAAGTTTAACCCAGCAGCCTATGGAAGGGCTGAGATATCCGGCTATCGGGCAGAGTACAGAATTGTAGGACAGGAGAACTGGACGGCTGTGAATGTAAATAACACGCAAGAGACATTCACAGTAACAGGGCTACGTGCAAACACCGAGTACCAGTTCCGATACGCTGCAGTGAGCAAACCAGGGCTCAGCGAGAGCAGCGATGTGAGTAATCCTGTGAAGACTCTCCCTCCTACCAGCCCGCCTGGGAAGCCCGTAACAGTTATTGTAGATTCATCTGCCATCGCCCTCACCTGGGAGAGTCCAAGTGTCATTGGAGATGGAGTCAGAATAAGGCAGTATAAGGTGGAATATAAAGTAGAGGCAGGAGATACAAGTCAGGAGGGGAAAGACAAATGGCTGGAACGAAGGACAGAAAAGAGAACCGAGTTCTATAGCATTGATGGACTGAGTCCTGAGACACCCTACAGAGTCCGGGTTTCGGCTGTGTGTGCGGATGGGGCTGTGAGTGACCCAAGCGAAGAGACTTGCATCTCAACCCTAAAGAAAGGTAACATTTAAATATATTTGCATATTTCTTCCCACCCCAAACACAGGACTCTGGAGTAGTTCATTCAGGTAAAACTATATTTATCTTTGGAAGAAAAATTGAGATGTCCCAAGTGTATAATGTAGGCGTGACTTCAGAATCAAACTATTTCTTGCAATTTAATATCTGAACTGGAGTAATGCATACAGGGCCCAACCCAACCACCGGGATCTGCTGGGGACTGTACAAATGATACTGAGCTGCCAGGTCTGGTCAAGTTAAGGTACCAACTAGCTTTCTGTGAAAAGCTTCATTCTTCTAAGTGCTCTAAAATTGTCATGGTTACATGGATTGCCTTGAAATTTGATATGCCTCAGGGGGCACTGGCTAGGGTCAGTGATCCAAATCTGAGATCATTTGACCAAGGGGTTCCTGGGATACAATCTCCTCTCCCTCCCGCCCCCCCAACTCCCTAAAAAAACCATAGTTTTTAAAGGTTGACATATTCTACCACCGTGGTTTTGCCCAGACCTGGGGATCAAGCCCTGGCTCTGATCCTGCCACAAGGGTCTCACTGACTGGAGGATAACACGCAGAGAGTGAACGGCACCCACTAGGCCTCTGGGGGGAGCAACATTCAGAACATTATTGGACAGATAGTACTGCTCATGAACTAAGGGGATCATACTGAGCACAGAGGAGCCAAGAGACTCTGGAGGTGGAGAGTTTCCACTGTAGCTGGATAGGGCTCTGTAGATAGGGCAATTTCCTGCAATATCACTGAAAGATCTTATTGTACTAACTGTATGTACTGCTGTGGGCCAGGATTGTGTATAACCTCTCTAGTTAGGAGATGTGATGGATGTAAGACGTGGCGGTTCAAAAGGCTGTATTGAAAATGTGCCAGACAAGTATGGACTTTTGGGACAATAAATATTAAGTGGATTTTCTGGGGAGTCCCTAGGGCGAGGTTAATGCAAATTACTTACCTCTGGTCAATGCAAAAACCCAGCTTTTTGAAGTTAAGCTCTGAGGGGAGGGTTTTTTCTGTTGATTACCTGTTACAGAAGGCAAAGATCAAAGGCCAGAGTTGGATAAAGATATGGCTGATCTGCCCAGCCATTGCTCTGGTTCTGGATCTAAACTTCTAACCCCGGAGAATACCCAGATGTGGGGTTTGAAGGACTAAAAGCTTCTAGAGCTGTAGATTGGATTTGGGGGGACGGGGAAATCTCAGGTCAGCTTTCGAGCTTTATTGTTTTAATATTTATTCTCTGTCATGCTTTTACCTAAAAGAAGAAACGTGGTTGCTTAGAAGGAGCTGTGTGGAAACATATAGCTGTGGGCAATGCACTGCTCGTTGTCTTCAGAGAGAAAGCAAAGCGCAGGCCCTGGCCTGTTTAGACAGTCTGGCTTGCTGGGGATATCCCAGGGTGAGGCGGGGAGCTGTGCAGCCTTAAAAGCCCATACAGGGGCCGGGGAGAGAGGGGGACACACACACACACACGCGCGCAGAGGGCCACAGTCGCCCAGATCACCTCCTATCCCAATCACAGATCTTCCAAGATGGTTCAATTTATTCCTCCACCCTTCAGTACAGCAACACCTACCACAGGGATTACAGCTGCAGTGCATGGAGATAATTCCCAGAGGCCATTGCCAGCTCCAGAGGGCAGAGTTAAGGTTGCGAAGGTGTTTACCTAAACTCGCTATCTCCTGGCATTCACAAGATTCAGTTTTGCTGAACTGACTTTCTTGAGGGGTGCAAGGTCTCACCAGGCATCTTAATGCTGCGTTAGTGAAGTATTTTTGCCATGTTATCTCTCTCTCTGTGTCGATAGTTAGCTGTATAAAGAGCAGCACCGACTGGCATACATATATGTTACACAGTATTGTTCCGAAGTGGGTGAGTGCAGGGGGGAAGATTCTGAGGCTCAGGTCTGGCCCAGCCGATCCTTTCGCTCTGTCATTGACCCATGTGTGCCGATAACGCTCTGATTCTGTCTCTCCCCAGCGAATGTGACTCTGGATCCAGACACGGCACATCCTGAGCTCGTCCTGTCTGATGATCGAAGAACCATGAGCCGGGGCCCCGAGAGCCAGATGTTGCCTTACAAACCGGAGAGATTTGATTATTTGCTGAGTGTGCTGGGCTCTGAGGGCTTCACCTCGGGGAAACATTCCTGGCAGGTGAAGGTGGAGGGAGGAGTAGCCGGAGACTGGGCTGTGGGGGTAGCTAGACAGTCTGTGCTGAGGAAGGAAGAGGTTGGCTTTACCCCCGAGAATGGGGTCTGGGTGGTGCAGAAATGGGGCAATGCCAGAGACTATCGGGCTCAAACCTCCCCTGTCACCCGCCTGTCCTTGAGTAGAGAACCCAGCAGGATCCGGGTCTCTCTGGACTATGAAGGGGGGTTGGTGGCATTTAATTATGCTGATGATCTGGCCCCGATCTTCACTTTCCCACAGGCTTCTTTCAATGGGGAGAAAATCTTCCCTTTCTTCTGGGTCTGGGGTGGAGGATTCCAGCTGAGCATCCATCCCTGAGACTCAGGGTAGCCCGGGGCCCTGTCAGTACCATACAGAGCAGGCTAGACCCATCTCACGGTCCTGCAGTGACTGCCCAGTCTGCTTGTTCTCATGCTGTATGGTTCTGTAGGATTATATCCGTGAGCAGGGTCAGAATGGGCACCAGGAGCTCCTCCCTTTGAGCCCTGTGCCGGTCTTGGCCAGAATCCCCCGTGGTGCTCACTGTCTGAAAGGGGCAAAGTAAAACCAGGGCTCTCGCCCGGCATCTCCACCCCCTCTTCCTGTCAGGGCACAAGGCTGGCAGCTCACTGCACTGTCTCCAGGTCCTCATCAGGGGGCTTCCAGCTGAGACACGGACAACTGCTCCACTCGCAGCATGGGCCCTTTGCACAGTCTGAGGGGGCAAAGGCAGAACCCTGCCCCAGGATCAGCCCCTACCATTGTGCTAAAATGATTACTCACATCTTCTCTCTGAGTTGCTCAGAGGTGTTTCTATCCTACTGTAAACATGTCATTCTCTTGCAGTAAGGAATGCAAAGTCTTTTAGCAGCAGAAATTATGAAATAAAATCCTACTTTATGCTTTCAGACCATTGTCAGATTGTGTGTTAGGTATATCTTACAATGAAATGTGTTGCTTTATGCCAGAGCTAATCAAAATTTGACATTTCAGAAAACAAACAAATTCCTTCACCAGGAGTAGCAGGCAGATCGTTCCCATGGCTATTGCCAGCACCAAGGGGCAGAGTTATGGTTGCATGGGATTTATCTGTATTTCCTGGTTTTCAGAGGTCTGAGGTTTGCTGAACCTGATGTCCTGGAAGGACACGAGAGACCACCGCATATGTTGTATTTTGTACTACATTGAATATTCGTTAAACGATAAGTGTTTTCTTTTTTCGTTGACTCCATCACGATAGTTTTCAGGGTGCCCACCCAGGTAACTGATAGAAGTTCTGATTATTGCAGATTCAATATGGATCTCATAGTTTTGGGGTTCAGAGTGTGAATCCTTGTGGGATTTATTGTAGCACTGTTCAAACTACAATGACGTTACATCTCTCTCTCCTGCTGATCCCACATCGTTGTGGAGGATCTTCAGCGGCTAGCGTTAGAAGAGCTATCGGAATAATCCACTCAGTCCATTATTCCTATAGTAGGCACCCTTTACTAGACGGGCCTCTGAACTGTCTCTCTGTAGTGTCCAGTCCTCTCCCGGAACACACACAAGTTATTAAGTTCATTGCTCTTTTAAAGAGTCAATACACGCAGCTCATTAATTTCACTGGGGTTTGACAAACACTCACTTTAATCACAGCACTGACCTGGTTTATAATAAAGGTAAAACAAGTTTAGTAAAACAAAAGTCATAGATTTAAGTGATATCAAGTGTAAGGTGTAAAGATAGGAAGGGTGATGAACAAACAGAAGTAATAATACGCTTTCTAATAGCTAAGACCTAACTTAACAAGCTACAGACATTGTTCGAGGCACTTTCCTCTCCAGTATTCCTTTCCCAGCAACGGCTGACTAGCTTTTTGTCAGGATGCTCACAGAATCCAAGGTGCTGGTTTTCCTTGTCTCCTCTGGTGAAGGATCACTTAGTTGTTTGCTCCACTTCTCTTTATAGTCCACTCTACCTTGGCAATATATTGTTCTGAAACGTAGCTCCAGATACAGGTCCTTCTCCCTGCTGGGTGTGGATGCTGTGCTGCCAGGAGTGGACTCCATACTGTCTTCTCCCGCACTGGAGATTTTTCCAGTGCAAAGGATCTTGTCATGCAACCTCTGATACAACTGAATAGCCCATTGAATTTGCCCACATCTGGGAATTTTTAGGCCTAACACATTTTCCAAGCTAAAGCTGGTTGCAACATTACTGTATCATCTTGGATGGTGCATGGCTTCTGCTGCTGCAGGCAGCCACAATCTGCCCGCTGCTCAAGAGATACCACTCCTGAACCCAGCATTCCCATAGGCTGGGGAAACCCCATTATCTGGCCCACTCCCCGTGCCCATTTTCTTCATCTGTTGCTGGGGCCAGAAACCATTCTTGGTCCTCACAGCTCCCCACTCTGGATCTGAACGGGCTCCCAGCTCCTTCTCCCCTCAGCACCTCAGCTCAGATCAGTGATATAAAAGAGAGGTGAACCCACAGTGCAGGACTCCTCTGTCTATTACCTCTCTGGTGCTTTGACACAAGGAGCTTCGGGACGCCTCCTCCGCCAGCCCCGTGGCAAGGGGACAGCAGCTACCTCTGCGGGGGGCAATCTGCTCTACGGAGGGACACCGCCAAATAAAAATTGCATCTGCTCACTCCAGCTCTGCTGACTATACGACACGTTCTGTGGTGTGAACAGGGGAACAGCATCACCCAGGCAGAGCTTCTGCCAGACACTCGTACAGCATCGCCCTCTGCAGAAAGGAGCAAAGATCGTTTTCCCTGACCCCTGATCAAGAAACCAAAAGTCCTGGCTCCAGACCTGAGCCAGAAACCCACCCCAAACAAAGCACACGTTTTCTCCGCTCTTTCCACATCAGAGACCTGCAAACAGCTTGCCTTTCGCAGGACATAGAGTCCTGGGACTGCAGCCAGGAGTTTTCAAGCAAGTAAGATGGATAGATGAGATGAGGCCAGGCTGTCATCCATAAGCAGCACCCCATCTCCTCCTTTGCACATACAATGCTCAGTGCAGAGACACGCCCCTGGGGTTTCAGGTTTGTGACGTATCCCACAGCATGGCAGCAACTTTGTCTGACACCTCACAAAGCTAGAGAAATAGAAACCAAAAGGGTCTCAACCAATCATGCCGGAACCCGGGGGGCCATGTTGCCCCCCAAACTGCAAGCCTTGGGCAGGTGCGAAGTGGCACCGGTAGGGCCTGCACTCCACAGCGGAGGTGCTGCTCTGCTCCTGCCCAAGGCTTGCAGTTTGGGGGGGGCAACATTCTCCCCTATCCCCCAAATTACACCCTTTCTAAAAAGTGGGGGGCATGACCCCCAGCCTCCCCGGCTGGCACTGGTGGGCCCCCCACCCCCACCACTTCTACAAAGGTTCCAGAATCCTTGGTTTTAGGAGGCTTATTCCTTCACCCTCTCACTTCCCTGGTCCTTCTCGCATGAATGGAGAGCAGCAATCCCTGAAGTCCAAAGGTGCAAACAATCCAATGTTTATTGGGGTGAATTTCCAGCAAGCATGAGTCCAGTTTCCTTCCTTAGTGTCCCCGTTCCCAGCTCTGACCCCACAGAGCCTTACCTGTGTCCCTGTTCCCATTTCCCGCTTTAGCCAAACATGATTCCCATTCCCCCCCCCCCCCCCCCACTTCCTGATTGACTGCGGACTATATAGTAAAACTTGAGTTCTGCTTTGCTATACCTTAACCAATCATTTCCCTGAAATTTAACTAACCAATTGTAACATGATTATTTAACCAATTAGATCCCACACCTTAATTAGTTTACACCCAGCAAAATTAATTACACAGCAGACAGAAACAATCCCAGAAATAGACAGAGATTATACAGACAAACAATAGCAAAGTGGGAACTATAATGACAAAACAATACAGAAGTGACGATTTCCCATCCCAGCTATTGATAGGTGAGTTCTTGCCAGACAGGAGGCTACCAAACTAAGTTTCCTTTTACATCTTCTAGGCACTTCCCTTTCTCTGGAGGCGATAGGCACTATCAGGACAGGATTGTATCCTAAGAGCCCAATAGCACCTGATTTCAATGGGACTAGTTTGGGATGTGAGGAGGGGACCGGTCGCTTCCCAGCTTATGGCTGCCTCTGCTGCTTAGCCAGAGGCCTTAGCCTAAGCACAGGGCCTCCGACTGTCACAGAGAGAGAAGGCCCTTGCACCGGCCGACAGTGATTTTGATTCTTTCTTTTATACCTCTAGAACTAGCCAAGTGATAAGAAGACACCTAAATGCTTACAGTACAGGCCTTTGCAGACAGGCCTGAATATCTAGATCCTAATACTTGGTCTCAACTCAAGCCTTTGCTCGGCATCGGTTACTAGCGGCTGTCAAACAGTCCGTAGCTAATAGTGGGGGGGGGGATTACTAGAGGTACGTTCAGATTTTGACAAACAGCCAATATTGAGGACGCTGAAGCCAGAGAAGGGAATTTGCACTGACCACTGGATCAGCTTTCTCCTGCCCCACAAAGACTCTCCAGCAATGCAGCCTGTAATGGGGGTCTGGCCCTTTAAGGCTAGAGGACGGAGTTACTCATTCCATGTGTCCAGGGAAAAGCGGAAGGAGGCCTGGAAGCAGCCCCTGGGAAAGAGGCCGCTGGTCCTGGGGAAAAGTCTGTGTCTGGGAGATCAAGGTACAGAAAAACCCAGAGCACAGTTCCTGCAAAGGCCTGGGACCACGAACCCTGTAGAGTGGGTGGGGCAAAGCTCCCCCTCTCCCAGCTGCCCCAGACAGGTGTTTGGGGTAATTGGACACAACTGGGAAGGGTCAAGGAGTGGTCAGGTGATTGGGGCGGGTGACTCAAAAGGAAGCTCCAAGTGGGGGGGCCTCTCACATTCTGGGAATACCCGACATTCCAGTAGTTCTGGGAACGGTGTGTGCCCACCCCCGCCTGGGTGACCCCGCCCCCGCTGGCATGACCTCGCACTCACCATCACACCGCATGGGGGCACCATTTTGAAGAGCTCGCTGCCCCACCCCAGCCGGTGTGACCTCGCCCGCACTGTGCAGGTAAGGTCATGGCAGCAGGGGTGGGGCGGTGTGATCTTCACAATGGCATCCCCTGTCTGGTCCCAGACAAAACCACCTCTGGCTTTGTCTCTGTACCGCACAGGGGACAAACCTCAGAAAAGCAGAACTGGCCAGTTTATAACCAGAGCAATGGCCTGCTTAGCTCCAAGCGCAGTCAGAGAGAGCTGCCGAGCCAGCTGCTGGGGGAGAGAAGTCACCCAGCACAGAGCCTCGGCAAGGAGGACTGGGCAACCCCTATACTTGAGGAGCGAGTTATGGGCCGGGGAGGCAAGAACTTAAAGCCACAGTCCCAGGGAGGGCTGAGATCCTCGACGTGAGGGGTGAGCAAAGGCTGGGGAGGCCAGGACTGAATGCAGAACACACAGCCCCAGCAAGGAGAGCTGTGAAACACCTGAGCCGGAGGGGAGAGTCTAGAAGCTGGGGGGGCCTGGACTGGGAACACACGTGCCCCACGTTGGGGTGGGAGCAGGGGCTGTGCAATCTCTGAAATGAAAAGGGGAGCTCAGTGGTATTGTTTTAAAGACTCTGGGTGTACGTGAATTATTTTGGGACACAGAGGGAAATTGAGGCAGGGTGCCTGGGGGGCCACCCCTGGCCATGTGGGGAGCACCCTGGGATTGCACTTGGCTACACACCCCTTAGTGGAGAAATACAAAGTCAGCAGCTCTCCACCCACAGGACAAAGAGTCGAGGATCTGTTGTATCATTAACAGTGTATGTTAGGCTCTGCAGTTGAGACACTGGCCCTCTGCAACAAGCACCCTGTCACTCTCCGGTTATTGTCCGAGAATCTCTTATTCTTTCATAGTTTCACACGTGGTTGTTTGTACACAGTCTGGCCCAGTGTTAGCAGTGTGCTCTGGCTGCTCTGCACCCTTCTAGTGATGCCACAAACAGCCAAAACATGAGCTCAACCTGCCCGGTAACCTAGGTTCACAGCTGCTGGGCATTGGCAGAACCGTGCCGGGAACATACTGGTGAATATGACCCAATATAGATATCTACTCTTTTCTGTGTGGATGGCGGAGGGATGGGGGGGCATGGATGCAGGATGTTTGGATACCAGGTTATAGAATCATAGAATCATAGACTATCAGGGTTGGAAGGGACCACAGGAGGTCATCTAGTCCAACCCCCTGCTCAGAGCAGGACCAATCCCCAATTAAATCATCCCAGCCAGGGCTTTGTCAAGCCTGACCTTAAAAACCTCTAAGGAAGGAGGTTCCACCGCCTCCCTAGGTAACGCATTCCAGTGTTTCACCACCCTCTTAGTGAAAAAGTTTTTCCTAATATCCAATCTAAACCTCCCCCACTGCAACTTGAGACCATTACTCCTTGTCCTGTCCTCTTCTACCACTGAGAATAGTCGAGAACCATCCTCTCTGGAACCACCTCTCAGGTAGTTGAAAGCAGCTATCAAATCCCCCCTCATTCTTCTCTTCCACAGACTAAACAATCCCAGTTCCCTCAGACTCTCCTCATAAGTCATGTGTTCCAGACCCCTAATCATTTTTGTTGCCCTCCGCTGGACTCTCTCCAATTTATCCACATCCTTCTTGTAGTGTGGGGCCCAAAACTGGACACAGTACTCCAGATGAGGCCTCACCAATGTCGAATAGAGGGGGATGATCACATCCCTCGGTCTGCTGGCTATGCCCCTACTTATACATCCCAAAATGCCATTGGCCTTCTTGGCAACAAGGGCACACTGCTGGCTCATATCCAGCTTCTCGTCCACTGTCACCCCTAGGTCCTTTTCCGCAGAACTGCTGCCGAGCCATTCGGTCCCTAGTCTGTAGGTGTGCATTGGGTTCTTCTGTCCTAAGTGCAGGACCCTGCACTTACCCTTATTGAACCTCATCAGATTTCTTTTGGCCCAATCCTCCAATTTGTCTAGGTCCCTCTGTATCCTATCCCTGCCCTCCAGGGTATCTACCACTCCTCCCAGTTTAGTATCATCTGCAAATTTGCTGAGAGTGCAATCCACACCATCCTCCAGATCATTTATGAAGATATTGAACAAAAGCGGCCCCAGGACCGACCCTTGGGGTACTCCACTTGATACCGGCTGCCAACTAGACATGGAGCCATTGATCACTACCCGTTGAGCCCGACAATCTAGCCAGCTTTCTACCCACCTTATAGTGCATTCATCCAGCCCATACTTCCTTAACTTGCTGACAAGAATACTGTGGGAGACTGTGTCAAAAGCTTTGCTCAAGTCAAGAAACAATACATCCACTGCTTTTCCTTCATCCACAGAACCAGTAATCTCATCATAGAAGGCGATTAGATTAATCAGGCATGACCTTCCCTTGGTGAATCCATGCTGACTGTTCCTGATCACTTTCCTCTCCTCTAAGTGCTTCAGGATTGAGTCCTTGAGGACCTGCTCCATGATTTTTCCGGGGACTGAGGTGAGGCTGACTGGCCTGTAGTTCCCAGGATCCTCCTTCTTCCCTTTTTTAAAGATGGGCACTACATTAGCCTTTTTCCAGTCATCTGGGACTTCCCCCGTTCGCCACGAGTTTTCAAAGATAATGGCCAATGGCTCTGCAATCACAGCCGCCAATTCCTTTAGCACTCTCGGATGCAACTCGTCCGGCCCCATGGACTTGTGCATGTCCAGCTTTTCTAAATAGTCCCTAACCACCTCTGTCTCCACAGAGGGCTGGCCACCTACTCCCCATGCTGTGCTGCCCAGCGCAGCAGTCTGGGAGCTGACCTTGTTCGTGAAGACAGAGGTTATCGTCAGTCTCTCACAATGCCGTCTTTCCTCTCTAGCTCACTAGGAATCTTTTTTCCCTCCCTTCCTCTCCGGTGTGGGGCGGCTACAGTGACCCTGCTGCCGCGCCCTGCGAGTGTCAGTCCCTGTAAAGACAGCATGTGACGGAGCAGGAGACAGCATCAGCCCAGGAGCAAGGTGGGCGGAGGGCATGTTCAGCCCCCATCCCTGGCTGAGAGTGGGGCGGAGCCGCTTCTCGTTCGGCTGAAGCCGGACGCTCCATGTCGCTGCTCTGTGCAGCGCGGCAGCTGCCGAGAGAGCCCGGCGGGAGAGGCTGCTGCGGCGGCCCACTCCCTGCCCAGGCGTGGCTGCCAGGGATGGGCTGAGCATGCCCGGGGGGAGCCCAGCTCGCTCAGCCCCTGTCCCAGGCAGCCAGACCCGGTTGGGGGGGCTGCCGTCGCAGCCTCTCCCGCCGGGCTCTCTCAGGCAGCTGCCGCGCTGCACAGAGCAGCGACATGGAGCGTCCTGCGTGAGCAGGGTGACCAGATGTCCCGATTTTACAGGGACAGTGCCAATATTTGGGGCTCTCTCTTATATAGGCTCCTATCACCCCCCACCCCCATCCTGATTTTTCTCACTTGCTGTCTGGTCACCCTGGGCATGAGAAGTGGCTGGTCCCACCCCTTCTGCTCCCTGCCCTGGCTGGCTGCTAGGGACAGGGGCAGAGCATGCTGGGGCCAGGCACGGCCGGAGAAGGAGAGAGCCCCTCTCCCTCTCCCTCTCCCTCTCCCTCGACAGGCTGAGCAGTAAGCTGGAGGGGCACTTGAGCCCACATGCCCCCCGTACGGGTCACTTCTGGGTGGTCATGGCTACTGGTCAGTCAGATACCAGGGCCTAGGGTCAGGACTAGGCTGCCCCCAGTGAAGTAAGGCAGGATAAGTCTGGGAACGAGCAGGAACCGCTCCCACACTGCTGCTGGGCTGAAGAGCCAGTCTGCTGCCTCTTCCAGCCAACCAGGTGGGGTAGCCCATCAGGCAGCCTACTACAGCCCAGCTGTGCTCCTTAGGTTGCCAGGAGACTAGCTTTCCTGCAGGCCCTGATTTCTGCCAGTGTGAACACCTCTGCAGCGGGGGTAGCACGGCCCTGTGAGGACATGGGGGAGCTGTGACTTGCTGGGTGTGTGACAGCAGTCGCAAAGCCTAAACTCTTGAATGCAGACAGGACCGGCTCTAGGCACCAGCAAACCAAGCACATGATTGGGGCAGCACATGTCCAGGGGCAGCCTTCCAGGAGGTTTGGTTTGGTTTGGTTTTTTGCTTGGGGCTGCAAAAATCCTGGAGCCGGCTCTGAATGCAGATAAAGCAAAAGAGAAGAGGAGTGAGCGGCTGGGGAATCTATTTGTTTGTTTTCATATTTAAACAATAATCCTCTCTCCCCACTGCAACCAAAGTCACAGGCTGCACTCTAGACAAGAATTCTGTTAAGCTGCACTTTGTTGGAGACGGTTATCGCTTGTTCCTAAAAAACACGCTGATTATGTTGCTAGCACAGCACAGTGTTCACATGCAGCTCTGTGAAAGGGGGAGCAGGGGACACCTTCCCCCAGGAAGGGGCTTGAAAATACCTGTTAGCTGGAGCAAACGAGTCATTCCAAAAGGCCAAAAAGGTGGGGGGGGGGGGCTATAGCAGGGTGGCTACCCCACTCCTAAAATAGCCCTGGAGAGGGCTGTGGCTGGGGAGGGCTGATTGGGGAAGCAGCCGCAGCTGGGCCACGTCTCAATCAGGCCCCAGCTGGCCTGTATAAAAAGGCTGGGAGAGAGTAGGGCCTGCCTGCCTGCCAGACAGACAGGGTACTGAGGGTGGTGCCGTGCTGGGGAAGGAGCAGGTTGAGCGGGGGCGCTCTAGGCTGGCAACTCCCCAGGCTGTAGGGTCTGGTCCAAGGCCCATAGAGGTACTAGGAGGCAGAGGAAGGCAACAGGTCCGAACCCCCTTGCTTATGATGAGTGGCCTTTACACGGCAGTCTGCCCCAGGGCGCGGGGGCTTGGTGATGACTGGCAGTAGCCCAGACTGAGGCAAGGTGGGGATAGTGGGTTGGGGGTTCCCCAGGAAGGGGAGACCCAGAGGCAGAGTGTGGGAGTACTGCCAGGGGGCAGCACCCCAGAGAAAGGGGCACCGGGGTCGGTGAGGGACACGGGGGCCAGAGCTGTGGCGGATCACTGGTCTGCAGAGAGTGGTCCATGCTGGAAAAGAGCTAATTCCCAATGACCAGCAGGAGGCGCTGCAGGGGTGAGGCGCCGCACGCTTGCAGGGGCTCTTTACAAGCATTTTATAAGCCCTAGTGACAAGTCAGATGTGGGAGAGAGGATTTAGTAAGAGAGGAGATGGTTCTATCTGAGCCAGGGAAATAATTCCCGCACACGCACCCTTCAATAGGGTGCCCCCACAAGAGACGCTTCAAGCCTAAAGGAACAGAGAGAAGATAGAAAAAGGGAACGGTGGGTGGGTGAGAAAGGTGCTCCTTGCCTGATGCAGTGGTAAGTGAGCAAGTGTTGATTATTGTCAGATTCAGGTTAGAATTATGGCTCTTTCCTCCAGCAGGCAGTTCTTGGCCTATCTGAGATCTGGCTAGAAAAGTGGATCAGAGACAAAGTCCAGATGTCAGATGAAGTTTCCTCTTCTCTCCAGCAGAGACAGTGTCTCTAGAACAGACTATGATACTTTGTTAAATTCTAAGGAACACCCTGGCTTGAGGTTCTTCAGACTTAGATTGGGTGGAGATTAAGAAAAGAGAATTGACAACAAAGCACAGGTGACAAAAATCCCACCTCCCTCCATCTGGATTTTATATATGTACAGTTATAGAAATTATCCAGTCTGTCCATAGGGAGTGTGAATGGTCTTGGAACATGCCAGAAGTTAATTTCTTAAAATAAAATCATAGAATCATAGAATATCGGGGTTGGAAGGAACCCCAGAAGGTCATCTAGTCCAACCCCCTGCTCGAAGCAGGACCAATTCCCAGTTAAATCATCCCAGCCAGGGCTTTGTCAAGCCTGACCTTAAAAACCTCTAAGGAAGGAGATTCTACCACCTCCCTAGGTAACGCATTCCAGTGTTTCACCACCCTCTTAGTGAAAAAGTTTTTCCTAATATCCAATCTAAACCTCCCCCACTGCAACTTGAGACCATTACTCCTCATTCTGTCATCTGCTACCATTGAGAACAGTCTAGAGCCATCCTCTCTGGAACCCCCTTTCAGGTAGCTGAAAGCAGCTATCAAATCCCCCCTCATTCTTCTCTTCTGCAGGCTAAACAATCCCAGCTCCCTCAGCCTCTCCTCATAACTCATGTGTCCCAGACCCCTAATCATTTTTGTTGCCCTTCGCTGGACTCTCTCCAATTTATCCACATCCTTCTTGAAGTGTGGGGCCCAAAACTGGACACAGTACTCCAGATGAGGCCTCACCAATGTCGAATACAGGGGAACGATCACGTCCCTCGATCTGCTCGCCAAGCCCCTACTTATACATCCCAAAATGCCATTGGCCTTCTTGGCAACAAGGGCACACTGCTGGCTCATATCCAGCTTCTCGTCCACTGTCACCCCTAGGTCCTTTTCCACAGAACTGCTGCCTAGCCATTCGGTCCCTAGTCTGTAGCTGTGCATTGGGTTCTTCCATCCTAAGTGCAGGACCCTGCACTTATCCTTATTGAACCTCATCAGATTTCTTTTGGCCCAATCCTCCAATTTGTCTAGGTCCCTCTGTATCCTATCCCTCCCCTCAAGCGTATCTACCACTCCTCCCAGTTTAGTATCATCTGCAAATTTGCTGAGAGTGCAATCCACACCATCCTCCAGATCATTTATGAAGATATTGAACAAAACCGGCCCCAGGACCGACCCTTGGGGCACTCCACTTGATACTGGCTGCCAACTAGACATGGAGCCATTGATCACTACCCGTTGAGCCCGACAATCTAGCCAGCTTTCTACCCACCTTATAGTGCAAAGTTCAGACAAGTTGTGACCAGGTGCCTAGAATGGATCACCACTGACAATGCCACCTCCAGGCAGACTGCAAGAAATAGGGCAGACGCCCCCCCAAAACTGGTGGTTTATTACAATTAGATTCTCCAGACCGGTAACAAAAGAGCTTCTGCAGTACCACACTGGTTAACAGGAAGCCAAACGCAGTCCCCCTTAGGCATTCCAGCCCTTGATTCCCATCCAGACAAATTGGTCTTCTACAGTGAGAGTTTACTGAAAACCTAGTTCATCATACATAAGGTTCTACTAATCCCAAAGGATCAGACACTTATCCCGAGATTAATATATCTTTCAGTTCTTACCCAAATACCACACTGCCAGCCAATTGTTAGTAAACTAACTAAGAATTTATTAATAAAAGAAAACAATGGAGTTCCAAATAGTTAAAAGTCATATACGTACAAATGCAAAAGTGGATGGGAACCTGGGAGGCAGTGACCATGAGATGGTCGAGTTCAGGATCCTGACACAAGGAAGAAAGGAAAGCAGCAGAATACGGACCCTGGACTTCAGAAAAGCAGACTTCGACTCCCTCAGGGAACTGATGGGCAAGATCCCCTGGGAGAATAACATGAGGGGGAAAGGAGTCCAGGAGAGCTGGCTGTATTTTAAAGAATCCTTCTTGAGGTTACAGGGACAAACCATCCCGATGTGTAGAAAGAATAGTAAATATGGCAGGCGACCAGCTTGGCTTCACAGTGAAATCCTTGCTGATCTTAAACACAAAAAAGAGGCTTACAAGAAGTGGAAGATTGGACAAATGACCAGAGATGAGTATATAAATATTTTTCAGGCATGTAAGAATGAAATCAGGAAAGCTAAATCACACCTGGAGTTGCAGCTAGCGAGGGATGTTAAGAGTAACAAGAAAGGTTTCTTCAGGTATGTTGGCAATAAGAAGAAAGCCAAGGAAAGTGTGGGCCCCTTACTGAATGAGGGAGGCAACCTAGTGACAGAGGATGTGGAAAAAACTAATGTACTCAAATGCTTTTTTTTGCCTCTGTCTTCACGATCAAGGTCAGCTCTCAGACTACTGTACTGGGCAGCACAGCATGGGGAGGAGGTGGCCAGCCCTCTGTGGAGAAAGAAGTGGTTCGGGACTATTTAGAAAAGCTGGACAAGCACTAGTCCATGGGGCCGGATGCGCTGCATCTGAGAGTGCTAAAGGAATTGGCGGATGTGATTGCAGAGCCAATGGCCATTATCTTTGAAAACTCGTGGCGATCGGGGGAAGTCCCGGAAGACTGGAAAAAGGCTAATGTAGTGCCAATCTTTAAAAAAGGGAAGAAGGAGGATCCTGGGAACTACAGGCCAGTCAGCCTCACCTCAGTCCCCGGAAAAATCATGGAGCAGGTCCTCAAGGAATCAATTCTGAAGCACTTAGACGAGAGGAAAGTGATCAGGAACAGTCAGCATGGATTCACCAAGGGAAAGTCATGCCGGACTAATCTAATCTTCTATGATGAGATAACTGGCTCTGTGGATGAAGGGAAAGCAGTGGATGTATTGTTTCTTGACTTGAGCAAAGCTTTTGATACGGTCTCCCACAGTATTCTTGTCAGCAAGTTAAAGAAGTATGGGCTGGATGAATGGACGATAAGGTGGATAGAAAGTTGGCTAGATTGTCGGGCTCAACGGGGAGTGATCAATGGCTCCATGTCTAGTTGGCAGCCGGTATCTAGCGGAGTGCCCCACGGGTTGGTCCTGGGGCCGATTTTGTTCAATATCTTCATTAACGATCTGGAGGATGGTGTGGATTGCACCCTCAGCAAGTTTGCGGATGACACTAAACTGGGAGGAGTGGTAGATACGCTGGAGGGTAGGGATAGGATACAGAGGGACCTAGACAAATTGGAGGATTGGGCCAAAAGAAATCTGATGAGGTTCAACAAGGACAAGTGCAGAGTCCTGCAGTTAGGACGGAAGAATCCAATGCACGGCTACAGACTAGGGACCGAATGGCTCGGCAGCAGTTCTGCAGAGAAGGACCTATGGGTGACAGTGGACGAGAAGCTGGATATGAGTCAACAATGTGCCCTTGTTGCCAAGAAGGCCAATGGCATTTTGGGGTGTATAAGTAGGGGCATTGCCAGCAGATCGAGGGACGTGATTGTTCCCCTCTATTCGACACTGGTGAGGCCTCATCTGGAGTACTGTGTCCAGTTTTGGGCCCCACACTACAAGAAGGATGTGGAGAAATTGGAGAGAGTCCAGCGAAGGGGAACAAAAATGATTGGGGTCTGGAACAAATGACTTATGAGGAGAGGCTGAGGGAACTGGGATTGTTTAGTCTGCAGAAGAGAAGAATGAGGGGCGATTTGATAGCTGCTTTTAACTACCTGAAAGGTGGATCCAAAGAGGATGGATCTAGACTATTCTCAGTGATAGCAGATGACAGGACAAGGAGTAATGGTCTCAAGTTGCAGTGGAGGAGATTTAGGTTGGATATTAGGAAAAACTTTTTCACTAGGAGGTTAGTGAAACACTGGAATGCGTTACCTAGGGAGGTGGTGGAATCCCCTTCCTTAGAAGTTTTTAATGTCAGGCTTGACAAAGCCCTGGCTGGGATTATTTACTTGGGATTGGTCCTGCTCTGGGAAGGGGGTTTGACTAGATGGCCTCCAGAGGTCCCTTCCAACTGTGTTATTCTATGATTCTATGATTCTATGAAATGGTTGCAAAGTCCTTATATCAGGTTTGTAGCAGTGATGGAATAAACTGCTGGTTGGAAAATGTCTTTCTGGGAACTTCCAAAAGATTGGAAGGTCCTCAGTCCATTGTTCAAAGTACTCCTTTTAGATGTAAATCCACAGTCCAGAGAAGTGGAGCAGGGAAGAGGCAAAGTGGAGATGTCTCAGGTTCTTTTATATCCTTTGCCATGTGCATGGAAATGTACTGTCCCAAACAAAGCCCATGGCCCCTGTGCGTGGAAAGTTACTGACAAAGATGGAGTCTGAGGTCACATGTCCACATCACATTGTCCTTATATGTTTTGCTGAATCACAGAGGTAGCCATTGGCTCCTTGCTGCCTGAGGTATCTTCAATAAAGGCTATCTGAAGAGTTGATTCTTCTGCATGGCTTATCAACACTTAAATGGTTCATCAACATGGGGCTGGCAAGAGTGGCTGTAAAACTACCTTATGGGTGTCACCCCAAGAACAAACATATTTGAGGTACAAATACATAGCCAATATCCATAACTTCAGATACAATGATGATACATGGATTTGACCAGGATAATCACAGTTGACAGATTGTAACTTTTCCATTGACACCTTACATGATATACTTTGTATAAGATTTGTTGCAATTGTATAACAGTGTTGATAATATTGGTTATGGATAATCACTGAGCCCCCTGATCTACCAGCCTGGGCTCCCTCTCACACTGTGCTGCTGTGACAAGCTGCAAAGCCCTCCAGCCTGCACTTTCACCAGCATTCGCACAGGTAGGGACACACCCAGCTGCAGTTACACACAGGCTCTCTAACCACCAGCTTCCCAGCCTACGACCCCAGAGCAGTACCGGCCTGCCCTGGTCAAATCTGGCCACCACACAGGTTTAGTACCCAGTCCGCCTCTCCCTCAATGTGAAGAGAACAATGCACACTTGTGGTAACTAAGCAGAGATTCTCCCCAAGCACTCCAGTCAAAGCTCACTGGTTTAGATTAAAACAAAAATAAGTTTATTAACTACAAAAGATAGATTTTAAGTGATAATAAGGGATAGCAAACAGATCAAAGCAGATTACCAAGCAAATAAACAAAAAACGCAAACTAAGTTTAATATACTAAATAGATTGGATATGAATTTGCAGATTCTCACTCTAGAGATGATACAAGCAGGCAGCAGATTCTTAAGGGGCAAACTGCACTTGCTTTACAGCTTGGAGTCCCAGGTGTTTCATACACAGGCTAGAAATTCCTTTAGCCTGGGTTCAGAACATCCCCCGGTTCAGTCTTTGTTCCTCGGGTCTTTCCAGGAGTCTCTTGTGTGGGGAGTGAAGAAGAATCGATAATATCACTCCCTGCCTTATATAGCTTTAGTATATGGCAGGAACCCTTTGTTTCAAAGCTTGGTTCCCAGACTGGTCTTTGGAAAAATACTGACATCCCAAGATGGAGTCCAGCATCACGTGGCCTGGTCACATGTCCTTGTAGGGTCATAGCAGCCATTACTTACAGGGTGTCTGGAGTGTTCTCAGGAAGGCTCACCAGGTAGGAGATCAGCTTCTCCTAAATCCTATTCTCTTTCCTAATGGCCATTACCCTGAAGAGGCCCTTCCCCACCAGCTATCTAGACTGAAAGCATCTTATCTAGTGGGTGTTACCTAGGTGTACCTACATTTGAAATACAGATACACAGTCAATATTCATAACTTCAGATACAAAAATGATACATGCATACAAATAGGATAGTCATATTCAGCAAATCATAACTTTTCTAATGATACCTCACATGACTTATCTTGTACAAAATGCATCATAATTATGCTATAATCCTATCATAATAATATCACAGTGAAGAATATAGGGTGCAGTGTCAGAGTCATGACACCACTTTCCTGGCCCTATCCCTGTATCTCACGTGCCCACTCAACAGGCCCAGCCACTGTACTTGTCTCATACACACGAAAAGAGAACAAAGGAGGGAATGTGGCCCATGAAGAAGAGAATAAGCTTCAAATGCAAGATTGCTGTGGGTCTTTATAGCCTCAGATACTCTCACATCACTGAGTACTAAGCACACCTCTCCACCACATACAGCAGACATAAGAGTCAGGCTCTGACAAGGCAATGCCCTGAGCTCAACATTCCTCCCAGAGGGTCACTTGAGGGACAGGTGAAGCTGGGTACCAGAGAGCCCCTAATACTTCAGGTCACCCCACACACACAGGCAGGGAGTAACCATGAACAGAGCTGTGCTTGCCAGATTGTCTCCTGGGTTCTCTTTTTCTGAGAACTGATCTGAGAAAACAACCAAGCAAATTCTAAAGTCCACAGATGTGGACTCATATAGAAAGTGCAATGGAAAACAGTTTAACTGTGTAAGATAGAATCCGAAACTGGATTATAAACAGATGAAACCATATAAAAGTTCCACTTTTCTGTGAAAGCCCCACAGCTCCGGTGGACGGCGTGCAGCCTGCAGGGATGACCAGACTCTGAAGGAAGAATACACGTTGGATCTCTGAGCGGAATTAGCAGCCCCAAGGTACCGTGTTGTGTGTGAGTTTGAAACTTGGGTACAACATTTGAAAGAGGGGCTTGTAACAGTTGTGAAAGCATTGAAAATTCTCATCAGTGGTTTGTCAACAGCAGTGGGTGTTTTTACAGCCCCAACGTTCTGGGCACCTCACACTATGGCCAAGATTGTCAAAAGTGGGTTTGGGGGCCCAGCTTGACACAGCTCAAAGGCGCCTGACTCTCAGAATGTGCTGAGCACCCACCCCTGGAAATCAGGCCCCTTGAAGGGTCTCCAGTTGGGCACCTGAAAACTGAGGCACCCACAGTCACTAGCCACTTTTGAAAATCTTGGGCTAGAAATAGAACGACATGGTCCCACCTCAGATAGATCCAGGCTGAGCTGAGAATGACGTGAGGAATACGGGTACCCACCAGTAGGGAGGAATGGGGAACAGAAGGAGGAAGGTTACAGCCATAGAGCCCAGTTGGTGACGCAGTAACAGACACCTGCACGTCTTGGGAACTTAATCTGAACTTTTTATTTTTTATCTTTGATCGTGATTGAGGCCTCACTGTGTTAGGTGCTACACAGCCACATTGGACGTCCCTGTGTGCACACACACAAACACACACACAGACACAGCTTAGTCTTGTTTTTTTTTACTTAAATCATAATCAGTAATGTTGTTCACTGACTTCTTGTGGGAATCATGGAAGGAAACGTGAGAAGAGGGTGAGGACTCGGTGAACTGGATGGACAGGGCATTCCCAGAGTGGAAGGCACCACCAAGCACAAAGCTGGTTTGGCAGAAGCAGATGAATGGGCACTGAGACTGACATTACCGGTGCTGCAGAGGGGATGGCAGGTGCACTGGAATGCGTTACCTAGGGAGGTGGTGGAATCTCCTTCCCTAGAAGTTTTTAAGGTCAGGCTTGACAAAGCCCTGGCTGGGATGATTTAGTCGGGGATTGGTCCTGCTTTGAGCAGAGGGTTGGACTAGATGACCTCCTGCGGTCCCTTCCAACTCTGATATTCTATGATTCTATGATCCTGTGACGTGATAAGGGACTAAGGGGTGCAGACTGGGTATGAGGTGAGGACAAGAAGTTTGAACCACGTGCAGTGAAGTAGGGAAGAGCCAGTGGGGAGATCGAAAGAGGGAGTCGTCTGGTCAGAATGACAGGCTGGGAAGATTATTTTCGCAGCAGCGTCTTGCACTGGGGAGCTGTGATGTGGGTATCCGGGAGGCCAGAGAGGGGGAGGTTGCAGTAATTCACATTGAAGATGATCCAGGAGGACAAGAGGTTTAGCCGTGCCACTGCTGGGATGAGTCTGGCCACGGGCTGCAGCTGAGAGGGTGGCAAAGAGAGGGTTAATCTGTATTGATGTTATATAGGGAACAGTGACAAGACACAGTGCGCGCCGGGATGTGAAGCATCTGATATCGCGGTGTGACATTCTGGGGATCCCCCAGAGCAGTCAGGGGGTCTGTCACCATCTGCCTGTGACCGTGGGTCCCTTAATCCTGTGTGGCTCTGGCTCGGAGCTCTGGCACCAGCATCCAGCCCACAGGCAGAAAGGTCTCACCCTGGCTTCCAGCAGCCTCGTTATCCCTGCAGGGTGACCCCACCAGCCCTTCCAGTCCCAAGCATCCCCAAATCCGCCTACCCCGAGTTCTTCACTACCAGACCTGGGGACTTTTCCACTCTGGTTCCTCACCCCAAAGGCCTGAAGCCAGCCCCCCAGTTCTCAGTTCACTTTGGGACACACTCCACACCGTTTGCACACTAGAGACCCATCATTTGTCTCTCCTGGGTTGTACAATGCGAGGTGCTGGGGGTTAGTCTTGTCTGGCTGGGGAGGCAGCTCCTCCCTGCCTGGCTGGCCACCACCCTGCTGGGAGTGGGAGGTGAAGCTTTAGGAACCAGCTCCAGACTCTACATACACGATACATAAATCCCTAAGCACAGCCTGGATCCATCTCGCACAGTGATCAGTAAATAGAGAACATCACAGGCTTTCAGAAAAGAGCTCACTCAACATTATTATACACAATAGCATTGTACAGTTAATTAGTTAATTCCATTGCTTATTCTTTGGGGTTCAGACCCCCTGTTCTGCCCTTGGGGTGTCTGGACCCTGAGTGGGGGCAGCATATGAACCTAGATTTCAGTGGGGCAGTAGCTGCATGGTAGTTAAGGTTGAGACTCGTACTGGTTAATAGCAGATTTTTCTAAGTGCTCTAAAATCCCCCTGCACACTCAATTGCCTGGAAAATTGCTGCGATACCAATTTTTTTTTACAGTTCTTAGAACTCTTTTGTGCACAGAACTGGGGCTCAGACTATTGCTCTAATGCACCCCAAACTAATATCCTGCAGTCAGGTTTCAACTCAGATAACACCTGGCGCCCACTTCCCCTCTGGGGAGGCAGGATTCTGAAAGCCAGCTCTCCAAGGTGGCTCAAGCCTGGCTGATGAGCGAGAGAGTGAGCTGTGGCAGGCGCAGCTGAGTGAAAAGCGCGCTGAGCCCATCCCTTGTAGAGCACTTCAGGGGAACGTGCTACAGACATCGAACTGTGGGCCCTACCCACCAATTATACGCTGCAGTCTGGCTCTCCGCACGCTTCAGGGCATGCCGGTTCTTGCTGTTCTGTCGGCTCCGGGTGATGGCTGCAGGGCAGCTGCTTTTCAAACTTTTGCCCCGGGGGCAGATCTTTTTCATTAAGAACGGATATTTCAGAATGCCCTAAAATCCATGAGCACGCTCAGATTGGTTTGAAAACCACAGCGGCTCATCAGGGCCAGGGGCAGACTCAGTGGTGTGAAGCCTTGGAAACAAGCAGAGAGAACCAGAGGTCCTGGTGATGTCAAGGAATTTTGACGTGATTGGAATAACAGAGACTTGGTGGGATAACTCACATGACTGGAGTACTGTCATGGATGGGTATAAACTGTTCAGGAAGGACAGGCAGGGCAGAAAAGGTGGGGGAGTAGCACTGTATGTAAGGAAGCAGTATGACTGCTCAGAGCTCCGGTACGAAACTGCAGAAAAACCTGAGTGTCTCTGGATTAAGTTTAGAAGTGTGTGCAACAAGGGTGATGTCGTGGTGGGAGTCTGCTATAGACCACCGGACCAGGGGAATGAGGTGGACGAGGCTTTCTTCCGGCAGCTTGCAGAAGCTACTAGATCGCATGCCCTGGTTCTCATCGGTGACTTTAATTTTCATAGAATCATAGAATCATAGAATATCAGGGTTGGAAGGGACCCCAGAAGGTCATCTAGTCCAACCCCCTGCTCAAAGCAGGACCAATTCCCAGTTAAATCATCCCAGCCAGGGCTTTGTCAAGCCTGACCTTAAAAACCTCTAAGGAAGGAGATTCTACCACCTCCCTAGGTAACGCATTCCAGTGTTTCACCACCCTCTTAGTGAAAAAGTTTTTCCTAATATCCAATCTAAACCTCCCCCACTGCAACTTGAGACCATTACTCCTCGTTCTGTCATCTGCTACCATTGAGAACAGTCTAGAGCCATCCTCTTTGGAACCCCCTTTCAGGTAGTTGAAAGCAGCTATCAAATCCCCCCTCATTCTTCTCTTCTGCAGGCTAAACAATCCCAGCTCCCTCAGCCTCTCCTCATAAGTCATGTGTTCCAGTCCCCTAATCATTTTTGTTGCCCTTTGCTGGACTCTCTCCAATTTATCCACATCCTTCTTGAAGTGTGGGGCCCAAAACTGGACACAGTACTCCAGATGAGGCCTCACCAATGTCGAATAGAGGGGAACGATCACGTCCCTCGATCTGCTCGCTATGCCCCTACTTATACATCCCAAAATGCCATTGGCCTTCTTGGCAACAAGGGCACACTGCTGACTCATATCCAGCTTCTCGTCCACTGTCACCCCTAGGTCCTTTTCCGCAGAAAAGATACCTTTTCCTGATATCTGCTGAGAGAGCAATACAGCGGAGCATAGACAATCCAGGAAGTTTTTGGAAAGCGTAGGGGACAATTTCCTGGTGCAAGTGCTAGAGGAGCCAACTAGGGGGGGAGCTTTTCTTGACCTGCTGCTCACAAACCGGGAAGAATTAGTAGGGGAAGCAAAAGTGGACGAGAATCTGGGAGGCAGTGACCATGAGTTGGTCGAGTTCAGGATCCTGACACAGGGAAGAAAGGTAAGCAGCAGGATTCGGACCCTGGACTTCAGGAAAGCAGACTTCGACTCCCTCAGGGAACGGATGGCCAGGATCCCCTGGGGGACTAACATGAAGGGGAAAGGAGTCCAGGAGAGCTGGCTGTATTTCAAGGTATCCCTGTTGAGGTTACAGGGACAAACCATCCCGATGTGTCGAAAGAATAGTAAATATGGTAGGCGATCAGCTTGGCTTAACGGTGAAATCCTAGTGGATCTTAAACATAAAAAAGAAGCTTACAAGAAGTGGAAGGTTGGACATATGACCAGGGAAGAGTATAAAAATATTGCTCAGGCATGTAGGAATGAAATCAGGAGGGCCAAATCGCACCTGGAGCTGCAGCTAGCAAGAGATGTCAAGAGTAACAAGAAGGGTTTCTTCAGGTATGTTGGCAACAAGAAGAAAGCCAAGGAAAGTGTGGGCCCCTTAATGAATGAGGGAGGCAACCTAGTGACAGAGGATGTGGAAAAAGCTAATGTACTCAATGCTTTTTTTGCCTCTGTCTTCACGAACAAGGTCAGCTTCCAGACTGCTGCGCTGGGCATCACAACATGGGGAAGAGATGGCCAGCCCTCTGTGGAGAAAGAGGTGGTTAGGGACTATTTAGAAAAGCTGGACGTGCACAAATCCATGGGGCCGGACGAGTTGCATCCGAGAGTGCTAAAGGAATTGGAGGCTGTGATTGCAGAGCCATTGGCCATTATCTTTGAAAACTCGTGGCGAACGGGGGAAGTCCCAGATGACTGGGAAAAGGCTAATGTAGTGCCAATCTTTAAAAAAGGGAAGAAGGAGGATCCTGGGAACTACAGGCCAGTCAGCCTCACCTCAGTCCCCGGAAAAATCATGGAGCAGGTCTTCAAAGAATCAATCCTGAAGCACTTACATGAGAGGAAAGTGATCAGGAACAGTCAGCATGGATTCACCAAGGGAAGGTCATGCCTGACTAATCTAATTGCCTTCTATGATGAGATTACTGGTTCTGTGGATGAAGGGAAAGCAGTGGATGTATTGTTTCTTGACTTTAGCAAAGCTTTTGACACGGTCTCCCACAGTATTCTTGTCAGCAAGTTAAAGAAGTATGGGCTGGATGAATGCACTGTAAGGTGGGTAGAAAGTTGGCTAGATTGTCGGGCTCAACGGGTAGTGATCAATGGCTCCATGTCTAGTTGGCAGCCGGTGTCAAGTGGAGTGCCCCAGGGGTCGGTCCTGGGGCCGCTTTTGTTCAAGATCTTCATAAATGATCTGGAGGATGGTGTGGATTGCACTCTCAGCAAATTTGCGGATGATACTAAACTGGGAGGAGTGGTAGATACGCTGGAGGGCAGGGATAGGATACAGAGGGACCTAGACAAATTGGAGGATTGGGCCAAAAGAAATCTGATGAGGTTCAACAAGGATAAGTGCAGGGTCCTGCACTTAGGACGGAAGAACCCAATGCACAGCTACAGACTAGGGACCGAATGGCTAGGCAGCAGTTCTGCGGAAAAGGACCTAGGGGTGACAGTGGACGAGAAGCTGGATATGAGTCAGCAGTGTGCCCTTGTTGCCAAGAAGGCCAATGGCATTTTGGGATGTATAAGTAGGGGCATAGCGAGCAGATCAAGGGACGTGATCATCCCCCTCTATTCGACATTGGTGAGGCCTCATCTGGAGTACTGTGTCCAGTTTTGGGCCCCACACTAGAAGAAGGATGTGGATAAATTGGAGAGAGTCCAGCGAAGGGGAACAAAAATGATTAGGGGACTGGAACACATGACTTATGAGGAGAGTCTGAGGGAAATGGGATTGTTTAGTCTGTGGAAGAGAAGAATGAGGGGGGATTTGATAGCTGCTTTCAACTACCTGAGAGGTGGTTCCAGAGAAGATGGTTCTAGACTATTCTCAGTGGTAGAAGAGGACAGGACAAGGAATAATGGTCTCAAGTTGCAGTGGGGGAGGTTTAGGTTGGATATTAGGAAAAACTTTTTCACTCGGAGGGTGGTGAAACACTGGAATGCGTTACCTAGGGAGGTGGTGGAATCTCCTTCCTTAGAAGTTTTTAAGGTCAGGCTTGACAAAGCCCTGGCTGGGATGCTTTAATTGGGGATGGGTCCTGCTTTGAGCAGGGGGTTGGACTAGATGACCTCCTGAGGTCCCTTCCAACCCTGATATTCTATGATTCTATTATTCTAATTTGGGGTGGTTTGAAAAAGGGCTTCCTCAGATATAGCCACATAGTAATTAGCTGAATTTAATATTCAAATTGCTGTAAAACCCATGTGGAGAGGGAAATTGTCCTCGGAATGGGTGTGCCACAACTGGAAATGCGGGAGTGTTAGTGATACAAAGTTGGGGTGGTTTGATCAAGGGACTCACAAGATACAGTTTTCTCCCTTCTCAAAATGAGCTGCTAATAAAAATGTCAGATGCTTGTATCTTTTTAGAGGTAATGCTACAGAAAAATAAGGCTCTTACCTTCCTAATGGTTTATATCACTGGATTGCCCCTGAGCTCAGCTACTGAATTGTACAAAGGACCAGGTTAGAAATATTTAAAATCAGAGGCAGCGCTAGGGGCGGCTTGCAGGACCTATAGCAACCCCCGTAGCCACCCCACAGCAGCTGCTGCTCTCCAGCCACCCAGCTCTGAAGGCGGAGTGGAGAGCGCGGTGGCTGCTGGCTGAGTGCTCAGTTCTAGCAGCAGCAAAGAAGTAAGCTGGGGCAGGGGGGTCAGGGAGCCCAACAACAGCCCATGTCCCAGCCCACCAGGCAGGCCACCCAGGGCAGGGAGAGGGGCCAGGGCTCCCCACGGTGGCCTGGATTGACCTGCTCTGGGCTGGGCTCCTGCACCCTGTGCCCTGCAGTCACAGCTCCCCAAGGCCTCTGTTGGCCCCAGAGCCAGGTCCCCCCAGAAGGCTCTTACTGGCTGTGAGCAGCAAATGCCCTACACTGCCCAGCTCCGGCTTCCGGCCTCCAACCTGGCCAGAGCGTGGGGCCTTGGGGGAAGGGAGAGGAGGAGGCAGGGCCGGCACTTACCTGAGGAGGAGCAGGGGACAGGGCCATGTAGAGGAGAGGGGTGGGGCCTTGAGGCGAGGGGGGGGCACAGCCCCTGCAATTTTCTGTCTAGCCCACCTCAGTCCCCTCACCATCGGGAAGAGGCTGGTGCTGCCCCTGTTTAAAATATTATTGCCCTATGAAGCTTTGGCCCCTCTGCTTTCAGAGAGTTGGCACTGCTGCAAGCTATCCATTCCTCAGAGAACCTCCTTGAGCAGCCCTATTAATAATCAGCTGGCTCGGGGAACAAGTGCTGCTTTTTGACTCAAAGGGCCATGAGTTCAAAACTGGTCCTTGTGAGAGTTTCCTGCTGTGCGCACCGGGCCTTTGTGTGCTGGGGCCAAGGGGTTTCCCTTTGGCAGTGTGAGCGGTGTGTCTTCTTTTGAGGAAGTTCGGCACCTTACATGTGCACCCTTGCCACCTCCCCAGGGACAGTCTGATGGGCAGTGCTGTGTAGGCAATACGAAGCCCAGTGGGAGGTGCAGGTATTGATAAATTGGGTAGTCAGTTGCTTAATCACACATACCAGATAATATCAGCAAGGTTTATTGCTAGAAGTCAATAATAGAACACATGCTTCCCAGAGGAGACCCATGGGCCCCTCCCCAGGTCACAGGGGGAGGGCAAGGGCCCAGCATAGCACCCAGGGGTGAGTGTGGATGGAATGAGATGAGTATCTGTGCTGCTAACCACTCCCACCCTGGGAGTTTGTTTAGACACAGCGGGAAGCAGGGTGATTAAGATAACAGAAGGCTTGTCATTAAATTAAATTAAGGATCCTTAGATGATCCTGAAAGCATTGCCAGGCACTCCAGTTAAAAGATAGGAAACAAAGGGGAGGAATAAACGGCCAGTTTTCACAATGGAGAAAGGTAAATGTTGGTGTCCCTTAGGGGGTCTGCACTGGGACAACTGCTTGTTCAACATATTCATAAAAGATCTGGAAAAAGAGGTAATCAGTGAGGTGGCAAAATGTGCAGACGATACAAAATTACTCAGGATAGTTAAGTCCAAAGCAGACTGCGAAGAGCTACAAAAGGATCTCTCAAAACGTGCAGGACTTGGCAACAAAATGGCAGATGAAATTCAATGTTAAATGCAAAGTAATGCACGTGGAAAAATATAATCCCAACTATCCATACAAAATGATGGTGCCTAAATTCAGTGGTAGCCATGCTAGTCTGTATCAGCAAAATAAAACGAGGAGTCTTTGTGGCACCTTAGAGACTAACAAATTTATTTGGGCATAAGCTTTCGTGGGCTAAAACCCACTTCATCAGATGTATGAAGTAAAAAAAACAGGAGCAGATATAAATACATGAAAGGATGGGGGTTGCTTTACCAAGTGTGAGGTCAGTCTAACAAGATAAATCAATTAACAGCAGGACAGCAAGGGAGGAAAAATAACTTCTGAAGTGGTATGAGAGTGGCCCATTATAGACAGTTGACAAGAAGGTGTGAGTAACAGTAGGGAGAAATAAGTATTGGGGTGTGAAGAAGTGGGACTGTTCTTGATGTTTCCTCTGGGTAGTGTGGGGGTGCCTCAGTTTCCCCTAGGCAGTTCTTGGGTATCTAGGTGGTGGGGTAAGGGTGTACGATCGTTGCAGAGCCCTAGAGGGCATGTGTGTGCAGGGGTCTGGACACAGAGAATGGCCAACACCCTGTTTCCTGGCCACTAATGGCCTGGCCCTTCCTCCCTGCAAGGTGAGAGCTGAAGGGTTGGAGAACAAAGGAATCAGGTGACCTACTGGCCCGGGAAAGGGACAAAGCCCAGAGGAGGGGGGGCTGGAGAGAGTTTCAGTTTGGGGCTGGCTGGAGACATGGAGTGAAGTACAGACGGGGTTGTCTGGCTCACTGCCCCCCAGAATGGGCCCGGCTGAGGGGTCCTGTTCTCTGCACCTACAAGCTCTGTGTTAGACCATGTTCCTGTCGTCTAATAAACCTTCTGTTTTACTGGCTGGCTGAGAGTCCCGTCTGATGCGGAGTTGGGGGGCAGGACCCTCTGGCTTCCCCAGGACCCCGCCTGGGCAGACTCGCTGTTGGAAGCGCACGGAGGGGCAGAGGATGCTGAATGCTCCGAGGTCAGACCCAGGAAGGTGGAAGCTGGGTGAGCTGTGTGTCCTGCAGACAGGCTGCTCGCAGAAAGGAGACTTCCCCAGAGTCCCGACTGGCTTCGTAGGGAGCAGTTCCAGAGCATTGCCCGGGGACTCCGTGACATGGGGAAGTTAAATTTAGGTTTTGTAATGACCCAACCACTCCCAGTCTCAATTCAGGCCTAATCTGATGGTATCTAGTTTGCAAATTAATTCCAGTTCTGCAGCTTCATGTTGGAGTCTGTTTTTGAAGTTTTTTTGTACCCATCAAGAAAGAGATCTTGGAATCATTTGCATAAGAATCCTTCTCACTGTGTCTGGATCATCCCGAACTCACTCTCCAGCTTCAGAAGACCTAAAACTTATCTCCAGTCATCAATGGAGAAGACCCAACTGTGACGAAGTGGGACTGTTCTTAATGTTTCCTCTGAATAGTGTGGGGGTGCCTTACTTTCCCCTAGGCAGTTCTTAAGTATCTAGGTGGTGGGGTAAGGGTGTATGATCATTGCAGAGCCCTAGAGGGCATGTGTGTGCAGGAGTGTGGACATAGAGAATGCCCGACACCCTGTTTCCTGGCAACTGTTGGCCTGGGCCCTTCCCCGCTGCAAGGTGAGAGCTAAAGGGTTGGAGAACAAAGGAATCAGGTGACCTCCTGGCCCGGGGAAAGGGACAAAGCCCAGAGGAGGAGGGGCTGGAGGGAGTTTCAGGTTGGGTCTGGCTGGGACATGGAGTGAAGGGCAGATGTGGTTGTCTGGCTCACTGCCCCCCAAAATGGACCCAGCTGAGGGGTCCTGTTCTCTGCACCTGCAAGCTCTGTGTTAGACCATGTTCCTGTCGTCTAATAAACCTTCTGTTTTACTGGCTGGCTGAGAGTCCCGTCTGACTGCGGAGTTGGGGGGCAGGACCCTCTGGCTTCCCCAGGACCCCGCCTGGGTGGACTCGCTGTGGGAAGCACACGGAGGGGCAGAGGAGGCTGAAGGCTCCGAGGTCAGACCCAGGAAGGTGGGAGCCGGGTGAGCTGTGTGTCCTGCAGACAGGCTGCTCCCAGAGAGGAGACTTCCCCAGAGTCCTGACTGGCTTCATGGGGAGCAGTTCCAGAGCATCGACCAGGGACTCCGTGACACCAACTGAATAGTGTAGCTGTCCTTAACATGCAGGCCACGCGGGTCACATGCCCTGCCCCCCATTTAGCTGGTGCCCGCCTTCGTGTCCCTCCCAATAGTTGCCCGTCGCTTCTCCTTGGGCAGGCTAGCTCTCCCTCCCGCCTCTTCCACCCATGGTCTCGCCCACACTCCACCCCAGGCCCTGCCCTCTGAGCCCAATTCACCATGTCCCTCCTCCCTCTCTGCTCATGCTCCCCCATCCCTCCTCCCACCAGAGCTCCACAATTCTCCCCCTGCTCCTCGATTCCCCTGTATTGCCCCATCCCCCTGGCAGGGCACTCATTGTCCCCACTCCTCCATCTCATCCTGCCCCCTGCATCTCCCTTCCCCTTCCCCTTCCCCTTCCCCTGCCTTAACACACCCAATTCCCCTTGAATCCCCTCTCGCCCACACCCCCGACCAGCTGATGTGCGGATTGTCCCTGCAAGAGGCGCACGGGGCTGCCCTGCTCCAGAGGACACAGGCTCCAGAATACCACTTTCCAAAGCAGTAGCAACTTTCCCTTTAGATTCAGAGCAAGGGGGTTTGGTAGAAGAAATTAAAGGCTCGTCAGCAAAACTCTGATACCTCGGAAGTAATCTCTTCCGTAGAGTCTCTTTCACCTAAGCCAATAAAGCCAGTCTCTTAACATACAAAGGGGAGCAGTAAAACTGTGTTTGAAAGGAACATTCTCGGTTTCTTGTTTTAAATGACACACGAAGGGTAACTGTGCGCAAATGTTGCACTTTGCTGTCCAAGCTGTTAGTGCGTCTGATCAAGCCAATATTGGCTTGTTATAAGCAGAGTTGGCTTATAGTTTCTGAGGGTTGCTTGTTGGCTTGTTTTGGGTTTCTCTGTCTTGTCTGGGTTACAGATTGTTGTAATAAGCCATAAATCCAGTGTCTTTGTTCAGTCCATGATTTCTACTTTCTAGCAAAGTTCACTAGCGGATTTGGATAATTTTTGGTTGTGCCCAGAACGGGTCCAAGTTCCACACACACCCACACACACACACCCACACACACACACCTGCCTAAGGCTCTGGGAAGGAGTTTGGGTGCAGGAGGGGGTTCGGGGTCTGGGAGGAAGATTGGGTACAGAAAGGGGTTTGGGGTCTGGGATGGGGCAGGGGGTTAGAGTGCAGGAGGGGGGCCAGGGCTTGGCCAGTGCTGGCTCCCAGAAGTGACCCACATACCCCTCCGGCAGCAGCTTGGCTCTCGGGGCAGGGGCAGCACGCAGAGACACACGCACACACCCAGGGGCCGCAGCGACGTGCCAGCCACTTCCAGGAGCGTTGCAGAGTAGGCGGCAGGAAGCCACCTTAGCCCTGCCCTGCTGCCGGTGGCCCCTGGGCCCTTTTAAATTGCTCAGGGGTGGCGGGGGGGGGGGGCCGGAGACACTCTGGGGAAGGCACAAGTGGCTGGGAGAGAGGCCTGGCCCTGAACATTGATAGAGCTGGGCCCCTGGGCCCTAAATGTTCCTGGAGCAGGGGCACCATGGGCCCATATAACTCGCCAGCCTGGCAAAGTTATGAATTTAAGCTCCCGGGCTTGTCTTGTGAAGGTGTTGTGCAGGTTTCCTTTGAGGATGAGGGCAGAGAAGTCAGATACAGAGGGATCATTTTGTGAAAAGTGTCCTCCCACAGGTGATGTTGTTTTTTCTCTATTATCATTTTCCTGTGTGAGTTCATTCGAGAGGGTAGAGATTGTCTGGTTTCACCCACATCCTGACAGAAGTCTTTCCTCAGCCCCCTCTTCTGGCCTTCTAACAACCCCCCCAACCTCTCCAAGCTCGCCATCAGAAGCCAGCTCCCCACAGACCAGGATTCACCCACTCGAAGCAGCACCAGACCCTGCCAGAGCAACAGAGGGAAAGTCCGATATTTTGATTTCAGTTTTCATCCTGAATCAGGACAAAGTCAAAATATCAAAAATTTTCACAGAATCTAAAGTTCCAAAAGATTTTGACTTAGAACATTCCCAGCTCAAAACGTTCCTTTTAGGTTTGTTGGACCAAATTGTAACATTTTGTTTCAGCTCAGCTCAACACTGAACGGCGACCGCCCTCATTACTGTGGTGTCTCGTGTCCCCATTCTCCCCTACGGCCGGGCTTCCCAGCAAACTACATCTCCCTTGGTGCACCGTGGCTATTCAGCCAGAGGGGAGATCACAGTGTATCATGGGAGATGTAGTCCAGCCAGGGAGTTGAGCCCATAGGGTTACTGGGGGCAGGAAGCACCAAAACAACAACTTCCCTGAGGCACTGGAGTAGCTCAGGTGGACCCAGACTAATGTCAAATTGACGCAAAACAAAATGTTTTGTTTGGGTCCCACAGCCTGAAATGTTTCAATTCAGGACGAGCAAAGCCAAAAAATAAATATTTTTGTTTCATTTTCCTGATGGAAAAATAATAAAAATTCAGCAAAATCAGTTTTTCTCACAGGAAGTTTCAGTTTTGCAGAAACCACATTTTCTATCTGGGGTGGGGTGTCCACCCCACACAAGGCCTGAAAGGAGTAAATTAGGCCAATTAAACTTAGGTTGTGCCTGGAGAAAACCTTGGGAGTGCTAAGGCCTAACTGCAGGTGAAGTCCAGCTGGGAGAGGAGCTGAGCGGGATCTATAAAGGGAGGAAGTTGGCCGGCTGGGAGAGAAGGAGGAGGCCAGAGGTTGCACGCGCTGATACAAGAGAGAAGAGCAGGAAGCTGTACCGTGACACAAGGAAGCCGTCCAGGGAAGGAGCAGCGAGGGGTGGGAAAGAAGAAGCCCAGAGCTGCTGACTTGAGGGTCTCTGGACAGGAATCTGGTGCAGAGGGCAAGTCCAGGTTACCCCACCAGCCACTGAGGGAGTGGCGCAGACCAAGCAGTGGGGAGCAGACTGCCAGGGACAGTTTTCCTTAAAGGATTTGGAATACCCTGGAATTTTAATGTGACTTGGCCGGAGGGCTAAGCCTGGACGAGGAAAGGGCTGCTGCTCCCGGTGCCAGGGAGGCCATGCTGTCACTGAGGGGAACAACGGCCTGAGTAGCCGCAGGAAGGGGCGTCAGCCCAGGTGGCAGAGCTCATTCCTCAGAAGAGCCCCGAGGAGGCTCCACTGAGCCGTGAGCGGACCAACCCTGTCACACTGTCCAAGAACAAAACATTCAGACAGAAGGTTCCTGGCCAGCTCTAGAAATAGCTAGGAGCAGGACCAGCTGACACAGTGTTGAAAACACGTCTCCTTTTCTACACTAGTTTAAAAACGTAGTAACCACAACTGATCAAAACTTCCAGTTGAATGGTTTTCCAATAGAAAATGCTGATTGCAAGGATCAGCATCTTCCACGGGAACGTGTCAGTTCAGGGGAACGTTCTTCCTCCTCCTGCCGGGCTGCTGCGGGTATCTAGGGAATACATTGTGTTTCAGGGACACCAAAACAGCAGCCCGGGTAGCTGGAACATTTAGGTATTTCCAAAATAAAATGTATCAGACTTTTAGTCCCAGTAAAAATTTCCAGTTTTTGGCTTTCGGTCCTGACTGAGGATGAAACATTTTTCAAAAACTCAAAGTTTTTTATAGGATGGAAATTCTGTTTCCTGGCCAAATAACAAAACCATCCCAGCTTCCCCCGTGCTATTCACCTACTGGATACGGTGATCATTCTCTGTAGTGAGGGCAGGACTACAGGATTCATTGTGCGAAATGCACAGGCACAGAATTAAATGTATTAACAATATGACAAATCGTCACTAGTGATTTAAAAGCTCAGGGTCCAAATCACTCTTGTCCTGCACCCTGTGTAGTCACTTATACCAGTGCAAGGTGGGTGTGAAACACGACCATTCTGACCGGCAGCATTTCACACCCACTCTCAGCTCACTTCGCTCTGGTGTCTCCATAGCGTGCAGAGCTGCAGTGAATCAAGTCCCTTGTCCTCACCCTCCAGGCCCTGCTTGTTCTCTTCCCTGCCTACATCTCTCCTCACACTGTCTCCTAGTCCCCTCTTCTTACCGCTTCCTTCGTTCCTAACGGCTTAGATCCTGAGTCTCCCCTGCCTGGTGCCTGCGTCATTTTTGACACCTAGTGGGTTTAAAATGCTACTAGATCAGAGTGGAAGCGTTTCATACTCACTTTGTAGGGGCGTCAATGATAGCTGTAAAGCAGTGGAGAATCAGGCCATGGTCTCCTACCCCAGTCTGCCTTATGCTGTCCAACCATCTCCTTCTCTCCCCCTTCAACTTTCTCCTTTAAACCCACTTCTTCCAGCAATCCTGCCCTAGCTGATCTCACCAACGAGCTTTCCACATTCACATTTCCCTTCACTGTTGCCCAGTGCTCTGTGTTTACACTAGACAGTGAGATCACTGAAGTCCCCCAGTCATGTCAGTAGCATCAAAATGATGCACAGAAGAGCAAAACTAGCCCTTTTGCCAGGTTTCTACAAGGACTAGTTACTGTTGGGAATCAGTTTCAGGGGCCTCAGTATGATGCACCTGAGTGTGTGTCAGGAAATGACACAGAACCATGCTCACAAACTCACACTTCCAGTGTGATGAACCAAACTCACCTGGTCGGAGAGGTGTGAAGTCCGCAGCCAAGGAGAAGCGTTTGACTCTGCGCCCTGGAGGATTTCAGTGTAACGCGAGTTATTTCTTGCAGGTGAGACACAGAGGAAAGGGTTTGGACGTTAAACCATGGCCATGTCAGCTGAGACCATTGAGATGCCGGCTCTGGGCCGCCCTTTCCAGCTGGGGATGCTGTACGACTGCCGCAAAGATGCCCTTATCCCAGGTAATTCCCCAGCTGTAGCCCTGAACTCAGGAGTGAAAGGAGGAAAGGGTCACCGTCCGAACCCCTTCATACCTGAGAATGAGCCAAGTGTGCTTTGAGTGGCCCTGCTTATGGGTATTATGGAAAAGGCCCAGCACATTCCCCCAGGGTCAGGGTCTGAAGTAACTGGAGGTACGTGCCTTGGGCTGGTGACCTGCTGCCATTTGTTCTAGATCATGTAGAACTAAAACATCTTGTGTGCCTGATTAAATGAAACTACCCACTGCCCTCTTGGGAAGGTTTATTTTCTCCTGATCTTTTCTCAGGGTAACTGCCCGCTCACATACCCACCCACCAACCAAGAGACTCTAAATATCCCCTCACCCTCATAAGAACAGTCACACTGGGTCAGACCAAAGGTCCACCTAGACCAGTATCGTGTCTTCCAACAAAGGCTGATGCCAGGTGCCCCAGAGAGAATGAACAGAACAGGGCAATCATTGAGTGATCCATCCCCTGTTGTCCAGTCCCAGCTTTTGGCAGTCAGAGGTGTAGGGACACCCAGAGAATAGGGTTGGATCCCTGACCATCTTGCCTAATAGCCATTGATGGACCTGTCCTCCATGAACTTTTTAAATGCTTTTTTGAACCCAGTTATAGCCTGTCTTGGGACGGACTCTTAACTGGTCACCCCCTGTCTATCTTGAGGCCACCCCAGTTCCAGCCACCCAACAGCTGCTCTGTGCACAAGGAGGCTAATTTGGGGAGATCACAAGTATCTTGGTGGCTCAGTTGAAGGGAACAAGAGTCTGACTCTTCTCACAGATTCATGGATATTAAGGCCGGAAGGGACCATCAGATCAGCTAGTCTGAACCCCTGAATATCACAGGCCCTTAAATTTCACCCTGTTACCCGGTATTGAGCCCAGGAACTTGTGTTTGACTAAAGTCAGCTTGTGTTTGACTCGGATGCCAGGCAGCCACTTTCTCCCTGACTGTTCTCCAGTGCCCCCGTCCCCTGAGGAGCTCTCCCACCCGACGGTGCACCCTACGGGACCTCCAGCAGGGGCGCTGGCTCTGCCCTATGCATGGCCACGTGCCGGCCTCCTCCCCAGTTCCTCGCAGGCCGAGCCTTTAGCAGAGCTCCCTTTGCCACAACAGGAGTCACTAGTGCGGCTGAACAAAAAACATCCAGCATCCCCGCTCCCACGTGGAACTGCAGTCCCAGTCCCTGGGCGGCTCCCACTCCATGTGGACCCAAGAGTTGAACTTGACACTTAGGACCGTTCCCTAATTACTGAGTTTCAGCCAGTGTAGAGAACCAGCAGGGCAAGAGAGCAAACTCTTCTCTTCGTGCGCACACAGCATGTCCCTGCTGAAATCCATAACCCGCCTGTTGCTGAACTTGCAAGGTATTTGCACTAACAGAGCAGCGATGTAAAGTCCATGCAAAAGGAGATTTCCCCTTTACCAAGAATTAATTTCTGCTCCTTGTGTCGTTTCTGGCTTTCTGGCTACGGTCCCGTGAAGTGCTGTGGAGAGACAGTCGTGTCAAACTCTGTTTTCTGGTTCATTGGTTTCAATCAGGAATAATTCCAGTGACTTCAGTACACGCTGGGGTGAGCAAGAGCGGAACATGGCCCCGTAGCATAGTCAGGGTGAAGCTAACGTTCCATGACAGGCCTGCTTTCTTACCCCCTCACCCTCACCCTCACCACCAACAGTTCAGCTAGAGAAAACACTGGCCACCTCCCACGGAAACTTGTCCCTGTGGGCTGTGGTCCCTGTGCAGTGGAACTGCATTGGTCCTTCTAACTTTCAGGCCTTGGATTTGGGCTTTAATGTGGTCGATGAAGCCACTGGAAACTCAGCAGAGGCCACAGGTGCGTACAGCACAGCTCCATGCCTTAGCAAGTCAGTAACAGCCTTGTGCGGCAAGCGGGTCTGGGTGAACTAAGGGTGGGCCTGGTAGCCAGGACCCCCGCGTTCTGTCCTACCCCTACTATATCATTTGCCCAGGGCTGGAGCACCCACTGACAGCCAGCTCCCCCCTTCCCGCCAGAACCTCCCGTCCACTGGCGGCTCCACCAATCAACTCATCTCCCTCCCTCCCGGCAGCTCCCGCCTGCTGCAGTCAGCTGTTCCGCAGCATGCTGGAGGTGCTGGGGGGGGAGGGAGAGGAGTGAGGATTGGGCACGCTTGGGGGAGGGGACAGAACTGGGTGGGAGGGGGCAGAGCAGGGTCAGGAAGAGGCGGGGCACAGGTGAGGCCTTGGGAGAAGAGGTGGAGGGGGCAGAGCTGGGGCGGTGCGAGAGGGTTGAGCAGCCCCGGGGCCCGGAGGAAGCCGGAGCCTGTGTCATTTAAAAAATACTTTGCAGTATAGAAACATTATTAAGACAGGTCTCAAACAGCCCTGTGAAAGTGTAAATGTCAGCGTCACAGCCGGGCCAAGCGACTTTGAGAGGTTACGTGGTTTGTCCAAGGTCCCACTGAAAATCAGCATCAGAACAGTAATGAGAATGGAGCGGGGAGATGACAGAATGAGCCAGAAGCCAAGCGGGGCAGGCCAGCCAGAGACAGATTGATCCAGGTGGAGACTGAGGGTATGTCTACACTACGAAATTAGGTCGAATTTATAAAAGTCGTTTTTTTAGAAATCGGTTTTATATATTCGAGTGTGTGTGTCCCCACAGAAAATGCTCTAAGTGCATTAAGTGCAGTAACTCGGCGGAGCGCTTCCACAGGACCGAGGCTAGAGTCGACTGCCGGAGCGTTGCACTGTGGATAGCTATCCCACAGTTCCCGCAGTCTCCGCTGCCCATTGGAATTCTGGGTTGAGATCCCAATGCCTGATGGGGCTAAAACATTGTCGCGGGTGGTTCTGGGTACATATCGTCAGGCCCCCGTTCCCTCCCTCCCTCCGTGAAAGCAAGGACAGACAATCGTTTCGCGCCTTTTTTCCTGAGTTACCTGTGCAGACGCCATACCACGGCAAGCATGGAGCCCGCTCAGGTAACCGTCACCCTATGACTCCTGGGTGCTGGCAGACGCTGTACTGCATTGCTACGCAGCAGCAACCCATTGCCTTGTGGCAGCAGACGGTGCAATTGGACTGGTAGCCGTCATCGTCATGTCCGAGGTGCTCCTGGTCTCCTGTGGGCGCAGGGACTAAATCTGGAGTGACATGGGTGCAGGGACTAAATCTGGAGTGACTTGATCAGGTCATTCTCTTTAGTCCTGCAGTCAGTCCTATTGAACCATCTTATGGTGAGCAGGCAGGCGATACGGATTGCTAGCAGTCGTACTGTACCATCTTCTGCCGGGCAGGCAGGAGATGAGGATGGCTAGCAGTCCTATTGTACCATCTTCTGCCGAGCAGCCATGAGATGTGGATGGCATGCAGTCCTTCTGCACCGTCTGCTGCCAGCCAAAGATGTAAAAGATAGATGGAGTGTATCAAAACAAGAAATAGACCAGACTTGTTTTGTACTCATTTGCAAAGCCCCCTCTGCCCCCCATCTAGGGGACTCATTCCTCTAGGTCACACTGCAGTCACTCACAGAGAAGGTGCAGCGAGGTAAATCTAGCCATGTATCAATCAGAGGCCAGGCTAACCTCCTTGTTCCAATAAGAACGATAACTTAGGTGCACCATTTCTTGTTGGAACCCTCCGTGAAGTCCTGCCTGAAATACTCCTTGATGTAAAGCCACCCCCTTTGTTGATTTTAGCTCCCTGAAGCCAACCCTGTAAGCCGTGTCGTCAGTCGCCCCTCCCTGCATCAGAGCAACGGCAAACAATCGTGCATCTGAGTTGAGAGTGCTGTCCAGAGCAGTCACAATGGAGCACTCTGGGGTAGCTCCCGGAGGCCAATACCGTCGAATTGTGTCCACAGTACCCCAAATTCGACCCGGCAAGGCCGATTTAAGCTCTAATCCACTTGTCAGGGGTGGAGTAAGGAAATCGATTTTAAGAGCCCTTTAAGTCGAAATAAAGGGCTTCATCGTGTGGACGGGTGCAGGTTTACATCGATTTAACGCTGCTAAATTAGACCTAAAGTCCTCGTGTAGACCAGGGCTGAGACATGACCCAGAAGGGGAAAGGAAAGGAACCAGGAGCTGCGGGAGGGACACTGTCCCAGGGACAGACTGCAGACAGGGCACAAGACTGGGACCAGGGTAGCAGGGGTCAGCCTTGGTGGGGGGGGAGTGTTATGGCAGATTGCTTCCCACCAGGGCGTGCTACCGTGCGACAATGATGTATAGGAACTTGTTCAGGACGCGCCTGTGGGGAAAGCACAGTCAATACGGAGGAAGGACAATGCCAGAATGGTGCACTGGCTTGGCTCTCTCCCGCTTCGTGTTTGATCACTGGACATACGTGGCTCCTCACAGCTGCCCGGACGCTTGGCTCTCACCATGGCCGGGCTGCGGCTCCGAGGCCCCATCCCCCAGCCAGAGCCAAGTCAGTGTAAGAGCCACGTGGGCAGCTGTGAGAAGCCACGAACCCACCACCTGCCCTGGGTGGGGGGCCACATGGGTTGCGGACACAGGCTGGGGGCTGCTCTTGGCCCCCACACTCCAGGCAGGTGGAGGGTCTGCAGCTCCCGGCCTGCTCCGGCTTCCGGCTTGGCTGGCAGTGGGTCCTCAGGTGGAAGGGGCAGGGATCCCTGCCCCCCTACTTTTGGGGGGAAGACTCCACTGCCCCTGCACAGCAAATTGCTGCAAATCCCACTGGAAGACGTGTCTCTCTTTCCCCTCTAGTAGCTGGTCAGATCTGCAGAAGTGCTGAGTGCTCACGGCAACTCCCATCGACTCCAGGGGCAGCTCTCAAACATGTCAAGTTCTATAAACCTGCTAAAGGCTCTGGAAAAAATCAGGCCCTGGGCTTCTCAAATTGGGCACCCAAATTAGTGGATGTTTTCAACAATTTAGTCCTTACTCTCTTTGCCTCAGTTCCTCATCTGTAAAATAGGGATATTAACATCTCTCTGCCTCACAAGCGTGTTGTGAAGAGAGGTGTCTTAATGTTGTTGAAGGACTTAGATCTTACGGTGATGGGCACCCAGGAGGAAATGAACAATTCCGTATTTAGTGCAGGGTTTGAATGGTACACAGTACATAAGGCCTGGGGCCGCACATTGAATGAGAAGTATAAAAAGAAATATTAAATCAGAACCATTCCAGAGAGAACCATTCCAACTGTGCAGTGAACGAGGAGTTCTGTGGAATAGACACTATTTGATCATGTAATTAAAGACGGGTCAGAATGCATAAACACAAGGCGGCTGAATGAAGGCTGCATGGAAACCTTAATTATGGCATTTTCTAACTTTTGACTGCTTGGCTTTGCAACCTTCATTTTCTTAATGTAAAATGGTTTTGTAATTTAGGTGTATAGATATTGTACTGCAGAAGGAGGTAGTACAATCTTTCAGGTGCTTTGGGATCCACGTGGATGGTAAGTGCATATACACGTAACACTCTCATGATCAGCTGCTGAAACCGCCACAGGCGCAGCAGGCTAACGTAAAAATGTCATTGTAATCGTAGCTTTGCAGAGTTACAGTCTGTGGGTTTATGTTAAACTTTATATAAAGAAGAACAGGAGGCCTTGTGGCACCTTAGAGACTAACACATTTATTTGAGCATGAGCTTTCGTGAGCTACAGCTCACTTCATCGGATGCTCATGCTCAAATAAACTGGTTAGTCGCTAAGGTGCCACAAGGCCTCCTGTTCTTTTTGCGGATACAGACTAACACGGCTGCTACTCTGAAACCTTTTAAATGTATTGTGACAGGGTCGGGCCAGATGGCTATGGGAGAGTAATAGAAGGCAGATATATTAGCCCCAGGCTAAGTAGGTCCCTTTTCCCTGGGTAAGGCAACAGGGAAGGTTTTTTTTCATTAAAACAGAAAGGAAATTTATTCGTAACAATTACAGAGAATACAAAAGGATAAAGAAAAACTTAGCAACAAAACAACGCAATCAGAAGGTATACAACAGCTTTCAGGAGGGAGAGGTGTTCAGGTTAGCCCAGGCCCAGAGCGGGGGGGCTTCCTCGACACTCGTGGTCTTCCACCCTCCTGAGTTACCTGGTGGCCTAGAGCGGGGGGGCTTCCTCGACACTCGTGGTCTTCCACCCTCTCGAGTTACCTAGTGCCGCGCCCAGGGTCACTGACCCTCCCTCTCCTGAGAGTGCCCGACAAGATGGGCACGGCTGCGGGGTGGGTGGTTGGGAGGGAGGGGGGTACACCCATGTATTATAGGACCCCTCCTAGAAGACAGTAATAATGGTATTCACAGCAACTAACGGCTGTGGCCGGCGGCTCTCGCTCTTTCCCTCATTCAGAGGGTCAGACGGAGGGAACCGGACGGGGTCACCGAGCAGAGAACCCCGGACAGCGCCCACCGCTCCTCGAAGGTGTCAAGGGAGTCGGTGGACGCTGCCCAGAGGAACTCCGCCCGGATACGTGAATGTACTGAGAGTCGGAAAACGGCGCAACAGGGAAGGTTCCAGAACAATCAGGAACCTTCTGGAGACAATTAAGACAGGCTGATTAGAACACCTGCAGCCAATCAAGAAGCTGCTAGAATCAATTAAGGCAGGCTAATCGGGGCACATGGGTTTTAAAAGGGAGCTCACTTCAGTTTGTGGGGTGCGTGTGAGGAGCTGGGAGCAAGAGGCACTAGGAGCTGAGAGTGAGAACGTGGACTGTTGGAGGACTGAGGAGTACAAGTGTCATCAGACACCAGGAGGAAGGTCCTGTGGTGAGGATAAAGAAGGTGTTGGGAGGCCATGGGGAAGTAGCCCAGGGAGTTTAGCTGTCACACAGCTGTTCCAGGAGGCACTCTAGACAGCTGCATCCCACAGGGCCCTGGGCTGGAACCTGGAGTAGAGGGCGGGCCCGGGTTCCCCCCAAACCTCCCAACTCCTGGTCAGACACAGGAGGAGTCGACCTGGACTGTGGGTTCAGAAAAACGGCCAAGCTGAGGTCTGCCGTGAAGCTCCAAGGCGAGCAAATCCACCAGTAAGCGCAAGACCCACCAAGGTAGAGCAGGAACTTTGTCACAGTATGTTAATCTATTTTTATTCTCACACACAGACACAGTGAGTGAAGCATGTTATCAGATCAGACACTTTGTTCAGGAACATTCAGCTCTTATTTTTAGAAAATGTCTGGCAGTTACAGAACAGAAAGGTTTCTCACCCTCTCTGCCATTGACCATGTGTCTGTCTGTACTATTCTAGGCATCACTTTATGGGACCTGGAGACACTTCGAAATGATGTAGATGCAAAACCACAATCCAAGACTGATTTTCAGATTATTGCATCTGACACCACTGAAGACAAGGCCTCTGCCCTCAATGTCACAGCATCGCTGAAGGCCAGTTTCCTGCTTGGCCTGGTGAAAGTGGGTGGATCCGCAGAATATTTAAGTGATACCAAGACATCAAAACATCAAGCCCGTGTTTCTCTCCAGTACTCAACTACAACACAGTTCAAGCAGCTGACTATGAGTCATATTGGTCGCCAGAATGTTTCTTACCCTGATGTGTTTGACCAAGGCACGGCCACCCATGTGGTCACGGCTGTGCTGTATGGGGCACAGGCTTTCTTTGTCTTTGATCGGGAAGTTTCCTCATCTGAGAACATACAAGACATACAGGGAAACCTCCAGATTGCAATTAAAAAGATACCCCTGGTTTCCATAGAGGGGGAAGGAGCTCTCCGAATGGATGACAGGGAAAAAGCACAAGCTGAAAAATTTAGTTGTAAGTTTTATGGTGATTTTTCTCTTGAAAACAATCCAGTTACTTACCAAGATGCCATGAAAGTTTATTCCACCCTCCCCAAGCTGCTGGGTGCCCAGGGGGAGAAGGCCGTCCCAGTGAGAGTCTGGCTGTACCCGCTGACCAAGCTGGATTCCAAAGCTGCTCAGCTGGTTCATGAGATCAGCTTAACACTGATCTTTGATATTCAAACCGTCCTGGAGCAGCTGACAGAATTAGACATGCGATGCAATGATGCAGTGAAGAATCCGATCGCCACAACGTTCTCCGAAATCAAGAGGAAAATCCAGCAATTCAAAGATCTGAGTATGCAACACAGACAGACTTTCCAGAAACAGCTAGCAAGAATCCTACCCTCCATCCGTGGAGGTGGAAAAGAGGAAGGGGACCTGGTGGACATTTTAACCTACAAAAACCAATCCCCGTTCAACACCCAGCAACTCAATGAATTTCTGGATAAAAAGGAACGAGAAATGAATTTCATCAATTCCTATCTTTCTGTACTAAAGGATGTGGACGTGGTGTCCTCCCGGAATAAACTGGATGAAATAGTACTTGACCCCAGCAATAACTTTGTCGTCGCCTTTATGTTCACTTCATTACATGAAGAGGAGCCATATTTATCCGATTTAAAACTTTGGCTTCAGACCCAGTTTATGAAGAATACCCAAGATCCTGCATCAGCCAGTTCTGTCAGTGAGAAATCCAAACTGTGGTTTGAGGACAAAGAGAGAAACCAAAAAGCCCGAAAATCTGCGAAATCCATTTCACACTTTGCCCGGGTCAATAAATCTAATGGGAAAACTCGATTCATTGTGGCCTCGGTCCCAGATGAGGACAATCCTGGAGCTTCAATTTACCTCTATGAAAATGGAGACCTGGTCAACACTAACTATGAACTTCCATCGAAACCTCTTTCTCTTGTGACAGATGGAGTCAGACATGACCATGTGCAGCTCACGTTTAAACCAGCAGCCTTTGGGAGAAAGGAGATATCCTGCTATCGGGTGGAGTACAGAATTATAGGGCAGGAGAACTGGATGGCTGTGGATACAAATGATAAACAAGAGACCTTCACAGTAACGGGGCTCCGTCCAAACACCACATACCAGTTCCAATATGCTGCAGTGAGCAAACCAGGGTTCAGTGAGAGCAGTGATGTGAGTGATCCTGTGAAGATGCTTCCTACCAGCCCTCCTGGAAAACCAGAAAAAGCTACTGTAGTATCATCAGCCATAGACCTCACCTGGGAGAGTCCAAGCATCATTGGAGATGGAGTCAGTATAAGGGAGTATAAGGTGGAATACAAAGAGCAAGCTGAAGGTGAAAGACATGAGGGGAAAGACAAATGGCTGGAACGAAGAACAGGAAAGAGAGCAGAGTTCTGTACCATTGATGGATTGAGGCCTCAGACGTCCTACAGATTCCGGGTGTCAGCTGTGTGTGCAGACGGGACTGTGAGTCACCCAGGTGAGGAGGGATCAATTTCCACATCGGGATTAGAATTAAGGACACTAGCACAAGATTTCTTCGAGAAGAGCGCTCTGATAGAAAAAGGGCAGCCCTCAGTTTATGCACTTCCAATAGAGAAGGCGGAGTTTGATTCTAACGCAACACATCCAAAGTTTCGACTGGGAAAAGAGAACCTACAGATCCCTAACAAAGTCATTATGGTGCTGGGAGCAACTGGGTCAGGAAAAACTACACTCATCAATGGGATGATCAACTATGTCCTGGGTGTGCAATGGAAAGATGAATTCAGGTTCAAACTAATCCATGAGACTACAAACAGAAGCCAAGCTGAGAGCCAGACATCTGAAGTGACAGCCTATGAAGTTAATCACAAAAATGGTTTCAAAGTCCCCTACTCCCTGACTATAATAGACACGCCGGGATTTGGCGACACCAGAGGGATCGAGCAAGACAAAGAGATAACAAGGCAGATCCGAGAGTTTTTCTCCACCCAAGGAGCCACTGATCACATAGACGCCGTCTGCGTCGTAGTTCAGGCCTCACTAGCTCGTTTGACACATGCCCAGAAATACGTGTTTGACTCCGTGCTCTCCATTTTTGGGAAGGATATAAAAGACAATATACAAATCCTGATCACCTTCGCCGATGGACAGACGCCCCCTGTTCTAGAGGCTATTAAAACAGCTGACGTCCCTTGTGCTAGAGATGCTAAGGGCCACCCTATTCACTTCAAATTCAATAACTCCGCGCTCTTTGCCTGTCATGCTGGAGCTGACGAGGGCAGTTTTAATTTTGATGAAATGTTCTGGAAAATGGGAGCCATGAGCATGAAGACATTTTTTGAATCCTTAGTTAAAATAGAAACCAGAAGTTTAACATTAACGCAGGAAGTCCTCAGAGAGCGGAAGGAGCTGGAGACGGCCGTGGAAGGGCTGCAGCCGCAAATCAAAGCTGGTCTGGTGAAGCTAGAAGAACTGAGAAAGACACAGGAAGCTCTGGAACAGCATCAGGGGGATATGGAGGCCAATAAAGACTTTGAGTATGAGGTAGAGAAAACAGTGCCAGTGCAGGAGGACATCTCTGGTACAGGTCAGTATATAACAAACTGCCAGCAGTGTCACTATACCTGTCACTACCCCTGTGGAATCCCTAACGATGCTGGTAAGCACAACTGTGCGGCTATAGACGGGAATACAGGACGTTGCACAGTTTGCCCTGGTAAATGTGTCTGGAACGTTCATTTCAATCAAAAGTACAGGTGGGAATATAAACTAGTAAAAGAGAAACAGACCTATGCACAACTGAAAGAAAAGTATGAGAAGGCATCTGGTGAGGTGTTATCGACAAAGAGTGTGGTTGAGAAGCTGTCTCAGGAATACGCTGCAGTGGAAGAGATATTAATGAAGCTTATTGATAAATCATCTCACAGCCTCCAGCGTTTGCAAGCAATTGCTCTGAAACCCAACCCGCTGTCCACTCCGGAATACATTGACCTGCTGATCATGTCGGAACAACAGGAACTAAAGCCTGGGTACCAAGAAAGAATAAAATCACTGAGAGAGGTTAGGGAAGTAGCTGAGATCATAAGAAAGATTGCCAATAAGGAGGCCCTGCTGCCAGGAGAGAAGAATATGTACAAGAAGCTTGAAGAAAAACAGTCTACATTCAAAAAATTTGTGAAAGAAAAAGTGGATATGGTTAAAAGCTGGTTTAGATAAAACCTGACTGCAACTTATCCATGAAAATGAAAGCGCCGTTTAAACAAAGCATGTAGCTGAGCTGTGATTCACGATTGGTGTCTCTCGTTGTTTTATAACATTTACTTTTAAGATTCAAGAACCTGATTCTCCTCTGACTTACCCCACTTTTATTGCACTGACATCAGTTTACACCAGTGTAACTGACAGCAGAATCTGGCCCCTGGAATCTGGGGGGGGAAACCATTTTTCTAAAAACAACAAAAAATGCAGCTGGACTCCTTCAGAGGAAATTGCTTCGGTGTCAGATGTTCACAAGGAAGTGTCTCAGGTCAGGGTTAGAAACCCTTGTTCCGTCTGTACGAGCGCTCTCTGTGTTCCTGCTCAAACCGAAGCTGCACCCGTGTAAGGGCCACAGCGAGACGTTTCCTCCCAAATGCTGCTGCTGACAACGCTTTTCTTTTGTCTCTCCGTGCCGGTGGTTTGTGAGCTGAAAACAAGACAACAAGAAATAAGTAATCGCAGCCAAAAGAAATGTTACGCTCACCCCAAGTCTTCTCTCCCACTCATGTAAACTGGAGTGACTCAGCTGAAGTCAATTTAGTTTTACCCCTAAGCAAAACTATTGCAAGGGGAGAATGCGACCCAGTGTATATGTTAAGCAAAGCCTTAAAGAGGCCGAAGCTGGGACAGATTTGCCAGGTCTCAGAATGGTTAATCAGGGCGTGGGTGGGAGCTGTTCCATCAGCAGCAAGGGACAGTCAGCACCTCCAAGAGCAGCTGCATTTTCTCTCTTCTGTGTTCTTGTCTCTCCCCTTGTGCGTGTGTTTGTCCTGTTTTGTCTTAAAAGAAATAGAATTGGACTTCAGCAAGCACAGCAGCTGCTTCAGAGCATCCGAACAAACTTTATCTCTTTTTCCCCAAAAGGTACAGTTAAGCCCGTCTTTAATACCACCTAAGAGGCTGTCGGGCAAGAGTTTCCCACTCTGTGAGGCTCTCTACGGCGAAAGGGAATCAGGGGTATGGTCAGAATGGAAGTCTTAGGCCATGTCTACACTGGCACTTTCATCATTAAAACTTTTGTTGCTGAGGGGTATGAAAAAAAATACCCCCCCGAACAACAAAAGTTTTACTGATGAAAAGCACAGGTGTGGACAGCACCTCGGCAGCGGGAGCTGCACTCCCAGCGAAAAAGCTGCCGCCCCTCGTTGGGGATGGCTTTATTTTGTCACGGGGAGAGTGCTTGCCCCCCACCCTCAGATTGCTACGGCCGTCAATGGAATTTGGGGAGAGACAACAGAATATAGGATTAACCCTATAAACAAGTTTTCATAAACTTTACAGCACCTCGTGCACTACTGGGGCTATAGAACAAAACACCCCCTTTCCCCCCCATATCTGAGCATTGTCCTTGTAGGGCCGAGTCCCTCCTGGCTGCCTGCACACAAGGTTTGGACACAGCTAACTTGGGAAATCGCTCCCTGGTGGTGATGTGTATAGTTATTTAATCTGCACATTTTCACTGGTCCGGGGCAGAGAAATGGACAGAACTCGTGCCTTCTGTTTGGCACCATGCCCTGCCCTCACTCCAGTTAGTGCTTTGGCTCAAGACCTTTGCAGAAGGAGAATTTTGCCCTACAAGCGGGTGACTGTCTAGCTCTAACTGTCTAGCTCTGAATTAGCCAGGCTGGGGAGCTCAGCTGCTGGAAAGTCCCCACAGTGAGAGTGTTACACTGAGAAACAGGAGCTACAGAATTCAGGATGTGATAGCAAACGGCAGCAGCCCTGGCAACAAAGCTCAGCAGCGACCCCTTGAAGAGAAGGAAAGAGATGACAGCCCTGGAAATCCACCCTGCTCGCAGACCAGGTGTTAGCTCCTCACCTCTGCTGTGGGGTGCAAGACTAGATAAAAGGGGCTCTAAGAGGATGTCTACACTGAAATTTGAGTCTGTCTACACTGTAATTAGACACCTGCAGCTGGCCCGTGCCAGATAATTCAGGCTCATAGGGCTTAGACTAAGGGGCTGTTTAACCGCAGTGTAGACATTAGGGCTCCTGGGCTCTAGGACCCTCCCACCTTGCAGGGTCCTAGAGCCTGGGCTCCTGCCTGAGCCCAAACATCTACAGCACAATTAAACAGCCCCAACTCAGCTGGCACGGGCCAGCTGCAGGTGTCGAATTGCAGTGTACACATAGCCTAAGAGACCACTAGGATGAGGAGCAGCAGCTGGGAGGGGAACAGAAGTGGCTGGAAGGCTAGTAAGACTATTTACTAATGTTTTAACTATAACGAAGCTCGGGTCGGCCCTGAGAGGGGTTTAGAAGCATCCAACTGCTACAGCTGTATCAGAGACTTTGTGGCAGGTGGAAAGTGCCCAGTCACGCTGGCAGCTGAAATCACCGTTCACGCTGAGGATATTTCACTCACACCTGCTTATTTGCTCGTGCTCATTAGCTGTGCTGGGTGATAAGACCCGTCCCTGCCGGGACTGATTTACCTGGTTCTGTTCAGAACTGCGCTGGAGGAGCTGGTGTGTCTTACGAGCAAATTCTACCTTCCCTCTATTACCTTGTTATTCCAGTATAGCCTATAATCAAGAACCAGTGTGTGTGTTTGTAACAATCTGCATTTAATAACCCGTGTAATTAGACAAGCTTTATTCGATGACGGGTGTATCCACACTCAGTATGTTCTAGTCCATTCCCTGTGTGTTCCTGTATTCCAAGTTTTTATTAAATCATGTAGCGGTAGTTTTATAGTTTAATAAAAACGGATTTGATCTGGATCAGGCATTTGTGTCTGTCTTTTCCAGACCTCATTCTAACACCAAACCACCAGGAAGGATGACCCCAGACCTCAATCAACCCTTCCCCCGTTCTGGAGTTTTTTGATTATTACCGTGTTGATTACCATGATTTCTTAACATCAGAAATGATTTCTTCTGAGGTGACAGAACCGTCAGGGCTGATAAAGGAATGAATCCCACATTGTGCCAAGCCTCTGTCCCAGCTAGCTACAGCTGCCTCTCCCCTCAGGTCACTACCTAAAGATCAGTGTCACATGTTTGAGCCTCAGAGAGACACAGTGGGTGAGGGAATATCGTTTCCTGTACCACCTTCTGGAGAAGGCATCGTGCACTGGCCTGCAGATTCCTCAGGCACAGCTCAGTCCCTTGGTGCATCTGGCTCAGGCCTGTCCCCGCACACTCCTGTTTGCAGGCCCCTCCTAAGCAGCCCCCTGCCCTGGCAATCACTGCACCCCTGCCTGCAACAGGCTGTTTCCAGCTAGCAATCCTTCCCTCCCCGCTCCTAAGCCGCCCAGCCTGGCTCCACAGCCGGTTCCCAGACAGCTGCCTCTGGCCTGCAGCTCCTGATCTCACACAGCCTCTGGCCCCCCCGAGCCAGGGCCCTGCTGCCCTCCGGCAGACCTGGCCTCCCTTTGCCGTGGGTTACGGAGCCCCGGGCGGGCTGGAGGTTGTGCTGCTGGTTACCGGCGCCCAGTAAGGAGCCGGCAGGTTTCTAACAGGGGCCTTTCGGGGAAGCCGCTCTGCCCCCATTTGTTTGTGAGCATTTCAGGCCATAAATACAAAATGGAACAGGGGATCGCTTTATCCTCCCCTGAGCTTAGGGAACTGCCTTTCTGTTCCTCTCCATCTGCCCCCATCTCCTGGCCCCACCTGCCCCCCACCGCCATATTTACATCCCTATCCCATATTCCCCTGCACTCTGCTGTCTCCCTCTTGCCCCCATCTCCCACCAAACTCCCCATTTCCTGCCCAGTTTCCAGACATGGAGCACAGGGCCCTGAGGGCAGCCTGGCTTCAGTCCCACTGGGAACACGGGCAGAGAGAGGCCATCTTTATTCGGGCCAGCCTCCCGGGCACCTGCTGTAAAGAACCATCTTGACTGAGTCAGCCTGTGGCTCGCGCCCCGTGGGAATCATGGGAGACAGACATTCTGAGCAAGGCGAGACCTGTGCAAGGTTGATGCCAACGACCACGAGAGCCTTAAAAATCAAATAAACTGTTCAACAGCCGCATAGCAACACTGAGCAGCCATGTTGGAAGGAGAATCCTGAAACCAAGTGAAATTGCAGGGGAGAGGGGTGTGACAAAGTGGGAATTTTGGTAATATTTTTTATGATTCCTTTGTGTGCCTCAGTTTACCTCTGAGCTTTGCATTGCTGTGCATGGAGTGTAAAGTGTTAAATAGCTGCGCTTGAGGCAGAGCAGGGGACATGAGGTGTGTGTGTCACCCCAATGGCGAGCAGCCAAGAGGAAGGAGGTTTTCCCCACCTCTCTGCAAGGAAGCAGAGCCAAGGCCCCTGTCATAAATATAAAGGGAAGGGTAAACACCTTTAAAATCCCTTCTGGCCAGAGGATAAACCCTTTCATCTGTAGAGGCTTAAGAAGCTAGGATAACCTCGCTGGCACCTGACCACAATGACCAATGAGGAGACAAGATACTTTCAAAAGCTACTTTCAAAAGCGGGAGGGAGAAAACAAAGCTCTCTTTGTCTGTGTGATGCTTTTGCCAGGGACAGAACAGGAATGGAGTCTTAGAACTTAGTAAGTAATCTAGCTAGATATGCGTTAGGTTATGATTTCTTTAAATGGCTGAGAAAATAAGCTGTGCTGAATGGAATGGATATTGCTGTCTGTGTGTCTTTTTGTAACTCAAGGTTTTGCCTAGAGGGATTCTCTATGTTTTGAAACTAATTACCCTGTAAGGTATTCACCATCCTGATTTTACAGAGGTGATTCTTTTTTACTGTTTCTTCTATTAAAATTCTTCTTTTCAAGAACTGAATGCTTTTTTCATTGTTCTTAAGATCCAAGGGTTTGGGTCTGTGGTCACCTTTGCAAATTGGTGAGGATTTTTACCAAACCTGCCCCAGGAAGTGGGGTGCAAGGGTTGGGAGGATTTTAGGGGGAAAGACATTTCCAAACAACGCTTTCCTAATAAAATAAACCCGGATAAACATTTGGTGGCAGTGGAAGTCCAAGGGCAAAGGGTAAAATAGTTTTTACCTGGGGGAAGTTTTAACCTAAGCTGGTAAAAGTAAGCTTAGGAGGTTTTCATGTAGGTCCCCACATCTGTACCCTAGAGCTCAGAGTGGGGAAGGAACCTTGACAGCCCCAGATGGAGAACAAAGGGGAGATGGGTTCATAGCTGACCTTTGGGGAGATACATGCATACGTGGGACTAGGGACACAGGGGCAGAGACAGGGAAAGAGCCAAGATGGCTTCGACGGCAGCATGACTCAGGAGAGCTCTGGCCAGTCTGAATCCATCTTAACCCCTGTCTCTCTGCTACCTAAGAATTCCAGAATGGGTGGGGACAGTGACCAATAAATTCTTACCGTGTTTGAAAAGGCTGGGGAAGAGCCAGAGGATGTGAAATCGAACAGGGCTTTGCTGATGAGAGGCTTAGAGGCTGCTTCCCCAGGCTTGCTCAGGACAGAACCCAGCATTAATCACTGGAAAGTGAAACACGCCCAGGGAAACATCACAGCGCTCCAGAGACCCACAGTGACTGTGGAGGGGCCGCAGACAACCCCTGAGCCCAAGGGAAAGGTGCCAACGGCCCCGACAAGCAACCCCAGCCAGAAATCCCTTTCGGCCTCTGACCGCAGGGGGGCTGTGGCCGCCAGCACCGAGCCGGTGAAACGCCCGCGAGCCCACGCTGCCGAGCGGCCGTTCACGTGCACCGAGTGCGGAAAGAGCTTCCAGCACCGGGGAAACCTCATCACTCACCTGCGGGTGCACACGGGCGAGAAGCCCTTCACCTGCACCGAGTGCGGCAAGAGCTTCAGCCAGAAGGGCGACCTGATGCGGCACCAGCGCATCCACACGGGCGAGAAGCCCTTCGAATGCAACGTGTGTGGGAAGAGCTTCTGCTCCAAGCAGACCTTCATCCTGCACCAGCGCATCCACACCGGGGAGAAGCCCTTCTCCTGCACCGAGTGCGGCAAGTGCTTCAACCGCAAGGCCAACTTCATCACCCACCAGAAGATCCACCGCGGGGAGCGCCCCTTCGTCTGCGCCGAGTGCGGCAAGGGCTTCTGCGCCAAGAAGACCTTCATCCTGCACCAGAAGATCCACATCGGGGACCGGCCCTTTGGCTGCTCCGAGTGCGGCAAGAGCTTCAGCCGCAACGGGGATCTGACCCGGCACCAGCGCATCCACACTGGGGAGCGGCCCTTCGCCTGCGCCGACTGCGGCAAGTGCTTCAGCCACAACGGGGAGCTGATCAAGCACCAGCGCATCCACACCGGGGAGAAGCCCTTCACCTGCACCGAGTGCGGCAAGAGCTTCAACCGCAAGGGCACCCTTATCACCCACCAGCGCATCCACACCGGGGAGCGCCCCTTCGTCTGCGCCGAGTGCGGCAAGACCTTCAACCTGAAGACCACGCTGATGAAGCACAAGCGGATCCACACGGGGGAGCGGCCCTTCACCTGCGTGGAGTGTGGCAAGAGCTTCAAGTACAAGGGCAACCTGCGGACCCACCACCTCACCCACACGGTGGAGCGGGTCTACCCCTGCACCGAGTGCGGGAAGATCTTCAGCCACAAGAAGGAGCTGACGGTGCACCAGGCCGTCCACACGGAGGAGAGACTCTTGTCCTGCTACGGAGACGGGGAGTCGTTCAACCCCTTCCTCCAGATGCACCCGCTTCTGCTGTCTGTGCCCCAAGCCAAATGCCTCTGGAAGCCTTAACGCAGTGTACATAAGGAGGGAGTTAGAGACATGCTACGTCCCCTGAGCAGGAGCAGAGGAGGAGCAATGCTGTAATTTAGGATTTGGACATGCCGTGGTGCTGATGAAATAACAGGCTCCCTGGCACAAGGAGCTCCCAGGCTGAAGGCCTGCGCTGACGAACCAACCGTGCATCCCTAAGGAAAACACAACTGCACATTCCCTGCACAACGCAGCTCGAATTCCAATGAAAACAAGGGCCCGAGTCTTGCCCTGAAGGATGCCAACACTGTAGTACTAATCCCATTTGCTGGGTTGGACGTAACCCCCAGAGGTGCTAGAGAACGTCTGGCAGGAGGGACGGGAGATTTCTGGGAAGGGATCTGGCTTATGGAGCAGCGCTTGGAGGGCGTTGGGAATGACATGGCCCGGGTTGACCGATGTGGGGTCTTCATCTTACTACTGAAAGGAGCGGAGGGTGCTAGCAGGACTCTCCTGCCCGTTCCTGTGTGGAGCAAACACGGGAGCGTCGTGCTCATTGGGATAGTTCTGGCGAAGACCAGTGGTTTCTCAGGGCGGGGGGTGCTGTGCTGTGTGGTGTTGTTAGGTCAGGCCCAGTGGGTACTGGGGGGCGGGCGAGACTTTGCTACTGCGCTGTAGTTATGGCTTATGCCAGCAGCTCCTCAGTGGAGCTACTGGACAGACCTGACGGACAGCGCCTGTTCCAGCCGGGCCGGTGACAGTCTGGGAAATGAAAGAAAACCTCAGTCGAGTGTGGACTTGAGGACTCCAGGTGCAATGCCCTGGAGCAATAATTACTGTAGTGCTCTTTCCTCTCTGTTCTCTTACTGACTATTTACCCACCAGGAGTGTGCGCCGGGCTTCACAACTGCGTACGGCCTGATCCCTGACCTGAGAAGTGACCATCTCACTGAGACCACCTAGAGGTCTGACAGAGATTCACAGAGTCCTAGGGCTGGGAGGGACCTCAGGAGGTCGTCTAGTCCCGTCCCCTGCACTCCCAGCAGGACTAAGTATTATCTAGACCATCCCTGGCAGGTGTTTGTCCAACCTGCTCTTAAAACCCTCCAGTGACAGAGACTGGTTAGAGCTGGAAAAGACCGATTGGTCATTTTGCCCATTCCTAGCCAATGCAGGGTCGGGCTCTACTCTGTATTTTCTAGGAATATGTCCAGCCTGTTAACCCTCTCCAGCGATGGGTCGCCCCTCGCTCCCTTGTGAGGTCCGTGCACAGTCTAATAGACACTGACTACTTCTCATCTTGTGTGAAAGGGACTTGGGTTTAGTTGCTAGTTTGTAGTTAGGCAAAGGGTCATTTTAACGTTAAAATTTGTCGTTCTCCGTGTGGATAGCCTAGAATCCTAGTTGTTAGATTTGGAAAAGAACTAATAAGTCTTCTAATAAACTCTAGTACTTCTCCCTGGCACTGCACGCCTGTTCCCTCCAGTGCTTGGTCCGTCTAACTGTACGTGTCCCAAACTCTGGGGTGTCACCTCTCTGGGGGGGTGGTTCCACAGCCTGAAACGTCTCCCCCTTAGGAAGTTTTTTTCTGACATTCAGCTTTAATCCTTGATTTCGTCCAGTCATCCCCACCTTGAATTACTGTAAAATTCTCTCTCCCGTGCCCGCCCCCCCGTGTTTCCCACGGATTGTTATCGGGTCCCGTCAGGTCACTGCTCAGTGAAGCTGGACCTACTTGTCTCTTTTGCTCATTCCTCACCAGTCAATCCCTTGTGCCCCCAGATCACATTGTGGCTGTTCTCTGAACGGGCCATCGGTATTTTTCCAGCTCTCCTGAGGAGCCCTGAACAGCATGCCGTCTCCAGTGGGGTTATCCCAAGGCAGAGAGATGGGGGCTGTCACCCCTTTGCTCCGTTACACAAAGCCTCTGTGTATTGGCCTTTTCAGGTGCCAGGATGGACTGGAAGCTCCTGTCTAATCTGCTGCTGTCCACTGTCTTCCCCCAGGTCCCGATCAGTGTTTCCTGCTTCCTGGATTCTTTCCTTCCCACTGACTCTCTGCAGGGCAGATGCTGCTTCCCTAATAACATGCTCTTACTGCCTCTGCTAGGTGATTCGTGAAGAAATGGCATAAATCAGGAGCTCCCAGTAACACAGCCGTGGCACCCGCTGAGCACCTGCTCCCAGCTCCGTCCCGTGGCCTGTTGTTATTACTCTTGGCTAACACGTCTGCAGCCAGCGTTCAGTCCGTGGGATGGTCTCTGCTGACGCTGGGTCAGCCGGGACAGTACGTTTTGATGAGATGCTCTGTCAAGTGCTTTACTCACAACCAAGTGCGTCTTATCTCGCGCTTTCCCTCCACCCGCTAACTGTCCGAACAAGCAATCCGGGCACTGCCTTCTGCTGCTCCCTGCCCCAGGCACCTTCTGGGGGCGGGAACGAAGACACCCTGGCTCTCCCTGCTCCAGCCTGTGCTGTGCTGTGCTTTTCCCACCGTGGCCGAGAGGGGCTCGGGGCTGGAGTGCTTGAGAAAACGGAGCGTCCGTGGGGTTGGTCTGCCAGGTTCCGGATGAAGAACTGACCGAGAACCACAGCAAGTAGGAGGGGATGGGATGTGGAGACAGAGTCCCCTGTTGGGTCCACTCTTCCCCCACCCCCAAACCCAAATCCCTCTGTTGTTAAAGGAGCCCGGGGGGCAGGCGCTATGCGAACATTTCACGATCCAGCCATTTCACATCAACTTGTGATTTACAGACACCGCGTGAAGGGCGTTGGTTTGGGCCAAGTGAGTGACTGGGGGAAAATGGCAGCCAAAGGGACTGGCCGGAGTCAGGGTGGAATGATTGGTGCGTTGGTCCAGGAGACCAAAATCCCCCATGGGGGAAAGGAGAACAAGGGGGATTTCTATAGGGCTGAAGTGGTGTCTAGGCCTGGTCTGGCTCTGTATCGGGTTGTGCTCACCACCCACGGTGCCTCCTACCGGTTGCTATGGGAATTCGCTCTGTCCAGCAGGGCACCCTCCTCTTGTAGTGTCTCACTCCCGTCACTGCTTCTCCACCATCTCCGCTGTCTGGGACTCCCGAACTGTGGCGTCCTCTTCAGGGCACGGCCCTCCGGCTGTGCCCCAACTCCGTTGTCTCCCCGCTTCCAGGGAGCCCGCAGTCCTTTGCCCAGCTTCTCGCCGCAATGGACTAGAGCGCCTAGTCCAGCCCCTTGCTCAGGGGCAAACTGCAGTCCTTTGGCCGGCCACTTCCCTCAGCGGCCAGTGGGGCAAAAGGGGGCGCCCAGGCCTGCCCACTACTCTGGGCCCCAACCCACGGACCCTCTCGCTGGCAGCTGCTCATGGCCTCTCCTTCCCCTCTGCCGCTACCTGCTTTCCCTGGGCCACTTCTCCATAGCCCCAGCACCTACTCGGCCCCTGTGTCAAGGACGCGGTCTGGGAGCCAGCCGGGCTGGAGCTCCACTTGCTCCCCCGACCCTGCCCAGCACGGCTCTGTCGCACGCACTTCTCTCTATGGGCAGCCAGGCCCACTCCCTCAAGCTCCAGGAGAGACTGAGCTCCTCGCTGCCCTGCAGCCCTTCTTATAGGACCCAGCCTGGCCCTGATTGGCTGCTTCTAAGCCTTCCTCTGGTTGGCTGGGTTCTGCACAGCCACTCCAAGGGCTGCTATTAACCCTTTGCCAGCCAGTGAGGGGCTGCTGCCCCGTCACAGGCTCCTCTGCACAGGGTGAATTTCACCCCTCACTAAATCATATTTTCAGGACCCTTCTTTTCTAGCGGGTGCTGAGAGCCGGGGTCCAATAGTTAAAGTCTCTGAAATAATTTGCTAGGAAGCAGCTTGTTCCCATCTCCCTTGTGAAAGGAATTTCCTCTGGTCCCAGCTCAGGGTACCCCACAAATGCCTTCAAAGTTATTCACCCAGCTAAACTGAGGACGAGTTAGCAAGGGGTGAAACTCCTCTTTGCAGATGCTGCCATCGCTAAAGGAGTTTTGGCTGCTAGAATCTCATCTGTGACTCAGAGTCTGAAGAGAGGTTGGATGACGATAAACCAGGCAGGAGCTGTGGGTCTGGACCTGCCAGATTTATAAAGGGAGTGGCTAGTTCTTTACTAATATGGTTATTTTGTTGCCTATTGACTCATTTATTTGTAACTTCCTTTTGGGCTGTTTGGACAGAATTCTTCACTGACCTCTTCTGCATGACCTTGCTAGCGATAGAAAGCAAATTAATCGGTGTGTGTGGTGTATATTCTGCAAATGTATTTGTATGTAAAATTACTCTTCTGCCATTGGTTATTGGTCTCCAATCCTGGGCTTTCTGGTGTCAAATGGGAAAATTCCCCTTGGGGTCAGGACAGGGCCCACTGATGGTATTTATAATTCTTATGCAAAAATCTTCCCCTCTGACGATTCTTATTGTGACAATAGGGTCACTGTGCTGAGAGGTTGTGTAGCCTAGAACAGTGGTTCTCAAACTTATTTGATTGGGCAGATCATTTATGAAGATATGGAACAAAACCGGCCCCAGGACTGACCCTTGGGGCACTCCACTTGATACCGGCTGCCAACTAGACATGGAGCCATTGATCACTACCCGTTGAGCCCGACAATCTAGCCAGCTTTCTATCCACCTTATAGTCCATTCCTCCAGCCCATACTTCTTTAACTTGCTGGCAAGAATACTGTGGGAGACCGTGTCAAAAGCTTTGCTAAAGTCAAGGAACAACACGTCCACTGCTTTCCCTTCATCCACAGAACCAGTTATCTCGTCATAGAAGGCAATTAGATTAGTCAGGCATGACTTGCCCTTGGTGAATCCATGCTGACTGTTCCTGATCACTTTCCTCTCCTTTAAGTGCTTCAGGATTGATTCCTTGAGGACCTGCTCCATGATTTTTCCGGGGACTGAGGTGAGGCTGACTGGCCTGTAGTTCCCAGGATCCTCCTTCTTCCCTTTTTTAAAGATGGGCACTACATTAGCCTTTTTCCAGTCATCCGGGACGTCCCCCGTTCGCCACGAGTTTTCAAAGATAATGGCCAGTGGCTCTGCAATCACAGCCGCCAATTCCTTCAGCACTCTGGGATGCAACTCGTCCGGCCCCATGGACTTGTGTACGTCCAGCTTTTCTAAATAGTCCCTAACCACCTCTTTCTCCACAGAGGGCTGGCCATCTCCTCCCCATGCTGTGATGCCCAGCGCAGCAGTCTGGGAGCTGACCTTGTTCGTGAAGACAGAGGTTATCGTCAGTCTCTCACAATGCCGTCTTTCCTCTCTAGCTCACTAGGAAACTTTTTTCCCTCCCTTCCTCTCCGGTGTGGGGCGGCTACAGTGACCCTGCTGCCGCGCCCTGCAGGCTGGCTTGCTGGGCTCCTGCTCCAGCTGGGCAGGATGTGGCGCCCACCAGCTCTGCTCTCGGCCCCCAGGAGCGTAGAAGGCTCACACGCAAGTCCCTCCACCGGTGCCCGGTGAGCTCCCAAGAGCAGTCTAAGGTTTTGAGCCTAATCAAGGCTCCCCCATGAGAGCTGCGCTCCCCGGGGACAAGGCAGATGGCAAGGCCTGTGAGCGCTGGGGATAAAGCGTCTCAGCGGCGGGGACCCGGCTGTGGCACACGCTCAGAGAGGAGCCCCGGAGAATCCCGAGTCTGACCAGCTTCAGCTAACGCTGTAAAATCTTCTCCTTCAGAAAGCCCCTTGCACTGTAAGACCAGCACTCACAGCACTGGCCCCGCATGCTGCCCCCAGCCCCCAGCCAGAAAAGGAAATTAATAAAATCTAACATCCCCGCCCAGAGGTTTTACCCCAAAAAGGGAGAAATGTCGGAGACGCCATGAAACCCACCAGGGACTTTGCTATTGATCGTGTGTGGAAGGTGCTCAGATACAGCGGGGATGGGCAGCAGCATAGAACCATGACATCAATACACAGAGTAATGCTCGCAACCTCCGGCCCTGTTTTATGCTCCTGTGGCTTTAAAAATTAAAAATATTTTAAAAGGCGGCTTGTGAATGTTCCAATTTCAGGCACATGATGGCGCTGCCCCTCCCAGCTGCCTTCTCGCAGCACAGCACTCATAAGGGAGGGGACTACAGAGGTCCTGGTTTGGGCCCCGCTCAGACAGGAGGTCTGTGAGCGTCAGTCCCTGTAAAAAGAAAAGGAGGACTTGTGGCACCTTAGAGACTAACCAATTTATTAGAGCATAAGCTTTCGTGAGCTACAGCTCACTTCTTCAGATGCATATCGTGGAAACTGCAGCAGGCTTTATATATACACAGAGAATATGAAACAATACCTATTCCCACCCCACTGTCCTGCTGGTAATAGCTTATCTAAAGTGATTTCCAGCACAAATCCAGGTTTTTTCACCCTCCACCCCCCCACACAAATTCACTCTCCTGCTGGTGATAGCCCATCCAAAGTGATAACTCTTTACACAATGTGCATGACAATTAAGCTGGGCTATTTCCTGCATAAATCCAGGTTCTCACATCCCCCCCACCCCCATACACACACAAACTCACTCTCCTGCTGGTAATAGCTCATCCAAACTGACCACTCTTCAAGTTAAAATCCAAGTTAAACCAGAACATCTGGGGGGGGGGGGGTAGGAAAAAACAAGAGGAAACAGGCTACCTTGCATAATGACTTAGCCACTCCAAGTCTCTATTTAAGCCTAAATTAATAGTATCCAATTTGCAAATGAATTCCAATTCAGCAGTTTCTCGCTGGAGTCTGGATTTGAAGTTTTTTTGTTTTAAGATAGCGACCTTCATGTCTGTGATCGCGTGACCAGAGAGATTGAAGTGTTCTCCGACTGGTTTATGAATGTTATAATTCTTGACATCTGATTTGTGTCCATTTATTCTTTTACGTAGAGACTGTCCAGTTTGACCAATGTACATGGCAGAGGGGCATTGCTGGCACATGATGGCATATATCACATTGGTGGATGTGCAGGTGAACGAGCCTCTGATAGTGTGGCTGATGTTATTAGGCCCTGTGATGGTGTCCCCTGAATAGATATGTGGGCACAGTTGGCAACGGGCTTTGTTGCAAGGATAAGTTCCTGGGTTAGTGGTTCTGTTGTGTGGTATGTGGTTGTTGGTGAGTATTTGCTTCAGGTTGCGGGGCTGTCTGTAGGCAAGGACTGGCCTGTCTCCCAAGATTTGTGAGAGTGTTGGGTCATCCTTTAGGATAGGTTGTAGATCCTTAATAATGCGTTGGAGGGGTTTTAGTTGGGGGCTGAAGGTGACGGCTAGTGGCGTTCTGTTATTTTCTTTGTTAGGCCTGTCCTGTAGTAGGTAACTTCTGGGAACTCTTCTGGCTCTATCAATCTGTTTCTTTACTTCTGCAGGTGGGTATTGTAGTTGTAAGAAAGCTTGACAGAGATCTTGTAGGTGTTTGTCTCTGTCTGAGGGGTTGGAGCAAATGCGGTTGTATCGCAGAGCTTGGCTGTAGACGATGGATCGTGTGGTGTGGTCAGGGTGAAAGCTGGAGGCATGCAGGTAGGAATAGCGGTCAGTAGGTTTCCGGTATAGGGTGGTGTTTATGTGACCATTGTTTATTAGCACTGTAGTGTCCAGGAAGTGGATCTCTTGTGTGGACTGGACCAGGCTGAGGTTGGTGGTGGGATGGAAATTGTTGAAATCATGGTGGAATTCCTCAAGGGCTTCTTTTCCATGGGTCCAGATGATGAAGATGTCATCAATATAGCGCAAGTAGAGTAGGGGCTTTAGGGGACGAGAGCTGAGGAAGCGTTGTTCTAAATCAGCCATAAAAATGTTGGCATACTGTGGGGCCATGCGGGTACCCATAGCAGTGCCGCTGATCTGAAGGTATACATTGTCCCCAAATGTGAAGTAGTTATGGGTAAGGACAAAGTCACAAAGTTCAGCCACCAGGTTAGCCGTGACATTATCGGGGATAGACAGAGACAAACACCTACAAGATCTCTGTCAAGCTTTCTTACAACTACAATACCCACCTGCAGAAGTAAAGAAACAGATTGATAGAGCCAGAAGAGTTCCCAGAAGTTACCTACTACAGGACAGGCCTAACAAAGAAAATAACAGAACGCCACTAGCCGTCACCTTCAGCCCCCAACTAAAACCCCTCCAACGCATTATTAAGGATCTACAACCTATCCTAAAGGATGACCCAACACTCTCACAAATCTTGGGAGACAGGCCAGTCCTTGCCTACAGACAGCCCCGCAACCTGAAGCAAATACTCACCAACAACCACATACCACACAACAGAACCACTAACCCAGGAACTTATCCTTGCAACAAAGCCCGTTGCCAATTGTGCCCACATATCTATTCAGGGGACACCATCACAGGGCCTAATAACATCAGCCACACTATCAGAGGCTCGTTCACCTGCACATCCACCAATGTGATATATGCCATCATGTGCCAGCAATGCCCCTCTGCCATGTACATTGGTCAAACTGGACAGTCTCTACGTAAAAGAATAAATGGACACAAATCAGATGTCAAGAATTATAACATTCATAAACCAGTCGGAGAACACTTCAATCTCTCTGGTCACGCGATCACAGACATGAAGGTCGCTATCTTAAAACAAAAAAACTTCAAATCCAGACTCCAGCGAGAAACTGCTGAATTGGAATTCATTTGCAAATTGGATACTATTAATTTAGGCTTAAATAGAGACTTGGAGTGGCTAAGTCATTTTGCAAGGTAGCCTGTTTCCTCTTGTTTTTTCCTACCCCCCCCCCCAGATGTTCTGGTTTAACTTGGATTTTAACTTGAAGAGTGGTCAGTTTGGATGAGCTATTACCAGCAGGAGAGTGAGTTTGTGTGTGTATGGGGGTGGGGGGGATGTGAGAACCTGGATTTATGCAGGAAATAGCCCAGCTTAATTGTCATGCACATTGTGTAAAGAGTTATCACTTTGGATGGGCTATCACCAGCAGGAGAGTGAATTTGTGTGGGGGGGTGGAGGGTGAAAAAACCTGGATTTGTGCTGGAAATCACTTTAGATAAGCTATTACCAGCAGGACAGTGGGGTGGGAGGAGGTATTGTTTCATATTCTCTGTGTATATATAAAGCCTGCTGCAGTTTCCACGATATGCATCTGAAGAAGTGAGCTGTAGCTCACGAAAGCTTATGCTCTAATAAATTGGTTAGTCTCTAAGGTGCCACAAGTCCTCCTTTTCTTTTTGCGAATACAGACTAACACGGCTGTTACTCTGAGTCCCTGTAAAGACAGCATGTGACGGAGCAGGAGACAGCATCAGCCCAGAAGCAAGACCGGTGGAGGGAGAAGGAAAAGCAGGGAAGAGGGAGATCTCTCTCTAAGATACACGCCGAATCCACTGGAGTTGCACTGACAAGGCTTCCCCTGGCTGGCAACGCCCCTTGCAAGGGGTGTTTCTCACTGCAGAGGGGTCCCCAGGCGAAACCTAGTGCAGGCTCAACCTGCGTTAATTTGGGGTGGATTTCCCACGGTGAGCCCAGTGGCCAATGTGGATCCTGAAGGCTCCGCACATGCGCTAGGCCAGCCTCTTGCCTCGGTAAGAGCATTAGATCATCTAGTCTGACCTTCTGCATGGCACAGGCCAGTTACCCCTGTGCTGAGCCCAATAACTTGCTTTGGCTGAAGCGTTTTCCAGAAAGGCTCCAGTCTGGATGTGAAGACATCAGGAGATGGAGAATTCACTCCCTAGGAGTTTGTTGCAATGGCTAATCACCCTCACTGTTAAATTTCTCATTTGAATTTGTCTGGCTTCAGCTTCCAGCCATTGGTTCTTGCTGGGACTTTCTCCATTAGATTAAAGAGCTCTTTACTACCGGTATTTGCTCTCTAGGAAGGAATTTACACACTATAATCAAGTCACCTCTCAATCTCCTTTCTGATAAACTAAACAGATTGCATTCTTTACATCTCTCCCTGAAAGCCATTTTCTCCAGCCCTCGGGTCCTTTTGGTGGCTTTTTGCTGCACCCTCTCCAACGAATGTCAGTGTTAAATATCAATCAATTAATCAATACCAGGATTGAAAACATGAACCTGTCCTACGACAGCTCATGGACTAGCTCCTCGAGCACAGAGGCTGCTGCAGACTCATTAACCGCCACTGGCCTGTGGACTGCGCGCTGACCATCGGGGGAGAAGGGGGGAGAGACTTCTCTTTCGGTTGACAGACTCTGAGGAAGGCAGAAAGTAGGGGAGACATTTCAGGGATGCGGGGCCTGTGCAGTGACTGGGAATGCACTGAACAGTGGCTGCTGAGCAGCCTTCGAGCAGGCTAGGCTAGGGACGGGCCAAGAACATCTTGTTCATAAATCTGCAGCCTGTCATCCCAGTCAAAGGGAGGTGGAAACAGTGTCAGAGGCTCCATGCAGACCTCCCTGGGGCTCCAGGGGAACTGGTGCTGTGTTGGGGATGGGTTTCCTCCCCTCTTCCCCCATCCCTAGAATTCACCCTGGTAGGACACCTCACAGAAAGGGGTTTCCAGGCTGGTCCCATGCTGGTTTGTTGGCAGTGTCTGTACTGGTCAGCAGATCTCTGGGTGGTGCTGCAGCACTGTTGTGTCTGGGGCTGCCCTCCAGTGGTTCCAGTCACACCGAGAGGCTAGGAGTCCCCTGGGGGTGATGGGTCATCGTGTGCCATCACCAAGGATTGCCAGCGTCCTACGAGGTTCTGTCCCATCCCCCCTGCTGCTCCGTGTGCAGGCGAGACCTCCTGGCAAGATCATTTCCAAGCATGGGGCAGAGCATCACTCCGCTGCTGATCCATAATTGTCTTTCTTGTCCCGTGGACCCTGCGTGTTTGGTCTGTTTGTTGGAAGAGGCTGGATGCTGCTGCTGGAGCCACCTCTTGCTCAGCCCTAGGAGGTCAGAAGTCTCACTCCGCGGCTGGGTAGAGTCCATTGCTGGAAGGCTGCTCGCTTCCCTCCTGTCCCTGGTTATTAAGGGGATTCACCGGGGGCAGCGAGCCTGGTGACGAACAGCGATGTCTCTTCCAGCCTTGCCCACACAAAACAGGAGGGGGAGGTGGTGCCGTGCCTTTTTTTGCCTTTGAGCCCAGTGGTTCGAGCACTCCCTGGGATGTGGGAGATGCGTGTTTAATTCCCCACTCTGACTGAGCGGGAGAAGTCCTACAGAGCCCCCCGGTGAGAGACCGTGCACACACTGACCAGCCAAGAGTTGTGGGTAGACTGTGGGCGGGCACCTGTTCGATTCTGTCATCTGTCTGTGGGATTCCAATTATACTTCAATAGACGGGATAGGATTATGCGTGGAAGGGAGTGTTCAATTACTGTGGCGAGGTTAATGACCTACATGACTATTTCCTTGACTTTACGTCTTCATTCCAGTCTTTTGCTGAAAAACTGTGTTAATTTCTTTTTGCAACAAATTGGTCTTTGACTCCTTTAAAGCATAAGAATTTGTAATGCCCTAAAGGTCATAGAGCTGGATATTCGTTCAGGGCCTGATTCAAAGCCCAGCTGAGTCCACTGAAATCTTCTCGCTGACTTCAACAGGCTTTGCCTCCGGCTCCTATTCACCTGACCACTCAGTGGAGAAATAGCACCTGGAGTATCCAGTGCAGTTCTGTAGGCCAACGTCTTTCTGCAGGAAGAAGCAGCAGCCGTGAGCTAAGAAGCAGGGAGTCACGTCCCATCTAAACTGCACCAAAACAATATGATATCGGGTTGTTAAGACACATTTCTGCCCTAATCGCACCAACAGCGACCACACAGACAAATCTTAAGATGTGCAAAGGGAACTTCGCAAGGTAACCCTCTGTCTGGCAACACCGCTTACCAGCACTTTCGGTTGAAAAGATACCATCGATTACTTTTGTCTGTGCTTCCATTTGCTTCCCTATCGTTATCACTGTCTGGTCTTTCATCTGTTTGTGTCAAAATTTAAATCAACTCAGGTGGTGGGGTCTGATTGGCTAAAAAATTGTTTCATAGTGGGCTAGGTTGGGTGAAAAATACAGTTTTGTAATGCATTAGTTTAAAATGACTGGTTACTGTAGAGCTAAGTTTTAACTATATAAACTGGGGTCCAAAAGGAAGTTCTTTGGGAACCAACTCCAGGACCCAGCCCCGAGATCAGAGCTGCCAGACCTCAAAACCCTGCCAACCACACCGTGCGGAAGCTGGAGTCCCCCAGATGACCTGATCCCGACTGGCCAGCAGGAAGATTCTGTCTTCTTGGGAGTGGGGAGCACTGTAGGCTTAGCGTGTGCTGTCTGGTTTTGGTGATTGTTAATAGAGGCTCAGGATATTACTGTATAAGGCTCTTTCACTGGGGAAAGGCCCTGCAGATCCTCAAAAGATGATGCCCTGAGCCCTAGGAAAATTAAATTATGTAAATTAACCAGGTGACATCCTGAGCCCAGGGCTGGCCTTAGGGAAAATGGCACCCTGGGAGAACTTGTATTTTGGCAACCCCCACAACAGCCCTGGCCCCCCAGGCTTCTCACCCCTATCACCTCCGGGCCCCACTGCCTCCTCCCATTGCTAAATTTGCATTGAAAGATGCGCCAGAGCTCAGCCCTGGCACAAATGAAGCACTGGCTGGGCGGCCGGATCCCGGAGGGTGCTGGCCGGGTGCCCCGCTCCGAGGGCAATGTCACCGCCCGCGGCAGCGCAGAAGTCAGGGTGGCCTGGTGTCTGGTGTGTTGCCTTCCTTACTGCTGCGACTGTGGCTTGTGTAAGGTGACCAGACAGCAAATATGAAAAATCGGGACAGGGGTGGGGGGTAATAGGAGCCTATATGAGAAAAAGCCCCGAATATTGGGACTGTCCCTATGAAATCGGTCACCCTGGTCTTGTGGTGCCTGGCACTAGGCCTGCGGTTCAAGGCAGACTTGGTGTTGTCATACGGGGGCTGCATGTTGCCACAGGAGTGAGTGTGTGTGTCTGTGTGTGTGCTGGGGGGAGTGTGCATTAGAGGCCGTGCACTGTCTCTTTAAGCAGAGCACTCACTAGTCTCACTAGCCGCCAGCAGCTCCCACTCCTGCCCCAGAGGCAGCCGCACAAACCCTTCAGCGGAGGCAGGGAACCCGGGCAGGGGGATGGGGCACCCTGACATCAGGAGGCTCCCGGGAGCAGCTTGGCCGGGGGGGCTCCAGGGGGAGAGGGGGCAAGGAAAGGGCAGGGGCAGCGGGTTGCAGACGGCTGCCAAGTGGGTGGAGGGAGGGACAGGACACCCCTGCTCCGGAAACCCCCACTCAGCAAGGTGCGCCCCGGGTGGTCGCCCAGCCCGCCGACCCCTAGGGCCAACCCTGCCTCAGCCCGAGGAGCTGGGTGAGGGCAGGTGCCTTTGGCCCCGAGCCCGAGCAATCGGGTCAGGACGGGGGGTTAAGTGAAGCGGGTGAGGCCCGGAGGCCAAGGAAGGGGAAAGGCGGGTGCCTGGGGTGTGCGGGGAACAGTCCCAGGAGACCCGCACGCTAAGGCCGGAGATTTACCATCCGCCCAAGGGGCAGGAAGGATCCAGGGACCTATGGTGGGTCCCACTCGGGCAGGGGGAAGAATCCGGCTTCGCACCCTTGGGGTTGGAGGCTCCTGGAGAGGCCTGAAGTACTGAGGCCTCACACAGCGCCGCTGCGGGGAGTCTAAGGGTTTTAATTTCCCTGCTGTTTGATATCGACGTTCAAATCCTCAGGCTCAGCATAAAGGCCGTTTATTAAGCAATGAAGCTTTTTTAACCAACTTCCTCACTTCTCCTCACCCCCCACCCCCAATTCCCCTTTCTAACATTTAGTTACAGGGTTTGGTAGGATTCTTTCAGTGAGGAGGTTGAAGTTAATTATATAGGGATAAGTTTCATTACAACTCATTGACAGTGGCACCCATTGCGGGGCTGGGTGCCTCCAATCACTCAAGAATTAGTGGGAGGCAACATGGCCTAGTGGGTAAAGCACTAGACTGGGACTCAGGAGGCCTAGATTCCGTTCCCCGGTTTGCTGGTGGATGACCCTGGGCAAGCCACCTCACCCCTCCAGGCCTCAGGGATACTCCTCTCCTTGGTAGGGCGCTTCAAGATCTCCTAATAGAAGCACTGGATCAGAGGTAGGATGTGCTGTGACGCGGATGGTCCTTGTTCCAAGGTGCTCCCAGTCTAAGGACAGACAAGCAGAGTGAGGCCGGGAGAAGAGGAACAACAGTGGGCGACTTACATGCAATCCCCTCAATTCACTGTAAGTAGCACAGCAGGAATGGAGTTTTTAAAAGTCCTTAAATGTTGACAAGCTCGGGTCTTTGCAGATGAGCTCCGGGAGGTTGTATCATGCATTCGGTAGCTGACTTGGAGGTGACTGCGAGAAGCTGACAGATGGGTGTCCATTCAACAGGCCCAGCCCCTGTACTTGTCTCATACACCCAAAAAGAGAACAAAGGAGGCAAGGTGGCCCATGAAGAAGAGAATAAGCTTCAAATGCAACATCACTGTGGGTCTCCATAACCTCAGACACTCTCACGTCACTGTGTACCGAGCACACCTCTCCACCATGTACAGCAGACGTAAGAGTCAGGCTCTGACAAGGCAATGCCCAGAGGGTCACCTTGAGGGATAGGTGAAGCTGGGTACTCAGAGGGCCCATAGGAGCGGCCGGTTTGTATAATTTTTGGTGGTGCCCAGAATGGATCCAAGTCCCGCCCCCCAAACCAGCTTAAAGCTCTGGGAGGGAGCTTGGGTGCTGGTTGCAGGCTCTGGGCTGGGGCAGGGGGTTGGGGTGCAGGAGCGGGTGTGGGGTGCAGGCTCTGGGAGGGAGTTTGGGTGCAGGAGGGGGTTTGGGGTGCAGACTCTGGGAGGGAGTTTGGGTGCTGGGTGCTGGCTCTGGGCTGGGACAGGGGGTTGGGGTGCAGGTGGGGCACAGGGGTGCACAGGGACGGCAGGTGGGGGTGGGGGAGGCACTGGGGCAGTAGACAGGGCTGGGGGATGCTCTGGGGAGGGGGTGCAGGGGCTGCAGGCCGAGCCAGGGAAGAGGCGTGGTCCCAAACATTGGTGGAGCCGGACTCCCGGGCCCTGAATTTGCTGGAGCTCAGGCACCAGGGGCCCCTACAACTCGCCACCCTGAGTAACCATGAACAGAGCTGCGCTTGCCAGGTTGTCTCCTGGGTTCTTGTTTTCTGAGAACTGATCTGAGAAGACAACTCTGGTAAACCAGCTCCAAGCTAAAACAACGAGGAGTCCTTGTGGCACCTTAGAGACTACCAAATTTATTTGGGCATAAGCTTTCGTGAGCTAAAAAGCTTATGCCTAAATAAATTTGTTAGTCTCGAAGGTGCCACAAGGACTCCTCGTTGTTTTTGCTGATAGAGACTAACACGGTTACCACTCTGAAACCTGTCACCATGCAAAGCTCCAAGCTGTTTTCCTGTAAATGGAGTTCACTGACCAAGCAATTCCTAAAGGCCCTGGGCTTGACCCCATATAGAAAGTGCAATGGAAAACAGTTTAATTGTGTAAGATAGAATCCGAAACTGGATTATAAATAGAGGAAACCATGTAAAAGTTCCACTTTTCTGTGAAAGCCCCACAGCTCCGGTGGACGGCGTGCAGGCCGCAGGGACCAGCAGCCCGTGAAGGAAGAATACACGTCGGGTCTCCGAGCTGAATTAACAGCAGCAAGGTACCGTGTTGTGTGTGAGTTTGAAAGAGGGGCTTGTAACAGTTGTGAAAGCATTGAAAATTCTCATCCGTGGTTTGTTAAGAGCAGTGGGCGTTTTTACAGCCCCAGTGTTCTGGGCACTTCACACTATGGCCAAGGTTGTCAAAAGTGACTCGTGGAGTCGGGGGCCCGGCTTGACACAGCTCAGAGGCGCCTGACTCTCAGAATGTGCTGAGCACCCACCCCTGGAAATCAGGCCCCTTGAAGGGTCTCCAGTTGGGCACCTGAAAACTGAGGCACCCACAGTCACTAGCCACTTTTGAAAATCTTGGGCTAGAAATAAAACAACATGGTCCCACCTCAGATAGATCCAGGCTGAGCTGAGAATGACGTGAGGAATACGGGTACCCAACTGTGGGGAGGGAGGGGGAAGGTTACAGCCACACAGACACCTGCACATCCTGGGGACTTACTCTGAACTTTTTATTATTTATCTTTTATCAGAATCGAGGCCTCACTGTTTTAGGTGCTGCACAAACACATAAGACATCTGTGTATGTACGCACACACACAGAGTCCCTGCCACAAGCAGCTTAGTTTTATTTTTTTTTTAATTAAATAATAATAATCAATGTTGTTCACTGGCTCCTGGTGGGAATCCTGGAGGGAAACGTGGGGACTGGGTGAGGACTCGGTGAGCTCGCTGGACAGGGCATTCCCAGAGTGGAGGGTATCACGGGAGCAGGCATGGAGCTGGTTTGGCAGAAGCAGATGAATGGGCACCGAGCCTGGCATTCCTGGTGCTGCAGAGGGGATGGCAGGTGACGTGATGAGGGACGAAGTCAGGGGTGCAGAGAGGGCTGGCATTATGCAGGGCTGTGGAGGTGAGGACAAGAAGTTTGAACCACGTGCAGTGAAGTAGGGAAGAGCCAGTGGGGAGATCGAAAGAGGGAGTCGTCTGGTCAGAATGACAGGCTGGGAAGATGATTTTCGCAGCAGCATCTTGCACTGGGGAGCTGTGATGTGGGTATCCGGGAGGCCAGAGACGGGGAGGTTGCAGTAATTCACGTTGGAGATGATCCAGGAGGACAAGAGGTTTAGCGGTCAGGCTGGAGAGGAAAGGTTGGCTCTTACAGACATTGTGGAGGCAGGAGCAGCAGGATTTGTCCATGGTCTGGGGGTGAGATCCAGAGGAGCTGTCTGGGGAGAGGCTGAAACGTAGGACTGGGCAGTGAGAGGACGCAGAGAGCCAGAGCCAGAGAGAGAGCGAGAGATGAAACCAAGGAAGCAGGATACAGGGAGATGACGCACGTAACAGGCTGGACTCTGCTCAGTGACTCTGATTTCCTGTCACCCGGCCCCTTGTGAAGTGAATTACACCAGTGTACTTTGGGGTGTGAAGCACTTTCGTTCCTGCTGGGCAACGCTTTCCATCCACTTTGCACTGGCGTAGGTGACAAGGTGCAGGGCAATGGGGCTCAGGCCCACAGAATTTGGATTGAACGTGGTAACAGGCCAGAAGTCAGTGAGGGGAAGTGAGGAGGACAGAATGCGCTTGGAGAGGGAGTGACTTTAGCAGCAGCATTTGTGATAGACAGGAGGGGAATGAGGTGAAAGCAGGGAAGCTGGAGATTTTGATACAGTAGAAGATATTGATACAGCCCCTTGGATAATACCCCTGTCAAGCTTCCTCCCCCACTCTGAACTATAGGGTACAGATGTGGGGACCTGCATGAAAACCTCCTAAGCTTACTTTTACCAGCTTAGGTTAAAACTTCCCCAAGGTACAAATTAATTTTATCCTTTGTCCTTGGAATATCCACTGCTAGCACCAAACTCTAACTGGGTTTACTGGGAAACGTAGTTTGGACACGTCTTTCCCCCCAAAATCCTCCCAACCCTTGCACCCCACTTCCTGGGAAAGGTTTGGTAAAAATCCTCACCAATTTGCTTAGGTGACCACAGACCCAAACCCTTGGATCTGAGAACAATGAAAAAGCATTCAGTTTTCTTACAAGAAGACTTTTAATAGAAATAGAAGGAAATAGAAGTAAAGGAATCACCTCTGTAAAATCAGGATGATAGATACCTTACAGGGTAATTAGATTCAAAACATAGAGAATCCCTCTAGGCAAAACCTTAAGTTACAAAAAAGATACACAGACAGAAATAGTTATTCTATTCAGCACAGTTCTTTTCTCAGCCCTTTAAACAAATCATAATCTAACACGTACCTAGCTAGATTACTTACTAAAAGTTCTAAGACTCCATTCCTGGTCTATCCCCGGCCAAAGCAGCCTACCCACAGACACACACCCTTTGTTTCTCTCCCTCCTCCCAGCTTTTGAAAGTATCTTGTCCCTCATTGGTCATTTTGGTCAGGTGCCAGCGAGGTTACCTTTACCTTCTTAACCCTTTACAGGTGAGAGGATTTTTCCTCTGGCCAGGAGGGATTTTAAAGGGGTTTACCCTTCCCTTTATATTTATGACAACCCCCACCTCAGAGAGCCCCTAGGCCCCCTCTCCAAGACCCCAGCACAGAGGGGTATCGGGGTGTTCTGGGGTGCGCCAGGGGCTGGAGGAGACATGGCAGGGGCATTCTTACATCTCTGCAATGGCCCAGAGGAAGCACTGAGGCAGGGCACAAGTTAAGGCACCCCTGAGCATACGAGCCACCCCCCTGCACCAGCCGCCGTGCCAGTGTGGGATGAGTCTGGCCACGGGCTGCAGCTGAGAGGGTGGCAAAGAGAGGGTTAATCTGTATTGATGTTATACAGGGAATAGTGACAAGACACAGCACGAGCCTGGATGTGAAACATTCTGATATCGCGGTGTGACATTCTGGGGATCCCCCAGAGCAGTCAGGGGGTCTGTCACCATCTGCCTGTGACCGTGGGTCCCTTAATCCTGTGTGGCTCTGGCTCGGAGCCCTGGCACCAGCATCCAGCCCACAGGCAGAAAGGTCTCACCCTGGCTTCCAGCAGCCTCGTTATCCCTGCAGGGTGACCCCACCAGCCCTTCCAGTCCCAAGCATCCCCAAATCCGCCTACCCCGAGTTCTTCACTGCCAGACCTTTTCCCCTCTAGTTCCTCACCCCAAAGGCTTGAAACCAGCCCCCCAGTTCTCAGTTCACTTTGGGACACACTCCACACCGTTTGCACACTAGAGACCCATCATTTGTCTCTCCTGGGTTGTACAATGCGAGGTGCTGGGGGTTAGTCTTGTCTGGCTGGGGAGGCAGCTCCTCCCTGCCTGGCTGGCCACCACCCTGCTGGGAGCGGGAGATGAAGCTTTAGGAACCAGCTCCAGACTCTACATACACGATACATAAATCCCTAAGCACAGCCTGGATCCATCTCGCACAGTGATCAGTAAGTTGAGAACATCACAGGCTTTCAGAAAAGAGCTCACTCAACATAATTATACACAATAGCATTGTACACAATCCTTTGAGTCCATTGCCTGTTCTTAGGGGTTCAGACCCCCTGTTCTGCCCTTGGGGTGTCTGGACCCCGTGACACATGGCAAAGGGGGCAGCATTTGAACCTAGATTTTAGTGGGGCAGTAGCTCCACGACAGTCAAGGTTGAAACTCTCCTCCTGTGTAGCAGTCTAAAATCCCCCTGCACACTCAACTGCCTTGAAAATTGCTGTGATACCAACAATTTTTTGCACATAGGTGGGGAGGGGGGGGTGCTTAACTTCATCAGTCTCAGCTGATGACACCTGTCAGGATAGACCTCAACCAGAGGAGCATCCCTGAGGGAACCAGGACGCAAACTAAAACAGAGATTTATTTGTCAAAATCAGCGCTATGAACGGCCCCCGAAACGAAGTGGAAGTGAGGTTGAGGCTGTGGAACAGACGTCCAATAGGAATAGTGGGGGCAGACGGACTAGTTTTAAGAAGGAGCTTGGTAAGTTTAGGAACGGGACGATATGACGGGGCTGCCTACGGTATCAGAGGACTGGACTCAACCCAGGAGGTTCCTTCCAGCCCTATGTCTTATTGTTCCCGAATCAAACCACAGCTTAATAATACCAACTAATTATACTTCCCTGAATGCTCATATATAAGGCTATGATTTCATCATGGTAAAGGCCACGGACCAGTCAAGGGCAATAAAAAAAAGTCACAGCCTGTGATCTGTCCGTGACTTTACTAAAAATGCCCCTCACTAAATCTTAGGTGCTGGGGGAGGAGGGGTGCTCCAGGGGAGGCTGCTGCTGGGGGGGGTGCTCCGACAGTCACTGCTGCTCCTGGGGGGGTGGCGGCCAGTAGCCCCACCGCCGCTGCTGCTCCTCCAGGCGGGGGGGGAACCCGGGGCCCCACCGCTGCTGCTCCTGGACTGCTGCTCCGTGGCAGGGCCCGGGATCAGTTGTCTGGGGCCGCCGAAGCAGTGGCCAGAGTGGCTGGCCCCGGGGTCACCCAGGTGCTGGGGCAGCCCTAGGGTCAGCTACACCAGCCGCTGCAGCTGCAGAAGTCATGGAGGTCCTGGAAAGTCATGGACTCTGTGACTTCCAGGACCTCCATGAAAGACTCACAGACTTACTCATATATAAGCTAACAATCACATTTTCATCCTGCTCAATAAATATCAGTTGACAATTCCTAATACTAGACAAATAATTTCCTAAATCATTTGAAATCTCTCAGCTACAATTGTGGGGTACGGCATTTTGGAAAGAGGGCACAGCTGTCCCGTGCGCATGCTAGGAGTATGGCTTACGTAGTGCGCAGCTACTAGTGTGCGTCAACTCAGTGCCAACGTACCCCCATGTGGACAAGGCCTGAGTTCATACATTCGCTGAGATTAAACTTTAAAACAACCCTCTGTAGGGCACATATCAAGAGGAGGCTGGTGTGATGGATTCTGGGGTAAACGTGTAACAGGAAGACAGTTGGTGGGTGGCTTGCGGTTCTGTAAGTGTAGGTAAGAGACATGAAATGGAGCCGTTCCCTTTAACGCTCCTCTGGGAATGGTCTCGGAGAGGGAGATTTCCTTATGCTATATCTATTGGCAGATGTTCCTGCTCTATTCCAAGGTGCAAGGCCTGAAAGGTGTACGATTTTATTTAGACTTTAAAGTAGGGGTGGGCAAACTTTTTGGCCTGAGGGCCACATCGGGGAATACAAATTGTATGGCGAGCCATGAATGCACACAAAATTGGGGTTGGGGTGCGGGAGGGGGGTGTCCCTTCTCTGGCTCATATGCGTGGAGCGGCCCCCGACTGTCGGAGCGGGGCCATGTGGCTGCTTCCGGGAGCTCAAGCAGCCCCCAACCCGGCACCCCGGCTGGAGCGCCAGAGCAGAGCAAGCCCCAGACCCTGCTCCCCAGCAGGAGCTCATGGGCCAGCTTACAACGGCTCGACCCGCGGGCCATAGTTTGCCCACCCCTGCTTCAGAGGCATGCTCTGGCTTGCGTTAAGTAAGGGCTGTTGCCTCTCTTCTTAACCATTGGGCAGCAGGTATTTATGGCTCCCTGGCTGCAATTTAGCCCCCTATCAGGACATCCAGCTTGCTGGCATGTCACAGCGTTCTTTCAATACGTCTGGGATCTTACATGAGAGCAGCAAAATACAACAGTTGTTTTGCTTTGTGGCTTACATCTCTCTAAATTGCATCAAATTATAACTATTTCCCATTCTTCCTAATAGGAACAATTCCTTTGAAATATAAAATTTAGAATTCATAATCTGAGGCAAGAAAAGGGAGAGGTAAATCTCTGAGTGACTTTCTTCCTCTCCTGTCCCCTGTGGAGACTAGAAGATCCATCATTCTTTTAAAACCAAGGCAATGTTCGGAAAAAGCTTTGAAGACTGAAGCCAGTGACTCGATTCTAAATCTGCTCCCCAGAAACTTAAGTGTAACCCCAGTTCTTTCTTGCAGGTCAGACAGAGGAGAGAGCATCTGGGTGTGGAACAATGGCCGGATCAGATGACACCATTGCGATGCCGGCTCTGGGCCGCCCTTTCCAGCTGGGGATGCTGTACGACTGCCGCAGTGACTCCCTCATCCCAGGTAATTGTCACCCGGGGGGAGCCCGGGGCCCAACTTAGCGTTTCAGGAAAAAGAAGCATTTGGCACCTGTTTCTTTTAGGAACATTTGGGTTTGGGATTTGAGTTGGGGAAAAAACAAAGGGCATCCAAACCTGCCCGGGTACTGTCCTGCTGACCCTCCTTACAGCACTGGCTGCACTAGGAGAAAGGAGAAACTTTCCATCCACTCCCCTGCCACTGCGATATCTCTGCAGCCCCACCCGCATGGCAGTCGGCCTAGGAAAGGGGGACAGTGCCCCCGAGCTGGCTCATCCCCCCATTTCCACATGGGAGGGGTGAGGTCCCGGTGAGAAGGGTCCTCTCTACACACAGATCTTCGGGGCATGAGGGGACCCATTAGAAGGAAACACTTCAGCTATTCACACACATCACTGTGACCCATATGAACTGTCCCCACCCCGGAAAAGGCCTGGCATCGCTGTGGACAGCTCAGTGAAAACACCCACTCTGTGTCCAGTGGCAGGCCAAGCCGTGAACAGGGTGCTCGGGTGCCCGAGGAACAGCATGGAAAATGCCACCAGACCTATTCCAATGGCATTATATAAATCAACGGGCCACACTCCCCTGGAATGTGTGCTCCGTGCTGGCCGTCCCATCACAAAGAGGGTATCACAGAAATCGAGGCAGTTCGGACAATGATGATAAAAATTACTAGAAACCTGGGGAGAATTTCACAGGAAAAGACAAAACAAAATATTTCATATAGAGACAAGAATAAGCTGGAGGTGAAACAGGGATACAGAAGAATGAAAGGGCTAGAGAAGGTAAATAGGAAAGGGCTAGAGAAGGTAAATAGGAAAGGGCTAGAGAAGGTAAATAGGAATGGGCTAGAGAAGGTAAATAGGAATGGGCTAGAGAAGGTAAAGAAGAAGTACCTATTTACTCTCTCATAGAAAAATAACAAGGGGACACTCAAAATTAAAATACAACTAGTTTAAACTCGATAAAGGAAATACATTTTAAAGCAACATAATTAGCATGAGGAACTCACCCCACCAGACATCACTGAATCATAGAAATTTAGGGCTGGAAGGGCCCTTAAGGGGACACCTAGTCCAGCTACCTGCATTGAGGCAGGAATAAGTGCACCAGGGCCATCTCTGAGAGGTATTTGTCTAACCTGTTCTTTAAAACCTACAATGATGGTATCAAGAACATAAGACCGGCCCTACTGGGTCAGACCAAAGGTCCATCAAGCCCAGTATCCTGTCCTCTGACAGTGGCCAACGGCAGGTCCCCCAAAGGGAATGAACAGACAGGTTATCATCAAGTGATCCATCCCCTGTCACCCAATCGCAACTTCTGGCAAACAGAGGCTAGGGACACTATTTTCTGCACATCCTGGCTAATAGTCACTGATGGACCTATCTTCCATGAATCTATCTAGCTCCCTTTTGAACCCCATCATAGGATTGGCCTTCACAACACCCTCTGGCAAGGAGTTCCAGAGGTTGACAATGCATTGCGTGAAAAAATTCTTTCTTGTGTTTGTTTTAAACCTGCTACCTATTAATTTCATTTGATGACCCCTTGTTCTTGTATTATGAGAAGGAGTAAATAACACTTCTTTATTTACTTTATCTATACCTCTCATGATTTTATAGACTTCTGTCATATTCCCCCTTAGTTGCCTCTTTTCCAAGCTGAAAAGTCCCAGTCTTATTAATCTCTCTTATACAGAAGCCATTTTATACCCCTAATCATTTTTGTTGCCCTTTTCTGAACCTTTTCCAATTCCAATATATCTTTTTGAGATAGGGTGACCACATCTGCACGCAGTATTCAAGGTGTGGGCGAACCATAGATTTATATAGAGGCAATAGGATATTTTCTGTCTTATTATCTATCCCTTTCTTAATTCTTCCCAGCATTCTGTTAGCTTTTTTGACTGCCGCTGCACATTAAGTGGATGTTTTCAGAGAACTATCCATACTGACTCCAAGATCTCTTTCTTGAGTGGTAACAGCTAATTTAGACCCCTTCATTTCATACGTAGAGTTGGGATTATGTTTTCCAATGTGCATTATTTTGCATTTATCAACTTTAAATTTCATCTGCCATTTTGTTGCCCAGTCACCCTGTTTTGAGAGATCCTTTTGTAGCTCTTCGCAGTCTGCCTGGGACTTAACTATCTTGAGTAGTTTTGTATCATCTGCAAATTTTGCCACCACACTGTTTACCCCTTTTTTCAGATTGTTTATGAATATGTTAAATAGGACTGGGCCCAGTACATATCCCTGGGGGACACCACTATTTACCTCTCTCCATTCTGAAAACTGACCATTTATTCCTACCCTTTGTTTCCTATCTTTTAACCAGTTACCAATCCATGGGAAAACCTTCCCTCTTATCCCATAACTGCTTATTTTGCTTAAGAGCCTTTGGTGAGGGACCTTGTCAAAGGCTTTCTGAAAATCTAAGTACACTATATCCACTCGATCCCCCTGTCCACATGCTTGTTGACCCCCTCAGAGAATTCTAGTAGATTGGTGAGGCATGATTTCTCTTTACAAAAACCATGTTAGCTATTTCCCAACAAATTATGTTCATCTATGCGTCTGACAATTTTGTTCTTTACGATAGTTTCAACCAATTTGCCCAGTACTGAAGTGACATTTATTGGCCTGTAGTTACCAGGGTCACCTCTGGAGCCCTTTTTAAAAACTGGCATCACATTAGCTCTCCTCCAGTCATTTGGTACAGAAGCTGATTTAAATGATAGGTTACAGACTACAGTTAGTAGTCCTGCAATTTCACATTTGAGTTCCTTCAGAACTCTTGGGTGAATACCATCAGGTCCTGGAGATTTATTACTGTTTAGTTTATCAATTTGTTCCAAAACCTCCTCTAATGACACCTCAATTTGGGACAGTTCTTCAGATCTCAGAGTAACAGCCGTGTTAGTCTGTATTCGCAAAAAGAAAAGGAGGACTTGTGGCACCTTAGAGACTAACCAATTTATTTGAGCGTGAGCTTCTGTAGCTCACGAAAGCTCATGCTCAAATAAATTGGTTAGTCTCTAAGGTGCCACAAGTCCTCCTTTTCTTTCTTCAGATCTGTCACCTAAAAAGAATGGCTGAGGTTTGGGAATCTCCCTCACATCCTCAACAGTGCAGACCGATGCAAAGAATTCATTTAGTTTCTCAAGGCTGAATCCCAACTCTGTCACTCCGAGTGCAGAGTGGGGCACGCAAGGATTTTAAAAATTAATACTGGCCACTCCAGGCTTGTTTTAAACTCCCAAGGTTACAGCTTCTCTCTGACCTTGGCTTGGTAAATGCTGCCACCAACCAAATGCAAAAAACACCCAACCCCTTTCAAGCTAGGAAGGAACACTTGGGAATTCCTCCCTATGGGGTGCCCTCAAGCCCTTTCACCCCAGCTGAGAAACAGTCTGGGAACAGCTGAGAAAGAAAAAGGAAATTAGCTGTGGCTACCAGCTAATCAAACAACATGCATAAACCTCTTAGCACACCAAAACTCCAATTCTGTTCTTAAAAAAGGAAATTTTATTAAAAATAAAAAGAAAGAAAATGCATCTGGAATTTAGGCTTCTGCTAGATTTTAAAAGAGCAATTCCAAAAATCAAGCACCCAAAATAGCTTTCTTGTGGGTTTAGCTTAAAGGTTACAAGCAAACAAAAGCATCTGGGGTTATGACAGAGGAGTCCACAAGCCAATAAGAAATAAAATAAATAACCCTATCATAGAATCATAGAATATCAGGGTTGGAAGGGACCCCAGAAGGTCATCTAGTCCAACCCCCTGCTCGAAGCAGGACCAATTCCCAGTTAAATCATCCCAGCCAGGGCTTTGTCAAGCCTGACCTTAAAAACCTCTAAGGAAGGAGATTCTACCACCTCCCTAGGTAACGCATTCCAGTGTTTCACCACCCTCTTAGTGAAAAAGTTTTTCCTAATATCCAATCTAAACCTCCCCCACTAATCTAACTAATCCCACTGCAACTTGAGACCATTACTCCTCGTTCTGTCATCTGCTACCATTGAGAACAGTCTAGAGCCATCCTCTTTGGAACCCCCTTTCAGGTACTTGAAAGCAGCTATCAAATCCCCCCTCATTCTTCTCTTCTGCAGGCTAAACAATCCCAGCTCCCTCAGCCTCTCCTCATAAGTCATGTGTTCCAGACCCCTAATCATTTTTGTTGCCCTTCGCTGGACTCTCTCCAATTTATCCACATCCTTCTTGTAGTGTGGGGCCCAAAACTGGACACAGTACTCCAGATGAGGCCTCACCAATGTCGAATAGAGGGGAACGATCACGTCCCTCGATCTGCTCGCTATGCCCCTACTTATACATCCCAAAATGCCATTGGCCTTCTTGGCAACAAGGGCACACTGCTGACTCATATCCAGCTTCTCGTCCACTGTCACCCCTAGGTCCTTTTCCGCAGAACTGCTGCCTAGCCATTCGGTCCCTAGTCTGTAGCGGTGCATTGGATTCTTCCATCCTAAGTGCAGGACCCTGCACTTATCCTTATTGAACCTCATCAGATTTCTTTTGGCCCAATCCTCCAATTTGTCTAGGTCCCTCTGTATCCTATCCCTCCCCTCCAGCGTATCTACCACTCCTCCCAGTTTAGTATTATCCGCAAATTTGCTGAGAGTGCAATCCACACCATCCTCCAGATCATTTATAAAGATATTGAACAAAACCGGCCCCAGGACCGACCCTTGGGGCACTCCACTTGATACCGGCTGCCAACTAGACATGGACCCATTGATCACTACCCGTTGAGCCCGACAATCTAGCCAGCTTTCTACCCACCTTATAGTGCATTCATCCAGCCCATACTTCCTTAACTTGCTGACAAGAATACTGTGGGAGACCGTGTCAAAAGCTTTGCTAAAGTCAAGAAACAATACATCCACTGCTTTCCCTTCATCCACAGAACCAATAATCTCATCATAAAAGGCAATTAGATTAGTCAGGCATGACCTTCCCTTGGTGAATCCATGCTGGCTGTTCCTGATCACTTTCCTCTCATGCAAGTGCTTCAGGATTGATTCTTTGAGGACCTGCTCCATGATTTTTCCAGGGACTGAAGTGAGGCTGACTGGCCTGTAGTTCCCAGGATCCTCCTTCTTCCCTTTTTTAAAGATTGGCACTACATTAGCCTTTTTCCAGTGATCCGGGACTTCCCTGGTTCGCCACGAGTTTTCAAAGATAATGGCCAATGGCTCTGCAATCACAGCCGCCAATTCCTTCAGCACTCTCGGATGCAACCTAATCGCATCTGGCTAAACACTCTGATCTGTTTACACATTGGAGTTCAGATAAGTCATTCTAGGCATGATCCGATGACTTATAATCTGGGGTGAGCTGAATTCGCGCCGGTTCGCGCGAACCGGGTGTTAAATTTTGAACCTGTTTTAGAACCGGCTGTTAACCCGCTTCCCTGCAGGGGGCGCTGAGGCTTTGCTGGGCTCCGGCCGGGAAGTGATGTGATTCCTCCTCTGGCCACTGGGGGCGCTGCGCTGCGGGAGCGACGTGGGCTGCCCCCCCATCCCTGGGACTCCCTCTGCTGGGCCGGGGCTGCGTCCTGCTGCTCGGGCTGCTCCCCGTGAGCCCCCACCACCCTGCCCGCAGCCGGCCCCGCCGCACGCACCCCCTGCCCTGCCCGCAGCCAGCCCGTCTCCAGCCACCCCTGCACCCTCTGCCCTGCCCGCAGCCAGCCCCTGTCTCCAGTCAGTCCCTGCACCCCCCTACCCTGCCTGCAGCCAGCCCCTACCTCCAGTCAGTCCCTGCCGTACCCCCTGCCTGCAGCCAGCCCCTGTCTCCAGCCACCCCCACACCCCTTGCCCTGCCCGCAGCCAGCCCCTGCCGCACCCTCTGCCCTGTTTCCAGCCAACCTCTGCCGCACGCACCCCCTGCCCTGCCTGCAGCCAGCCCCTGTCCCCAGCCAGTCCCTGCCGCACCCCCTGCCCACAGCCAGCCCGTCTCCAGCCACCCCCACATCCCCTGCCCTGCCTGCAGCCAGCCCCTGCCGCACCCTCTGCCCTGTATCCAGCCAACCTCTGCCGCACGCACCCGCTCCCCTGCCTGCAGCCAGCCCCTGTCTCCAGCCACCCTCACACCCCCTGCCCTGCCCGCAGCCAGGCCCTGCCACCTGCACCCCCTGTCCTGCCCGCAGCCTGTCCCTGTCTCCAGCCAGCCCCACACCCCCTTGCCTCCAGCCAACCCTGCACCCTCCTGTCTCCAGCCAGCTCCGCACCGCCTGCCCTGCCCACAGCCAGCCCCGCACCCTCCTGTCTCCAGCCAGCTCTGCTGCCCCCTGCCCCTGCCCTGCCCGCAGCCAGCCTGGCCCCCCTGCCTCCAGCTAGCCCTGCCCCATGCCCCTGTCTGCAGCTGTCCCCATGTCCACTGGTGCCCTGCAGTTCCCAGGGCAGTAACCCTGCACACCTGCTTCAATGAGTGGGGAAGGGAGCAGCTGGGACCCACACTTGTGCACACCCTAGGGTGACCAGACAGCAAGTGTGAAAAATCAGGACAGGGGTTGGGGGGTAATAGGAGCCTATATAAAAAAAAGACCCCAAAACCAGGACTGTCCCTATAAAATTGGGACATCTGGTCACCCTAGCACATGCCCAGGGCATGGCGGGGACCCACACCTGTGAAACGGAGGTAATTGCTAGGTCAGGCCCATCTTTTTAAAAAAGAACTTTCGGCAGGGTTAACATACATCCCTATTTTCCCAGACAGGTCAGGCCTTTTTGTTCTTAAATCGCCATCCGGGAGGAATTCCTCCCAGGAAAATACAGACCTATGGTAACCCTGTTGGTACAAAAAATACATACTGAGGCACATCCCTCAGGGAACAGGTTGTTAAGATTTTGGCAGCTCATCACTGCTTATAATCATACCTGGCTTAGCTGCTTACAACATGGCTGCTCTGTCCCTCCAGAGAACAACAGACAAAGGCAAACTTTCTTTTCCAATTTTAAAAAGTTCTAGCCTTCCCATTGGCTCTTTTGGTCAGGTGCCCACTTTTTTTTCTTTACCTGGGGGACTTTTAACCCTTTACAGGTAAAGCAAGTAAAGAACAGCTATCAAGAGGGATTTTACAGCTAACTGATTGGCTGGGTGTCCATCAAAGGGAGCTACCCCCACTTTATTTATCACAGATGGGGATTCCACAACCTCCCTTGGAAGTCTATTCCAGTGCTTAATTATCCTTACAATTAGAAAGTTTTCCTAATAACTAACTTAAACCTCCCTTGCTGCAGATAAAGCCAATTACTTTTTGGCCTCCCTTCAGCGGACATGGAGAACAACTGATCACTGTCCTCACTGTCAACAGCCCTTAACAGATTTGAAAACCATTATCAGCTCTGCTCTCAGTCTTCTTCTCTTAAGACTAAACATACCCACTGTTTCTAATCTATCTTCTATAGGGCAGGTTTTCTAAACCCTTTATCAGTTTTCGCAAAAAGAAAAGGAGTACTTGTGGCACCTTAGAGACTAACCAATTTATTTGAGCATGAGCTTTCGTGAGCTACAGCTCACTTCATCAGATGTTTACCGTGGAAACTGCAGCAGACTTTATATACACACAGAAATCATGAAACAATACCTCCTCCCACCCCACTGTCCTGCTGGTAATAGCTTATCTAAAGTGATCAACAGGTGGGCCATTTCCAGCACAAATCCAGGTTTTCTCACCCTCCACCCCCCCACACAAATTCACTCTCCTGCTGGTGCTAGCCCATCCAAAGTGACAACTCTTTACATAATCAAGTCGGGCTATTTCCTGCATAGATCAAGGTTTTCTCACATCCGAGAAAACCTTGATCTATGCAGGAAATAGCCCGACTTGATTATGTAAAGAGTTGTCACTTTGGATGGGCTAGCACCAGCAGGAGAGTGAATTTGTGTGGGGGGGTGGAGGGTGAGAAAACCTGGATTTGTGCTGGAAATGGCCCACCTGTTGATCACTTTAGATAAGCTATTACCAGCAGGACAGTGGGGTGGGAGGAGGTATTGTTTCATGATTTCTGTGTGTATATAAAGTCTGCTGCAGTTTCCACGGTAAACATCTGATGAAGTGAGCTGTAGCTCACGAAAGCTCATGCTCAAATAAATTGGTTAGTCTCTAAGGTGCCACAAGTACTCCTTTTCTTTTTGCGAATACAGACTAACACGGCTGTTCCTCTGAAATTTATCAGTTTTGTTGCTCTTCCCTCACCCTTCTAGTTTGTCCAGATTTTTCTTGCAGTGTGGCGCCCCAAACTGGACACAATACTCCAGCTCAGGCCTTTCCAGTGCTGAGAAGAGCAGGACAACTACCTCCCACACCACAATTATATTAGCCTTTTGCACAACTGCATCCCATGGTTGTCTCATATTCAATTTGTGATCCGCTATAATCCCCAGGTCCTTTTCCGCAGTACTACTGCCTAGCCAGTTATTCCCCATTTTGTAACGGTGCATTTGATTTTTCCTTCCTAAGTGTAGTACTTTGCACTTGTCTTTATTGAATTTCATCTTGTTGATTTCAGACCAATTATCCAATTGATCAGATCATTTCTAATAGAAGTCAGAGTAGCAGCCCTGTTAGTCTGTATCCGCAAAAAGAAAAGGAGGACGTGTGGCACCTTAGAGACTAACCAATTTATTTGAGCATGAGCTTTCGTGAGCTACAGCTCACTTCATCGGATGCATCCCTGTAGCTCATGAAAGCTCATGCTCAAATAAATTGGTTAGTCTCTAAGGTGCCACAAGTCCTCCTTTTCTAATAGAAGTGACATTTCAATCATAAATATAGCACTTGCTTCCTGGGACAGTGTACTCCTGAGGGGGGAGTGAACTCAGTCATTCTGGAGAGGGATATATGAAAAAAAACAGAAAAGATCACATCTTCCAAAGTCCTGTAAGAAGCCGGGGGCAAGGGAAGGTTGTTAGGGTGTAGTTCAGCCTTGACTTGGCACATTTGTATGTTACCAGGTCAGTTTACTTGATGTCCTTCACTCGTTATTTTTCAATCTCAGAAATGAGACACAATTAAAGGATGGATAGATTCTGTGTCCTGTGCATCTATCAGTTACGTTACCATGTGTCTGTCTCTACTATTCCAGGGATCACGCTGTGGGGCCTGGAACAGCTTCGCAAGGATGTAAACACAAAACCACAACCCAAGACTGAATTTGAGATCATCGCATCCGACACCATTGAAGAGAAGGCCAATGCCCTCAATGTCACAGCCTCGCTGAAGGCCAGTTTCCTGGGGGGGCTGGTTGAAGTAATTGGATCTGCCAAATACTTAAATGACACCAAAAAATCCAAACAACAGGCCCGAATTACTCTCCAGTACTCTGCCACAACAAACTTTGAACAACTAACTATGAACCATTTAGGACCAGAGAATGTTTCTTATCCTGCTGTATTTGACCAAGGCACCGCCACCCATGTGGTCACGGCTGTGCTGTACGGGGCTCAGGCTTTCTTCGTGTTTGATCGGGAAGTTTCTTCTTCTGAGAATGTACGTGAGATAGAGGGAAAGCTCCAGATTGCAATTAAAAAGATACCCATGTTTTCCATAGAAGGGGAAGGAGCTGTCAAAATGGATGAAAGTGAAAAATTAAATGCTGCAAAATTTAACTGCAGGTTCCATGGTGATTTTGCTCTTGAGAGAAATCCAACTAATTTCGAAGATGCCATGCAAATATACTCCACCCTCCCCAAGCTGCTGGGTGCCCAGGGGGAGAAGGCCGTACCAGTGAGAGTCTGGCTGTACCCGCTGACCAAGCTGGATTCCAGAGCTGCTCGGCTGGTGCGTGAGATCAGCTTTTCACTGATTTCTGATGCTCAGACTGCTCTGGAGGAACTGGCAGAAGTAAACATGCAATGCAATGACATGGTGAAGAGTCCGATCGTCACAAGCTTCCCCGAAATCAAGCTGAAAATCCAGCAGTTCAGAGATCTGTGTAAGCAACACAGACAGACTTTCCAGAAACAGCTAGCAGGACTCTTACCATTAATCCGTGGAGGTGGAAAAGAGGAAGGGGGCCTGGTGGATATTTTGTCATGTAAAAACCAGTCACCGTTCAATACCCAGAGCCTCAGTGAATTTCTGGATACAAAGGAGAAAGAGATGAATTATGTGAATTCCTACCTTAGGATCCTAAGCAATGTAAAAGTGGTGTCCTCTCAGAATGAACTAGATGAAATAGTACTCAACCCTGAGCTTGACTTCATTGTCTCTTTTACATTCACCTCACTGCATGAAGAGGAGCCATATTTATCAGTTTTAAAACAGTGGCTTCAGACCCAGTATATAAAGGAAACTCATGATCCTGCAGCAGCCAGTTCTGTTGCTGAGAAACCAAAATCCAAAATGTGGTTTGAGGAACAAGAAATTAATAGAAAAGCTCGAAAATCTGCAAAGTCCCTTTCACGTTTTGTCAATGTCAACAAATCTAACGGGAAGATTCGGTTCATTGTGTCCTCTGTTCCAGACAAGGACAATCCAGGCACTTCCATTTACCTGTATGAGGAGGGAGAGCTGATCAGCACCAACTTTGAGGCTCCATCAAAGCCTCTTCCTCCCCTGATTGATGGAATCAAACATGACCGTGTGCAGCTCAAGTTTAACCCAGCAGCCTATGGAAGGGCTGAGATATCCGGCTATCGGGCAGAGTACAGAATTGTAGGACAGGAGAACTGGACGGCTGTGAATGTAAATAACACGCAAGAGACATTCACAGTAACAGGGCTACGTGCAAACACCGAGTACCAGTTCTGATACGCTGCAGTGAGCAAACCAGGGCTCAGCGAGAGCAGCGATGTGAGTAATCCTGTGAAGACTCTCCCTCCTACCAGCCCGCCTGGGAAGCCCGTAACAGTTATTGTAGATTCATCTGCCATCGCCCTCACCTGGGAGAGTCCAAGTGTCATTGGAGATGGAGTCAGAATAAGGCAGTATAAGGTGGAATATAAAGTAGAGGCAGGAGATACAAGTCAGGAGGGGAAAGACAAATGGCTGGAACGAAGGACAGAAAAGAGAACCGAGTTCTATAGCATTGATGGACTGAGTCCTGAGACACCCTACAGAGTCCGGGTTTCGGCTGTGTGTGCGGATGGGGCTGTGAGTGACCCAAGCGAAGAGACTTGCATCTCAACCCTAAAGAAAGGTAACATTTAAATATATTTGCATATTTCTTCCCACCCCAAACACAGGACTCTGGAGTAGTTCATTCAGGTAAAACTATATTTATCTTTGGAAGAAAAATTGAGATGTCCCAAGTGTATAATGTAGGCGTGACTTCAGAATCAAACTATTTCTTGCAATTTAATATCTGAACTGGAGTAATGCATACAGGGCCCAACCCAACCACCGGGATCTGCTGGGGACTGTACAAATGATACTGAGCTGCCAGGTCTGGTCAAGTTAAGGTACCAACTAGCTTTCTGTGAAAAGCTTCATTCTTCTAAGTGCTCTAAAATTGTCATGGTTACATGGATTGCCTTGAAATTTGATATGCCTCAGGGGGCACTGGCTAGGGTCAGTGATCCAAATCTGAGATCATTTGACCAAGGGGTTCCTGGGATACAATCTCCTCTCCCTCCCGCCCCCCCAACTCCCTAAAAAAACCATAGTTTTTAAAGGTTGACATATTCTACCACCGTGGTTTTGCCCAGACCTGGGGATCAAGCCCTGGCTCTGATCCTGCCACAAGGGTCTCACTGACTGGAGGATAACACGCAGAGAGTGAACGGCACCCACTAGGCCTCTGGGGGGAGCAACATTCAGAACATTATTGGACAGATAGTACTGCTCATGAACTAAGGGGATCATACTGAGCACAGAGGAGCCAAGAGACTCTGGAGGTGGAGAGTTTCCACTGTAGCTGGATAGGGCTCTGTAGATAGGGCAATTTCCTGCAATATCACTGAAAGATCTTATTGTACTAACTGTATGTACTGCTGTGGGCCAGGATTGTGTATAACCTCTCTAGTTAGGAGATGTGATGGATGTAAGACGTGGCGGTTCAAAAGGCTGTATTGAAAATGTGCCAGACAAGTATGGACTTTTGGGACAATAAATATTAAGTGGATTTTCTGGGGAGTCCCTAGGGCGAGGTTAATGCAAATTACTTACCTCTGGTCAATGCAAAAACCCAGCTTTTTGAAGTTAAGCTCTGAGGGGAGGGTTTTTTCTGTTGATTACCTGTTACAGAAGGCGAAGATCAAAGGCCAGAGTTGGATAAAGATATGGCTGATCTGCCCAGCCATTGCTCTGGTTCTGGATCTAAACTTCTAACCCCGGAGAATACCCAGATGTGGGGTTTGAAGGACTAAAAGCTTCTAGAGCTGTAGATTGGATTTGGGGGGACGGGGAAATCTCAGGTCAGCTTTCGAGCTTTATTGTTTTAATATTTATTCTCTGTCATGCTTTTACCTAAAAGAAGAAACGTGGTTGCTTAGAAGGAGCTGTGTGGAAACATATAGCTGTGGGCAATGCACTGCTCGTTGTCTTCAGAGAGAAAGCAAAGCGCAGGCCCTGGCCTGTTTACACAGTCTGGCTTGCTGGGGATATCCCAGGGTGAGGCGGGGAGCTGTGCAGCCTTAAAAGCCCATACAGGGGCCGGGGAGAGAGGGGGACACACACACACACACGCGCGCAGAGGGCCACAGTCGCCCAGATCACCTCCTATCCCAATCACAGATCTTCCAAGATGGTTCAATTTATTCCTCCACCCTTCAGTACAGCAACACCTACCACAGGGATTACAGCTGCAGTGCATGGAGATAATTCCCAGAGGCCATTGCCAGCTCCAGAGGGCAGAGTTAAGGTTGCGAAGGTGTTTACCTAAACTCGCTATCTCCTGGCATTCACAAGATTCAGTTTTGCTGAACTGACTTTCTTGAGGGGTGCAAGGTCTCACCAGGCATCTTAATGCTGCGTTAGTGAAGTATTTTTGCCATGTTATCTCTCTCTCTGTGTCGATAGTTAGCTGTATAAAGAGCAGCACCGACTGGCATACATATATGTTACACAGTATTGTTCCGAAGTGGCTGAGTGCAGGGGGGAAGATTCTGAGGCTCAGGTCTGGCCCAGCCGATCCTTTCGCTCTGTCATTGACCCATGTGTGCCGATAACGCTCTGATTCTGTCTCTCCCCAGCGAATGTGACTCTGGATCCAGACACGGCACATCCTGAGCTCGTCCTGTCTGATGATCGAAGAACCATGAGCCGGGGCCCCGAGAGCCAGATGTTGCCTTACAAACCGGAGAGATTTGATTATTTGCTGAGTGTGCTGGGCTCTGAGGGCTTCACCTCGGGGAAACATTCCTGGCAGGTGAAGGTGGAGGGAGGAGTAGCCGGAGACTGGGCTGTGGGGGTAGCTAGACAGTCTGTGCTGAGGAAGGAAGAGGTTGGCTTTACCCCCGAGAATGGGGTCTGGGTGGTGCAGAAATGGGGCAATGCCAGAGACTATCGGGCTCAAACCTCCCCTGTCACCCGCCTGTCCTTGAGTAGAGAACCCAGCAGGATCCGGGTCTCTCTGGACTATGAAGGGGGGTTGGTGGCATTTAATTATGCTGATGATCTGGCCCCGATCTTCACTTTCCCACAGGCTTCTTTCAATGGGGAGAAAATCTTCCCTTTCTTCTGGGTCTGGGGTGGAGGATTCCAGCTGAGCATCCATCCCTGAGACTCAGGGTAGCCCGGGGCCCTGTCAGTACCATACAGAGCAGGCTAGACCCATCTCACGGTCCTGCAGTGACTGCCCAGTCTGCTTGTTCTCATGCTGTATGGTTCTGTAGGATTATATCCGTGAACAGGGTCAGAATGGGCACCAGGAGCTCCTCCCTTTGAGCCCTGTGCCGGTCTTGGCCAGAATCCCCCGTGGTGCTCACTGTCTGAAAGGGGCAAAGTAAAACCAGGGCTCTCGCCCGGCATCTCCACCCCCTCTTCCTGTCAGGGCACAAGGCTGGCAGCTCACTGCACTGTCTCCAGGTCCTCATCAGGGGGCTTCCAGCTGAGACACGGACAACTGCTCCACTCGCAGCATGGGCCCTTTGCACAGTCTGAGGGGGCAAAGGCAGAACCCTGCCCCAGGATCAGCCCCTACCATTGTGCTAAAATGATTACTCACATCTTCTCTCTGAGTTGCTCAGAGGTGTTTCTATCCTACTGTAAACATGTCATTCTCTTGCAGTAAGGAATGCAAAGTCTTTTAGCAGCAGAAATTATGAAATAAAATCCTACTTTATGCTTTCAGACCATTGTCAGATTGTGTGTTAGGTATATCTTACAATGAAATGTGTTGCTTTATGCCAGAGCTAATCAAAATTTGACATTTCAGAAAACAAACAAATTCCTTCACCAGGAGTAGCAGGCAGATCGTTCCCATGGCTATTGCCAGCACCAAGGGGCAGAGTTATGGTTGCATGGGATTTATCTGTATTTCCTGGTTTTCAGAGGTCTGAGGTTTGCTGAACCTGATGTCCTGGAAGGACACGAGAGACCACCGCATATGTTGTATTTTGTACTACATTGAATATTCGTTAAACGATAAGTGTTTTCTTTTTTCGTTGACTCCATCACGATAGTTTTCAGGGTGCCCACCCAGGTAACTGATAGAAGTTCTGATTATTGCAGATTCAATATGGATCTCATAGTTTTGGGGTTCAGAGTGTGAATCCTTGTGGGATTTATTGTAGCACTGTTCAAACTACAATGACGTTACATCTCTCTCTCCTGCTGATCCCACATCGTTGTGGAGGATCTTCAGCGGCTAGCGTTAGAAGAGCTATCGGAATAATCCACTCAGTCCATTATTCCTATAGTAGGCACCCTTTACTAGACGGGCCTCTGAACTGTCTCTCTGTAGTGTCCAGTCCTCTCCCGGAACACACACAAGTTATTAAGTTCATTGCTCTTTTAAAGAGTCAATACACGCAGCTCATTAATTTCACTGGGGTTTGACAAACACTCACTTTAATCACAGCACTGACCTGGTTTATAATAAAGGTAAAACAAGTTTCGTAAACAAAAGTCATAGATTTAAGTGATATCAAGTGTAAGGTGTAAAGATAGGAAGGGTGATGAACAAACAGAAGTAATAATACGCTTTCTAATAGCTAAGACCTAACTTAACAAGCTACAGACATTGTTCGAGGCACTTTCCTCTCCAGTATTCCTTTCCCAGCAACGGCTGACTAGCTTTTTGTCAGGATGCTCACAGAATCCAAGGTGCTGGTTTTCCTTGTCTCTGGTGAAGGACCACTTAGGGGTTTGCTCCACTTCTCTTTATAGTCCACTCTACCTTGGCAATATATTGTTCTGAAACGTAGCTCCAGATACAGGTCCTTCTCCCTGCTGGGTGTGGATGCTGTGCTGCCAGGAGTGGATTCCATGCTGTCTTCTCCCGCACTGGAGATTTTTCCAGTGCAAAGGATCTTGTCATGCAACCTCTGATACAACTGAATAGCCCATTGAATTTGCCCACATCTGGGAATTTTTAGGCCTAACACATTTTCCAAGCTAAAGCTGGTTGCAACATTACTGTATCATCTTGGATGGTGCATGGCTTCTGCTGCTGCAGGCAGCCACAATCTGCCCGCTGCTCAAGAGATACCACTCCTGAACCCAGCATTCCCATAGGCTGGGGAAACCCCATTATCTGGCCCACTCCCCGTGCCCATTTTCTTCATCTGTTGCTGGGGCCAGAAACCATTCTTGGTCCTCACAGCTCCCCACTCTGGATCTGAACGGGCTCCCAGCTCCTTCTCCCCTCAGCACCTCAGCTCAGATCAGTGATATAAAAGAGAGGTGAACCCACAGTGCAGGACTCCTCTGTCTATTACCTCTCTGGTGCTTTGACACAAGGAGCTTCGGGACGCCTCCTCCGCCAGCCCCGTGGCAAGGGGACAGCAGCTACCTCTGCGGGGGGCAATCTGCTCTACGGAGGGACACCGCCAAATAAAAATTGCATCTGCTCACTCCAGCTCTGCTGACTATACGACACGTTCTGTGGTGTGAACAGAGGAACAGCATCACCCAGGCAGATCCAGGCAGAGCTTCTGCCAGACACTCGTACAGCATCGCCCTCTGCAGAAAGGAGCAAAGATCGTTTTCCCTGACCCCTGATCAAGAAACCAAAAGTCCTGGCTCCAGACCTGAGCCAGAAACCCACCCCAAACAAAGCACACGTTTTCTCCGCTCTTTCCACATCAGAGACCTGCAAACAGCTTGCCTTTCGCAGGACATAGAGTCCTGGGACTGCAGCCAGGAGTTTTCAAGCAAGTAAGATGGATAGATGAGATGAGGCCAGGCTGTCATCCATAAGCAGCACCCCATCTCCTCCTTTGCACATACAATGCTCAGTGCAGAGACACGCCCCTGGGGTTTCAGGTTTGTGACGTATCCCACAGCATGGCAGCAACTTTGTCTGACACCTCACAAAGCTAGAGAAATAGAAACCAAAAGGGTCTCAACCAATCATGCCGGAACCCGGGGGGCCATGTTGCCCCCCAAACTGCAAGCCTTGGGCAGGTGCGAAGTGGCACCGGTAGGGCCTGCACTCCACAGCGGAGGTGCTGCTCTGCTCCTGCCCAAGGCTTGCAGTTTGGGGGGGGCAACATTCTCCCCTATCCCCCAAATTACACCCTTTCTAAAAAGTGGGGGGCATGACCCCCAGCCTCCCCGGCTGGCACTGGTGGGCCCCCCACCCCCACCACTTCTACAAAGGTTCCAGAATCCTTGGTTTTAGGAGGCTTATTCCTTCACCCTCTCACTTCCCTGGTCCTTCTCGCATGAATGGAGAGCAGCAATCCCTGAAGTCCAAAGGTGCAAACAATCCAATGTTTATTGGGGTGAATTTCCAGCAAGCATGAGTCCAGTTTCCTTCCTTAGTGTCCCCGTTCCCAGCTCTGACCCCACAGAGCCTTACCTGTGTCCCTGTTCCCATTTCCCGCTTTAGCCAAACATGATTCCCATTCCCCCCCCCCCCACTTCCTGATTGACTGCGGACTATATAGTAAAACTTGAGTTCTGCTTTGCTATACCTTAACCAATCATTTCCCTGAAATTTAACTAACCAATTGTAACATGATTATTTAACCAATTAGATCCCACACCTTAATTAGTTTACACCCAGCAAAATTAATTACACAGCAGACAGAAACAATCCCAGAAATAGACAGAGATTATACAGACAAACAATAGCAAAGTGGGAACTATAATGACAAAACAATACAGAAGTGACGATTTCCCATCCCAGCTATTGATAGGTGAGTTCTTGCCAGACAGGAGGCTACCAAACTAAGTTTCCTTTTACATCTTCTAGGCACTTCCCTTTCTCTGGAGGCGATAGGCACTATCAGGACAGGATTGTATCCTAAGAGCCCAATGGCACCTGATTTCAATGGGACTAGTTTGGGATGTGAGGAGGGGACCGGTCGCTTCCCAGCTTATGGCTGCCTCTGCTGCTTAGCCAGAGGCCTGAGCCTAAGCACAGGGCCTCCGACTGTCACAGTGAGAGAAGGCCCTTGCACCGGCCGACAGTGATTTTGATTCTTTCTTTTATACCTCTAGAACTAGCCAAGTGATAAGAAGACACCTAAATGCTTACAGTACAGGCCTTTACAGACAGGCCTGAATATCTAGATCCTAATACTTGGTCTCAACTCAAGCCTTTGCTCGGCATCGGTTACTAGCGGCTGTCAAACAGTCCGTAGCTAATAGTGGGGGGGGGGATTACTAGAGGTACGTTCAGATTTTGACAAACAGCCAATATTGAGGACGCTGAAGCCAGAGAAGGGAATTTGCACTGACCACTGGATCAGCTTTCTCCTGCCCCACAAAGACTCTCCAGCAATGCAGCCTGTAATGGGGGTCTGGCCCTTTAAGGCTAGAGGACGGAGTTACTCATTCCATGTGTCCAGGGAAAAGCGGAAGGAGGCCTGGAAGCAGCCCCTGGGAGAGAGGCCGCTGGTCCTGGGGAAAAGTCTGTGTCTGGGAGATCAAGGTACAGAAAAACCCAGAGCACAGTTCCTGCAAAGGCCTGGGACCACGAACCCTGTAGAGTGGGTGGGGCAAAGCTCCCCCTCTCCCAGCTGCCCCAGACAGGTGTTTGGGGTAATTGGACACAACTGGGAAGGGTCAAGGAGTGGTCAGGTGATTGGGGCGGGTGACTCAAAAGGAAGCTCCAAGTGGGGGGGCCTCTCACATTCTGGGAATACCCGACATTCCAGTAGTTCTGGGAACGGTGTGTGCCCACCCCCGCCTGGGTGACCCTGCCCCCGCTGGCATGACCTCGCACTCACCATCACACCGCATGGGGGCACCATTTTGAAGAGCTCGCTGCCCCACCCCAGCCGGTGTGACCTCGCCCGCACTGTGCAGGTAAGGTCATGGCAGCAGGGGTGGGGCGGTGTGATCTTCACAATGGCATCCCCTGTCTGGTCCCAGACAAAACCACCTCTGGCTTTGTCTCTGTACCGCACAGGGGACAAACCTCAGAAAAGCAGAACTGGCCAGTTTATAACCAGAGCAATGGCCTGCTTAGCTCCAAGCGCAGTCAGAGAGAGCTGCCGAGCCAGCTGCTGGGGGAGAGAAGTCACCCAGCACAGAGCCTCGGCAAGGAGGACTGGGCAACCCCTATACTTGAGGAGCGAGTTATGGGCCGGGGAGGCAAGAACTTAAAGCCACAGTCCCAGGGAGGGCTGAGATCCTCGACGTGAGGGGTGAGCAAAGGCTGGGGAGGCCAGGACTGAATGCAGAACACACAGCCCCAGCAAGGAGAGCTGTGAAACACCTGAGCCGGAGGGGAGAGTCTAGAAGCTGGGGGGGCCTGGACTGGGAACACACGTGCCCCACGTTGGGGTGGGAGCAGGGGCTGTGCAATCTCTGAAATGAAAAGGGGAGCTCAGTGGTATTGTTTTAAAGACTCTGGGTGTACGTGAATTATTTTGGGACACAGAGGGAAATTGAGGCAGGGTGCCTGGGGGGCCACCCCTGGCCATGTGGGGAGCACCCTGGGATTGCACTTGGCTACACACCCCTTAGTGGAGAAATACAAAGTCAGCAGCTCTCCACCCACAGGACAAAGAGTCGAGGATCTGTTGTATCATTAACAGTGTATGTTAGGCTCTGCAGTTGAGACACTGGCCCTCTGCAACAAGCACCCTGTCACTCTCCGGTTATTGTCCGAGAATCTCTTATTCTTTCATAGTTTCACACGTGGTTGTTTGTACACAGTCTGGCCCAGTGTTAGCAGTGTGCTCTGGCTGCTCTGCACCCTTCTAGTGATGCCACAAACAGCCAAAACATGAGCTCAACCTGCCCGGTAACCTAGGTTCACAGCTGCTGGGCATTGGCAGAACCGTGCCGGGAACATACTGGTGAATATGACCCAATATAGATATCTACTCTTTTCTGTGTGGATGGCGGAGGGATGGGGGGGCATGGATGCAGGATGTTTGGATACCAGGTTATAGAATCATAGAATCATAGACTATCAGGGTTGGAAGGGACCACAGGAGGTCATCTAGTCCAACCCCCTGCTCAGAGCAGGACCAATCCCCAATTAAATCATCCCAGCCAGGGCTTTGTCAAGCCTGACCTTAAAAACCTCTAAGGAAGGAGGTTCCACCGCCTCCCTAGGTAACGCATTCCAGTGTTTCACCACCCTCTTAGTGAAAAAGTTTTTCCTAATATCCAATCTAAACCTCTCCCACTGCAACTTGAGACCATTACTCCTTGTCCTGTCCTCTTCTACCACTGAGAATAGTCGAGAACCATCCTCTCTGGAACCACCTCTCAGGTAGTTGAAAGCAGCTATCAAATCCCCCCTCATTCTTCTCTTCCACAGACTAAACAATCCCAGTTCCCTCAGACTCTCCTCATAAGTCATGTGTTCCAGACCCCTAATCATTTTTGTTGCCCTCCGCTGGACTCTCTCCAATTTATCCACATCCTTCTTGTAGTGTGGGGCCCAAAACTGGACACAGTACTCCAGATGAGGCCTCACCAATGTCGAATAGAGGGGATGATCACATCCCTCGGTCTGCTGGCTATGCCCCTACTTATACATCCCAAAATGCCATTGGCCTTCTTGGCAACAAGGGCACACTGCTGGCTCATATCCAGCTTCTCGTCCACTGTCACCCCTAGGTCCTTTTCCGCAGAACTGCTGCCGAGCCATTCGGTCCCTAGTCTGTAGCTGTGCATTGGGTTCTTCTGTCCTAAGTGCAGGACCCTGCACTTACCCTTATTGAACCTCATCAGATTTCTTTTGGCCCAATCCTCCAATTTGTCTAGGTCCCTCTGTATCCTATCCCTGCCCTCCAGGGTATCTACCACTCCTCCCAGTTTAGTATCATCTGCAAATTTGCTGAGAGTGCAATCCACACCATCCTCCAGATCATTTATGAAGATATTGAACAAAAGCGGCCCCAGGACCGACCCTTGGGGTACTCCACTTGATACCGGCTGCCAACTAGACATGGAGCCATTGATCACTACCCGTTGAGCCCGACAATCTAGCCAGCTTTCTACCCACCTTATAGTGCATTCATCCAGCCCATACTTCCTTAACTTGCTGACAAGAATACTGTGGGAGACTGTGTCAAAAGCTTTGCTCAAGTCAAGATACAATACATCCACTGCTTTTCCTTCATCCACAGAACCAGTAATCTCATCATAGAAGGCGATTAGATTAATCAGGCATGACCTTCCCTTGGTGAATCCATGCTGACTGTTCCTGATCACTTTCCTCTCCTCTAAGTGCTTCAGGATTGAGTCCTTGAGGACCTGCTCCATGATTTTTCCGGGGACTGAGGTGAGGCTGACTGGCCTGTAGTTCCCAGGATCCTCCTTCTTCCCTTTTTTAAAGATGGGCACTACATTAGCCTTTTTCCAGTCATCTGGGACTTCCCCCGTTCGCCACGAGTTTTCAAAGATAATGGCCAATGGCTCTGCAATCACAGCCGCCAATTCCTTTAGCACTCTCGGATGCAACTCGTCCGGCCCCATGGACTTGTGCATGTCCAGCTTTTCTAAATAGTCCCTAACCACCTCTATCTCCACAGAGGGCTGGCCACCTACTCCCCATGCTGTGCTGCCCAGCGCAGCAGTCTGGGAGCTGACCTTGTTCGTGAAGACAGAGGTTATCGTCAGTCTCTCACAATGCCGTCTTTCCTCTCTAGCTCACTAGGAAACTTTTTTCCCTCCCTTCCTCTCCGGTGTGGGGCAGCTACAGTGACCCTGCTGCCGTGCCCTGCGAGTGTCAGTCCCTGTAAAGACAGCATGTGACGGAGCAGGAGACAGCATCAGCCCAGGAGCAAGGTGGGCGGAGGGCATGTTCAGCCCCCATCCCTGGCTGAGAGTGGGGCGGAGCCGCTTCTCGTTCGGCTGAAGCCGGACGCTCCATGTCGCTGCTCTGTGCAGCGCGGCAGCTGCCGAGAGAGCCCGGCGGGAGAGGCTGCTGCGGCGGCCCACTCCCTGCCCAGGCGTGGCTGCCAGGGATGGGCTGAGCATGCCCGGGGGGAGCCCAGCTCGCTCAGCCCCTGTCCCAGGCAGCCAGACCCGGTTGGGGGGGCTGCCGTCGCAGCCTCTCCCGCCGGGCTCTCTCAGGCAGCTGCCGCGCTGCACAGAGCAGCGACATGGAGCGTCCTGCGTGAGCAGGGTGACCAGATGTCCCGATTTTACAGGGACAGTGCCAATATTTGGGGCTCTCTCTTATATAGGCTCCTATCACCCCCCACCCCCATCCTGATTTTTCTCACTTGCTGTCTGGTCACCCTGGGCATGAGAAGTGGCTGGTCCCACCCCTTCTGCTCCCTGCCCTGGCTGGCTGCTAGGGACAGGGGCAGAGCATGCTGGGGCCAGGCACGGCCGGAGAAGGAGAGAGCCCCTCTCCCTCTCCCTCTCCCTCTCCCTCGACAGGCTGAGCAGTAAGCTGGAGGGGCACTTGAGCCCACATGCCCCCCGTACGGGTCACTTCTGGGTGGTCATGGCTACTGGTCAGTCAGATACCAGGGCCTAGGGTCAGGACTAGGCTGCCCCCAGTGAAGTAAGGCAGGATAAGTCTGGGAACGAGCAGGAACCGCTCCCACACTGCTGCTGGGCTGAAGAGCCAGTCTGCTGCCTCTTCCAGCCAACCAGGTGGGGTAGCCCATCAGGCAGCCTACTACAGCCCAGCTGTGCTCCTTAGGTTGCCAGGAGACTAGCTTTCCTGCAGGCCCTGATTTCTGCCAGTGTGAACACCTCTGCAGCGGGGGTAGCACGGCCCTGTGAGGACATGGGGGAGCTGTGACTTGCTGGGTGTGTGACAGCAGTCGCAAAGCCTAAACTCTTGAATGCAGACAGGACCGGCTCTAGGCACCAGCAAACCAAGCACATGATTGGGGCAGCACATGTCCAGGGGCAGCCTTCCAGGAGGTTTGGTTTGGTTTGGTTTTTTGCTTGGGGCTGCAAAAATCCTGGAGCCGGCTCTGAATGCAGATAAAGCAAAAGAGAAGAGGAGTGAGCGGCTGGGGAATCTATTTGTTTGTTTTCATATTTAAACAATAATCCTCTCTCCCCACTGCAACCAAAGTCACAGGCTGCACTCTAGACAAGAATTCTGTTAAGCTGCACTTTGTTGGAGACGGTTATCGCTTGTTCCTAAAAAACACGCTGATTATGTTGCTAGCACAGCACAGTGTTCACATGCAGCTCTGTGAAAGGGGGAGCAGGGGACACCTTCCCCCAGGAAGGGGCTTGAAAATACCTGTTAGCTGGAGCAAACGAGTCATTCCAAAAGGCCAAAAAGGTGGGGGGGGGGGGGGGCTATAGCAGGGTGGCTACCCCACTCCTAAAATAGCCCTGGAGAGGGCTGTGGCTGGGGAGGGCTGATTGGGGAAGCAGCCGCAGCTGGGCCACGTCTCAATCAGGCCCCAGCTGGCCTGTATAAAAAGGCTGGGAGAGAGTAGGGCCTGCCTGCCTGCCAGACAGACAGGGTACTGAGGGTGGTGCCGTGCTGGGGAAGGAGCAGGTTGAGCGGGGGCGCTCTAGGCTGGCAACTCCCCAGGCTGTAGGGTCTGGTCCAAGGCCCATAGAGGTACTAGGAGGCAGAGGAAGGCAACAGGTCCGAACCCCCTTGCTTATGATGAGTGGCCTTTACACGGCAGTCTGCCCCAGGGCGCGGGGGCTTGGTGATGACTGGCAGTAGCCCAGACTGAGGCAAGGTGGGGATAGTGGGTTGGGGGTTCCCCAGGAAGGGGAGACCCAGAGGCAGAGTGTGGGAGTACTGCCAGGGGGCAGCACCCCAGAGAAAGGGGCACCGGGGTCGGTGAGGGACACGGGGGCCAGAGCTGTGGCGGATCACTGGTCTGCAGAGAGTGGTCCATGCTGGAAAAGAGCTAATTCCCAATGACCAGCAGGAGGCGCTGCAGGGGTGAGGCGCCGCACGCTTGCAGGGGCTCTTTACAAGCATTTTATAAGCCCTAGTGACAAGTCAGATGTGGGAGAGAGGATTTAGTAAGAGAGGAGATGGTTCTATCTGAGCCAGGGAAATAATTCCCGCACACGCACCCTTCAATAGGGTGCCCCCACAAGAGACGCTTCAAGCCTAAAGGAACAGAGAGAAGATAGAAAAAGGGAACGGTGGGTGGGTGAGAAAGGTGCTCCTTGCCTGATGCAGTGGTAAGTGAGCAAGTGTTGATTATTGTCAGATTCAGGTTAGAATTATGGCTCTTTCCTCCAGCAGGCAGTTCTTGGCCTATCTGAGATCTGGCTAGAAAAGTGGATCAGAGACAAAGTCCAGATGTCAGATGAAGTTTCCTCTTCTCTCCAGCAGAGACAGTGTCTCTAGAACAGACTATGATACTTTGTTAAATTCTAAGGAACACCCTGGCTTGAGGTTCTTCAGACTTAGATTGGGTGGAGATTAAGAAAAGAGAATTGACAACAAAGCACAGGTGACAAAAATCCCACCTCCCTCCATCTGGATTTTATATATGTACAGTTATAGAAATTATCCAGTCTGTCCATAGGGAGTGTGAATGGTCTTGGAACATGCCAGAAGTTAATTTCTTAAAATAAAATCATAGAATCATAGAATATCGGGGTTGGAAGGAACCCCAGAAGGTCATCTAGTCCAACCCCCTGCTCGAAGCAGGACCAATTCCCAGTTAAATCATCCCAGCCAGGGCTTTGTCAAGCCTGACCTTAAAAACCTCTAAGGAAGGAGATTCTACCACCTCCCTAGGTAACGCATTCCAGTGTTTCACCACCCTCTTAGTGAAAAAGTTTTTCCTAATATCCAATCTAAACCTCCCCCACTGCAACTTGAGACCATTACTCCTCATTCTGTCATCTGCTACCATTGAGAACAGTCTAGAGCCATCCTCTCTGGAACCCCCTTTCAGGTAGCTGAAAGCAGCTATCAAATCCCCCCTCATTCTTCTCTTCTGCAGGCTAAACAATCCCAGCTCCCTCAGCCTCTCCTCATAACTCATGTGTCCCAGACCCCTAATCATTTTTGTTGCCCTTCGCTGGACTCTCTCCAATTTATCCACATCCTTCTTGAAGTGTGGGGCCCAAAACTGGACACAGTACTCCAGATGAGGCCTCACCAATGTCGAATACAGGGGAACGATCACGTCCCTCGATCTGCTCGCCAAGCCCCTACTTATACATCCCAAAATGCCATTGGCCTTCTTGGCAACAAGGGCACACTGCTGGCTCATATCCAGCTTCTCGTCCACTGTCACCCCTAGGTCCTTTTCCACAGAACTGCTGCCTAGCCATTCGGTCCCTAGTCTGTAGCTGTGCATTGGGTTCTTCCATCCTAAGTGCAGGACCCTGCACTTATCCTTATTGAACCTCATCAGATTTCTTTTGGCCCAATCCTCCAATTTGTCTAGGTCCTTCTGTATCCTATCCCTCCCCTCAAGCGTATCTACCACTCCTCCCAGTTTAGTATCATCTGCAAATTTGCTGAGAGTGCAATCCACACCATCCTCCAGATCATTTATGAAGATATTGAACAAAACCGGCCCCAGGACCGACCCTTGGGGCACTCCACTTGATACTGGCTGCCAACTAGACATGGAGCCATTGATCACTACCCGTTGAGCCCGACAATCTAGCCAGCTTTCTACCCACCTTATAGTGCAAAGTTCAGACAAGTTGTGACCAGGTGCCTAGAATGGATCACCACTGACAATGCCACCTCCAGGCAGACTGCAAGAAATAGGGCAGACGCCCCCCCAAAACTGGTGGTTTATTACAATTAGATTCTCCAGACCGGTAACAAAAGAGCTTCTGCAGTACCACACTGGTTAACAGGAAGCCAAACGCAGTCCCCCTTAGGCATTCCAGCCCTTGATTCCCATCCAGACAAATTGGTCTTCTACAGTGAGAGTTTACTGAAAACCTAGTTCATCATACATAAGGTTCTACTAATCCCAAAGGATCAGACACTTATCCCGAGATTAATATATCTTTCAGTTCTTACCCAAATACCACACTGCCAGCCAATTGTTAGTAAACTAACTAAGAATTTATTAATAAAAGAAAACAATGGAGTTCCAAATAGTTAAAAGTCATATACGTACAAATGCAAAAGTGGATGGGAACCTGGGAGGCAGTGACCATGAGATGGTCGAGTTCAGGATCCTGACACAAGGAAGAAAGGAAAGCAGCAGAATACGGACCCTGGACTTCAGAAAAGCAGACTTCGACTCCCTCAGGGAACTGATGGGCAAGATCCCCTGGGAGAATAACATGAGGGGGAAAGGAGTCCAGGAGAGCTGGCTGTATTTTAAAGAATCCTTCTTGAGGTTACAGGGACAAACCATCCCGATGTGTAGAAAGAATAGTAAATATGGCAGGCGACCAGCTTGGCTTCACAGTGAAATCCTTGCTGATCTTAAACACAAAAAAGAGGCTTACAAGAAGTGGAAGATTGGACAAATGACCAGAGATGAGTATATAAATATTTTTCAGGCATGTAAGAATGAAATCAGGAAAGCTAAATCACACCTGGAGTTGCAGCTAGCGAGGGATGTTAAGAGTAACAAGAAAGGTTTCTTCAGGTATGTTGGCAATAAGAAGAAAGCCAAGGAAAGTGTGGGCCCCTTACTGAATGAGGGAGGCAACCTAGTGACAGAGGATGTGGAAAAAACTAATGTACTCAAATGCTTTTTTTTGCCTCTGTCTTCACGATCAAGGTCAGCTCTCAGACTACTGTACTGGGCAGCACAGCATGGGGAGGAGGTGGCCAGCCCTCTGTGGAGAAAGAAGTGGTTCGGGACTATTTAGAAAAGCTGGACAAGCACTAGTCCATGGGGCCGGATGCGCTGCATCTGAGAGTGCTAAAGGAATTGGCGGATGTGATTGCAGAGCCAATGGCCATTATCTTTGAAAACTCGTGGCGATCGGGGGAAGTCCCGGAAGACTGGAAAAAGGCTAATGTAGTGCCAATCTTTAAAAAAGGGAAGAAGGAGGATCCTGGGAACAACAGGCCAGTCAGCCTCACCTCAGTCCCCGGAAAAATCATGGAGCAGGTCCTCAAGGAATCAATTCTGAAGCACTTAGACGAGAGGAAAGTGATCAGGAACAGTCAGCATGGATTCACCAAGGGAAAGTCATGCCGGACTAATCTAATCTTCTATGATGAGATAACTGGCTCTGTGGATGAAGGGAAAGCAGTGGATGTATTGTTTCTTGACTTGAGCAAAGCTTTTGACACGGTCTCCCACAGTATTCTTGTCAGCAAGTTAAAGAAGTATGGGCTGGATGAATGGACGATAAGGTGGATAGAAAGTTGGCTAGATTGTCGGGCTCAACGGGGAGTGATCAATGGCTCCATGTCTAGTTGGCAGCCGGTATCTAGCGGAGTGCCCCACGGGTTGGTCCTGGGGCCGATTTTGTTCAATATCTTCATTAACGATCTGGAGGATGGTGTGGATTGCACCCTCAGCAAGTTTGCGGATGACACTAAACTGGGAGGAGTGGTAGATACGCTGGAGGGTAGGGATAGGATACAGAGGGACCTAGACAAATTGGAGGATTGGGCCAAAAGAAATCTGATGAGGTTCAACAAGGACAAGTGCAGAGTCCTGCAGTTAGGACGGAAGAATCCAATGCACGGCTACAGACTAGGGACCGAATGGCTCGGCAGCAGTTCTGCAGAGAAGGACCTATGGGTGACAGTGGACGAGAAGCTGGATATGAGTCAACAATGTGCCCTTGTTGCCAAGAAGGCCAATGGCATTTTGGGGTGTATAAGTAGGGGCATTGCCAGCAGATCGAGGGACGTGATTGTTCCCCTCTATTCGACACTGGTGAGGCCTCATCTGGAGTACTGTGTCCAGTTTTGGGCCCCACACTACAAGAAGGATGTGGAGAAATTGGAGAGAGTCCAGCGAAGGGGAACAAAAATGATTGGGGTCTGGAACAAATGACTTATGAGGAGAGGCTGAGGGAACTGGGATTGTTTAGTCTGCAGAAGAGAAGAATGAGGGGCGATTTGATAGCTGCTTTTAACTACCTGAAAGGTGGATCCAAAGAGGATGGATCTAGACTATTCTCAGTGATAGCAGATGACAGGACAAGGAGTAATGGTCTCAAGTTGCAGTGGAGGAGATTTAGGTTGGATATTAGGAAAAACTTTTTCACTAGGAGGTTAGTGAAACACTGGAATGCGTTACCTAGGGAGGTGGTGGAATCCCCTTCCTTAGAAGTTTTTAATGTCAGGCTTGACAAAGCCCTGGCTGGGATTATTTACTTGGGATTGGTCCTGCTCTGGGAAGGGGGTTTGACTAGATGGCCTCCAGAGGTCCCTTCCAACTGTGTTATTCTATGATTCTATGATTCTATGAAATGGTTGCAAAGTCCTTATATCAGGTTTGTAGCAGTGATGGAATAAACTGCTGGTTGGAAAATGTCTTTCTGGGAACTTCCAAAAGATTGGAAGGTCCTCAGTCCATTGTTCAAAGTACTCCTTTTAGATGTAAATCCACAGTCCAGAGAAGTGGAGCAGGGAAGAGGCAAAGTGGAGATGTCTCAGGTTCTTTTATATCCTTTGCCATGTGCATGGAAATGTACTGTCCCAAACAAAGCCCATGGCCCCTGTGCGTGGAAAGTTACTGACAAAGATGGAGTCTGAGGTCACATGTCCACATCACATTGTCCTTATATGTTTTGCTGAATCACAGAGGTAGCCATTGGCTCCTTGCTGCCTGAGGTATCTTCAATAAAGGCTATCTGAAGAGTTGATTCTTCTGCATGGCTTATCAACACTTAAATGGTTCATCAACACGGGGCTGGCAAGAGTGGCTGTAAAACTACCTTATGGGTGTCACCCCAAGAACAAACATATTTGAGGTACAAATACATAGCCAATATCCATAACTTCAGATACAATGATGATACATGGATTTGACCAGGATAATCACAGTTGACAGATTGTAACTTTTCCATTGACACCTTACATGATATACTTTGTATAAGATTTGTTGCAATTGTATAACAGTGTTGATAATATTGGTTATGGATAATCACTGAGCCCCCTGATCTACCAGCCTGGGCTCCCTCTCACACTGTGCTGCTGTGACAAGCTGCAAAGCCCTCCAGCCTGCACTTTCACCAGCATTCGCACAGGTAGGGACACACCCAGCTGCAGTTACACACAGGCTCTCTAACCACCAGCTTCCCAGCCTACGACCCCAGAGCAGTACCGGCCTGCCCTGGTCAAATCTGGCCACCACACAGGTTTAGTACCCAGTCCGCCTCTCCCTCAATGTGAAGAGAACAATGCACACTTGTGGTAACTAAGCAGAGATTCTCCCCAAGCACTCCAGTCAAAGCTCACTGGTTTAGATTAAAACAAAAATAAGTTTATTAACTACAAAAGATAGATTTTAAGTGATAATAAGGGATAGCAAACAGATCAAAGCAGATTACCAAGCAAATAAACAAAAAACGCAAACTAAGTTTAATATACTAAATAGATTGGATATGAATTTGCAGATTCTCACTCTAGAGATGATACAAGCAGGCAGCAGATTCTTAAGGGGCAAACTGCACTTGCTTTACAGCTTGGAGTCCCAGGTGTTTCATACACAGGCTAGAAATTCCTTTAGCCTGGGTTCAGAACATCCCCCGGTTCAGTCTTTGTTCCTCGGGTCTTTCCAGGAGTCTCTTGTGTGGGGAGTGAAGAAGAATCGATAATATCACTCCCTGCCTTATATAGCTTTAGTATACGGCAGGAACCCTTTGTTTCAAAGCTTGGTTCCCAGACTGGTCTTTGGAAAAATACTGACATCCCAAGATGGAGTCCAGCATCACGTGGCCTGGTCACATGTCCTTGTAGGGTCATAGCAGCCATTACTTACAGGGTGTCTGGAGTGTTCTCAGGAAGGCTCACCAGGTAGGAGATCAGCTTCTCCTAAATCCTATTCTCTTTCCTAATGGCCATTACCCTGAAGAGGCCCTTCCCCACCAGCTATCTAGACTGAAAGCATCTTATCTAGTGGGTGTTACCTAGGTGTACCTACATTTGAAATACAGATACACAGTCAATATTCATAACTTCAGATACAAAAATGATACATGCATACAAATAGGATAGTCATATTCAGCAAATCATAACTTTTCTAATGATACCTCACATGACTTATCTTGTACAAAATGCATCATAATTATGCTATAATCCTATCATAATAATATCACAGTGAAGAATATAGGGTGCAGTGTCAGAGTCATGACACCACTTTCCTGGCCCTATCCCTGTATCTCACGTGCCCACTCAACAGGCCCAGCCACTGTACTTGTCTCATACACACAAAAAGAGAACAAAGGAGGGAATGTGGCCCATGAAGAAGAGAATAAGCTTCAAATGCAAGATTGCTGTGGGTCTTTATAGCCTCAGATACTCTCACATCACTGAGTACTAAGCACACCTCTCCACCACATACAGCAGACATAAGAGTCAGGCTCTGACAAGGCAATGCCCTGAGCTCAACATTCCTCCCAGAGGGTCACTTGAGGGACAGGTGAAGCTGGGTACCAGAGAGCCCCTAATACTTCAGGTCACCCCACACACACAGGCAGGGAGTAACCATGAACAGAGCTGTGCTTGCCAGATTGTCTCCTGGGTTCTCTTTTTCTGAGAACTGATCTGAGAAAACAACCAAGCAAATTCTAAAGTCCACAGATGTGGACTCATATAGAAAGTGCAATGGAAAACAGTTTAACTGTGTAAGATAGAATCCGAAACTGGATTATAAACAGATGAAACCATATAAAAGTTCCACTTTTCTGTGAAAGCCCCACAGCTCCGGTGGACGGCGTGCAGCCTGCAGGGATGACCAGACTCTGAAGGAAGAATACACGTTGGATCTCTGAGCGGAATTAGCAGCCCCAAGGTACCGTGTTGTGTGTGAGTTTGAAACTTGGGTACAACATTTGAAAGAGGGGCTTGTAACAGTTGTGAAAGCATTGAAAATTCTCATCAGTGGTTTGTCAACAGCAGTGGGTGTTTTTACAGCCCCAACGTTCTGGGCACCTCACACTATGGCCAAGATTGTCAAAAGTGGGTTTGGGGGCCCAGCTTGACACAGCTCAAAGGCGCCTGACTCTCAGAATGTGCTGAGCACCCACCCCTGGAAATCAGGCCCCTTGAAGGGTCTCCAGTTGGGCACCTGAAAACTGAGGCACCCACAGTCACTAGCCACTTTTGAAAATCTTGGGCTAGAAATAGAACGACATGGTCCCACCTCAGATAGATCCAGGCTGAGCTGAGAATGACGTGAGGAATACGGGTACCCACCAGTAGGGAGGAATGGGGAACAGAAGGAGGAAGGTTACAGCCATAGAGCCCAGTTGGTGACGCAGTAACAGACACCTGCACGTCTTGGGAACTTAATCTGAACTTTTTATTTTTTATCTTTGATCGTGATTGAGGCCTCACTGTGTTAGGTGCTACACAGCCACATTGGACGTCCCTGTGTGCACACACACAAACACACACACAGACACAGCTTAGTCTTGTTTTTTTTTACTTAAATCATAATCAGTAATGTTGTTCACTGACTTCTTGTGGGAATCATGGAAGGAAACGTGAGAAGAGGGTGAGGACTCGGTGAACTGGATGGACAGGGCATTCCCAGAGTGGAAGGCACCACCAAGCACAAAGCTGGTTTGGCAGAAGCAGATGAATGGGCACTGAGACTGACATTACCGGTGCTGCAGAGGGGATGGCAGGTGCACTGGAATGCGTTACCTAGGGAGGTGGTGGAATCTCCTTCCCTAGAAGTTTTTAAGGTCAGGCTTGACAAAGCCCTGGCTGGGATGATTTAGTCGGGGATTGGTCCTGCTTTGAGCAGAGGGTTGGACTAGATGACCTCCTGCGGTCCCTTCCAACTCTGATATTCTATGATTCTATGATCCTGTGACGTGATAAGGGACTAAGGGGTGCAGACTGGGTATGAGGTGAGGACAAGAAGTTTGAACCACGTGCAGTGAAGTAGGGAAGAGCCAGTGGGGAGATCGAAAGAGGGAGTCGTCTGGTCAGAATGACAGGCTGGGAAGATTATTTTCGCAGCAGCGTCTTGCACTGGGGAGCTGTGATGTGGGTATCCGGGAGGCCAGAGAGGGGGAGGTTGCAGTAATTCACATTGAAGATGATCCAGGAGGACAAGAGGTTTAGCCGTGCCACTGCTGGGATGAGTCTGGCCACGGGCTGCAGCTGAGAGGGTGGCAAAGAGAGGGTTAATCTGTATTGATGTTATATAGGGAACAGTGACAAGACACAGTGCGCGCCGGGATGTGAAGCATCTGATATCGCGGTGTGACATTCTGGGGATCCCCCAGAGCAGTCAGGGGGTCTGTCACCATCTGCCTGTGACCGTGGGTCCCTTAATCCTGTGTGGCTCTGGCTCGGAGCCCTGGCACCAGCATCCAGCCCACAGGCAGAAAGGTCTCACCCTGGCTTCCAGCAGCCTCGTTATCCCTGCAGGGTGACCCCACCAGCCCTTCCAGTCCCAAGCATCCCCAAATCCGCCTACCCCGAGTTCTTCACTACCAGACCTGGGGACTTTTCCACTCTGGTTCCTCACCCCAAAGGCCTGAAGCCAGCCCCCCAGTTCTCAGTTCACTTTGGGACACACTCCACACCGTTTGCACACTAGAGACCCATCATTTGTCTCTCCTGGGTTGTACAATGCGAGGTGCTGGGGGTTAGTCTTGTCTGGCTGGGGAGGCAGCTCCTCCCTGCCTGGCTGGCCACCACCCTGCTGGGAGTGGGAGGTGAAGCTTTAGGAACCAGCTCCAGACTCTACATACACGATACATAAATCCCTAAGCACAGCCTGGATCCATCTCGCACAGTGATCAGTAAATAGAGAACATCACAGGCTTTCAGAAAAGAGCTCACTCAACATTATTATACACAATAGCATTGTACAGTTAATTAGTTAATTCCATTGCTTATTCTTTGGGGTTCAGACCCCCTGTTCTGCCCTTGGGGTGTCTGGACCCTGAGTGGGGGCAGCATATGAACCTAGATTTCAGTGGGGCAGTAGCTGCATGGTAGTTAAGGTTGAGACTCGTACTGGTTAATAGCAGATTTTTCTAAGTGCTCTAAAATCCCCCTGCACACTCAATTGCCTGGAAAATTGCTGCGATACCAATTTTTTTTTACAGTTCTTAGAACTCTTTTGTGCACAGAACTGGGGCTCAGACTATTGCTCTAATGCACCCCAAACTAATATCCTGCAGTCAGGTTTCAACTCAGATAACACCTGGCGCCCACTTCCCCTCTGGGGAGGCAGGATTCTGAAAGCCAGCTCTCCAAGGTGGCTCAAGCCTGGCTGATGAGCGAGAGAGTGAGCTGTGGCAGGCGCAGCTGAGTGAAAAGCGCGCTGAGCCCATCCCTTGTAGAGCACTTCAGGGGAACGTGCTACAGACATCGAACTGTGGGCCCTACCCACCAATTATACGCTGCAGTCTGGCTCTCCGCACGCTTCAGGGCATGCCGGTTCTTGCTGTTCTGTCGGCTCCGGGTGATGGCTGCAGGGCAGCTGCTTTTCAAACTTTTGCCCCGGGGGCAGATCTTTTTCATTAAGAACGGATATTTCAGAATGCCCTAAAATCCATGAGCACGCTCAGATTGGTTTGAAAACCACAGCGGCTCATCAGGGCCAGGGGCAGACTCAGTGGTGTGAAGCCTTGGAAACAAGCAGAGAGAACCAGAGGTCCTGGTGATGTCAAGGAATTTTGACGTGATTGGAATAACAGAGACTTGGTGGGATAACTCACATGACTGGAGTACTGTCATGGATGGGTATAAACTGTTCAGGAAGGACAGGCAGGGCAGAAAAGGTGGGGGAGTAGCACTGTATGTAAGGAAGCAGTATGACTGCTCAGAGCTCCGGTACGAAACTGCAGAAAAACCTGAGTGTCTCTGGATTAAGTTTAGAAGTGTGTGCAACAAGGGTGATGTCGTGGTGGGAGTCTGCTATAGACCACCGGACCAGGGGGATGAGGTGGACGAGGCTTTCTTCCGGCAGCTTGCAGAAGCTACTAGATCGCATGCCCTGGTTCTCATCGGTGACTTTAATTTTCATAGAATCATAGAATCATAGAATATCAGGGTTGGAAGGGACCCCAGAAGGTCATCTAGTCCAACCCCCTGCTCAAAGCAGGACCAATTCCCAGTTAAATAATCCCAGCCAGGGCTTTGTCAAGCCTGACCTTAAAAACCTCTAAGGAAGGAGATTCTACCACCTCCCTAGGTAACGCGTTCCAGTGTTTCACCACCCTCTTAGTGAAAAAGTTTTTCCTAATATCCAATCTAAACCTCCCCCACTGCAACTTGAGACCATTACTCCTCGTTCTGTCATCTGCTACCATTGAGAACAGTCTAGAGCCATCCTCTTTGGAACCCCCTTTCAGGTAGTTGAAAGCAGCTATCAAATCCCCCCTCATTCTTCTCTTCTGCAGGCTAAACAATCCCAGCTCCCTCAGCCTCTCCTCATAAGTCATGTGTTCCAGTCCCCTAATCATTTTTGTTGCCCTTTGCTGGACTCTCTCCAATTTATCCACATCCTTCTTGAAGTGTGGGGCCCAAAACTGGACACAGTACTCCAGATGAGGCCTCACCAATGTCGAATAGAGGGGAACGATCACGTCCCTCGATCTGCTCGCTATGCCCCTACTTATACATCCCAAAATGCCATTGGCCTTCTTGGCAACAAGGGCACACTGCTGACTCATATCCAGCTTCTCGTCCACTGTCACCCCTAGGTCCTTTTCCGCAGAAAAGATACCTTTTCCTGATATCTGCTGAGAGAGCAATACAGCGGAGCATAGACAATCCAGGAAGTTTTTGGAAAGCGTAGGGGACAATTTCCTGGTGCAAGTGCTAGAGGAGCCAACTAGGGGGGGAGCTTTTCTTGACCTGCTGCTCACAAACCGGGAAGAATTAGTAGGGGAAGCAAAAGTGGATGAGAATCTGGGAGGCAGTGACCATGAGTTGGTCGAGTTCAGGATCCTGACACAGGGAAGAAAGGTAAGCAGCAGGATTCGGACCCTGGACTTCAGGAAAGCAGACTTCGACTCCCTCAGGGAACGGATGGCCAGGATCCCCTGGGGGACTAACATGAAGGGGAAAGGAGTCCAGGAGAGCTGGCTGTATTTCAAGGTATCCCTGTTGAGGTTACAGGGACAAACCATCCCGATGTGTCGAAAGAATAGTAAATATGGTAGGCGATCAGCTTGGCTTAACGGTGAAATCCTAGTGGATCTTAAACATAAAAAAGAAGCTTACAAGAAGTGGAAGGTTGGACATATGACCAGGGAAGAGTATAAAAATATTGCTCAGGCATGTAGGAATGAAATCAGGAGGGCCAAATCGCACCTGGAGCTGCAGCTAGCAAGAGATGTCAAGAGTAACAAGAAGGGTTTCTTCAGGTATGTTGGCAACAAGAAGAAAGCCAAGGAAAGTGTGGGCCCCTTAATGAATGAGGGAGGCAACCTAGTGACAGAGGATGTGGAAAAAGCTAATGTACTCAATGCTTTTTTTGCCTCTGTCTTCACGAACAAGGTCAGCTTCCAGACTGCTGCGCTGGGCATCACAACATGGGGAAGAGATGGCCAGCCCTCTGTGGAGAAAGAGGTGGTTAGGGACTATTTAGAAAAGCTGGACGTGCACAAATCCATGGGGCCGGACGAGTTGCATCCGAGAGTGCTAAAGGAATTGGAGGCTGTGATTGCAGAGCCATTGGCCATTATCTTTGAAAACTCGTGGCGAACGGGGGAAGTCCCAGATGACTGGGAAAAGGCTAATGTAGTGCCAATCTTTAAAAAAGGGAAGAAGGAGGATCCTGGGAACTACAGGCCAGTCAGCCTCACCTCAGTCCCCGGAAAAATCATGGAGCAGGTCTTCAAAGAATCAATCCTGAAGCACTTACATGAGAGGAAAGTGATCAGGAACAGTCAGCATGGATTCACCAAGGGAAGGTCATGCCTGACTAATCTAATTGCCTTCTATGATGAGATTACTGGTTCTGTGGATGAAGGGAAAGCAGTGGATGTATTGTTTCTTGACTTGAGCAAAGCTTTTGACACGGTCTCCCACAGTATTCTTGTCAGCAAGTTAAAGAAGTATGGGCTGGATGAATGCACTGTAAGGTGGGTAGAAAGTTGGCTAGATTGTCGGGCTCAATGGGTAGTGATCAATGGCTCCATGTCTAGTTGGCAGCCGGTGTCAAGTGGAGTGCCCCAGGGGTCGGTCCTGGGGCCGCTTTTGTTCAAGATCTTCATAAATGATCTGGAGGATGGTGTGGATTGCACTCTCAGCAAATTTGCGGATGATACTAAACTGGGAGGAGTGGTAGATACGCTGGAGGGCAGGGATAGGATACAGAGGGACCTAGACAAATTGGAGGATTGGGCCAAAAGAAATCTGATGAGGTTCAACAAGGATAAGTGCAGGGTCCTGCACTTAGGACGGAAGAACCCAATGCACAGCTACAGACTAGGGACCGAATGGCTAGGCAGCAGTTCTGCGGAAAAGGACCTAGGGGTGACAGTGGACGAGAAGCTGGATATGAGTCAGCAGTGTGCCCTTGTTGCCAAGAAGGCCAATGGCATTTTGGGATGTATAAGTAGGGGCATAGCGAGCAGATCAAGGGACGTGATCATCCCCCTCTATTCGACATTGGTGAGGCCTCATCTGGAGTACTGTGTCCAGTTTTGGGCCCCACACTAGAAGAAGGATGTGGATAAATTGGAGAGAGTCCAGCGAAGGGGAACAAAAATGATTAGGGGACTGGAACACATGACTTATGAGGAGAGTCTGAGGGAAATGGGATTGTTTAGTCTTCAGAAGAGAAGAATGAGGGGGGATTTGATAGCTGCTTTCAACTACCTGAGAGGTGGTTCCAGAGAAGATGGTTCTAGACTATTCTCAGTGGTAGAAGAGGACAGGACAAGGAGTAATGGTCTCAAGTTGCAGTGGGGGAGGTTTAGGTTGGATATTAGGAAAAACTTTTTCACTCGGAGGGTGGTGAAACACTGGAATGCGTTACCTAGGGAGGTGGTGGAATCTCCTTCCTTAGAAGTTTTTAAGGTCAGGCTTGACAAAGCCCTGGCTGGGATGATTTAATTGGGGATGGGTCCTGCTTTGAGCAGGGGGTTGGACTAGATGACCTCCTGAGGTCCCTTCCAACCCTGATATTCTATGATTCTATTATTCTAATTTGGGGTGGTTTGAAAAAGGGCTTCCTCAGATATAGCCACATAGTAATTAGCTGAATTTAATATTCAAATTGCTGTAAAACCCATGTGGAGAGGGAAATTGTCCTCGGAATGGGTGTGCCACAACTGGAAATGCGGGAGTGTTAGTGATACAAAGTTGGGGTGGTTTGATCAAGGGACTCACAAGATACAGTTTTCTCCCTTCTCAAAATGAGCTGCTAATAAAAATGTCAGATGCTTGTATCTTTTTAGAGGTAATGCTACAGAAAAATAAGGCTCTTACCTTCCTAATGGTTTATATCACTGGATTGCCCCTGAGCTCAGCTACTGAATTGTACAAAGGACCAGGTTAGAAATATTTAAAATCAGAGGCAGCGCTAGGGGCGGCTTGCAGGACCTATAGCAACCCCCGTAGCCACCCCACAGCAGCTGCTGCTCTCCAGCCACCCAGCTCTGAAGGCGGAGTGGAGAGCGCGGTGGCTGCTGGCTGAGTGCTCAGTTCTAGCAGCAGCAAAGAAGTAAGCTGGGGCAGGGGGGTCAGGGAGCCCAACAACAGCCCATGTCCCAGCCCACCAGGCAGGCCACCCAGGGCAGGGAGAGGGGCCAGGGCTCCCCACGGTGGCCTGGATTGACCTGCTCTGGGCTGGGCTCCTGCACCCTGTGCCCTGCAGTCACAGCTCCCCAAGGCCTCTGTTGGCCCCAGAGCCAGGTCCCCCCAGAAGGCTCTTACTGGCTGTGAGCAGCAAATGCCCTACACTGCCCAGCTCCGGCTTCCGGCCTCCAACCTGGCCAGAGCGTGGGGCCTTGGGGGAAGGGAGAGGAGGAGGCAGGGCCGGCACTTACCTGAGGAGGAGCAGGGGACAGGGCCATGTAGAGGAGAGGGGTGGGGCCTTGAGGCGAGGGGGGGGCACAGCCCCTGCAATTTTCTGTCTAGCCCACCTCAGTCCCCTCACCATCGGGAAGAGGCTGGTGCTGCCCCTGTTTAAAATATTATTGCCCTATGAAGCTTTGGCCCCTCTGCTTTCAGAGAGTTGGCACTGCTGCAAGCTATCCATTCCTCAGAGAACCTCCTTGAGCAGCCCTATTAATAATCAGCTGGCTCGGGGAACAAGTGCTGCTTTTTGACTCAAAGGGCCATGAGTTCAAAACTGGTCCTTGTGAGAGTTTCCTGCTGTGCGCACCGGGCCTTTGTGTGCTGGGGCCAAGGGGTTTCCCTTTGGCAGTGTGAGCGGTGTGTCTTCTTTTGAGGAAGTTCGGCACCTTACATGTGCACCCTTGCCACCTCCCCAGGGACAGTCTGATGGGCAGTGCTGTGTAGGCAATACGAAGCCCAGTGGGAGGTGCAGGTATTGATAAATTGGGTAGTCAGTTGCTTAATCACACATACCAGATAATATCAGCAAGGTTTATTGCTAGAAGTCAATAATAGAACACATGCTTCCCAGAGGAGACCCATGGGCCCCTCCCCAGGTCACAGGGGGAGGGCAAGGGCCCAGCATAGCACCCAGGGGTGAGTGTGGATGGAATGAGATGAGTATCTGTGCTGCTAACCACTCCCACCCTGGGAGTTTGTTTAGACACAGCGGGAAGCAGGGTGATTAAGATAACAGAAGGCTTGTCATTAAATTAAATTAAGGATCCTTAGATGATCCTGAAAGCATTGCCAGGCACTCCAGTTAAAAGATAGGAAACAAAGGGGAGGAATAAACGGCCAGTTTTCACAATGGAGAAAGGTAAATGTTGGTGTCCCTTAGGGGGTCTGCACTGGGACAACTGCTTGTTCAACATATTCATAAAAGATCTGGAAAAAGAGGTAATCAGTGAGGTGGCAAAATGTGCAGACGATACAAAATTACTCAGGATAGTTAAGTCCAAAGCAGACTGCGAAGAGCTACAAAAGGATCTCTCAAAACGTGCAGGACTTGGCAACAAAATGGCAGATGAAATTCAATGTTAAATGCAAAGTAATGCACGTGGAAAAATATAATCCCAACTATCCATACAAAATGATGGTGCCTAAATTCAGTGGTAGCCATGCTAGTCTGTATCAGCAAAATAAAACGAGGAGTCTTTGTGGCACCTTAGAGACTAACAAATTTATTTGGGCATAAGCTTTCGTGGGCTAAAACCCACTTCATCAGATGTATGAAGTAAAAAAAACAGGAGCAGATATAAATACATGAAAGGATGGGGGTTGCTTTACCAAGTGTGAGGTCAGTCTAACAAGATAAATCAATTAACAGCAGGACAGCAAGGGAGGAAAAATAACTTCTGAAGTGGTATGAGAGTGGCCCATTATAGACAGTTGACAAGAAGGTGTGAGTAACAGTAGGGAGAAATAAGTATTGGGGTGTGAAGAAGTGGGACTGTTCTTGATGTTTCCTCTGGGTAGTGTGGGGGTGCCTCAGTTTCCCCTAGGCAGTTCTTGGGTATCTAGGTGGTGGGGTAAGGGTGTACGATCGTTGCAGAGCCCTAGAGGGCATGTGTGTGCAGGGGTCTGGACACAGAGAATGGCCAACACCCTGTTTCCTGGCCACTAATGGCCTGGCCCTTCCTCCCTGCAAGGTGAGAGCTGAAGGGTTGGAGAACAAAGGAATCAGGTGACCTACTGGCCCGGGAAAGGGACAAAGCCCAGAGGAGGGGGGGCTGGAGAGAGTTTCAGTTTGGGGCTGGCTGGAGACATGGAGTGAAGTACAGACGGGGTTGTCTGGCTCACTGCCCCCCAGAATGGGCCCGGCTGAGGGGTCCTGTTCTCTGCACCTACAAGCTCTGTGTTAGACCATGTTCCTGTCGTCTAATAAACCTTCTGTTTTACTGGCTGGCTGAGAGTCCCGTCTGATGCGGAGTTGGGGGGCAGGACCCTCTGGCTTCCCCAGGACCCCGCCTGGGCAGACTCGCTGTTGGAAGCGCACGGAGGGGCAGAGGATGCTGAATGCTCCGAGGTCAGACCCAGGAAGGTGGAAGCTGGGTGAGCTGTGTGTCCTGCAGACAGGCTGCTCGCAGAAAGGAGACTTCCCCAGAGTCCCGACTGGCTTCGTAGGGAGCAGTTCCAGAGCATTGCCCGGGGACTCCGTGACATGGGGAAGTTAAATTTAGGTTTTGTAATGACCCAACCACTCCCAGTCTCAATTCAGGCCTAATCTGATGGTATCTAGTTTGCAAATTAATTCCAGTTCTGCAGCTTCATGTTGGAGTCTGTTTTTGAAGTTTTTTTGTACCCATCAAGAAAGAGATCTTGGAATCATTTGCATAAGAATCCTTCTCACTGTGTCTGGATCATCCCGAACTCACTCTCCAGCTTCAGAAGACCTAAAACTTATCTCCAGTCATCAATGGAGAAGACCCAACTGTGACGAAGTGGGACTGTTCTTAATGTTTCCTCTGAATAGTGTGGGGGTGCCTTACTTTCCCCTAGGCAGTTCTTAAGTATCTAGGTGGTGGGGTAAGGGTGTATGATCATTGCAGAGCCCTAGAGGGCATGTGTGTGCAGGAGTGTGGACATAGAGAATGCCCGACACCCTGTTTCCTGGCAACTGTTGGCCTGGGCCCTTCCCCGCTGCAAGGTGAGAGCTAAAGGGTTGGAGAACAAAGGAATCAGGTGACCTCCTGGCCCGGGGAAAGGGACAAAGCCCAGAGGAGGAGGGGCTGGAGGGAGTTTCAGGTTGGGTCTGGCTGGGACATGGAGTGAAGGGCAGATGTGGTTGTCTGGCTCACTGCCCCCCAAAATGGACCCAGCTGAGGGGTCCTGTTCTCTGCACCTGCAAGCTCTGTGTTAGACCATGTTCCTGTCGTCTAATAAACCTTCTGTTTTACTGGCTGGCTGAGAGTCCCGTCTGACTGCGGAGTTGGGGGGCAGGACCCTCTGGCTTCCCCAGGACCCCGCCTGGGTGGACTCGCTGTGGGAAGCACACGGAGGGGCAGAGGAGGCTGAAGGCTCCGAGGTCAGACCCAGGAAGGTGGGAGCCGGGTGAGCTGTGTGTCCTGCAGACAGGCTGCTCCCAGAGAGGAGACTTCCCCAGAGTCCTGACTGGCTTCATGGGGAGCAGTTCCAGAGCATCGACCAGGGACTCCGTGACACCAACTGAATAGTGTAGCTGTCCTTAACATGCAGGCCACGCGGGTCACATGCCCTGCCCCCCATTTAGCTGGTGCCCGCCTTCGTGTCCCTCCCAATAGTTGCCCGTCGCTTCTCCTTGGGCAGGCTAGCTCTCCCTCCCGCCTCTTCCACCCATGGTCTCGCCCACACTCCACCCCAGGCCCTGCCCTCTGAGCCCAATTCACCATGTCCCTCCTCCCTCTCTGCTCATGCTCCCCCATCCCTCCTCCCACCAGAGCTCCACAATTCTCCCCCTGCTCCTCGATTCCCCTGTATTGCCCCATCCCCCTGGCAGGGCACTCATTGTCCCCACTCCTCCATCTCATCCTGCCCCCTGCATCTCCCTTCCCCTTCCCCTTCCCCTTCCCCTGCCTTAACACACCCAATTCCCCTTGAATCCCCTCTCGCCCACACCCCCGACCAGCTGATGTGCGGATTGTCCCTGCAAGAGGCGCACGGGGCTGCCCTGCTCCAGAGGACACAGGCTCCAGAATACCACTTTCCAAAGCAGTAGCAACTTTCCCTTTAGATTCAGAGCAAGGGGGTTTGGTAGAAGAAATTAAAGGCTCGTCAGCAAAACTCTGATACCTCGGAAGTAATCTCTTCCGTAGAGTCTCTTTCACCTAAGCCAATAAAGCCAGTCTCTTAACATACAAAGGGGAGCAGTAAAACTGTGTTTGAAAGGAACATTCTCGGTTTCTTGTTTTAAATGACACACGAAGGGTAACTGTGCGCAAATGTTGCACTTTGCTGTCCAAGCTGTTAGTGCGTCTGATCAAGCCAATATTGGCTTGTTATAAGCAGAGTTGGCTTATAGTTTCTGAGGGTTGCTTGTTGGCTTGTTTTGGGTTTCTCTGTCTTGTCTGGGTTACAGATTGTTGTAATAAGCCATAAATCCAGTGTCTTTGTTCAGTCCATGATTTCTACTTTCTAGCAAAGTTCACTAGCGGATTTGGATAATTTTTGGTTGTGCCCAGAACGGGTCCAAGTTCCACACACACCCACACACACACACCCACACACACACACCTGCCTAAGGCTCTGGGAAGGAGTTTGGGTGCAGGAGGGGGTTCGGGGTCTGGGAGGAAGATTGGGTACAGAAAGGGGTTTGGGGTCTGGGATGGGGCAGGGGGTTAGAGTGCAGGAGGGGGGCCAGGGCTTGGCCAGTGCTGGCTCCCAGAAGTGACCCACATACCCCTCCGGCAGCAGCTTGGCTCTCGGGGCAGGGGCAGCACGCAGAGACACACGCACACACCCAGGGGCCGCAGCGACGTGCCAGCCACTTCCAGGAGCGTTGCAGAGTAGGCGGCAGGAAGCCACCTTAGCCCTGCCCTGCTGCCGGTGGCCCCTGGGCCCTTTTAAATTGCTCAGGGGTGGCGGGGGGGGGGGGGGCCGGAGACACTCTGGGGAAGGCACAAGTGGCTGGGAGAGAGGCCTGGCCCTGAACATTGATAGAGCTGGGCCCCTGGGCCCTAAATGTTCCTGGAGCAGGGGCACCATGGGCCCATATAACTCGCCAGCCTGGCAAAGTTATGAATTTAAGCTCCCGGGCTTGTCTTGTGAAGGTGTTGTGCAGGTTTCCTTTGAGGATGAGGGCAGAGAAGTCAGATACAGAGGGATCATTTTGTGAAAAGTGTCCTCCCACAGGTGATGTTGTTTTTTCTCTATTATCATTTTCCTGTGTGAGTTCATTCGAGAGGGTAGAGATTGTCTGGTTTCACCCACATCCTGACAGAAGTCTTTCCTCAGCCCCCTCTTCTGGCCTTCTAACAACCCCCCCAATCTCTCCAAGCTCGCCATCAGAAGCCAGCTCCCCACAGACCAGGATTCACCCACTCGAAGCAGCACCAGACCCTGCCAGAGCAACAGAGGGAAAGTCCGATATTTTGATTTCAGTTTTCATCCTGAATCAGGACAAAGTCAAAATATCAAAAATTTTCACAGAATCTAAAGTTCCAAAAGATTTTGACTTAGAACATTCCCAGCTCAAAACGTTCCTTTTAGGTTTGTTGGACCAAATTGTAACATTTTGTTTCAGCTCAGCTCAACACTGAACGGCGACCGCCCTCATTACTGTGGTGTCTCGTGTCCCCATTCTCCCCTACGGCCGGGCTTCCCAGCAAACTACATCTCCCTTGGTGCACCGTGGCTATTCAGCCAGAGGGGAGATCACAGTGTATCATGGGAGATGTAGTCCAGCCAGGGAGTTGAGCCCATAGGGTTACTGGGGGCAGGAAGCACCAAAACAACAACTTCCCTGAGGCACTGGAGTAGCTCAGGTGGACCCAGACTAATGTCAAATTGACGCAAAACAAAATGTTTTGTTTGGGTCCCACAGCCTGAAATGTTTCAATTCAGGACGAGCAAAGCCAAAAAATAAATATTTTTGTTTCATTTTCCTGATGGAAAAATAATAAAAATTCAGCAAAATCAGTTTTTCTCACAGGAAGTTTCAGTTTTGCAGAAACCACATTTTCTATCTGGGGTGGGGTGTCCACCCCACACAAGGCCTGAAAGGAGTAAATTAGGCCAATTAAACTTAGGTTGTGCCTGGAGAAAACCTTGGGAGTGCTAAGGCCTAACTGCAGGTGAAGTCCAGCTGGGAGAGGAGCTGAGCGGGATCTATAAAGGGAGGAAGTTGGCCGGCTGGGAGAGAAGGAGGAGGCCAGAGGTTGCACGCGCTGATACAAGAGAGAAGAGCAGGAAGCTGTACCGTGACACAAGGAAGCCGTCCAGGGAAGGAGCAGCGAGGGGTGGGAAAGAAGAAGCCCAGAGCTGCTGACTTGAGGGTCTCTGGACAGGAATCTGGTGCAGAGGGCAAGTCCAGGTTACCCCACCAGCCACTGAGGGAGTGGCGCAGACCAAGCAGTGGGGAGCAGACTGCCAGGGACAGTTTTCCTTAAAGGATTTGGAATACCCTGGAATTTTAATGTGACTTGGCCGGAGGGCTAAGCCTGGACGAGGAAAGGGCTGCTGCTCCCGGTGCCAGGGAGGCCATGCTGTCACTGAGGGGAACAACGGCCTGAGTAGCCGCAGGAAGGGGCGTCAGCCCAGGTGGCAGAGCTCATTCCTCAGAAGAGCCCCGAGGAGGCTCCACTGAGCCGTGAGCGGACCAACCCTGTCACACTGTCCAAGAACAAAACATTCAGACAGAAGGTTCCTGGCCAGCTCTAGAAATAGCTAGGAGCAGGACCAGCTGACACAGTGTTGAAAACACGTCTCCTTTTCTACACTAGTTTAAAAACGTAGTAACCACAACTGATCAAAACTTCCAGTTGAATGGTTTTCCAATAGAAAATGCTGATTGCAAGGATCAGCATCTTCCACGGGAACGTGTCAGTTCAGGGGAACGTTCTTCCTCCTCCTGCCGGGCTGCTGCGGGTATCTAGGGAATACATTGTGTTTCAGGGACACCAAAACAGCAGCCCGGGTAGCTGGAACATTTAGGTATTTCCAAAATAAAATGTATCAGACTTTTAGTCCCAGTAAAAATTTCCAGTTTTTGGCTTTCGGTCCTGACTGAGGATGAAACATTTTTCAAAAACTCAAAGTTTTTTATAGGATGGAAATTCTGTTTCCTGGCCAAATAACAAAACCATCCCAGCTTCCCCCGTGCTATTCACCTACTGGATACGGTGATCATTCTCTGTAGTGAGGGCAGGACTACAGGATTCATTGTGCGAAATGCACAGGCACAGAATTAAATGTATTAACAATATGACAAATCGTCACTAGTGATTTAAAAGCTCAGGGTCCAAATCACTCTTGTCCTGCACCCTGTGTAGTCACTTATACCAGTGCAAGGTGGGTGTGAAACACGACCATTCTGACCGGCAGCATTTCACACCCACTCTCAGCTCACTTCGCTCTGGTGTCTCCATAGCGTGCAGAGCTGCAGTGAATCAAGTCCCTTGTCCTCACCCTCCAGGCCCTGCTTGTTCTCTTCCCTGCCTACATCTCTCCTCACACTGTCTCCTAGTCCCCTCTTCTTACCGCTTCCTTCGTTCCTAACGGCTTAGATCCTGAGTCTCCCCTGCCTGGTGCCTGCGTCATTTTTGACACCTAGTGGGTTTAAAATGCTACTAGATCAGAGTGGAAGCGTTTCATACTCACTTTGTAGGGGCGTCAATGATAGCTGTAAAGCAGTGGAGAATCAGGCCATGGTCTCCTACCCCAGTCTGCCTTATGCTGTCCAACCATCTCCTTCTCTCCCCCTTCAACTTTCTCCTTTAAACCCACTTCTTCCAGCAATCCTGCCCTAGCTGATCTCACCAACGAGCTTTCCACATTCACATTTCCCTTCACTGTTGCCCAGTGCTCTGTGTTTACACTAGACAGTGAGATCACTGAAGTCCCCCAGTCATGTCAGTAGCATCAAAATGATGCACAGAAGAGCAAAACTAGCCCTTTTGCCAGGTTTCTACAAGGACTAGTTACTGTTGGGAATCAGTTTCAGGGGCCTCAGTATGATGCACCTGAGTGTGTGTCAGGAAATGACACAGAACCATGCTCACAAACTCACACTTCCAGTGTGATGAACCAAACTCACCTGGTCGGAGAGGTGTGAAGTCCGCAGCCAAGGAGAAGCGTTTGACTCTGCGCCCTGGAGGATTTCAGTGTAACGCGAGTTATTTCTTGCAGGTGAGACACAGAGGAAAGGGTTTGGACGTTAAACCATGGCCATGTCAGCTGAGACCATTGAGATGCCGGCTCTGGGCCGCCCTTTCCAGCTGGGGATGCTGTACGACTGCCGCAAAGATGCCCTTATCCCAGGTAATTCCCCAGCTGTAGCCCTGAACTCAGGAGTGAAAGGAGGAAAGGGTCACCGTCCGAACCCCTTCATACCTGAGAATGAGCCAAGTGTGCTTTGAGTGGCCCTGCTTATGGGTATTATGGAAAAGGCCCAGCACATTCCCCCAGGGTCAGGGTCTGAAGTAACTGGAGGTACGTGCCTTGGGCTGGTGACCTGCTGCCATTTGTTCTAGATCATGTAGAACTAAAACATCTTGTGTGCCTGATTAAATGAAACTACCCACTGCCCTCTTGGGAAGGTTTATTTTCTCCTGATCTTTTCTCAGGGTAACTGCCCGCTCACATACCCACCCACCAACCAAGAGACTCTAAATATCCCCTCACCCTCATAAGAACAGTCACACTGGGTCAGACCAAAGGTCCACCTAGACCAGTATCGTGTCTTCCAACAAAGGCTGATGCCAGGTGCCCCAGAGAGAATGAACAGAACAGGGCAATCATTGAGTGATCCATCCCCTGTTGTCCAGTCCCAGCTTTTGGCAGTCAGAGGTGTAGGGACACCCAGAGAATAGGGTTGGATCCCTGACCATCTTGCCTAATAGCCATTGATGGACCTGTCCTCCATGAACTTTTTAAATGCTTTTTTGAACCCAGTTATAGCCTGTCTTGGGACGGACTCTTAACTGGTCACCCCCTGTCTATCTTGAGGCCACCCCAGTTCCAGCCACCCAACAGCTGCTCTGTGCACAAGGAGGCTAATTTGGGGAGATCACAAGTATCTTGGTGGCTCAGTTGAAGGGAACAAGAGTCTGACTCTTCTCACAGATTCATGGATATTAAGGCCGGAAGGGACCATCAGATCAGCTAGTCTGAACCCCTGAATATCACAGGCCCTTAAATTTCACCCTGTTACCCGGTATTGAGCCCAGGAACTTGTGTTTGACTAAAGTCAGCTTGTGTTTGACTCGGATGCCAGGCAGCCACTTTCTCCCTGACTGTTCTCCAGTGCCCCCGTCCCCTGAGGAGCTCTCCCACCCGACGGTGCACCCTACGGGACCTCCAGCAGGGGCGCTGGCTCTGCCCTATGCATGGCCACGTGCCGGCCTCCTCCCCAGTTCCTCGCAGGCCGAGCCTTTAGCAGAGCTCCCTTTGCCACAACAGGAGTCACTAGTGCGGCTGAACAAAAAACATCCAGCATCCCCGCTCCCACGTGGAACTGCAGTCCCAGACCCTGGGCGGCTCCCACTCCACGTGGACCCAAGAGTTGAACTTGACACTTAGGACCGTTCCCTAATTACTGAGTTTCAGCCAGTGTAGAGAACCAGCAGGGCAAGAGAGCAAACTCTTCTCTTCGTGCGCACACAGCATGTCCCTGCTGAAATCCATAACCCGCCTGTTGCTGAACTTGCAAGGTATTTGCACTAACAGAGCAGCGATGTAAAGTCCATGCAAAAGGAGGTTTCCCCTTTACCAAGAATTAATTTCTGCTCCTTGTGTCGTTTCTGGCTTTCTGGCTACGGTCCCGTGAAGTGCTGTGGAGAGACAGTCGTGTCAAACTCTGTTTTCTGGTTCATTGGTTTCAATCAGGAATAATTCCAGTGACTTCAGTACACGCTGGGGTGAGCAAGAGCGGAACATGGCCCCGTAGCATAGTCAGGGTGAAGCTAACGTTCCATGACAGGCCTGCTTTCTTACCCCCTCACCCTCACCCTCACCACCAACAGTTCAGCTAGAGAAAACACTGGCCACCTCCCACGGAAACTTGTCCCTGTGGGCTGTGGTCCCTGTGCAGTGGAACTGCATTGGTCCTTCTAACTTTCAGGCCTTGGATTTGGGCTTTAATGTGGTCGATGAAGCCACTGGAAACTCAGCAGAGGCCACAGGTGCGTACAGCACAGCTCCATGCCTTAGCAAGTCAGTAACAGCCTTGTGCGGCAAGCGGGTCTGGGTGAACTAAGGGTGGGCCTGGTAGCCAGGACCCCCGCGTTCTGTCCTACCCCTACTATATCATTTGCCCAGGGCTGGAGCACCCACTGACAGCCAGCTCCCCCCTTCCCGCCAGAACCTCCCGTCCACTGGCGGCTCCACCAATCAACTCATCTCCCTCCCTCCCGGCAGCTCCCGCCTGCTGCAGTCAGCTGTTCCGCAGCATGCTGGAGGTGCTGGGGGGGGAGGGAGAGGAGTGAGGATTGGGCACGCTTGGGGGAGGGGACAGAACTGGGTGGGAGGGGGCAGAGCAGGGTCAGGAAGAGGCGGGGCACAGGTGAGGCCTTGGGAGAAGAGGTGGAGGGGGCAGAGCTGGGGCGGTGCGAGAGGGTTGAGCAGCCCCGGGGCCCGGAGGAAGCCGGAGCCTGTGTCATTTAAAAAATACTTTGCAGTATAGAAACATTATTAAGACAGGTCTCAAACAGCCCTGTGAAAGTGTAAATGTCAGCGTCACAGCCGGGCCAAGCGACTTTGAGAGGTTACGTGGTTTGTCCAAGGTCCCACTGAAAATCAGCATCAGAACAGTAATGAGAATGGAGCGGGGAGATGACAGAATGAGCCAGAAGCCAAGCGGGGCAGGCCAGCCAGAGACAGATTGATCCAGGTGGAGACTGAGGGTATGTCTACACTACGAAATTAGGTCGAATTTATAAAAGTCGTTTTTTTAGAAATCGGTTTTATATATTCGAGTGTGTGTGTCCCCACAGAAAATGCTCTAAGTGCATTAAGTGCAGTAACTCGGCGGAGCGCTTCCACAGGACCGAGGCTAGAGTCGACTGCCGGAGCGTTGCACTGTGGATAGCTATCCCACAGTTCCCGCAGTCTCCGCTGCCCATTGGAATTCTGGGTTGAGATCCCAATGCCTGATGGGGCTAAAACATTGTCGCGGGTGGTTCTGGGTACATATCGTCAGGCCCCCGTTCCCTCCCTCCCTCCGTGAAAGCAAGGACAGACAATCGTTTCGCGCCTTTTTTCCTGAGTTACCTGTGCAGACGCCATACCACGGCAAGCATGGAGCCCGCTCAGGTAACCGTCACCCTATGACTCCTGGGTGCTGGCAGACGCTGTACTGCATTGCTACGCAGCAGCAACCCATTGCCTTGTGGCAGCAGACGGTGCAATTGGACTGGTAGCCGTCATCGTCATGTCCGAGGTGCTCCTGGTCTCCTGTGGGCGCAGGGACTAAATCTGGAGTGACATGGGTGCAGGGACTAAATCTGGAGTGACTTGATCAGGTCATTCTCTTTAGTCCTGCAGTCAGTCCTATTGAACCATCTTATGGTGAGCAGGCAGGCGATACGGATTGCTAGCAGTCGTACTGTACCATCTTCTGCCGGGCAGGCAGGAGATGAGGATGGCTAGCAGTCCTATTGTACCATCTTCTGCCGAGCAGCCATGAGATGTGGATGGCATGCAGTCCTTCTGCACCGTCTGCTGCCAGCCAAAGATGTAAAAGATAGATGGAGTGTATCAAAACAAGAAATAGACCAGACTTGTTTTGTACTCATTTGCAAAGCCCCCTCTGCCCCCCATCTAGGGGACTCATTCCTCTAGGTCACACTGCAGTCACTCACAGAGAAGGTGCAGCGAGGTAAATCTAGCCATGTATCAATCAGAGGCCAGGCTAACCTCCTTGTTCCAATAAGAACGATAACTTAGGTGCACCATTTCTTGTTGGAACCCTCCGTGAAGTCCTGCCTGAAATACTCCTTGATGTAAAGCCACCCCCTTTGTTGATTTTAGCTCCCTGAAGCCAACCCTGTAAGCCGTGTCGTCAGTCGCCCCTCCCTGCATCAGAGCAACGGCAAACAATCGTGCATCTGAGTTGAGAGTGCTGTCCAGAGCAGTCACAATGGAGCACTCTGGGGTAGCTCCCGGAGGCCAATACCGTCGAATTGTGTCCACAGTACCCCAAATTCGACCCGGCAAGGCCGATTTAAGCTCTAATCCACTTGTCAGGGGTGGAGTAAGGAAATCGATTTTAAGAGCCCTTTAAGTCGAAATAAAGGGCTTCATCGTGTGGACGGGTGCAGGTTTACATCGATTTAACGCTGCTAAATTAGACCTAAAGTCCTCGTGTAGACCAGGGCTGAGACATGACCCAGAAGGGGAAAGGAAAGGAACCAGGAGCTGCGGGAGGGACACTGTCCCAGGGACAGACTGCAGACAGGGCACAAGACTGGGACCAGGGTAGCAGGGGTCAGCCTTGGTGGGGGGGGAGTGTTATGGCAGATTGCTTCCCACCAGGGCATGCTACCGTGCGACAATGATGTATAGGAACTTGTTCAGGACGCGCCTGTGGGGAAAGCACAGTCAATACGGAGGAAGGACAATGCCAGAATGGTGCACTGGCTTGGCTCTCTCCCGCTTCGTGTTTGATCACTGGACATACGTGGCTCCTCACAGCTGCCCGGACGCTTGGCTCTCACCATGGCCGGGCTGCGGCTCCGAGGCCCCATCCCCCAGCCAGAGCCAAGTCAGTGTAAGAGCCACGTGGGCAGCTGTGAGAAGCCACGAACCCACCACCTGCCCTGGGTGGGGGGCCACATGGGTTGCGGACACAGGCTGGGGGCTGCTCTTGGCCCCCACACTCCAGGCAGGTGGAGGGTCTGCAGCTCCCGGCCTGCTCCGGCTTCCGGCTTGGCTGGCAGTGGGTCCTCAGGTGGAAGGGGCAGGGATCCCTGCCCCCCTACTTTTGGGGGGAAGACTCCACTGCCCCTGCACAGCAAATTGCTGCAAATCCCACTGGAAGACGTGTCTCTCTTTCCCCTCTAGTAGCTGGTCAGATCTGCAGAAGTGCTGAGTGCTCACGGCAACTCCCATCGACTCCAGGGGCAGCTCTCAAACATGTCAAGTTCTATAAACCTGCTAAAGGCTCTGGAAAAAATCAGGCCCTGGGCTTCTCAAATTGGGCACCCAAATTAGTGGATGTTTTCAACAATTTAGTCCTTACTCTCTTTGCCTCAGTTCCTCATCTGTAAAATAGGGATATTAACATCTCTCTGCCTCACAAGCGTGTTGTGAAGAGAGGTGTCTTAATGTTGTTGAAGGACTTAGATCTTACGGTGATGGGCACCCAGGAGGAAATGAACAATTCCGTATTTAGTGCAGGGTTTGAATGGTACACAGTACATAAGGCCTGGGGCCGCACATTGAATGAGAAGTATAAAAAGAAATATTAAATCAGAACCATTCCAGAGAGAACCATTCCAACTGTGCAGTGAACGAGGAGTTCTGTGGAATAGACACTATTTGATCATGTAATTAAAGACGGGTCAGAATGCATAAACACAAGGCGGCTGAATGAAGGCTGCATGGAAACCTTAATTATGGCATTTTCTAACTTTTGACTGCTTGGCTTTGCAACCTTCATTTTCTTAATGTAAAATGGTTTTGTAATTTAGGTGTATAGATATTGTACTGCAGAAGGAGGTAGTACAATCTTTCAGGTGCTTTGGGATCCACGTGGATGGTAAGTGCATATACACGTAACACTCTCATGATCAGCTGCTGAAACCGCCACAGGCGCAGCAGGCTAACGTAAAAATGTCATTGTAATCGTAGCTTTGCAGAGTTACAGTCTGTGGGTTTATGTTAAACTTTATATAAAGAAGAACAGGAGGCCTTGTGGCACCTTAGAGACTAACACATTTATTTGAGCATGAGCTTTCGTGAGCTACAGCTCACTTCATCGGATGCTCATGCTCAAATAAACTGGTTAGTCGCTAAGGTGCCACAAGGCCTCCTGTTCTTTTTGCGGATACAGACTAACACGGCTGCTACTCTGAAACCTTTTAAATGTATTGTGACAGGGTCGGGCCAGATGGCTATGGGAGAGTAATAGAAGGCAGATATATTAGCCCCAGGCTAAGTAGGTCCCTTTTCCCTGGGTAAGGCAACAGGGAAGGTTTTTTTTCATTAAAACAGAAAGGAAATTTATTCGTAACAATTACAGAGAATACAAAAGGATAAAGAAAAACTTAGCAACAAAACAACGCAATCAGAAGGTATACAACAGCTTTCAGGAGGGAGAGGTGTTCAGGTTAGCCCAGGCCCAGAGCGGGGGGGCTTCCTCGACACTCGTGGTCTTCCACCCTCCTGAGTTACCTGGTGGCCTAGAGCGGGGGGGCTTCCTCGACACTCGTGGTCTTCCACCCTCTCGAGTTACCTAGTGCCGCGCCCAGGGTCACTGACCCTCCCTCTCCTGAGAGTGCCCGACAAGATGGGCACGGCTGCGGGGTGGGTGGTTGGGAGGGAGGGGGGTACACCCATGTATTATAGGACCCCTCCTAGAAGACAGTAATAATGGTATTCACAGCAACTAACGGCTGTGGCCGGCGGCTCTCGCTCTTTCCCTCATTCAGAGGGTCAGACGGAGGGAACCGGACGGGGTCACCGAGCAGAGAACCCCGGACAGCGCCCACCGCTCCTCGAAGGTGTCAAGGGAGTCGGTGGACGCTGCCCAGAGGAACTCCGCCCGGATACGTGAATGTACTGAGAGTCGGAAAACGGCGCAACAGGGAAGGTTCCAGAACAATCAGGAACCTTCTGGAGACAATTAAGACAGGCTGATTAGAACACCTGCAGCCAATCAAGAAGCTGCTAGAATCAATTAAGGCAGGCTAATCGGGGCACATGGGTTTTAAAAGGGAGCTCACTTCAGTTTGTGGGGTGCGTGTGAGGAGCTGGGAGCAAGAGGCACTAGGAGCTGAGAGTGAGAACGTGGACTGTTGGAGGACTGAGGAGTACAAGTGTCATCAGACACCAGGCGGAAGGTCCTGTGGTGAGGATAAAGAAGGTGTTGGGAGGCCATGGGGAAGTAGCCCAGGGAGTTTAGCTGTCACACAGCTGTTCCAGGAGGCACTCTAGACAGCTGCATCCCACAGGGCCCTGGGCTGGAACCCGGAGTAGAGGGCGGGCCCGGGTTCCCCCCAAACCTCCCAACTCCTGGTCAGACACAGGAGGAGTCGACCTGGACTGTGGGTTCAGAAAAACGGCCAAGCTGAGGTCTGCCGTGAAGCTCCAAGGCGAGCAAATCCACCAGTAAGCGCAAGACCCACCAAGGTAGAGCAGGAACTTTGTCACAGTATGTTAATCTATTTTTATTCTCACACACAGACACAGTGAGTGAAGCATGTTATCAGATCAGACACTTTGTTCAGGAACATTCAGCTCTTATTTTTAGAAAATGTCTGGCAGTTACAGAACAGAAAGGTTTCTCACCCTCTCTGCCATTGACCATGTGTCTGTCTGTACTATTCTAGGCATCACTTTATGGGACCTGGAGACACTTCGAAATGATGTAGATGCAAAACCACAATCCAAGACTGATTTTCAGATTATTGCATCTGACACCACTGAAGACAAGGCCTCTGCCCTCAATGTCACAGCATCGCTGAAGGCCAGTTTCCTGCTTGGCCTGGTGAAAGTGGGTGGATCCGCAGAATATTTAAGTGATACCAAGACATCAAAACATCAAGCCCGTGTTTCTCTCCAGTACTCAACTACAACACAGTTCAAGCAGCTGACTATGAGTCATATTGGTCGCCAGAATGTTTCTTACCCTGATGTGTTTGACCAAGGCACGGCCACCCATGTGGTCACGGCTGTGCTGTATGGGGCACAGGCTTTCTTTGTCTTTGATCGGGAAGTTTCCTCATCTGAGAACATACAAGACATACAGGGAAACCTCCAGATTGCAATTAAAAAGATACCCCTGGTTTCCATAGAGGGGGAAGGAGCTCTCCGAATGGATGACAGGGAAAAAGCACAAGCTGAAAAATTTAGTTGTAAGTTTTATGGTGATTTTTCTCTTGAAAACAATCCAGTTACTTACCAAGATGCCATGAAAGTTTATTCCACCCTCCCCAAGCTGCTGGGTGCCCAGGGGGAGAAGGCCGTCCCAGTGAGAGTCTGGCTGTACCCGCTGACCAAGCTGGATTCCAAAGCTGCTCAGCTGGTTCATGAGATCAGCTTAACACTGATCTTTGATATTCAAACCGTCCTGGAGCAGCTGACAGAATTAGACATGCGATGCAATGATGCAGTGAAGAATCCGATCGCCACAACGTTCTCCGAAATCAAGAGGAAAATCCAGCAATTCAAAGATCTGAGTATGCAACACAGACAGACTTTCCAGAAACAGCTAGCAAGAATCCTACCCTCCATCCGTGGAGGTGGAAAAGAGGAAGGGGACCTGGTGGACATTTTAACCTACAAAAACCAATCCCCGTTCAACACCCAGCAACTCAATGAATTTCTGGATAAAAAGGAACGAGAAATGAATTTCATCAATTCCTATCTTTCTGTACTAAAGGATGTGGACGTGGTGTCCTCCCGGAATAAACTGGATGAAACAGTACTTGACCCCAGCAATAACTTTGTCGTCGCCTTTATGTTCACTTCATTACATGAAGAGGAGCCATATTTATCCGATTTAAAACTTTGGCTTCAGACCCAGTTTATGAAGAATACCCAAGATCCTGCATCAGCCAGTTCTGTCAGTGAGAAATCCAAACTGTGGTTTGAGGACAAAGAGAGAAACCAAAAAGCCCGAAAATCTGCGAAATCCATTTCACACTTTGCCCGGGTCAATAAATCTAATGGGAAAACTCGATTCATTGTGGCCTCGGTCCCAGATGAGGACAATCCTGGAGCTTCAATTTACCTCTATGAAAATGGAGACCTGGTCAACACTAACTATGAACTTCCATCGAAACCTCTTTCTCTTGTGACAGATGGAGTCAGACATGACCATGTGCAGCTCACGTTTAAACCAGCAGCCTTTGGGAGAAAGGAGATATCCTGCTATCGGGTGGAGTACAGAATTATAGGGCAGGAGAACTGGATGGCTGTGGATACAAATGATAAACAAGAGACCTTCACAGTAACGGGGCTCCGTCCAAACACCACATACCAGTTCCAATATGCTGCAGTGAGCAAACCAGGGTTCAGTGAGAGCAGTGATGTGAGTGATCCTGTGAAGATGCTTCCTACCAGCCCTCCTGGAAAACCAGAAAAAGCTACTGTAGTATCATCAGCCATAGACCTCACCTGGGAGAGTCCAAGCATCATTGGAGATGGAGTCAGTATAAGGGAGTATAAGGTGGAATACAAAGAGCAAGCTGAAGGTGAAAGACATGAGGGGAAAGACAAATGGCTGGAACGAAGAACAGGAAAGAGAGCAGAGTTCTGTACCATTGATGGATTGAGGCCTCAGACGTCCTACAGATTCCGGGTGTCAGCTGTGTGTGCAGACGGGACTGTGAGTCACCCAGGTGAGGAGGGATCAATTTCCACATCGGGATTAGAATTAAGGACACTAGCACAAGATTTCTTCGAGAAGAGCGCTCTGATAGAAAAAGGGCAGCCCTCAGTTTATGCACTTCCAATAGAGAAGGCGGAGTTTGATTCTAACGCAACACATCCAAAGTTTCGACTGGGAAAAGAGAACCTACAGATCCCTAACAAAGTCATTATGGTGCTGGGAGCAACTGGGTCAGGAAAAACTACACTCATCAATGGGATGATCAACTATGTCCTGGGTGTGCAATGGAAAGATGAATTCAGGTTCAAACTAATCCATGAGACTACAAACAGAAGCCAAGCTGAGAGCCAGACATCTGAAGTGACAGCCTATGAAGTTAATCACAAAAATGGTTTCAAAGTCCCCTACTCCCTGACTATAATAGACACGCCGGGATTTGGCGACACCAGAGGGATCGAGCAAGACAAAGAGATAACAAGGCAGATCCGAGAGTTTTTCTCCACCCAAGGAGCCACTGATCACATAGACGCCGTCTGCGTCGTAGTTCAGGCCTCACTAGCTCGTTTGACACATGCCCAGAAATACGTGTTTGACTCCGTGCTCTCCATTTTTGGGAAGGATATAAAAGACAATATACAAATCCTGATCACCTTCGCCGATGGACAGACGCCCCCTGTTCTAGAGGCTATTAAAACAGCTGACGTCCCTTGTGCTAGAGATGCTAAGGGCAACCCTATTCACTTCAAATTCAATAACTCCGCGCTCTTTGCCTGTCATGCTGGAGCTGACGAGGGCAGTTTTAATTTTGATGAAATGTTCTGGAAAATGGGAGCCATGAGCATGAAGACATTTTTTGAATCCTTAGTTAAAATAGAAACCAGAAGTTTAACATTAACGCAGGAAGTCCTCAGAGAGCGGAAGGAGCTGGAGACGGCCGTGGAAGGGCTGCAGCCGCAAATCAAAGCTGGTCTGGTGAAGCTAGAAGAACTGAGAAAGACACAGGAAGCTCTGGAACAGCATCAGGGGGATATGGAGGCCAATAAAGACTTTGAGTATGAGGTAGAGAAAACAGTGCCAGTGCAGGAGGACATCTCTGGTACAGGTCAGTATATAACAAACTGCCAGCAGTGTCACTATACCTGTCACTACCCCTGTGGAATCCCTAACGATGCTGGTAAGCACAACTGTGCGGCTATAGACGGGAATACAGGACGTTGCACAGTTTGCCCTGGTAAATGTGTCTGGAACGTTCATTTCAATCAAAAGTACAGGTGGGAATATAAACTAGTAAAAGAGAAACAGACCTATGCACAACTGAAAGAAAAGTATGAGAAGGCATCTGGTGAGGTGTTATCGACAAAGAGTGTGGTTGAGAAGCTGTCTCAGGAATACGCTGCAGTGGAAGAGATATTAATGAAGCTTATTGATAAATCATCTCACAGCCTCCAGCGTTTGCAAGCAATTGCTCTGAAACCCAACCCGCTGTCCACTCCGGAATACATTGACCTGCTGATCATGTCGGAACAACAGGAACTAAAGCCTGGGTACCAAGAAAGAATAAAATCACTGAGAGAGGTTAGGGAAGTAGCTGAGATCATAAGAAAGATTGCCAATAAGGAGGCCCTGCTGCCAGGAGAGAAGAATATGTACAAGAAGCTTGAAGAAAAACAGTCTACATTCAAAAAATTTGTGAAAGAAAAAGTGGATATGGTTAAAAGCTGGTTTAGATAAAACCTGACTGCAACTTATCCATGAAAATGAAAGCGCCGTTTAAACAAAGCATGTAGCTGAGCTGTGATTCACGATTGGTGTCTCTCGTTGTTTTATAACATTTACTTTTAAGATTCAAGAACCTGATTCTCCTCTGACTTACCCCACTTTTATTGCACTGACATCAGTTTACACCAGTGTAACTGACAGCAGAATCTGGCCCCTGGAATCTGGGGGGGGAAACCATTTTTCTAAAAACAACAAAAAATGCAGCTGGACTCCTTCAGAGGAAATTGCTTCGGTGTCAGATGTTCACAAGGAAGTGTCTCAGGTCATGGTTAGAAACCCTTGTTCTGTCTGTACGAGCGCTCTCTGTGTTCCTGCTCAAACCGAAGCTGCACCCGTGTAAGGGCCACAGCGAGACGTTTCCTCCCAAATGCTGCTGCTGACAACGCTTTTCTTTTGTCTCTCCGTGCCGGTGGTTTGTGAGCTGAAAACAAGACAACAAGAAATAAGTAATCGCAGCCAAAAGAAATGTTACGCTCACCCCAAGTCTTCTCTCCCACTCATGTAAACTGGAGTGACTCAGCTGAAGTCAATTTAGTTTTACCCCTAAGCAAAACTATTGCAAGGGGAGAATGCGACCCAGTGTATATGTTAAGCAAAGCCTTAAAGAGGCCGAAGCTGGGACAGATTTGCCAGGTCTCAGAATGGTTAATCAGGGCGTGGGTGGGAGCTGTTCCATCAGCAGCAAGGGACAGTCAGCACCTCCAAGAGCAGCTGCATTTTCTCTCTTCTGTGTTCTTGTCTCTCCCCTTGTGCGTGTGTTTGTCCTGTTTTGTCTTAAAAGAAATAGAATTGGACTTCAGCAAGCACAGCAGCTGCTTCAGAGCATCCGAACAAACTTTATCTCTTTTTCCCCAAAAGGTACAGTTAAGCCCGTCTTTAATACCACCTAAGAGGCTGTCGGGCAAGAGTTTCCCACTCTGTGAGGCTCTCTACGGCGAAAGGGAATCAGGGGTATGGTCAGAATGGAAGTCTTAGGCCATGTCTACACTGGCACTTTCATCATTAAAACTTTTGTTGCTGAGGGGTATGAAAAAAAATACCCCCCCGAACAACAAAAGTTTTACTGATGAAAAGCACAGGTGTGGACAGCACCTCGGCAGCGGGAGCTGCACTCCCAGCGAAAAAGCTGCCGCCCCTCGTTGGGGATGGCTTTATTTTGTCACGGGGAGAGTGCTTGCCCCCCACCCTCAGATTGCTACGGCCGTCAATGGAATTTGGGGAGAGACAACAGAATATAGGATTAACCCTATAAACAAGTTTTCATAAACTTTACAGCACCTTGTGCACTACTGGGGCTATAGAACAAAACACCCCCTTTCCCCCCCATATCTGAGCATTGTCCTTGTAGGGCCGAGTCCCTCCTGGCTGCCTGCACACAAGGTTTGGACACAGCTAACTTGGGAAATCGCTCCCTGGTGGTGATGTGTATAGTTATTTAATCTGCACATTTTCACTGGTCCGGGGAAGAGAAATGGACAGAACTCGTGCCTTCTGTTTGGCACCATGCCCTGCCCTCACTCCAGTTAGTGCTTTGGCTCAAGACCTTTGCAGAAGGAGAATTTTGCCCTACAAGCGGGTGACTGTCTAGCTCTAACTGTCTAGCTCTGAATTAGCCAGGCTGGGGAGCTCAGCTGCTGGAAAGTCCCCACAGTGAGAGTGTTACACTGAGAAACAGGAGCTACAGAATTCAGGATGTGATAGCAAACGGCAGCAGCCCTGGCAACAAAGCTCAGCAGCGACCCCTTGAAGAGAAGGAAAGAGATGACAGCCCTGGAAATCCACCCTGCTCGCAGACCAGGTGTTAGCTCCTCACCTCTGCTGTGGGGTGCAAGACTAGATAAAAGGGGCTCTAAGAGGATGTCTACACTGAAATTTGAGTCTGTCTACACTGTAATTAGACACCTGCAGCTGGCCCGTGCCAGATAATTCAGGCTCATAGGGCTTAGACTAAGGGGCTGTTTAACCGCAGTGTAGACATTAGGGCTCCTGGGCTCTAGGACCCTCCCACCTTGCAGGGTCCTAGAGCCTGGGCTCCTGCCTGAGCCCAAACATCTACAGCACAATTAAACAGCCCCAACTCAGCTGGCACGGGCCAGCTGCAGGTGTCGAATTGCAGTGTACACATAGCCTAAGAGACCACTAGGATGAGGAGCAGCAGCTGGGAGGGGAACAGAAGTGGCTGGAAGGCTAGTAAGACTATTTACTAATGTTTTAACTATAACGAAGCTCGGGTCGGCCCTGAGAGGGGTTTAGAAGCATCCAGCTGCTACAGCTGTATCAGAGACTTTGTGGCAGGTGGAAAGTGCCCAGTCACGCTGGCAGCTGAAATCACCGTTCACGCTGAGGATATTTCACTCACACCTGCTTATTTGCTCGTGCTCATTAGCTGTGCTGGGTGATAAGACCCGTCCCTGCCGGGACTGATTTACCTGGTTCTGTTCAGAACTGCGCTGGAGGAGCTGGTGTGTCTTACGAGCAAATTCTACCTTCCCTCTATTACCTTGTTATTCCAGTATAGCCTATAATCAAGAACCAGTGTGTGTGTTTGTAACAATCTGCATTTAATAACCCGTGTAATTAGACAAGCTTTATTCGATGACGGGTGTATCCACACTCAGTATGTTCTAGTCCATTCCCTGTGTGTTCCTGTATTCCAAGTTTTTATTAAATCATGTAGCGGTAGTTTTATAGTTTAATAAAAACGGATTTGATCTGGATCAGGCATTTGTGTCTGTCTTTTCCAGACCTCATTCTAACACCAAACCACCAGGAAGGATGACCCCAGACCTCAATCAACCCTTCCCCCGTTCTGGAGTTTTTTGATTATTACCGTGTTGATTACCATGATTTCTTAACATCAGAAATGATTTCTTCTGAGGTGACAGAACCGTCAGGGCTGATAAAGGAATGAATCCCACATTGTGCCAAGCCTCTGTCCCAGCTAGCTACAGCTGCCTCTCCCCTCAGGTCACTACCTAAAGATCGGTGTCACATGTTTGAGCCTCAGAGAGACACAGTGGGTGAGGGAATATCGTTTCCTGTACCACCTTCTGGAGAAGGCATCGTGCACTGGCCTGCAGATTCCTCAGGCACAGCTCAGTCCCTTGGTGCATCTGGCTCAGGCCTGTCCCCACACACTCCTGTTTGCAGGCCCCTCCTAAGCAGCCCCCTGCCCTGGCAATCACTGCACCCCTGCCTGCAACAGGCTGTTTCCAGCTAGCAATCCTTCCCTCCCCGCTCCTAAGCCGCCCAGCCTGGCTCCACAGCCGGTTCCCAGACAGCTGCCTCTGGCCTGCAGCTCCTGATCTCACACAGCCTCTGGCCCCCCCGAGCCAGGGCCCTGCTGCCCTCCGGCAGACCTGGCCTCCCTTTGCCGTGGGTTACGGAGCCCCGGGCGGGCTGGAGGTTGTGCTGCTGGTTACCGGCGCCCAGTAAGGAGCCGGCAGGTTTCTAACAGGGGCCTTTCGGGGAAGCCGCTCTGCCCCCATTTGTTTGTGAGCATTTCAGGCCATAAATACAAAATGGAACAGGGGATTGCTTTATCCTCCCCTGAGCTTAGGGAACTGCCTTTCTGTTCCTCTCCATCTGCCCCCATCTCCTGGCCCCACCTGCCCCCCACCGCCATATTTACATCCCTATCCCATATTCCCCTGCACTCTGCTGTCTCCCTCTTGCCCCCATCTCCCACCAAACTCCCCATTTCCTGCCCAGTTTCCAGACATGGAGCACAGGGCCCTGAGGGCAGCCTGGCTTCAGTCCCACTGGGAACACGGGCAGAGAGAGGCCATCTTTATTCGGGCCAGCCTCCCGGGCACCTGCTGTAAAGAACCATCTTGACTGAGTCAGCCTGTGGCTCGCGCCCCGTGGGAATCATGGGAGACAGACATTCTGAGCAAGGCGAGACCTGTGCAAGGTTGATGCCAACGACCACGAGAGCCTTAAAAATCAAATAAACTGTTCAACAGCCGCATAGCAACACTGAGCAGCCATGTTGGAAGGAGAATCCTGAAACCAAGTGAAATTGCAGGGGAGAGGGGTGTGACAAAGTGGGAATTTTGGTAATATTTTTTATGATTCCTTTGTGTGCCTCAGTTTACCTCTGAGCTTTGCATTGCTGTGCATGGAGTGTAAAGTGTTAAATAGCTGCGCTTGAGGCAGAGCAGGGGACATGAGGTGTGTGTGTCACCCCAATGGCGAGCAGCCAAGAGGAAGGAGGTTTTCCCCACCTCTCTGCAAGGAAGCAGAGCCAAGGCCCCTGTCATAAATATAAAGGGAAGGGTAAACACCTTTAAAATCCCTTCTGGCCAGAGGATAAACCCTTTCATCTGTAGAGGCTTAAGAAGCTAGGATAACCTCGCTGGCACCTGACCACAATGACCAATGAGGAGACAAGATACTTTCAAAAGCTACTTTCAAAAGCGGGAGGGAGAAAACAAAGCTCTCTTTGTCTGTGTGATGCTTTTGCCAGGGACAGAACAGGAATGGAGTCTTAGAACTTAGTAAGTAATCTAGCTAGATATGCGTTAGGTTATGATTTCTTTAAATGGCTGAGAAAATAAGCTGTGCTGAATGGAATGGATATTGCTGTCTGTGTGTCTTTTTGTAACTCAAGGTTTTGCCTAGAGGGATTCTCTATGTTTTGAAACTAATTACCCTGTAAGGTATTCACCATCCTGATTTTACAGAGGTGATTCTTTTTTACTGTTTCTTCTATTAAAATTCTTCTTTTCAAGAACTGAATGCTTTTTTCATTGTTCTTAAGATCCAAGGGTTTGGGTCTGTGGTCACCTTTGCAAATTGGTGAGGATTTTTACCAAACCTGCCCCAGGAAGTGGGGTGCAAGGGTTGGGAGGATTTTAGGGGGAAAGACATTTCCAAACAACGCTTTCCTAATAAAATAAACCCGGATAAACATTTGGTGGCAGTGGAAGTCCAAGGGCAAAGGGTAAAATAGTTTTTACCTGGGGGAAGTTTTAACCTAAGCTGGTAAAAGTAAGCTTAGGAGGTTTTCATGTAGGTCCCCACATCTGTACCCTAGAGCTCAGAGTGGGGAAGGAACCTTGACAGCCCCAGATGGAGAACAAAGGGGAGATGGGTTCATAGCTGACCTTTGGGGAGATACATGCATACGTGGGACTAGGGACACAGGGGCAGAGACAGGGAAAGAGCCAAGATGGCTTCGACGGCAGCATGACTCAGGAGAGCTCTGGCCAGTCTGAATCCATCTTAACCCCTGTCTCTCTGCTACCTAAGAATTCCAGAATGGGTGGGGACAGTGACCAATAAATTCTTACCGTGTTTGAAAAGGCTGGGGAAGAGCCAGAGGATGTGAAATCGAACAGGGCTTTGCTGATGAGAGGCTTAGAGGCTGCTTCCCCAGGCTTGCTCAGGACAGAACCCAGCATTAATCACTGGAAAGTGAAACACGCCCAGGGAAACATCACAGCGCTCCAGAGACCCACAGTGACTGTGGAGGGGCCGCAGACAACCCCTGAGCCCAAGGGAAAGGTGCCAACGGCCCCGACAAGCAACCCCAGCCAGAAATCCCTTTCGGCCTCTGACCGCAGGGGGGCTGTGGCCGCCAGCACCGAGCCGGTGAAACGCCCGCGAGCCCACGCTGCCGAGCGGCCGTTCACGTGCACCGAGTGCGGAAAGAGCTTCCAGCACCGGGGAAACCTCATCACTCACCTGCGGGTGCACACGGGCGAGAAGCCCTTCACCTGCACCGAGTGCGGCAAGAGCTTCAGCCAGAAGGGCGACCTGATGCGGCACCAGCGCATCCACACGGGCGAGAAGCCCTTCGAATGCAACGTGTGTGGGAAGAGCTTCTGCTCCAAGCAGACCTTCATCCTGCACCAGCGCATCCACACCGGGGAGAAGCCCTTCTCCTGCACCGAGTGCGGCAAGTGCTTCAACCGCAAGGCCAACTTCATCACCCACCAGAAGATCCACCGCGGGGAGCGCCCCTTCGTCTGCGCCGAGTGCGGCAAGGGCTTCTGCGCCAAGAAGACCTTCATCCTGCACCAGAAGATCCACATCGGGGACCGGCCCTTTGGCTGCTCCGAGTGCGGCAAGAGCTTCAGCCGCAACGGGGATCTGACCCGGCACCAGCGCATCCACACTGGGGAGCGGCCCTTCGCCTGCGCCGACTGCGGCAAGTGCTTCAGCCACAACGGGGAGCTGATCAAGCACCAGCGCATCCACACCGGGGAGAAGCCCTTCACCTGCACCGAGTGCGGCAAGAGCTTCAACCGCAAGGGCACCCTTATCACCCACCAGCGCATCCACACCGGGGAGCGCCCCTTCGTCTGCGCCGAGTGCGGCAAGACCTTCAACCTGAAGACCACGCTGATGAAGCACAAGCGGATCCACACGGGGGAGCGGCCCTTCACCTGCGTGGAGTGTGGCAAGAGCTTCAAGTACAAGGGCAACCTGCGGACCCACCACCTCACCCACACGGTGGAGCGGGTCTACCCCTGCACCGAGTGCGGGAAGATCTTCAGCCACAAGAAGGAGCTGACGGTGCACCAGGCCGTCCACACGGAGGAGAGACTCTTGTCCTGCTACGGAGACGGGGAGTCGTTCAACCCCTTCCTCCAGATGCACCCGCTTCTGCTGTCTGTGCCCCAAGCCAAATGCCTCTGGAAGCCTTAACGCAGTGTACATAAGGAGGGAGTTAGAGACATGCTACGTCCCCTGAGCAGGAGCAGAGGAGGAGCAATGCTGTAATTTAGGATTTGGACATGCCGTGGTGCTGATGAAATAACAGGCTCCCTGGCACAAGGAGCTCCCAGGCTGAAGGCCTGCGCTGACGAACCAACCGTGCATCCCTAAGGAAAACACAACTGCACATTCCCTGCACAACGCAGCTCGAATTCCAATGAAAACAAGGGCCCGAGTCTTGCCCTGAAGGATGCCAACACTGTAGTACTAATCCCATTTGCTGGGTTGGACGTAACCCCCAGAGGTGCTAGAGAACGTCTGGCAGGAGGGACGGGAGATTTCTGGGAAGGGATCTGGCTTATGGAGCAGCGCTTGGAGGGCGTTGGGAATGACATGGCCCGGGTTGACCGATGTGGGGTCTTCATCTTACTACTGAAAGGAGCGGAGGGTGCTAGCAGGACTCTCCTGCCCGTTCCTGTGTGGAGCAAACACGGGAGCGTCGTGCTCATTGGGATAGTTCTGGCGAAGACCAGTGGTTTCTCAGGGCGGGGGGTGCTGTGCTGTGTGGTGTTGTTAGGTCAGGCCCAGTGGGTACTGGGGGGCGGGCGAGACTTTGCTACTGCGCTGTAGTTATGGCTTATGCCAGCAGCTCCTCAGTGGAGCTACTGGACAGACCTGACGGACAGCGCCTGTTCCAGCCGGGCCGGTGACAGTCTGGGAAATGAAAGAAAACCTCAGTCGAGTGTGGACTTGAGGACTCCAGGTGCAATGCCCTGGAGCAATAATTACTGTAGTGCTCTTTCCTCTCTGTTCTCTTACTGACTATTTACCCACCAGGAGTGTGCGCCGGGCTTCACAACTGCGTACGGCCTGATCCCTGACCTGAGAAGTGACCATCTCACTGAGACCACCTAGAGGTCTGACAGAGATTCACAGAGTCCTAGGGCTGGGAGGGACCTCAGGAGGTCGTCTAGTCCCGTCCCCTGCACTCCCAGCAGGACTAAGTATTATCTAGACCATCCCTGGCAGGTGTTTGTCCAACCTGCTCTTAAAACCCTCCAGTGACAGAGACTGGTTAGAGCTGGAAAAGACCGATTGGTCATTTTGCCCATTCCTAGCCAATGCAGGGTCGGGCTCTACTCTGTATTTTCTAGGAATATGTCCAGCCTGTTAACCCTCTCCAGCGATGGGTCGCCCCTCGCTCCCTTGTGAGGTCCGTGCACAGTCTAATAGACACTGACTACTTCTCATCTTGTGTGAAAGGGACTTGGGTTTAGTTGCTAGTTTGTAGTTAGGCAAAGGGTCATTTTAACGTTAAAATTTGTCGTTCTCCGTGTGGATAGCCTAGAATCCTAGTTGTTAGATTTGGAAAAGAACTAATAAGTCTTCTAATAAACTCTAGTACTTCTCCCTGGCACTGCACGCCTGTTCCCTCCAGTGCTTGGTCCGTCTAACTGTACGTGTCCCAAACTCTGGGGTGTCACCTCTCTGGGGGGGTGGTTCCACAGCCTGAAACGTCTCCCCCTTAGGAAGTTTTTTTCTGACATTCAGCTTTAATCCTTGATTTCGTCCAGTCATCCCCACCTTGAATTACTGTAAAATTCTCTCTCCCGTGCCCGCGCCCCCGTGTTTCCCCCGGATTGTTATTGGGTCCCGTCAGGTCACTGCTCAGTGAAGCTGGACCTACTTGTCTCTTTTGCTCATTCCTCACCAGTCAATCCCTTGTGCCCCCAGATCACATTGTGGCTGTTCTCTGAACGGGCCATCGGTATTTTTCCAGCTCTCCTGAGGAGCCCTGAACAGCATGCCGTCTCCAGTGGGGTTATCCCAAGGCAGAGAGATGGGGGCTGTCACCCCTTTGCTCCGTTACACAAAGCCTCTGTGTATTGGCCTTTTCAGGTGCCAGGATGGACTGGAAGCTCCTGTCTAATCTGCTGCTGTCCACTGTCTTCCCCCAGGTCCCGATCAGTGTTTCCTGCTTCCTGGATTCTTTCCTTCCCACTGACTCTCTGCAGGGCAGATGCTGCTTCCCTAATAACATGCTCTTACTGCCTCTGCTAGGTGATTCGTGAAGAAATGGCATAAATCAGGAGCTCCCAGTAACACAGCCGTGGCACCCGCTGAGCACCTGCTCCCAGCTCCGTCCCGTGGCCTGTTGTTATTACTCTTGGCTAACACGTCTGCAGCCAGCGTTCAGTCCGTGGGATGGTCTCTGCTGACGCTGGGTCAGCCGGGACAGTACGTTTTGATGAGATGCTCTGTCAAGTGCTTTACTCACAACCAAGTGCGTCTTATCTCGCGCTTTCCCTCCACCCGCTAACTGTCCGAACAAGCAATCCGGGCACTGCCTTCTGCTGCTCCCTGCCCCAGGCACCTTCTGGGGGCGGGAACGAAGACACCCTGGCTCTCCCTGCTCCAGCCTGTGCTGTGCTGTGCTTTTCCCACCGTGGCCGAGAGGGGCTCGGGGCTGGAGTGCTTGAGAAAACGGAGCGTCCGTGGGGTTGGTCTGCCAGGTTCCGGATGAAGAACTGACCGAGAACCACAGCGAGTAGGAGGGGATGGGATGTGGAGACAGAGTCCCCTGTTGGGTCCACTCTTCCCCCACCCCCAAACCCAAATCCCTCTGTTGTTAAAGGAGCCCGGGGGGCAGGCGCTATGCGAACATTTCACGATCCAGCCATTTCACATCAACTTGTGATTTACAGACACCGCGTGAAGGGCGTTGGTTTGGGCCAAGTGAGTGACTGGGGGAAAATGGCAGCCAAAGGGACTGGCCGGAGTCAGGGTGGAATGATTGGTGCGTTGGTCCAGGAGACCAAAATCCCCCATGGGGGAAAGGAGAACAAGGGGGATTTCTATAGGGCTGAAGTGGTGTCTAGGCCTGGTCTGGCTCTGTATCGGGTTGTGCTCACCACCCACGGTGCCTCCTACCGGTTGCTATGGGAATTCGCTCTGTCCAGCAGGGCACCCTCCTCTTGTAGTGTCTCACTCCCGTCACTGCTTCTCCACCGTCTCCGCTGTCTGGGACTCCCGAACTGTGGCGTCCTCTTCAGGGCACGGCCCTCCGGCTGTGCCCCAACTCCGTTGTCTCCCCGCTTCCAGGGAGCCCGCAGTCCTTTGCCCAGCTTCTCGCCGCAATGGACTAGAGCGCCTAGTCCAGCCCCTTGCTCAGGGGCAAACTGCAGTCCTTTGGCCGGCCACTTCCCTCAGCGGCCAGTGGGGCAAAAGGGGGCGCCCAGGCCTGCCCACTACTCTGGGCCCCAACCCACGGACCCTCTCGCTGGCAGCTGCTCATGGCCTCTCCTTCCCCTCTGCCGCTACCTGCTTTCCCTGGGCCACTTCTCCATAGCCCCAGCACCTACTCGGCCCCTGTGTCAAGGACGCGGTCTGGGAGCCAGCCGGGCTGGAGCTCCACTTGCTCCCCCGACCCTGCCCAGCACGGCTCTGTCGCACGCACTTCTCTCTATGGGCAGCCAGGCCCACTCCCTCAAGCTCCAGGAGAGACTGAGCTCCTCGCTGCCCTGCAGCCCTTCTTATAGGACCCAGCCTGGCCCTGATTGGCTGCTTCTAAGCCTTCCTCTGGTTGGCTGGGTTCTGCACAGCCACTCCAAGGGCTGCTATTAACCCTTTGCCAGCCAGTGAGGGGCTGCTGCCCCGTCACAGGCTCCTCTGCACAGGGTGAATTTCAGCCCTCACTAAATCATATTTTCAGGACCCTTCTTTTCTAGCGGGTGCTGAGAGCCGGGGTCCAATAGTTAAACTCTCTGAAATAATTTGCTAGGAAGCAGCTTGTTCCCATCTCCCTTGTGAAAGGAATTTCCTCTGGTCCCAGCTCAGGGTACCCCACAAATGCCTTCAAAGTTATTCACCCAGCTAAACTGAGGACGAGTTAGCAAGGGGTGAAACTCCTCTTTGCAGATGCTGCCACCGCTAAAGGAGTTTTGGCTGCTAGAATCTCATCTGTGACTCAGAGTCTGAAGAGAGGTTGGATGACGATAAACCAGGCAGGAGCTGTGGGTCTGGACCTGCCAGATTTATAAAGGGAGTGGCTGGTTCTTTACTAATATGGTTATTTTGTTGCCTATTGACTCATTTATTTGTAACTTCCTTTTGGGCTGTTTGGACAGAATTCTTCACTGACGTCTTCTGCATGACCTTGCTAGCGATAGAAAGCAAATTAATCGGTGTGTGTGGTGTATATTCTGCAAATGTATTTGTATGTAAAATTACTCTTATGCCATTGGTTATTGGGCTCCAATCCTGGGCTTTCTGGTGTCAAATGGGAAAATTCCCCTTGGGGTCAGGACAGGGCCCACTGATGGTATTTATAATTCTTATGCAAAAATCTTCCCCTCTGACGATTCTTATTGTGACAATAGGGTCACTGTGCTGAGAGGTTGTGTAGCCTAGAACAGTGGTTCTCAAACTTATTTGATTGGGCAGATCATTTATGAAGATATGGAACAAAACCGGCCCCAGGACTGACCCTTGGGGCACTCCACTTGATACCGGCTGCCAACTAGACATGGAGCCATTGATCACTACCCGTTGAGCCCGACAATCTAGCCAGCTTTCTATCCACCTTATAGTCCATTCCTCCAGCCCATACTTCTTTAACTTGCTGGCAAGAATACTGTGGGAGACCGCGTCAAAAGCTTTGCTAAAGTCAAGGAATAACACGTCCACTGCTTTCCCTTCATCCACAGAACCAGTTATCTCGTCATAGAAGGCAATTAGATTAGTCAGGCATGACTTGCCCTTGGTGAATCCATGCTGACTGTTCCTGATCACTTTCCTCTCCTTTAAGTGCTTCAGAATTGATTCCTTGAGGACCTGCTCCATGATTTTTCCGGAGACTGAGGTGAGGCTGACTGGCCTGTAGTTCCCAGGATCATCCTTCTTCCCTTTTTTAAAGATGGGCACTACATTAGCCTTTTTCCAGTCATCCGGGACGTCCCCCGTTCGCCACGAGTTTTCAAAGATAATGGCCAATGGCTCTGCAATCACAGCCGCCAATTCCTTCAGCACTCTCGGATGCAACGCATCCCCCCCCATGGACTTGTGCACGTCCAGCTTTTCTAAATAGTCCCTAACCACCTCTTTCTCCACAGAGGGCTGGCCATCTCTTCCCCATGCTGTGATGCCCAGCGCAGCAGTCTGGGAGCTGACCTTGTTCGTGAAGACAGAGGTTATCGTCAGTCTCTCACAATGCCGTCTTTCCTCTCTAGCTCACTAGGAAACTTTTTTCCCTCCCTTCCTCTCCGGTGTGGGGCGGCTACAGTGACCCTGCTGCCGCGCCCTGCAGGCTGGCTTGCTGGGCTCCTGCTCCAGCTGGGCAGGATGTGGCGCCCACCAGCTCTGCTCTCGGCCCCCAGGAGCGTAGAAGGCTCACACGCAAGTCCCTCCACCGGTGCCCGGTGAGCTCCCAAGAGCAGTCTAAGGTTTTGAGCCTAATCAAGGCTCCCCCATGAGAGCTGCGCTCCCCGGGGACAAGGCAGATGGCAAGGCCTGTGAGCGCTGGGGATAAAGCGTCTCAGCGGCGGGGACCCGGCTGTGGCACACGCTCAGAGAGGAGCCCCGGAGAATCCCGAGTCTGACCAGCTTCAGCTAACGCTGTAAAATCTTCTCCTTCAGAAAGCCCCTTGCACTGTAAGACCAGCACTCACAGCACTGGCCCCGCATGCTGCCCCCAGCCCCCAGCCAGAAAAGGAAATTAATAAAATCTAACACCCCCGCCCAGAGGTTTTACCCCAAAAAGGGAGAAATGTCGGAGACGCCATGAAACCCACCAGGGACTTTGCTATTGATCGTGTGTGGAAGGTGCTCAGATACAGCGGGGATGGGCAGCAGCATAGAACCATGACATCAATACACAGAGTAATGCTCGCAACCTCCGGCCCTGTTTTATGCTCCTGTGGCTTTAAAAATTAAAAATATTTTAAAAGGCGGCTTGTGAATGTTCCAATTTCAGGCACATGATGGCGCTGCCCCTCCCAGCTGCCTTCTCGCAGCACAGCACTCATAAGGGAGGGGACTACAGAGGTCCTGGTTTGGGCCCCGCTCAGACAGGAGGTCTGTGAGCGTCAGTCCCTGTAAAAAGAAAAGGAGGACTTGTGGCACCTTAGAGACTAACCAATTTATTAGAGCATAAGCTTTCGTGAGCTACAGCTCACTTCTTCAGATGCATATCGTGGAAACTGCAGCAGGCTTTATATATACACAGAGAATATGAAACAATACCTCCTCCCACCCCACTGTCCTGCTGGTAATAGCTTATCTAAAGTGATTTCCAGCACAAATCCAGGTTTTTTCACCCTCCACCCCCCCACACAAATTCACTCTCCTGCTGGTGATAGCCCATCCAAAGTGATAACTCTTTACACAATGTGCATGACAATTAAGCTGGGCTATTTCCTGCATAAATCCAGGTTCTCACATCCCCCCCACCCCCATACACACACAAACTCACTCTCCTGCTGGTAATAGCTCATCCAAACTGACCACTCTTCAAGTTAAAATCCAAGTTAAACCAGAACATCTGGGGGGGGGGGGGGTAGGAAAAAACAAGAGGAAACAGGCTACCTTGCAAAATGACTTAGCCACTCCAAGTCTCTATTTAAGCCTAAATTAATAGTATCCAATTTGCAAATGAATTCCAATTCAGCAGTTTCTCGCTGGAGTCTGGATTTGAAGTTTTTTTGTTTTAAGATAGCGACCTTCATGTCTGTGATCGCGTGACCAGAGAGATTGAAGTGTTCTCCGACTGGTTTATGAATGTTATAATTCTTGACATCTGATTTGTGTCCATTTATTCTTTTACGTAGAGACTGTCCAGTTTGACCAATGTACATGGCAGAGGGGCATTGCTGGCACATGATGGCATATATCACATTGGTGGATGTGCAGGTGAACGAGCCTCTGATAGTGTGGCTGATGTTATTAGGCCCTGTGATGGTGTCCCCTGAATAGATATGTGGGCACAGTTGGCAACGGGCTTTGTTGCAAGGATAAGTTCCTGGGTTAGTGGTTCTGTTGTGTGGTATGTGGTTGTTGGTGAGTATTTGCTTCAGGTTGCGGGGCTGTCTGTAGGCAAGGACTGGCCTGTCTCCCAAGATTTGTGAGAGTGTTGGGTCATCCTTTAGGATAGGTTGTAGATCCTTAATAATGCGTTGGAGGGGTTTTAGTTGGGGGCTGAAGGTGACGGCTAGTGGCGTTCTGTTATTTTCTTTGTTAGGCCTGTCCTGTAGTAGGTAACTTCTGGGAACTCTTCTGGCTCTATCAATCTGTTTCTTTACTTCTGCAGGTGGGTATTGTAGTTGTAAGAAAGCTTGACAGAGATCTTGTAGGTGTTTGTCTCTGTCTGAGGGGTTGGAGCAAATGCGGTTGTATCGCAGAGCTTGGCTGTAGACGATGGATCGTGTGGTGTGGTCAGGGTGAAAGCTGGAGGCATGCAGGTAGGAATAGCGGTCAGTAGGTTTCCGGTATAGGGTGGTGTTTATGTGACCATTGTTTATTAGCACTGTAGTGTCCAGGAAGTGGATCTCTTGTGTGGACTGGACCAGGCTGAGGTTGGTGGTGGGATGGAAATTGTTGAAATCATGGTGGAATTCCTCAAGGGCTTCTTTTCCATGGGTCCAGATGATGAAGATGTCATCAATATAGCGCAAGTAGAGTAGGGGCTTTAGGGGACGAGAGCTGAGGAAGCGTTGTTCTAAATCAGCCATAAAAATGTTGGCATACTGTGGGGCCATGCGGGTACCCATAGCAGTGCCGCTGATCTGAAGGTATACATTGTCCCCAAATGTGAAGTAGTTATGGGTAAGGACAAAGTCACAAAGTTCAGCCACCAGGTTAGCCGTGACATTATCGGGGATAGACAGAGACAAACACCTACAAGATCTCTGTCAAGCTTTCTTACAACTACAATACCCACCTGCAGAAGTAAAGAAACAGATTGATAGAGCCAGAAGAGTTCCCAGAAGTTACCTACTACAGGACAGGCCTAACAAAGAAAATAACAGAACGCCACTAGCCGTCACCTTCAGCCCCCAACTAAAACCCCTCCAACGCATTATTAAGGATCTACAACCTATCCTAAAGGATGACCCAACACTCTCACAAATCTTGGGAGACAGGCCAGTCCTTGCCTACAGACAGCCCCGCAACCTGAAGCAAATACTCACCAACAACCACATACCACACAACAGAACCACTAACCCAGGAACTTATCCTTGCAACAAAGCCCGTTGCCAACTGTGCCCACATATCTATTCAGGGGACACCATCACAGGGCCTAATAACATCAGCCACACTATCAGAGGCTCGTTCACCTGCACATCCACCAATGTGATATATGCCATCATGTGCCAGCAATGCCCCTCTGCCATGTACACTGGCCAAACTGGACAGTCTCTACGTAAAAGAATAAATGGACACAAATCAGATGTCAAGAATTATAACATTCATAAACCAGTCGGAGAACACTTCAATCTCTCTGGTCACGCGATCACAGACATGAAGGTCGCTATCTTAAAACAAAAAAACTTCAAATCCAGACTCCAGCGAGAAACTGCTGAATTGGAATTCATTTGCAAATTGGATACTATTAATTTAGGCTTAAATAGAGACTTGGAGTGGCTAAGTCATTTTGCAAGGTAGCCTGTTTCCTCTTGTTTTTTCCTACCCCCCCCCCCCAGATGTTCTGGTTTAACTTGGATTTTAACTTGAAGAGTGGTCAGTTTGGATGAGCTATTACCAGCAGGAGAGTGAGTTTGTGTGTGTATGGGGGTGGGGGGGATGTGAGAACCTGGATTTATGCAGGAAATAGCCCAGCTTAATTGTCATGCACATTGTGTAAAGAGTTATCACTTTGGATGGGCTATCACCAGCAGGAGAGTGAATTTGTGTGGGGGGGTGGAGGGTGAAAAAACCTGGATTTGTGCTGGAAATCACTTTAGATAAGCTATTACCAGCAGGACAGTGGGGTGGGAATAGGTATTGTTTCATATTCTCTGTGTATATATAAAGCCTGCTGCAGTTTCCACGATATGCATCTGAAGAAGTGAGCTGTAGCTCACGAAAGCTTATGCTCTAATAAATTGGTTAGTCTCTAAGGTGCCACAAGTCCTCCTTTTCTTTTTGCGAATACAGACTAACACGGCTGTTACTCTGAGTCCCTGTAAAGACAGCATGTGACGGAGCAGGAGACAGCATCAGCCCAGAAGCAAGACCGGTGGAGGGAGAAGGAAAAGCAGGGAAGAGGGAGATCTCTCTCTAAGATACACGCCGAATCCACTGGAGTTGCACTGACAAGGCTTCCCCTGGCTGGCAACGCCCCTTGCAAGGGGTGTTTCTCACTGCAGAGGGGTCCCCAGGCGAAACCTAGTGCAGGCTCAACCTGCGTTAATTTGGGGTGGATTTCCCACGGTGAGCCCAGTGGCCAATGTGGATCCTGAAGGCTCCGCACATGCGCTAGGCCAGCCTCTTGCCTCGGTAAGAGCATTAGATCATCTAGTCTGACCTTCTGCATGGCACAGGCCAGTTACCCCTGTGCTGAGCCCAATAACTTGCTTTGGCTGAAGCGTTTTCCAGAAAGGCTCCAGTCTGGATGTGAAGACATCAGGAGATGGAGAATTCACTCCCTAGGAGTTTGTTGCAATGGCTAATCACCCTCACTGTTAAATTTCTCATTTGAATTTGTCTGGCTTCAGCTTCCAGCCATTGGTTCTTGCTGGGACTTTCTCCATTAGATTAAAGAGCTCTTTACTACCGGTATTTGCTCTCTAGGAAGGAATTTACACACTATAATCAAGTCACCTCTCAATCTCCTTTCTGATAAACTAAACAGATTGCATTCTTTACATCTCTCCCTGAAAGCCATTTTCTCCAGCCCTCGGGTCCTTTTGGTGGCTTTTTGCTGCACCCTCTCCAACGAATGTCAGTGTTAAATATCAATCAATTAATCAATACCAGGATTGAAAACATGAACCTGTCCTACGACAGCTCATGGACTAGCTCCTCGAGCACAGAGGCTGCTGCAGACTCATTAACCGCCACTGGCCTGTGGACTGCGCGCTGACCATCGGGGGAGAAGGGGGGAGAGACTTCTCTTTCGGTTGACAGACTCTGAGGAAGGCAGAAAGTAGGGGAGACATTTCAGGGATGCGGGGCCTGTGCAGTGACTGGGAATGCACTGAACAGTGGCTGCTGAGCAGCCTTCGAGCAGGCTAGGCTAGGGACGGGCCAAGAACATCTTGTTCATAAATCTGCAGCCTGTCATCCCAGTCAAAGGGAGGTGGAAACAGTGTCAGAGGCTCCATGCAGACCTCCCTGGGGCTCCAGGGGAACTGGTGCTGTGTTGGGGATGGGTTTCCTCCCCTCTTCCCCCATCCCTAGAATTCACCCTGGTAGGACACCTCACAGAAAGGGGTTTCCAGGCTGGTCCCATGCTGGTTTGTTGGCAGTGTCTGTACTGGTCAGCAGATCTCTGGGTGGTGCTGCAGCACTGTTGTGTCTGGGGCTGCCCTCCAGTGGTTCCAGTCACACCGAGAGGCTAGGAGTCCCCTGGGGGTGATGGGTCATCGTGTGCCATCACCAAGGATTGCCAGCGTCCTACGAGGTTCTGTCCCATCCCCCCTGCTGCTCCGTGTGCAGGCGAGACCTCCTGGCAAGATCATTTCCAAGCATGGGGCAGAGCATCACTCCGCTGCTGATCCATAATTGTCTCTTTCTTGTCCCGTGGACCCTGCGTGTTTGGTCTGTTTGTTGGAAGAGGCTGGATGCTGCTGCTGGAGCCACCTCTTGCTCAGCCCTAGGAGGTCAGAAGTCTCACTCCGCGGCTGGGTAGAGTCCATTGCTGGAAGGCTGCTCGCTTCCCTCCTGTCCCTGGTTATTAAGGGGATTCACCGGGGGCAGCGAGCCTGGTGACGAACAGCGATGTCTCTTCCAGCCTTGCCCACACAAAACAGGAGGGGGAGGTGGTGCCGTGCCTTTTTTTGCCTTTGAGCCCAGTGGTTCGAGCACTCCCTGGGATGTGGGAGATGCGTGTTTAATTCCCCACTCTGACTGAGCGGGAGAAGTCCTACAGAGCCCCCCGGTGAGAGACCGTGCACACACTGACCAGCCAAGAGTTGTGGGTAGACTGTGGGCGGGCACCTGTTCGATTCTGTCATCTGTCTGTGGGATTCCAATTATACTTCAATAGACGGGATAGGATTATGCGTGGAAGGGAGTGTTCAATTACTGTGGCGAGGTTAATGACCTACATGACTATTTCCTTGACTTTACGTCTTCATTCCAGTCTTTTGCTGAAAAACTGTGTTAATTTCTTTTTGCAACAAATTGGTCTTTGACTCCTTTAAAGCATAAGAATTTGTAATGCCCTAAAGGTCATAGAGCTGGATATTCGTTCAGGGCCTGATTCAAAGCCCAGCTGAGTCCACTGAAATCTTCTCGCTGACTTCAACAGGCTTTGCCTCCGGCTCCTATTCACCTGACCACTCAGTGGAGAAATAGCACCTGGAGTATCCAGTGCAGTTCTGTAGGCCAACGTCTTTCTGCAGGAAGAAGCAGCAGCCGTGAGCTAAGAAGCAGGGAGTCACGTCCCATCTAAACTGCACCAAAACAATATGATATCGGGTTGTTAAGACACATTTCTGCCCTAATCGCACCAACAGCGACCACACAGACAAATCTTAAGATGTGCAAAGGGAACTTCGCAAGGTAACCCTCTGTCTGGCAACACCGCTTACCAGCACTTTCGGTTGAAAAGATACCATCGATTACTTTTGTCTGTGCTTCCATTTGCTTCCCTATCGTTATCACTGTCTGGTCTTTCATCTGTTTGTGTCAAAATTTAAATCAACTCAGGTGGTGGGGTCTGATTGGCTAAAAAATTGTTTCATAGTGGGCTAGGTTGGGTGAAAAATACAGTTTTGTAATGCATTAGTTTAAAATGACTGGTTACTGTAGAGCTAAGTTTTAACTATATAAACTGGGGTCCAAAAGGAAGTTCTTTGGGAACCAACTCCAGGACCCAGCCCCGAGATCAGAGCTGCCAGACCTCAAAACCCTGCCAACCACACCGTGCGGAAGCTGGAGTCCCCCAGATGACCTGATCCCGACTGGCCAGCAGGAAGATTCTGTCTTCTTGGGAGTGGGGAGCACTGTAGGCTTAGCGTGTGCTGTCTGGTTTTGGTGATTGTTAATAGAGGCTCAGGATATTACTGTATAAGGCTCTTTCACTGGGGAAAGGCCCTGCAGATCCTCAAAAGATGATGCCCTGAGCCCTAGGAAAATTAAATTATGTAAATTAACCAGGTGACATCCTGAGCCCAGGGCTGGCCTTAGGGAAAATGGCACCCTGGGAGAACTTGTATTTTGGCAACCCCCACAACAGCCCTGGCCCCCCAGGCTTCTCACCCCTATCACCTCCGGGCCCCACTGCCTCCTCCCATTGCTAAATTTGCATTGAAAGATGCGCCAGAGCTCAGCCCTGGCACAAATGAAGCACTGGCTGGGCGGCCGGATCCCGGAGGGTGCTGGCCGGGTGCCCCGCTCCGAGGGCAATGTCACCGCCCGCGGCAGCGCAGAAGTCAGGGTGGCCTGGTGTCTGGTGTGTTGCCTTCCTTACTGCTGCGACTGTGGCTTGTGTAAGGTGACCAGACAGCAAATATGAAAAATCGGGACAGGGGTGGGGGGTAATAGGAGCCTATATGAGAAAAAGCCCCGAATATTGGGACTGTCCCTATGAAATCGGTCACCCTGGTCTTGTGGTGCCTGGCACTAGGCCTGCGGTTCAAGGCAGACTTGGTGTTGTCATACGGGGGCTGCATGTTGCCACAGGAGTGAGTGTGTGTGTCTGTGTGTGTGCTGGGGGGAGTGTGCATTAGAGGCCGTGCACTGTCTCTTTAAGCAGAGCACTCACTAGTCTCACTAGCCGCCAGCAGCTCCCACTCCTGCCCCAGAGGCAGCCGCACAAACCCTTCAGCGGAGGCAGGGAACCCGGGCAGGGGGATGGGGCACCCTGACATCAGGAGGCTCCCGGGAGCAGCTTGGCCGGGGGGGCTCCAGGGGGAGAGGGGGCAAGGAAAGGGCAGGGGCAGCGGGTTGCAGACGGCTGCCAAGTGGGTGGAGGGAGGGACAGGACACCCCTGCTCCGGAAACCCCCACTCAGCAAGGTGCGCCCCGGGTGGTCGCCCAGCCCGCCGACCCCTAGGGCCAACCCTGCCTCAGCCCGAGGAGCTGGGTGAGGGCAGGTGCCTTTGGCCCCGAGCCCGAGCAATCGGGTCAGGACGGGGGGTTAAGTGAAGCGGGTGAGGCCCGGAGGCCAGGGAAGGGGAAAGGCGGGTGCCTGGGGTGTGCGGGGAACAGTCCCAGGAGACCCGCACGCTAAGGCCGGAGATTTACCATCCGCCCAAGGGGCAGGAAGGATCCAGGGACCTATGGTGGGTCCCACTCGGGCAGGGGGAAGAATCCGGCTTCGCACCCTTGGGGTTGGAGGCTCCTGGAGAGGCCTGAAGTACTGAGGCCTCACACAGCGCCGCTGCGGGGAGTCTAAGGGTTTTAATTTCCCTGCTGTTTGATATCGACGTTCAAATCCTCAGGCTCAGCATAAAGGCCGTTTATTAAGCAATGAAGCTTTTTTAACCAACTTCCTCACTTCTCCTCACCCCCCACCCCCAATTCCCCTTTCTAACATTTAGTTACAGGGTTTGGTAGGATTCTTTCAGTGAGGAGGTTGAAGTTAATTATATAGGGATAAGTTTCATTACAACTCATTGACAGTGGCACCCATTGCGGGGCTGGGTGCCTCCAATCACTCAAGAATTAGTGGGAGGCAACATGGCCTAGTGGGTAAAGCACTAGACTGGGACTCAGGAGGCCTAGATTCCGTTCCCCGGTTTGCTGGTGGATGACCCTGGGCAAGCCACCTCACCCCTCCAGGCCTCAGGGATACTCCTCTCCTTGGTAGGGCGCTTCAAGATCTCCTAATAGAAGCACTGGATCAGAGGTAGGATGTGCTGTGACGCGGATGGTCCTTGTTCCAAGGTGCTCCCAGTCTAAGGACAGACAAGCAGAGTGAGGCCGGGAGAAGAGGAACAACAGTGGGCGACTTACATGCAATCCCCTCAATTCACTGTAAGTAGCACAGCAGGAATGGAGTTTTTAAAAGTCCTTAAATGTTGACAAGCTCGGGTCTTTGCAGATGAGCTCCGGGAGGTTGTATCATGCATTCGGTAGCTGACTTGGAGGTGACTGCGAGAAGCTGACAGATGGGTGTCCATTCAACAGGCCCAGCCCCTGTACTTGTCTCATACACCCAAAAAGAGAACAAAGGAGGCAAGGTGGCCCATGAAGAAGAGAATAAGCTTCAAATGCAACATCACTGTGGGTCTCCATAACCTCAGACACTCTCACGTCACTGTGTACCGAGCACACCTCTCCACCATGTACAGCAGACGTAAGAGTCAGGCTCTGACAAGGCAATGCCCAGAGGGTCACCTTGAGGGATAGGTGAAGCTGGGTACTCAGAGGGCCCATAGGAGCGGCCGGTTTGTATAATTTTTGGTGGTGCCCAGAATGGATCCAAGTCCCGCCCCCCAAACCAGCTTAAAGCTCTGGGAGGGAGCTTGGGTGCTGGTTGCAGGCTCTGGGCTGGGGCAGGGGGTTGGGGTGCAGGAGCGGGTGTGGGGTGCAGGCTCTGGGAGGGAGTTTGGGTGCAGGAGGGGGTTTGGGGTGCAGACTCTGGGAGGGAGTTTGGGTGCTGGGTGCTGGCTCTGGGCTGGGACAGGGGGTTGGGGTGCAGGTGGGGCACAGGGGTGCACAGGGACGGCAGGTGGGGGTGGGGGAGGCACTGGGGCAGTAGACAGGGCTGGGGGATGCTCTGGGGAGGGGGTGCAGGGGCTGCAGGCCGAGCCAGGGAAGAGGCGTGGTCCCAAACATTGGTGGAGCCGGACTCCCGGGCCCTGAATTTGCTGGAGCTCAGGCACCAGGGGCCCCTACAACTCGCCACCCTGAGTAACCATGAACAGAGCTGCGCTTGCCAGGTTGTCTCCTGGGTTCTTGTTTTCTGAGAACTGATCTGAGAAGACAACTCTGGTAAACCAGCTCCAAGCTAAAACAACGAGGAGTCCTTGTGGCACCTTAGAGACTACCAAATTTATTTGGGCATAAGCTTTCGTGAGCTAAAAAGCTTATGCCTAAATAAATTTGTTAGTCTCGAAGGTGCCACAAGGACTCCTCGTTGTTTTTGCTGATAGAGACTAACACGGTTACCACTCTGAAACCTGTCACCATGCAAAGCTCCAAGCTGTTTTCCTGTAAATGGAGTTCACTGACCAAGCAATTCCTAAAGGCCCTGGGCTTGACCCCATATAGAAAGTGCAATGGAAAACAGTTTAATTGTGTAAGATAGAATCCGAAACTGGATTATAAATAGAGGAAACCATGTAAAAGTTCCACTTTTCTGTGAAAGCCCCACAGCTCCGGTGGACGGCGTGCAGGCCGCAGGGACCAGCAGCCCGTGAAGGAAGAATACACGTCGGGTCTCCGAGCTGAATTAACAGCACCAAGGTACCGTGTTGTGTGTGAGTTTGAAAGAGGGGCTTGTAACAGTTGTGAAAGCATTGAAAATTCTCATCCGTGGTTTGTTAAGAGCAGTGGGCGTTTTTACAGCCCCAGTGTTCTGGGCACTTCACACTATGGCCAAGGTTGTCAAAAGTGACTCGTGGAGTCGGGGGCCCGGCTTGACACAGCTCAGAGGCGCCTGACTCTCAGAATGTGCTGAGCACCCACCCCTGGAAATCAGGCCCCTTGAAGGGTCTCCAGTTGGGCACCTGAAAACTGAGGCACCCACAGTCACTAGCCACTTTTGAAAATCTTGGGCTAGAAATAAAACAACATGGTCCCACCTCAGATAGATCCAGGCTGAGCTGAGAATGACGTGAGGAATACGGGTACCCAACTGTGGGGAGGGAGGGGGAAGGTTACAGCCACACAGACACCTGCACATCCTGGGGACTTACTCTGAACTTTTTATTATTTATCTTTTATCAGAATCGAGGCCTCACTGTTTTAGGTGCTGCACAAACACATAAGACATCTGTGTATGTACGCACACACACAGAGTCCCTGCCACAAGCAGCTTAGTTTTATTTTTTTTTTTAATTAAATAATAATAATCAATGTTGTTCACTGGCTCCTGGTGGGAATCCTGGAGGGAAACGTGGGGACTGGGTGAGGACTCGGTGAGCTCGCTGGACAGGGCATTCCCAGAGTGGAGGGTATCACGGGAGCAGGCATGGAGCTGGTTTGGCAGAAGCAGATGAATGGGCACCGAGCCTGGCATTCCTGGTGCTGCAGAGGGGATGGCAGGTGACGTGATGAGGGACGAAGTCAGGGGTGCAGAGAGGGCTGGCATTATGCAGGGCTGTGGAGGTGAGGACAAGAAGTTTGAACCACGTGCAGTGAAGTAGGGAAGAGCCAGTGGGGAGATCGAAAGAGGGAGTCGTCTGGTCAGAATGACAGGCTGGGAAGATGATTTTCGCAGCAGCATCTTGCACTGGGGAGCTGTGATGTGGGTATCCGGGAGGCCAGAGACGGGGAGGTTGCAGTAATTCACGTTGGAGATGATCCAGGAGGACAAGAGGTTTAGCGGTCAGGCTGGAGAGGAAAGGTTGGCTCTTACAGACATTGTGGAGGCAGGAGCAGCAGGATTTGTCCATGGTCTGGGGGTGAGATCCAGAGGAGCTGTCTGGGGAGAGGCTGAAACGTAGGACTGGGCAGTGAGAGGACGCAGAGAGCCAGAGCCAGAGAGAGAGCGAGAGATGAAACCAAGGAAGCAGGATACAGGGAGATGACGCATGTAACAGGCTGGACTCTGCTCAGTGACTCTGATTTCCTGTCACCCGGCCCCTTGTGAAGTGAATTACACCAGTGTACTTTGGGGTGTGAAGCACTTTCGTTCCTGCTGGGCAACGCTTTCCATCCACTTTGCACTGGCGTAGGTGACAAGGTGCAGGGCAATGGGGCTCAGGCCCACAGAATTTGGATTGAACGTGGTAACAGGCCAGAAGTCAGTGAGGGGAAGTGAGGAGGACAGAATGCGCTTGGAGAGGGAGTGACTTTAGCAGCAGCATTTGTGATAGACAGGAGGGGAATGAGGTGAAAGCAGGGAAGCTGGAGATTTTGATACAGTAGAAGATATTGATACAGCCCCTTGGATAATACCCCTGTCAAGCTTCCTCCCCCACTCTGAACTATAGGGTACAGATGTGGGGACCTGCATGAAAACCTCCTAAGCTTACTTTTACCAGCTTAGGTTAAAACTTCCCCAAGGTACAAATTAATTTTATCCTTTGTCCTTGGAATATCCACTGCTAGCACCAAACTCTAACTGGGTTTACTGGGAAACGTAGTTTGGACACGTCTTTCCCCCCAAAATCCTCCCAACCCTTGCACCCCACTTCCTGGGAAAGGTTTGGTAAAAATCCTCACCAATTTGCTTAGGTGACCACAGACCCAAACCCTTGGATCTGAGAACAATGAAAAAGCATTCAGTTTTCTTACAAGAAGACTTTTAATAGAAATAGAAGGAAATAGAAGTAAAGGAATCACCTCTGTAAAATCAGGATGATAGATACCTTACAGGGTAATTAGATTCAAAACATAGAGAATCCCTCTAGGCAAAACCTTAAGTTACAAAAAAGATACACAGACAGAAATAGTTATTCTATTCAGCACAGTTCTTTTCTCAGCCCTTTAAAGAAATCATAGTCTAACACGTACCTAGCTAGATTACTTACTAAAAGTTCTAAGACTCCATTCCTGGTCTATCCCCGGCCAAAGCAGCCTACCCACAGACACACACCCTTTGTTTCTCTCCCTCCTCCCAGCTTTTGAAAGTATCTTGTCCCTCATTGGTCATTTTGGTCAGGTGCCAGCGAGGTTACCTTTAGCTTCTTAACCCTTTACAGGTGAGAGGATTTTTCCTCTGGCCAGGAGGGATTTTAAAGGGGTTTACCCTTCCCTTTATATTTATGACAACCCCCACCTCGGAGAGCCCCTAGGCCCCCTCTCCAAGACCCCAGCACAGAGGGGTATCGGGGTGTTCTGGGGTGCGCCAGGGGCTGGAGGAGACATGGCAGGGGCATTCTTACATCTCTGCAATGGCCCAGAGGAAGCACTGAGGCAGGGCACAAGTTAAGGCACCCCTGAGCATACGAGCCACCCCCCTGCACCAGCCGCCGTGCCAGTGTGGGATGAGTCTGGCCACGGGCTGCAGCTGAGAGGGTGGCAAAGAGAGGGTTAATCTGTATTGATGTTATACAGGGAATAGTGACAAGACACAGCACGAGCCTGGATGTGAAGCATTCTGATATCGCGGTGTGACATTCTGGGGATCCCCCAGAGCAGTCAGGGGGTCTGTCACCATCTGCCTGTGACCGTGGGTCCCTTAATCCTGTGTGGCTCTGGCTCGGAGCCCTGGCACCAGCATCCAGCCCACAGGCAGAAAGGTCTCACCCTGGCTTCCAGCAGCCTCGTTATCCCTGCAGGGTGACCCCACCAGCCCTTCCAGTCCCAAGCATCCCCAAATCCGCCTACCCCGAGTTCTTCACTGCCAGACCTTTTCCCCTCTAGTTCCTCACCCCAAAGGCTTGAAACCAGCCCCCCAGTTCTCAGTTCACTTTGGGACACACTCCACACCGTTTGCACACTAGAGACCCATCATTTGTCTCTCCTGGGTTGTACAATGCGAGGTGCTGGGGGTTAGTCTTGTCTGGCTGGGGAGGCAGCTCCTCCCTGCCTGGCTGGCCACCACCCTGCTGGGAGCGGGAGATGAAGCTTTAGGAACCAGCTCCAGACTCTACATACACGATACATAAATCCCTAAGCACAGCCTGGATCCATCTCGCACAGTGATCAGTAAGTTGAGAACATCACAGGCTTTCAGAAAAGAGCTCACTCAACATAATTATACACAATAGCATTGTACACAATCCTTTGAGTCCATTGCCTGTTCTTAGGGGTTCGGACCCCCTGTTCTGCCCTTGGGGTGTCTGGACCCCGTGACACATGGGAAAGGGGGCAGCATTTGAACCTAGATTTTAGTGGGGCAGTAGCTCCACGACAGTTAAGGTTGAAACTCTCCTCCTGTGTAGCAGTCTAAAATCCCCCTGCACACTCAACTGCCTTGAAAATTGCTGTGATACCAACAATTTTTTGCACATAGGTGGGGAGGGGGGGGTGCTTAACTTCATCAGTCTCAGCTGATGACACCTGTCAGGATAGACCTCAACCAGAGGAGCATCCCTGAGGGAACCAGGACGCAAACTAAAACAGAGATTTATTTGTCAAAATCAGCGCTATGAACGGCCCCCGAAACGAAGTGGAAGTGAGGTTGAGGCTGTGGAACAGACGTCCAATAGGAATAGTGGGGGCAGACGGACTAGTTTTAAGAAGGAGCTTGGTAAGTTTAGGAACGGGACGATATGACGGGGCTGCCTACGGTATCAGAGGACTGGACTCAACCCAGGAGGTTCCTTCCAGCCCTATGTCTTATTGTTCCCGAATCAAACCACAGCTTAATAATACCAACTAATTATACTTCCCTGAATGCTCATATATAAGGCTATGATTTCATCATGGTAAAGGCCACGGACCAGTCAAGGGCAATAAAAAAAAGTCACAGCCTGTGATCTGTCCGTGACTTTACTAAAAATGCCCCTCACTAAATCTTAGGTGCTGGGGGAGGAGGGGTGCTCCAGGGGAGGCTGCTGCTGGGGGGGGTGCTCCGACAGTCACTGCTGCTCCTGGGGGGGTGGCGGCCAGTAGCCCCACCGCCGCTGCTGCTCCTCCAGGCGGGGGGGGAACCCGGGGCCCCACCGCTGCTGCTCCTGGACTGCTGCTCCGTGGCAGGGCCCGGGATCAGTTGTCTGGGGCCGCCGAAGCAGTGGCCAGAGTGGCTGGCCCCGGGGTCACCCAGGTGCTGGGGCAGCCCTAGGGTCAGCTACACCAGCCGCTGCAGCTGCAGAAGTCATGGAGGTCCTGGAAAGTCATGGACTCTGTGACTTCCAGGACCTCCATGAAAGACTCACAGACTTACTCATATATAAGCTAACAATCACATTTTCATCCTGCTCAATAAATATCAGTTGACAATTCCTAATACTAGACAAATAATTTCCTAAATCATTTGAAATCTCTCAGCTACAATTGTGGGGTACGGCATTTTGGAAAGAGGGCACAGCTGTCCCGTGCGCATGCTAGGAGTATGGCTTACGTAGTGCGCAGCTACTAGTGTGCGTCAACTCAGTGCCAACGTACCCCCATGTGGACAAGGCCTGAGTTCATACATTCGCTGAGATTAAACTTTAAAACAACCCTCTGTAGGGCACATATCAAGAGGAGGCTGGTGTGATGGATTCTGGGGTAAACGTGTAACAGGAAGACAGTTGGTGGGTGGCTTGCGGTTCTGTAAGTGTAGGTAAGAGACATGAAATGGAGCCGTTCCCTTTAACTCTCCTCTGGGAATGGTCTCGGAGAGGGAGATTTCCTTATGCTATATCTATTGGCAGATGTTCCTGCTCTATTCCAAGGTGCAAGGCCTGAAAGGTGTACGATTTTATTTAGACTTTAAAGTAGGGGTGGGCAAACTTTTTGGCCTGAGGGCCACATCGGGGAATACAAATTGTATGGCGAGCCATGAATGCACACAAAATTGGGGTTGGGGTGCGGGAGGGGGGTGTCCCTTCTCTGGCTCATATGCGTGGAGCGGCCCCCGACTGTCGGAGCGGGGCCATGTGGCTGCTTCCGGGAGCTCAAGCAGCCCCCAACCCGGCACCCCGGCTGGAGCGCCAGAGCAGAGCAAGCCCCAGACCCTGCTCCCCAGCAGGAGCTCATGGGCCAGCTTACAACGGCTCGACCCGCGGGCCATAGTTTGCCCACCCCTGCTTCAGAGGCATGCTCTGGCTTGCGTTAAGTAAGGGCTGTTGCCTCTCTTCTTAACCATTGGGCAGCAGGTATTTATGGCTCCCTGGCTGCAATTTAGCCCCCTATCAGGACATCCAGCTTGCTGGCATGTCACAGCGTTCTTTCAATACGTCTGGGATCTTACATGAGAGCAGCAAAATACAACAGTTGTTTTGCTTTGTGGCTTACATCTCTCTAAATTGCATCAAATTATAACTATTTCCCATTCTTCCTAATAGGAACAATTCCTTTGAAATATAAAATTTAGAATTCATAATCTGAGGCAAGAAAAGGGAGAGGTAAATCTCTGAGTGACTTTCTTCCTCTCCTGTCCCCTGTGGAGACTAGAAGATCCATCATTCTTTTAAAACCAAGGCAATGTTCGGAAAAAGCTTTGAAGACTGAAGCCAGTGACTCGATTCTAAATCTGCTCCCCAGAAACTTAAGTGTAACCCCAGTTCTTTCTTGCAGGTCAGACAGAGGAGAGAGCATCTGGGTGTGGAACAATGGCCGGATCAGATGACACCATTGCGATGCCGGCTCTGGGCCGCCCTTTCCAGCTGGGGATGCTGTACGACTGCCGCAGTGACTCCCTCATCCCAGGTAATTGTCACCCGGGGAGAGCCCGGGGCCCAACTTAGCGTTTCAGGAAAAAGAAGCATTTGGCACCTGTTTCTTTTAGGAACATTTGGGTTTGGGATTTGAGTTGGGGAAAAAACAAAGGGCATCCAAACCTGCCCGGGTACTGTCCTGCTGACCCTCCTTACAGCACTGGCTGCACTAGGAGAAAGGAGAAACTTTCCATCCACTCCCCTGCCACTGCGATATCTCTGCAGCCCCACCCGCATGGCAGTCGGCCTAGGAAAGGGGGACAGTGCCCCCGAGCTGGCTCATCCCCCCATTTCCACATGGGAGGGGTGAGGTCCCGGTGAGAAGGGTCCTCTCTACACACAGATCTTCGGGGCATGAGGGGACCCATTAGAAGGAAACACTTCAGCTATTCACACACATCACTGTGACCCATATGAACTGTCCCCACCCCGGAAAAGGCCTGGCATCGCTGTGGACAGCTCAGTGAAAACACCCACTCTGTGTCCAGTGGCAGGCCAAGCCGTGAACAGGGTGCTCGGGTGCCCGAGGAACAGCATGGAAAATGCCACCAGACCTATTCCAATGGCATTATATAAATCAACGGGCCACACTCCCCTGGAATGTGTGCTCCGTGCTGGCCGTCCCATCACAAAGAGGGTATCACAGAAATCGAGGCAGTTCGGACAATGATGATAAAAATGACTAGAAACCTGGGGAGAATTTCACAGGAAAAGACAAAACAAAATATTTCATATAGAGACAAGAATAAGCTGGAGGTGAAACAGGGATACAGAAGAATGAAAGGGCTAGAGAAGGTAAATAGGAAAGGGCTAGAGAAGGTAAATAGGAAAGGGCTAGAGAAGGTAAATAGGAAGTACCTATTTACTCTCTCATAGAAAAATAACAAGGGGACACTCAAAATTAAAATACAACTAGTTTAAACTCGATAAAGGAAATACATTTTAAAGCAACATAATTAGCATGAGGAACTCACCCCACCAGACATCACTGAATCATAGAAATTTAGGGCTGGAAGGGCCCTTAAGGGGACACCTAGTCCAGCTACCTGCATTGAGGCAGGAATAAGTGCACCAGGGCCATCTCTGAGAGGTATTTGTCTAACCTGTTCTTTAAAACCTACAATGATGGTATCAAGAACATAAGACCGGCCCTACTGGGTCAGACCAAAGGTCCATCAAGCCCAGTATCCTGTCCTCTGACAGTGGCCAACGGCAGGTCCCCCAAAGGGAATGAACAGACAGGTTATCATCAAGTGATCCATCCCCTGTCACCCAATCGCAACTTCTGGCAAACAGAGGCTAGGGACACTATTTTCTGCACATCCTGGCTAATAGTCACTGATGGACCTATCTTCCATGAATCTATCTAGCTCCCTTTTGAACCCCATCATAGGATTGGCCTTCACAACACCCTCTGGCAAGGAGTTCCAGAGGTTGACAATGCATTGCGTGAAAAAATTCTTTCTTGTGTTTGTTTTAAACCTGCTACCTATTAATTTCATTTGATGACCCCTTGTTCTTGTATTATGAGAAGGAGTAAATAACACTTCTTTATTTACTTTATCTATACCTCTCATGATTTTATAGACTTCTGTCATATTCCCCCTTAGTTGCCTCTTTTCCAAGCTGAAAAGTCCCAGTCTTATTAATCTCTCTTATACAGAAGCCATTTTATACCCCTAATCATTTTTGTTGCCCTTTTCTGAACCTTTTCCAATTCCAATATATCTTTTTGAGATAGGGTGACCACATCTGCACGCAGTATTCAAGGTGTGGGCGAACCATAGATTTATATAGAGGCAATAGGATATTTTCTGTCTTATTATCTATCCCTTTCTTAATTCTTCCCAGCATTCTGTTAGCTTTTTTGACTGCCGCTGCACATTAAGTGGATGTTTTCAGAGAACTATCCATACTGACTCCAAGATCTCTTTCTTGAGTGGTAACAGCTAATTTAGACCCCTTCATTTCATACGTAGAGTTGGGATTATGTTTTCCAATGTGCATTATTTTGCATTTATCAACTTTAAATTTCATCTGCCATTTTGTTGCCCAGTCACCCTGTTTTGAGAGATCCTTTTGTAGCTCTTCGCAGTCTGCCTGGGACTTAACTATCTTGAGTAGTTTTGTATCATCTGCAAATTTTGCCACCACACTGTTTACCCCTTTTTTCAGATTGTTTATGAATATGTTAAATAGGACTGGGCCCAGTACATATCCCTGGGGGACACCACTATTTACCTCTCTCCATTCGGAAAACTGACCATTTATTCCTACCCTTTGTTTCCTATCTTTTAACCAGTTACCAATCCATGGGAAAACCTTCCCTCTTATCCCATAACTGCTTATTTTGCTTAAGAGCCTTTGGTGAGGGACCTTGTCAAAGGCTTTCTGAAAATCTAAGTACACTATATCCACTGGATCCCCCTGTCCACATGCTTGTTGACCCCCTCAGAGAATTCTAGTAGATTGGTGAGGCATGATTTCTCTTTACAAAAACCATGTTAGCTATTTCCCAACAAATTATGTTCATCTATGCGTCTGACAATTTTGTTCTTTACGATAGTTTCAACCAATTTGCCCAGTACTGAAGTGACATTTATTGGCCTGTAGTTACCAGGGTCACCTCTGGAGCCCTTTTTAAAAACTGGCATCACATTAGCTCTCCTCCAGTCATTTGGTACAGAAGCTGATTTAAATGATAGGTTACAGACTACAGTTAGTAGTCCTGCAATTTCACATTTGAGTTCCTTCAGAACTCTTGGGTGAATACCATCAGGTCCTGGAGATTTATTACTGTTTAGTTTATCAATTTGTTCCAAAACCTCCTCTAATGACACCTCAATTTGGGACAGTTCTTCAGATCTCAGAGTAACAGCCGTGTTAGTCTGTATTCGCAAAAAGAAAAGGAGGACTTGTGGCACCTTAGAGACTAACCAATTTATTTGAGCGTGAGCTTCTGTAGCTCACGAAAGCTCATGCTCAAATAAATTGGTTAGTCTCTAAGGTGCCACAAGTCCTCCTTTTCTTTCTTCAGATCTGTCACCTAAAAAGAATGGCTGAGGTTTGGGAATCTCCCTCACATCCTCAACAGTGCAGACCGATGCAAAGAATTCATTTAGTTTCTCAAGGCTGAATCCCAACTCTGTCACTCCGAGTGCAGAGTGGGGCACGCAAGGATTTTAAAAATTAATACTGGCCACTCCAGGCTTGTTTTAAACTCCCAAGTTTACAGCTTCTCTCTGACCTTGGCTTGGTAAATGCTGCCACCAACCAAATGCAAAAAACACCCAACCCCTTTCAAGCTAGGAAGGAACACTTGGGAATTCCTCCCTATGGGGTGCCCTCAAGCCCTTTCACCCCAGCTGAGAAACAGTCTGGGAACAGCTGAGAAAGAAAAAGGAAATTAGCTGTGGCTACCAGCTAATCAAACAACATGCATAAACCTCTTAGCACACCAAAACTCCAATTCTGTTCTTAAAAAAGGAAATTTTATTAAAAATAAAAAGAAAGAAAATGCATCTGGAATTTAGGCTTCTGATAGATTTTAAAAGAGCAATTCCAAAAATCAAGCACCCAAAATAGCTTTCTTGTGGGTTTAGCTTAAAGGTTACAAGCAAACAAAAGCATCTGGGGTTATGACAGAGGAGTCCACAAGCCAATAAGAAATAAAATAAATAACCCTATCATAGAATCATAGAATATCAGGGTTGGAAGGGACCCCAGAAGGTCATCTAGTCCAACCCCCTGCTCGAAGCAGGACCAATTCCCAGTTAAATCATCCCAGCCAGGGCTTTGTCAAGCCTGACCTTAAAAACCTCTAAGGAAGGAGATTCTACCACCTCCCTAGGTAACGCATTCCAGTGTTTCACCACCCTCTTAGTGAAAAAGTTTTTCCTAATATCCAATCTAAACCTCCCCCACTAATCTAACTAATCCCACTGCAACTTGAGACCATTACTCCTCGTTCTGTCATCTGCTACCATTGAGAACAGTCTAGAGCCATCCTCTTTGGAACCCCCTTTCAGGTAGTTGAAAGCAGCTATCAAATCCCCCCTCATTCTTCTCTTCTGCAGGCTAAACAATCCCAGCTCCCTCAGCCTCTCCTCATAAGTCATGTGTTCCAGACCCCTAATCATTTTTGTTGCCCTTCGCTGGACTCTCTCCAATTTATCCACATCCTTCTTGTAGTGTGGGGCCCAAAACTGGACACAGTACTCCAGATGAGGCCTCACCAATGTCGAATAGAGGGGAACGATCACGTCCCTCGATCTGCTCGCTATGCCCCTACTTATACATCCCAAAATGCCATTGGCCTTCTTGGCAACAAGGGCACACTGCTGACTCATATCCAGCTTCTCGTCCACTGTCACCCCTAGGTCCTTTTCCGCAGAACTGCTGCCTAGCCATTCGGTCCCTAGTCTGTAGTGGTGCATTGGATTCTTCCATCCTAAGTGCAGGACCCTGCACTTATCCTTATTGAACCTCATCAGATTTCTTTTGGCCCAATCCTCCAATTTGTCTAGGTCCCTCTGTATCCTATCCCTCCCCTCCAGCGTATCTACCACTCCTCCCAGTTTAGTATTATCCGCAAATTTGCTGAGAGTGCAATCCACACCATCCTCCAGATCATTTATAAAGATATTGAACAAAACCGGCCCCAGGACCGACCCTTGGGGCACTCCACTTGATACCGGCTGCCAACTAGACATGGACCCATTGATCACTACCCGTTGAGCCCGACAATCTAGCCAGCTTTCTACCCACCTTATAGTGCATTCATCCAGCCCATACTTCCTTAACTTGCTGACAAGAATACTGTGGGAGACCGTGTCAAAAGCTTTGCTAAAGTCAAGAAACAATACATCCACTGCTTTCCCTTCATCCACAGAACCAATAATCTCATCATAAAAGGCAATTAGATTAGTCAGGCATGACCTTCCCTTGGTGAATCCATGCTGGCTGTTCCTGATCACTTTCCTCTCATGCAAGTGCTTCAGGATTGATTCTTTGAGGACCTGCTCCATGATTTTTCCAGGGACTGAAGTGAGGCTGACTGGCCTGTAGTTCCCAGGATCCTCCTTCTTCCCTTTTTTAAAGATTGGCACTACATTAGCCTTTTTCCAGTGATCCGGGACTTCCCTGGTTCGCCACGAGTTTTCAAAGATAATGGCCAATGGCTCTGCAATCACAGCCGCCAATTCCTTCAGCACTCTCGGATGCAACCTAATCGCATCTGGCTAAACACTCTGATCTGTTTACACATTGGAGTTCAGATAAGTCATTCTAGGCATGATCCGATGACTTATAATCTGGGGTGAGCTGAATTCGCGCCGGTTCGCGCGAACCGGGTGTTAAATTTTGAACCTGTTTTAGAACCGGCTGTTAACCCGCTTCCCTGCAGGGGGCGCTGAGGCTTTGCTGGGCTCCGGCCGGGAAGTGATGTGATTCCTCCTCTGGCCACTGGGGGCGCTGCGCTGCGGGAGCGACGTGGGCTGCCCCCCCATACCTGGGACTCCCTCTGCTCGGCCGGGGCTGCGTCCTGCTGCTCGGGCTGCTCCCCGTGAGCCCCCACCACCCTGCCCGCAGCCGGCCCCGCCGCACGCACCCCCTGCCCTGCCCGCAGCCAGCCCGTCTCCAGCCACCCCTGCACCCTCTGCCCTGCCCGCAGCCAGCCCCTGTCTCCAGTCAGTCCCTGCACCCCCCTACCCTGCCTGCAGCCAGCCCCTACCTCCAGTCAGTCCCTGCCGTACCCCCTGCCTGCAGCCAGCCCCTGTCTCCAGCCACCCCCACACCCCTTGCCCTGCCCGCAGCCAGCCCCTGCCGCACCCTCTGCCCTGTTTCCAGCCAACCTCTGCCGCACGCACCCCCTGCCCTGCCTGCAGCCAGCCCCTGTCCCCAGCCAGTCCCTGCCGCACCCCCTGCCCACAGCCAGCCCGTCTCCAGCCACCCCCACATCCCCTGCCCTGCCTGCAGCCAGCCCCTGCCGCACCCTCTGCCCTGTATCCAGCCAACCTCTGCCGCACGTACCCGCTCCCCTGCCTGCAGCCAGCCCCTGTCTCCAGCCACCCTCACACCCCCTGCCCTGCCCGCAGCCAGCCCCTTTCTGCAGCCAGCCCTGCCGTACCCCCTGCCTGCAGCCAGCCCCTGTCTCCAGCCACCCTCACACCCCCTGCCCTGCCCGCAGTCAGGCCCTGCCACCTGCACCCCCTGTCCTGCCCGCAGCCTGTCCCTGTCTCCAGCCAGCCCCACACCCCCTTGCCTCCAGCCAACCCTGCACCCTCCTGTCTCCAGCCAGCTCCGCACCGCCTGCCCTGCCCACAGCCAGCCCCGCACCCCCTTGCCTCCAGACAACCCTGCACCCTCCTGTCTCCAGCCAGCTCCGCACCGCCTGCCCTGCCCACAGCCAGCCCCGCACCCTCCTGTCTCCAGCCAGCTCTGCTGCCCCCTGCCCCTGCCCTGCCCGCAGCCAGCCTGGCCCCCCTGCCTCCAGCTAGCCCTGCCCCATGCCCCTGTCTGCAGCTGTCCCCATGTCCACTGGTGCCCTGCAGTTCCCAGGGCAGTAACCCTGCACACCTGCTTCAATGAGTGGGGAAGGGAGCAGCTGGGACCCACACTTGTGCACACCCTAGGGTGACCAGACAGCAAGTGTGAAAAATCAGGACAGGGGTTGGGGGGTAATAGGAGCCTATATAAAAAAAAGACCCCAAAACCAGGACTGTCCCTATAAAATTGGGACATCTGGTCACCCTAGCACATGCCCAGGGCATGGCGGGGACCCACACCTGTGAAACGGAGGTAATTGCTAGGTCAGGCCCATCTTTTTAAAAAAGAACTTTCGGCAGGGTTAACATACATCCCTATTTTCCCAGACAGGTCAGGCCTTTTTGTTCTTAAATCGCCATCCGGGAGGAATTCCTCCCAGGAAAATACAGACCTATGGTAACCCTGTTGGTACAAAAAATACATACTGAGGCACATCCCTCAGGGAACAGGTTGTTAAGATTTTGGCAGCTCATCACTGCTTATAATCATACCTGGCTTAGCTGCTTACAACATGGCTGCTCTGTCCCTCCAGAGAACAACAGACAAAGGCAAACTTTCTTTTCCAATTTTAAAAAGTTCTAGCCTTCCCATTGGCTCTTTTGGTCAGGTGCCCACTTTTTTTTTCTTTACCTGGGGGACTTTTAACCCTTTACAGGTAAAGCAAGTAAAGAACAGCTATCAAGAGGGATTTTACAGCTAACTGATTGGCTGGGTGTCCATCAAAGGGAGCTACCCCCACTTTATTTATCACAGATGGGGATTCCACAACCTCCCTTGGAAGTCTATTCCAGTGCTTAATTATCCTTACAATTAGAAAGTTTTCCTAATAACTAACTTAAACCTCCCTTGCTGCAGATAAAGCCAATTACTTTTTGGCCTCCCTTCAGCGGACATGGAGAACAACTGATCACTGTCCTCACTGTCAACAGCCCTTAACAGATTTGAAAACCGTTATCAGCTCTGCTCTCAGTCTTCTTCTCTTAAGACTAAACATACCCACTGTTTCTAATCTATCTTCTATAGGGCAGGTTTTCTAAACCCTTTATCAGTTTTGTTGCTCTTCCCTCACCCTTCTAGTTTGTCCAGATTTTTCTTGCAGTGTGGCGCCCCAAACTGGACACAATACTCCAGCTCAGGCCTTTCCAGTGCTGAGAAGAGCAGGACAACTACCTCCCACACCACAATTATATTAGCCTTTTGCACAACTGCATCCCATGGTTGTCTCATATTCAATTTGTGATCCGCTATAATCCCCAGGTCCTTTTCCGCAGTACTACTGCCTAGCCAGTTATTCCCCATTTTGTAACGGTGCATTTGATTTTTCCTTCCTAAGTGTAGTACTTTGCACTTGTCTTTATTGAATTTCATCTTGTTGATTTCAGACCAATTATCCAATTGATCAGATCATTTCTAATAGAAGTCAGAGTAGCAGCCCTGTTAGTCTGTATCCGCAAAAAGAAAAGGAGGACTTGTGGCACCTTAGAGACTAACCAATTTATTTGAGCATGAGCTTTCGTGAGCTACAGCTCACTTCATCGGATGCATCCCTGTAGCTCATGAAAGCTCATGCTCAAATAAATTGGTTAGTCTCTAAGGTGCCACAAGTCCTCCTTTTCTAATAGAAGTGACATTTCAATCATAAATATAGCACTTGCTTCCTGGGACAGTGTACTCCTGAGGGGGGAGTGAACTCAGTCATTCTGGAGAGGGATATATGAAAAAAAACAGAAAAGATCACATCTTCCAAAGTCCTGTAAGAAGCCGGGGGCAAGGGAAGGTTGTTAGGGTGTAGTTCAGCCTTGACTTGGCACATTTGTATGTTACCAGGTCAGTTTACTTGATGTCCTTCACTCGTTATTTTTCAATCTCAGAAATGAGACACAATTAAAGGATGGATAGATTCTGTGTCCTGTGCATCTATCAGTTACGTTACCATGTGTCTGTCTCTACTATTCCAGGGATCACGCTGTGGGGCCTGGAACAGCTTCGCAAGGATGTAAACACAAAACCACAACCCAAGACTGAATTTGAGATCATCGCATCCGACACCATTGAAGAGAAGGCCAATGCCCTCAATGTCACAGCCTCGCTGAAGGCCAGTTTCCTGGGGGGGCTGGTTGAAGTAAGTGGATCTGCCAAATACTTAAATGACACCAAAAAATCCAAACAACAGGCCCGAATTACTCTCCAGTACTCTGCCACAACAAACTTTGAACAACTAACTATGAACCATTTAGGACCAGAGAATGTTTCTTATCCTGCTGTATTTGACCAAGGCACCGCCACCCATGTGGTCACGGCTGTGCTGTACGGGGCTCAGGCTTTCTTCGTGTTTGATCGGGAAGTTTCTTCTTCTGAGAATGTACGTGAGATAGAGGGAAAGCTCCAGATTGCAATTAAAAAGATACCCATGTTTTCCATAGAAGGGGAAGGAGCTGTCAAAATGGATGAAAGTGAAAAATTAAATGCTGCAAAATTTAACTGCAGGTTCCATGGTGATTTTGCTCTTGAGAGAAATCCAACTAATTTCGAAGATGCCATGCAAATATACTCCACCCTCCCCAAGCTGCTGGGTGACAGCGGGGAAAAGGCCGTACCAGTGAGAGTCTGGCTGTACCCGCTGACCAAGCTGGATTCCAGAGCTGCTCGGCTGGTGCGTGAGATCAGCTTTTCACTGATTTCTGATGCTCAGACTGCTCTGGAGGAACTGGCAGAAGTAAACATGCAATGCAATGACATGGTGAAGAGTCCGATCGTCACAAGCTTCCCCGAAATCAAGCTGAAAATCCAGCAGTTCAGAGATCTGTGTAAGCAACACAGACAGACTTTCCAGAAACAGCTAGCAGGACTCTTACCGTTAATCCGTGGAGGTGGAAAAGAGGAAGGGGGCCTGGTGGATATTTTATCATGTAAAAACCAGTCACCGTTCAATACTCAGAGCCTCAGTGAATTTCTGGATACAAAGGAAAAAGAGATGAATTATGTGAATTCCTACCTTAGGATCCTAAGCAATGTAAAAGTGGTGTCCTCTCAGAGTGAACTAGATGAAATAGTACTCGACCCTGAGCTTGACTTTATCATCTCCTTTACATTCACCTCACTGCATGAAGAGGAGCCATATTTATCAGATTTAAAACAGTGGCTTCAGACCCAGTATATAAAGGAAACTTATGATTCTGCAGCAGCCAGTTCTGTTGCTGAGAAACCAAAATCCAAAATGTGGTTTGAGGAACAAGAAATTAATAGAAAAGCTCGAAAATCTGCAAAGTCCCTTTCACGTTTTGTCAGTGTCAACAAATCTAACGGGAAGATTCGGTTCATTGTGTCCTCTGTTCCAGACAAGGACAATCCAGGCACTTCCATTTACCTGTATGAGGAGGGAGAGCTGATCAGCACCAACTTTGAGCCTCCATCAAAGCCTCTTCCTCCCCTGATTGATGGAATCAAACATGACCGTGTGCAGCTCAAGTTTAACCCAGCAGCCTATGGAAGGGCTGAGATATCCGGCTATCGGGCAGAGTACAGAATTGTAGGACAGGAGAACTGGACGGCTGTGAATGTAAATAACACGCAAGAGACATTCACAGTAACAGGGCTACGTGCAAACACCGAGTACCAGTTCCGATACGCTGCAGTGAGCAAACCAGGGCTCAGCGAGAGCAGCGATGTGAGTAATCCTGTGAAGACTCTCCCTCCTACCAGCCCGCCTGGGAAGTCTGTAACAGTTATTGTAGATTCATCTGCCATCGCCCTCACCTGGGAGAGTCCAAGTGTCATTGGAGATGGAGTCAGAATAAGGGAGTATAAGGTGCAATATAAAGAGGAGGCAGGAGATACAAGTCAGGAGGGGAAAGACAAATGGCTGGAACAAAGGACAGAAAAGAGAACCGAGTTCTATAGCATTGATGGACTGAGTCCTGAGACACCCTACAGATTCCGGGTTTCGGCTGTGTGTGCGGATGGGGCTGTGAGTGACCCAAGCGAAGAGACTTGCATCTCAACCCTAAAGAAAGGTAACATTTAAATATATTTGCATATTTCTTCCCACCCGAAACACAGGACTCTGGAGTAGTTCATTCAGGTAAAACTATATTTATCTTTGGAAGAAAAATTGAGATGTCCCAAGTGTATAATGTAGGCGTGACTTCAGAATCAAACTATTTCTTGCAATTTAATATCTGAACTGGAGTAATGCATACAGGGCCCAACCCAACCACCGGGATCTGCTGGGGACTGTACAAATGATACTGAGCTGTCAGGTCTGGTCAAGTTAAGGTACCAACTAGCTTTCTGTGAAAAGCTTCATTCTTCTAAGTGCTCTAAAATTGTCATGGTTACATGGATTGCCTTGAAATTTGATGTGCCTCAGGGGGCACTGGCTAGGGTCAGTGATCCAAATCTGAGATCATTTGACCAAGGGGTTCCTGGGATACAATCTCCTCTCCCTCCCGCCCCCCCAACTCCCTAAAAAAACCATAGTTTTTAAAGGTTGACATATTCTACCACCGTGGTTTTGCCCAGACCTGGGGATCAAGCCCTGGCTCTGATCCTGCCACAAGGGTCTCACTGACTGGAGGATAACACGCAGAGAGTGAACGGCACCCACTAGGCCTCTGGGGGGAGCAACATTCAGAACATTATTGGACAGATAGTACTGCTCATGAACTAAGGGGATCATACTGAGCACAGAGGAGCCAAGAGACTCTGGAGGTGGAGAGTTTCCACTGTAGCTGGATAGGGCTCTGTAGATAGGGCAATTTCCTGCAATATCACTGAAAGATCTTATTGTACTAACTGTATGTACTGCTGTGGGCCAGGATTGTGTATAACCTCTCTAGTGAGGAGATGTGATGGATGTAAGACGTGGCGGTTCAAAAGGCTGTATTGAAAATGTGCCAGACAAGTATGGACTTTTGGGACAATAAATATTAAGTGGATTTCCTGGGGAGTCCCTAGGGCGAGGTTAATGCAAATTACTTACCTCTGGTCAATGCAAAAACCCAGCTTTTTGAAGTTAAGCTCTGAGGGGAGGGTTTTTTCTGTTGATTACCTGTTACAGAAGGCAAAGATCAAAGGCCAGAGTTGGATAAAGATATGGCTGATCTGCCCAGCCATTGCTCTGGTTCTGGATCTAAACTTCTAACCCCGGAGAATACCCAGATGTGGGGTTTGAAGGACTAAAACCTTCTAGAGCTGTAGATTGGATTTGGGGGGACGGGGAAATCTCAGGTCAGCTTTCGAGTTTTATTGTTTTAATATTTATTCTCTGTCATGCTTTTACCTAAAAGAAGAAACGTGGTTGCTTAGAAGGAGCTGTGTGGAAACATATAGCTGTGGGCAATGCACTGCTCGTTGTCTTCAGAGAGAAAGCAAAGCGCAGGCCCTGGCCTGTTTAGACAGTCTGGCTTGCTGGGGATATCCCGGGGTGAGGCAGGGAGCTGTGCAGCCTTAAAAGCCCACACAGGGGCCGGGGAGAGAGGGGGACACACACACACACACGCAGAGGGCACAGCCGCCCAGATCTCCTCCTATCCCAATCACAGATCTTCCAAGATGGTTCAATTTATTCCTCCACCCTTCAGTACAGCAACACCTACCACAGGGATTACAGCTGCAGTGCATGCAGATAATTCCCAGAGGCCATTGCCAGCTCCAGAGGGCAGAGTTAAGGTTGCGAAGGTGTTTACCTGAACTCGCTATCTCCCAGCATTCACAAGATTCAGTTTTGCTGAACTGACTTTCTTGAGGGGTGCAAGGTCTCACCAGGCATCTTAACGCTGCGTTAGTGAAGTATTTTTGCCATGTTATCTCTCTCTCTGTGTCGATAGTTAGCTGTATAAAGAGCAGCACCGACTGGTATACATATATGTTACACAGTATTGTTCCGAAGTGGGTGAGTGCAGGGGGGAAGATTCTGAGGCTCAGGTCTGGCCCAGCCGATCCTTTCGCTCTGTCATTGACCCATGTGTGCCGATAACGCTCTGATTCTGTCTCTCCCCAGCGAATGTGACTCTGGATCCAGACACGGCACATCCTGAGCTCGTCCTGTCTGATGATCGAAGAACCATGAGCCGGGGCCCCGAGAGCCAGATGTTGCCTTACAAACCGGAGAGATTTGATTATTTGCTGAGTGTGCTGGGCTCTGAGGGCTTCACCTCGGGGAAACATTCCTGGCAGGTGAAGGTGAAGGGAGGAGTAGCCGGAGACTGGGCTGTGGGGGTAGCTAGACAGTCTGTGCTGAGGAAGGAAGAGGTTGGCTTTACCCCCGAGAATGGGGTCTGGGTGGTGCAGAAATGGGGCAATGCCAGAGACTATCGGGCTCAAACCTCGCCTGTCACCCGCCTGTCCTTGAGTAGAGAACCCAGCAGGATCCGGGTCTCTCTGGACTATGAAGGGGGGTTGGTGGCATTTAATTATGCTGATGATCTGGCCCCGATCTTCACTTTCCCACAGGCTTCTTTCAATGGGGAGAAAATCTTCCCTTTCTTCTGGGTCTGGGGTGGAGGATTCCAGCTGAGCATCCATCCCTGAGACTCAGGGTAGCCCGGGGCCCTGTCAGTACCATACAGAGCAGGCTAGACCCATCTCACGGTCCTGCAGTGACTGCCCAGTCTGCTTGTTCTCATGCTGTATGGTTCTGTAGGATTATATCCGTGAACAGGGTCAGAATGGGCACCAGGAGCTCCTCCCTTTGAGCCCTGTGCCGGTCTTGGCCAGAATCCCCCGTGGTGCTCACTGTTTGAAAGGGGCAAAGTAAAACCAGGGCTCTCGCCCGGCATCTCCACCCCCTCTTCCTGTCAGGGCACAAGGCTGGCAGCTCACTGCACTGTCTCCAGGTCCTCATCAGGGGGCTTCCAGCTGAGCCACGGACAATTGCTCCACTCGCAGCATGGGCCCTTTGCACAGTCTGAGGGGGCAAAGGCAGAACCCTGCCCCAGGATCAGCCCCTACCATTGTGCTAAAATGATTACTCACATCTTCTCTCTGAGTTGCTCAGAGGTGTTTCTATCCTACTGTAAACATGTCATTCTCTTGCAGTAAGGAATGCAAAGTCTTTTAGCAGCAGAAATTATGAAATAAAATCCTACTTTATGCTTTCAGACCATTGTCAGATTGTGTGTTAGGTATATCTTACAATGAAATGTGTTGCTTTATGCCAGAGCTAATCAAAATTTGACATTTCAGAAAACAAACAAATTCCTTCACCAGGAGTAGCAGGCAGATCGTTCCCATGGCTATTGCCAGCACCAAGGGGCAGAGTTATGGTTGCATGGGATTTATCTGTATTTACTGGTTTTCAGAGGTCTGAGGTTTGCTGAACCTGATGTCCTGGAAGGACACGAGAGACCACCGCATATGTTGTATTTTGTACTACATTGAATATTCGTTAAACGATAAGTGTTTTCTTTTTTCGTTGACTCCATCACGATAGTTTTCAGGGTGCCCACCCAGGTAACTGATAGAAGTTCTGATTATTGCAGATTCAATATGGATCTCATAGTTTTGGGGTTCAGAGTGTGAATCCTTGTGGGATTTATTGTAGCACTGTTCAAACTACAATGACGTTACATCTCTCTCTCCTGCTGATCCCACATCGTTGTGGAGGATCTTCAGCGGCTAGCGTTAGAAGAGCTATCGGAATAATCCACTCAGTCCATTATTCCTATAGTAGGCACCCTTTACTAGACGGGCCTCTGAACTGTCTCTCTGTAGTGTCCAGTCCTCTCCCGGAACACACACAAGTTATTAAGTTCATTGCTCTTTTAAAGAGTCAATACACGCAGCTCATTAATTTCACTGGGGTTTGACAAACACTCACTTTAATCACAGCACTGACCTGGTTTATAATAAAGGTAAAACAAGTTTCGTAAACAAAAGTCATAGATTTAAGTGATATCAAGTGTAAGGTGTAAAGATAGGAAGGGTGATGAACAAACAGAAGTAATAATACGCTTTCTAATAGCTAAGACCTAACTTAACAAGCTACAGACATTGTTCGAGGCACTTTCCTCTCCAGTATTCCTTTCCCAGCAACGGCTGACTAGCTTTTTGTCAGGATGCTCACAGAATCCAAGGTGCTGGTTTTCCTTGTCTCCTCTAGTGAAGGATCACTTAGTTGTTTGCTCCACTTCTCTTTATAGTCCACTCTACCTTGGCAATATATTGTTCTGAAACGTAGCTCCAGATACAGGTCCTTCTCCCTGCTGGGTGTGGATGCTGTGCTGCCAGGAGTGGATTCCATGCTGTCTTCTCCCGCACTGGAGATTTTTCCAGTGCAAAGGATCTTGTCATGCAACCTCTGATACAACTGAATAGCCCATTGAATTTGCCCACATCTGGGAATTTTTAGGCCTAACACATTTTCCAAGCTAAAGCTGGTTGCAACATTACTGTATCATCTTGGATGGTGCATGGCTTCTGCTGCTGCAGGCAGCCACAATCTGCCCGCTGCTCAAGAGATACCACTCCTGAACCCAGCATTCCCATAGGCTGGGGAAACCCCATTATCTGGCCCACTCCCCGTGCCCATTTTCTTCATCTGTTGCTGGGGCCAGAAACCATTCTTGGTCCTCACAGCTCCCCACTCTGGATCTGAACGGGCTCCCAGCTCCTTCTCCCCTCAGCACCTCAGCTCAGATCAGTGATATAAAAGAGAGGTGAACCCACAGTGCAGGACTCCTCTGTCTATTACCTCTCTGGTGCTTTGACACAAGGAGCTTCGGGACGCCTCCTCCGCCAGCCCCGTGGCAAGGGGACAGCAGCTACCTCTGCGGGGGGCAATCTGCTCTACGGAGGGACACCGCCAAATAAAAATTGCATCTGCTCACTCCAGCTCTGCTGACTATACGACACGTTCTGTGGTGTGAACAGGGGAACAGCATCACCCAGGCAGAGCTTCTGCCAGACACTCGTACAGCATCGCCCTCTGCAGAAAGGAGCAAAGATCGTTTTCCCTGACCCCTGATCAAGAAACCAAAAGTCCTGGCTCCAGACCTGAGCCAGAAACCCACCCCAAACAAAGCACACGTTTTCTCCGCTCTTTCCACATCAGAGACCTGCAAACAGCTTGCCTTTCGCAGGACATAGAGTCCTGGGACTGCAGCCAGGAGTTTTCAAGCAAGTAAGATGGATAGATGAGATGAGGCCAGGCTGTCATCCATAAGCAGCACCCCATCTCCTCCTTTGCACATACAATGCTCAGTGCAGAGACACGCCCCTGGGGTTTCTGGTTTGTGACGTATCCCACAGCATGGCAGCAACTTTGTCTGACACCTCACAAAGCTAGAGAAATAGAAACCAAAAGGGTCTCAACCAATCATGCCGGAACCCGGGGGGCCATGTTGCCCCCCAAACTGCAAGCCTTGGGCAGGTGCGAAGTGGCACCGGTAGGGCCTGCACTCCACAGCGGAGGTGCTGCTCTGCTCCTGCCCAAGGCTTGCAGTTTGGGGGGGGCAACATTCTCCCCTATCCCCCAAATTACACCCTTTCTAAAAAGTGGGGGGCATGACCCCCAGCCTCCCCGGCTGGCACTGGTGGGCCCCCCACCCCCACCACTTCTACAAAGGTTCCAGAATCCTTGGTTTTAGGAGGCTTATTCCTTCACCCTCTCACTTCCCTGGTCCTTCTCGCATGAATGGAGAGCAGCAATCCCTGAAGTCCAAAGGTGCAAACAATCCAATGTTTATTGGGGTGAATTTCCAGCAAGCATGAGTCCAGTTTCCTTCCTTAGTGTCCCCGTTCCCAGCTCTGACCCCACAGAGCCTTACCTGTGTCCCTGTTCCCATTTCCCGCTTTAGCCAAACATGATTCCCATTCCCCCCCCCCCCACTTCCTGATTGACTGCGGACTATATAGTAAAACTTGAGTTCTGCTTTGCTATACCTTAACCAATCATTTCCCTGAAATTTAACTAACCAATTGTAACATGATTATTTAACCAATTAGATCCCACACCTTAATTAGTTTACACCCAGCAAAATTAATTACACAGCAGACAGAAACAGTCCCAGAAATAGACAGAGATTATACAGACAAACAATAGCAAAGTGGGAACTATAATGACAAAACAATACAGAAGTGACGATTTCCCATCCCAGCTATTGATAGGTGAGTTCTTGCCAGACAGGAGGCTACCAAACTAAGTTTCCTTTTACATCTTCTAGGCACTTCCCTTTCTCTGGAGGCGATAGGCACTATCAGGACAGGATTGTATCCTAAGAGCCCAATAGCACCTGATTTCAATGGGACTAGTTTGGGATGTGAGGAGGGGACCGGTCGCTTCCCAGCTTATGGCTGCCTCTGCTGCTTAGCCAGAGGCCTGAGCCTAAGCACAGGGCCTCCGACTGTCACAGTGAGAGAAGGCCCTTGCACCGGCCGACAGTGATTTTGATTCTTTCTTTTATACCTCTAGAACTAGCCAAGTGATAAGAAGACACCTAAATGCTTACAGTACAGGCCTTTACAGACAGGCCTGAATATCTAGATCCTAATACTTGGTCTCAACTCAAGCCTTTGCTCGGCATCGGTTACTAGCGGCTGTCAAACAGTCCGTAGCTAATAGTGGTGGGGGGGATTACTAGAGGTACGTTCAGATTTTGACAAACAGCCAATATTGAGGACGCTGAAGCCAGAGAAGGGAATTTGCACTGACCACTGGATCAGCTTTCTCCTGCCCCACAAAGACTCTCCAGCAATGCAGCCTGTAATGGGGGTCTGGCCCTTTAAGGCTAGAGGACGGAGTTACTCATTCCATGTGTCCAGGGAAAAGCGGAAGGAGGCCTGGAAGCAGCCCCTGGGAGAGAGGCCGCTGGTCCTGGGGAAAAGTCTGTGTCTGGGAGATCAAGGTACAGAAAAACCCAGAGCACAGTTCCTGCAAAGGCCTGGGACCACGAACCCTGTAGAGTGGGTGGGGCAAAGCTCCCCCTCTCCCAGCTGCCCCAGGCAGGTGTTTGGGGTAATTGGACACAACTGGGAAGGGTCAAGGAGTGGTCAGGTGATTGGGGCGGGTGACTCAAAAGGAAGCTCCAAGTGGGGGGGCCTCTCACATTCTGGGAATACCCGACATTCCAGTAGTTCTGGGAACGGTGTGTGCCCACCCCCGCCTGGGTGACCCCGCCCCCGCTGGCATGACCTCGCACTCACCATCACACCGCATGGGGGCACCATTTTGAAGAGCTCGCTGCCCCACCCCAGCCGGTGTGACCTCGCCCGCACTGTGCAGGTAAGGTCATGGCAGCAGGGGTGGGGCGGTGTGATCTTCACAATGGCATCCCCTGTCTGGTCCCAGACAAAACCACCTCTGGCTTTGTCTCTGTACCGCACAGGGGACAAACCTCAGAAAAGCAGAACTGGCCAGTTTATAACCAGAGCAATGGCCTGCTTAGCTCCAAGCGCAGTCAGAGAGAGCTGCCGAGCCAGCTGCTGGGGGAGAGAAGTCACCCAGCACAGAGCCTCGGCAAGGAGGACTGGGCAACCCCTATACTTGAGGAGCGAGTTATGGGCCGGGGAGGCAAGAACTTAAAGCCACAGTCCCAGGGAGGGCTGAGATCCTCGACGTGAGGGGTGAGCAAAGGCTGGGGAGGCCAGGACTGAATGCAGAACACACAGCCCCAGCAAGGAGAGCTGTGAAACACCTGAGCCGGAGGGGAGAGTCTAGAAGCTGGGGGGGCCTGGACTGGGAACACACGTGCCCCACGTTGGGGTGGGAGCAGGGGCTGTGCAATCTCTGAAATGAAAAGGGGAGCTCAGTGGTATTGTTTTAAAGACTCTGGGTGTACGTGAATTATTTTGGGACACAGAGGGAAATTGAGGCAGGGTGCCTGGGGGGCCACCCCTGGCCATGTGGGGAGCACCCTGGGATTGCACTTGGCTACACACCCCTTAGTGGAGAAATACAAAGTCAGCAGCTCTCCACCCACAGGACAAAGAGTCGAGGATCTGTTGTATCATTAACAGTGTATGTTAGGCTCTGCAGTTGAGACACTGGCCCTCTGCAACAAGCACCCTGTCACTCTCCGGTTATTGTCCGAGAATCTCTTATTCTTTCATAGTTTCACACGTGGTTGTTTGTACACAGTCTGGCCCAGTGTTAGCAGTGTGCTCTGGCTGCTCTGCACCCTTCTAGTGATGCCACAAACAGCCAAAACATGAGCTCAACCTGCCCGGTAACCTAGGTTCACAGCTGCTGGGCATTGGCAGAACCGTGCCGGGAACATACTGGTGAATATGACCCAATATAGATATCTACTCTTTTCTGTGTGGATGGCGGAGGGATGGGGGGGCATGGATGCAGGATGTTTGGATACCAGGTTATAGAATCATAGAATCATAGACTATCAGGGTTGGAAGGGACCACAGGAGGTCATCTAGTCCAACCCCCTGCTCAGAGCAGGACCAATCCCCAATTAAATCATCCCAGCCAGGGCTTTGTCAAGCCTGACCTTAAAAACCTCTAAGGAAGGAGGTTCCACCGCCTCCCTAGGTAACGCATTCCAGTGTTTCACCACCCTCTTAGTGAAAAAGTTTTTCCTAATATCCAATCTAAACCTCCCCCACTGCAACTTGAGACCATTACTCCTTGTCCTGTCCTCTTCTACCACTGAGAATAGTCGAGAACCATCCTCTCTGGAACCACCTCTCAGGTAGTTGAAAGCAGCTATCAAATCCCCCCTCATTCTTCTCTTCCACAGACTAAACAATCCCAGTTCCCTCAGACTCTCCTCATAAGTCATGTGTTCCAGACCCCTAATCATTTTTGTTGCCCTCCGCTGGACTCTCTCCAATTTATCCACATCCTTCTTGTAGTGTGGGGCCCAAAACTGGACACAGTACTCCAGATGAGGCCTCACCAATGTCGAATAGAGGGGGATGATCACATCCCTCGGTCTGCTGGCTATGCCCCTACTTATACATCCCAAAATGCCATTGGCCTTCTTGGCAACAAGGGCACACTGCTGGCTCATATCCAGCTTCTCGTCCACTGTCACCCCTAGGTCCTTTTCCGCAGAACTGCTGCCGAGCCATTCGGTCCCTAGTCTGTAGGTGTGCATTGGGTTCTTCTGTCCTAAGTGCAGGACCCTGCACTTACCCTTATTGAACCTCATCAGATTTCTTTTGGCCCAATCCTCCAATTTGTCTAGGTCCCTCTGTATCCTATCCCTGCCCTCCAGGGTATCTACCACTCCTCCCAGTTTAGTATCATCTGCAAATTTGCTGAGAGTGCAATCCACACCATCCTCCAGATCATTTATGAAGATATTGAACAAAAGCGGCCCCAGGACCGACCCTTGGGGTACTCCACTTGATACCGGCTGCCAACTAGACATGGAGCCATTGATCACTACCCGTTGAGCCCGACAATCTAGCCAGCTTTCTACCCACCTTATAGTGCATTCATCCAGCCCATACTTCCTTAACTTGCTGACAAGAATACTGTGGGAGACTGTGTCAAAAGCTTTGCTCAAGTCAAGAAACAATACATCCACTGCTTTTCCTTCATCCACAGAACCAGTAATCTCATCATAGAAGGCGATTAGATTAATCAGGCATGACCTTCCCTTGGTGAATCCATGCTGACTGTTCCTGATCACTTTCCTCTCCTCTAAGTGCTTCAGGATTGAGTCCTTGAGGACCTGCTCCATGATTTTTCCGGGGACTGAGGTGAGGCTGACTGGCCTGTAGTTCCCAGGATCCTCCTTCTTCCCTTTTTTAAAGATGGGCACTACATTAGCCTTTTTCCAGTCATCTGGGACTTCCCCCGTTCGCCACGAGTTTTCAAAGATAATGGCCAATGGCTCTGCAATCACAGCCGCCAATTCCTTTAGCACTCTCGGATGCAACTCGTCCGGCCCCATGGACTTGTGCATGTCCAGCTTTTCTAAATAGTCCCTAACCACCTCTGTCTCCACAGAGGGCTGGCCACCTACTCCCCATGCTGTGCTGCCCAGCGCAGCAGTCTGGGAGCTGACCTTGTTCGTGAAGACAGAGGTTATCGTCAGTCTCTCACAATGCCGTCTTTCCTCTCTAGCTCACTAGGAATCTTTTTTCCCTCCCTTCCTCTCCGGTGTGGGGCGGCTACAGTGACCCTGCTGCCGCGCCCTGCGAGTGTCAGTCCCTGTAAAGACAGCATGTGACGGAGCAGGAGACAGCATCAGCCCAGGAGCAAGGTGGGCGGAGGGCATGTTCAGCCCCCATCCCTGGCTGAGAGTGGGGCGGAGCCGCTTCTCGTTCGGCTGAAGCCGGACGCTCCATGTCGCTGCTCTGTGCAGCGCGGCAGCTGCCGAGAGAGCCCGGCGGGAGAGGCTGCTGCGGCGGCCCACTCCCTGCCCAGGCGTGGCTGCCAGGGATGGGCTGAGCATGCCCGGGGGGAGCCCAGCTCGCTCAGCCCCTGTCCCAGGCAGCCAGACCCGGTTGGGGGGGCTGCCGTCGCAGCCTCTCCCGCCGGGCTCTCTCAGGCAGCTGCCGCGCTGCACAGAGCAGCGACATGGAGCGTCCTGCGTGAGCAGGGTGACCAGATGTCCCGATTTTACAGGGACAGTGCCAATATTTGGGGCTCTCTCTTATATAGGCTCCTATCACCCCCCACCCCCATCCTGATTTTTCTCACTTGCTGTCTGGTCACCCTGGGCATGAGAAGTGGCTGGTCCCACCCCTTCTGCTCCCTGCCCTGGCTGGCTGCTAGGGACAGGGGCAGAGCATGCTGGGGCCAGGCACGGCCGGAGAAGGAGAGAGCCCCTCTCCCTCTCCCTCTCCCTCGACAGGCTGAGCAGTAAGCTGGAGGGGCACTTGAGCCCACATGCCCCCCGTACGGGTCACTTCTGGGTGGTCATGGCTACTGGTCAGTCAGATACCAGGGCCTAGGGTCAGGACTAGGCTGCCCCCAGTGAAGTAAGGCAGGATAAGTCTGGGAACGAGCAGGAACCGCTCCCACACTGCTGCTGGGCTGAAGAGCCAGTCTGCTGCCTCTTCCAGCCAACCAGGTGGGGTAGCCCATCAGGCAGCCTACTACAGCCCAGCTGTGCTCCTTAGGTTGCCAGGAGACTAGCTTTCCTGCAGGCCCTGATTTCTGCCAGTGTGAACACCTCTGCAGCGGGGGTAGCACGGCCCTGTGAGGACATGGGGGAGCTGTGACTTGCTGGGTGTGTGACAGCAGTCGCAAAGCCTAAACTCTTGAATGCAGACAGGACCGGCTCTAGGCACCAGCAAACCAAGCACATGATTGGGGCAGCACATGTCCAGGGGCAGCCTTCCAGGAGGTTTGGTTTGGTTTGGTTTTTTGCTTGGGGCTGCAAAAATCCTGGAGCCGGCTCTGAATGCAGATAAAGCAAAAGAGAAGAGGAGTGAGCGGCTGGGGAATCTATTTGTTTGTTTTCATATTTAAACAATAATCCTCTCTCCCCACTGCAACCAAAGTCACAGGCTGCACTCTAGACAAGAATTCTGTTAAGCTGCACTTTGTTGGAGACGGTTATCGCTTGTTCCTAAAAAACACGCTGATTATGTTGCTAGCACAGCACAGTGTTCACATGCAGCTCTGTGAAAGGGGGAGCAGGGGACACCTTCCCCCAGGAAGGGGCTTGAAAATACCTGTTAGCTGGAGCAAACGAGTCATTCCAAAAGGCCAAAAAGGTGGGGGGGGGGGGCTATAGCAGGGTGGCTACCCCACTCCTAAAATAGCCCTGGAGAGGGCTGTGGCTGGGGAGGGCTGATTGGGGAAGCAGCCGCAGCTGGGCCACGTCTCAATCAGGCCCCAGCTGGCCTGTATAAAAAGGCTGGGAGAGAGTAGGGCCTGCCTGCCTGCCAGACAGACAGGGTACTGAGGGTGGTGCCGTGCTGGGGAAGGAGCAGGTTGAGCGGGGGCGCTCTAGGCTGGCAACTCCCCAGGCTGTAGGGTCTGGTCCAAGGCCCATAGAGGTACTAGGAGGCAGAGGAAGGCAACAGGTCCGAACCCCCTTGCTTATGATGAGTGGCCTTTACACGGCAGTCTGCCCCAGGGCGCGGGGGCTTGGTGATGACTGGCAGTAGCCCAGACTGAGGCAAGGTGGGGATAGTGGGTTGGGGGTTCCCCAGGAAGGGGAGACCCAGAGGCAGAGTGTGGGAGTACTGCCAGGGGGCAGCACCCCAGAGAAAGGGGCACCGGGGTCGGTGAGGGACACGGGGGCCAGAGCTGTGGCGGATCACTGGTCTGCAGAGAGTGGTCCATGCTGGAAAAGAGCTAATTCCCAATGACCAGCAGGAGGCGCTGCAGGGGTGAGGCGCCGCACGCTTGCAGGGGCTCTTTACAAGCATTTTATAAGCCCTAGTGACAAGTCAGATGTGGGAGAGAGGATTTAGTAAGAGAGGAGATGGTTCTATCTGAGCCAGGGAAATAATTCCCGCACACGCACCCTTCAATAGGGTGCCCCCACAAGAGACGCTTCAAGCCTAAAGGAACAGAGAGAAGATAGAAAAAGGGAACGGTGGGTGGGTGAGAAAGGTGCTCCTTGCCTGATGCAGTGGTAAGTGAGCAAGTGTTGATTATTGTCAGATTCAGGTTAGAATTATGGCTCTTTCCTCCAGCAGGCAGTTCTTGGCCTATCTGAGATCTGGCTAGAAAAGTGGATCAGAGACAAAGTCCAGATGTCAGATGAAGTTTCCTCTTCTCTCCAGCAGAGACAGTGTCTCTAGAACAGACTATGATACTTTGTTAAATTCTAAGGAACACCCTGGCTTGAGGTTCTTCAGACTTAGATTGGGTGGAGATTAAGAAAAGAGAATTGACAACAAAGCACAGGTGACAAAAATCCCACCTCCCTCCATCTGGATTTTATATATGTACAGTTATAGAAATTATCCAGTCTGTCCATAGGGAGTGTGAATGGTCTTGGAACATGCCAGAAGTTAATTTCTTAAAATAAAATCATAGAATCATAGAATATCGGGGTTGGAAGGAACCCCAGAAGGTCATCTAGTCCAACCCCCTGCTCGAAGCAGGACCAATTCCCAGTTAAATCATCCCAGCCAGGGCTTTGTCAAGCCTGACCTTAAAAACCTCTAAGGAAGGAGATTCTACCACCTCCCTAGGTAACGCATTCCAGTGTTTCACCACCCTCTTAGTGAAAAAGTTTTTCCTAATATCCAATCTAAACCTCCCCCACTGCAACTTGAGACCATTACTCCTCATTCTGTCATCTGCTACCATTGAGAACAGTCTAGAGCCATCCTCTCTGGAACCCCCTTTCAGGTAGCTGAAAGCAGCTATCAAATCCCCCCTCATTCTTCTCTTCTGCAGGCTAAACAATCCCAGCTCCCTCAGCCTCTCCTCATAACTCATGTGTCCCAGACCCCTAATCATTTTTGTTGCCCTTCGCTGGACTCTCTCCAATTTATCCACATCCTTCTTGAAGTGTGGGGCCCAAAACTGGACACAGTACTCCAGATGAGGCCTCACCAATGTCGAATACAGGGGAACGATCACGTCCCTCGATCTGCTCGCCAAGCCCCTACTTATACATCCCAAAATGCCATTGGCCTTCTTGGCAACAAGGGCACACTGCTGGCTCATATCCAGCTTCTCGTCCACTGTCACCCCTAGGTCCTTTTCCACAGAACTGCTGCCTAGCCATTCGGTCCCTAGTCTGTAGCTGTGCATTGGGTTCTTCCATCCTAAGTGCAGGACCCTGCACTTATCCTTATTGAACCTCATCAGATTTCTTTTGGCCCAATCCTCCAATTTGTCTAGGTCCCTCTGTATCCTATCCCTCCCCTCAAGCGTATCTACCACTCCTCCCAGTTTAGTATCATCTGCAAATTTGCTGAGAGTGCAATCCACACCATCCTCCAGATCATTTATGAAGATATTGAACAAAACCGGCCCCAGGACCGACCCTTGGGGCACTCCACTTGATACTGGCTGCCAACTAGACATGGAGCCATTGATCACTACCCGTTGAGCCCGACAATCTAGCCAGCTTTCTACCCACCTTATAGTGCAAAGTTCAGACAAGTTGTGACCAGGTGCCTAGAATGGATCACCACTGACAATGCCACCTCCAGGCAGACTGCAAGAAATAGGGCAGACGCCCCCCCAAAACTGGTGGTTTATTACAATTAGATTCTCCAGACCGGTAACAAAAGAGCTTCTGCAGTACCACACTGGTTAACAGGAAGCCAAACGCAGTCCCCCTTAGGCATTCCAGCCCTTGATTCCCATCCAGACAAATTGGTCTTCTACAGTGAGAGTTTACTGAAAACCTAGTTCATCATACATAAGGTTCTACTAATCCCAAAGGATCAGACACTTATCCCGAGATTAATATATCTTTCAGTTCTTACCCAAATACCACACTGCCAGCCAATTGTTAGTAAACTAACTAAGAATTTATTAATAAAAGAAAACAATGGAGTTCCAAATAGTTAAAAGTCATATACGTACAAATGCAAAAGTGGATGGGAACCTGGGAGGCAGTGACCATGAGATGGTCGAGTTCAGGATCCTGACACAAGGAAGAAAGGAAAGCAGCAGAATACGGACCCTGGACTTCAGAAAAGCAGACTTCGACTCCCTCAGGGAACTGATGGGCAAGATCCCCTGGGAGAATAACATGAGGGGGAAAGGAGTCCAGGAGAGCTGGCTGTATTTTAAAGAATCCTTCTTGAGGTTACAGGGACAAACCATCCCGATGTGTAGAAAGAATAGTAAATATGGCAGGCGACCAGCTTGGCTTCACAGTGAAATCCTTGCTGATCTTAAACACAAAAAAGAGGCTTACAAGAAGTGGAAGATTGGACAAATGACCAGAGATGAGTATATAAATATTTTTCAGGCATGTAAGAATGAAATCAGGAAAGCTAAATCACACCTGGAGTTGCAGCTAGCGAGGGATGTTAAGAGTAACAAGAAAGGTTTCTTCAGGTATGTTGGCAATAAGAAGAAAGCCAAGGAAAGTGTGGGCCCCTTACTGAATGAGGGAGGCAACCTAGTGACAGAGGATGTGGAAAAAACTAATGTACTCAAATGCTTTTTTTTGCCTCTGTCTTCACGATCAAGGTCAGCTCTCAGACTACTGTACTGGGCAGCACAGCATGGGGAGGAGGTGGCCAGCCCTCTGTGGAGAAAGAAGTGGTTCGGGACTATTTAGAAAAGCTGGACAAGCACTAGTCCATGGGGCCGGATGCGCTGCATCTGAGAGTGCTAAAGGAATTGGCGGATGTGATTGCAGAGCCAATGGCCATTATCTTTGAAAACTCGTGGCGATCGGGGGAAGTCCCGGAAGACTGGAAAAAGGCTAATGTAGTGCCAATCTTTAAAAAAGGGAAGAAGGAGGATCCTGGGAACTACAGGCCAGTCAGCCTCACCTCAGTCCCCGGAAAAATCATGGAGCAGGTCCTCAAGGAATCAATTCTGAAGCACTTAGACGAGAGGAAAGTGATCAGGAACAGTCAGCATGGATTCACCAAGGGAAAGTCATGCCGGACTAATCTAATCTTCTATGATGAGATAACTGGCTCTGTGGATGAAGGGAAAGCAGTGGATGTATTGTTTCTTGACTTGAGCAAAGCTTTTGATACGGTCTCCCACAGTATTCTTGTCAGCAAGTTAAAGAAGTATGGGCTGGATGAATGGACGATAAGGTGGATAGAAAGTTGGCTAGATTGTCGGGCTCAACGGGGAGTGATCAATGGCTCCATGTCTAGTTGGCAGCCGGTATCTAGCGGAGTGCCCCACGGGTTGGTCCTGGGGCCGATTTTGTTCAATATCTTCATTAACGATCTGGAGGATGGTGTGGATTGCACCCTCAGCAAGTTTGCGGATGACACTAAACTGGGAGGAGTGGTAGATACGCTGGAGGGTAGGGATAGGATACAGAGGGACCTAGACAAATTGGAGGATTGGGCCAAAAGAAATCTGATGAGGTTCAACAAGGACAAGTGCAGAGTCCTGCAGTTAGGACGGAAGAATCCAATGCACGGCTACAGACTAGGGACCGAATGGCTCGGCAGCAGTTCTGCAGAGAAGGACCTATGGGTGACAGTGGACGAGAAGCTGGATATGAGTCAACAATGTGCCCTTGTTGCCAAGAAGGCCAATGGCATTTTGGGGTGTATAAGTAGGGGCATTGCCAGCAGATCGAGGGACGTGATTGTTCCCCTCTATTCGACACTGGTGAGGCCTCATCTGGAGTACTGTGTCCAGTTTTGGGCCCCACACTACAAGAAGGATGTGGAGAAATTGGAGAGAGTCCAGCGAAGGGGAACAAAAATGATTGGGGTCTGGAACAAATGACTTATGAGGAGAGGCTGAGGGAACTGGGATTGTTTAGTCTGCAGAAGAGAAGAATGAGGGGCGATTTGATAGCTGCTTTTAACTACCTGAAAGGTGGATCCAAAGAGGATGGATCTAGACTATTCTCAGTGATAGCAGATGACAGGACAAGGAGTAATGGTCTCAAGTTGCAGTGGAGGAGATTTAGGTTGGATATTAGGAAAAACTTTTTCACTAGGAGGTTAGTGAAACACTGGAATGCGTTACCTAGGGAGGTGGTGGAATCCCCTTCCTTAGAAGTTTTTAATGTCAGGCTTGACAAAGCCCTGGCTGGGATTATTTACTTGGGATTGGTCCTGCTCTGGGAAGGGGGTTTGACTAGATGGCCTCCAGAGGTCCCTTCCAACTGTGTTATTCTATGATTCTATGATTCTATGAAATGGTTGCAAAGTCCTTATATCAGGTTTGTAGCAGTGATGGAATAAACTGCTGGTTGGAAAATGTCTTTCTGGGAACTTCCAAAAGATTGGAAGGTCCTCAGTCCATTGTTCAAAGTACTCCTTTTAGATGTAAATCCACAGTCCAGAGAAGTGGAGCAGGGAAGAGGCAAAGTGGAGATGTCTCAGGTTCTTTTATATCCTTTGCCATGTGCATGGAAATGTACTGTCCCAAACAAAGCCCATGGCCCCTGTGCGTGGAAAGTTACTGACAAAGATGGAGTCTGAGGTCACATGTCCACATCACATTGTCCTTATATGTTTTGCTGAATCACAGAGGTAGCCATTGGCTCCTTGCTGCCTGAGGTATCTTCAATAAAGGCTATCTGAAGAGTTGATTCTTCTGCATGGCTTATCAACACTTAAATGGTTCATCAACACGGGGCTGGCAAGAGTGGCTGTAAAACTACCTTATGGGTGTCACCCCAAGAACAAACATATTTGAGGTACAAATACATAGCCAATATCCATAACTTCAGATACAATGATGATACATGGATTTGACCAGGATAATCACAGTTGACAGATTGTAACTTTTCCATTGACACCTTACATGATATACTTTGTATAAGATTTGTTGCAATTGTATAACAGTGTTGATAATATTGGTTATGGATAATCACTGAGCCCCCTGATCTACCAGCCTGGGCTCCCTCTCACACTGTGCTGCTGTGACAAGCTGCAAAGCCCTCCAGCCTGCACTTTCACCAGCATTCGCACAGGTAGGGACACACCCAGCTGCAGTTACACACAGGCTCTCTAACCACCAGCTTCCCAGCCTACGACCCCAGAGCAGTACCGGCCTGCCCTGGTCAAATCTGGCCACCACACAGGTTTAGTACCCAGTCCGCCTCTCCCTCAATGTGAAGAGAACAATGCACACTTGTGGTAACTAAGCAGAGATTCTCCCCAAGCACTCCAGTCAAAGCTCACTGGTTTAGATTAAAACAAAAATAAGTTTATTAACTACAAAAGATAGATTTTAAGTGATAATAAGGGATAGCAAACAGATCAAAGCAGATTACCAAGCAAATAAACAAAAAACGCAAACTAAGTTTAATATACTAAATAGATTGGATATGAATTTGCAGATTCTCACTCTAGAGATGATACAAGCAGGCAGCAGATTCTTAAGGGGCAAACTGCACTTGCTTTACAGCTTGGAGTCCCAGGTGTTTCATACACAGGCTAGAAATTCCTTTAGCCTGGGTTCAGAACATCCCCCGGTTCAGTCTTTGTTCCTCGGGTCTTTCCAGGAGTCTCTTGTGTGGGGAGTGAAGAAGAATCGATAATATCACTCCCTGCCTTATATAGCTTTAGTATATGGCAGGAACCCTTTGTTTCAAAGCTTGGTTCCCAGACTGGTCTTTGGAAAAATACTGACATCCCAAGATGGAGTCCAGCATCACGTGGCCTGGTCACATGTCCTTGTAGGGTCATAGCAGCCATTACTTACAGGGTGTCTGGAGTGTTCTCAGGAAGGCTCACCAGGTAGGAGATCAGCTTCTCCTAAATCCTATTCTCTTTCCTAATGGCCATTACCCTGAAGAGGCCCTTCCCCACCAGCTATCTAGACTGAAAGCATCTTATCTAGTGGGTGTTACCTAGGTGTACCTACATTTGAAATACAGATACACAGTCAATATTCATAACTTCAGATACAAAAATGATACATGCATACAAATAGGATAGTCATATTCAGCAAATCATAACTTTTCTAATGATACCTCACATGACTTATCTTGTACAAAATGCATCATAATTATGCTATAATCCTATCATAATAATATCACAGTGAAGAATATAGGGTGCAGTGTCAGAGTCATGACACCACTTTCCTGGCCCTATCCCTGTATCTCACGTGCCCACTCAACAGGCCCAGCCACTGTACTTGTCTCATACACACGAAAAGAGAACAAAGGAGGGAATGTGGCCCATGAAGAAGAGAATAAGCTTCAAATGCAAGATTGCTGTGGGTCTTTATAGCCTCAGATACTCTCACATCACTGAGTACTAAGCACACCTCTCCACCACATACAGCAGACATAAGAGTCAGGCTCTGACAAGGCAATGCCCTGAGCTCAACATTCCTCCCAGAGGGTCACTTGAGGGACAGGTGAAGCTGGGTACCAGAGAGCCCCTAATACTTCAGGTCACCCCACACACACAGGCAGGGAGTAACCATGAACAGAGCTGTGCTTGCCAGATTGTCTCCTGGGTTCTCTTTTTCTGAGAACTGATCTGAGAAAACAACCAAGCAAATTCTAAAGTCCACAGATGTGGACTCATATAGAAAGTGCAATGGAAAACAGTTTAACTGTGTAAGATAGAATCCGAAACTGGATTATAAACAGATGAAACCATATAAAAGTTCCACTTTTCTGTGAAAGCCCCACAGCTCCGGTGGACGGCGTGCAGCCTGCAGGGATGACCAGACTCTGAAGGAAGAATACACGTTGGATCTCTGAGCGGAATTAGCAGCCCCAAGGTACCGTGTTGTGTGTGAGTTTGAAACTTGGGTACAACGTTTGAAAGAGGGGCTTGTAACAGTTGTGAAAGCATTGAAAATTCTCATCAGTGGTTTGTCAACAGCAGTGGGTGTTTTTACAGCCCCAACGTTCTGGGCACCTCACACTATGGCCAAGATTGTCAAAAGTGGGTTTGGGGGCCCAGCTTGACACAGCTCAAAGGCGCCTGACTCTCAGAATGTGCTGAGCACCCACCCCTGGAAATCAGGCCCCTTGAAGGGTCTCCAGTTGGGCACCTGAAAACTGAGGCACCCACAGTCACTAGCCACTTTTGAAAATCTTGGGCTAGAAATAGAACGACATGGTCCCACCTCAGATAGATCCAGGCTGAGCTGAGAATGACGTGAGGAATACGGGTACCCACCAGTAGGGAGGAATGGGGAACAGAAGGAGGAAGGTTACAGCCATAGAGCCCAGTTGGTGACGCAGTAACAGACACCTGCACGTCTTGGGAACTTAATCTGAACTTTTTATTTTTTATCTTTGATCGTGATTGAGGCCTCACTGTGTTAGGTGCTACACAGCCACATTGGACGTCCCTGTGTGCACACACACAAACACACACACAGACACAGCTTAGTCTTGTTTTTTTTTACTTAAATCATAATCAGTAATGTTGTTCACTGACTTCTTGTGGGAATCATGGAAGGAAACGTGAGAAGAGGGTGAGGACTCGGTGAACTGGATGGACAGGGCATTCCCAGAGTGGAAGGCACCACCAAGCACAAAGCTGGTTTGGCAGAAGCAGATGAATGGGCACTGAGACTGACATTACCGGTGCTGCAGAGGGGATGGCAGGTGCACTGGAATGCGTTACCTAGGGAGGTGGTGGAATCTCCTTCCCTAGAAGTTTTTAAGGTCAGGCTTGACAAAGCCCTGGCTGGGATGATTTAGTCGGGGATTGGTCCTGCTTTGAGCAGAGGGTTGGACTAGATGACCTCCTGCGGTCCCTTCCAACTCTGATATTCTATGATTCTATGATCCTGTGACGTGATAAGGGACTAAGGGGTGCAGACTGGGTATGAGGTGAGGACAAGAAGTTTGAACCACGTGCAGTGAAGTAGGGAAGAGCCAGTGGGGAGATCGAAAGAGGGAGTCGTCTGGTCAGAATGACAGGCTGGGAAGATTATTTTCGCAGCAGCGTCTTGCACTGGGGAGCTGTGATGTGGGTATCCGGGAGGCCAGAGAGGGGGAGGTTGCAGTAATTCACATTGAAGATGATCCAGGAGGACAAGAGGTTTAGCCGTGCCACTGCTGGGATGAGTCTGGCCACGGGCTGCAGCTGAGAGGGTGGCAAAGAGAGGGTTAATCTGTATTGATGTTATATAGGGAACAGTGACAAGACACAGTGCGCGCCGGGATGTGAAGCATCTGATATCGCGGTGTGACATTCTGGGGATCCCCCAGAGCAGTCAGGGGGTCTGTCACCATCTGCCTGTGACCGTGGGTCCCTTAATCCTGTGTGGCTCTGGCTCGGAGCTCTGGCACCAGCATCCAGCCCACAGGCAGAAAGGTCTCACCCTGGCTTCCAGCAGCCTCGTTATCCCTGCAGGGTGACCCCACCAGCCCTTCCAGTCCCAAGCATCCCCAAATCCGCCTACCCCGAGTTCTTCACTACCAGACCTGGGGACTTTTCCACTCTGGTTCCTCACCCCAAAGGCCTGAAGCCAGCCCCCCAGTTCTCAGTTCACTTTGGGACACACTCCACACCGTTTGCACACTAGAGACCCATCATTTGTCTCTCCTGGGTTGTACAATGCGAGGTGCTGGGGGTTAGTCTTGTCTGGCTGGGGAGGCAGCTCCTCCCTGCCTGGCTGGCCACCACCCTGCTGGGAGTGGGAGGTGAAGCTTTAGGAACCAGCTCCAGACTCTACATACACGATACATAAATCCCTAAGCACAGCCTGGATCCATCTCGCACAGTGATCAGTAAATAGAGAACATCACAGGCTTTCAGAAAAGAGCTCACTCAACATTATTATACACAATAGCATTGTACAGTTAATTAGTTAATTCCATTGCTTATTCTTTGGGGTTCAGACCCCCTGTTCTGCCCTTGGGGTGTCTGGACCCTGAGTGGGGGCAGCATATGAACCTAGATTTCAGTGGGGCAGTAGCTGCATGGTAGTTAAGGTTGAGACTCGTACTGGTTAATAGCAGATTTTTCTAAGTGCTCTAAAATCCCCCTGCACACTCAATTGCCTGGAAAATTGCTGCGATACCAATTTTTTTTTACAGTTCTTAGAACTCTTTTGTGCACAGAACTGGGGCTCAGACTATTGCTCTAATGCACCCCAAACTAATATCCTGCAGTCAGGTTTCAACTCAGATAACACCTGGCGCCCACTTCCCCTCTGGGGAGGCAGGATTCTGAAAGCCAGCTCTCCAAGGTGGCTCAAGCCTGGCTGATGAGCGAGAGAGTGAGCTGTGGCAGGCGCAGCTGAGTGAAAAGCGCGCTGAGCCCATCCCTTGTAGAGCACTTCAGGGGAACGTGCTACAGACATCGAACTGTGGGCCCTACCCACCAATTATACGCTGCAGTCTGGCTCTCCGCACGCTTCAGGGCATGCCGGTTCTTGCTGTTCTGTCGGCTCCGGGTGATGGCTGCAGGGCAGCTGCTTTTCAAACTTTTGCCCCGGGGGCAGATCTTTTTCATTAAGAACGGATATTTCAGAATGCCCTAAAATCCATGAGCACGCTCAGATTGGTTTGAAAACCACAGCGGCTCATCAGGGCCAGGGGCAGACTCAGTGGTGTGAAGCCTTGGAAACAAGCAGAGAGAACCAGAGGTCCTGGTGATGTCAAGGAATTTTGACGTGATTGGAATAACAGAGACTTGGTGGGATAACTCACATGACTGGAGTACTGTCATGGATGGGTATAAACTGTTCAGGAAGGACAGGCAGGGCAGAAAAGGTGGGGGAGTAGCACTGTATGTAAGGAAGCAGTATGACTGCTCAGAGCTCCGGTACGAAACTGCAGAAAAACCTGAGTGTCTCTGGATTAAGTTTAGAAGTGTGTGCAACAAGGGTGATGTCGTGGTGGGAGTCTGCTATAGACCACCGGACCAGGGGGATGAGGTGGACGAGGCTTTCTTCCGGCAGCTTGCAGAAGCTACTAGATCGCATGCCCTGGTTCTCATCGGTGACTTTAATTTTCATAGAATCATAGAATCATAGAATATCAGGGTTGGAAGGGACCCCAGAAGGTCATCTAGTCCAACCCCCTGCTCAAAGCAGGACCAATTCCCAGTTAAATAATCCCAGCCAGGGCTTTGTCAAGCCTGACCTTAAAAACCTCTAAGGAAGGAGATTCTACCACCTCCCTAGGTAACGCATTCCAGTGTTTCACCACCCTCTTAGTGAAAAAGTTTTTCCTAATATCCAATCTAAACCTCCCCCACTGCAACTTGAGACCATTACTCCTCGTTCTGTCATCTGCTACCATTGAGAACAGTCTAGAGCCATCCTCTTTGGAACCCCCTTTCAGGTAGTTGAAAGCAGCTATCAAATCCCCCCTCATTCTTCTCTTCTGCAGGCTAAACAATCCCAGCTCCCTCAGCCTCTCCTCATAAGTCATGTGTTCCAGTCCCCTAATCATTTTTGTTGCCCTTTGCTGGACTCTCTCCAATTTATCCACATCCTTCTTGAAGTGTGGGGCCCAAAACTGGACACAGTACTCCAGATGAGGCCTCACCAATGTCGAATAGAGGGGAACGATCACGTCCCTCGATCTGCTCGCTATGCCCCTACTTATACATCCCAAAATGCCATTGGCCTTCTTGGCAACAAGGGCACACTGCTGACTCATATCCAGCTTCTCGTCCACTGTCACCCCTAGGTCCTTTTCCGCAGAAAAGATACCTTTTCCTGATATCTGCTGAGAGAGCAATACAGCGGAGCATAGACAATCCAGGAAGTTTTTGGAAAGCGTAGGGGACAATTTCCTGGTGCAAGTGCTAGAGGAGCCAACTAGGGGGGGAGCTTTTCTTGACCTGCTGCTCACAAACCGGGAAGAATTAGTAGGGGAAGCAAAAGTGGATGAGAATCTGGGAGGCAGTGACCATGAGTTGGTCGAGTTCAGGATCCTGACACAGGGAAGAAAGGTAAGCAGCAGGATTCGGACCCTGGACTTCAGGAAAGCAGACTTCGACTCCCTCAGGGAACGGATGGCCAGGATCCCCTGGGGGACTAACATGAAGGGGAAAGGAGTCCAGGAGAGCTGGCTGTATTTCAAGGTATCCCTGTTGAGGTTACAGGGACAAACCATCCCGATGTGTCGAAAGAATAGTAAATATGGTAGGCGATCAGCTTGGCTTAACGGTGAAATCCTAGTGGATCTTAAACATAAAAAAGAAGCTTACAAGAAGTGGAAGGTTGGACATATGACCAGGGAAGAGTATAAAAATATTGCTCAGGCATGTAGGAATGAAATCAGGAGGGCCAAATCGCACCTGGAGCTGCAACTAGCAAGAGATGTCAAGAGTAACAAGAAGGGTTTCTTCAGGTATGTTGGCAACAAGAAGAAAGCCAAGGAAAGTGTGGGCCCCTTAATGAATGAGGGAGGCAACCTAGTGACAGAGGATGTGGAAAAAGCTAATGTACTCAATGCTTTTTTTGCCTCTGTCTTCACGAACAAGGTCAGCTTCCAGACTGCTGCGCTGGGCATCACAACATGGGGAAGAGATGGCCAGCCCTCTGTGGAGAAAGAGGTGGTTAGGGACTATTTAGAAAAGCTGGACGTGCACAAATCCATGGGGCCGGACGAGTTGCATCCGAGAGTGCTAAAGGAATTGGAGGCTGTGATTGCAGAGCCATTGGCCATTATCTTTGAAAACTCGTGGCGAACGGGGGAAGTCCCAGATGACTGGGAAAAGGCTAATGTAGTGCCAATCTTTAAAAAAGGGAAGAAGGAGGATCCTGGGAACTACAGGCCAGTCAGCCTCACCTCAGTCCCCGGAAAAATCATGGAGCAGGTCTTCAAAGAATCAATCCTGAAGCACTTACATGAGAGGAAAGTGATCAGGAACAGTCAGCATGGATTCACCAAGGGAAGGTCATGCCTGACTAATCTAATTGCCTTCTATGATGAGATTACTGGTTCTGTGGATGAAGGGAAAGCAGTGGATGTATTGTTTCTTGACTTGAGCAAAGCTTTTGACACGGTCTCCCACAGTATTCTTGTCAGCAAGTTAAAGAAGTATGGGCTGGATGAATGCACTGTAAGGTGGGTAGAAAGTTGGCTAGATTGTCGGGCTCAATGGGTAGTGATCAATGGCTCCATGTCTAGTTGGCAGCCGGTGTCAAGTGGAGTGCCCCAGGGGTCGGTCCTGGGGCCGCTTTTGTTCAAGATCTTCATAAATGATCTGGAGGATGGTGTGGATTGCACTCTCAGCAAATTTGCGGATGATACTAAACTGGGAGGAGTGGTAGATACGCTGGAGGGCAGGGATAGGATACAGAGGGACCTAGACAAATTGGAGGATTGGGCCAAAAGAAATCTGATGAGGTTCAACAAGGACAAGTGCAGAGTCCTGCAGTTAGGACGGAAGAATCCAATGCACGGCTACAGACTAGGGACCGAATGGCTCGGCAGCAGTTCTGCAGAGAAGGACCTATGGGTGACAGTGGACGAGAAGCTGGATATGAGTCAACAATGTGCCCTTGTTGCCAAGAAGGCCAATGGCATTTTGGGGTGTATAAGTAGGGGCATTGCCAGCAGATCGAGGGACGTGATTGTTCCCCTCTATTCGACACTGGTGAGGCCTCATCTGGAGTACTGTGTCCAGTTTTGGGCCCCACACTACAAGAAGGATGTGGAGAAATTGGAGAGAGTCCAGCGAAGGGCAACAAAAATGATTGGGGTCTGGAACAAATGACTTATGAGGAGAGGCTGAGGGAACTGGGATTGTTTAGTCTGCAGAAGAGAAGAATGAGGGGCGATTTGATAGCTGCTTTTAACTACCTGAAAGGTGGATCCAAAGAGGATGGATCTAGACTATTCTCAGTGATAGCAGATGACAGGACAAGGAGTAATGGTCTCAAGTTGCAGTGGAGGAGATTTAGGTTGGATATTAGGAAAAACTTTTTCACTAGGAGGTTAGTGAAACACTGGAATGCGTTACCTAGGGAGGTGGTGGAATCCCCTTCCTTAGAAGTTTTTAATGTCAGGCTTGACAAAGCCCTGGCTGGGATTATTTACTTGGGATTGGTCCTGCTCTGGGAAGGGGGTTTGACTAGATGGCCTCCAGAGGTCCCTTCCAACTGTGTTATTCTATGATTCTATGATTCTATGAAATGGTTGCAAAGTCCTTATATCAGGTTTGTAGCAGTGATGGAATAAACTGCTGGTTGGAAAATGTCTTTCTGGGAACTTCCAAAAGATTGGAAGGTCCTCAGTCCATTGTTCAAAGTACTCCTTTTAGATGTAAATCCACAGTCCAGAGAAGTGGAGCAGGGAAGAGGCAAAGTGGAGATGTCTCAGGTTCTTTTATATCCTTTGCCATGTGCATGGAAATGTACTGTCCCAAACAAAGCCCATGGCCCCTGTGCGTGGAAAGTTACTGACAAAGATGGAGTCTGAGGTCACATGTCCACATCACATTGTCCTTATATGTTTTGCTGAATCACAGAGGTAGCCATTGGCTCCTTGCTGCCTGAGGTATCTTCAATAAAGGCTATCTGAAGAGTTGATTCTTCTGCATGGCTTATCAACACTTAAATGGTTCATCAACACGGGGCTGGCAAGAGTGGCTGTAAAACTACCTTATGGGTGTCACCCCAAGAACAAACATATTTGAGGTACAAATACATAGCCAATATCCATAACTTCAGATACAATGATGATACATGGATTTGACCAGGATAATCACAGTTGACAGATTGTAACTTTTCCATTGACACCTTACATGATATACTTTGTATAAGATTTGTTGCAATTGTATAACAGTGTTGATAATATTGGTTATGGATAATCACTGAGCCCCCTGATCTACCAGCCTGGGCTCCCTCTCACACTGTGCTGCTGTGACAAGCTGCAAAGCCCTCCAGCCTGCACTTTCACCAGCATTCGCACAGGTAGGGACACACCCAGCTGCAGTTACACACAGGCTCTCTAACCACCAGCTTCCCAGCCTACGACCCCAGAGCAGTACCGGCCTGCCCTGGTCAAATCTGGCCACCACACAGGTTTAGTACCCAGTCCGCCTCTCCCTCAATGTGAAGAGAACAATGCACACTTGTGGTAACTAAGCAGAGATTCTCCCCAAGCACTCCAGTCAAAGCTCACTGGTTTAGATTAAAACAAAAATAAGTTTATTAACTACAAAAGATAGATTTTAAGTGATAATAAGGGATAGCAAACAGATCAAAGCAGATTACCAAGCAAATAAACAAAAAACGCAAACTAAGTTTAATATACTAAATAGATTGGATATGAATTTGCAGATTCTCACTCTAGAGATGATACAAGCAGGCAGCAGATTCTTAAGGGGCAAACTGCACTTGCTTTACAGCTTGGAGTCCCAGGTGTTTCATACACAGGCTAGAAATTCCTTTAGCCTGGGTTCAGAACATCCCCCGGTTCAGTCTTTGTTCCTCGGGTCTTTCCAGGAGTCTCTTGTGTGGGGAGTGAAGAAGAATCGATAATATCACTCCCTGCCTTATATAGCTTTAGTATATGGCAGGAACCCTTTGTTTCAAAGCTTGGTTCCCAGACTGGTCTTTGGAAAAATACTGACATCCCAAGATGGAGTCCAGCATCACGTGGCCTGGTCACATGTCCTTGTAGGGTCATAGCAGCCATTACTTACAGGGTGTCTGGAGTGTTCTCAGGAAGGCTCACCAGGTAGGAGATCAGCTTCTCCTAAATCCTATTCTCTTTCCTAATGGCCATTACCCTGAAGAGGCCCTTCCCCACCAGCTATCTAGACTGAAAGCATCTTATCTAGTGGGTGTTACCTAGGTGTACCTACATTTGAAATACAGATACACAGTCAATATTCATAACTTCAGATACAAAAATGATACATGCATACAAATAGGATAGTCATATTCAGCAAATCATAACTTTTCTAATGATACCTCACATGACTTATCTTGTACAAAATGCATCATAATTATGCTATAATCCTATCATAATAATATCACAGTGAAGAATATAGGGTGCAGTGTCAGAGTCATGACACCACTTTCCTGGCCCTATCCCTGTATCTCACGTGCCCACTCAACAGGCCCAGCCACTGTACTTGTCTCATACACACGAAAAGAGAACAAAGGAGGGAATGTGGCCCATGAAGAAGAGAATAAGCTTCAAATGCAAGATTGCTGTGGGTCTTTATAGCCTCAGATACTCTCACATCACTGAGTACTAAGCACACCTCTCCACCACATACAGCAGACATAAGAGTCAGGCTCTGACAAGGCAATGCCCTGAGCTCAACATTCCTCCCAGAGGGTCACTTGAGGGACAGGTGAAGCTGGGTACCAGAGAGCCCCTAATACTTCAGGTCACCCCACACACACAGGCAGGGAGTAACCATGAACAGAGCTGTGCTTGCCAGATTGTCTCCTGGGTTCTCTTTTTCTGAGAACTGATCTGAGAAAACAACCAAGCAAATTCTAAAGTCCACAGATGTGGACTCATATAGAAAGTGCAATGGAAAACAGTTTAACTGTGTAAGATAGAATCCGAAACTGGATTATAAACAGATGAAACCATATAAAAGTTCCACTTTTCTGTGAAAGCCCCACAGCTCCGGTGGACGGCGTGCAGCCTGCAGGGATGACCAGACTCTGAAGGAAGAATACACGTTGGATCTCTGAGCGGAATTAGCAGCCCCAAGGTACCGTGTTGTGTGTGAGTTTGAAACTTGGGTACAACATTTGAAAGAGGGGCTTGTAACAGTTGTGAAAGCATTGAAAATTCTCATCAGTGGTTTGTCAACAGCAGTGGGTGTTTTTACAGCCCCAACGTTCTGGGCACCTCACACTATGGCCAAGATTGTCAAAAGTGGGTTTGGGGGCCCAGCTTGACACAGCTCAAAGGCGCCTGACTCTCAGAATGTGCTGAGCACCCACCCCTGGAAATCAGGCCCCTTGAAGGGTCTCCAGTTGGGCACCTGAAAACTGAGGCACCCACAGTCACTAGCCACTTTTGAAAATCTTGGGCTAGAAATAGAACGACATGGTCCCACCTCAGATAGATCCAGGCTGAGCTGAGAATGACGTGAGGAATACGGGTACCCACCAGTAGGGAGGAATGGGGAACAGAAGGAGGAAGGTTACAGCCATAGAGCCCAGTTGGTGACGCAGTAACAGACACCTGCACGTCTTGGGAACTTAATCTGAACTTTTTATTTTTTATCTTTGATCGTGATTGAGGCCTCACTGTGTTAGGTGCTACACAGCCACATTGGACGTCCCTGTGTGCACACACACAAACACACACACAGACACAGCTTAGTCTTGTTTTTTTTTACTTAAATCATAATCAGTAATGTTGTTCACTGACTTCTTGTGGGAATCATGGAAGGAAACGTGAGAAGAGGGTGAGGACTCGGTGAACTGGATGGACAGGGCATTCCCAGAGTGGAAGGCACCACCAAGCACAAAGCTGGTTTGGCAGAAGCAGATGAATGGGCACTGAGACTGACATTACCGGTGCTGCAGAGGGGATGGCAGGTGCACTGGAATGCGTTACCTAGGGAGGTGGTGGAATCTCCTTCCCTAGAAGTTTTTAAGGTCAGGCTTGACAAAGCCCTGGCTGGGATGATTTAGTCGGGGATTGGTCCTGCTTTGAGCAGAGGGTTGGACTAGATGACCTCCTGCGGTCCCTTCCAACTCTGATATTCTATGATTCTATGATCCTGTGACGTGATAAGGGACTAAGGGGTGCAGACTGGGTATGAGGTGAGGACAAGAAGTTTGAACCACGTGCAGTGAAGTAGGGAAGAGCCAGTGGGGAGATCGAAAGAGGGAGTCGTCTGGTCAGAATGACAGGCTGGGAAGATTATTTTCGCAGCAGCGTCTTGCACTGGGGAGCTGTGATGTGGGTATCCGGGAGGCCAGAGAGGGGGAGGTTGCAGTAATTCACATTGAAGATGATCCAGGAGGACAAGAGGTTTAGCCGTGCCACTGCTGGGATGAGTCTGGCCACGGGCTGCAGCTGAGAGGGTGGCAAAGAGAGGGTTAATCTGTATTGATGTTATATAGGGAACAGTGACAAGACACAGTGCGCGCCGGGATGTGAAGCATCTGATATCGCGGTGTGACATTCTGGGGATCCCCCAGAGCAGTCAGGGGGTCTGTCACCATCTGCCTGTGACCGTGGGTCCCTTAATCCTGTGTGGCTCTGGCTCGGAGCTCTGGCACCAGCATCCAGCCCACAGGCAGAAAGGTCTCACCCTGGCTTCCAGCAGCCTCGTTATCCCTGCAGGGTGACCCCACCAGCCCTTCCAGTCCCAAGCATCCCCAAATCCGCCTACCCCGAGTTCTTCACTACCAGACCTGGGGACTTTTCCACTCTGGTTCCTCACCCCAAAGGCCTGAAGCCAGCCCCCCAGTTCTCAGTTCACTTTGGGACACACTCCACACCGTTTGCACACTAGAGACCCATCATTTGTCTCTCCTGGGTTGTACAATGCGAGGTGCTGGGGGTTAGTCTTGTCTGGCTGGGGAGGCAGCTCCTCCCTGCCTGGCTGGCCACCACCCTGCTGGGAGTGGAAGGTGAAGCTTTAGGAACCAGCTCCAGACTCTACATACACGATACATAAATCCCTAAGCACAGCCTGGATCCATCTCGCACAGTGATCAGTAAATAGAGAACATCACAGGCTTTCAGAAAAGAGCTCACTCAACATTATTATACACAATAGCATTGTACAGTTAATTAGTTAATTCCATTGCTTATTCTTTGGGGTTCAGACCCCCTGTTCTGCCCTTGGGGTGTCTGGACCCTGAGTGGGGGCAGCATATGAACCTAGATTTCAGTGGGGCAGTAGCTGCATGGTAGTTAAGGTTGAGACTCGTACTGGTTAATAGCAGATTTTTCTAAGTGCTCTAAAATCCCCCTGCACACTCAATTGCCTGGAAAATTGCTGCGATACCAATTTTTTTTTACAGTTCTTAGAACTCTTTTGTGCACAGAACTGGGGCTCAGACTATTGCTCTAATGCACCCCAAACTAATATCCTGCAGTCAGGTTTCAACTCAGATAACACCTGGCGCCCACTTCCCCTCTGGGGAGGCAGGATTCTGAAAGCCAGCTCTCCAAGGTGGCTCAAGCCTGGCTGATGAGCGAGAGAGTGAGCTGTGGCAGGCGCAGCTGAGTGAAAAGCGCGCTGAGCCCATCCCTTGTAGAGCACTTCAGGGGAACGTGCTACAGACATCGAACTGTGGGCCCTACCCACCAATTATACGCTGCAGTCTGGCTCTCCGCACGCTTCAGGGCATGCCGGTTCTTGCTGTTCTGTCGGCTCCGGGTGATGGCTGCAGGGCAGCTGCTTTTCAAACTTTTGCCCCGGGGGCAGATCTTTTTCATTAAGAACGGATATTTCAGAATGCCCTAAAATCCATGAGCATGCTCAGATTGGTTTGAAAACCACAGCGGCTCATCAGGGCCAGGGGCAGACTCAGTGGTGTGAAGCCTTGGAAACAAGCAGAGAGAACCAGAGGTCCTGGTGATGTCAAGGAATTTTGACGTGATTGGAATAACAGAGACTTGGTGGGATAACTCACATGACTGGAGTACTGTCATGGATGGGTATAAACTGTTCAGGAAGGACAGGCAGGGCAGAAAAGGTGGGGGAGTAGCACTGTATGTAAGGAAGCAGTATGACTGCTCAGAGCTCCGGTACGAAACTGCAGAAAAACCTGAGTGTCTCTGGATTAAGTTTAGAAGTGTGTGCAACAAGGGTGATGTCGTGGTGGGAGTCTGCTATAGACCACCGGACCAGGGGGATGAGGTGGACGAGGCTTTCTTCCGGCAGCTTGCAGAAGCTACTAGATCGCATGCCCTGGTTCTCATCGGTGACTTTAATTTTCATAGAATCATAGAATCATAGAATATCAGGGTTGGAAGGGACCCCAGAAGGTCATCTAGTCCAACCCCCTGCTCAAAGCAGGACCAATTCCCAGTTAAATAATCCCAGCCAGGGCTTTGTCAAGCCTGACCTTAAAAACCTCTAAGGAAGGAGATTCTACCACCTCCCTAGGTAACGCATTCCAGTGTTTCACCACCCTCTTAGTGAAAAAGTTTTTCCTAATATCCAATCTAAACCTCCCCCACTGCAACTTGAGACCATTACTCCTCGTTCTGTCATCTGCTACCATTGAGAACAGTCTAGAGCCATCCTCTTTGGAACCCCCTTTCAGGTAGTTGAAAGCAGCTATCAAATCCCCCCTCATTCTTCTCTTCTGCAGGCTAAACAATCCCAGCTCCCTCAGCCTCTCCTCATAAGTCATGTGTTCCAGTCCCCTAATCATTTTTGTTGCCCTTTGCTGGACTCTCTCCAATTTATCCACATCCTTCTTGAAGTGTGGGGCCCAAAACTGGACACAGTACTCCAGATGAGGCCTCACCAATGTCGAATAGAGGGGAACGATCACGTCCCTCGATCTGCTCGCTATGCCCCTACTTATACATCCCAAAATGCCATTGGCCTTCTTGGCAACAAGGGCACACTGCTGACTCATATCCAGCTTCTCGTCCACTGTCACCCCTAGGTCCTTTTCCGCAGAAAAGATACCTTTTCCTGATATCTGCTGAGAGAGCAATACAGCGGAGCATAGACAATCCAGGAAGTTTTTGGAAAGCGTAGGGGACAATTTCCTGGTGCAAGTGCTAGAGGAGCCAACTAGGGGGGGAGCTTTTCTTGACCTGCTGCTCACAAACCGGGAAGAATTAGTAGGGGAAGCAAAAGTGGATGAGAATCTGGGAGGCAGTGACCATGAGTTGGTCGAGTTCAGGATCCTGACACAGGGAAGAAAGGTAAGCAGCAGGATTCGGACCCTGGACTTCAGGAAAGCAGACTTCGACTCCCTCAGGGAACGGATGGCCAGGATCCCCTGGGGGACTAACATGAAGGGGAAAGGAGTCCAGGAGAGCTGGCTGTATTTCAAGGTATCCCTGTTGAGGTTACAGGGACAAACCATCCCGATGTGTCGAAAGAATAGTAAATATGGTAGGCGATCAGCTTGGCTTAACGGTGAAATCCTAGTGGATCTTAAACATAAAAAAGAAGCTTACAAGAAGTGGAAGGTTGGACATATGACCAGGGAAGAGTATAAAAATATTGCTCAGGCATGTAGGAATGAAATCAGGAGGGCCAAATCGCACCTGGAGCTGCAGCTAGCAAGAGATGTCAAGAGTAACAAGAAGGGTTTCTTCAGGTATGTTGGCAACAAGAAGAAAGCCAAGGAAAGTGTGGGCCCCTTAATGAATGAGGGAGGCAACCTAGTGACAGAGGATGTGGAAAAAGCTAATGTACTCAATGCTTTTTTTGCCTCTGTCTTCACGAACAAGGTCAGCTTCCAGACTGCTGCGCTGGGCATCACAACATGGGGAAGAGATGGCCAGCCCTCTGTGGAGAAAGAGGTGGTTAGGGACTATTTAGAAAAGCTGGACGTGCACAAATCCATGGGGCCGGACGAGTTGCATCCGAGAGTGCTAAAGGAATTGGAGGCTGTGATTGCAGAGCCATTGGCCATTATCTTTGAAAACTCGTGGCGAACGGGGGAAGTCCCAGATGACTGGGAAAAGGCTAATGTAGTGCCAATCTTTAAAAAAGGGAAGAAGGAGGATCCTGGGAACTACAGGCCAGTCAGCCTCACCTCAGTCCCCGGAAAAATCATGGAGCAGGTCTTCAAAGAATCAATCCTGAAGCACTTACATGAGAGGAAAGTGATCAGGAACAGTCAGCATGGATTCACCAAGGGAAGGTCATGCCTGACTAATCTAATTGCCTTCTATGATGAGATTACTGGTTCTGTGGATGAAGGGAAAGCAGTGGATGTATTGTTTCTTGACTTGAGCAAAGCTTTTGACACGGTCTCCCACAGTATTCTTGTCAGCAAGTTAAAGAAGTATGGGCTGGATGAATGCACTGTAAGGTGGGTAGAAAGTTGGCTAGATTGTCGGGCTCAATGGGTAGTGATCAATGGCTCCATGTCTAGTTGGCAGCCGGTGTCAAGTGGAGTGCCCCAGGGGTCGGTCCTGGGGCCGCTTTTGTTCAAGATCTTCATAAATGATCTGGAGGATGGTGTGGATTGCACTCTCAGCAAATTTGCGGATGATACTAAACTGGGAGGAGTGGTAGATACGCTGGAGGGCAGGGATAGGATACAGAGGGACCTAGACAAATTGGAGGATTGGGCCAAAAGAAATCTGATGAGGTTCAACAAGGATAAGTGCAGGGTCCTGCACTTAGGACGGAAGAACCCAATGCACAGCTACAGACTAGGGACCGAATGGCTAGGCAGCAGTTCTGCGGAAAAGGACCTAGGGGTGACAGTGGACGAGAAGCTGGATATGAGTCAGCAGTGTGCCCTTGTTGCCAAGAAGGCCAATGGCATTTTGGGATGTATAAGTAGGGGCATAGCGAGCAGATCAAGGGACGTGATCATCCCCCTCTATTCGACATTGGTGAGGCCTCATCTGGAGTACTGTGTCCAGTTTTGGGCCCCACACTAGAAGAAGGATGTGGATAAATTGGAGAGAGTCCAGCGAAGGGGAACAAAAATGATTAGGGGACTGGAACACATGACTTATGAGGAGAGTCTGAGGGAAATGGGATTGTTTAGTCTTCAGAAGAGAAGAATGAGGGGGGATTTGATAGCTGCTTTCAACTACCTGAGAGGTGGTTCCAGAGAAGATGGTTCTAGACTATTCTCAGTGGTAGAAGAGGACAGGACAAGGAGTAATGGTCTCAAGTTGCAGTGGGGGAGGTTTAGGTTGGATATTAGGAAAAACTTTTTCACTCGGAGGGTGGTGAAACACTGGAATGCGTTACCTAGGGAGGTGGTGGAATCTCCTTCCTTAGAAGTTTTTAAGGTCAGGCTTGACAAAGCCCTGGCTGGGATGATTTAATTGGGGATGGGTCCTGCTTTGAGCAGGGGGTTGGACTAGATGACCTCCTGAGGTCCCTTCCAACCCTGATATTCTATGATTCTATTATTCTAATTTGGGGTGGTTTGAAAAAGGGCTTCCTCAGATATAGCCACATAGTAATTAGCTGAATTTAATATTCAAATTGCTGTAAAACCCATGTGGAGAGGGAAATTGTCCTCGGAATGGGTGTGCCACAACTGGAAATGCGGGAGTGTTAGTGATACAAAGTTGGGGTGGTTTGATCAAGGGACTCACAAGATACAGTTTTCTCCCTTCTCAAAATGAGCTGCTAATAAAAATGTCAGATGCTTGTATCTTTTTAGAGGTAATGCTACAGAAAAATAAGGCTCTTACCTTCCTAATGGTTTATATCACTGGATTGCCCCTGAGCTCAGCTACTGAATTGTACAAAGGACCAGGTTAGAAATATTTAAAATCAGAGGCAGCGCTAGGGGCGGCTTGCAGGACCTATAGCAACCCCCGTAGCCACCCCACAGCAGCTGCTGCTCTCCAGCCACCCAGCTCTGAAGGCGGAGTGGAGAGCGCGGTGGCTGCTGGCTGAGTGCTCAGTTCTAGCAGCAGCAAAGAAGTAAGCTGGGGCAGGGGGGTCAGGGAGCCCAACAACAGCCCATGTCCCAGCCCACCAGGCAGGCCACCCAGGGCAGGGAGAGGGGCCAGGGCTCCCCACGGTGGCCTGGATTGACCTGCTCTGGGCTGGGCTCCTGCACCCTGTGCCCTGCAGTCACAGCTCCCCAAGGCCTCTGTTGGCCCCAGAGCCAGGTCCCCCCAGAAGGCTCTTACTGGCTGTGAGCAGCAAATGCCCTACACTGCCCAGCTCCGGCTTCCGGCCTCCAACCTGGCCAGAGCGTGGGGCCTTGGGGGAAGGGAGAGGAGGAGGCAGGGCCGGCACTTACCTGAGGAGGAGCAGGGGACAGGGCCATGTAGAGGAGAGGGGTGGGGCCTTGAGGCGAGGGGGGGGCACAGCCCCTGCAATTTTCTGTCTAGCCCACCTCAGTCCCCTCACCATCGGGAAGAGGCTGGTGCTGCCCCTGTTTAAAATATTATTGCCCTATGAAGCTTTGGCCCCTCTGCTTTCAGAGAGTTGGCACTGCTGCAAGCTATCCATTCCTCAGAGAACCTCCTTGAGCAGCCCTATTAATAATCAGCTGGCTCGGGGAACAAGTGCTGCTTTTTGACTCAAAGGGCCATGAGTTCAAAACTGGTCCTTGTGAGAGTTTCCTGCTGTGCGCACCGGGCCTTTGTGTGCTGGGGCCAAGGGGTTTCCCTTTGGCAGTGTGAGCGGTGTGTCTTCTTTTGAGGAAGTTCGGCACCTTACATGTGCACCCTTGCCACCTCCCCAGGGACAGTCTGATGGGCAGTGCTGTGTAGGCAATACGAAGCCCAGTGGGAGGTGCAGGTATTGATAAATTGGGTAGTCAGTTGCTTAATCACACATACCAGATAATATCAGCAAGGTTTATTGCTAGAAGTCAATAATAGAACACATGCTTCCCAGAGGAGACCCATGGGCCCCTCCCCAGGTCACAGGGGGAGGGCAAGGGCCCAGCATAGCACCCAGGGGTGAGTGTGGATGGAATGAGATGAGTATCTGTGCTGCTAACCACTCCCACCCTGGGAGTTTGTTTAGACACAGCGGGAAGCAGGGTGATTAAGATAACAGAAGGCTTGTCATTAAATTAAATTAAGGATCCTTAGATGATCCTGAAAGCATTGCCAGGCACTCCAGTTAAAAGATAGGAAACAAAGGGGAGGAATAAACGGCCAGTTTTCACAATGGAGAAAGGTAAATGTTGGTGTCCCTTAGGGGGTCTGCACTGGGACAACTGCTTGTTCAACATATTCATAAAAGATCTGGAAAAAGAGGTAATCAGTGAGGTGGCAAAATGTGCAGACGATACAAAATTACTCAGGATAGTTAAGTCCAAAGCAGACTGCGAAGAGCTACAAAAGGATCTCTCAAAACGTGCAGGACTTGGCAACAAAATGGCAGATGAAATTCAATGTTAAATGCAAAGTAATGCACGTGGAAAAATATAATCCCAACTATCCATACAAAATGATGGTGCCTAAATTCAGTGGTAGCCATGCTAGTCTGTATCAGCAAAATAAAACGAGGAGTCTTTGTGGCACCTTAGAGACTAACAAATTTATTTGGGCATAAGCTTTCGTGGGCTAAAACCCACTTCATCAGATGTATGAAGTAAAAAAAACAGGAGCAGATATAAATACATGAAAGGATGGGGGTTGCTTTACCAAGTGTGAGGTCAGTCTAACAAGATAAATCAATTAACAGCAGGACAGCAAGGGAGGAAAAATAACTTCTGAAGTGGTATGAGAGTGGCCCATTATAGACAGTTGACAAGAAGGTGTGAGTAACAGTAGGGAGAAATAAGTATTGGGGTGTGAAGAAGTGGGACTGTTCTTGATGTTTCCTCTGGGTAGTGTGGGGGTGCCTCAGTTTCCCCTAGGCAGTTCTTGGGTATCTAGGTGGTGGGGTAAGGGTGTACGATCGTTGCAGAGCCCTAGAGGGCATGTGTGTGCAGGGGTCTGGACACAGAGAATGGCCAACACCCTGTTTCCTGGCCACTAATGGCCTGGCCCTTCCTCCCTGCAAGGTGAGAGCTGAAGGGTTGGAGAACAAAGGAATCAGGTGACCTACTGGCCCGGGAAAGGGACAAAGCCCAGAGGAGGGGGGGCTGGAGAGAGTTTCAGTTTGGGGCTGGCTGGAGACATGGAGTGAAGTACAGACGGGGTTGTCTGGCTCACTGCCCCCCAGAATGGGCCCGGCTGAGGGGTCCTGTTCTCTGCACCTACAAGCTCTGTGTTAGACCATGTTCCTGTCGTCTAATAAACCTTCTGTTTTACTGGCTGGCTGAGAGTCCCGTCTGATGCGGAGTTGGGGGGCAGGACCCTCTGGCTTCCCCAGGACCCCGCCTGGGCAGACTCGCTGTTGGAAGCGCACGGAGGGGCAGAGGATGCTGAATGCTCCGAGGTCAGACCCAGGAAGGTGGAAGCTGGGTGAGCTGTGTGTCCTGCAGACAGGCTGCTCGCAGAAAGGAGACTTCCCCAGAGTCCCGACTGGCTTCGTAGGGAGCAGTTCCAGAGCATTGCCCGGGGACTCCGTGACATGGGGAAGTTAAATTTAGGTTTTGTAATGACCCAACCACTCCCAGTCTCAATTCAGGCCTAATCTGATGGTATCTAGTTTGCAAATTAATTCCAGTTCTGCAGCTTCATGTTGGAGTCTGTTTTTGAAGTTTTTTTGTACCCATCAAGAAAGAGATCTTGGAATCATTTGCATAAGAATCCTTCTCACTGTGTCTGGATCATCCCGAACTCACTCTCCAGCTTCAGAAGACCTAAAACTTATCTCCAGTCATCAATGGAGAAGACCCAACTGTGACGAAGTGGGACTGTTCTTAATGTTTCCTCTGAATAGTGTGGGGGTGCCTTACTTTCCCCTAGGCAGTTCTTAAGTATCTAGGTGGTGGGGTAAGGGTGTATGATCATTGCAGAGCCCTAGAGGGCATGTGTGTGCAGGAGTGTGGACATAGAGAATGCCCGACACCCTGTTTCCTGGCAACTGTTGGCCTGGGCCCTTCCCCGCTGCAAGGTGAGAGCTAAAGGGTTGGAGAACAAAGGAATCAGGTGACCTCCTGGCCCGGGGAAAGGGACAAAGCCCAGAGGAGGAGGGGCTGGAGGGAGTTTCAGGTTGGGTCTGGCTGGGACATGGAGTGAAGGGCAGATGTGGTTGTCTGGCTCACTGCCCCCCAAAATGGACCCAGCTGAGGGGTCCTGTTCTCTGCACCTGCAAGCTCTGTGTTAGACCATGTTCCTGTCGTCTAATAAACCTTCTGTTTTACTGGCCGGCTGAGAGTCCCGTCTGACTGCGGAGTTGGGGGGCAGGACCCTCTGGCTTCCCCAGGACCCCGCCTGGGTGGACTCGCTGTGGGAAGCACACGGAGGGGCAGAGGAGGCTGAAGGCTCCGAGGTCAGACCCAGGAAGGTGGGAGCCGGGTGAGCTGTGTGTCCTGCAGACAGGCTGCTCCCAGAGAGGAGACTTCCCCAGAGTCCTGACTGGCTTCATGGGGAGCAGTTCCAGAGCATCGACCAGGGACTCCGTGACACCAACTGAATAGTGTAGCTGTCCTTAACATGCAGGCCACGCGGGTCACATGCCCTGCCCCCCATTTAGCTGGTGCCCGCCTTCGTGTCCCTCCCAATAGTTGCCCGTCGCTTCTCCTTGGGCAGGCTAGCTCTCCCTCCCGCCTCTTCCACCCATGGTCTCGCCCACACTCCACCCCAGGCCCTGCCCTCTGAGCCCAATTCACCATGTCCCTCCTCCCTCTCTGCTCATGCTCCCCCATCCCTCCTCCCACCAGAGCTCCACAATTCTCCCCCTGCTCCTCGATTCCCCTGTATTGCCCCATCCCCCTGGCAGGGCACTCATTGTCCCCACTCCTCCATCTCATCCTGCCCCCTGCATCTCCCTTCCCCTTCCCCTTCCCCTTCCCCTGCCTTAACACACCCAATTCCCCTTGAATCCCCTCTCGCCCACACCCCCGACCAGCTGATGTGCGGATTGTCCCTGCAAGAGGCGCACGGGGCTGCCCTGCTCCAGAGGACACAGGCTCCAGAATACCACTTTCCAAAGCAGTAGCAACTTTCCCTTTAGATTCAGAGCAAGGGGGTTTGGTAGAAGAAATTAAAGGCTCGTCAGCAAAACTCTGATACCTCGGAAGTAATCTCTTCCGTAGAGTCTCTTTCACCTAAGCCAATAAAGCCAGTCTCTTAACATACAAAGGGGAGCAGTAAAACTGTGTTTGAAAGGAACATTCTCGGTTTCTTGTTTTAAATGACACACGAAGGGTAACTGTGCGCAAATGTTGCACTTTGCTGTCCAAGCTGTTAGTGCGTCTGATCAAGCCAATATTGGCTTGTTATAAGCAGAGTTGGCTTATAGTTTCTGAGGGTTGCTTGTTGGCTTGTTTTGGGTTTCTCTGTCTTGTCTGGGTTACAGATTGTTGTAATAAGCCATAAATCCAGTGTCTTTGTTCAGTCCATGATTTCTACTTTCTAGCAAAGTTCACTAGCGGATTTGGATAATTTTTGGTTGTGCCCAGAACGGGTCCAAGTTCCACACACACCCACACACACACACCCACACACACACACCTGCCTAAGGCTCTGGGAAGGAGTTTGGGTGCAGGAGGGGGTTCGGGGTCTGGGAGGAAGATTGGGTACAGAAAGGGGTTTGGGGTCTGGGATGGGGCAGGGGGTTAGAGTGCAGGAGGGGGGCCAGGGCTTGGCCAGTGCTGGCTCCCAGAAGTGACCCACATACCCCTCCGGCAGCAGCTTGGCTCTCGGGGCAGGGGCAGCACGCAGAGACACACGCACACACCCAGGGGCCGCAGCGACGTGCCAGCCACTTCCAGGAGCGTTGCAGAGTAGGCGGCAGGAAGCCACCTTAGCCCTGCCCTGCTGCCGGTGGCCCCTGGGCCCTTTTAAATTGCTCAGGGGTGGCGGGGGGGGGGGCGGAGACACTCTGGGGAAGGCACAAGTGGCTGGGAGAGAGGCCTGGCCCTGAACATTGATAGAGCTGGGCCCCTGGGCCCTAAATGTTCCTGGAGCAGGGGCACCATGGGCCCATATAACTCGCCAGCCTGGCAAAGTTATGAATTTAAGCTCCCGGGCTTGTCTTGTGAAGGTGTTGTGCAGGTTTCCTTTGAGGATGAGGGCAGAGAAGTCAGATACAGAGGGATCATTTTGTGAAAAGTGTCCTCCCACAGGTGATGTTGTTTTTTCTCTATTATCATTTTCCTGTGTGAGTTCATTCGAGAGGGTAGAGATTGTCTGGTTTCACCCACATCCTGACAGAAGTCTTTCCTCAGCCCCCTCTTCTGGCCTTCTAACAACCCCCCCAACCTCTCCAAGCTCGCCATCAGAAGCCAGCTCCCCACAGACCAGGATTCACCCACTCGAAGCAGCACCAGACCCTGCCAGAGCAACAGAGGGAAAGTCCGATATTTTGATTTCAGTTTTCATCCTGAATCAGGACAAAGTCAAAATATCAAAAATTTTCACAGAATCTAAAGTTCCAAAAGATTTTGACTTAGAACATTCCCAGCTCAAAACGTTCCTTTTAGGTTTGTTGGACCAAATTGTAACATTTTGTTTCAGCTCAGCTCAACACTGAACGGCGACCGCCCTCATTACTGTGGTGTCTCGTGTCCCCATTCTCCCCTACGGCCGGGCTTCCCAGCAAACTACATCTCCCTTGGTGCACCGTGGCTATTCAGCCAGAGGGGAGATCACAGTGTATCATGGGAGATGTAGTCCAGCCAGGGAGTTGAGCCCATAGGGTTACTGGGGGCAGGAAGCACCAAAACAACAACTTCCCTGAGGCACTGGAGTAGCTCAGGTGGACCCAGACTAATGTCAAATTGACGCAAAACAAAATGTTTTGTTTGGGTCCCACAGCCTGAAATGTTTCAATTCAGGACGAGCAAAGCCAAAAAATAAATATTTTTGTTTCATTTTCCTGATGGAAAAATAATAAAAATTCAGCAAAATCAGTTTTTCTCACAGGAAGTTTCAGTTTTGCAGAAACCACATTTTCTATCTGGGGTGGGGTGTCCACCCCACACAAGGCCTGAAAGGAGTAAATTAGGCCAATTAAACTTAGGTTGTGCCTGGAGAAAACCTTGGGAGTGCTAAGGCCTAACTGCAGGTGAAGTCCAGCTGGGAGAGGAGCTGAGCGGGATCTATAAAGGGAGGAAGTTGGCCGGCTGGGAGAGAAGGAGGAGGCCAGAGGTTGCACGCGCTGATACAAGAGAGAAGAGCAGGAAGCTGTACCGTGACACAAGGAAGCCGTCCAGGGAAGGAGCAGCGAGGGGTGGGAAAGAAGAAGCCCAGAGCTGCTGACTTGAGGGTCTCTGGACAGGAATCTGGTGCAGAGGGCAAGTCCAGGTTACCCCACCAGCCACTGAGGGAGTGGCGCAGACCAAGCAGTGGGGAGCAGACTGCCAGGGACAGTTTTCCTTAAAGGATTTGGAATACCCTGGAATTTTAATGTGACTTGGCCGGAGGGCTAAGCCTGGACGAGGAAAGGGCTGCTGCTCCCGGTGCCAGGGAGGCCATGCTGTCACTGAGGGGAACAACGGCCTGAGTAGCCGCAGGAAGGGGCGTCAGCCCAGGTGGCAGAGCTCATTCCTCAGAAGAGCCCCGAGGAGGCTCCACTGAGCCGTGAGCGGACCAACCCTGTCACACTGTCCAAGAACAAAACATTCAGACAGAAGGTTCCTGGCCAGCTCTAGAAATAGCTAGGAGCAGGACCAGCTGACACAGTGTTGAAAACACGTCTCCTTTTCTACACTAGTTTAAAAACGTAGTAACCACAACTGATCAAAACTTCCAGTTGAATGGTTTTCCAATAGAAAATGCTGATTGCAAGGATCAGCATCTTCCACGGGAACGTGTCAGTTCAGGGGAACGTTCTTCCTCCTCCTGCCGGGCTGCTGCGGGTATCTAGGGAATACATTGTGTTTCAGGGACACCAAAACAGCAGCCCGGGTAGCTGGAACATTTAGGTATTTCCAAAATAAAATGTATCAGACTTTTAGTCCCAGTAAAAATTTCCAGTTTTTGGCTTTCGGTCCTGACTGAGGATGAAACATTTTTCAAAAACTCAAAGTTTTTTATAGGATGGAAATTCTGTTTCCTGGCCAAATAACAAAACCATCCCAGCTTCCCCCGTGCTATTCACCTACTGGATACGGTGATCATTCTCTGTAGTGAGGGCAGGACTACAGGATTCATTGTGCGAAATGCACAGGCACAGAATTAAATGTATTAACAATATGACAAATCGTCACTAGTGATTTAAAAGCTCAGGGTCCAAATCACTCTTGTCCTGCACCCTGTGTAGTCACTTATACCAGTGCAAGGTGGGTGTGAAACACGACCATTCTGACCGGCAGCATTTCACACCCACTCTCAGCTCACTTCGCTCTGGTGTCTCCATAGCGTGCAGAGCTGCAGTGAATCAAGTCCCTTGTCCTCACCCTCCAGGCCCTGCTTGTTCTCTTCCCTGCCTACATCTCTCCTCACACTGTCTCCTAGTCCCCTCTTCTTACCGCTTCCTTCGTTCCTAACGGCTTAGATCCTGAGTCTCCCCTGCCTGGTGCCTGCGTCATTTTTGACACCTAGTGGGTTTAAAATGCTACTAGATCAGAGTGGAAGCGTTTCATACTCACTTTGTAGGGGCGTCAATGATAGCTGTAAAGCAGTGGAGAATCAGGCCATGGTCTCCTACCCCAGTCTGCCTTATGCTGTCCAACCATCTCCTTCTCTCCCCCTTCAACTTTCTCCTTTAAACCCACTTCTTCCAGCAATCCTGCCCTAGCTGATCTCACCAACGAGCTTTCCACATTCACATTTCCCTTCACTGTTGCCCAGTGCTCTGTGTTTACACTAGACAGTGAGATCACTGAAGTCCCCCAGTCATGTCAGTAGCATCAAAATGATGCACAGAAGAGCAAAACTAGCCCTTTTGCCAGGTTTCTACAAGGACTAGTTACTGTTGGGAATCAGTTTCAGGGGCCTCAGTATGATGCACCTGAGTGTGTGTCAGGAAATGACACAGAACCATGCTCACAAACTCACACTTCCAGTGTGATGAACCAAACTCACCTGGTCGGAGAGGTGTGAAGTCCGCAGCCAAGGAGAAGCGTTTGACTCTGCGCCCTGGAGGATTTCAGTGTAACGCGAGTTATTTCTTGCAGGTGAGACACAGAGGAAAGGGTTTGGACGTTAAACCATGGCCATGTCAGCTGAGACCATTGAGATGCCGGCTCTGGGCCGCCCTTTCCAGCTGGGGATGCTGTACGACTGCCGCAAAGATGCCCTTATCCCAGGTAATTCCCCAGCTGTAGCCCTGAACTCAGGAGTGAAAGGAGGAAAGGGTCACCGTCCGAACCCCTTCATACCTGAGAATGAGCCAAGTGTGCTTTGAGTGGCCCTGCTTATGGGTATTATGGAAAAGGCCCAGCACATTCCCCCAGGGTCAGGGTCTGAAGTAACTGGAGGTACGTGCCTTGGGCTGGTGACCTGCTGCCATTTGTTCTAGATCATGTAGAACTAAAACATCTTGTGTGCCTGATTAAATGAAACTACCCACTGCCCTCTTGGGAAGGTTTATTTTCTCCTGATCTTTTCTCAGGGTAACTGCCCGCTCATATACCCACCCACCAACCAAGAGACTCTAAATATCCCCTCACCCTCATAAGAACAGTCACACTGGGTCAGACCAAAGGTCCACCTAGACCAGTATCGTGTCTTCCAACAAAGGCTGATGCCAGGTGCCCCAGAGAGAATGAACAGAACAGGGCAATCATTGAGTGATCCATCCCCTGTTGTCCAGTCCCAGCTTTTGGCAGTCAGAGGTGTAGGGACACCCAGAGAATAGGGTTGGATCCCTGACCATCTTGCCTAATAGCCATTGATGGACCTGTCCTCCATGAACTTTTTAAATGCTTTTTTGAACCCAGTTATAGCCTGTCTTGGGACGGACTCTTAACTGGTCACCCCCTGTCTATCTTGAGGCCACCCCAGTTCCAGCCACCCAACAGCTGCTCTGTGCACAAGGAGGCTAATTTGGGGAGATCACAAGTATCTTGGTGGCTCAGTTGAAGGGAACAAGAGTCTGACTCTTCTCACAGATTCATGGATATTAAGGCCGGAAGGGACCATCAGATCAGCTAGTCTGAACCCCTGAATATCACAGGCCCTTAAATTTCACCCTGTTACCCGGTATTGAGCCCAGGAACTTGTGTTTGACTAAAGTCAGCTTGTGTTTGACTCGGATGCCAGGCAGCCACTTTCTCCCTGACTGTTCTCCAGTGCCCCCGTCCCCTGAGGAGCTCTCCCACCCGACGGTGCACCCTACGGGACCTCCAGCAGGGGCGCTGGCTCTGCCCTATGCATGGCCACGTGCCGGCCTCCTCCCCAGTTCCTCGCAGGCCGAGCCTTTAGCAGAGCTCCCTTTGCCACAACAGGAGTCACTAGTGCGGCTGAACAAAAAACATCCAGCATCCCCGCTCCCACGTGGAACTGCAGTCCCAGTCCCTGGGCGGCTCCCACTCCACGTGGACCCAAGAGTTGAACTTGACACTTAGGACCGTTCCCTAATTACTGAGTTTCAGCCAGTGTAGAGAACCAGCAGGGCAAGAGAGCAAACTCTTCTCTTCGTGCGCACACAGCATGTCCCTGCTGAAATCCATAACCCGCCTGTTGCTGAACTTGCAAGGTATTTGCACTAACAGAGCAGCGATGTAAAGTCCATGCAAAAGGAGGTTTCCCCTTTACCAAGAATTAATTTCTGCTCCTTGTGTCGTTTCTGGCTTTCTGGCTACGGTCCCGTGAAGTGCTGTGGAGAGACAGTCGTGTCAAACTCTGTTTTCTGGTTCATTGGTTTCAATCAGGAATAATTCCAGTGACTTCAGTACACGCTGGGGTGAGCAAGAGCGGAACATGGCCCCGTAGCATAGTCAGGGTGAAGCTAACGTTCCATGACAGGCCTGCTTTCTTACCCCCTCACCCTCACCCTCACCACCAACAGTTCAGCTAGAGAAAACACTGGCCACCTCCCACGGAAACTTGTCCCTGTGGGCTGTGGTCCCTGTGCAGTGGAACTGCATTGGTCCTTCTAACTTTCAGGCCTTGGATTTGGGCTTTAATGTGGTCGATGAAGCCACTGGAAACTCAGCAGAGGCCACAGGTGCGTACAGCACAGCTCCATGCCTTAGCAAGTCAGTAACAGCCTTGTGCGGCAAGCGGGTCTGGGTGAACTAAGGGTGGGCCTGGTAGCCAGGACCCCCGCGTTCTGTCCTACCCCTACTATATCATTTGCCCAGGGCTGGAGCACCCACTGACAGCCAGCTCCCCCCTTCCCGCCAGAACCTCCCGTCCACTGGCGGCTCCACCAATCAACTCATCTCCCTCCCTCCCGGCAGCTCCCGCCTGCTGCAGTCAGCTGTTCCGCAGCATGCTGGAGGTGCTGGGGGGGAGGGAGAGGAGTGAGGATTGGGCACGCTTGGGGGAGGGGACAGAACTGGGTGGGAGGGGGCAGAGCAGGGTCAGGAAGAGGCGGGGCACAGGTGAGGCCTTGGGAGAAGAGGTGGAGGGGGCAGAGCTGGGGCGGTGCGAGAGGGTTGAGCAGCCCCGGGGCCCGGAGGAAGCCGGAGCCTGTGTCATTTAAAAAATACTTTGCAGTATAGAAACATTATTAAGACAGGTCTCAAACAGCCCTGTGAAAGTGTAAATGTCAGCGTCACAGCCGGGCCAAGCGACTTTGAGAGGTTACGTGGTTTGTCCAAGGTCCCACTGAAAATCAGCATCAGAACAGTAATGAGAATGGAGCGGGGAGATGACAGAATGAGCCAGAAGCCAAGCGGGGCAGGCCAGCCAGAGACAGATTGATCCAGGTGGAGACTGAGGGTATGTCTACACTACGAAATTAGGTCGAATTTATAAAAGTCGTTTTTTTAGAAATCGGTTTTATATATTCGAGTGTGTGTGTCCCCACAGAAAATGCTCTAAGTGCATTAAGTGCAGTAACTCGGCGGAGCGCTTCCACAGGACCGAGGCTAGAGTCGACTGCCGGAGCGTTGCACTGTGGGTAGCTATCCCACAGTTCCCGCAGTCTCCGCTGCCCATTGGAATTCTGGGTTGAGATCCCAATGCCTGATGGGGCTAAAACATTGTCGCGGGTGGTTCTGGGTACATATCGTCAGGCCCCCGTTCCCTCCCTCCCTCCGTGAAAGCAAGGACAGACAATCGTTTCGCGCCTTTTTTCCTGAGTTACCTGTGCAGACGCCATACCACGGCAAGCATGGAGCCCGCTCAGGTAACCGTCACCCTATGACTCCTGGGTGCTGGCAGACGCTGTACTGCATTGCTACGCAGCAGCAACCCATTGCCTTGTGGCAGCAGACGGTGCAATTGGACTGGTAGCCGTCATCGTCATGTCCGAGGTGCTCCTGGTCTCCTGTGGGCGCAGGGACTAAATCTGGAGTGACATGGGTGCAGGGACTAAATCTGGAGTGACTTGATCAGGTCATTCTCTTTAGTCCTGCAGTCAGTCCTATTGAACCATCTTATGGTGAGCAGGCAGGCGATACGGATTGCTAGCAGTCGTACTGTACCATCTTCTGCCGGGCAGGCAGGAGATGAGGATGGCTAGCAGTCCTATTGTACCATCTTCTGCCGAGCAGCCATGAGATGTGGATGGCATGCAGTCCTTCTGCACCGTCTGCTGCCAGCCAAAGATGTAAAAGATAGATGGAGTGTATCAAAACAAGAAATAGACCAGACTTGTTTTGTACTCATTTGCAAAGCCCCCTCTGCCCCCCATCTAGGGGACTCATTCCTCTAGGTCACACTGCAGTCACTCACAGAGAAGGTGCAGCGAGGTAAATCTAGCCATGTATCAATCAGAGGCCAGACTAACCTCCTTGTTCCAATAAGAACGATAACTTAGGTGCACCATTTCTTGTTGGAACCCTCCGTGAAGTCCTGCCTGAAATACTCCTTGATGTAAAGCCACCCCCTTTGTTGATTTTAGCTCCCTGAAGCCAACCCTGTAAGCCGTGTCGTCAGTCGCCCCTCCCTGCATCAGAGCAACGGCAAACAATCGTGCATCTGAGTTGAGAGTGCTGTCCAGAGCAGTCACAATGGAGCACTCTGGGGTAGCTCCCGGAGGCCAATACCGTCGAATTGTGTCCACAGTACCCCAAATTCGACCCGGCAAGGCCGATTTAAGCTCTAATCCACTTGTCAGGGGTGGAGTAAGGAAATCGATTTTAAGAGCCCTTTAAGTCGAAATAAAGGGCTTCATCGTGTGGACGGGTGCAGGTTTACATCGATTTAACGCTGCTAAATTAGACCTAAAGTCCTCGTGTAGACCAGGGCTGAGACATGACCCAGAAGGGGAAAGGAAAGGAACCAGGAGCTGCGGGAGGGACACTGTCCCAGGGACAGACTGCAGACAGGGCACAAGACTGGGACCAGGGTAGCAGGGGTCAGCCTTGGTGGGGGGGGAGTGTTATGGCAGATTGCTTCCCACCAGGGCGTGCTACCGTGCGACAATGATGTATAGGAACTTGTTCAGGACGCGCCTGTGGGGAAAGCACAGTCAATACGGAGGAAGGACAATGCCAGAATGGTGCACTGGCTTGGCTCTCTCCCGCTTCGTGTTTGATCACTGGACATACGTGGCTCCTCACAGCTGCCCGGACGCTTGGCTCTCACCATGGCCGGGCTGCGGCTCCGAGGCCCCATCCCCCAGCCAGAGCCAAGTCAGTGTAAGAGCCACGTGGGCAGCTGTGAGAAGCCACGAACCCACCACCTGCCCTGGGTGGGGGGCCACATGGGTTGCGGACACAGGCTGGGGGCTGCTCTTGGCCCCCACACTCCAGGCAGGTGGAGGGTCTGCAGCTCCCGGCCTGCTCCGGCTTCCGGCTTGGCTGGCAGTGGGTCCTCAGGTGGAAGGGGCAGGGATCCCTGCCCCCCTACTTTTGGGGGGAAGACTCCACTGCCCCTGCACAGCAAATTGCTGCAAATCCCACTGGAAGACGTGTCTCTCTTTCCCCTCTAGTAGCTGGTCAGATCTGCAGAAGTGCTGAGTGCTCACGGCAACTCCCATCGACTCCAGGGGCAGCTCTCAAACATGTCAAGTTCTATAAACCTGCTAAAGGCTCTGGAAAAAATCAGGCCCTGGGCTTCTCAAATTGGGCACCCAAATTAGTGGATGTTTTCAACAATTTAGTCCTTACTCTCTTTGCCTCAGTTCCTCATCTGTAAAATAGGGATATTAACATCTCTCTGCCTCACAAGCGTGTTGTGAAGAGAGGTGTCTTAATGTTGTTGAAGGACTTAGATCTTACGGTGATGGGCACCCAGGAGGAAATGAACAATTCCGTATTTAGTGCAGGGTTTGAATGGTACACAGTACATAAGGCCTGGGGCCGCACATTGAATGAGAAGTATAAAAAGAAATATTAAATCAGAACCATTCCAGAGAGAACCATTCCAACTGTGCAGTGAACGAGGAGTTCTGTGGAATAGACACTATTTGATCATGTAATTAAAGACGGGTCAGAATGCATAAACACAAGGCGGCTGAATGAAGGCTGCATGGAAACCTTAATTATGGCATTTTCTAACTTTTGACTGCTTGGCTTTGCAACCTTCATTTTCTTAATGTAAAATGGTTTTGTAATTTAGGTGTATAGATATTGTACTGCAGAAGGAGGTAGTACAATCTTTCAGGTGCTTTGGGATCCACGTGGATGGTAAGTGCATATACACGTAACACTCTCATGATCAGCTGCTGAAACCGCCACAGGCGCAGCAGGCTAACGTAAAAATGTCATTGTAATCGTAGCTTTGCAGAGTTACAGTCTGTGGGTTTATGTTAAACTTTATATAAAGAAGAACAGGAGGCCTTGTGGCACCTTAGAGACTAACACATTTATTTGAGCATGAGCTTTCGTGAGCTACAGCTCACTTCATCGGATGCTCATGCTCAAATAAACTGGTTAGTCGCTAAGGTGCCACAAGGCCTCCTGTTCTTTTTGCGGATACAGACTAACACGGCTGCTACTCTGAAACCTTTTAAATGTATTGTGACAGGGTCGGGCCAGATGGCTATGGGAGAGTAATAGAAGGCAGATATATTAGCCCCAGGCTAAGTAGGTCCCTTTTCCCTGGGTAAGGCAACAGGGAAGGTTCCAGAACAATCAGGAACCTTCTGGAGACAATTAAGACAGGCTGATTAGAACACCTGCAGCCAATCAAGAAGCTGCTAGAATCAATTAAGGCAGGCTAATCGGGGCACATGGGTTTTAAAAGGGAGCTCACTTCAGTTTGTGGGGTGCGTGTGAGGAGCTGGGAGCAAGAGGCACTAGGAGCTGAGAGTGAGAACGTGGACTGTTGGAGGACTGAGGAGTACAAGTGTCATCAGACACCAGGAGGAAGGTCCTGTGGTGAGGATAAAGAAGGTGTTGGGAGGCCATGGGGAAGTAGCCCAGGGAGTTTAGCTGTCACACAGCTGTTCCAGGAGGCACTCTAGACAGCTGCATCCCACAGGGCCCTGGGCTGGAACCCGGAGTAGAGGGCGGGCCCGGGTTCCCCCCAAACCTCCCAACTCCTGGTCAGACACAGGAGGAGTCGACCTGGACTGTGGGTTCAGAAAAACGGCCAAGCTGAGGTCTGCCGTGAAGCTCCAAGGCGAGCAAATCCACCAGTAAGCGCAAGACCCACCAAGGTAGAGCAGGAACTTTGTCACAGTATGTTAATCTATTTTTATTCTCACACACAGACACAGTGAGTGAAGCATGTTATCAGATCAGACACTTTGTTCAGGAACATTCAGCTCTTATTTTTAGAAAATGTCTGGCAGTTACAGAACAGAAAGGTTTCTCACCCTCTCTGCCATTGACCATGTGTCTGTCTGTACTATTCTAGGCATCACTTTATGGGACCTGGAGACACTTCGAAATGATGTAGATGCAAAACCACAATCCAAGACTGATTTTCAGATTATTGCATCTGACACCACTGAAGACAAGGCCTCTGCCCTCAATGTCACAGCATCGCTGAAGGCCAGTTTCCTGCTTGGCCTGGTGAAAGTGGGTGGATCCGCAGAATATTTAAGTGATACCAAGACATCAAAACATCAAGCCCGTGTTTCTCTCCAGTACTCAACTACAACACAGTTCAAGCAGCTGACTATGAGTCATATTGGTCGCCAGAATGTTTCTTACCCTGATGTGTTTGACCAAGGCACGGCCACCCATGTGGTCACGGCTGTGCTGTATGGGGCACAGGCTTTCTTTGTCTTTGATCGGGAAGTTTCCTCATCTGAGAACATACAAGACATACAGGGAAACCTCCAGATTGCAATTAAAAAGATACCCCTGGTTTCCATAGAGGGGGAAGGAGCTCTCCGAATGGATGACAGGGAAAAAGCACAAGCTGAAAAATTTAGTTGTAAGTTTTATGGTGATTTTTCTCTTGAAAACAATCCAGTTACTTACCAAGATGCCATGAAAGTTTATTCCACCCTCCCCAAGCTGCTGGGTGCCCAGGGGGAGAAGGCCGTCCCAGTGAGAGTCTGGCTGTACCCGCTGACCAAGCTGGATTCCAAAGCTGCTCAGCTGGTTCATGAGATCAGCTTAACACTGATCTTTGATATTCAAACCGTCCTGGAGCAGCTGACAGAATTAGACATGCGATGCAATGATGCAGTGAAGAATCCGATCGCCACAACGTTCTCCGAAATCAAGAGGAAAATCCAGCAATTCAAAGATCTGAGTATGCAACACAGACAGACTTTCCAGAAACAGCTAGCAAGAATCCTACCCTCCATCCGTGGAGGTGGAAAAGAGGAAGGGGACCTGGTGGACATTTTAACCTACAAAAACCAATCCCCGTTCAACACCCAGCAACTCAATGAATTTCTGGATAAAAAGGAACGAGAAATGAATTTCATCAATTCCTATCTTTCTGTACTAAAGGATGTGGACGTGGTGTCCTCCCGGAATAAACTGGATGAAATAGTACTTGACCCCAGCAATAACTTTGTCGTCGCCTTTATGTTCACTTCATTACATGAAGAGGAGCCATATTTATCCGATTTAAAACTTTGGCTTCAGACCCAGTTTATGAAGAATACCCAAGATCCTGCATCAGCCAGTTCTGTCAGTGAGAAATCCAAACTGTGGTTTGAGGACAAAGAGAGAAACCAAAAAGCCCGAAAATCTGCGAAATCCATTTCACACTTTGCCCGGGTCAATAAATCTAATGGGAAAACTCGATTCATTGTGGCCTCGGTCCCAGATGAGGACAATCCTGGAGCTTCAATTTACCTCTATGAAAATGGAGACCTGGTCAACACTAACTATGAACTTCCATCGAAACCTCTTTCTCTTGTGACAGATGGAGTCAGACATGACCATGTGCAGCTCACGTTTAAACCAGCAGCCTTTGGGAGAAAGGAGATATCCTGCTATCGGGTGGAGTACAGAATTATAGGGCAGGAGAACTGGATGGCTGTGGATACAAATGATAAACAAGAGACCTTCACAGTAACGGGGCTCCGTCCAAACACCACATACCAGTTCCAATATGCTGCAGTGAGCAAACCAGGGTTCAGTGAGAGCAGTGATGTGAGTGATCCTGTGAAGATGCTTCCTACCAGCCCTCCTGGAAAACCAGAAAAAGCTACTGTAGTATCATCAGCCATAGACCTCACCTGGGAGAGTCCAAGCATCATTGGAGATGGAGTCAGTATAAGGGAGTATAAGGTGGAATACAAAGAGCAAGCTGAAGGTGAAAGACATGAGGGGAAAGACAAATGGCTGGAACGAAGAACAGGAAAGAGAGCAGAGTTCTGTACCATTGATGGATTGAGGCCTCAGACGTCCTACAGATTCCGGGTGTCAGCTGTGTGTGCAGACGGGACTGTGAGTCACCCAGGTGAGGAGGGATCAATTTCCACATCGGGATTAGAATTAAGGACACTAGCACAAGATTTCTTCGAGAAGAGCGCTCTGATAGAAAAAGGGCAGCCCTCAGTTTATGCACTTCCAATAGAGAAGGCGGAGTTTGATTCTAACGCAACACATCCAAAGTTTCGACTGGGAAAAGAGAACCTACAGATCCCTAACAAAGTCATTATGGTGCTGGGAGCAACTGGGTCAGGAAAAACTACACTCATCAATGGGATGATCAACTATGTCCTGGGTGTGCAATGGAAAGATGAATTCAGGTTCAAACTAATCCATGAGACTACAAACAGAAGCCAAGCTGAGAGCCAGACATCTGAAGTGACAGCCTATGAAGTTAATCACAAAAATGGTTTCAAAGTCCCCTACTCCCTGACTATAATAGACACGCCGGGATTTGGCGACACCAGAGGGATCGAGCAAGACAAAGAGATAACAAGGCAGATCCGAGAGTTTTTCTCCACCCAAGGAGCCACTGATCACATAGACGCCGTCTGCGTCGTAGTTCAGGCCTCACTAGCTCGTTTGACACATGCCCAGAAATACGTGTTTGACTCCGTGCTCTCCATTTTTGGGAAGGATATAAAAGACAATATACAAATCCTGATCACCTTCGCCGATGGACAGACGCCCCCTGTTCTAGAGGCTATTAAAACAGCTGACGTCCCTTGTGCTAGAGATGCTAAGGGCCACCCTATTCACTTCAAATTCAATAACTCCGCGCTCTTTGCCTGTCATGCTGGAGCTGACGAGGGCAGTTTTAATTTTGATGAAATGTTCTGGAAAATGGGAGCCATGAGCATGAAGACATTTTTTGAATCCTTAGTTAAAATAGAAACCAGAAGTTTAACATTAACGCAGGAAGTCCTCAGAGAGCGGAAGGAGCTGGAGACGGCCGTGGAAGGGCTGCAGCCGCAAATCAAAGCTGGTCTGGTGAAGCTAGAAGAACTGAGAAAGACACAGGAAGCTCTGGAACAGCATCAGGGGGATATGGAGGCCAATAAAGACTTTGAGTATGAGGTAGAGAAAACAGTGCCAGTGCAGGAGGACATCTCTGGTACAGGTCAGTATATAACAAACTGCCAGCAGTGTCACTATACCTGTCACTACCCCTGTGGAATCCCTAACGATGCTGGTAAGCACAACTGTGCGGCTATAGACGGGAATACAGGACGTTGCACAGTTTGCCCTGGTAAATGTGTCTGGAACGTTCATTTCAATCAAAAGTACAGGTGGGAATATAAACTAGTAAAAGAGAAACAGACCTATGCACAACTGAAAGAAAAGTATGAGAAGGCATCTGGTGAGGTGTTATCGACAAAGAGTGTGGTTGAGAAGCTGTCTCAGGAATACGCTGCAGTGGAAGAGATATTAATGAAGCTTATTGATAAATCATCTCACAGCCTCCAGCGTTTGCAAGCAATTGCTCTGAAACCCAACCCGCTGTCCACTCCGGAATACATTGACCTGCTGATCATGTCGGAACAACAGGAACTAAAGCCTGGGTACCAAGAAAGAATAAAATCACTGAGAGAGGTTAGGGAAGTAGCTGAGATCATAAGAAAGATTGCCAATAAGGAGGCCCTGCTGCCAGGAGAGAAGAATATGTACAAGAAGCTTGAAGAAAAACAGTCTACATTCAAAAAATTTGTGAAAGAAAAAGTGGATATGGTTAAAAGCTGGTTTAGATAAAACCTGACTGCAACTTATCCATGAAAATGAAAGCGCCGTTTAAACAAAGCATGTAGCTGAGCTGTGATTCACGATTGGTGTCTCTCGTTGTTTTATAACATTTACTTTTAAGATTCAAGAACCTGATTCTCCTCTGACTTACCCCACTTTTATTGCACTGACATCAGTTTACACCAGTGTAACTGACAGCAGAATCTGGCCCCTGGAATCTGGGGGGGGAAACCATTTTTCTAAAAACAACAAAAAATGCAGCTGGACTCCTTCAGAGGAAATTGCTTCGGTGTCAGATGTTCACAAGGAAGTGTCTCAGGTCAGGGTTAGAAACCCTTGTTCCGTCTGTACGAGCGCTCTCTGTGTTCCTGCTCAAACCGAAGCTGCACCCGTGTAAGGGCCACAGCGAGACGTTTCCTCCCAAATGCTGCTGCTGACAACGCTTTTCTTTTGTCTCTCCGTGCCGGTGGTTTGTGAGCTGAAAACAAGACAACAAGAAATAAGTAATCGCAGCCAAAAGAAATGTTACGCTCACCCCAAGTCTTCTCTCCCACTCATGTAAACTGGAGTGACTCAGCTGAAGTCAATTTAGTTTTACCCCTAAGCAAAACTATTGCAAGGGGAGAATGCGACCCAGTGTATATGTTAAGCAAAGCCTTAAAGAGGCCGAAGCTGGGACAGATTTGCCAGGTCTCAGAATGGTTAATCAGGGCGTGGGTGGGAGCTGTTCCATCAGCAGCAAGGGACAGTCAGCACCTCCAAGAGCAGCTGCATTTTCTCTCTTCTGTGTTCTTGTCTCTCCCCTTGTGCGTGTGTTTGTCCTGTTTTGTCTTAAAAGAAATAGAATTGGACTTCAGCAAGCACAGCAGCTGCTTCAGAGCATCCGAACAAACTTTATCTCTTTTTCCCCAAAAGGTACAGTTAAGCCCGTCTTTAATACCACCTAAGAGGCTGTCGGGCAAGAGTTTCCCACTCTGTGAGGCTCTCTACGGCGAAAGGGAATCAGGGGTATGGTCAGAATGGAAGTCTTAGGCCATGTCTACACTGGCACTTTCATCATTAAAACTTTTGTTGCTGAGGGGTATGAAAAAAAATACCCCCCCGAACAACAAAAGTTTTACTGATGAAAAGCACAGGTGTGGACAGCACCTCGGCAGCGGGAGCTGCACTCCCAGCGAAAAAGCTGCCGCCCCTCGTTGGGGATGGCTTTATTTTGTCACGGGGAGAGTGCTTGCCCCCCACCCTCAGATTGCTACGGCCGTCAATGGAATTTGGGGAGAGACAACAGAATATAGGATTAACCCTATAAACAAGTTTTCATAAACTTTACAGCACCTCGTGCACTACTGGGGCTATAGAACAAAACACCCCCTTTCCCCCCCATATCTGAGCATTGTCCTTGTAGGGCCGAGTCCCTCCTGGCTGCCTGCACACAAGGTTTGGACACAGCTAACTTGGGAAATCGCTCCCTGGTGGTGATGTGTATAGTTATTTAATCTGCACATTTTCACTGGTCCGGGGCAGAGAAATGGACAGAACTCGTGCCTTCTGTTTGGCACCATGCCCTGCCCTCACTCCAGTTAGTGCTTTGGCTCAAGACCTTTGCAGAAGGAGAATTTTGCCCTACAAGCGGGTAACTGTCTAGCTCTAACTGTCTAGCTCTGAATTAGCCAGGCTGGGGAGCTCAGCTGCTGGAAAGTCCCCACAGTGAGAGTGTTACACTGAGAAACAGGAGCTACAGAATTCAGGATGTGATAGCAAACGGCAGCAGCCCTGGCAACAAAGCTCAGCAGCGACCCCTTGAAGAGAAGGAAAGAGATGACAGCCCTGGAAATCCACCCTGCTCGCAGACCAGGTGTTAGCTCCTCACCTCTGCTGTGGGGTGCAAGACTAGATAAAAGGGGCTCTAAGAGGATGTCTACACTGAAATTTGAGTCTGTCTACACTGTAATTAGACACCTGCAGCTGGCCCGTGCCAGATAATTCAGGCTCATAGGGCTTAGACTAAGGGGCTGTTTAACCGCAGTGTAGACATTAGGGCTCCTGGGCTCTAGGACCCTCCCACCTTGCAGGGTCCTAGAGCCTGGGCTCCTGCCTGAGCCCAAACATCTACAGCACAATTAAACAGCCCCAACTCAGCTGGCACGGGCCAGCTGCAGGTGTCGAATTGCAGTGTACACATAGCCTAAGAGACCACTAGGATGAGGAGCAGCAGCTGGGAGGGGAACAGAAGTGGCTGGAAGGCTAGTAAGACTATTTACTAATGTTTTAACTATAACGAAGCTCGGGTCGGCCCTGAGAGGGGTTTAGAAGCATCCAGCTGCTACAGCTGTATCAGAGACTTTGTGGCAGGTGGAAAGTGCCCAGTCACGCTGGCAGCTGAAATCACCGTTCACGCTGAGGATATTTCACTCACACCTGCTTATTTGCTCGTGCTCATTAGCTGTGCTGGGTGATAAGACCCGTCCCTGCCGGGACTGATTTACCTGGTTCTGTTCAGAACTGCGCTGGAGGAGCTGGTGTGTCTTACGAGCAAATTCTACCTTCCCTCTATTACCTTGTTATTCCAGTATAGCCTATAATCAAGAACCAGTGTGTGTGTTTGTAACAATCTGCATTTAATAACCCGTGTAATTAGACAAGCTTTATTCGATGACGGGTGTATCCACACTCAGTATGTTCTAGTCCATTCCCTGTGTGTTCCTGTATTCCAAGTTTTTATTAAATCATGTAGCGGTAGTTTTATAGTTTAATAAAAACGGATTTGATCTGGATCAGGCATTTGTGTCTGTCTTTTCCAGACCTCATTCTAACACCAAACCACCAGGAAGGATGACCCCAGACCTCAATCAACCCTTCCCCCGTTCTGGAGTTTTTTGATTATTACCGTGTTGATTACCATGATTTCTTAACATCAGAAATGATTTCTTCTGAGGTGACAGAACCGTCAGGGCTGATAAAGGAATGAATCCCACATTGTGCCAAGCCTCTGTCCCAGCTAGCTACAGCTGCCTCTCCCCTCAGGTCACTACCTAAAGATCGGTGTCACATGTTTGAGCCTCAGAGAGACACAGTGGGTGAGGGAATATCGTTTCCTGTACCACCTTCTGGAGAAGGCATCGTGCACTGGCCTGCAGATTCCTCAGGCACAGCTCAGTCCCTTGGTGCATCTGGCTCAGGCCTGTCCCCACACACTCCTGTTTGCAGGCCCCTCCTAAGCAGCCCCCTGCCCTGGCAATCACTGCACCCCTGCCTGCAACAGGCTGTTTCCAGCTAGCAATCCTTCCCTCCCCGCTCCTAAGCCGCCCAGCCTGGCTCCACAGCCGGTTCCCAGACAGCTGCCTCTGGCCTGCAGCTCCTGATCTCACACAGCCTCTGGCCCCCCCGAGCCAGGGCCCTGCTGCCCTCCGGCAGACCTGGCCTCCCTTTGCCGTGGGTTACGGAGCCCCGGGCGGGCTGGAGGTTGTGCTGCTGGTTACCGGCGCCCAGTAAGGAGCCGGCAGGTTTCTAACAGGGGCCTTTCGGGGAAGCCGCTCTGCCCCCATTTGTTTGTGAGCATTTCAGGCCATAAATACAAAATGGAACAGGGGATCGCTTTATCCTCCCCTGAGCTTAGGGAACTGCCTTTCTGTTCCTCTCCATCTGCCCCCATCTCCTGGCCCCACCTGCCCCCCACCGCCATATTTACATCCCTATCCCATATTCCCCTGCACTCTGCTGTCTCCCTCTTGCCCCCATCTCCCACCAAACTCCCCATTTCCTGCCCAGTTTCCAGACATGGAGCACAGGGCCCTGAGGGCAGCCTGGCTTCAGTCCCACTGGGAACACGGGCAGAGAGAGGCCATCTTTATTCGGGCCAGCCTCCCGGGCACCTGCTGTAAAGAACCATCTTGACTGAGTCAGCCTGTGGCTCGCGCCCCGTGGGAATCATGGGAGACAGACATTCTGAGCAAGGCGAGACCTGTGCAAGGTTGATGCCAACGACCACGAGAGCCTTAAAAATCAAATAAACTGTTCAACAGCCGCATAGCAACACTGAGCAGCCATGTTGGAAGGAGAATCCTGAAACCAAGTGAAATTGCAGGGGAGAGGGGTGTGACAAAGTGGGAATTTTGGTAATATTTTTTATGATTCCTTTGTGTGCCTCAGTTTACCTCTGAGCTTTGCATTGCTGTGCATGGAGTGTAAAGTGTTAAATAGCTGCGCTTGAGGCAGAGCAGGGGACATGAGGTGTGTGTGTCACCCCAATGGCGAGCAGCCAAGAGGAAGGAGGTTTTCCCCACCTCTCTGCAAGGAAGCAGAGCCAAGGCCCCTGTCATAAATATAAAGGGAAGGGTAAACACCTTTAAAATCCCTTCTGGCCAGAGGATAAACCCTTTCATCTGTAGAGGCTTAAGAAGCTAGGATAACCTCGCTGGCACCTGACCACAATGACCAATGAGGAGACAAGATACTTTCAAAAGCTACTTTCAAAAGCGGGAGGGAGAAAACAAAGCTCTCTTTGTCTGTGTGATGCTTTTGCCAGGGACAGAACAGGAATGGAGTCTTAGAACTTAGTAAGTAATCTAGCTAGATATGCGTTAGGTTATGATTTCTTTAAATGGCTGAGAAAATAAGCTGTGCTGAATGGAATGGATATTGCTGTCTGTGTGTCTTTTTGTAACTCAAGGTTTTGCCTAGAGGGATTCTCTATGTTTTGAAACTAATTACCCTGTAAGGTATTCACCATCCTGATTTTACAGAGGTGATTCTTTTTTACTGTTTCTTCTATTAAAATTCTTCTTTTCAAGAACTGAATGCTTTTTTCATTGTTCTTAAGATCCAAGGGTTTGGGTCTGTGGTCACCTTTGCAAATTGGTGAGGATTTTTACCAAACCTGCCCCAGGAAGTGGGGTGCAAGGGTTGGGAGGATTTTAGGGGGAAAGACATTTCCAAACAACGCTTTCCTAATAAAATAAACCCGGATAAACATTTGGTGGCAGTGGAAGTCCAAGGGCAAAGGGTAAAATAGTTTTTACCTGGGGGAAGTTTTAACCTAAGCTGGTAAAAGTAAGCTTAGGAGGTTTTCATGTAGGTCCCCACATCTGTACCCTAGAGCTCAGAGTGGGGAAGGAACCTTGACAGCCCCAGATGGAGAACAAAGGGGAGATGGGTTCATAGCTGACCTTTGGGGAGATACATGCATACGTGGGACTAGGGACACAGGGGCAGAGACAGGGAAAGAGCCAAGATGGCTTCGACGGCAGCATGACTCAGGAGAGCTCTGGCCAGTCTGAATCCATCTTAACCCCTGTCTCTCTGCTACCTAAGAATTCCAGAATGGGTGGGGACAGTGACCAATAAATTCTTACCGTGTTTGAAAAGGCTGGGGAAGAGCCAGAGGATGTGAAATCGAACAGGGCTTTGCTGATGAGAGGCTTAGAGGCTGCTTCCCCAGGCTTGCTCAGGACAGAACCCAGCATTAATCACTGGAAAGTGAAACACGCCCAGGGAAACATCACAGCGCTCCAGAGACCCACAGTGACTGTGGAGGGGCCGCAGACAACCCCTGAGCCCAAGGGAAAGGTGCCAACGGCCCCGACAAGCAACCCCAGCCAGAAATCCCTTTCGGCCTCTGACCGCAGGGGGGCTGTGGCCGCCAGCACCGAGCCGGTGAAACGCCCGCGAGCCCACGCTGCCGAGCGGCTGTTCACGTGCACCGAGTGCGGAAAGAGCTTCCAGCACCGGGGAAACCTCATCACTCACCTGCGGGTGCACACGGGCGAGAAGCCCTTCACCTGCACCGAGTGCGGCAAGAGCTTCAGCCAGAAGGGCGACCTGATGCGGCACCAGCGCATCCACACGGGCGAGAAGCCCTTCGAATGCAACGTGTGTGGGAAGAGCTTCTGCTCCAAGCAGACCTTCATCCTGCACCAGCGCATCCACACCGGGGAGAAGCCCTTCTCCTGCACCGAGTGCGGCAAGTGCTTCAACCGCAAGGCCAACTTCATCACCCACCAGAAGATCCACCGCGGGGAGCGCCCCTTCGTCTGCGCCGAGTGCGGCAAGGGCTTCTGCGCCAAGAAGACCTTCATCCTGCACCAGAAGATCCACATCGGGGACCGGCCCTTTGGCTGCTCCGAGTGCGGCAAGAGCTTCAGCCGCAACGGGGATCTGACCCGGCACCAGCGCATCCACACCGGGGAGCGGCCCTTCGCCTGCGCCGACTGCGGCAAGTGCTTCAGCCACAACGGGGAGCTGATCAAGCACCAGCGCATCCACACCGGGGAGAAGCCCTTCACCTGCACCGAGTGCGGCAAGAGCTTCAACCGCAAGGGCACCCTTATCACCCACCAGCGCATCCACACCGGGGAGCGCCCCTTCGTCTGCGCCGAGTGCGGCAAGACCTTCAACCTGAAGACCACGCTGATGAAGCACAAGCGGATCCACACGGGGGAGCGGCCCTTCACCTGCGTGGAGTGTGGCAAGAGCTTCAAGTACAAGGGCAACCTGCGGACCCACCACCTCACCCACACGGTGGAGCGGGTCTACCCCTGCACCGAGTGCGGGAAGATCTTCAGCCACAAGAAGGAGCTGACGGTGCACCAGGCCGTCCACACGGAGGAGAGACTCTTGTCCTGCTACGGAGACGGGGAGTCGTTCAACCCCTTCCTCCAGATGCACCCGCTTCTGCTGTCTGTGCCCCAAGCCAAATGCCTCTGGAAGCCTTAACGCAGTGTACATAAGGAGGGAGTTAGAGACATGCTACGTCCCCTGAGCAGGAGCAGAGGAGGAGCAATGCTGTAATTTAGGATTTGGACATGCCGTGGTGCTGATGAAATAACAGGCTCCCTGGCACAAGGAGCTCCCAGGCTGAAGGCCTGCGCTGACGAACCAACCGTGCATCCCTAAGGAAAACACAACTGCACATTCCCTGCACAACGCAGCTCGAATTCCAATGAAAACAAGGGCCCGAGTCTTGCCCTGAAGGATGCCAACACTGTAGTACTAATCCCATTTGCTGGGTTGGACGTAACCCCCAGAGGTGCTAGAGAACGTCTGGCAGGAGGGACGGGAGATTTCTGGGAAGGGATCTGGCTTATGGAGCAGCGCTTGGAGGGCGTTGGGAATGACATGGCCCGGGTTGACCGATGTGGGGTCTTCATCTTACTACTGAAAGGAGCGGAGGGTGCTAGCAGGACTCTCCTGCCCGTTCCTGTGTGGAGCAAACACGGGAGCGTCGTGCTCATTGGGATAGTTCTGGCGAAGACCAGTGGTTTCTCAGGGCGGGGGGTGCTGTGCTGTGTGGTGTTGTTAGGTCAGGCCCAGTGGGTACTGGGGGGCGGGCGAGACTTTGCTACTGCGCTGTAGTTATGGCTTATGCCAGCAGCTCCTCAGTGGAGCTACTGGACAGACCTGACGGACAGCGCCTGTTCCAGCCGGGCCGGTGACAGTCTGGGAAATGAAAGAAAACCTCAGTCGAGTGTGGACTTGAGGCCTCCAGGTGCAATGCCCTGGAGCAATAATTACTGTAGTGCTCTTTCCTCTCTGTTCTCTTACTGACTATTTACCCACCAGGAGTGTGCGCCGGGCTTCACAACTGCGTACGGCCTGATCCCTGACCTGAGAAGTGACCATCTCACTGAGACCACCTAGAGGTCTGACAGAGATTCACAGAGTCCTAGGGCTGGGAGGGACCTCAGGAGGTCGTCTAGTCCCGTCCCCTGCACTCCCAGCAGGACTAAGTATTATCTAGACCATCCCTGGCAGGTGTTTGTCCAACCTGCTCTTAAAACCCTCCAGTGACAGAGACTGGTTAGAGCTGGAAAAGACCGATTGGTCATTTTGCCCATTCCTAGCCAATGCAGGGTCGGGCTCTACTCTGTATTTTCTAGGAATATGTCCAGCCTGTTAACCCTCTCCAGCGATGGGTCGCCCCTCGCTCCCTTGTGAGGTCCGTGCACAGTCTAATAGACACTGACTACTTCTCATCTTGTGTGAAAGGGACTTGGGTTTAGTTGCTAGTTTGTAGTTAGGCAAAGGGTCATTTTAACGTTAAAATTTGTCGTTCTCCGTGTGGATAGCCTAGAATCCTAGTTGTTAGATTTGGAAAAGAACTAATAAGTCTTCTAATAAACTCTAGTACTTCTCCCTGGCACTGCACGCCTGTTCCCTCCAGTGCTTGGTCCGTCTAACTGTACGTGTCCCAAACTCTGGGGTGTCACCTCTCTGGGGGGGTGGTTCCACAGCCTGAAACGTCTCCCCCTTAGGAAGTTTTTTTCTGACATTCAGCTTTAATCCTTGATTTCGTCCAGTCATCCCCACCTTGAATTACTGTAAAATTCTCTCTCCCGTGCCCGCCCCCCCGTGTTTCCCACGGATTGTTATCGGGTCCCGTCAGGTCACTGCTCAGTGAAGCTGGACCTACTTGTCTCTTTTGCTCATTCCTCACCAGTCAATCCCTTGTGCCCCCAGATCACATTGTGGCTGTTCTCTGAACGGGCCATCGGTATTTTTCCAGCTCTCCTGAGGAGCCCTGAACAGCATGCCGTCTCCAGTGGGGTTATCCCAAGGCAGAGAGATGGGGGCTGTCACCCCTTTGCTCCGTTACACAAAGCCTCTGTGTATTGGCCTTTTCAGGTGCCAGGATGGACTGGAAGCTCCTGTCTAATCTGCTGCTGTCCACTGTCTTCCCCGAGGTCCCGATCAGTGTTTCCTGCTTCCTGGATTCTTTCCTTCCCACTGACTCTCTGCAGGGCAGATGCTGCTTCCCTAATAACATGCTCTTACTGCCTCTGCTAGGTGATTCGTGAAGAAATGGCATAAATCAGGAGCTCCCAGTAACACAGCCGTGGCACCCGCTGAGCACCTGCTCCCAGCTCCGTCCCGTGGCCTGTTGTTATTACTCTTGGCTAACACGTCTGCAGCCAGCGTTCAGTCCGTGGGATGGTCTCTGCTGACGCTGGGTCAGCCGGGACAGTACGTTTTGATGAGATGCTCTGTCAAGTGCTTTACTCACAACCAAGTGCGTCTTATCTCGCGCTTTCCCTCCACCCGCTAACTGTCCGAACAAGCAATCCGGGCACTGCCTTCTGCTGCTCCCTGCCCCAGGCACCTTCTGGGGGCGGGAACGAAGACACCCTGGCTCTCCCTGCTCCGGCCTGTGCTGTGCTGTGCTTTTCCCACCGTGGCCGAGAGGGGCTCGGGGCTGGAGTGCTTGAGAAAACGGAGCGTCCGTGGGGTTGGTCTGCCAGGTTCCGGATGAAGAACTGACCGAGAACCACAGCGAGTAGGAGGGGATGGGATGTGGAGACAGAGTCCCCTGTTGGGTCCACTCTTCCCCCACCCCCAAACCCAAATCCCTCTGTTGTTAAAGGAGCCCGGGGGGCAGGCGCTATGCGAACATTTCACGATCCAGCCATTTCACATCAACTTGTGATTTACAGACACCGCGTGAAGGGCGTTGGTTTGGGCCAAGTGAGTGACTGGGGGAAAATGGCAGCCAAAGGGACTGGCCGGAGTCAGGGTGGAATGATTGGTGCGTTGGTCCAGGAGACCAAAATCCCCCATGGGGGAAAGGAGAACAAGGGGGATTTCTATAGGGCTGAAGTGGTGTCTAGGCCTGGTCTGGCTCTGTATCGGGTTGTGCTCACCACCCACGGTGCCTCCTACCGGTTGCTATGGGAATTCGCTCTGTCCAGCAGGGCACCCTCCTCTTGTAGTGTCTCACTCCCGTCACTGCTTCTCCACCGTCTCCGCTGTCTGGGACTCCCGAACTGTGGCGTCCTCTTCAGGGCACGGCCCTCCGGCTGTGCCCCAACTCCGTTGTCTCCCCGCTTCCAGGGAGCCCGCAGTCCTTTGCCCAGCTTCTCGCCGCAATGGACTAGAGCGCCTAGTCCAGCCCCTTGCTCAGGGGCAAACTGCAGTCCTTTGGCTGGCCACTTCCCTCAGCGGCCAGTGGGGCAAAAGGGGGCGCCCAGGCCTGCCCACTACTCTGGGCCCCAACCCACGGACCCTCTCGCTGGCAGCTGCTCATGGCCTCTCCTTCCCCTCTGCCGCTACCTGCTTTCCCTGGGCCACTTCTCCATAGCCCCAGCACCTACTCAGCCCCTGTGTCAAGGACGCGGTCTGGGAGCCAGCCGGGCTGGAGCTCCACTTGCTCCCCCGACCCTGCCCAGCACGGCTCTGTCGCACGCACTTCTCTCTACGGGCAGCCAGGCCCTCTCCCTCAAGCTCCAGGAGAGACTGAGCTCCTCGCTGCCCTGCAGCCCTTCTTATAGGACCCAGCCTGGCCCTGATTGGCTGCTTCTAAGCCTTCCTCTGGTTGGCTGGGTTCTGCACAGCCACTCCAAGGGCTGCTATTAACCCTTTGCCAGCCAGTGAGGGGCTGCTGCCCCGTCACAGGCTCCTCTGCACAGGGTGAATTTCACCCCTCACTAAATCATATTTTCAGGACCCTTCTTTTCTAGCGGGTGCTGAGAGCCGGGGTCCAATAGTTAAAGTCTCTGAAATAATTTGCTAGGAAGCAGCTTGTTCCCATCTCCCTTGTGAAAGGAATTTCCTCTGGTCCCAGCTCAGGGTACCCCACAAATGCCTTCAAAGTTATTCACCCAGCTAAACTGAGGACGAGTTAGCAAGGGGTGAAACTCCTCTTTGCAGATGCTGCCATCGCTAAAGGAGTTTTGGCTGCTAGAATCTCATCTGTGACTCAGAGTCTGAAGAGAGGTTGGATGACGATAAACCAGGCAGGAGCTGTGGGTCTGGACCTGCCAGATTTATAAAGGGAGTGGCTAGTTCTTTACTAATATGGTTATTTTGTTGCCTATTGACTCATTTATTTGTAACTTCCTTTTGGGCTGTTTGGACAGAATTCTTCACTGACGTCTTCTGCATGACCTTGCTAGCGATAGATAGCAAATTAATCGGTGTGTGTGGTGTATATTCTGCAAATGTATTTGTATGTAAAATTACTCTTATGCCATTGGTTATTGGGCTCCAATCCTGGGCTTTCTGGTGTCAAATGGGAAAATTCCCCTTGGGGTCAGGACAGGGCCCACTGATGGTATTTATAATTCTTATGCAAAAATCTTCCCCTCTGACGATTCTTATTGTGACAATAGGGTCACTGTGCTGAGAGGTTGTGTAGCCTAGAACAGTGGTTCTCAAACTTATTTGATTGGGCAGATCATTTATGAAGATATGGAACAAAACCGGCCCCAGGACTGACCCTTGGGGCACTCCACTTGATACCGGCTGCCAACTAGACATGGAGCCATTGATCACTACCCGTTGAGCCCGACAATCTAGCCAGCTTTCTATCCACCTTATAGTCCATTCCTCCAGCCCATACTTCTTTAACTTGCTGGCAAGAATACTGTGGGAGACCGCGTCAAAAGCTTTGCTAAAGTCAAGGAATAACACGTCCACTGCTTTCCCTTCATCCACAGAACCAGTTATCTCGTCATAGAAGGCAATTAGATTAGTCAGGCATGACTTGCCCTTGGTGAATCCATGCTGACTGTTCCTGATCACTTTCCTCTCCTTTAAGTGCTTCAGAATTGATTCCTTGAGGACCTGCTCCATGATTTTTCCGGAGACTGAGGTGAGGCTGACTGGCCTGTAGTTCCCAGGATCATCCTTCTTCCCTTTTTTAAAGATGGGCACTACATTAGCCTTTTTCCAGTCATCCGGGACGTCCCCCGTTCGCCACGAGTTTTCAAAGATAATGGCCAATGGCTCTGCAATCACAGCCGCCAATTCCTTCAGCACTCTCGGATGCAACGCATCCCCCCCCATGGACTTGTGCACGTCCAGCTTTTCTAAATAGTCCCTAACCACCTCTTTCTCCACAGAGGGCTGGCCATCTCTTCCCCATGCTGTGATGCCCAGCGCAGCAGTCTGGGAGCTGACCTTGTTCGTGAAGACAGAGGTTATCGTCAGTCTCTCACAATGCTGTCTTTCCTCTCTAGCTCACTAGGAAACTTTTTTCCCTCCCTTCCTCTCCGGTGTGGGGCGGCTACAGTGACCCTGCTGCCGCGCCCTGCAGGCTGGCTTGCTGGGCTCCTGCTCCAGCTGGGCAGGATGTGGCGCCCACCAGCTCTGCTCTCGGCCCCCAGGAGCGTAGAAGGCTCACACGCAAGTCCCTCCACCGGTGCCCGGTGAGCTCCCAAGAGCAGTCTAAGGTTTTGAGCCTAATCAAGGCTCCCCCATGAGAGCTGCGCTCCCCGGGGACAAGGCAGATGGCAAGGCCTGTGAGCGCTGGGGATAAAGCGTCTCAGCGGCGGGGACCCGGCTGTGGCACACGCTCAGAGAGGAGCCCCGGAGAATCCCGAGTCTGACCAGCTTCAGCTAACGCTGTAAAATCTTCTCCTTCAGAAAGCCCCTTGCACTGTAAGACCAGCACTCACAGCACTGGCCCCGCATGCTGCCCCCAGCCCCCAGCCAGAAAAGGAAATTAATAAAATCTAACATCCCCGCCCAGAGGTTTTACCCCAAAAAGGGAGAAATGTCGGAGACGCCATGAAACCCACCAGGGACTTTGCTATTGATCGTGTGTGGAAGGTGCTCAGATACAGCGGGGATGGGCAGCAGCATAGAACCATGACATCAATACACAGAGTAATGCTCGCAACCTCCGGCCCTGTTTTATGCTCCTGTGGCTTTAAAAATTAAAAATATTTTAAAAGGCGGCTTGTGAATGTTCCAATTTCAGGCACATGATGGCGCTGCCCCTCCCAGCTGCCTTCTCGCAGCACAGCACTCATAAGGGAGGGGACTACAGAGGTCCTGGTTTGGGCCCCGCTCAGACAGGAGGTCTGTGAGCGTCAGTCCCTGTAAAAAGAAAAGGAGGACTTGTGGCACCTTAGAGACTAACCAATTTATTAGAGCATAAGCTTTCGTGAGCTACAGCTCACTTCCTCAGATGCATATATATATATATGCTCACGAAAGCTTATGCTCTAATAAATTGGTTAGTCTCTAAGGTGCCACAAGTCCTCCTTTTCTTTTTGCGAATACAGACTAACACGGCTGTTACTCTGAAACCAGTCCCTGTAAAGACAGCATGTGACGGAGCAGGAGACAGCATCAGCCCAGAAGCAAGACCGGTGGAGGGAGAAGGAAAAGCAGGGAAGAGGGAGATCTCTCTCTAAGATACACGCCGAATCCACTGGAGTTGCACTGACAAGGCTTCCCCTGGCTGGCAACGCCCCTTGCAAGGGGTGTTTCTCACTGCAGAGGGGTCCCCAGGCGAAACCTAGTGCAGGCTCAACCTGCGTTAATTTGGGGTGGATTTCCCACGGTGAGCCCAGTGGCCAATGTGGATCCTGAAGGCTCCGCACATGCGCTAGGCCAGCCTCTTGCCTCGGTAAGAGCATTAGATCATCTAGTCTGACCTTCTGCATGGCACAGGCCAGTTACCCCTGTGCTGAGCCCAATAACTTGCTTTGGCTGAAGCGTTTTCCAGAAAGGCTCCAGTCTGGATGTGAAGACATCAGGAGATGGAGAATTCACTCCCTAGGAGTTTGTTCCAATGGCTAATCACCCTCACTGTTAAATTTCTCATTTGAATTTGTCTGGCTTCAGCTTCCAGCCATTGGTTCTTGCTGGGACTTTCTCCATTAGATTAAAGAGCTCTTTACTACCGGTATTTGCTCTCTAGGAAGGAATTTACACACTATAATCAAGTCACCTCTCAATCTCCTTTCTGATAAACTAAACAGATTGCATTCTTTACATCTCTCCCTGAAAGCCATTTTCTCCAGCCCTCGGGTCCTTTTGGTGGCTTTTTGCTGCACCCTCTCCAACGAATGTCAGTGTTAAATATCAATCAATTAATCAATACCAGGATTGAAAACATGAACCTGTCCTACGACAGCTCATGGACTAGCTCCTCGAGCCCAGAGGCTGCTGCAGACTCATTAACCGCCACTGGCCTGTGGACTGCGCGCTGACCATCGGGGGAGAAGGGGGGAGAGACTTCTCTTTCGGTTGACAGACTCTGAGGAAGGCAGAAAGTAGGGGAGACATTTCAGGGATGCGGGGCCTGTGCAGTGACTGGGAATGCACTGAACAGTGGCTGCTGAGCAGCCTTCGAGCAGGCTAGGCTAGGGACGGGCCAAGAACATCTTGTTCATAAATCTGCAGCCTGTCATCCCAGTCAAAGGGAGGTGGAAACAGTGTCAGAGGCTCCATGCAGACCTCCCTGGGGCTCCAGGGGAACTGGTGCTGTGTTGGGGATGGGTTTCCTCCCCTCTTCCCCCATCCCTAGAATTCACCCTGGTAGGACACCTCACAGAAAGGGGTTTCCAGGCTGGTCCCATGCTGGTTTGTTGGCAGTGTCTGTACTGGTCAGCAGATCTCTGGGTGGTGCTGCAGCACTGTTGTGTCTGGGGCTGCCCTCCAGTGGTTCCAGTCACACCGAGAGGCTAGGAGTCCCCTGGGGGTGATGGGTCATCGTGTGCCATCACCAAGGATTGCCAGCGTCCTACGAGGTTCTGTCCCATCCCCCCTGCTGCTCCGTGTGCAGGCGAGACCTCCTGGCAAGATCATTTCCAAGCATGGGGCAGAGCATCACTCCCCTGCTGATCCATAATTGTCTCTTTCTTGTCCCGTGGACCCTGCGTGTTTGGTCTGTTTGTTGGAAGAGGCTGGATGCTGCTGCTGGAGCCACCTCTTGCTCAGCCCTAGGAGGTCAGAAGTCTCACTCCGCGGCTGGGTAGAGTCCATTGCTGGAAGGCTGCTCGCTTCCCTCCTGTCCCTGGTTATTAAGGGGATTCACCGGGGGCAGCGAGCCTGGTGACGAACAGCGATGTCTCTTCCAGCCTTGCCCACACAAAACAGGAGGGGGAGGTGGTGCCGTGCCTTTTTTTGCCTTTGAGCCCAGTGGTTCGAGCACTCCCTGGGATGTGGGAGATGCGTGTTTAATTCCCCACTCTGACTGAGCGGGAGAAGTCCTACAGAGCCCCCCGGTGAGAGACCGTGCACACACTGACCAGCCAAGAGTTGTGGGTAGACTGTGGGCGGGCACCTGTTCGATTCTGTCATCTGTCTGTGGGATTCCAATTATACTTCAATAGACGGGATAGGATTATGCGTGGAAGGGAGTGTTCAATTACTGTGGCGAGGTTAATGACCTACATGACTATTTCCTTGACTTTACGTCTTCATTCCAGTCTTTTGCTGAAAAACTGTGTTAATTTCTTTTTGCAACAAATTGGTCTTTGACTCCTTTAAAGCATAAGAATTTGTAATGCCCTAAAGGTCATAGAGCTGGATATTCGTTCAGGGCCTGATTCAAAGCCCAGCTGAGTCCACTGAAATCTTCTCGCTGACTTCAACAGGCTTTGCCTCCGGCTCCTATTCACCTGACCACTCAGTGGAGAAATAGCACCTGGAGTATCCAGTGCAGTTCTGTAGGCCAACGTCTTTCTGCAGGAAGAAGCAGCAGCCGTGAGCTAAGAAGCAGGGAGTCACGTCCCATCTAAACTGCACCAAAACAATATGATATCGGGTTGTTAAGACACATTTCTGCCCTAATCGCACCAACAGCGACCACACAGACAAATCTTAAGATGTGCAAAGGGAACTTCGCAAGGTAACCCTCTGTCTGGCAACACCGCTTACCAGCACTTTCGGTTGAAAAGATGCCATCGATTACTTTTGTCTGTGCTTCCATTTGCTTCCCTATCGTTATCACTGTCTGGTCTTTCATCTGTTTGTGTCAAAATTTAAATCAACTCCGGTGGTGGGGTCTGATTGGCTAAAAAATTGTTTCATAGTGGGCTAGGTTGGGTGAAAAATACAGTTTTGTAATGCATTAGTTTAAAATGACTGGTTACTGTAGAGCTAAGTTTTAACTATATAAACTGGGGTCCAAAAGGAAGTTCTTTGGGAACCAACTCCAGGACCCAGCCCCGAGATCAGAGCTGCCAGACCTCAAAACCCTGCCAACCACACCGTGCGGAAGCTGGAGTCCCCCAGATGACCTGATCCCGACTGGCCAGCAGGAAGATTCTGTCTTCTTGGGAGTGGGGAGCACTGTAGGCTTAGCGTGTGCTGTCTGGTTTTGGTGATTGTTAATAGAGGCTCAGGATATTACTGTATAAGGCTCTTTCACTGGGGAAAGGCCCTGCAGATCCTCAAAAGATGATGCCCTGAGCCCTAGGAAAATTAAATTATGTAAATTAACCAGGTGACATCCTGAGCCCAGGGCTGGCCTTAGGGAAAATGGCACCCTGGGAGAACTTGTATTTTGGCAACCCCCACAACAGCCCTGGCCCCCCAGGCTTCTCACCCCCATCACCTCCGGGCCCCACTGCCTCCTCCCATTGCTAAATTTGCATTGAAAGATGCGCCAGAGCTCAGCCCTGGCACAAATGAAGCACTGGCTGGGCGGCCGGATCCCGGAGGGTGCTGGCCGGGTGCCCCGCTCCGAGGGCAATGTCACCGCCCGCGGCAGCGCAGAAGTCAGGGTGGCCTGGTGTCTGGTGTGTTGCCTTCCTTACTGCTGCGACTGTGGCTTGTGTAAGGTGACCAGACAGCAAATATGAAAAATCGGGACAGGGGTGGGGGGTAATAGGAGCCTATATGAGAAAAAGCCCCGAATATTGGGACTGTCCCTATGAAATCGGTCACCCTGGTCTTGTGGTGCCTGGCACTAGGCCTGCGGTTCAAGGCAGACTTGGTGTTGTCATACGGGGGCTGCATGTTGCCACAGGAGTGAGTGTGTGTGTCTGTGTGTGTGCTGGGGGGAGTGTGCATTAGAGGCCGTGCACTGTCTCTTTAAGCAGAGCACTCACTAGTCTCACTAGCCGCCAGCAGCTCCCACTCCTGCCCCAGAGGCAGCCGCACAAACCCTTCAGCGGAGGCAGGGAACCCGGGCAGGGGGATGGGGCACCCTGACATCAGGAGGCTCCCGGGAGCAGCTTGGCCGGGGGGGCTCCAGGGGGAGAGGGGGCAAGGAAAGGGCAGGGGCAGCGGGTTGCAGATGGCTGCCAAGTGGGTGGAGGGAGGGACAGGACACCCCTGCTCCGGAAACCCCCACTCAGCAAGGTGCGCCCCGGGTGGTCGCCCAGCCCGCCGACCCCTAGGGCCAACCCTGCCTCAGCCCGAGGAGCTGGGTGAGGGCAGGTGCCTTTGGCCCCGAGCCCGAGCAATCGGGTCAGGACGGGGGGTTAAGTGAAGCGGGTGAGGCCCGGAGGCCAGGGAAGGGGAAAGGCGGGTGCCTGGGGTGTGCGGGGAACAGTCCCAGGAGACCCGCACGCTAAGGCCGGAGATTTACCATCCGCCCAAGGGGCAGGAAGGATCCAGGGACCTATGGTGGGTCCCACTCGGGCAGGGGGAAGAATCCGGCTTCGCACCCTTGGGGTTGGAGGCTCCTGGAGAGGCCTGAAGTACTGAGGCCTCACACAGCGCCGCTGCGGGGAGTCTAAGGGTTTTAATTTCCCTGCTGTTTGATATCGACGTTCAAATCCTCAGGCTCAGCATAAAGGCCGTTTATTAAGCAATGAAGCTTTTTTAACCAACTTCCTCACTTCTCCTCACCCCCCACCCCCAATTCCCCTTTCTAACGTTTAGTTACAGGGTTTGGTAGGATTCTTTCAGTGAGGAGGTTGAAGTTAATTATATAGGGATAAGTTTCATTACAACTCATTGACAGTGGCACCCATTGCGGGGCTGGGTGCCTCCAATCACTCAAGAATTAGTGGGAGGCAACATGGCCTAGTGGGTAAAGCACTAGACTGGGACTCAGGAGGCCTAGATTCCGTTCCCCGGTTTGCTGGTGGATGACCCTGGGCAAGCCACCTCACCCCTCCAGGCCTCAGGGATACTCCTCTCCTTGGTAGGGCGCTTCAAGATCTCCTAATAGAAGCACTGGATCAGAGGTAGGATGTGCTGTGACGGGGATGGTCCTTGTTCCAAGGTGCTCCCAGTCTAAGGACAGACAAGCAGAGTGAGGCCGGGAGAAGAGGAACAACAGTGGGCGACTTACATGCAATCCCCTCAATTCACTGTAAGTAGCACAGCAGGAATGGAGTTTTTAAAAGTCCTTAAATGTTGACAAGCTCGGGTCTTTGCAGATGAGCTCCGGGAGGTTGTATCATGCATTCGGTAGCTGACTTGGAGGTGACTGCGAGAAGCTGACAGATGGGTGTCCATTCAACAGGCCCAGCCCCTGTACTTGTCTCATACACCCAAAAAGAGAACAAAGGAGGCAAGGTGGCCCATGAAGAAGAGAATAAGCTTCAAATGCAACATCACTGTGGGTCTCCATAACCTCAGACACTCTCACGTCACTGTGTACCGAGCACACCTCTCCACCATGTACAGCAGACGTAAGAGTCAGGCTCTGACAAGGCAATGCCCAGAGGGTCACCTTGAGGGATAGGTGAAGCTGGGTACTCAGAGGGCCCATAGGAGCGGCCGGTTTGTATAATTTTTGGTGGTGCCCAGAATGGATCCAAGTCCCGCCCCCCAAACCAGCTTAAAGCTCTGGGAGGGAGCTTGGGTGCTGGTTGCAGGCTCTGGGCTGGGGCAGGGGGTTGGGGTGCAGGAGCGGGTGTGGGGTGCAGGCTCTGGGAGGGAGTTTGGGTGCAGGAGGGGGTTTGGGGTGCAGACTCTGGGAGGGAGTTTGGGTGCTGGGTGCTGGCTCTGGGCTGGGACAGGGGGTTGGGGTGCAGGTGGGGCACAGGGGTGCACAGGGACGGCAGGTGGGGGTGGGGGAGGCACTGGGGCAGTAGACAGGGCTGGGGGATGCTCTGGGGAGGGGGTGCAGGGGCTGCAGGCCGAGCCAGGGAAGAGGCGTGGTCCCAAACATTGGTGGAGCCGGACTCCCGGGCCCTGAATTTGCTGGAGCTCAGGCACCAGGGGCCCCTACAACTCGCCACCCTGAGTAACCATGAACAGAGCTGCGCTTGCCAGGTTGTCTCCTGGGTTCTTGTTTTCTGAGAACTGATCTGAGAAGACAACTCTGGTAAACCAGCTCCAAGCTAAAACAACGAGGAGTCCTTGTGGCACCTTAGAGACTACCAAATTTATTTGGGCATAAGCTTTCGTGAGCTAAAAAGCTTATGCCTAAATAAATTTGTTAGTCTCGAAGGTGCCACAAGGACTCCTCGTTGTTTTTGCTGATAGAGACTAACACGGTTACCACTCTGAAACCTGTCACCATGCAAAGCTCCAAGCTGTTTTCCTGTAAATGGAGTTCACTGACCAAGCAATTCCTAAAGGCCCTGGGCTTGACCCCATATAGAAAGTGCAATGGAAAACAGTTTAATTGTGTAAGATAGAATCCGAAACTGGATTATAAATAGAGGAAACCATGTAAAAGTTCCACTTTTCTGTGAAAGCCCCACAGCTCCGGTGGACGGCGTGCAGGCCGCAGGGACCAGCAGCCCGTGAAGGAAGAATACACGTCGGGTCTCCGAGCTGAATTAACAGCAGCAAGGTACCGTGTTGTGTGTGAGTTTGAAAGAGGGGCTTGTAACAGTTGTGAAAGCATTGAAAATTCTCATCCGTGGTTTGTTAAGAGCAGTGGGCGTTTTTACAGCCCCAGTGTTCTGGGCACTTCACACTATGGCCAAGGTTGTCAAAAGTGACTCGTGGAGTCGGGGGCCCGGCTTGACACAGCTCAGAGGCGCCTGACTCTCAGAATGTGCTGAGCACCCACCCCTGGAAATCAGGCCCCTTGAAGGGTCTCCAGTTGGGCACCTGAAAACTGAGGCACCCACAGTCACTAGCCACTTTTGAAAATCTTGGGCTAGAAATAAAACAACATGGTCCCACCTCAGATAGATCCAGGCTGAGCTGAGAATGACGTGAGGAATACGGGTACCCAACTGTGGGGAGGGAGGGGGAAGGTTACAGCCACACAGACACCTGCACATCCTGGGGACTTACTCTGAACTTTTTATTATTTATCTTTTATCAGAATCGAGGCCTCACTGTTTTAGGTGCTGCACAAACACATAAGACATCTGTGTATGTACGCACACACACAGAGTCCCTGCCACAAGCAGCTTAGTTTTATTTTTTTTTTTAATTAAATAATAATAATCAATGTTGTTCACTGGCTCCTGGTGGGAATCCTGGAGGGAAACGTGGGGACTGGGTGAGGACTCGGTGAGCTCGCTGGACAGGGCATTCCCAGAGTGGAGGGTATCACGGGAGCAGGCATGGAGCTGGTTTGGCAGAAGCAGATGAATGGGCACCGAGCCTGGCATTCCTGGTGCTGCAGAGGGGATGGCAGGTGACGTGATGAGGGACGAAGTCAGGGGTGCAGAGAGGGCTGGCATTATGCAGGGCTGTGGAGGTGAGGACAAGAAGTTTGAACCACGTGCAGTGAAGTAGGGAAGAGCCAGTGGGGAGATCGAAAGAGGGAGTCGTCTGGTCAGAATGACAGGCTGGGAAGATGATTTTCGCAGCAGCATCTTGCACTGGGGAGCTGTGATGTGGGTATCCGGGAGGCCAGAGACGGGGAGGTTGCAGTAATTCACGTTGGAGATGATCCAGGAGGACAAGAGGTTTAGCGGTCAGGCTGGAGAGGAAAGGTTGGCTCTTACAGACATTGTGGAGGCAGGAGCAGCAGGATTTGTCCATGGTCTGGGGGTGAGATCCAGAGGAGCTGTCTGGGGAGAGGCTGAAACGTAGGACTGGGCAGTGAGAGGACGCAGAGAGCCAGAGCCAGAGAGAGAGCGAGAGATGAAACCAAGGAAGCAGGATACAGGGAGATGACGCACGTAACAGGCTGGACTCTGCTCAGTGACTCTGATTTCCTGTCACCCGGCCCCTTGTGAAGTGAATTACACCAGTGTACTTTGGGGTGTGAAGCACTTTCGTTCCTGCTGGGCAACGCTTTCCATCCACTTTGCACTGGCGTAGGTGACAAGGTGCAGGGCAATGGGGCTCAGGCCCACAGAATTTGGATTGAACGTGGTAACAGGCCAGAAGTCAGTGAGGGGAAGTGAGGAGGACAGAATGCGCTTGGAGAGGGAGTGACTTTAGCAGCAGCATTTGTGATAGACAGGAGGGGAATGAGGTGAAAGCAGGGAAGCTGGAGATTTTGATACAGTAGAAGATATTGATACAGCCCCTTGGATAATACCCCTGTCAAGCTTCCTCCCCCACTCTGAACTATAGGGTACAGATGTGGGGACCTGCATGAAAACCTCCTAAGCTTACTTTTACCAGCTTAGGTTAAAACTTCCCCAAGGTACAAATTAATTTTATCCTTTGTCCTTGGAATATCCACTGCTAGCACCAAACTCTAACTGGGTTTACTGGGAAACGTAGTTTGGACACGTCTTTCCCCCCAAAATCCTCCCAACCCTTGCACCCCACTTCCTGGGAAAGGTTTGGTAAAAATCCTCACCAATTTGCTTAGGTGACCACAGACCCAAACCCTTGGATCTGAGAACAATGAAAAAGCATTCAGTTTTCTTACAAGAAGACTTTTAATAGAAATAGAAGGAAATAGAAGTAAAGGAATCACCTCTGTAAAATCAGGATGATAGATACCTTACAGGGTAATTAGATTCAAAACATAGAGAATCCCTCTAGGCAAAACCTTAAGTTACAAAAAAGATACACAGACAGAAATAGTTATTCTATTCAGCACAGTTCTTTTCTCAGCCCTTTAAAGAAATCATAATCTAACACGTACCTAGCTAGATTACTTACTAAAAGTTCTAAGACTCCATTCCTGGTCTATCCCCGGCCAAAGCAGCCTACCCACAGACACACACCCTTTGTTTCTCTCCCTCCTCCCAGCTTTTGAAAGTATCTTGTCCCTCATTGGTCATTTTGGTCAGGTGCCAGCGAGGTTACCTTTACCTTCTTAACCCTTTACAGGTGAGAGGATTTTTCCTCTGGCCAGGAGGGATTTTAAAGGGGTTTACCCTTCCCTTTATATTTATGACAACCCCCACCTCGGAGAGCCCCTAGGCCCCCTCTCCAAGACCCCAGCACAGAGGGGTATCGGGGTGTTCTGGGGTGCGCCAGGGGCTGGAGGAGACATGGCAGGGGCATTCTTACATCTCTGCAATGGCCCAGAGGAAGCACTGAGGCAGGGCACAAGTTAAGGCACCCCTGAGCATACGAGCCACCCCCCTGCACCAGCCGCCGTGCCAGTGTGGGATGAGTCTGGCCACGGGCTGCAGCTGAGAGGGTGGCAAAGAGAGGGTTAATCTGTATTGATGTTATACAGGGAATAGTGACAAGACACAGCACGAGCCTGGATGTGAAGCATTCTGATATCGCGGTGTGACATTCTGGGGATCCCCCAGAGCAGTCAGGCGGTCTGTCACCATCTGCCTGTGACCGTGGGTCCCTTAATCCTGTGTGGCTCTGGCTCGGAGCCCTGGCACCAGCATCCAGCCCACAGGCAGAAAGGTCTCACCCTGGCTTCCAGCAGCCTCGTTATCCCTGCAGGGTGACCCCACCAGCCCTTCCAGTCCCAAGCATCCCCAAATCCGCCTACCCCGAGTTCTTCACTGCCAGACCTTTTCCCCTCTAGTTCCTCACCCCAAAGGCTTGAAACCAGCCCCCCAGTTCTCAGTTCACTTTGGGACACACTCCACACCGTTTGCACACTAGAGACCCATCATTTGTCTCTCCTGGGTTGTACAATGCGAGGTGCTGGGGGTTAGTCTTGTCTGGCTGGGGAGGCAGCTCCTCCCTGCCTGGCTGGCCACCACCCTGCTGGGAGCGGGAGATGAAGCTTTAGGAACCAGCTCCAGACTCTACATACACGATACATAAATCCCTAAGCACAGCCTGGATCCATCTCGCACAGTGATCAGTAAGTTGAGAACATCACAGGCTTTCAGAAAAGAGCTCACTCAACATAATTATACACAATAGCATTGTACACAATCCTTTGAGTCCATTGCCTGTTCTTAGGGGTTCAGACCCCCTGTTCTGCCCTTGGGGTGTCTGGACCCCGTGACACATGGCAAAGGGGGCAGCATTTGAACCTAGATTTTAGTGGGGCAGTAGCTCCACGACAGTTAAGGTTGAAACTCTCCTCCTGTGTAGCAGTCTAAAATCCCCCTGCACACTCAACTGCCTTGAAAATTGCTGTGATACCAACAATTTTTTGCACATAGGTGGGGAGGGGGGGGTGCTTAACTTCATCAGTCTCAGCTGATGACACCTGTCAGGATAGACCTCAACCAGAGGAGCATCCCTGAGGGAACCAGGACGCAAACTAAAACAGAGATTTATTTGTCAAAATCAGCGCTATGAACGGCCCCCGAAACGAAGTGGAAGTGAGGTTGAGGCTGTGGAACAGACGTCCAATAGGAATAGTGGGGGCAGACGGACTAGTTTTAAGAAGGAGCTTGGTAAGTTTAGGAACGGGACGATATGACGGGGCTGCCTACGGTATCAGAGGACTGGACTCAACCCAGGAGGTTCCTTCCAGCCCTATGTCTTATTGTTCCCGAATCAAACCACAGCTTAATAATACCAACTAATTATACTTCCCTGAATGCTCATATATAAGGCTATGATTTCATCATGGTAAAGGCCACGGACCAGTCAAGGGCAATAAAAAAAAGTCACAGCCTGTGATCTGTCCGTGACTTTACTAAAAATGCCCCTCACTAAATCTTAGGTGCTGGGGGAGGAGGGGTGCTCCAGGGGAGGCTGCTGCTGGGGGGGGTGCTCCGACAGTCACTGCTGCTCCTGGGGGGGTGGCGGCCAGTAGCCCCACCACCGCTGCTGCTCCTCCAGGCGGGGGGGGAACTCGGGGCCCCACCGCTGCTGCTCCTGGACTGCTGCTCCGTGGCAGGGCCCGGGATCAGTTGTCTGGGGCCGCCGAAGCAGTGGCCAGAGTGGCTGGCCCCGGGGTCACCCAGGTGCTGGGGCAGCCCTAGGGTCAGCTACACCAGCCGCTGCAGCTGCAGAAGTCATGGAGGTCCTGGAAAGTCATGGACTCTGTGACTTCCAGGACCTCCATGAAAGACTCACAGACTTACTCAAATATAAGCTAACAATCACATTTTCATCCTGCTCAATAAATATCAGTTGACAATTCCTAATACTAGACAAATAATTTCCTAAATCATTTGAAATCTCTCAGCTACAATTGTGGGGTACGGCATTTTGGAAAGAGGGCACAGCTGTCCCGTGCGCATGCTAGGAGTATGGCTTACGTAGTGCGCAGCTACTAGTGTGCGTCAACTCAGTGCCAACGTACCCCCATGTGGACAAGGCCTGAGTTCATACATTCGCTGAGATTAAACTTTAAAACAACCCTCTGTAGGGCACATATCAAGAGGAGGCTGGTGTGATGGATTCTGGGGTAAACGTGTAACAGGAAGACAGTTGGTGGGTGGCTTGCGGTTCTGTAAGTGTAGGTAAGAGACATGAAATGGAGCCGTTCCCTTTAACTCTCCTCTGGGAATGGTCTCGGAGAGGGAGATTTCCTTATGCTATATCTATTGGCAGATGTTCCTGCTCTATTCCAAGGTGCAAGGCCTGAAAGGTGTACGATTTTATTTAGACTTTAAAGTAGGGGTGGGCAAACTTTTTGGCCTGAGGGCCACATCGGGGAATACAAATTGTATGGCGAGCCATGAATGCACACAAAATTGGGGTTGGGGTGCGGGAGGGGGGTGTCCCTTCTCTGGCTCATATGCGTGGAGCGGCCCCCGACTGTCGGAGCGGGGCCATGTGGCTGCTTCCGGGAGCTCAAGCAGCCCCCAACCCGGCACCCCGGCTGGAGCGCCAGAGCAGAGCAAGCCCCAGACCCTGCTCCCCAGCAGGAGCTCATGGGCCAGCTTACAACGGCTCGACCCGCGGGCCATAGTTTGCCCACCCCTGCTTCAGAGGCATGCTCTGGCTTGCGTTAAGTAAGGGCTGTTGCCTCTCTTCTTAACCATTGGGCAGCAGGTATTTATGGCTCCCTGGCTGCAATTTAGCCCCCTATCAGGACATCCAGCTTGCTGGCATGTCACAGCGTTCTTTCAATACGTCTGGGATCTTACATGAGAGCAGCAAAATACAACAGTTGTTTTGCTTTGTGGCTTACATCTCTCTAAATTGCATCAAATTATAACTATTTCCCATTCTTCCTAATAGGAACAATTCCTTTGAAATATAAAATTTAGAATTCATAATCTGAGGCAAGAAAAGGGAGAGGTAAATCTCTGAGTGACTTTCTTCCTCTCCTGTCCCCTGTGGAGACTAGAAGATCCATCATTCTTTTAAAACCAAGGCAATGTTCGGAAAAAGCTCTGAAGACTGAAGCCAGTGACTCGATTCTAAATCTGCTCCCCAGAAACTTAAGTGTAACCCCAGTTCTTTCTTGCAGGTCAGACAGAGGAGAGAGCATCTGGGTGTGGAACAATGGCCGGATCAGATGACACCATTGCGATGCCGGCTCTGGGCCGCCCTTTCCAGCTGGGGATGCTGTACGACTGCCGCAGTGACTCCCTCATCCCAGGTAATTGTCACCCGGGGGGAGCCCGGGGCCCAACTTAGCGTTTCAGGAAAAAGAAGCATTTGGCACCTGTTTCTTTTAGGAACATTTGGGTTTGGGATTTGAGTTGGGGAAAAAACAAAGGGCATCCAAACCTGCCCGGGTACTGTCCTGCTGACCCTCCTTACAGCACTGGCTGCACTAGGAGAAAGGAGAAACTTTCCATCCACTCCCCTGCCACTGCGATATCTCTGCAGCCCCACCCGCATGGCAGTCGGCCTAGGAAAGGGGGACAGTGCCCCCGAGCTGGCTCATCCCCCCATTTCCACATGGGAGGGGTGAGGTCCCGGTGAGAAGGGTCCTCTCTACACACAGATCTTCGGGGCATGAGGGGACCCATTAGAAGGAAACACTTCAGCTATTCACACACATCACTGTGACCCATATGAACTGTCCCCACCCCGGAAAAGGCCTGGCATCGCTGTGGACAGCTCAGTGAAAACACCCACTCTGTGTCCAGTGGCAGGCCAAGCCGTGAACAGGGTGCTCGGGTGCCCGAGGAACAGCATGGAAAATGCCACCAGACCTATTCCAATGGCATTATATAAATCAACGGGTCACACTCCCCTGGAATGTGTGCTCCGTGCTGGCCGTCCCATCACAAAGAGGGTATCACAGAAATCGAGGCAGTTCGGACAATGATGATAAAAATTACTAGAAACCTGGGGAGAATTTCACAGGAAAAGACAAAACAAAATATTTCATATAGAGACAAGAATAAGCTGGAGGTGAAACAGGGATACAGAAGAATGAAAGGGCTAGAGAAGGTAAATAGGAAAGGGCTAGAGAAGGTAAATAGGAAAGGGCTAGAGAAGGTAAAGAAGAAGTACCTATTTACTCTCTCATAGAAAAATAACAAGGGGACACTCAAAATTAAAATACAACTAGTTTAAACTCGATAAAGGAAATACATTTTAAAGCAACATAATTAGCATGAGGAACTCACCCCACCAGACATCACTGAATCATAGAAATTTAGGGCTGGAAGGGCCCTTAAGGGGACACCTAGTCCAGCTACCTGCATTGAGGCAGGAATAAGTGCACCAGGGCCATCTCTGAGAGGTATTTGTCTAACCTGTTCTTTAAAACCTACAATGATGGTATCAAGAACATAAGACCGGCCCTACTGGGTCAGACCAAAGGTCCATCAAGCCCAGTATCCTGTCCTCTGACAGTGGCCAACGGCAGGTCCCCCAAAGGGAATGAACAGACAGGTTATCATCAAGTGATCCATCCCCTGTCACCCAATCGCAACTTCTGGCAAACAGAGGCTAGGGACACTATTTTCTGCACATCCTGGCTAATAGTCACTGATGGACCTATCTTCCATGAATCTATCTAGCTCCCTTTTGAACCCCATCATAGGATTGGCCTTCACAACACCCTCTGGCAAGGAGTTCCAGAGGTTGACAATGCATTGCGTGAAAAAATTCTTTCTTGTGTTTGTTTTAAACCTGCTACCTATTAATTTCATTTGATGACCCCTTGTTCTTGTATTATGAGAAGGAGTAAATAACACTTCTTTATTTACTTTATCTATACCTCTCATGATTTTATAGACTTCTGTCATATTCCCCCTTAGTTGCCTCTTTTCCAAGCTGAAAAGTCCCAGTCTTATTAATCTCTCTTATACAGAAGCCATTTTATACCCCTAATCATTTTTGTTGCCCTTTTCTGAACCTTTTCCAATTCCAATATATCTTTTTGAGATAGGGTGACCACATCTGCACGCAGTATTCAAGGTGTGGGCGAACCATAGATTTATATAGAGGCAATAGGATATTTTCTGTCTTATTATCTATCCCTTTCTTAATTCTTCCCAGCATTCTGTTAGCTTTTTTGACTGCCGCTGCACATTAAGTGGATGTTTTCAGAGAACTATCCATACTGACTCCAAGATCTCTTTCTTGAGTGGTAACAGCTAATTTAGACCCCTTCATTTCATACGTAGAGTTGGGATTATGTTTTCCAATGTGCATTATTTTGCATTTATCAACTTTAAATTTCATCTGCCATTTTGTTGCCCAGTCACCCTGTTTTGAGAGATCCTTTTGTAGCTCTTCGCAGTCTGCCTGGGACTTAACTATCTTGAGTAGTTTTGTATCATCTGCAAATTTTGCCACCACACTGTTTACCCCTTTTTTCAGATTGTTTATGAATATGTTAAATAGGACTGGGCCCAGTACATATCCCTGGGGGACACCACTATTTACCTCTCTCCATTCGGAAAACTGACCATTTATTCCTACCCTTTGTTTCCTATCTTTTAACCAGTTACCAATCCATGGGAAAACCTTCCCTCTTATCCCATAACTGCTTATTTTGCTTAAGAGCCTTTGGTGAGGGACCTTGTCAAAGGCTTTCTGAAAATCTAAGTACACTATATCCACTCGATCCCCCTGTCCACATGCTTGTTGACCCCCTCAGAGAATTCTAGTAGATTGGTGAGGCATGATTTCTCTTTACAAAAACCATGTTAGCTATTTCCCAACAAATTATGTTCATCTATGCGTCTGACAATTTTGTTCTTTACGATAGTTTCAACCAATTTGCCCAGTACTGAAGTGACATTTATTGGCCTGTAGTTACCAGGGTCACCTCTGGAGCCCTTTTTAAAAACTGGCATCACATTAGCTCTCCTCCAGTCATTTGGTACAGAAGCTGATTTAAATGATAGGTTACAGACTACAGTTAGTAGTCCTGCAATTTCACATTTGAGTTCCTTCAGAACTCTTGGGTGAATACCATCAGGTCCTGGAGATTTATTACTGTTTAGTTTATCAATTTGTTCCAAAACCTCCTCTAATGACACCTCAATTTGGGACAGTTCTTCAGATCTCAGAGTAACAGCCGTGTTAGTCTGTATTCGCAAAAAGAAAAGGAGGACTTGTGGCACCTTAGAGACTAACCAATTTATTTGAGCGTGAGCTTCTGTAGCTCACGAAAGCTCATGCTCAAATAAATTGGTTAGTCTCTAAGGTGCCACAAGTCCTCCTTTTCTTTCTTCAGATCTGTCACCTAAAAAGAATGGCTGAGGTTTGGGAATCTCCCTCACATCCTCAACAGTGCAGACCGATGCAAAGAATTCATTTAGTTTCTCAAGGCTGAATCCCAACTCTGTCACTCCGAGTGCAGAGTGGGGCACGCAAGGATTTTAAAAATTAATACTGGCCACTCCAGGCTTGTTTTAAACTCCCAAGGTTACAGCTTCTCTCTGACCTTGGCTTGGTAAATGCTGCCACCAACCAAATGCAAAAAACACCCAACCCCTTTCAAGCTAGGAAGGAACACTTGGGAATTCCTCCCTATGGGGTGCCCTCAAGCCCTTTCACCCCAGCTGAGAAACAGTCTGGGAACAGCTGAGAAAGAAAAAGGAAATTAGCTGTGGCTACCAGCTAATCAAACAACATGCATAAACCTCTTAGCACACCAAAACTCCAATTCTGTTCTTAAAAAAGGAAATTTTATTAAAAATAAAAAGAAAGAAAATGCATCTGGAATTTAGGCTTCTGATAGATTTTAAAAGAGCAATTCCAAAAATCAAGCACCCAAAATAGCTTTCTTGTGGGTTTAGCTTAAAGGTTACAAGCAAACAAAAGCATCTGGGGTTATGACAGAGGAGTCCACAAGCCAATAAGAAATAAAATAAATAACCCTATCATAGAATCATAGAATATCAGGGTTGGAAGGGACCCCAGAAGGTCATCTAGTCCAACCCCCTGCTCGAAGCAGGACCAATTCCCAGTTAAATCATCCCAGCCAGGGCTTTGTCAAGCCTGACCTTAAAAACCTCTAAGGAAGGAGATTCTACCACCTCCCTAGGTAACGCATTCCAGTGTTTCACCACCCTCTTAGTGAAAAAGTTTTTCCTAATATCCAATCTAAACCTCCCCCACTAATCTAACTAATCCCACTGCAACTTGAGACCATTACTCCTCGTTCTGTCATCTGCTACCATTGAGAACAGTCTAGAGCCATCCTCTTTGGAACCCCCTTTCAGGTAGTTGAAAGCAGCTATCAAATCCCCCCTCATTCTTCTCTTCTGCAGGCTAAACAATCCCAGCTCCCTCAGCCTCTCCTCATAAGTCATGTGTTCCAGACCCCTAATCATTTTTGTTGCCCTTCGCTGGACTCTCTCCAATTTATCCACATCCTTCTTCTAGTGTGGGGCCCAAAACTGGACACAGTACTCCAGATGAGGCCTCACCAATGTCGAATAGAGGGGAACGATCACGTCCCTCGATCTGCTCGCTATGCCCCTACTTATACATCCCAAAATGCCATTGGCCTTCTTGGCAACAAGGGCACACTGCTGACTCATATCCAGCTTCTCGTCCACTGTCACCCCTAGGTCCTTTTCCGCAGAACTGCTGCCTAGCCATTCGGTCCCTAATCTGTAGCGGTGCATTGGGTTCTTCCGTCCTAAGTGCAGGACCCTGCACTTATCCTTATTGAACCTCATCAGATTTCTTTTGGCCCAATCCTCCAATTTGTCTAGGTCCCTCTGTATCCTATCCCTCCCCTCCAGCGTATCTACCACTCCTCCCAGTTTAGTATTATCCGCAAATTTGCTGAGAGTGCAATCCACACCATCCTCCAGATCATTTATAAAGATATTGAACAAAACCGGCCCCAGGACCGACCCTTGGGGCACTCCACTTGATACCGGCTGCCAACTAGACATGGACCCATTGATCACTACCCGTTGAGCCCGACAATCTAGCCAGCTTTCTACCCACCTTGTAGTGCATTCATCCAGCCCATACTTCCTTAACTTGCTGACAAGAATACTGTGGGAGACCGTGTCAAAAGCTTTGCTAAAGTCAAGAAACAATACATCCACTGCTTTCCCTTCATCCACAGAACCAATAATCTCATCATAAAAGGCAATTAGATTAGTCAGGCATGACCTTCCCTTGGTGAATCCATGCTGGCTGTTCCTGATCACTTTCCTCTCATGCAAGTGCTTCAGGATTGATTCTTTGAGGACCTGCTCCATGATTTTTCCGGGGACTGAAGTGAGGCTGACTGGCCTGTAGTTCCCAGGATCCTCCTTCTTCCCTTTTTTAAAGATTGGCACTACATTAGCCTTTTTCCAGTGATCCGGGACTTCCCTGGTTCGCCACAAGTTTTCAAAGATAATGGCCAATGGCTCTGCAATCACAGCCGCCAATTCCTTCAGCACTCTCGGATGCAACCTAATCGCATCTGGCTAAACACTCTGATCTGTTTACACATTGGAGTTCAGATAAGTCATTCTAGGAATGATCCGATGACTTATAATCTGGGGTGAGCTGAATTCGCGCCGGTTCGCGCGAACCGGGTGTTAAATTTTGAACCTGTTTTAGAACCGGCTGTTAACCCGCTTCCCTGCAGGGGGCGCTGAGGCTTTGCTGGGCTCCGGCCGGGAAGTGATGTGATTCCTCCTCTGGCCACTGGGGGCGCTGCGCTGCGGGAGCGACGTGGGCTGCCCCCCCATCCCTGGGACTCCCTCTGCTCGGCCGGGGCTGCGTCCTGCTGCTCGGGCTGCTCCCCGTGAGCCCCCACCACCCTGCCCGCAGCCGGCCCCGCCGCACGCACCCCCTGCCCTGCCCGCAGCCAGCCCGTCTCCAGCCACCCCTGCACCCTCTGCCCTGCCCGCAGCCAGCCCCTGTCTCCAGTCAGTCCCTGCACCCCCCTACCCTGCCTGCAGCCAGCCCCTACCTCCAGTCAGTCCCTGCCGTACCCCCTGCCTGCAGCCAGCCCCTGTCTCCAGCCACCCCCACACCCCTTGCCCTGCCCGCAGCCAGCCCCTGCCGCACCCTCTGCCCTGTTTCCAGCCAACCTCTGCCGCACGCACCCCCTGCCCTGCCTGCAGCCAGCCCCTGTCCCCAGCCAGTCCCTGCCGCACCCCCTGCCCACAGCCAGCCCGTCTCCAGCCACCCCCACATCCCCTGCCCTGCCTGCAGCCAGCCCCTGCCGCACCCTCTGCCCTGTATCCAGCCAACCTCTGCCGCACGTACCCGCTCCCCTGCCTGCAGCCAGCCCCTGTCTCCAGCCACCCTCACACCCCCTGCCCTGCCCGCAGCCAGCCCCTTTCTGCAGCCAGCCCTGCCGTACCCCCTGCCTGCAGCCAGCCCCTGTCTCCAGCCACCCTCACACCCCCTGCCCTGCCCGCAGCCAGGCCCTGCCACCTGCACCCCCTGTCCTGCCCGCAGCCTGTCCCTGTCTCCAGCCAGCCCCACACCCCCTTGCCTCCAGCCAACCCTGCACCCTCCTGTCTCCAGCCAGCTCCGCACCGCCTGCCCTGCCCACAGCCAGCCCCGCACCCCCTTGCCTCCAGACAACCCTGCACCCTCCTGTCTCCAGCCAGCTCCGCACCGCCTGCCCTGCCCACAGCCAGCCCCGCACCCTCCTGTCTCCAGCCAGCTCTGCTGCCCCCTGCCCCTGCCCTGCCCGCAGCCAGCCTGGCCCCCCTGCCTCCAGCTAGCCCTGCCCCATGCCCCTGTCTGCAGCTGTCCCCATGTCCACTGGTGCCCTGCAGTTCCCAGGGCAGTAACCCTGCACACCTGCTTCAATGAGTGGGGAAGGGAGCAGCTGGGACCCACACTTGTGCACACCCTAGGGTGACCAGACAGCAAGTGTGAAAAATCAGGACAGGGGTTGGGGGGTAATAGGAGCCTATATAAAAAAAAGACCCCAAAACCAGGACTGTCCCTATAAAATTGGGACATCTGGTCACCCTAGCACATGCCCAGGGCATGGTGGGGACCCACACCTGTGAAACGGAGGTAATTGCTAGGTCAGGCCCATCTTTTTAAAAAAGAACTTTCGGCAGGGTTAACATACATCCCTATTTTCCCAGACAGGTCAGGCCTTTTTGTTCTTAAATCGCCATCCGGGAGGAATTCCTCCCAGGAAAATACAGACCTATGGTAACCCTGTTGGTACAAAAAATACATACTGAGGCACATCCCTCAGGGAACAGGTTGTTAAGATTTTGGCAGCTCATCACTGCTTATAATCATACCTGGCTTAGCTGCTTACAACATGGCTGCTCTGTCCCTCCAGCCCAGAGAACAACAGACAAAGGCAAACTTTCTTTTCCAATTTTAAAAAGTTCTAGCCTTCCCATTGGCTCTTTTGGTCAGGTGCCCACTTTTTTTTTCTTTACCTGGGGGACTTTTAACCCTTTACAGGTAAAGCAAGTAAAGAACAGCTATCAAGAGGGATTTTACAGCTAACTGATTGGCTGGGTGTCCATCAAAGGGAGCTACCCCCACTTTATTTATCACAGATGGGGATTCCACAACCTCCCTTGGAAGTCTATTCCAGTGCTTAATTATCCTTACAATTAGAAAGTTTTCCTAATATCTAACTTAAACCTCCCTTGCTGCAGATAAAGCCAATTACTTTTTGGCCTCCCTTCAGCGGACATGGAGAACAACTGATCACTGTCCTCACTGTCAACAGCCCTTAACAGATTTGAAAACCGTTATCAGCTCTGCTCTCAGTCTTCTTCTCTTAAGACTAAACATACCCACTGTTTCTAATCTATCTTCTATAGGGCAGGTTTTCTAAACCCTTTATCAGTTTTGTTGCTCTTCCCTCACCCTTCTAGTTTGTCCAGATTTTTCTTGCAGTGTGGCGCCCCAAACTGGACACAATACTCCAGCTCAGGCCTTTCCAGTGCTGAGAAGAGCAGGACAACTACCTCCCACCCCAGAATTATATTAGCCTTTTGCACAACTGCATCCCATGGTTGTCTCATATTCAATTTGTGATCCGCTATAATCCCCAGGTCCTTTTCCGCAGTACTACTGCCTAGCCAGTTATTCCCCATTTTGTAACGGTGCATTTGATTTTTCCTTCCTAAGTGTAGTACTTTGCACTTGTCTTTATTGAATTTCATCTTGTTGATTTCAGACCAATTATCCAATTGATCAGATCATTTCTAATAGAAGTCAGAGTAGCAGCCGTGTTAGTCTGTATCCGCAAAAAGAAAAGGAGGACTTGTGGCACCTTAGAGACTAACCAATTTATTTGAGCATGAGCTTTCGTGAGCTACAGCTCACTTCATCGGATGCATCCCTGTAGCTCATGAAAGCTCATGCTCAAATAAATTGGTTAGTCTCTAAGGTGCCACAAGTCCTCCTTTTCTAATAGAAGTGACATTTCAATCATAAATATAGCACTTGCTTCCTGGGACAGTGTACTCCTGAGGGGGGAGTGAACTCAGTCATTCTGGAGAGGGATATATGAAAAAAAACAGAAAAGATCACATCTTCCAAAGTCCTGTAAGAAGCCGGGGGCAAGGGAAGGTTGTTAGGGTGTAGTTCAGCCTTGACTTGGCACATTTGTATGTTACCAGGTCAGTTTACTTGATGTCCTTCACTCGTTATTTTTCAATCTCAGAAATGAGACACAATTAAAGGATGGATAGATTCTGTGTCCTGTGCATCTATCAGTTACGTTACCATGTGTCTGTCTCTACTATTCCAGGGATCACGCTGTGGGGCCTGGAACAGCTTCGCAAGGATGTAAACACAAAACCACAACCCAAGACTGAATTTGAGATCATCGCATCCGACACCATTGAAGAGAAGGCCAATGCCCTCAATGTCACAGCCTCGCTGAAGGCCAGTTTCCTGGGGGGGCTGGTTGAAGTAAGTGGATCTGCCAAATACTTAAATGACACCAAAAAATCCAAACAACAGGCCCGAATTACTCTCCAGTACTCTGCCACAACAAACTTTGAACAACTAACTATGAACCATTTAGGACCAGAGAATGTTTCTTATCCTGCTGTATTTGACCAAGGCACCGCCACCCATGTGGTCACGGCTGTGCTGTACGGGGCTCAGGCTTTCTTCGTGTTTGATCGGGAAGTTTCTTCTTCTGAGAATGTACGTGAGATAGAGGGAAAGCTCCAGATTGCAATTAAAAAGATACCCATGTTTTCCATAGAAGGGGAAGGAGCTGTCAAAATGGATGAAAGTGAAAAATTAAATGCTGCAAAATTTAACTGCAGGTTCCATGGTGATTTTGCTCTTGAGAGAAATCCAACTAATTTCGAAGATGCCATGCAAATATACTCCACCCTCCCCAAGCTGCTGGGTGACAGCGGGGAAAAGGCCGTACCAGTGAGAGTCTGGCTGTACCCGCTGACCAAGCTGGATTCCAGAGCTGCTCGGCTGGTGCGTGAGATCAGCTTTTCACTGATTTCTGATGCTCAGACTGCTCTGGAGGAACTGGCAGAAGTAAACATGCGATGCAATGACATGGTGAAGAGTCCGATTGCCACAAGCTTCCCCGAAATCAAGCTGAAAATCCAGCAGTTCAGAGATCTGTGTAAGCAACACAGACAGACTTTCCAGAAACAGCTAGCAGGACTCTTACCGTTAATCCGTGGAGGTGGAAAAGAGGAAGGGGGCCTGGTGGATATTTTATCATGTAAAAACCAGTCACCATTCAATACTCAGAGCCTCAGTGAATTTCTGGATACAAAGGAAAAAGAGATGAATTATGTGAATTCCTACCTTAGGATCCTAAGCAATGTAAAAGTGGTGTCCTCTCAGAGTGAACTAGATGAAATAGTACTCGACCCTGAGCTTGACTTTATCGTCTCCTTTACATTCACCTCACTGCATGAAGAGGAGCCATATTTATCAGATTTAAAACAGTGGCTTCAGACCCAGTATATAAAGGAAACTTATGATTCTGCAGCAGCCAGTTCTGTTGCTGAGAAACCAAAATCCAAAATGTGGTTTGAGGAACAAGAAATTAATAGAAAAGCTCGAAAATCTGCAAAGTCCCTTTCACGTTTTGTCAGTGTCAACAAATCTAACGGGAAGATTCGGTTCATTGTGTCCTCTGTTCCAGACAAGGACAATCCAGGCACTTCCATTTACCTGTATGAGGAGGGAGAGCTGATCAGCACCAACTTTGAGCCTCCATCAAAGCCTCTTCCTCCCCTGATTGATGGAATCAAACATGACCGTGTGCAGCTCAAGTTTAACCCAGCAGCCTATGGAAGGGCTGAGATATCCGGCTATCGGGCAGAGTACAGAATTGTAGGACAGGAGAACTGGACGGCTGTGAATGTAAATAACACGCAAGAGACATTCACAGTAACAGGGCTACGTGCAAACACCGAGTACCAGTTCCGATACGCTGCAGTGAGCAAACCAGGGCTCAGCGAGAGCAGCGATGTGAGTAATCCTGTGAAGACTCTCCCTCCTACCAGCCCGCCTGGGAAGTCTGTAACAGTTATTGTAGATTCATCTGCCATCGCCCTCACCTGGGAGAGTCCAAGTGTCATTGGAGATGGAGTCAGAATAAGGGAGTATAAGGTGCAATATAAAGAGGAGGCAGGAGATACAAGTCAGGAGGGGAAAGACAAATGGCTGGAACGAAGGACAGAAAAGAGAACCGAGTTCTATAGCATTGATGGACTGAGTCCTGAGACACCCTACAGAGTCCGGGTTTCGGCTGTGTGTGCGGATGGGGCTGTGAGTGACCCAAGCGAAGAGACTTGCATCTCAACCCTAAAGAAAGGTAACATTTAAATATATTTGCATATTTCTTCCCACCCGAAACACAGGACTCTGGAGTAGTTCATTCAGGTAAAACTATATTTATCTTTGGAAGAAAAATTGAGATGTCCCAAGTGTATAATGTAGGCGTGACTTCAGAATCAAACTATTTCTTGCAATTTAATATCTGAACTGGAGTAATGCATACAGGGCCCAACCCAACCACCGGGATCTGCTGGGGACTGTACAAATGATACTGAGCTGTCAGGTCTGGTCAAGTTAAGGTACCAACTAGCTTTCTGTGAAAAGCTTCATTCTTCTAAGTGCTCTAAAATTGTCATGGTTACATGGATTGCCTTGAAATTTGATGTGCCTCAGGGGGCACTGGCTAGGGTCAGTGATCCAAATCTGAGATCATTTGACCAAGGGGTTCCTGGGATACAATCTCCTCTCCCTCCCGCCCCCCCAACTCCCTAAAAAAACCATAGTTTTTAAAGGTTGACATATTCTACCACCGTGGTTTTGCCCAGACCTGGGGATCAAGCCCTGGCTCTGATCCTGCCACAAGGGTCTCACTGACTGGAGGATAACACGCAGAGAGTGAACGGCACCCACTAGGCCTCTGGGGGGAGCAACATTCAGAACATTATTGGACAGATAGTACTGCTCATGAACTAAGGGGATCATACTGAGCACAGAGGAGCCAAGAGACTCTGGAGGTGGAGAGTTTCCACTGTAGCTGGATAGGGCTCTGTAGATAGGGCAATTTCCTGCAATATCACTGAAAGATCTTATTGTACTAACTGTATGTACTGCTGTGGGCCAGGATTGTGTATAACCTCTCTAGTTAGGAGATGTGATGGATGTAAGACGTGGCGGTTCAAAAGGCTGTATTGAAAATGTGCCAGACAAGTATGGACTTTTGGGACAATAAATATTAAGTGGATTTCCTGGGGAGTCCCTAGGGCGAGGTTAATGCAAATTACTTACCTCTGGTCAATGCAAAAACCCAGCTTTTTGAAGTTAAGCTCTGAGGGGAGGGTTTTTTCTGTTGATTACCTGTTACAGAAGGCAAAGATCAAAGGCCAGAGTTGGATAAAGATATGGCTGATCTGCCCAGCCATTGCTCTGGTTCTGGATCTAAACTTCTAACCCCGGAGAATACCCAGATGTGGGGTTTGAAGGACTAAAAGCTTCTAGAGCTGTAGATTGGATTTGGGGGGACGGGGAAATCTCAGGTCAGCTTTCGAGTTTTATTGTTTTAATATTTATTCTCTGTCATGCTTTTACCTAAAAGAAGAAACGTGGTTGCTTAGAAGGAGCTGTGTGGAAACATATAGCTGTGGGCAATGCACTGCTCGTTGTCTTCAGAGAGAAAGCAAAGCGCAGGCCCTGGCCTGTTTAGACAGTCTGGCTTGCTGGGGATATCCCGGGGTGAGGCAGGGAGCTGTGCAGCCTTAAAAGCCCACACAGGGGCCGGGGAGAGAGGGGGACACACACACACACACACACGCAGAGGGCACAGCCGCCCAGATCTCCTCCTATCCCAATCACAGATCTTCCAAGATGGTTCAATTTATTCCTCCACCCTTCAGTACAGCAACACCTACCACAGGGATTACAGCTGCAGTGCATGCAGATAATTCCCAGAGGCCATTGCCAGCTCCAGAGGGCAGAGTTAAGGTTGCGAAGGTGTTTACCTGAACTCGCTATCTCCCAGCATTCACAAGATTCAGTTTTGCTGAACTGACTTTCTTGAGGGGTGCAAGGTCTCACCAGGCATCTTAACGCTGCGTTAGTGAAGTATTTTTGCCATGTTATCTCTCTCTCTGTGTCGATAGTTAGCTGTATAAAGAGCAGCACCGACTGGCATACATATATGTTACACAGTATTGTTCCGAAGTGGGTGAGTGCAGGGGGGAAGATTCTGAGGCTCAGGTCTGGCCCAGCCGATCCTTTCGCTCTGTCATTGACCCATGTGTGCCGATAACGCTCTGATTCTGTCTCTCCCCAGCGAATGTGACTCTGGATCCAGACACGGCACATCCTGAGCTCGTCCTGTCTGATGATCGAAGAACCATGAGCCGGGGCCCCGAGAGCCAGATGTTGCCTTACAAACCGGAGAGATTTGATTATTTGCTGAGTGTGCTGGGCTCTGAGGGCTTCACCTCGGGGAAACATTCCTGGCAGGTGAAGGTGAAGGGAGGAGTAGCCGGAGACTGGGCTGTGGGGGTAGCTAGACAGTCTGTGCTGAGGAAGGAAGAGGTTGGCTTTACCCCCGAGAATGGGGTCTGGGTGGTGCAGAAATGGGGCAATGCCAGAGACTATCGGGCTCAAACCTCGCCTGTCACCCGCCTGTCCTTGAGTAGAGAACCCAGCAGGATCCGGGTCTCTCTGGACTATGAAGGGGGGTTGGTGGCATTTAATTATGCTGATGATCTGGCCCCGATCTTCACTTTCCCACAGGCTTCTTTCAATGGGGAGAAAATCTTCCCTTTCTTCTGGGTCTGGGGTGGAGGATTCCAGCTGAGCATCCATCCCTGAGACTCAGGGTAGCCCGGGGCCCTGTCAGTACCATACAGAGCAGGCTAGACCCATCTCACGGTCCTGCAGTGACTGCCCAGTCTGCTTGTTCTCATGCTGTATGGTTCTGTAGGATTATATCCGTGAACAGGGTCAGAATGGGCACCAGGAGCTCCTCCCTTTGAGCCCTGTGCCGGTCTTGGCCAGAATCCCCCGTGGTGCTCACTGTTTGAAAGGGGCAAAGTAAAACCAGGGCTCTCGCCCGGCATCTCCACCCCCTCTTCCTGTCAGGGCACAAGGCTGGCAGCTCACTGCACTGTCTCCAGGTCCTCATCAGGGGGCTTCCAGCTGAGCCACGGACAATTGCTCCACTCGCAGCATGGGCCCTTTGCACAGTCTGAGGGGGCAAAGGCAGAACCCTGCCCCAGGATCAGCCCCTACCATTGTGCTAAAATGATTACTCACATCTTCTCTCTGAGTTGCTCAGAGGTGTTTCTATCCTACTGTAAACATGTCATTCTCTTGCAGTAAGGAATGCAAAGTCTTTTAGCAGCAGAAATTATGAAATAAAATCCTACTTTATGCTTTCAGACCATTGTCAGATTGTGTGTTAGGTATATCTTACAATGAAATGTGTTGCTTTATGCCAGAGCTAATCAAAATTTGACATTTCAGAAAACAAACAAATTCCTTCACCAGGAGTAGCAGGCAGATCGTTCCCATGGCTATTGCCAGCACCAAGGGGCAGAGTTATGGTTGCATGGGATTTATCTGTATTTACTGGTTTTCAGAGGTCTGAGGTTTGCTGAACCTGATGTCCTGGAAGGACACGAGAGACCACCGCATATGTTGTATTTTGTACTACATTGAATATTCGTTAAACGATAAGTGTTTTCTTTTTTCGTTGACTCCATCACGATAGTTTTCAGGGTGCCCACCCAGGTAACTGATAGAAGTTCTGATTATTGCAGATTCAATATGGATCTCATAGTTTTGGGGTTCAGAGTGTGAATCCTTGTGGGATTTATTGTAGCACTGTTCAAACTACAATGACGTTACATCTCTCTCTCCTGCTGATCCCACATCGTTGTGGAGGATCTTCAGCGGCTAGCGTTAGAAGAGCTATCGGAATAATCCACTCAGTCCATTATTCCTATAGTAGGCACCCTTTACTAGACGGGCCTCTGAACTGTCTCTCTGTAGTGTCCAGTCCTCTCCCGGAACACACACAAGTTATTAAGTTCATTGCTCTTTTAAAGAGTCAATACACGCAGCTCATTAATTTCACTGGGGTTTGACAAACACTCACTTTAATCACAGCACTGACCTGGTTTATAATAAAGGTAAAACAAGTTTCGTAAACAAAAGTCATAGATTTAAGTGATATCAAGTGTAAGGTGTAAAGATAGGAAGGGTGATGAACAAACAGAAGTAATAATACGCTTTCTAATAGCTAAGACCTAACTTAACAAGCTACAGACATTGTTCGAGGCACTTTCCTCTCCAGTATTCCTTTCCCAGCAACGGCTGACTAGCTTTTTGTCAGGATGCTCACAGAATCCAAGGTGCTGGTTTTCCTTGTCTCCTCTGGTGAAGGATCACTTAGTTGTTTGCTCCACTTCTCTTTATAGTCCACTCTACCTTGGCAATATATTGTTCTGAAACGTAGCTCCAGATACAGGTCCTTCTCCCTGCTGGGTGTGGATGCTGTGCTGCCAGGAGTGGACTCCATACTGTCTTCTCCCGCACTGGAGATTTTTCCAGTGCAAAGGATCTTGTCATGCAACCTCTGATACAACTGAATAGCCCATTGAATTTGCCCACATCTGGGAATTTTTAGGCCTAACACATTTTCCAAGCTAAAGCTGGTTGCAACATTACTGTATCATCTTGGATGGTGCATGGCTTCTGCTGCTGCAGGCAGCCACAATCTGCCCGCTGCTCAAGAGATACCACTCCTGAACCCAGCATTCCCATAGGCTGGGGAAACCCCATTATCTGGCCCACTCCCCGTGCCCATTTTCTTCATCTGTTGCTGGGGCCAGAAACCATTCTTGGTCCTCACAGCTCCCCACTCTGGATCTGAACGGGCTCCCAGCTCCTTCTCCCCTCAGCACCTCAGCTCAGATCAGTGATATAAAAGAGAGGTGAACCCACAGTGCAGGACTCCTCTGTCTATTACCTCTCTGGTGCTTTGACACAAGGAGCTTCGGGACGCCTCCTCCGCCAGCCCCGTGGCAAGGGGACAGCAGCTACCTCTGCGGGGGGCAATCTGCTCTACGGAGGGACACCGCCAAATAAAAATTGCATCTGCTCACTCCAGCTCTGCTGACTATACGACACGTTCTGTGGTGTGAACAGGGGAACAGCATCACCCAGGCAGAGCTTCTGCCAGACACTCGTACAGCATCGCCCTCTGCAGAAAGGAGCAAAGATCGTTTTCCCTGACCCCTGATCAAGAAACCAAAAGTCCTGGCTCCAGACCTGAGCCAGAAACCCACCCCAAACAAAGCACACGTTTTCTCCGCTCTTTCCACATCAGAGACCTGCAAACAGCTTGCCTTTCGCAGGACATAGAGTCCTGGGACTGCAGCCAGGAGTTTTCAAGCAAGTAAGATGGATAGATGAGATGAGGCCAGGCTGTCATCCATAAGCAGCACCCCATCTCCTCCTTTGCACATACAATGCTCAGTGCAGAGACACGCCCCTGGGGTTTCTGGTTTGTGACGTATCCCACAGCATGGCAGCAACTTTGTCTGACACCTCACAAAGCTAGAGAAATAGAAACCAAAAGGGTCTCAACCAATCATGCCGGAACCCGGGGGGCCATGTTGCCCCCCAAACTGCAAGCCTTGGGCAGGTGCGAAGTGGCACCGGTAGGGCCTGCACTCCACAGCGGAGGTGCTGCTCTGCTCCTGCCCAAGGCTTGCAGTTTGGGGGGGGCAACATTCTCCCCTATCCCCCAAATTACACCCTTTCTAAAAAGTGGGGGGCATGACCCCCAGCCTCCCCGGCTGGCACTGGTGGGCCCCCCACCCCCACCACTTCTACAAAGGTTCCAGAATCCTTGGTTTTAGGAGGCTTATTCCTTCACCCTCTCACTTCCCTGGTCCTTCTCGCATGAATGGAGAGCAGCAATCCCTGAAGTCCAAAGGTGCAAACAATCCAATGTTTATTGGGGTGAATTTCCAGCAAGCATGAGTCCAGTTTCCTTCCTTAGTGTCCCCGTTCCCAGCTCTGACCCCACAGAGCCTTACCTGTGTCCCTGTTCCCATTTCCCGCTTTAGCCAAACATGATTCCCATTCCCCCCCCCCCACTTCCTGATTGACTGCGGACTATATAGTAAAACTTGAGTTCTGCTTTGCTATACCTTAACCAATCATTTCCCTGAAATTTAACTAACCAATTGTAACATGATTATTTAACCAATTAGATCCCACACCTTAATTAGTTTACACCCAGCAAAATTAATTACACAGCAGACAGAAACAATCCCAGAAATAGACAGAGATTATACAGACAAACAATAGCAAAGTGGGAACTATAATGACAAAACAATACAGAAGTGACGATTTCCCATCCCAGCTATTGATAGGTGAGTTCTTGCCAGACAGGAGGCTACCAAACTAAGTTTCCTTTTACATCTTCTAGGCACTTCCCTTTCTCTGGAGGCGATAGGCACTATCAGGACAGGATTGTATCCTAAGAGCCCAATAGCACCTGATTTCAATGGGACTAGTTTGGGATGTGAGGAGGGGACCGGTCGCTTCCCAGCTTATGGCTGCCTCTGCTGCTTAGCCAGAGGCCTGAGCCTAAGCACAGGGCCTCCGACTGTCACAGTGAGAGAAGGCCCTTGCACCGGCCGACAGTGATTTTGATTCTTTCTTTTATACCTCTAGAACTAGCCAAGTGATAAGAAGACACCTAAATGCTTACAGTACAGGCCTTTGCAGACAGGCCTGAATATCTAGATCCTAATACTTGGTCTCAACTCAAGCCTTTGCTCGGCATCGGTTACTAGCGGCTGTCAAACAGTCCGTAGCTAATAGTGGGGGGGGGGATTACTAGAGGTACGTTCAGATTTTGACAAACAGCCAATATTGAGGACGCTGAAGCCAGAGAAGGGAATTTGCACTGACCACTGGATCAGCTTTCTCCTGCCCCACAAAGACTCTCCAGCAATGCAGCCTGTAATGGGGGTCTGGCCCTTTAAGGCTAGAGGACGGAGTTACTCATTCCATGTGTCCAGGGAAAAGCGGAAGGAGGCCTGGAAGCAGCCCCTGGGAGAGAGGCCGCTGGTCCTGGGGAAAAGTCTGTGTCTGGGAGATCAAGGTACAGAAAAACCCAGAGCACAGTTCCTGCAAAGGCCTGGGACCACGAACCCTGTAGAGTGGGTGGGGCAAAGCTCCCCCTCTCCCAGCTGCCCCAGGCAGGTGTTTGGGGTAATTGGACACAACTGGGAAGGGTCAAGGAGTGGTCAGGTGATTGGGGCGGGTGACTCAAAAGGAAGCTCCAAGTGGGGGGGCCTCTCACATTCTGGGAATACCCGACATTCCAGTAGTTCTGGGAACGGTGTGTGCCCACCCCCGCCTGGGTGACCCTGCCCCCGCTGGCATGACCTCGCACTCACCATCACACCGCATGGGGGCACCATTTTGAAGAGCTCGCTGCCCCACCCCAGCCGGTGTGACCTCGCCCGCACTGTGCAGGTAAGGTCATGGCAGCAGGGGTGGGGCGGTGTGATCTTCACAATGGCATCCCCTGTCTGGTCCCAGACAAAACCACCTCTGGCTTTGTCTCTGTACCGCACAGGGGACAAACCTCAGAAAAGCAGAACTGGCCAGTTTATAACCAGAGCAATGGCCTGCTTAGCTCCAAGCGCAGTCAGAGAGAGCTGCCGAGCCAGCTGCTGGGGGAGAGAAGTCACCCAGCACAGAGCCTCGGCAAGGAGGACTGGGCAACCCCTATACTTGAGGAGCGAGTTATGGGCCGGGGAGGCAAGAACTTAAAGCCACAGTCCCAGGGAGGGCTGAGATCCTCGACGTGAGGGGTGAGCAAAGGCTGGGGAGGCCAGGACTGAATGCAGAACACACAGCCCCAGCAAGGAGAGCTGTGAAACACCTGAGCCGGAGGGGAGAGTCTAGAAGCTGGGGGGGCCTGGACTGGGAACACACGTGCCCCACGTTGGGGTGGGAGCAGGGGCTGTGCAATCTCTGAAATGAAAAGGGGAGCTCAGTGGTATTGTTTTAAAGACTCTGGGTGTACGTGAATTATTTTGGGACACAGAGGGAAATTGAGGCAGGGTGCCTGGGGGGCCACCCCTGGCCATGTGGGGAGCACCCTGGGATTGCACTTGGCTACACACCCCTTAGTGGAGAAATACAAAGTCAGCAGCTCTCCACCCACAGGACAAAGAGTCGAGGATCTGTTGTATCATTAACAGTGTATGTTAGGCTCTGCAGTTGAGACACTGGCCCTCTGCAACAAGCACCCTGTCACTCTCCGGTTATTGTCCGAGAATCTCTTATTCTTTCATAGTTTCACACGTGGTTGTTTGTACACAGTCTGGCCCAGTGTTAGCAGTGTGCTCTGGCTGCTCTGCACCCTTCTAGTGATGCCACAAACAGCCAAAACATGAGCTCAACCTGCCCGGTAACCTAGGTTCACAGCTGCTGGGCATTGGCAGAACCGTGCCGGGAACATACTGGTGAATATGACCCAATATAGATATCTACTCTTTTCTGTGTGGATGGCGGAGGGATGGGGGGGCATGGATGCAGGATGTTTGGATACCAGGTTATAGAATCATAGAATCATAGACTATCAGGGTTGGAAGGGACCACAGGAGGTCATCTAGTCCAACCCCCTGCTCAGAGCAGGACCAATCCCCAATTAAATCATCCCAGCCAGGGCTTTGTCAAGCCTGACCTTAAAAACCTCTAAGGAAGGAGGTTCCACCGCCTCCCTAGGTAACGCATTCCAGTGTTTCACCACCCTCTTAGTGAAAAAGTTTTTCCTAATATCCAATCTAAACCTCTCCCACTGCAACTTGAGACCATTACTCCTTGTCCTGTCCTCTTCTACCACTGAGAATAGTCGAGAACCATCCTCTCTGGAACCACCTCTCAGGTAGTTGAAAGCAGCTATCAAATCCCCCCTCATTCTTCTCTTCCACAGACTAAACAATCCCAGTTCCCTCAGACTCTCCTCATAAGTCATGTGTTCCAGACCCCTAATCATTTTTGTTGCCCTCCGCTGGACTCTCTCCAATTTATCCACATCCTTCTTGTAGTGTGGGGCCCAAAACTGGACACAGTACTCCAGATGAGGCCTCACCAATGTCGAATAGAGGGGGATGATCACATCCCTCGGTCTGCTGGCTATGCCCCTACTTATACATCCCAAAATGCCATTGGCCTTCTTGGCAACAAGGGCACACTGCTGGCTCATATCCAGCTTCTCGTCCACTGTCACCCCTAGGTCCTTTTCCGCAGAACTGCTGCCGAGCCATTCGGTCCCTAGTCTGTAGCTGTGCATTGGGTTCTTCTGTCCTAAGTGCAGGACCCTGCACTTACCCTTATTGAACCTCATCAGATTTCTTTTGGCCCAATCCTCCAATTTGTCTAGGTCCCTCTGTATCCTATCCCTGCCCTCCAGGGTATCTACCACTCCTCCCAGTTTAGTATCATCTGCAAATTTGCTGAGAGTGCAATCCACACCATCCTCCAGATCATTTATGAAGATATTGAACAAAAGCGGCCCCAGGACCGACCCTTGGGGTACTCCACTTGATACCGGCTGCCAACTAGACATGGAGCCATTGATCACTACCCGTTGAGCCCGACAATCTAGCCAGCTTTCTACCCACCTTATAGTGCATTCATCCAGCCCATACTTCCTTAACTTGCTGACAAGAATACTGTGGGAGACTGTGTCAAAAGCTTTGCTCAAGTCAAGATACAATACATCCACTGCTTTTCCTTCATCCACAGAACCAGTAATCTCATCATAGAAGGCGATTAGATTAATCAGGCATGACCTTCCCTTGGTGAATCCATGCTGACTGTTCCTGATCACTTTCCTCTCCTCTAAGTGCTTCAGGATTGAGTCCTTGAGGACCTGCTCCATGATTTTTCCGGGGACTGAGGTGAGGCTGACTGGCCTGTAGTTCCCAGGATCCTCCTTCTTCCCTTTTTTAAAGATGGGCACTACATTAGCCTTTTTCCAGTCATCTGGGACTTCCCCCGTTCGCCACGAGTTTTCAAAGATAATGGCCAATGGCTCTGCAATCACAGCCGCCAATTCCTTTAGCACTCTCGGATGCAACTCGTCCGGCCCCATGGACTTGTGCATGTCCAGCTTTTCTAAATAGTCCCTAACCACCTCTGTCTCCACAGAGGGCTGGCCACCTACTCCCCATGCTGTGCTGCCCAGCGCAGCAGTCTGGGAGCTGACCTTGTTCGTGAAGACAGAGGTTATCGTCAGTCTCTCACAATGCCGTCTTTCCTCTCTAGCTCACTAGGAAACTTTTTTCCCTCCCTTCCTCTCCGGTGTGGGGCGGCTACAGTGACCCTGCTGCCGCGCCCTGCGAGTGTCAGTCCCTGTAAAGACAGCATGTGACGGAGCAGGAGACAGCATCAGCCCAGGAGCAAGGTGGGCGGAGGGCATGTTCAGCCCCCATCCCTGGCTGAGAGTGGGGCGGAGCCGCTTCTCGTTCGGCTGAAGCCGGACGCTCCATGTCGCTGCTCTGTGCAGCGCGGCAGCTGCCGAGAGAGCCCGGCGGGAGAGGCTGCTGCGGCGGCCCACTCCCTGCCCAGGCGTGGCTGCCAGGGATGGGCTGAGCATGCCCGGGGGGAGCCCAGCTCGCTCAGCCCCTGTCCCAGGCAGCCAGACCCGGTTGGGGGGGCTGCCGTCGCAGCCTCTCCCGCCGGGCTCTCTCAGGCAGCTGCCGCGCTGCACAGAGCAGCGACATGGAGCGTCCTGCGTGAGCAGGGTGACCAGATGTCCCGATTTTACAGGGACAGTGCCAATATTTGGGGCTCTCTCTTATATAGGCTCCTATCACCCCCCACCCCCATCCTGATTTTTCTCACTTGCTGTCTGGTCACCCTGGGCATGAGAAGTGGCTGGTCCCACCCCTTCTGCTCCCTGCCCTGGCTGGCTGCTAGGGACAGGGGCAGAGCATGCTGGGGCCAGGCACGGCCGGAGAAGGAGAGAGCCCCTCTCCCTCTCCCTCTCCCTCGACAGGCTGAGCAGTAAGCTGGAGGGGCACTTGAGCCCACATGCCCCCCGTACGGGTCACTTCTGGGTGGTCATGGCTACTGGTCAGTCAGATACCAGGGCCTAGGGTCAGGACTAGGCTGCCCCCAGTGAAGTAAGGCAGGATAAGTCTGGGAACGAGCAGGAACCGCTCCCACACTGCTGCTGGGCTGAAGAGCCAGTCTGCTGCCTCTTCCAGCCAACCAGGTGGGGTAGCCCATCAGGCAGCCTACTACAGCCCAGCTGTGCTCCTTAGGTTGCCAGGAGACTAGCTTTCCTGCAGGCCCTGATTTCTGCCAGTGTGAACACCTCTGCAGCGGGGGTAGCACGGCCCTGTGAGGACATGGGGGAGCTGTGACTTGCTGGGTGTGTGACAGCAGTCGCAAAGCCTAAACTCTTGAATGCAGACAGGACCGGCTCTAGGCACCAGCAAACCAAGCACATGATTGGGGCAGCACATGTCCAGGGGCAGCCTTCCAGGAGGTTTGGTTTGGTTTGGTTTTTTGCTTGGGGCTGCAAAAATCCTGGAGCCGGCTCTGAATGCAGATAAAGCAAAAGAGAAGAGGAGTGAGCGGCTGGGGAATCTATTTGTTTGTTTTCATATTTAAACAATAATCCTCTCTCCCCACTGCAACCAAAGTCACAGGCTGCACTCTAGACAAGAATTCTGTTAAGCTGCACTTTGTTGGAGACGGTTATCGCTTGTTCCTAAAAAACACGCTGATTATGTTGCTAGCACAGCACAGTGTTCACATGCAGCTCTGTGAAAGGGGGAGCAGGGGACACCTTCCCCCAGGAAGGGGCTTGAAAATACCTGTTAGCTGGAGCAAACGAGTCATTCCAAAAGGCCAAAAAGGTGGGGGGGGGGGGGGGGGCTATAGCAGGGTGGCTACCCCACTCCTAAAATAGCCCTGGAGAGGGCTGTGGCTGGGGAGGGCTGATTGGGGAAGCAGCCGCAGCTGGGCCACGTCTCAATCAGGCCCCAGCTGGCCTGTATAAAAAGGCTGGGAGAGAGTAGGGCCTGCCTGCCTGCCAGACAGACAGGGTACTGAGGGTGGTGCCGTGCTGGGGAAGGAGCAGGTTGAGCGGGGGCGCTCTAGGCTGGCAACTCCCCAGGCTGTAGGGTCTGGTCCAAGGCCCATAGAGGTACTAGGAGGCAGAGGAAGGCAACAGGTCCGAACCCCCTTGCTTATGATGAGTGGCCTTTACACGGCAGTCTGCCCCAGGGCGTGGGGGCTTGGTGATGACTGGCAGTAGCCCAGACTGAGGCAAGGTGGGGATAGTGGGTTGGGGGTTCCCCAGGAAGGGGAGACCCAGAGGCAGAGTGTGGGAGTACTGCCAGGGGGCAGCACCCCAGAGAAAGGGGCACCGGGGTCGGTGAGGGACACGGGGGCCAGAGCTGTGGCGGATCACTGGTCTGCAGAGAGTGGTCCATGCTGGAAAAGAGCTAATTCCCAATGACCAGCAGGAGGCGCTGCAGGGGTGAGGCGCCGCACGCTTGCAGGGGCTCTTTACAAGCATTTTATAAGCCCTAGTGACAAGTCAGATGTGGGAGAGAGGATTTAGTAAGAGAGGAGATGGTTCTATCTGAGCCAGGGAAATAATTCCCGCACACGCACCCTTCAATAGGGTGCCCCCACAAGAGACGCTTCAAGCCTAAAGGAACAGAGAGAAGATAGAAAAAGGGAACGGTGGGTGGGTGAGAAAGGTGCTCCTTGCCTGATGCAGTGGTAAGTGAGCAAGTGTTGATTATTGTCAGATTCAGGTTAGAATTATGGCTCTTTCCTCCAGCAGGCAGTTCTTGGCCTATCTGAGATCTGGCTAGAAAAGTGGATCAGAGACAAAGTCCAGATGTCAGATGAAGTTTCCTCTTCTCTCCAGCAGAGACAGTGTCTCTAGAACAGACTATGATACTTTGTTAAATTCTAAGGAACACCCTGGCTTGAGGTTCTTCAGACTTAGATTGGGTGGAGATTAAGAAAAGAGAATTGACAACAAAGCACAGGTGACAAAAATCCCACCTCCCTCCATCTGGATTTTATATATGTACAGTTATAGAAATTATCCAGTCTGTCCATAGGGAGTGTGAATGGTCTTGGAACATGCCAGAAGTTAATTTCTTAAAATAAAATCATAGAATCATAGAATATCGGGGTTGGAAGGAACCCCAGAAGGTCATCTAGTCCAACCCCCTGCTCGAAGCAGGACCAATTCCCAGTTAAATCATCCCAGCCAGGGCTTTGTCAAGCCTGACCTTAAAAACCTCTAAGGAAGGAGATTCTACCACCTCCCTAGGTAACGCATTCCAGTGTTTCACCACCCTCTTAGTGAAAAAGTTTTTCCTAATATCCAATCTAAACCTCCCCCACTGCAACTTGAGACCATTACTCCTCATTCTGTCATCTGCTACCATTGAGAACAGTCTAGAGCCATCCTCTCTGGAACCCCCTTTCAGGTAGCTGAAAGCAGCTATCAAATCCCCCCTCATTCTTCTCTTCTGCAGGCTAAACAATCCCAGCTCCCTCAGCCTCTCCTCATAACTCATGTGTCCCAGACCCCTAATCATTTTTGTTGCCCTTCGCTGGACTCTCTCCAATTTATCCACATCCTTCTTGAAGTGTGGGGCCCAAAACTGGACACAGTACTCCAGATGAGGCCTCACCAATGTCGAATACAGGGGAACGATCACGTCCCTCGATCTGCTCGCCAAGCCCCTACTTATACATCCCAAAATGCCATTGGCCTTCTTGGCAACAAGGGCACACTGCTGGCTCATATCCAGCTTCTCGTCCACTGTCACCCCTAGGTCCTTTTCCACAGAACTGCTGCCTAGCCATTCGGTCCCTAGTCTGTAGCTGTGCATTGGGTTCTTCCATCCTAAGTGCAGGACCCTGCACTTATCCTTATTGAACCTCATCAGATTTCTTTTGGCCCAATCCTCCAATTTGTCTAGGTCCTTCTGTATCCTATCCCTCCCCTCAAGCGTATCTACCACTCCTCCCAGTTTAGTATCATCTGCAAATTTGCTGAGAGTGCAATCCACACCATCCTCCAGATCATTTATGAAGATATTGAACAAAACCGGCCCCAGGACCGACCCTTGGGGCACTCCACTTGATACTGGCTGCCAACTAGACATGGAGCCATTGATCACTACCCGTTGAGCCCGACAATCTAGCCAGCTTTCTACCCACCTTATAGTGCAAAGTTCAGACAAGTTGTGACCAGGTGCCTAGAATGGATCACCACTGACAATGCCACCTCCAGGCAGACTGCAAGAAATAGGGCAGACGCCCCCCCAAAACTGGTGGTTTATTACAATTAGATTCTCCAGACCGGTAACAAAAGAGCTTCTGCAGTACCACACTGGTTAACAGGAAGCCAAACGCAGTCCCCCTTAGGCATTCCAGCCCTTGATTCCCATCCAGACAAATTGGTCTTCTACAGTGAGAGTTTACTGAAAACCTAGTTCATCATACATAAGGTTCTACTAATCCCAAAGGATCAGACACTTATCCCGAGATTAATATATCTTTCAGTTCTTACCCAAATACCACACTGCCAGCCAATTGTTAGTAAACTAACTAAGAATTTATTAATAAAAGAAAACAATGGAGTTCCAAATAGTTAAAAGTCATATACGTACAAATGCAAAAGTGGATGGGAACCTGGGAGGCAGTGACCATGAGATGGTCGAGTTCAGGATCCTGACACAAGGAAGAAAGGAAAGCAGCAGAATACGGACCCTGGACTTCAGAAAAGCAGACTTCGACTCCCTCAGGGAACTGATGGGCAAGATCCCCTGGGAGAATAACATGAGGGGGAAAGGAGTCCAGGAGAGCTGGCTGTATTTTAAAGAATCCTTCTTGAGGTTACAGGGACAAACCATCCCGATGTGTAGAAAGAATAGTAAATATGGCAGGCGACCAGCTTGGCTTCACAGTGAAATCCTTGCTGATCTTAAACACAAAAAAGAGGCTTACAAGAAGTGGAAGATTGGACAAATGACCAGAGATGAGTATATAAATATTTTTCAGGCATGTAAGAATGAAATCAGGAAAGCTAAATCACACCTGGAGTTGCAGCTAGCGAGGGATGTTAAGAGTAACAAGAAAGGTTTCTTCAGGTATGTTGGCAATAAGAAGAAAGCCAAGGAAAGTGTGGGCCCCTTACTGAATGAGGGAGGCAACCTAGTGACAGAGGATGTGGAAAAAACTAATGTACTCAAATGCTTTTTTTTGCCTCTGTCTTCACGATCAAGGTCAGCTCTCAGACTACTGTACTGGGCAGCACAGCATGGGGAGGAGGTGGCCAGCCCTCTGTGGAGAAAGAAGTGGTTCGGGACTATTTAGAAAAGCTGGACAAGCACTAGTCCATGGGGCCGGATGCGCTGCATCTGAGAGTGCTAAAGGAATTGGCGGATGTGATTGCAGAGCCAATGGCCATTATCTTTGAAAACTCGTGGCGATCGGGGGAAGTCCCGGAAGACTGGAAAAAGGCTAATGTAGTGCCAATCTTTAAAAAAGGGAAGAAGGAGGATCCTGGGAACAACAGGCCAGTCAGCCTCACCTCAGTCCCCGGAAAAATCATGGAGCAGGTCCTCAAGGAATCAATTCTGAAGCACTTAGACGAGAGGAAAGTGATCAGGAACAGTCAGCATGGATTCACCAAGGGAAAGTCATGCCGGACTAATCTAATCTTCTATGATGAGATAACTGGCTCTGTGGATGAAGGGAAAGCAGTGGATGTATTGTTTCTTGACTTGAGCAAAGCTTTTGACACGGTCTCCCACAGTATTCTTGTCAGCAAGTTAAAGAAGTATGGGCTGGATGAATGGACGATAAGGTGGATAGAAAGTTGGCTAGATTGTCGGGCTCAACGGGGAGTGATCAATGGCTCCATGTCTAGTTGGCAGCCGGTATCTAGCGGAGTGCCCCACGGGTTGGTCCTGGGGCCGATTTTGTTCAATATCTTCATTAACGATCTGGAGGATGGTGTGGATTGCACCCTCAGCAAGTTTGCGGATGACACTAAACTGGGAGGAGTGGTAGATACGCTGGAGGGTAGGGATAGGATACAGAGGGACCTAGACAAATTGGAGGATTGGGCCAAAAGAAATCTGATGAGGTTCAACAAGGACAAGTGCAGAGTCCTGCAGTTAGGACGGAAGAATCCAATGCACGGCTACAGACTAGGGACCGAATGGCTCGGCAGCAGTTCTGCAGAGAAGGACCTATGGGTGACAGTGGACGAGAAGCTGGATATGAGTCAACAATGTGCCCTTGTTGCCAAGAAGGCCAATGGCATTTTGGGGTGTATAAGTAGGGGCATTGCCAGCAGATCGAGGGACGTGATTGTTCCCCTCTATTCGACACTGGTGAGGCCTCATCTGGAGTACTGTGTCCAGTTTTGGGCCCCACACTACAAGAAGGATGTGGAGAAATTGGAGAGAGTCCAGCGAAGGGGAACAAAAATGATTGGGGTCTGGAACAAATGACTTATGAGGAGAGGCTGAGGGAACTGGGATTGTTTAGTCTGCAGAAGAGAAGAATGAGGGGCGATTTGATAGCTGCTTTTAACTACCTGAAAGGTGGATCCAAAGAGGATGGATCTAGACTATTCTCAGTGATAGCAGATGACAGGACAAGGAGTAATGGTCTCAAGTTGCAGTGGAGGAGATTTAGGTTGGATATTAGGAAAAACTTTTTCACTAGGAGGTTAGTGAAACACTGGAATGCGTTACCTAGGGAGGTGGTGGAATCCCCTTCCTTAGAAGTTTTTAATGTCAGGCTTGACAAAGCCCTGGCTGGGATTATTTACTTGGGATTGGTCCTGCTCTGGGAAGGGGGTTTGACTAGATGGCCTCCAGAGGTCCCTTCCAACTGTGTTATTCTATGATTCTATGATTCTATGAAATGGTTGCAAAGTCCTTATATCAGGTTTGTAGCAGTGATGGAATAAACTGCTGGTTGGAAAATGTCTTTCTGGGAACTTCCAAAAGATTGGAAGGTCCTCAGTCCATTGTTCAAAGTACTCCTTTTAGATGTAAATCCACAGTCCAGAGAAGTGGAGCAGGGAAGAGGCAAAGTGGAGATGTCTCAGGTTCTTTTATATCCTTTGCCATGTGCATGGAAATGTACTGTCCCAAACAAAGCCCATGGCCCCTGTGCGTGGAAAGTTACTGACAAAGATGGAGTCTGAGGTCACATGTCCACATCACATTGTCCTTATATGTTTTGCTGAATCACAGAGGTAGCCATTGGCTCCTTGCTGCCTGAGGTATCTTCAATAAAGGCTATCTGAAGAGTTGATTCTTCTGCATGGCTTATCAACACTTAAATGGTTCATCAACACGGGGCTGGCAAGAGTGGCTGTAAAACTACCTTATGGGTGTCACCCCAAGAACAAACATATTTGAGGTACAAATACATAGCCAATATCCATAACTTCAGATACAATGATGATACATGGATTTGACCAGGATAATCACAGTTGACAGATTGTAACTTTTCCATTGACACCTTACATGATATACTTTGTATAAGATTTGTTGCAATTGTATAACAGTGTTGATAATATTGGTTATGGATAATCACTGAGCCCCCTGATCTACCAGCCTGGGCTCCCTCTCACACTGTGCTGCTGTGACAAGCTGCAAAGCCCTCCAGCCTGCACTTTCACCAGCATTCGCACAGGTAGGGACACACCCAGCTGCAGTTACACACAGGCTCTCTAACCACCAGCTTCCCAGCCTACGACCCCAGAGCAGTACCGGCCTGCCCTGGTCAAATCTGGCCACCACACAGGTTTAGTACCCAGTCCGCCTCTCCCTCAATGTGAAGAGAACAATGCACACTTGTGGTAACTAAGCAGAGATTCTCCCCAAGCACTCCAGTCAAAGCTCACTGGTTTAGATTAAAACAAAAATAAGTTTATTAACTACAAAAGATAGATTTTAAGTGATAATAAGGGATAGCAAACAGATCAAAGCAGATTACCAAGCAAATAAACAAAAAACGCAAACTAAGTTTAATATACTAAATAGATTGGATATGAATTTGCAGATTCTCACTCTAGAGATGATACAAGCAGGCAGCAGATTCTTAAGGGGCAAACTGCACTTGCTTTACAGCTTGGAGTCCCAGGTGTTTCATACACAGGCTAGAAATTCCTTTAGCCTGGGTTCAGAACATCCCCCGGTTCAGTCTTTGTTCCTCGGGTCTTTCCAGGAGTCTCTTGTGTGGGGAGTGAAGAAGAATCGATAATATCACTCCCTGCCTTATATAGCTTTAGTATACGGCAGGAACCCTTTGTTTCAAAGCTTGGTTCCCAGACTGGTCTTTGGAAAAATACTGACATCCCAAGATGGAGTCCAGCATCACGTGGCCTGGTCACATGTCCTTGTAGGGTCATAGCAGCCATTACTTACAGGGTGTCTGGAGTGTTCTCAGGAAGGCTCACCAGGTAGGAGATCAGCTTCTCCTAAATCCTATTCTCTTTCCTAATGGCCATTACCCTGAAGAGGCCCTTCCCCACCAGCTATCTAGACTGAAAGCATCTTATCTAGTGGGTGTTACCTAGGTGTACCTACATTTGAAATACAGATACACAGTCAATATTCATAACTTCAGATACAAAAATGATACATGCATACAAATAGGATAGTCATATTCAGCAAATCATAACTTTTCTAATGATACCTCACATGACTTATCTTGTACAAAATGCATCATAATTATGCTATAATCCTATCATAATAATATCACAGTGAAGAATATAGGGTGCAGTGTCAGAGTCATGACACCACTTTCCTGGCCCTATCCCTGTATCTCACGTGCCCACTCAACAGGCCCAGCCACTGTACTTGTCTCATACACACGAAAAGAGAACAAAGGAGGGAATGTGGCCCATGAAGAAGAGAATAAGCTTCAAATGCAAGATTGCTGTGGGTCTTTATAGCCTCAGATACTCTCACATCACTGAGTACTAAGCACACCTCTCCACCACATACAGCAGACATAAGAGTCAGGCTCTGACAAGGCAATGCCCTGAGCTCAACATTCCTCCCAGAGGGTCACTTGAGGGACAGGTGAAGCTGGGTACCAGAGAGCCCCTAATACTTCAGGTCACCCCACACACACAGGCAGGGAGTAACCATGAACAGAGCTGTGCTTGCCAGATTGTCTCCTGGGTTCTCTTTTTCTGAGAACTGATCTGAGAAAACAACCAAGCAAATTCTAAAGTCCACAGATGTGGACTCATATAGAAAGTGCAATGGAAAACAGTTTAACTGTGTAAGATAGAATCCGAAACTGGATTATAAACAGATGAAACCATATAAAAGTTCCACTTTTCTGTGAAAGCCCCACAGCTCCGGTGGACGGCGTGCAGCCTGCAGGGATGACCAGACTCTGAAGGAAGAATACACGTTGGATCTCTGAGCGGAATTAGCAGCCCCAAGGTACCGTGTTGTGTGTGAGTTTGAAACTTGGGTACAACATTTGAAAGAGGGGCTTGTAACAGTTGTGAAAGCATTGAAAATTCTCATCAGTGGTTTGTCAACAGCAGTGGGTGTTTTTACAGCCCCAACGTTCTGGGCACCTCACACTATGGCCAAGATTGTCAAAAGTGGGTTTGGGGGCCCAGCTTGACACAGCTCAAAGGCGCCTGACTCTCAGAATGTGCTGAGCACCCACCCCTGGAAATCAGGCCCCTTGAAGGGTCTCCAGTTGGGCACCTGAAAACTGAGGCACCCACAGTCACTAGCCACTTTTGAAAATCTTGGGCTAGAAATAGAACGACATGGTCCCACCTCAGATAGATCCAGGCTGAGCTGAGAATGACGTGAGGAATACGGGTACCCACCAGTAGGGAGGAATGGGGAACAGAAGGAGGAAGGTTACAGCCATAGAGCCCAGTTGGTGACGCAGTAACAGACACCTGCACGTCTTGGGAACTTAATCTGAACTTTTTATTTTTTATCTTTGATCGTGATTGAGGCCTCACTGTGTTAGGTGCTACACAGCCACATTGGACGTCCCTGTGTGCACACACACAAACACACACACAGACACAGCTTAGTCTTGTTTTTTTTTACTTAAATCATAATCAGTAATGTTGTTCACTGACTTCTTGTGGGAATCATGGAAGGAAACGTGAGAAGAGGGTGAGGACTCGGTGAACTGGATGGACAGGGCATTCCCAGAGTGGAAGGCACCACCAAGCACAAAGCTGGTTTGGCAGAAGCAGATGAATGGGCACTGAGACTGACATTACCGGTGCTGCAGAGGGGATGGCAGGTGCACTGGAATGCGTTACCTAGGGAGGTGGTGGAATCTCCTTCCCTAGAAGTTTTTAAGGTCAGGCTTGACAAAGCCCTGGCTGGGATGATTTAGTCGGGGATTGGTCCTGCTTTGAGCAGAGGGTTGGACTAGATGACCTCCTGCGGTCCCTTCCAACTCTGATATTCTATGATTCTATGATCCTGTGACGTGATAAGGGACTAAGGGGTGCAGACTGGGTATGAGGTGAGGACAAGAAGTTTGAACCACGTGCAGTGAAGTAGGGAAGAGCCAGTGGGGAGATCGAAAGAGGGAGTCGTCTGGTCAGAATGACAGGCTGGGAAGATTATTTTCGCAGCAGCGTCTTGCACTGGGGAGCTGTGATGTGGGTATCCGGGAGGCCAGAGAGGGGGAGGTTGCAGTAATTCACATTGAAGATGATCCAGGAGGACAAGAGGTTTAGCCGTGCCACTGCTGGGATGAGTCTGGCCACGGGCTGCAGCTGAGAGGGTGGCAAAGAGAGGGTTAATCTGTATTGATGTTATATAGGGAACAGTGACAAGACACAGTGCGCGCCGGGATGTGAAGCATCTGATATCGCGGTGTGACATTCTGGGGATCCCCCAGAGCAGTCAGGGGGTCTGTCACCATCTGCCTGTGACCGTGGGTCCCTTAATCCTGTGTGGCTCTGGCTTGGAGCTCTGGCACCAGCATCCAGCCCACAGGCAGAAAGGTCTCACCCTGGCTTCCAGCAGCCTCGTTATCCCTGCAGGGTGACCCCACCAGCCCTTCCAGTCCCAAGCATCCCCAAATCCGCCTACCCCGAGTTCTTCACTACCAGACCTGGGGACTTTTCCACTCTGGTTCCTCACCCCAAAGGCCTGAAGCCAGCCCCCCAGTTCTCAGTTCACTTTGGGACACACTCCACACCGTTTGCACACTAGAGACCCATCATTTGTCTCTCCTGGGTTGTACAATGCGAGGTGCTGGGGGTTAGTCTTGTCTGGCTGGGGAGGCAGCTCCTCCCTGCCTGGCTGGCCACCACCCTGCTGGGAGTGGGAGGTGAAGCTTTAGGAACCAGCTCCAGACTCTACATACACGATACATAAATCCCTAAGCACAGCCTGGATCCATCTCGCACAGTGATCAGTAAATAGAGAACATCACAGGCTTTCAGAAAAGAGCTCACTCAACATTATTATACACAATAGCATTGTACAGTTAATTAGTTAATTCCATTGCTTATTCTTTGGGGTTCAGACCCCCTGTTCTGCCCTTGGGGTGTCTGGACCCTGAGTGGGGGCAGCATATGAACCTAGATTTCAGTGGGGCAGTAGCTGCATGGTAGTTAAGGTTGAGACTCGTACTGGTTAATAGCAGATTTTTCTAAGTGCTCTAAAATCCCCCTGCACACTCAATTGCCTGGAAAATTGCTGCGATACCAATTTTTTTTTACAGTTCTTAGAACTCTTTTGTGCACAGAACTGGGGCTCAGACTATTGCTCTAATGCACCCCAAACTAATATCCTGCAGTCAGGTTTCAACTCAGATAACACCTGGCGCCCACTTCCCCTCTGGGGAGGCAGGATTCTGAAAGCCAGCTCTCCAAGGTGGCTCAAGCCTGGCTGATGAGCGAGAGAGTGAGCTGTGGCAGGCGCAGCTGAGTGAAAAGCGCGCTGAGCCCATCCCTTGTAGAGCACTTCAGGGGAACGTGCTACAGACATCGAACTGTGGGCCCTACCCACCAATTATACGCTGCAGTCTGGCTCTCCGCACGCTTCAGGGCATGCCGGTTCTTGCTGTTCTGTCGGCTCCGGGTGATGGCTGCAGGGCAGCTGCTTTTCAAACTTTTGCCCCGGGGGCAGATCTTTTTCATTAAGAACGGATATTTCAGAATGCCCTAAAATCCATGAGCACGCTCAGATTGGTTTGAAAACCACAGCGGCTCATCAGGGCCAGGGGCAGACTCAGTGGTGTGAAGCCTTGGAAACAAGCAGAGAGAACCAGAGGTCCTGGTGATGTCAAGGAATTTTGACGTGATTGGAATAACAGAGACTTGGTGGGATAACTCACATGACTGGAGTACTGTCATGGATGGGTATAAACTGTTCAGGAAGGACAGGCAGGGCAGAAAAGGTGGGGGAGTAGCACTGTATGTAAGGAAGCAGTATGACTGCTCAGAGCTCCGGTACGAAACTGCAGAAAAACCTGAGTGTCTCTGGATTAAGTTTAGAAGTGTGTGCAACAAGGGTGATGTCGTGGTGGGAGTCTGCTATAGACCACCGGACCAGGGGGATGAGGTGGACGAGGCTTTCTTCCGGCAGCTTGCAGAAGCTACTAGATCGCATGCCCTGGTTCTCATCGGTGACTTTAATTTTCATAGAATCATAGAATCATAGAATATCAGGGTTGGAAGGGACCCCAGAAGGTCATCTAGTCCAACCCCCTGCTCAAAGCAGGACCAATTCCCAGTTAAATCATCCCAGCCAGGGCTTTGTCAAGCCTGACCTTAAAAACCTCTAAGGAAGGAGATTCTACCACCTCCCTAGGTAACGCATTCCAGTGTTTCACCACCCTCTTAGTGAAAAAGTTTTTCCTAATATCCAATCTAAACCTCCCCCACTGCAACTTGAGACCATTACTCCTCATTCTGTCATCTGCTACCATTGAGAACAGTCTAGAGCCATCCTCTTTGGAACCCCCTTTCAGGTAGTTGAAAGCAGCTATCAAATCCCCCCTCATTCTTCTCTTCTGCAGGCTAAACAATCCCAGCTCCCTCAGCCTCTCCTCATAAGTCATGTGTTCCAGTCCCCTAATCATTTTTGTTGCCCTTTGCTGGACTCTCTCCAATTTATCCACATCCTTCTTGAAGTGTGGGGCCCAAAACTGGACACAGTACTCCAGATGAGGCCTCACCAATGTCGAATAGAGGGGAACGATCACGTCCCTCGATCTGCTCGCTATGCCCCTACTTATACATCCCAAAATGCCATTGGCCTTCTTGGCAACAAGGGCACACTGCTGACTCATATCCAGCTTCTCGTCCACTGTCACCCCTAGGTCCTTTTCCGCAGAAAAGATACCTTTTCCTGATATCTGCTGAGAGAGCAATACAGCGGAGCATAGACAATCCAGGAAGTTTTTGGAAAGCGTAGGGGACAATTTCCTGGTGCAAGTGCTAGAGGAGCCAACTAGGGGGGGAGCTTTTCTTGACCTGCTGCTCACAAACCGGGAAGAATTAGTAGGGGAAGCAAAAGTGGATGAGAATCTGGGAGGCAGTGACCATGAGTTGGTCGAGTTCAGGATCCTGACACAGGGAAGAAAGGTAAGCAGCAGGATTCGGACCCTGGACTTCAGGAAAGCAGACTTCGACTCCCTCAGGGAACGGATGGCCAGGATCCCCTGGGGGACTAACATGAAGGGGAAAGGAGTCCAGGAGAGCTGGCTGTATTTCAAGGTATCCCTGTTGAGGTTACAGGGACAAACCATCCCGATGTGTCGAAAGAATAGTAAATATGGTAGGCGATCAGCTTGGCTTAACGGTGAAATCCTAGTGGATCTTAAACATAAAAAAGAAGCTTACAAGAAGTGGAAGGTTGGACATATGACCAGGGAAGAGTATAAAAATATTGCTCAGGCATGTAGGAATGAAATCAGGAGGGCCAAATCGCACCTGGAGCTGCAGCTAGCAAGAGATGTCAAGAGTAACAAGAAGGGTTTCTTCAGGTATGTTGGCAACAAGAAGAAAGCCAAGGAAAGTGTGGGCCCCTTAATGAATGAGGGAGGCAACCTAGTGACAGAGGATGTGGAAAAAGCTAATGTACTCAATGCTTTTTTTGCCTCTGTCTTCACGAACAAGGTCAGCTTCCAGACTGCTGCGCTGGGCATCACAACATGGGGAAGAGATGGCCAGCCCTCTGTGGAGAAAGAGGTGGTTAGGGACTATTTAGAAAAGCTGGACGTGCACAAATCCATGGGGCCGGACGAGTTGCATCCGAGAGTGCTAAAGGAATTGGAGGCTGTGATTGCAGAGCCATTGGCCATTATCTTTGAAAACTCGTGGCGAACGGGGGAAGTCCCAGATGACTGGGAAAAGGCTAATGTAGTGCCAATCTTTAAAAAAGGGAAGAAGGAGGATCCTGGGAACTACAGGCCAGTCAGCCTCACCTCAGTCCCCGGAAAAATCATGGAGCAGGTCTTCAAAGAATCAATCCTGAAGCACTTACATGAGAGGAAAGTGATCAGGAACAGTCAGCATGGATTCACCAAGGGAAGGTCATGCCTGACTAATCTAATTGCCTTCTATGATGAGATTACTGGTTCTGTGGATGAAGGGAAAGCAGTGGATGTATTGTTTCTTGACTTGAGCAAAGCTTTTGACACGGTCTCCCACAGTATTCTTGTCAGCAAGTTAAAGAAGTATGGGCTGGATGAATGCACTGTAAGGTGGGTAGAAAGTTGGCTAGATTGTCGGGCTCAATGGGTAGTGATCAATGGCTCCATGTCTAGTTGGCAGCCGGTGTCAAGTGGAGTGCCCCAGGGGTCGGTCCTGGGGCCGCTTTTGTTCAAGATCTTCATAAATGATCTGGAGGATGGTGTGGATTGCACTCTCAGCAAATTTGCGGATGATACTAAACTGGGAGGAGTGGTAGATACGCTGGAGGGCAGGGATAGGATACAGAGGGACCTAGACAAATTGGAGGATTGGGCCAAAAGAAATCTGATGAGGTTCAACAAGGATAAGTGCAGGGTCCTGCACTTAGGACGGAAGAACCCAATGCACAGCTACAGACTAGGGACCGAATGGCTAGGCAGCAGTTCTGCGGAAAAGGACCTAGGGGTGACAGTGGACGAGAAGCTGGATATGAGTCAGCAGTGTGCCCTTGTTGCCAAGAAGGCCAATGGCATTTTGGGATGTATAAGTAGGGGCATAGCGAGCAGATCAAGGGACGTGATCATCCCCCTCTATTCGACATTGGTGAGGCCTCATCTGGAGTACTGTGTCCAGTTTTGGGCCCCACACTAGAAGAAGGATGTGGATAAATTGGAGAGAGTCCAGCGAAGGGGAACAAAAATGATTAGGGGACTGGAACACATGACTTATGAGGAGAGTCTGAGGGAAATGGGATTGTTTAGTCTTCAGAAGAGAAGAATGAGGGGGGATTTGATAGCTGCTTTCAACTACCTGAGAGGTGGTTCCAGAGAAGATGGTTCTAGACTATTCTCAGTGGTAGAAGAGGACAGGACAAGGAGTAATGGTCTCAAGTTGCAGTGGGGGAGGTTTAGGTTGGATATTAGGAAAAACTTTTTCACTCGGAGGGTGGTGAAACACTGGAATGCGTTACCTAGGGAGGTGGTGGAATCTCCTTCCTTAGAAGTTTTTAAGGTCAGGCTTGACAAAGCCGTGGCTGGGATGATTTAATTGGGGATGGGTCCTGCTTTGAGCAGGGGGTTGGACTAGATGACCTCCTGAGGTCCCTTCCAACCCTGATATTCTATGATTCTATTATTCTAATTTGGGGTGGTTTGAAAAAGGGCTTCCTCAGATATAGCCACATAGTAATTAGCTGAATTTAATATTCAAATTGCTGTAAAACCCATGTGGAGAGGGAAATTGTCCTCGGAATGGGTGTGCCACAACTGGAAATGCGGGAGTGTTAGTGATACAAAGTTGGGGTGGTTTGATCAAGGGACTCACAAGATACAGTTTTCTCCCTTCTCAAAATGAGCTGCTAATAAAAATGTCAGATGCTTGTATCTTTTTAGAGGTAATGCTACAGAAAAATAAGGCTCTTACCTTCCTAATGGTTTATATCACTGGATTGCCCCTGAGCTCAGCTACTGAATTGTACAAAGGACCAGGTTAGAAATATTTAAAATCAGAGGCAGCGCTAGGGGCGGCTTGCAGGACCTATAGCAACCCCCGTAGCCACCCCACAGCAGCTGCTGCTCTCCAGCCACCCAGCTCTGAAGGCGGAGTGGAGAGCGCGGTGGCTGCTGGCTGAGTGCTCAGTTCTAGCAGCAGCAAAGAAGTAAGCTGGGGCAGGGGGGTCAGGGAGCCCAACAACAGCCCATGTCCCAGCCCACCAGGCAGGCCACCCAGGGCAGGGAGAGGGGCCAGGGCTCCCCACGGTGGCCTGGATTGACCTGCTCTGGGCTGGGCTCCTGCACCCTGTGCCCTGCAGTCACAGCTCCCCAAGGCCTCTGTTGGCCCCAGAGCCAGGTCCCCCCAGAAGGCTCTTACTGGCTGTGAGCAGCAAATGCCCTACACTGCCCAGCTCCGGCTTCCGGCCTCCAACCTGGCCAGAGCGTGGGGCCTTGGGGGAAGGGAGAGGAGGAGGCAGGGCCGGCACTTACCTGAGGAGGAGCAGGGGACAGGGCCATGTAGAGGAGAGGGGTGGGGCCTTGAGGCGAGGGGGGGGCACAGCCCCTGCAATTTTCTGTCTAGCCCACCTCAGTCCCCTCACCATCGGGAAGAGGCTGGTGCTGCCCCTGTTTAAAATATTATTGCCCTATGAAGCTTTGGCCCCTCTGCTTTCAGAGAGTTGGCACTGCTGCAAGCTATCCATTCCTCAGAGAACCTCCTTGAGCAGCCCTATTAATAATCAGCTGGCTCGGGGAACAAGTGCTGCTTTTTGACTCAAAGGGCCATGAGTTCAAAACTGGTCCTTGTGAGAGTTTCCTGCTGTGCGCACCGGGCCTTTGTGTGCTGGGGCCAAGGGGTTTCCCTTTGGCAGTGTGAGCGGTGTGTCTTCTTTTGAGGAAGTTCGGCACCTTACATGTGCACCCTTGCCACCTCCCCAGGGACAGTCTGATGGGCAGTGCTGTGTAGGCAATACGAAGCCCAGTGGGAGGTGCAGGTATTGATAAATTGGGTAGTCAGTTGCTTAATCACACATACCAGATAATATCAGCAAGGTTTATTGCTAGAAGTCAATAATAGAACACATGCTTCCCAGAGGAGACCCATGGGCCCCTCCCCAGGTCACAGGGGGAGGGCAAGGGCCCAGCATAGCACCCAGGGGTGAGTGTGGATGGAATGAGATGAGTATCTGTGCTGCTAACCACTCCCACCCTGGGAGTTTGTTTAGACACAGCGGGAAGCAGGGTGATTAAGATAACAGAAGGCTTGTCATTAAATTAAATTAAGGATCCTTAGATGATCCTGAAAGCATTGCCAGGCACTCCAGTTAAAAGATAGGAAACAAAGGGGAGGAATAAACGGCCAGTTTTCACAATGGAGAAAGGTAAATGTTGGTGTCCCTTAGGGGGTCTGCACTGGGACAACTGCTTGTTCAACATATTCATAAAAGATCTGGAAAAAGAGGTAATCAGTGAGGTGGCAAAATGTGCAGACGATACAAAATTACTCAGGATAGTTAAGTCCAAAGCAGACTGCGAAGAGCTACAAAAGGATCTCTCAAAACGTGCAGGACTTGGCAACAAAATGGCAGATGAAATTCAATGTTAAATGCAAAGTAATGCACGTGGAAAAATATAATCCCAACTATCCATACAAAATGATGGTGCCTAAATTCAGTGGTAGCCATGCTAGTCTGTATCAGCAAAATAAAACGAGGAGTCTTTGTGGCACCTTAGAGACTAACAAATTTATTTGGGCATAAGCTTTCGTGGGCTAAAACCCACTTCATCAGATGTATGAAGTAAAAAAAACAGGAGCAGATATAAATACATGAAAGGATGGGGGTTGCTTTACCAAGTGTGAGGTCAGTCTAACAAGATAAATCAATTAACAGCAGGACAGCAAGGGAGGAAAAATAACTTCTGAAGTGGTATGAGAGTGGCCCATTATAGACAGTTGACAAGAAGGTGTGAGTAACAGTAGGGAGAAATAAGTATTGGGGTGTGAAGAAGTGGGACTGTTCTTGATGTTTCCTCTGGGTAGTGTGGGGGTGCCTCAGTTTCCCCTAGGCAGTTCTTGGGTATCTAGGTGGTGGGGTAAGGGTGTACGATCGTTGCAGAGCCCTAGAGGGCATGTGTGTGCAGGGGTCTGGACACAGAGAATGGCCAACACCCTGTTTCCTGGCCACTAATGGCCTGGCCCTTCCTCCCTGCAAGGTGAGAGCTGAAGGGTTGGAGAACAAAGGAATCAGGTGACCTACTGGCCCGGGAAAGGGACAAAGCCCAGAGGAGGGGGGGCTGGAGAGAGTTTCAGTTTGGGGCTGGCTGGAGACATGGAGTGAAGTACAGACGGGGTTGTCTGGCTCACTGCCCCCCAGAATGGGCCCGGCTGAGGGGTCCTGTTCTCTGCACCTACAAGCTCTGTGTTAGACCATGTTCCTGTCGTCTAATAAACCTTCTGTTTTACTGGCTGGCTGAGAGTCCCGTCTGATGCGGAGTTGGGGGGCAGGACCCTCTGGCTTCCCCAGGACCCCGCCTGGGCAGACTCGCTGTTGGAAGCGCACGGAGGGGCAGAGGATGCTGAATGCTCCGAGGTCAGACCCAGGAAGGTGGAAGCTGGGTGAGCTGTGTGTCCTGCAGACAGGCTGCTCGCAGAAAGGAGACTTCCCCAGAGTCCCGACTGGCTTCGTAGGGAGCAGTTCCAGAGCATTGCCCGGGGACTCCGTGACATGGGGAAGTTAAATTTAGGTTTTGTAATGACCCAACCACTCCCAGTCTCAATTCAGGCCTAATCTGATGGTATCTAGTTTGCAAATTAATTCCAGTTCTGCAGCTTCATGTTGGAGTCTGTTTTTGAAGTTTTTTTGTACCCATCAAGAAAGAGATCTTGGAATCATTTGCATAAGAATCCTTCTCACTGTGTCTGGATCATCCCGAACTCACTCTCCAGCTTCAGAAGACCTAAAACTTATCTCCAGTCATCAATGGAGAAGACCCAACTGTGACGAAGTGGGACTGTTCTTAATGTTTCCTCTGAATAGTGTGGGGGTGCCTTACTTTCCCCTAGGCAGTTCTTAAGTATCTAGGTGGTGGGGTAAGGGTGTATGATCATTGCAGAGCCCTAGAGGGCATGTGTGTGCAGGAGTGTGGACATAGAGAATGCCCGACACCCTGTTTCCTGGCAACTGTTGGCCTGGGCCCTTCCCCGCTGCAAGGTGAGAGCTAAAGGGTTGGAGAACAAAGGAATCAGGTGACCTCCTGGCCCGGGGAAAGGGACAAAGCCCAGAGGAGGAGGGGCTGGAGGGAGTTTCAGGTTGGGTCTGGCTGGGACATGGAGTGAAGGGCAGATGTGGTTGTCTGGCTCACTGCCCCCCAAAATGGACCCGGCTGAGGGGTCCTGTTCTCTGCACCTGCAAGCTCTGTGTTAGACCATGTTCCTGTCGTCTAATAAACCTTCTGTTTTACTGGCTGGCTGAGAGTCCCGTCTGACTGCGGAGTTGGGGGGCAGGACCCTCTGGCTTCCCCAGGACCCCGCCTGGGTGGACTCGCTGTGGGAAGCACACGGAGGGGCAGAGGAGGCTGAAGGCTCCGAGGTCAGACCCAGGAAGGTGGGAGCCGGGTGAGCTGTGTGTCCTGCAGACAGGCTGCTCCCAGAGAGGAGACTTCCCCAGAGTCCTGACTGGCTTCATGGGGAGCAGTTCCAGAGCATCGACCAGGGACTCCGTGACACCAACTGAATAGTGTAGCTGTCCTTAACATGCAGGCCACGCGGGTCACATGCCCTGCCCCCCATTTAGCTGGTGCCCGCCTTCGTGTCCCTCCCAATAGTTGCCCGTCGCTTCTCCTTGGGCAGGCTAGCTCTCCCTCCCGCCTCTTCCACCCATGGTCTCGCCCACACTCCACCCCAGGCCCTGCCCTCTGAGCCCAATTCACCATGTCCCTCCTCCCTCTCTGCTCATGCTCCCCCATCCCTCCTCCCACCAGAGCTCCACAATTCTCCCCCTGCTCCTCGATTCCCCTGTATTGCCCCATCCCCCTGGCAGGGCACTCATTGTCCCCACTCCTCCATCTCATCCTGCCCCCTGCATCTCCCTTCCCCTTCCCCTTCCCCTTCCCCTGCCTTAACACACCCAATTCCCCTTGAATCCCCTCTCGCCCACACCCCCGACCAGCTGATGTGCGGATTGTCCCTGCAAGAGGCGCACGGGGCTGCCCTGCTCCAGAGGACACAGGCTCCAGAATACCACTTTCCAAAGCAGTAGCAACTTTCCCTTTAGATTCAGAGCAAGGGGGTTTGGTAGAAGAAATTAAAGGCTCGTCAGCAAAACTCTGATACCTCGGAAGTAATCTCTTCCGTAGAGTCTCTTTCACCTAAGCCAATAAAGCCAGTCTCTTAACATACAAAGGGGAGCAGTAAAACTGTGTTTGAAAGGAACATTCTCGGTTTCTTGTTTTAAATGACACACGAAGGGTAACTGTGCGCAAATGTTGCACTTTGCTGTCCAAGCTGTTAGTGCGTCTGATCAAGCCAATATTGGCTTGTTATAAGCAGAGTTGGCTTATAGTTTCTGAGGGTTGCTTGTTGGCTTGTTTTGGGTTTCTCTGTCTTGTCTGGGTTACAGATTGTTGTAATAAGCCATAAATCCAGTGTCTTTGTTCAGTCCATGATTTCTACTTTCTAGCAAAGTTCACTAGCGGATTTGGATAATTTTTGGTTGTGCCCAGAACGGGTCCAAGTTCCACACACACCCACACCCACACACCCACACACACACACCTGCCTAAGGCTCTGGGAAGGAGTTTGGGTGCAGGAGGGGGTTCGGGGTCTGGGAGGAAGATTGGGTACAGAAAGGGGTTTGGGGTCTGGGATGGGGCAGGGGGTTAGAGTGCAGGAGGGGGGCCAGGGCTTGGCCAGTGCTGGCTCCCAGAAGTGACCCACATACCCCTCCGGCAGCAGCTTGGCTCTCGGGGCAGGGGCAGCACGCAGAGACACACGCACACACCCAGGGGCCGCAGCGACGTGCCAGCCACTTCCAGGAGCGTTGCAGAGTAGGCGGCAGGAAGCCACCTTAGCCCTGCCCTGCTGCCGGTGGCCCCTGGGCCCTTTTAAATTGCTCAGGGGTGGCGGGGGGGGGGGGGGGGCCGGAGACACTCTGGGGAAGGCACAAGTGGCTGGGAGAGAGGCCTGGCCCTGAACATTGATAGAGCTGGGCCCCTGGGCCCTAAATGTTCCTGGAGCAGGGGCACCATGGGCCCATATAACTCGCCAGCCTGGCAAAGTTATGAATTTAAGCTCCCGGGCTTGTCTTGTGAAGGTGTTGTGCAGGTTTCCTTTGAGGATGAGGGCAGAGAAGTCAGATACAGAGGGATCATTTTGTGAAAAGTGTCCTCCCACAGGTGATGTTGTTTTTTCTCTATTATCATTTTCCTGTGTGAGTTCATTCGAGAGGGTAGAGATTGTCTGGTTTCACCCACATCCTGACAGAAGTCTTTCCTCAGCCCCCTCTTCTGGCCTTCTAACAACCCCCCCAACCTCTCCAAGCTCGCCATCAGAAGCCAGCTCCCCACAGACCAGGATTCACCCACTCGAAGCAGCACCAGACCCTGCCAGAGCAACAGAGGGAAAGTCCGATATTTTGATTTCAGTTTTCATCCTGAATCAGGACAAAGTCAAAATATCAAAAATTTTCACAGAATCTAAAGTTCCAAAAGATTTTGACTTAGAACATTCCCAGCTCAAAACGTTCCTTTTAGGTTTGTTGGACCAAATTGTAACATTTTGTTTCAGCTCAGCTCAACACTGAACGGCGACCGCCCTCATTACTGTGGTGTCTCGTGTCCCCATTCTCCCCTACGGCCGGGCTTCCCAGCAAACTACATCTCCCTTGGTGCACCGTGGCTATTCAGCCAGAGGGGAGATCACAGTGTATCATGGGAGATGTAGTCCAGCCAGGGAGTTGAGCCCATAGGGTTACTGGGGGCAGGAAGCACCAAAACAACAACTTCCCTGAGGCACTGGAGTAGCTCAGGTGGACCCAGACTAATGTCAAATTGACGCAAAACAAAATGTTTTGTTTGGGTCCCACAGCCTGAAATGTTTCAATTCAGGACGAGCAAAGCCAAAAAATAAATATTTTTGTTTCATTTTCCTGATGGAAAAATAATAAAAATTCAGCAAAATCAGTTTTTCTCACAGGAAGTTTCAGTTTTGCAGAAACCACATTTTCTATCTGGGGTGGGGTGTCCACCCCACACAAGGCCTGAAAGGAGTAAATTAGGCCAATTAAACTTAGGTTGTGCCTGGAGAAAACCTTGGGAGTGCTAAGGCCTAACTGCAGGTGAAGTCCAGCTGGGAGAGGAGCTGAGCGGGATCTATAAAGGGAGGAAGTTGGCCGGCTGGGAGAGAAGGAGGAGGCCAGAGGTTGCACGCGCTGATACAAGAGAGAAGAGCAGGAAGCTGTACCGTGACACAAGGAAGCCGTCCAGGGAAGGAGCAGCGAGGGGTGGGAAAGAAGAAGCCCAGAGCTGCTGACTTGAGGGTCTCTGGACAGGAATCTGGTGCAGAGGGCAAGTCCAGGTTACCCCACCAGCCACTGAGGGAGTGGCGCAGACCAAGCAGTGGGGAGCAGACTGCCAGGGACAGTTTTCCTTAAAGGATTTGGAATACCCTGGAATTTTAATGTGACTTGGCCGGAGGGCTAAGCCTGGACGAGGAAAGGGCTGCTGCTCCCGGTGCCAGGGAGGCCATGCTGTCACTGAGGGGAACAACGGCCTGAGTAGCCGCAGGAAGGGGCGTCAGCCCAGGTGGCAGAGCTCATTCCTCAGAAGAGCCCCGAGGAGGCTCCACTGAGCCGTGAGCGGACCAACCCTGTCACACTGTCCAAGAACAAAACATTCAGACAGAAGGTTCCTGGCCAGCTCTAGAAATAGCTAGGAGCAGGACCAGCTGACACAGTGTTGAAAACACGTCTCCTTTTCTACACTAGTTTAAAAACGTAGTAACCACAACTGATCAAAACTTCCAGTTGAATGGTTTTCCAATAGAAAATGCTGATTGCAAGGATCAGCATCTTCCACGGGAACGTGTCAGTTCAGGGGAACGTTCTTCCTCCTCCTGCCGGGCTGCTGCGGGTATCTAGGGAATACATTGTGTTTCAGGGACACCAAAACAGCAGCCCGGGTAGCTGGAACATTTAGGTATTTCCAAAATAAAATGTATCAGACTTTTAGTCCCAGTAAAAATTTCCAGTTTTTGGCTTTCGGTCCTGACTGAGGATGAAACATTTTTCAAAAACTCAAAGTTTTTTATAGGATGGAAATTCCGTTTCCTGGCCAAATAACAAAACCATCCCAGCTTCCCCCGTGCTATTCACCTACTGGATACGGTGATCATTCTCTGTAGTGAGGGCAGGACTACAGGATTCATTGTGCGAAATGCACAGGCACAGAATTAAATGTATTAACAATATGACAAATCGTCACTAGTGATTTAAAAGCTCAGGGTCCAAATCACTCTTGTCCTGCACCCTGTGTAGTCACTTATACCAGTGCAAGGTGGGTGTGAAACACGACCATTCTGACCGGCAGCATTTCACACCCACTCTCAGCTCACTTCGCTCTGGTGTCTCCATAGTGTGCAGAGCTGCAGTGAATCAAGTCCCTTGTCCTCACCCTCCAGGCCCTGCTTGTTCTCTTCCCTGCCTACATCTCTCCTCACACTGTCTCCTAGTCCCCTCTTCTTACCGCTTCCTTCGTTCCTAACGGCTTAGATCCTGAGTCTCCCCTGCCTGGTGCCTGCGTCATTTTTGACACCTAGTGGGTTTAAAATGCTACTAGATCAGAGTGGAAGCGTTTCATACTCACTTTGTAGGGGCGTCAATGATAGCTGTAAAGCAGTGGAGAATCAGGCCATGGTCTCCTACCCCAGTCTGCCTTATGCTGTCCAACCATCTCCTTCTCTCCCCCTTCAACTTTCTCCTTTAAACCCACTTCTTCCAGCAATCCTGCCCTAGCTGATCTCACCAACGAGCTTTCCACATTCACATTTCCCTTCACTGTTGCCCAGTGCTCTGTGTTTACACTAGACAGTGAGATCACTGAAGTCCCCCAGTCATGTCAGTAGCATCAAAATGATGCACAGAAGAGCAAAACTAGCCCTTTTGCCAGGTTTCTACAAGGACTAGTTACTGTTGGGAATCAGTTTCAGGGGCCTCAGTATGATGCACCTGAGTGTGTGTCAGGAAATGACACAGAACCATGCTCACAAACTCACACTTCCAGTGTGATGAACCAAACTCACCTGGTCGGAGAGGTGTGAAGTCCGCAGCCAAGGAGAAGCGTTTGACTCTGCGCCCTGGAGGATTTCAGTGTAACGCGAGTTATTTCTTGCAGGTGAGACACAGAGGAAAGGGTTTGGACGTTAAACCATGGCCATGTCAGCTGAGACCATTGAGATGCCGGCTCTGGGCCGCCCTTTCCAGCTGGGGATGCTGTACGACTGCCGCAAAGATGCCCTTATCCCAGGTAATTCCCCAGCTGTAGCCCTGAACTCAGGAGTGAAAGGAGGAAAGGGTCACCGTCCGAACCCCTTCATACCTGAGAATGAGCCAAGTGTGCTTTGAGTGGCCCTGCTTATGGGTATTATGGAAAAGGCCCAGCACATTCCCCCAGGGTCAGGGTCTGAAGTAACTGGAGGTACGTGCCTTGGGCTGGTGACCTGCTGCCATTTGTTCTAGATCATGTAGAACTAAAACATCTTGTGTGCCTGATTAAATGAAACTACCCACTGCCCTCTTGGGAAGGTTTATTTTCTCCTGATCTTTTCTCAGGGTAACTGCCCGCTCACATACCCACCCACCAACCAAGAGACTCTAAATATCCCCTCACCCTCATAAGAACAGTCACACTGGGTCAGACCAAAGGTCCACCTAGACCAGTATCGTGTCTTCCAACAAAGGCTGATGCCAGGTGCCCCAGAGAGAATGAACAGAACAGGGCAATCATTGAGTGATCCATCCCCTGTTGTCCAGTCCCAGCTTTTGGCAGTCAGAGGTGTAGGGACACCCAGAGAATAGGGTTGGATCCCTGACCATCTTGCCTAATAGCCATTGATGGACCTGTCCTCCATGAACTTTTTAAATGCTTTTTTGAACCCAGTTATAGCCTGTCTTGGGACGGACTCTTAACTGGTCACCCCCTGTCTATCTTGAGGCCACCCCAGTTCCAGCCACCCAACAGCTGCTCTGTGCACAAGGAGGCTAATTTGGGGAGATCACAAGTATCTTGGTGGCTCAGTTGAAGGGAACAAGAGTCTGACTCTTCTCACAGATTCATGGATATTAAGGCCGGAAGGGACCATCAGATCAGCTAGTCTGAACCCCTGAATATCACAGGCCCTTAAATTTCACCCTGTTACCCGGTATTGAGCCCAGGAACTTGTGTTTGACTAAAGTCAGCTTGTGTTTGACTCGGATGCCAGGCAGCCACTTTCTCCCTGACTGTTCTCCAGTGCCCCCGTCCCCTGAGGAGCTCTCCCACCCGACGGTGCACCCTACGGGACCTCCAGCAGGGGCGCTGGCTCTGCCCTATGCATGGCCACGTGCCGGCCTCCTCCCCAGTTCCTCGCAGGCCGAGCCTTTAGCAGAGCTCCCTTTGCCACAACAGGAGTCACTAGTGCGGCTGAACAAAAAACATCCAGCATCCCCGCTCCCACGTGGAACTGCAGTCCCAGTCCCTGGGCGGCTCCCACTCCACGTGGACCCAAGAGTTGAACTTGACACTTAGGACCGTTCCCTAATTACTGAGTTTCAGCCAGTGTAGAGAACCAGCAGGGCAAGAGAGCAAACTCTTCTCTTCGTGCGCACACAGCATGTCCCTGCTGAAATCCATAACCCGCCTGTTGCTGAACTTGCAAGGTATTTGCACTAACAGAGCAGCGATGTAAAGTCCATGCAAAAGGAGGTTTCCCCTTTACCAAGAATTAATTTCTGCTCCTTGTGTCGTTTCTGGCTTTCTGGCTACGGTCCCGTGAAGTGCTGTGGAGAGACAGTCGTGTCAAACTCTGTTTTCTGGTTCATTGGTTTCAATCAGGAATAATTCCAGTGACTTCAGTACACGCTGGGGTGAGCAAGAGCGGAACATGGCCCCGTAGCATAGTCAGGGTGAAGCTAACGTTCCATGACAGGCCTGCTTTCTTACCCCCTCACCCTCACCCTCACCACCAACAGTTCAGCTAGAGAAAACACTGGCCACCTCCCACGGAAACTTGTCCCTGTGGGCTGTGGTCCCTGTGCAGTGGAACTGCATTGGTCCTTCTAACTTTCAGGCCTTGGATTTGGGCTTTAATGTGGTCGATGAAGCCACTGGAAACTCAGCAGAGGCCACAGGTGCGTACAGCACAGCTCCATGCCTTAGCAAGTCAGTAACAGCCTTGTGCGGCAAGCGGGTCTGGGTGAACTAAGGGTGGGCCTGGTAGCCAGGACCCCCGCGTTCTGTCCTACCCCTACTATATCATTTGCCCAGGGCTGGAGCACCCACTGACAGCCAGCTCCCCCCTTCCCGCCAGAACCTCCCGTCCACTGGCGGCTCCACCAATCAACTCATCTCCCTCCCTCCCGGCAGCTCCCGCCTGCTGCAGTCAGCTGTTCCGCAGCATGCTGGAGGTGCTGGGGGGGGAGGGAGAGGAGTGAGGATTGGGCACGCTTGGGGGAGGGGACAGAACTGGGTGGGAGGGGGCAGAGCAGGGTCAGGAAGAGGCGGGGCACAGGTGAGGCCTTGGGAGAAGAGGTGGAGGGGGCAGAGCTGGGGCGGTGCGAGAGGGTTGAGCAGCCCCGGGGCCCGGAGGAAGCCGGAGCCTGTGTCATTTAAAAAATACTTTGCAGTATAGAAACATTATTAAGACAGGTCTCAAACAGCCCTGTGAAAGTGTAAATGTCAGCGTCACAGCCGGGCCAAGCGACTTTGAGAGGTTACGTGGTTTGTCCAAGGTCCCACTGAAAATCAGCATCAGAACAGTAATGAGAATGGAGCGGGGAGATGACAGAATGAGCCAGAAGCCAAGCGGGGCAGGCCAGCCAGAGACAGATTGATCCAGGTGGAGACTGAGGGTATGTCTACACTACGAAATTAGGTCGAATTTATAAAAGTCGTTTTTTTAGAAATCGGTTTTATATATTCGAGTGTGTGTGTCCCCACAGAAAATGCTCTAAGTGCATTAAGTGCAGTAACTCGGCGGAGCGCTTCCACAGGACCGAGGCTAGAGTCGACTGCCGGAGCGTTGCACTGTGGGTAGCTATCCCACAGTTCCCGCAGTCTCCGCTGCCCATTGGAATTCTGGGTTGAGATCCCAATGCCTGATGGGGCTAAAACATTGTCGCGGGTGGTTCTGGGTACATATCGTCAGGCCCCCGTTCCCTCCCTCCCTCCGTGAAAGCAAGGACAGACAATCGTTTCGCGCCTTTTTTCCTGAGTTACCTGTGCAGACGCCATACCACGGCAAGCATGGAGCCCGCTCAGGTAACCGTCACCCTATGACTCCTGGGTGCTGGCAGACGCTGTACTGCATTGCTACGCAGCAGCAACCCATTGCCTTGTGGCAGCAGACGGTGCAATTGGACTGGTAGCCGTCATCGTCATGTCCGAGGTGCTCCTGGTCTCCTGTGGGCGCAGGGACTAAATCTGGAGTGACATGGGTGCAGGGACTAAATCTGGAGTGACTTGATCAGGTCATTCTCTTTAGTCCTGCAGTCAGTCCTATTGAACCATCTTATGGTGAGCAGGCAGGCGATACGGATTGCTAGCAGTCGTACTGTACCATCTTCTGCCGGGCAGGCAGGAGATGAGGATGGCTAGCAGTCCTATTGTACCATCTTCTGCCGAGCAGCCATGAGATGTGGATGGCATGCAGTCCTTCTGCACCGTCTGCTGCCAACCAAAGATGTAAAAGATAGATGGAGTGTATCAAAACAAGAAATAGACCAGACTTGTTTTGTACTCATTTGCAAAGCCCCCTCTGCCCCCCATCTAGGGGACTCATTCCTCTAGGTCACACTGCAGTCACTCACAGAGAAGGTGCAGCGAGGTAAATCTAGCCATGTATCAATCAGAGGCCAGGCTAACCTCCTTGTTCCAATAAGAACGATAACTTAGGTGCACCATTTCTTGTTGGAACCCTCCGTGAAGTCCTGCCTGAAATACTCCTTGATGTAAAGCCACCCCCTTTGTTGATTTTAGCTCCCTGAAGCCAACCCTGTAAGCCGTGTCGTCAGTCGCCCCTCCCTGCATCAGAGCAACGGCAAACAATCGTGCATCTGAGTTGAGAGTGCTGTCCAGAGCAGTCACAATGGAGCACTCTGGGGTAGCTCCCGGAGGCCAATACCGTCGAATTGTGTCCACAGTACCCCAAATTCGACCCGGCAAGGCCGATTTAAGCTCTAATCCACTTGTCAGGGGTGGAGTAAGGAAATCGATTTTAAGAGCCCTTTAAGTCGAAATAAAGGGCTTCATCGTGTGGACGGGTGCAGGTTTACATCGATTTAACGCTGCTAAATTAGACCTAAAGTCCTCGTGTAGACCAGGGCTGAGACATGACCCAGAAGGGGAAAGGAAAGGAACCAGGAGCTGCGGGAGGGACACTGTCCCAGGGACAGACTGCAGACAGGGCACAAGACTGGGACCAGGGTAGCAGGGGTCAGCCTTGGTGGGGGGGGAGTGTTATGGCAGATTGCTTCCCACCAGGGCGTGCTACCGTGCGACAATGATGTATAGGAACTTGTTCAGGACGCGCCTGTGGGGAAAGCACAGTCAATACGGAGGAAGGACAATGCCAGAATGGTGCACTGGCTTGGCTCTCTCCCGCTTCGTGTTTGATCACTGGACATACGTGGCTCCTCACAGCTGCCCGGACGCTTGGCTCTCACCATGGCCGGGCTGCGGCTCCGAGGCCCCATCCCCCAGCCAGAGCCAAGTCAGTGTAAGAGCCACGTGGGCAGCTGTGAGAAGCCACGAACCCACCACCTGCCCTGGGTGGGGGGCCACATGGGTTGCGGACACAGGCTGGGGGCTGCTCTTGGCCCCCACACTCCAGGCAGGTGGAGGGTCTGCAGCTCCCGGCCTGCTCCGGCTTCCGGCTTGGCTGGCAGTGGGTCCTCAGGTGGAAGGGGCAGGGATCCCTGCCCCCCTACTTTTGGGGGGAAGACTCCACTGCCCCTGCACAGCAAATTGCTGCAAATCCCACTGGAAGACGTGTCTCTCTTTCCCCTCTAGTAGCTGGTCAGATCTGCAGAAGTGCTGAGTGCTCACGGCAACTCCCATCGACTCCAGGGGCAGCTCTCAAACATGTCAAGTTCTATAAACCTGCTAAAGGCTCTGGAAAAAATCAGGCCCTGGGCTTCTCAAATTGGGCACCCAAATTAGTGGATGTTTTCAACAATTTAGTCCTTACTCTCTTTGCCTCAGTTCCTCATCTGTAAAATAGGGATATTAACATCTCTCTGCCTCACAAGCGTGTTGTGAAGAGAGGTGTCTTAATGTTGTTGAAGGACTTAGATCTTACGGTGATGGGCACCCAGGAGGAAATGAACAATTCCGTATTTAGTGCAGGGTTTGAATGGTACACAGTACATAAGGCCTGGGGCCACACATTGAATGAGAAGTATAAAAAGAAATATTAAATCAGAACCATTCCAGAGAGAACCATTCCAACTGTGCAGTGAACGAGGAGTTCTGTGGAATAGACACTATTTGATCATGTAATTAAAGACGGGTCAGAATGCATAAACACAAGGCGGCTGAATGAAGGCTGCATGGAAACCTTAATTATGGCATTTTCTAACTTTTGACTGCTTGGCTTTGCAACCTTCATTTTCTTAATGTAAAATGGTTTTGTAATTTAGGTGTATAGATATTGTACTGCAGAAGGAGGTAGTACAATCTTTCAGGTGCTTTGGGATCCACGTGGATGGTAAGTGCATATACACGTAACACTCTCATGATCAGCTGCTGAAACCGCCACAGGCGCAGCAGGCTAACGTAAAAATGTCATTGTAATCGTAGCTTTGCAGAGTTACAGTCTGTGGGTTTATGTTAAACTTTATATAAAGAAGAACAGGAGGCCTTGTGGCACCTTAGAGACTAACACATTTATTTGAGCATGAGCTTTCGTGAGCTACAGCTCACTTCATCGGATGCTCATGCTCAAATAAACTGGTTAGTCGCTAAGGTGCCACAAGGCCTCCTGTTCTTTTTGCGGATACAGACTAACACGGCTGCTACTCTGAAACCTTTTAAATGTATTGTGACAGGGTCGGGCCAGATGGCTATGGGAGAGTAATAGAAGGCAGATATATTAGCCCCAGGCTAAGTAGGTCCCTTTTCCCTGGGTAAGGCAACAGGGAAGGTTCCAGAACAATCAGGAACCTTCTGGAGACAATTAAGACAGGCTGATTAGAACACCTGCAGCCAATCAAGAAGCTGCTAGAATCAATTAAGGCAGGCTAATCGGGGCACATGGGTTTTAAAAGGGAGCTCACTTCAGTTTGTGGGGTGCGTGTGAGGAGCTGGGAGCAAGAGGCACTAGGAGCTGAGAGTGAGAACGTGGACTGTTGGAGGACTGAGGAGTACAAGTGTCATCAGACACCAGGAGGAAGGTCCTGTGGTGAGGATAAAGAAGGTGTTGGGAGGCCATGGGGAAGTAGCCCAGGGAGTTTAGCTGTCACACAGCTGTTCCAGGAGGCACTCTAGACAGCTGCATCCCACAGGGCCCTGGGCTGGAACCCGGAGTAGAGGGCGGGCCCGGGTTCCCCCCAAACCTCCCAACTCCTGGTCAGACACAGGAGGAGTCGACCTGGACTGTGGGTTCAGAAAAACGGCCAAGCTGAGGTCTGCCGTGAAGCTCCAAGGCGAGCAAATCCACCAGTAAGCGCAAGACCCACCAAGGTAGAGCAGGAACTTTGTCACAGTATGTTAATCTATTTTTATTCTCACACACAGACACAGTGAGTGAAGCATGTTATCAGATCAGACACTTTGTTCAGGAACATTCAGCTCTTATTTTTAGAAAATGTCTGGCAGTTACAGAACAGAAAGGTTTCTCACCCTCTCTGCCATTGACCATGTGTCTGTCTGTACTATTCTAGGCATCACTTTATGGGACCTGGAGACACTTCGAAATGATGTAGATGCAAAACCACAATCCAAGACTGATTTTCAGATTATTGCATCTGACACCACTGAAGACAAGGCCTCTGCCCTCAATGTCACAGCATCGCTGAAGGCCAGTTTCCTGCTTGGCCTGGTGAAAGTGGGTGGATCCGCAGAATATTTAAGTGATACCAAGACATCAAAACATCAAGCCCGTGTTTCTCTCCAGTACTCAACTACAACACAGTTCAAGCAGCTGACTATGAGTCATATTGGTCGCCAGAATGTTTCTTACCCTGATGTGTTTGACCAAGGCACGGCCACCCATGTGGTCACGGCTGTGCTGTATGGGGCACAGGCTTTCTTTGTCTTTGATCGGGAAGTTTCCTCATCTGAGAACATACAAGACATACAGGGAAACCTCCAGATTGCAATTAAAAAGATACCCCTGGTTTCCATAGAGGGGGAAGGAGCTCTCCGAATGGATGACAGGGAAAAAGCACAAGCTGAAAAATTTAGTTGTAAGTTTTATGGTGATTTTTCTCTTGAAAACAATCCAGTTACTTACCAAGATGCCATGAAAGTTTATTCCACCCTCCCCAAGCTGCTGGGTGCCCAGGGGGAGAAGGCCGTCCCAGTGAGAGTCTGGCTGTACCCGCTGACCAAGCTGGATTCCAAAGCTGCTCAGCTGGTTCATGAGATCAGCTTAACACTGATCTTTGATATTCAAACCGTCCTGGAGCAGCTGACAGAATTAGACATGCGATGCAATGATGCAGTGAAGAATCCGATCGCCACAACGTTCTCCGAAATCAAGAGGAAAATCCAGCAATTCAAAGATCTGAGTATGCAACACAGACAGACTTTCCAGAAACAGCTAGCAAGAATCCTACCCTCCATCCGTGGAGGTGGAAAAGAGGAAGGGGACCTGGTGGACATTTTAACCTACAAAAACCAATCCCCGTTCAACACCCAGCAACTCAATGAATTTCTGGATAAAAAGGAACGAGAAATGAATTTCATCAATTCCTATCTTTCTGTACTAAAGGATGTGGACGTGGTGTCCTCCCGGAATAAACTGGATGAAATAGTACTTGACCCCAGCAATAACTTTGTCGTCGCCTTTATGTTCACTTCATTACATGAAGAGGAGCCATATTTATCCGATTTAAAACTTTGGCTTCAGACCCAGTTTATGAAGAATACCCAAGATCCTGCATCAGCCAGTTCTGTCAGTGAGAAATCCAAACTGTGGTTTGAGGACAAAGAGAGAAACCAAAAAGCCCGAAAATCTGCGAAATCCATTTCACACTTTGCCCGGGTCAATAAATCTAATGGGAAAACTCGATTCATTGTGGCCTCGGTCCCAGATGAGGACAATCCTGGAGCTTCAATTTACCTCTATGAAAATGGAGACCTGGTCAACACTAACTATGAACTTCCATCGAAACCTCTTTCTCTTGTGACAGATGGAGTCAGACATGACCATGTGCAGCTCACGTTTAAACCAGCAGCCTTTGGGAGAAAGGAGATATCCTGCTATCGGGTGGAGTACAGAATTATAGGGCAGGAGAACTGGATGGCTGTGGATACAAATGATAAACAAGAGACCTTCACAGTAACGGGGCTCCGTCCAAACACCACATACCAGTTCCAATATGCTGCAGTGAGCAAACCAGGGTTCAGTGAGAGCAGTGATGTGAGTGATCCTGTGAAGATGCTTCCTACCAGCCCTCCTGGAAAACCAGAAAAAGCTACTGTAGTATCATCAGCCATAGACCTCACCTGGGAGAGTCCAAGCATCATTGGAGATGGAGTCAGTATAAGGGAGTATAAGGTGGAATACAAAGAGCAAGCTGAAGGTGAAAGACATGAGGGGAAAGACAAATGGCTGGAACGAAGAACAGGAAAGAGAGCAGAGTTCTGTACCATTGATGGATTGAGGCCTCAGACGTCCTACAGATTCCGGGTGTCAGCTGTGTGTGCAGACGGGACTGTGAGTCACCCAGGTGAGGAGGGATCAATTTCCACATCGGGATTAGAATTAAGGACACTAGCACAAGATTTCTTCGAGAAGAGCGCTCTGATAGAAAAAGGGCAGCCCTCAGTTTATGCACTTCCAATAGAGAAGGCGGAGTTTGATTCTAACGCAACACATCCAAAGTTTCGACTGGGAAAAGAGAACCTACAGATCCCTAACAAAGTCATTATGGTGCTGGGAGCAACTGGGTCAGGAAAAACTACACTCATCAATGGGATGATCAACTATGTCCTGGGTGTGCAATGGAAAGATGAATTCAGGTTCAAACTAATCCATGAGACTACAAACAGAAGCCAAGCTGAGAGCCAGACATCTGAAGTGACAGCCTATGAAGTTAATCACAAAAATGGTTTCAAAGTCCCCTACTCCCTGACTATAATAGACACGCCGGGATTTGGCGACACCAGAGGGATCGAGCAAGACAAAGAGATAACAAGGCAGATCCGAGAGTTTTTCTCCACCCAAGGAGCCACTGATCACATAGACGCCGTCTGCGTCGTAGTTCAGGCCTCACTAGCTCGTTTGACACATGCCCAGAAATACGTGTTTGACTCCGTGCTCTCCATTTTTGGGAAGGATATAAAAGACAATATACAAATCCTGATCACCTTCGCCGATGGACAGACGCCCCCTGTTCTAGAGGCTATTAAAACAGCTGACGTCCCTTGTGCTAGAGATGCTAAGGGCAACCCTATTCACTTCAAATTCAATAACTCCGCGCTCTTTGCCTGTCATGCTGGAGCTGACGAGGGCAGTTTTAATTTTGATGAAATGTTCTGGAAAATGGGAGCCATGAGCATGAAGACATTTTTTGAATCCTTAGTTAAAATAGAAACCAGAAGTTTAACATTAACGCAGGAAGTCCTCAGAGAGCGGAAGGAGCTGGAGACGGCCGTGGAAGGGCTGCAGCCGCAAATCAAAGCTGGTCTGGTGAAGCTAGAAGAACTGAGAAAGACACAGGAAGCTCTGGAACAGCATCAGGGGGATATGGAGGCCAATAAAGACTTTGAGTATGAGGTAGAGAAAACAGTGCCAGTGCAGGAGGACATCTCTGGTACAGGTCAGTATATAACAAACTGCCAGCAGTGTCACTATACCTGTCACTACCCCTGTGGAATCCCTAACGATGCTGGTAAGCACAACTGTGCGGCTATAGACGGGAATACAGGACGTTGCACAGTTTGCCCTGGTAAATGTGTCTGGAACGTTCATTTCAATCAGAAGTACAGGTGGGAATATAAACTAGTAAAAGAGAAACAGACCTATGCACAACTGAAAGAAAAGTATGAGAAGGCATCTGGTGAGGTGTTATCGACAAAGAGTGTGGTTGAGAAGCTGTCTCAGGAATACGCTGCAGTGGAAGAGATATTAATGAAGCTTATTGATAAATCATCTCACAGCCTCCAGCGTTTGCAAGCAATTGCTCTGAAACCCAACCCGCTGTCCACTCCGGAATACATTGACCTGCTGATCATGTCGGAACAACAGGAACTAAAGCCTGGGTACCAAGAAAGAATAAAATCACTGAGAGAGGTTAGGGAAGTAGCTGAGATCATAAGAAAGATTGCCAATAAGGAGGCCCTGCTGCCAGGAGAGAAGAATATGTACAAGAAGCTTGAAGAAAAACAGTCTACATTCAAAAAATTTGTGAAAGAAAAAGTGGATATGGTTAAAAGCTGGTTTAGATAAAACCTGACTGCAACTTATCCATGAAAATGAAAGCGCCGTTTAAACAAAGCATGTAGCTGAGCTGTGATTCACGATTGGTGTCTCTCGTTGTTTTATAACATTTACTTTTAAGATTCAAGAACCTGATTCTCCTCTGACTTACCCCACTTTTATTGCACTGACATCAGTTTACACCAGTGTAACTGACAGCAGAATCTGGCCCCTGGAATCTGGGGGGGGAAACCATTTTTCTAAAAACAACAAAAAATGCAGCTGGACTCCTTCAGAGGAAATTGCTTCGGTGTCAGATGTTCACAAGGAAGTGTCTCAGGTCAGGGTTAGAAACCCTTGTTCTGTCTGTACGAGCGCTCTCTGTGTTCCTGCTCAAACCGAAGCTGCACCCGTGTAAGGGCCACAGCGAGACGTTTCCTCCCAAATGCTGCTGCTGACAACGCTTTTCTTTTGTCTCTCCGTGCCGGTGGTTTGTGAGCTGAAAACAAGACAACAAGAAATAAGTAATCGCAGCCAAAAGAAATGTTACGCTCACCCCAAGTCTTCTCTCCCACTCATGTAAACTGGAGTGACTCAGCTGAAGTCAATTTAGTTTTACCCCTAAGCAAAACTATTGCAAGGGGAGAATGCGACCCAGTGTATATGTTAAGCAAAGCCTTAAAGAGGCCGAAGCTGGGACAGATTTGCCAGGTCTCAGAATGGTTAATCAGGGCGTGGGTGGGAGCTGTTACATCAGCAGCAAGGGACAGTCAGCACCTCCAAGAGCAGCTGCATTTTCTCTCTTCTGTGTTCTTGTCTCTCCCCTTGTGCGTGTGTTTGTCCTGTTTTGTCTTAAAAGAAATAGAATTGGACTTCAGCAAGCACAGCAGCTGCTTCAGAGCATCCGAACAAACTTTATCTCTTTTTCCCCAAAAGGTACAGTTAAGCCCGTCTTTAATACCACCTAAGAGGCTGTCGGGCAAGAGTTTCCCACTCTGTGAGGCTCTCTACGGCGAAAGGGAATCAGGGGTATGGTCAGAATGGAAGTCTTAGGCCATGTCTACACTGGCACTTTCATCATTAAAACTTTTGTTGCTGAGGGGTATGAAAAAAAATACCCCCCCGAACAACAAAAGTTTTACTGATGAAAAGCACAGGTGTGGACAGCACCTCGGCAGCGGGAGCTGCACTCCCAGCGAAAAAGCTGCCGCCCCTCGTTGGGGATGGCTTTATTTTGTCACGGGGAGAGTGCTTGCCCCCCACCCTCAGATTGCTACGGCCGTCAATGGAATTTGGGGAGAGACAACAGAATATAGGATTAACCCTATAAACAAGTTTTCATAAACTTTACAGCACCTCGTGCACTACTGGGGCTATAGAACAAAACACCCCCTTTCCCCCCCATATCTGAGCATTGTCCTTGTAGGGCCGAGTCCCTCCTGGCTGCCTGCACACAAGGTTTGGACACAGCTAACTTGGGAAATCGCTCCCTGGTGGTGATGTGTATAGTTATTTAATCTGCACATTTTCACTGGTCCGGGGCAGAGAAATGGACAGAACTCGTGCCTTCTGTTTGGCACCATGCCCTGCCCTCACTCCAGTTAGTGCTTTGGCTCAAGACCTTTGCAGAAGGAGAATTTTGCCCTACAAGCGGGTGACTGTCTAGCTCTAACTGTCTAGCTCTGAATTAGCCAGGCTGGGGAGCTCAGCTGCTGGAAAGTCCCCACAGTGAGAGTGTTACACTGAGAAACAGGAGCTACAGAATTCAGGATGTGATAGCAAACGGCAGCAGCCCTGGCAACAAAGCTCAGCAGCGACCCCTTGAAGAGAAGGAAAGAGATGACAGCCCTGGAAATCCACCCTGCTCGCAGACCAGGTGTTAGCTCCTCACCTCTGCTGTGGGGTGCAAGACTAGATAAAAGGGGCTCTAAGAGGATGTCTACACTGAAATTTGAGTCTGTCTACACTGTAATTAGACACCTGCAGCTGGCCCGTGCCAGATAATTCAGGCTCATAGGGCTTAGACTAAGGGGCTGTTTAACCGCAGTGTAGACATTAGGGCTCCTGGGCTCTAGGACCCTCCCACCTTGCAGGGTCCTAGAGCCTGGGCTCCTGCCTGAGCCCAAACATCTACAGCACAATTAAACAGCCCCAACTCAGCTGGCACGGGCCAGCTGCAGGTGTCGAATTGCAGTGTACACATAGCCTAAGAGACCACTAGGATGAGGAGCAGCAGCTGGGAGGGGAACAGAAGTGGCTGGAAGGCTAGTAAGACTATTTACTAATGTTTTAACTATAACGAAGCTCGGGTCGGCCCTGAGAGGGGTTTAGAAGCATCCAACTGCTACAGCTGTATCAGAGACTTTGTGGCAGGTGGAAAGTGCCCAGTCACGCTGGCAGCTGAAATCACCGTTCACGCTGAGGATATTTCACTCACACCTGCTTATTTGCTCGTGCTCATTAGCTGTGCTGGGTGATAAGACCCGTCCCTGCCGGGACTGATTTACCTGGTTCTGTTCAGAACTGCGCTGGAGGAGCTGGTGTGTCTTACGAGCAAATTCTACCTTCCCTCTATTACCTTGTTATTCCAGTATAGCCTATAATCAAGAACCAGTGTGTGTGTTTGTAACAATCTGCATTTAATAACCCGTGTAATTAGACAAGCTTTATTCGATGACGGGTGTATCCACACTCAGTATGTTCTAGTCCATTCCCTGTGTGTTCCTGTATTCCAAGTTTTTATTAAATCATGTAGCGGTAGTTTTATAGTTTAATAAAAACGGATTTGATCTGGATCAGGCATTTGTGTCTGTCTTTTCCAGACCTCATTCTAACACCAAACCACCAGGAAGGATGACCCCAGACCTCAATCAACCCTTCCCCCGTTCTGGAGTTTTTTGATTATTACCGTGTTGATTACCATGATTTCTTAACATCAGAAATGATTTCTTCTGAGGTGACAGAACCGTCAGGGCTGATAAAGGAATGAATCCCACATTGTGCCAAGCCTCTGTCCCAGCTAGCTACAGCTGCCTCTTCCCTCAGGTCACTACCTAAAGATCAGTGTCACATGTTTGAGCCTCAGAGAGACACAGTGGGTGAGGGAATATCGTTTCCTGTACCACCTTCTGGAGAAGGCATCGTGCACTGGCCTGCAGATTCCTCAGGCACAGCTCAGTCCCTTGGTGCATCTGGCTCAGGCCTGTCCCCACACACTCCTGTTTGCAGGCCCCTCCTAAGCAGCCCCCTGCCCTGGCAATCACTGCACCCCTGCCTGCAACAGGCTGTTTCCAGCTAGCAATCCTTCCCTCCCCGCTCCTAAGCCGCCCAGCCTGGCTCCACAGCCGGTTCCCAGACAGCTGCCTCTGGCCTGCAGCTCCTGATCTCACACAGCCTCTGGCCCCCCCGAGCCAGGGCCCTGCTGCCCTCCGGCAGACCTGGCCTCCCTTTGCCGTGGGTTACGGAGCCCCGGGCGGGCTGGAGGTTGTGCTGCTGGTTACCGGCGCCCAGTAAGGAGCCGGCAGGTTTCTAACAGGGGCCTTTCGGGGAAGCCGCTCTGCCCCCATTTGTTTGTGAGCATTTCAGGCCATAAATACAAAATGGAACAGGGGATCGCTTTATCCTCCCCTGAGCTTAGGGAACTGCCTTTCTGTTCCTCTCCATCTGCCCCCATCTCCTGGCCCCACCTGCCCCCCACCGCCATATTTACATCCCTATCCCATATTCCCCTGCACTCTGCTGTCTCCCTCTTGCCCCCATCTCCCACCAAACTCCCCATTTCCTGCCCAGTTTCCAGACATGGAGCACAGGGCCCTGAGGGCAGCCTGGCTTCAGTCCCACTGGGAACACGGGCAGAGAGAGGCCATCTTTATTCGGGCCAGCCTCCCGGGCACCTGCTGTAAAGAACCATCTTGACTGAGTCAGCCTGTGGCTCGCGCCCCGTGGGAATCATGGGAGACAGACATTCTGAGCAAGGCGAGACCTGTGCAAGGTTGATGCCAACGACCACGAGAGCCTTAAAAATCAAATAAACTGTTCAACAGCCGCATAGCAACACTGAGCAGCCATGTTGGAAGGAGAATCCTGAAACCAAGTGAAATTGCAGGGGAGAGGGGTGTGACAAAGTGGGAATTTTGGTAATATTTTTTATGATTCCTTTGTGTGCCTCAGTTTACCTCTGAGCTTTGCATTGCTGTGCATGGAGTGTAAAGTGTTAAATAGCTGCGCTTGAGGCAGAGCAGGGGACATGAGGTGTGTGTGTCACCCCAATGGCGAGCAGCCAAGAGGAAGGAGGTTTTCCCCACCTCTCTGCAAGGAAGCAGAGCCAAGGCCCCTGTCATAAATATAAAGGGAAGGGTAAACACCTTTAAAATCCCTTCTGGCCAGAGGATAAACCCTTTCATCTGTAGAGGCTTAAGAAGCTAGGATAACCTCGCTGGCACCTGACCACAATGACCAATGAGGAGACAAGATACTTTCAAAAGCTACTTTCAAAAGCGGGAGGGAGAAAACAAAGCTCTCTTTGTCTGTGTGATGCTTTTGCCAGGGACAGAACAGGAATGGAGTCTTAGAACTTAGTAAGTAATCTAGCTAGATATGCGTTAGGTTATGATTTCTTTAAATGGCTGAGAAAATAAGCTGTGCTGAATGGAATGGATATTGCTGTCTGTGTGTCTTTTTGTAACTCAAGGTTTTGCCTAGAGGGATTCTCTATGTTTTGAAACTAATTACCCTGTAAGGTATTCACCATCCTGATTTTACAGAGGTGATTCTTTTTTACTGTTTCTTCTATTAAAATTCTTCTTTTCAAGAACTGAATGCTTTTTTCATTGTTCTTAAGATCCAAGGGTTTGGGTCTGTGGTCACCTTTGCAAATTGGTGAGGATTTTTACCAAACCTGCCCCAGGAAGTGGGGTGCAAGGGTTGGGAGGATTTTAGGGGGAAAGACATTTCCAAACAACGCTTTCCTAATAAAATAAACCCGGATAAACATTTGGTGGCAGTGGAAGTCCAAGGGCAAAGGGTAAAATAGTTTTTACCTGGGGGAAGTTTTAACCTAAGCTGGTAAAAGTAAGCTTAGGAGGTTTTCATGTAGGTCCCCACATCTGTACCCTAGAGCTCAGAGTGGGGAAGGAACCTTGACAGCCCCAGATGGAGAACAAAGGGGAGATGGGTTCATAGCTGACCTTTGGGGAGATACATGCATACGTGGGACTAGGGACACAGGGGCAGAGACAGGGAAAGAGCCAAGATGGCTTCGACGGCAGCATGACTCAGGAGAGCTCTGGCCAGTCTGAATCCATCTTAACCCCTGTCTCTCTGCTACCTAAGAATTCCAGAATGGGTGGGGACAGTGACCAATAAATTCTTACCGTGTTTGAAAAGGCTGGGGAAGAGCCAGAGGATGTGAAATCGAACAGGGCTTTGCTGATGAGAGGCTTAGAGGCTGCTTCCCCAGGCTTGCTCAGGACAGAACCCAGCATTAATCACTGGAAAGTGAAACACGCCCAGGGAAACATCACAGCGCTCCAGAGACCCACAGTGACTGTGGAGGGGCCGCAGACAACCCCTGAGCCCAAGGGAAAGGTGCCAACGGCCCCGACAAGCAACCCCAGCCAGAAATCCCTTTCGGCCTCTGACCGCAGGGGGGCTGTGGCCGCCAGCACCGAGCCGGTGAAACGCCCGCGAGCCCACGCTGCCGAGCGGCCGTTCACGTGCACCGAGTGCGGAAAGAGCTTCCAGCACCGGGGAAACCTCATCACTCACCTGCGGGTGCACACGGGCGAGAAGCCCTTCACCTGCACCGAGTGCGGCAAGAGCTTCAGCCAGAAGGGCGACCTGATGCGGCACCAGCGCATCCACACGGGCGAGAAGCCCTTCGAATGCAACGTGTGTGGGAAGAGCTTCTGCTCCAAGCAGACCTTCATCCTGCACCAGCGCATCCACACCGGGGAGAAGCCCTTCTCCTGCACCGAGTGCGGCAAGTGCTTCAACCGCAAGGCCAACTTCATCACCCACCAGAAGATCCACCGCGGGGAGCGCCCCTTCGTCTGCGCCGAGTGCGGCAAGGGCTTCTGCGCCAAGAAGACCTTCATCCTGCACCAGAAGATCCACATCGGGGACCGGCCCTTTGGCTGCTCCGAGTGCGGCAAGAGCTTCAGCCGCAACGGGGATCTGACCCGGCACCAGCGCATCCACACTGGGGAGCGGCCCTTCGCCTGCGCCGACTGCGGCAAGTGCTTCAGCCACAACGGGGAGCTGATCAAGCACCAGCGCATCCACACCGGGGAGAAGCCCTTCACCTGCACCGAGTGCGGCAAGAGCTTCAACCGCAAGGGCACCCTTATCACCCACCAGCGCATCCACACCGGGGAGCGCCCCTTCGTCTGCGCCGAGTGCGGCAAGACCTTCAACCTGAAGACCACGCTGATGAAGCACAAGCGGATCCACACGGGGGAGCGGCCCTTCACCTGCGTGGAGTGTGGCAAGAGCTTCAAGTACAAGGGCAACCTGCGGACCCACCACCTCACCCACACGGTGGAGCGGGTCTACCCCTGCACCGAGTGCGGGAAGATCTTCAGCCACAAGAAGGAGCTGACGGTGCACCAGGCCGTCCACACGGAGGAGAGACTCTTGTCCTGCTACGGAGACGGGGAGTCGTTCAACCCCTTCCTCCAGATGCACCCGCTTCTGCTGTCTGTGCCCCAAGCCAAATGCCTCTGGAAGCCTTAACGCAGTGTACATAAGGAGGGAGTTAGAGACATGCTACGTCCCCTGAGCAGGAGCAGAGGAGGAGCAATGCTGTAATTTAGGATTTGGACATGCCGTGGTGCTGATGAAATAACAGGCTCCCTGGCACAAGGAGCTCCCAGGCTGAAGGCCTGCGCTGACGAACCAACCGTGCATCCCTAAGGAAAACACAACTGCACATTCCCTGCACAACGCAGCTCGAATTCCAATGAAAACAAGGGCCCGAGTCTTGCCCTGAAGGATGCCAACACTGTCGTACTAATCCCATTTGCTGGGTTGGACGTAACCCCCAGAGGTGCTAGAGAACGTCTGGCAGGAGGGACGGGAGATTTCTGGGAAGGGATCTGGCTTATGGAGCAGCGCTTGGAGGGCGTTGGGAATGACATGGCCCGGGTTGACCGATGTGGGGTCTTCATCTTACTACTGAAAGGAGCGGAGGGTGCTAGCAGGACTCTCCTGCCCGTTCCTGTGTGGAGCAAACACGGGAGCGTCGTGCTCATTGGGATAGTTCTGGCGAAGACCAGTGGTTTCTCAGGGCGGGGGGTGCTGTGCTGTGTGGTGTTGTTAGGTCAGGCCCCGTGGGTACTGGGGGGCGGGCGAGACTTTGCTACTGCGCTGTAGTTATGGCTTATGCCAGCAGCTCCTCAGTGGAGCTACTGGACAGACCTGACGGACAGCGCCTGTTCCAGCCGGGCCGGTGACAGTGTGGGAAATGAAAGAAAACCTCAGTCGAGTGTGGACTTGAGGACTCCAGGTGCAATGCCCTGGAGCAATAATTACTGTAGTGCTCTTTCCTCTCTGTTCTCTTACTGACTATTTACCCACCAGGAGTGTGCGCCGGGCTTCACAACTGCGTACGGCCTGATCCCTGACCTGAGAAGTGACCATCTCACTGAGACCACCTAGAGGTCTGACAGAGATTCACAGAGTCCTAGGGCTGGGAGGGACCTCAGGAGGTCGTCTAGTCCCGTCCCCTGCACTCCCAGCAGGACTAAGTATTATCTAGACCATCCCTGGCAGGTGTTTGTCCAACCTGCTCTTAAAACCCTCCAGTGACAGAGACTGGTTAGAGCTGGAAAAGACCGATTGGTCATTTTGCCCATTCCTAGCCAATGCAGGGTCGGGCTCTACTCTGTATTTTCTAGGAATATGTCCAGCCTGTTAACCCTCTCCAGCGATGGGTCGCCCCTCGCTCCCTTGTGAGGTCCGTGCACAGTCTAATAGACACTGACTACTTCTCATCTTGTGTGAAAGGGACTTGGGTTTAGTTGCTAGTTTGTAGTTAGGCAAAGGGTCATTTTAACGTTAAAATTTGTCGTTCTCCGTGTGGATAGCCTAGAATCCTAGTTGTTAGATTTGGAAAAGAACTAATAAGTCTTCTAATAAACTCTAGTACTTCTCCCTGGCACTGCACGCCTGTTCCCTCCAGTGCTTGGTCCGTCTAACTGTACGTGTCCCAAACTCTGGGGTGTCACCTCTCTGGGGGGGTGGTTCCACAGCCTGAAACGTCTCCCCCTTAGGAAGTTTTTTTCTGACATTCAGCTTTAATCCTTGATTTCGTCCAGTCATCCCCACCTTGAATTACTGTAAAATTCTCTCTCCCGTGCCCGCCCCCCCGTGTTTCCCACGGATTGTTATCGGGTCCCGTCAGGTCACTGCTCAGTGAAGCTGGACCTACTTGTCTCTTTTACTCATTCCTCACCAGTCAATCCCTTGTGCCCCCAGATCACATTGTGGCTGTTCTCTGAACGGGCCATCGGTATTTTTCCAGCTCTCCTGAGGAGCCCTGAACAGCATGCCGTCTCCAGTGGGGTTATCCCAAGGCAGAGAGATGGGGGCTGTCACCCCTTTGCTCCGTTACACAAAGCCTCTGTGTATTGGCCTTTTCAGGTGCCAGGATGGACTGGAAGCTCCTGTCTAATCTGCTGCTGTCCACTGTCTTCCCCCAGGTCCCGATCAGTGTTTCCTGCTTCCTGGATTCTTTCCTTCCCACTGACTCTCTGCAGGGCAGATGCTGCTTCCCTAATAACATGCTCTTACTGCCTCTGCTAGGTGATTCGTGAAGAAATGGCATAAATCAGGAGCTCCCAGTAACACAGCCGTGGCACCCGCTGAGCACCTGCTCCCAGCTCCGTCCCGTGGCCTGTTGTTATTACTCTTGGCTAACACGTCTGCAGCCAGCGTTCAGTCCGTGGGATGGTCTCTGCTGACGCTGGGTCAGCCGGGACAGTACGTTTTGATGAGATGCTCTGTCAAGTGCTTTACTCACAACCAAGTGCGTCTTATCTCGCGCTTTCCCTCCACCCGCTAACTGTCCGAACAAGCAATCCGGGCACTGCCTTCTGCTGCTCCCTGCCCCAGGCACCTTCTGGGGGCGGGAACGAAGACACCCTGGCTCTCCCTGCTCCAGCCTGTGCTGTGCTGTGCTTTTCCCACCGTGGCCGAGAGGGGCTCGGGGCTGGAGTGCTTGAGAAAACGGAGCGTCCGTGGGGTTGGTCTGCCAGGTTCCGGATGAAGAACTGACCGAGAACCACAGCGAGTAGGAGGGGATGGGATGTGGAGACAGAGTCCCCTGTTGGGTCCACTCTTCCCCCACCCCCAAACCCAAATCCCTCTGTTGTTAAAGGAGCCCGGGGGGCAGGCGCTATGCGAACATTTCACGATCCAGCCATTTCACATCAACTTGTGATTTACAGACACCGCGTGAAGGGCGTTGGTTTGGGCCAAGTGAGTGACTGGGGGAAAATGGCAGCCAAAGGGACTGGCCGGAGTCAGGGTGGAATGATTGGTGCGTTGGTCCAGGAGACCAAAATCCCCCATGGGGGAAAGGAGAACAAGGGGGATTTCTATAGGGCTGAAGTGGTGTCTAGGCCTGGTCTGGCTCTGTATCGGGTTGTGCTCACCACCCACGGTGCCTCCTACCGGTTGCTATGGGAATTCGCTCTGTCCAGCAGGGCACCCTCCTCTTGTAGTGTCTCACTCCCGTCACTGCTTCTCCACCGTCTCCGCTGTCTGGGACTCCCGAACTGTGGCGTCCTCTTCAGGGCACGGCCCTCCGGCTGTGCCCCAACTCCGTTGTCTCCCCGCTTCCAGGGAGCCCGCAGTCCTTTGCCCAGCTTCTCGCCGCAATGGACTAGAGCGCCTAGTCCAGCCCCTTGCTCAGGGGCAAACTGCAGTCCTTTGGCTGGCCACTTCCCTCAGCGGCCAGTGGGGCAAAAGGGGGCGCCCAGGCCTGCCCACTACTCTGGGCCCCAACCCACGGACCCTCTCGCTGGCAGCTGCTCATGGCCTCTCCTTCCCCTCTGCCGCTACCTGCTTTCCCTGGGCCACTTCTCCATAGCCCCAGCACCTACTCGGCCCCTGTGTCAAGGACGCGGTCTGGGAGCCAGCCGGGCTGGAGCTCCACTTGCTCCCCCGACCCTGCCCAGCACGGCTCTGTCGCACGCACTTCTCTCTACGGGCAGCCAGGCCCTCTCCCTCAAGCTCCAGGAGAGACTGAGCTCCTCGCTGCCCTGCAGCCCTTCTTATAGGACCCAGCCTGGCCCTGATTGGCTGCTTCTAAGCCTTCCTCTGGTTGGCTGGGTTCTGCACAGCCACTCCAAGGGCTGCTATTAACCCTTTGCCAGCCAGTGAGGGGCTGCTGCCCCGTCACAGGCTCCTCTGCACAGGGTGAATTTCACCCCTCACTAAATCATATTTTCAGGACCCTTCTTTTCTAGCGGGTGCTGAGAGCCGGGGTCCAATAGTTAAAGTCTCTGAAATAATTTGCTAGGAAGCAGCTTGTTCCCATCTCCCTTGTGAAAGGAATTTCCTCTGGTCCCAGCTCAGGGTACCCCACAAATGCCTTCAAAGTTATTCACCCAGCTAAACTGAGGACGAGTTAGCAAGGGGTGAAACTCCTCTTTGCAGATGCTGCCATCGCTAAAGGAGTTTTGGCTGCTAGAATCTCATCTGTGACTCAGAGTCTGAAGAGAGGTTGGATGATGATAAACCAGGCAGGAGCTGTGGGTCTGGACCTGCCAGATTTATAAAGGGAGTGGCTAGTTCTTTACTAATATGGTTATTTTGTTGCCTATTGACTCATTTATTTGTAACTTCCTTTTGGGCTGTTTGGACAGAATTCTTCACTGACCTCTTCTGCATGACCTTGCTAGCGATAGAAAGCAAATTAATCGGTGTGTGTGGTGTATATTCTGCAAATGTATTTGTATGTAAAATTACTCTTCTGCCATTGGTTATTGGTCTCCAATCCTGGGCTTTCTGGTGTCAAATGGGAAAATTCCCCTTGGCTCCAGTGGGGGTCAGGACAGGGCCCACTGATGGTATTTATTATTCTTATGCAAAAATCTTCCCCTCTGATGATTCTTATTGTGACAATAGGGTCACTGTGCTGAGAGGTTGTGTAGCCTAGAGCAGTGGTTCTCAAACTTATTTGATTGGGCCCACCTTCTTTGTGTCTGTGGTTCTTTGTGCCTCCCTCCCCACCGCCCCCCAAGTACATATATCGCTACCCAGCTCTGAAGCACAGAAGTAAGGGTGGCAATGTGGAAAGTGACTTTTCACAGCAGACTTAGCGTCCCAGTGCCACCCTTTCTTCTGCTGCCGCCCCCCTGGGGCTGACAGACGGAGGCCCACCACCTCCAGGTGAGGGATGGGGGTGGGGGAGAAGGAGAGCCCAAGTCCAGGCTGCTTCCTGGGGAGGGATTGGGGAGAGCCCGAGCCTGGGTGGCTCCACACTTCCCGGGCATGCACGGCCCTTCTGCACAAGCCCCAGCCACCTGGGGCTGTCAGCCCCAGCTCTTATTAAAAAAAACAAAAAAAAAGCTCACAGCTTGTGCCTCCCTTGGGCGGCCCACCCCATAGTTTGAGAACTGCTGCCTAGCCTTTGGGAACTCCTGGAATCCAGGGCTCCTGAGGTCTAATCCTGGCTCTGGACTTAAGCTCTCAGTCTCAGTTCCTCCATCTGTAAAATGGGGATAATAATACTTACCGCACCTACCTCACAGGGGTGTTGTGAGGGTAGCTAATCACCGGCTGTTTGAACAGTGCTTAGAAGAGACTGTAGAGCACGTGGCCGGAAGACTAAGTATTATTATTGCTGTGGCCTGGGGCCTGCTCTTCCCTGGGGACCGGATGTGTAAGAATTTCTCCAGAGACGCCCTTAGATTGCTGTAGAGCAAGGTCCATGTGTATTTATATTTTCATTCTTTTTCCTAATCTAGAAACTAATAAAAGGTTAGAAATGAAACAAGCCACCTCTCTGGTTTGGCGCTGTTTGTCCTGGGACCACGGTGCTGCTCGTTGCTCATGTTTCCATTGCTGGAGTGGAATCCCCCCGCCCCCCAGCGCTCGTTCTGTTGTGTTACTAGGTACAGAGGCAACATTGACAAGGCAGGAATTGTCGGCTCACTCGTTCCTCTTTGGGCAATTAGTGCTTCATTTGCATTCTTTCACCACCAAAGCAAGTCTCCTGCCTCGGCTCCTGTTAACTTCCCCTAGCACCCGGTAGCCCTTTTATAGAAGCTTTGTTCCCAGCATGCCTTTCTGGAGCTGGCAGTTCAAACTCCCCTGAGCCATAAATGCCCTTTTTCCAGCTAGTAGCCGTTGGCTCCGTCTTTCTCTCTCCCGGCTGGGAAGGAAGTACCTGTTGTGTTTGCCCTTCCTTAGGGCTGGATTTTTCACATGCTCACCACTCGTCGCTGGGGTCAGGTTTCCAAAAGCACTCGGCACCTAATCAAGGGGACAATTTTTCCGAAGTGCCCAGGACCCCGTTTCCGAGCTGTTTTGAAAATCCCGACCTCCCTGCTCTGGGATGGCTCATTCTCACATCCAGTCTTAAGATCTCTCCTGTTAATGATTTTTCAGAAACACGGGATTGCCGCTGCTGCAGTGATTCGTTGGCCGTGGTGCTAGGTTGTATGTTACTTAGGCTTGCTTTAGACCAGTGGTTCTCAAGCCGCGGGCCGCTTGTGGCCCAATCAGCACACAGCTGCGGCCCATGTGACATCCTCAGGGCCATACAGGTCGTGCGTATGTCGTGTGGCTGTGGCCCACATAACACAGAGAGAGCTGCACGTGCGGCCCACAGTGGTAATTAGGTTGAGAGCCATTGCTTTAGACCAGTGGCTCCAACCGTTCCAGACTACTGCACCCCTTCAGGAGTCTGGTTTGTCTTGTGCACCCCCAAGTTCCACCTCACTTAAAAACGACTTGCTCACAAAATCAGACATAAAAATACAAGAGTCACAGCCACACTGTTACTGAAATGTTGCTGGCTTTCTCATTTTTACCATATCATTATAAAATAAATCAACTGGAATATGAATATTGTACTTATAGGAGTGATCCCATAGCAGCTGTTTTTACAGGGTTGTCCTCCCTGCCCAAGCGTTTTGCATATCTTGTCTTTTCAAAGCAGCACAAAAGGGAAGAAGTGAGGCAGTCTCTCCGGAAGTAGTCATCATTAATTTCAACCTAGGTACTGATCTAGCGCCCCTCAGTGGGGCAGCCGGAGCCCTTGGTCACTGTGGGTAGGACCTTACTCCCCGGTCAGTCCCAGTGGGTCACTTGAAGCGTAAGGTGGTATTCAGTGTGCGGGTGGGCAGGCCTGGGACCCAGGCACAGCTGTGGGAGGTGAGGCCCTGAGGGTATTTCAGTCCTGTCTAAAGAACAGGAGGATTTGTGGCATCTTAGAGACTAACCAATTTATTTGAGCATGAGCTTTCGTGAGCTACAGCTCACTTCATCGGATGCATTCAGTGGAACATACAGTGGGGAGATTTTATGTACACAGAGAACATGAAACAATGGCTGTGACCACACAGACTGTAACGAGAGTGATCAGGTAAGGTGAGCTATTACCAGCAGGAGAGAAAAAAAACCTTTTGTAGTGATAATCAAGGTGGGCCATTTCCAGCAGTTGACAAGAACGTGTGAGGAACAGTGTGTGTGGGGGGGAATAAACATGGGGAAATAGTTTTACTTTGTATAATGACACATCCACTCCCAGTCTCTATTCAAGCCTAAATTAATTGTATCCGGTTTGCAAATTAATTCCAATTCAGCAGTCTCTCCCTGGAGTCTGTTTTTGAAGTTTTTTTGTTGAAGAATTGCCACTTTTAGGTCTCTCTGGTCACTCGATTACAGACCTAAAAGTGGCAATTCTTCTTCAATAAAAAAACTTCAAAAACAGACTCCAGGGAGAGACTGCTGAATTGGAATTAATTTGCAAACTGGATACAATTAACTTAGGCTTGAATAAAGACTGGGAGTGGATGGGTCATTACACAAAGTAAAACTATTTCCCCATGTTTATTCCCCCCCACACACACTGTTCCTCACACGTTCTTGTCAACTGCTGGAAATGGCCCACCTTGATTATCACTACAAAAGGTTTTTTTTCTCTCCCGCTGGTAATAGCTCACCTTACCTGATCACTCTCGTTACAGTCTGTGTGGTCACAGCCATTGTTTCATGTTCTCTGTGTACATAAAATCTCCCCACTGTATGTTCCACTGAATGCATCCGATGAAGTGAGCTGTAGCTCACGAAAGCTCATGCTCAAATCAATTGGTTAGTCTCTAAGGTGCCCCAAGTCCTCCTTTTCCTTTTTGCGGATACAGACTAACACAGCTGCTACTCGGAAACCTGTCAGTCCTGACTGTTTCTTTTCCCTTATTTCCCCTCAGCATGTGGGAAACGACCTTATTGCCTTACAGGACCCAGCAAGTTCCTCCTTACGTGCACCTTTGATAGCATCTCCTCTGACTTGTGACGTTGGTGTAGTGTGTTCCTGGTCTGGGGACGCAGGCGCCCGCAGGACCCCAGCTCTGACCCCGGTCTCTCGGCCGGCCGGGAGCCCCACGCAGCAGGGGTGGCTGGCTGGCAGGCAGCAGAGGGGGAGGAGGAAGCAGAGCATGCGTGGTGGGGGCAATAGCTTGCAGGGAGGGGATACCCCACCGGCCTGTCCCCCAGCCAGTGTGAGCGGGGAATGAGTGCGGGTGGCTGGGGCAGTGAATACGGCCTTGCAAAGGGGCTGAGTTCGTATCCTACCCCCCCCCCCCCCCCGCGGCAACCTGGATCGAATGTCCAAACTCCCTCCTCCCTGGAGCTTGGCTCGGCCAGGAGCTCAGCAGAGTCGCCCAGCAGGGGCCCTGGCCTGAGCCTGGCTGTGGATAGGGCTGCCCTGCAGCATGGTCCCTCTCCCTGCATAGGCTGGTTGGAGCTAACACGAGTCACCCGCCGGCACGAATCCGTGCGAATGACCCTGCATCTTTAGCCAGGGTTCTGGCCCCGAGCCTCAAGCCACCCAGCATTCTGCAGCGTGAACCAGTAGGGAAGGCAGTGGAGGGGGAATCAGGAGACCCCAGGTCTAGTCGGGGTTCTGCCACTGGCCTACTGAGTCACCCCTCCTCCCCCCACTCTGTGCCTCAGTTTCCCCTCCATCCTTTGTCTATTTAGACCCTAAGCCCTTTGGAGCAGGGGCTGTCACTGACTGTGTAGTTATGCAGCACCTAGCCCCAGGGGGCCCTGCCTTCAGCTGGGGTCTGTACCTGCTACCGTAACACAAATAAAAAAACCACCCCCCAAATTCCTGACGTTTGGCACGTTCCTCTCAGAGGCCTCCCGCCAGGCAGCGCAGCCCTGGGCTGTTGTACTCAGGTGTGTGCAGTGCTGGTCTCAGTGCATCAGAGACGGGGGTGGGGAGGGAACAGCTTTTAGTGGCGAGAGACCAGCTTTCGAGCCGCACAGCCTTCTTCAGGTGCAACGGTTCCAGGACCTGCCCGGGCCCAGCATCCTCCACCGGCGGCTGCAATTCACTGCCATCGCCTCCCTACCCCGCCGCGCTCGTGGGGGCAGGCCCAGGGTCCCCCAGCGTGCAGGGATGGCAGGATCGTGGCTCAGCAGCTCTCCAGCCCTTCCACTCTGCAAACCACTTCGATTCCTGCTGCAGCGTGTTGGGGGAGAGAGCTGGCGAGAGCTTCCTCAAAGCGTCACCGGGGGGCCTTCCTGGAGCGTTTCATTTCAAGGGACATCCCCAATGCAGCTGCATTTCAGGCCTCCAGCCCCCGGAGTGCAATGCCAGGCCAAGGGCCCAGCCATCTTTACCTGGCTGACCAGTTCCTGGGAGTTGGAAGCCGTAGGAGAGACGTTACCCCAGCCACAAACGCTAACAGGGTCTGTCTTCCACCTACCAGTCGAACTCCCTGCTCTGGCTGCCTGGGGCTCCGGGGGGCATCTCCTAGGAAGAATCCGCCAGCCCTGCACACGCCAATATACTCTCCCCCGTGATTTCCACAGTGCCATAAGCGGATCCAGCACTGGGCAGGGCAAGGCTAGGTCTGCGCCCAGAAGGGCTTGTGGAGAGAAATCACAACACGCAGAGAAGGGAGCAGTCCCTGGCGTTTGGCTAGACGGTCGCAGGCCGCCAGAAATGGTGCCGCACCATTGACGGTGCAGATGAAGTGAGACTTCCTGCTGGGCCAGCCTGATTCTGGGCCGTCGAGTTCGATAGGGGCAGGAAGTGGCTTGTGTAGAATGGGAGGATGCTGGGGCTGACAGGCCGATTGCTGCAACTGGTATTAGCTGGGGTTTGTAAAGGGATTTTGTTAATCGCAGCGGCCGACACAGTAAGTCATTTATCAGAGCAGGACCAGATCAAGGAAATCAGGATTGCTCTGAGCGCATTTCAACATCGAAACCCCTGGCCCTGGGCCAACCTGTCAGCTGACTGCTGGGACGGCCAGGCCCTGAACTGGGGCTGGGTGGCTCTTGTATGCTAACGGATTGGGAGCTTCTAGATTGAATCACGCAGATGCTGTAGATAGTCTTAAAACACGTTTCCACAGGCCACTGATGTAACCCTGCACTCACCACCACAGCCTGCAGCTTCGCCCTTTGTAGCTACCTGCCCTCGCTAGTCAAAACCAGAACCAGGAGTGACTAGCGTGGCCTGGCTGCGATACGCTGTACTCGAAAGCGTAGCCACGGAGTGGATTCTCCAAACACTGCACTGGCCAACTTAAGGTTTTGCCTAGAGGGATTTTTTATGTTTAAATCTGATTACCCTGTAAGGTATTTACCATCCTAATTTTACAGAGGTGATTCTTTTACCTTTTTTATAATTAATTTTTTTTTAAGAACCTAATTTTTTTTTATTGTTCGTAAGATCCAAGGGTTTGGGTCAGGTCAAAGACCCTCTCCAGCCACTCCCCATCATTGAGGTTCCATTTCAGCGAGTAGCTGTGGATATTCTGGGTCCTTTTCCGAAAAAGACACCCAGAGGAAAGCAGTACATACTGACTTTCATGGATTTTGCCACCCGATGGCCGGAATCAGTAGCTCTAAGCAACACCAGGGCTAAAAGTGTGTGCCAGGCACTAGCAGACATTTTTGCCAGGGTAGGTTGACCCTCCAACATCCTTACAGATGCAGGAACTAGTTTCCTGGCAGGAACTATGAAAAGCCTTTAGGAAGCTCAGGGGTAAATCACTTGGTTGCCACCCCTTACCACCATCAAACAAATGGCCTGGTGGAGAAGTTTAATAAAACTTTGGGGGCCATGATACGTAAATTCGTAAATGAGCACTCCAGTGACTGGGACCTAGTGTTGCAGCAGTTGCTCTTTGCCTACAGACCTGTACCACACCCCAGTTTAGGGTTTTCCCCATTTGAACTTGTATATGGCCGTGAGGTTAAGGGGCCACTACAGTTGGTGAAGCAGCAATGGGAGGGGTTTACACTTCTCCAGGAACTAACATTCTGGACTTTGTAACCAACCTACAAACCACCCTCCGAACCTCTTTAGCCCTTGCTAAAGAAAACCTAAAAGATGCTCAAAAAGAGCAAAAAGCCTGGTACGATAAACATGCCAGAGAGCGTTCCTTCAAAGTAGGGGACCAGGTCATGGTCTTAAAGGTGCTCCAGGCCCATAAAATGGAAGCGTCGTGGGAAGGGCCATTCACGGTCCAGGAGCGCTTGGGAGCTGTTAATTATCTCATAGCATTCCCCACTTCCAACCAAAAGCCGAAGGTTTACCATATTAATTCTCTACAGCCCTTTTATTCCAGGGAATTAAAGGTTTGTCAGTTTACAGCCCAGGGAGGAGACGACGCTGAGTGGCCTGAAGGTGTCTACTACGAAGGGAAAAGTGCTGGTGGTGTGGAGGAGGTGAACCTCTCCATGACCCTTGGGCGTATGCAGCGACAGCAGATCCAGGAGCTGTGCCCTAGCTACGCGCCGACGTTCTCAGCCACCCCAAGACTGACTGAACAGGCATACCACTCCATTGACACAGGTAATGCTCACCCAATTAAAGTCCAACCTTACCGGGTGTCTCCTCAAGCTAAAACTGCTATAGAACGGGAGATCCAGGATATGCTACAGATGGGTGTAATCCGCCCCTCCCGCAGTGCATGGGCATCTCCCGTGGTTCTAGTTCCCAAACCAGATGGGGAGATACGTTTTTGCGTGGACTACCGTAAGCTAAATGCGGTAACTCGCCCAGACAACTATCCAATGCCAAGCACAGATGAACTATTGGAGAAAATGGGATGGGCCCAGTTCATCTCTACCTTGGACTTAACCAAGGGGTACTGGCAGGTACCGCTAGATGAATCTGCCAAGGAAAGGTCAGCCTTCACCACACATCTCGGGCTGTATTAATTTAATGTATTCCCTTTCAGGCTGCGGAATGCACCCGCCACCTTCCAAAGACTTGTAGATGGTCTCTAGCGGGATTAGGAGAATATGCAGTCGCCTACCTTGACGATGTGGCCATATTTTCAGATTCCTGGGCAGAACACCTAAAACATCTACAAAAAGTCTTCAAGCTCATAAGGGAGGCAGAACTAACTGTTAAGGCTAAGAAGTGTCAAATAGGCCTAAACAAAGTAACTTACCTTGGACACCAGGTGGGTCAAGGAACTATGAATCCCCTACAGGCCAAAGTGGATGCTATCCAAAAGTGGCCTGTCCCAAAGTAAAAAAAACCAGGTCCAATCCTTCTTAGGTTTGGCCGGATATTACAGGTGATTTGTACCAGAATACAGCCAAATCGCCGCCCCACTGACAGACCTAACCAAAAAGAAACAGCCAAATGCTGTTCAGTGGATTGAAGAGTGTCAGAAAGCCTTTAACCAGCTTAAAGCGACACTCGTGTCTGACCCTGTGCTAAGGGCCCCAGACTTTGACAAACCGTTCCTAGTAATCACAGATGCTTCTGAGCATGGTGAGGGAGCAGTCTTAATGCAGGAAGGACCGAATCAAAAGTTCCATCCTGTCGTGTTTCTCAGCAAGAAGCTGTCTGAGAGGGGAAGCCACTGGTCAATCAGTGAAAAGGAATGTTACGCCATTGTCTACACTCTGGAAAAGCTACGCCCATACGTTTGGGGACGGCGTTTCCACCTGCAAACCCACCATGCTGCGCTACAGTGGCTTCATACCGCCACGGGAAAATAACAAAAAACTTATTCGGTGGAGTTTAGCTCTCCAAGATTTTGATTTCGACATACAACACATCTCAGGAGCTTCTAACAAAGGGGCTGATGCACTCTCCCGTGAAAGTTTCCCAAAATCAACTGGTTACAATCGTCCTTGAGATGTGGAAAATATTGTTAGTCTTTATAAAGTTGGTAGTCTATTTAGAGGTGCATGTGTCTTATTAACTTTGTTTTCTTCTAGAGCTCCAGGAAGAAATCACAGCCAGTGTTTCACCCTATCTGTAATTTGGGGGGCTTGTCATAAATATAAAGGGAAGGGTGACCACCTTTCTGTATACAGTGCTATAAAATCCTTCCTGGTCAGAGGCAAAACCCTTTCACCTGAAAAGGGTTAAGAAGCTAAGATAACCTCTCTGGTACCTGACCAAAATGACGAATGAGGAGACAAGATACTTTCAAATATGGAGGGGGGGAACAAAGTGTTCGTCTGTCTGTCTGATGCTTTTGCCGGGAATAGATCAGGAATTCAGCCTCATAAATCCTTAAGTTAGTAAGTAAGCTAGCTAAAAATGCGTTAGATTTCCTTTTGTTTAATGGCTGCTAAAATAAGCTGTGCTGGAGGGAATGTATATTCCTGTTTTTGTGTCTTTTTGTAACTTAAGGTTTTGCCTAGAGAGATTCTCTATGTTTTAAATCTGATTACCCTGTAAGGTATTTACCATCCTGATTTTACAGAGGGGATTCTTTTACTTTTTCTTTAATTAAAATTCTTCTTTTAAGAACCTAATTAATTTTTTATTGTTCTTAAGATCCAAGGCTTTGGGTCTGTGTTCACCTGTACAAATTGGTGAGGATTCTTATCAAGCCTTCCCCAGGAAAGGGGGTGTAGAGCTTGGGGTGATATTTTGCGGGAAGGCGTCTCCAAGTGGTCTCTTTCCCCGTTCTTTGTTTAAAACGCTTGGTGGTGACAGCATACGGTTCAAGGACAAGGCAAAGTTTGTACCTTGGGAAAGTTTTTAACCTAAGCTGGTAAGAATAAGCTTAGTGGGTCTTTCATGCAGGTCCCCACATCTGTACCCTAGAGTTCAAAGTGGGGAAGGAACCTTGACAGTCTCCTTCCCCAGCAGGCCTCCGGCAGGCTGTGGGGCGAGAGCTCATCTCCCAGGAGCTCCAGCCCCAGCTTCTGAGGGCCAAGACGAGGCCCCTCAATCGCAGCCGCACCCTCATGTTTTCTATATTTGTAAAACAAGAAGTTTCTGTTTGTTGCTACTGGCTGGGCTGGGGAAAAGCAGTGTTTGCATTTACTGTTCAGGGCAGGTGCTCAGCTACCACGGGGATGGGTGAGACATACAAACTGCGCTCGATCCTGAGTGGCCCCTTGGGATGTGGACTAGATGGGGCCTGACAGGTCTCTTCCTCTCCGTTGTCCCCTTACTTCTGTGGCTAAGTCATTATGCAAGGTAGCCTGTTTCCTCTTGCTTTTTCCTACCCCCCCCCCCCCAGATGTTCTGGTTTAACTTGGATTTAAACCTGGAGAATGGTCAGTTTAGATGAGCTATTACCAGCAGGAGAGTGAGTTTGTGTGTGTATGGGGGTGGGGGGGATGTGAGAAAACCTTGATCTATGCAGGAAATAGCCCGACTTGATTATGTAAAGAGTTGTCACTTTGGATGGGCTAGCACCAGCAGGAGAGTGAATTTGTGTGGGGGGGTGGAGGGTGAGAAAACCTGGATTTGTGCTGGAAATGGCCCACCTGTTGATCACTTTAGATAAGCTATTACCAGCAGGACAGTGGGGTGGGAGGAGGTATTGTTTCATGATTTCTGTGTGTATATAAAGTCTGCTGCAGTTTCCACGGTAAACATCTGATGAAGTGAGCTGTAGCTCACGAAAGCTCATGCTCAAATAAATTGGTTAGTCTCTAAGGTGCCACAAGTACTCCTTTTCTTTTTGCGAATACAGACTAACACGGCTGTTCCTCTGAATTCTGTGGCTCTGTGACACTTGAGGAATTGACCTCAAAGGCACCCGTAGGGTATGAAGAGGTGGATGAATGCACTTGGGAGCTGTTCATTGTTTGTGCTAAGCTGTAATTAGTGCTATTTGTTAAGAGCCGGCTGCTACAGAAAACAGAGATAACTGCACAGGCCCTGCCCCCAGGGGATTGCGTTAGACAGAAACACACTGGTGGATCCAGAAGTGGACATAACACAGTCCATGTGGGTGTTTGTTTTCATAGTGCAGAGTTAAGGTGCAATGTCTGAGCTGTTATGATGTCACACCCAGCCAGGTTGTGTGGGCAGGGTTTTCTGGTACTCTATACATTACTTTTACAGCTATGGTCTATTCTAATGTCAGTAACCAGAACCCGGGGCACTGTATTATCTATATCCCGTTGCATCCTTTGGGCCTGGATGCTAATGTCTTTACTGGATCAATGGTTACATTCTGTATGTGCCAGAAGCACCCAGGAAAGGTTCTGCTTGCAGACCAGCTATGTTCAAGTCTGAGACTTAATAGACTCTTTAGATTTCATGCTGAATATTTTCTCCCTTAAATAAAGATAAGTTGTATCTAATTCAACGCAGGGTAAAATTCCCACCTTCACAAAGGACTCATACAAGGCTTATGTGCTCCTTAAGTAACACCTGCTTCAATGATAGATTGACCTAGTCTGGGTCCCAGTGATGATTTCCCCCAAGTGAGCAGGGATTACACATGCTGGAGACGGAATGGGAGCTCGAGGGGAGAAACATCAAATGGTGAAGGGCTGTTTCTTTGTGAATTACAGTAACTTTAATCAAGAACCCACTATACGCCTACCATCACTTCCTGGGCTCCAAATGCAGCCTCATCCCTGGTCCGTGCCAGTTGAAATGATCTTGAACTGAGTCCGTTGTATTCTCTGCTGTGTCCGCAGGACTGAGGTGTAAGTGCCAGGTGCCCTTAGAAGGACAAGTGTCCTGTGGAAATCCTACTTGTGTATTTGTAAGGAAAAGTACAAGGGCAATGCAAGTACTTTCAATTTCCGAATTCACTGGAATCGTCTGTTCAGTACCTGGACATTAACCAAACTAATATAAGCTCATAGTGGAAGAGAAAGAAAAAGGGCAACAACTGAAATGTTATTCATAGGAACGGCCCTGCTGGGTCAGACCCAAGGTCCATCTGTCACGGAGTCCCTGGGTGATGCTCTGGAACTGCTCCCCATGAAGCCAGGCAGGACTCTGTGGAAGTCGCCTTCCTGTGAGCAGCCTGTCTTCAGGACACACAGCTCACACAGCTTCCACCTTCCTGGGTCTGACCTCGGAGCATTCAGCCTCCTCTGCCCCCCCATGCAAGTCGCCCCCTGAGTAACCATGAACAGAGCTGCGCTTGCCAGGTTGTCTCCTGGGTTCTCGTTTGCTGAGAACTAATCTGAGAAAACAACCCTGGTAAACCAGCTCCAAGGTGTTTTCCCGTCAATGGAATTCACTGACCAAGTAACTCCTCCTACAGCTCCTGGGTGTGACCCCAAATAGAAAGTGAAACGGAAACAGTTTAATCCGAAACCATGTGAAAGTTTGACTTTTCTGTGAAAGCCGCACAGCTCCGGTGGACGGCGTACAGGCCGCAGGGACCAGCAGCCCCTGAAGGATGAATACACGTTGGGTCTCCAAGCTGAATTAGCAGCCCCAAGGTACCGTGTTGTGTGTGAGTTTGAAACTTGGCTCCATTTGAAGGAAGGACTTGAAAGGAAGGGCACGGAAGGAGGAAGGTTACAGCCATAGGGTCAGTTGGTGATTCGGTAACAGACACCTGCACGTCCTGGGGACTTATATAATAAAAAGAGAACGCAGTAAGACTGAGCCACAGAGAGCGAGCGAGAGATGAAACCAAGGAAGCAGGATACAGGGAGATGACGCAGGTAACAGGCTGGACTCTGCTCAGTGACTCTGATTTCCTGTCACCCGGCCCCTTGTGAAGTGAATTACACCAGTGTACTTTGGGGTGTGAAGCACTTTCGTTCCTGCTGGGCAACGTTTTACATCCATTTTGCGCTGGCGTAGGTGACAAGGTGCAGGGCAATGGGGCTCAAGCCCACAGAATATGGATTGAACGTGGTAACAGGCCAGAAGTCAGTGAGGGGAAGTGAGGAGGACAGAATGCGCTTGGAGAGGGAGTGACTTTAGCAGCAGCATTTGTGATAGACAGGAGGGGAATGAAGTTAAAGCAGGGAAGCTGGAGATTTTGATACAGTAGAAGATATTGATACAGCCCCTTGGATAATACCCCCACCTCAGAGAGCCCCTAGGCCCCCTCTCCAAGACCCCAGCACAGAGGAGTAACGGGGTGTTCTGGGGTGCGCCAGGGGCTGGAGGAGACATGGCAGGGGCATTCTTACATCTCTGCAATGGCCCAGAGGAAGCACTGAGGCAGGGCACAAGTTAAGGCACCCCTGAGCATACGAGCCACCCCCCTGCACCAGCCACAGTGCCAGTGTGGGGATGAATCTGGCCACGGGCTGCAGCTGAGAGGGTGGCAAAGAGAGGGTTAATCTGTATTGATGTTATACAGGGAATAGTGACAAGACACAGCGCGAGCCTGGATGTGAAGCATTCTGATATCGTGGTGTGACATTCTGGGGATCACCCCAGAGCAGTCAGGGGGTCTGTCACCACCTGCCCTGTGACCGTGGGTCCCTTAATCCTGTGTGGCTCTGGCTCGGAGCCCTGGCACCAGCATCTAGCCCACAGGCAGAAAGGTCTCACCCTGGCTTCCAGCAGCCTCGTTATCCCTGCAGGGTGACCCCACCAGCCCTTCCAGTCCTAAGCATCCCCAAATCCGCCTACCCCGAGTTCTTCACTACCAGACCTGGGGACTTTTCCACTCTGGTTCCTCACCCCAAAGGCCTGAAGCCAGCCCCCCAGTTCTCAGTTCACTTTGGGACACACTCCACATTGTTTGCACACTAGAGACCCATCATTTGTCTCTCCTGGGTTGTACAATGCGAGGTGCTGGGGGTTAGTTTTGTCTGGCTGGGGAGGCAGCTCCTCCCTTCCTGGCTGGCCACCACCCTACTGGGAGCGGGAGATGAAGCTTTAGGAACCAGCTCCAGACTCTACATACACGATACATAAATCCCTAAGCACAGCCTGGATCCATCTCGCACAGTGATCAGTAAGTAGAGAACATCACAGGCTTTCAGAAAAGAGCTCACTCAACATGATTATACACAATAGCATTGTACACAATCCTTTGAGTCCATTGCTTGTTCTTAGGGGTTCAGACCCCCTGTTCTGCCCTTGGGGTGTCTTTTGTCCTTCTCCACCCCTTTATATAGATTTGGCCAAAGGCGGGAGTCCTTTGTCCCAGTTTGACCCCCTCCCCAGCCTCTGATGGAAAAGTACAAGGTTTAAGATGGATTCCAGTATCAGGTGACATGGTCACATGTCTCTGTAAGACTCCAGAGTAACAGCCGTGTTAGTCTGTATTCGCCAAAAGAAAAGGAGGACTTGTGGCACCTTAGAGACTAACCAATTTATTTGAGCATGAGCTTTCGTGATGAAGTGAGCTGTAGCTCACAAAAGCTCATGCTCAAATAAATTGGTTAGTCTCTAAGGTGCCACAAGCACTCCTTTTCTTTTTGTAAGACTCCAGTCTCCATTTTCCCTGGGCTGGCCCACACCTACACAGGAAGGCTTGCAGGTAAACAAAGCCATTTACAGCTTTTGGTTTCTTGCTTAAGAGTCATCAAGTTTCTGAAGTATCCTTAATGACTCTTGCTTTGCATAATTATATAAGTGATACAAGTTCATACCTCATATTTCTAACTTCAGACATAGAAATAATACGTGCATACAAATAGGATGAACACATTCAGTAGATTATAAGATTTCTAACGATACCTTATAAGGGGTATTTAGCATAAAGCATATTCCAGATATGTCATATTCATAAGTATATTTTCATAAAGCATATGGAATGCAACATCACAGTGATAACTGTGGATTCTTAAGTAATCAATATAATTAATACATAATCTATAGATCAGGCTACAAGTAAGCCCAAGCTTGAGTGTGTGTAGGGCAGCTGTGAGCTGCTCTACTTCATGAAGTGGTACTCCCTGCCCACATGAGCCTCTAGCCTGATTGACCTGGTCAGCAAAACCTGCTCAAGTTAATGAGTGAAGGGCAACAACAGAGCCAGTGGACAAAGGCCAAGTGCCCCCATGACGGTGAAGGTGGATGAGCCATGAGTGTGGATGCGCAGACCACACAGGGTGGAAGAAGAGCTACATCTTCATAAGGGTGACCCACACCCACAGGAACTTACAGTTGGTGGAAGAGTTAATGGGATGGGGGATGGTGTCCCTCCCCCCAAAATAAGCCCCCTCTACATCTTCCCAGTTGCAAAGAGGCAGAGTGAAACATGGGGCAACCAGCCATGACAGACCATAACAGCAGCAGGGGTAAAACCCCTGCTTTTACCAACTAGTGCCCATCTTTAAAAAAGGGAAGGAGGAGGATCCTGGGAACTACAGGCCAGTCAGCCTCACCTCAGTCCCTGGAAAAATCATGGAGCAGGTCCTCAGGGAATCAATTCTGAAGCACTTAGAGGAGAGGAAAGTGATCAGGAACAGTCAGCATGGATTCACCAAGGGCAAGTCATGCCTGACTAATCTAATTGCCTTCTATGACGAGATAACTGGCTCTGTGGATGAGGGGAAAGCGGTGGACATGTTGTTCCTTGACTTTAGCAAAGCTTTTGATACGGTCTCCCACAGTATTCTTGTCAGCAAGTTAAAGAAGTATGGGCTGGAGGAATGGCCTATAAGGTGGATAGAAAGCTGGCTAGATCGTAGGGCTCAATGTGTAGTGATCAATGGCTCCATGTCATGTTGGCAGCCAGTATCAAGCAGAGTACCCCAAAGGTCGGTCCTGGGGCCGGTTTTGTTCAATATCTTCATAAATGATCTGGAGGATGGTGTGGATTGCACCCTCAACAAGTTTGCAGATGACACTAAACTGGGAGGAGTGGTAGATATGCTGGAGGGTAGGAATAGGACACAGAGGGACCGAGACAAATTAGAGGATTGGGCCAAAAGAAATCTGGTGAGGTTCAATAAGGATAAGTGCAGAGTCCTGCACTTAGGACGGAAGAATCCCATGCATCGCTACAGACTAGGGACCGAATGGCTCAGCAGCAGTTCTGCAGAAAAGGACCCAGGGGTTACAGTGGACGAGAAGCTGGATATGAGTCAGCAGTGTGCCCTTGTTGCCAAGAAGGCTAACGGCATTTTGGGATGTATAAGTAGGGGTATTGCCAGCAGATCGAGGGACGTGATCGTTCCCCTCTATTCAACCCTGGTGAGGCCTCATCTGGAGTACTGTATCCAGTTTTGGGCCCCACACCCCAAGAAGGATGTGGAAAAATTGGAAAACGTCCAGCAGAGGGCAACAAAAATGATTAGTGGACTGGAACACATGAGTTATGAGGAGAGGCTGAGGGAGCTGGGATTGTTTAGTCTGCGGAAGAGAAGAATGAGGGGGGATTTGATAGCTGCTTTCAACTATCTGAAAGGGGGTTCCAAAGAGGATGGATCTAGACTGTTCTCAGTGGTAGCAGATGACAGAACGAGGAGTAATGGTCTCAAGTTGCACTGGGGGAGATCTAAGTTGGATATTAGGAAAAAGTATTTCATTAGGACGGTGGTGAAGCACAGGAATGGGTTGTGATGTTATTGACATGAACTGGGACCGTATAGATCATTGTTGCGACCAAAGTCCTGTAGTGGCACCAAATCTTGTATAAAGGGGGTCAAATGAGGTGTCTCAGACAAGGTGATGGTTGGCTGGTTCTGATTATGTGATCTGTTTGCATGTATCATTTTTGTAGTTAAAGTTATGAATATTGGCTCTGTACTGTCTGTAGTTCAAACGTGTGCTGTGCTTCTGGGTGACACCCCAGACAAGTTGGTGTCAGCTCTGCCCAGCCTGCTGGATGACCCATTAAGGACCATCAGCTACACAACTGACCCACTGAGAGAAGGCAGACACGTCTTGGGACTCAGCCAGGCAGGCAGGGACCTGCCTAGGGACAGAACTCTGAGGTGTTTCCAAGCCATGGGATGGACAGCTTGTCTTTGGGACAAAGAAAGCAGAGACCACATGGCAAGAGACTATAAACAGCTGCTGCGGCTCCTCCATCTGGTCTTCAATCCTCCTTCTTACCTCTGGAGGGACTTTGCTACAAACGGAAGCTCTACACAAAGGACTGAATGACCCATCCCAGCTGGGGATGTTCTCCAGAGACTTGATTTAAACCTGCAGTTTATTCTATCTCTGCTACAAGCCTGAACCAAGAACTTTGCCATCACTGTATGTCATTGATTCCATTTCACCACTGCTAGCTCTCATCTCTATCTTTTTCCTTTTAAGAATAAACCTTTAGATGTTAGATTCTAAAGGATTGGCAACAGCGTGATTTGTGGGTAAGATCTGATTTGTATATTGACCTGGGTCTGGGGCTTGGTCCTTTGGGACTGAGAAACCCCAGTAAAAGAAAAAAGGTTATTGGTTTTCATAACCATTTGTCCCCATAACGAGGGGCACTGGTGGAGATACTGGGCAACTGGGGTGTCTAAGGGACTTGCCTGTGTGACTTGTGGTTAGCCAGGGGGGTAAAACCAAAGTCCTCTCTGTCTGGCTGGTTTGGTTTGCCTTAGAGGTGGAAAACCCCCAGCCTTGGGCCGTAACTGCCCTGCTTTAAGCAATTTGTCCTGAATTGGCACTCTCCGTTGGGTCCCACCAGAACCAGCATTGTTACATGGATTACCGAGGGAGGTGGTGGAATCTCCATCCTTAGAGGTTTTTAAAGCCCAGCTTGACAAAGCCCTGGCTGGGATGATTTAGTTGGGGATTGGTCCTGCTTTGAACAGGGGATTGTAGTAGGTGACCTCCTGAGGTCTCTTCCAACCCTAATATGCTATGATTCTATGATTCATTGGTTGAGGGTTTCTCTCCAAGAGGTGTGGATGTTACCCTTGGAACAAGAGAGTTGGAAGATCCTGGCAAGGAAAGGAAAGACCATACTGGTTTTTGGCCATGGAAAAATATTAAGAATCCCCCATTGTACATTTGTGACAAAGCCAGAGGCTGTTGCTTTTATTAAGTTATTATTACATAATTCTCATGCCAGTGCTGCTGCTCAGGGCTGAAACTAGTCTCTTCCCGTCCTTTCTGTCATTGCCTGCTGCTTCCATCAGTTCTAGGGATTTGAAATCAACTGTTCTGCCCTCCCTGCTAAGGGTTCTTCTTTTCTTGGCGGCCTTGTTTTCTCACACCAGTTGGTTTCCACTTGACAGCTTCATGTGGGAGTTTGTGGTTTGGCATCTGGAGTATATGCACCAGATATATCCAGTGCTTCTTTCTAATTCTTGCGGAAACCAGCTGCTGGTTGGTGATTTCTCAGATCTCTTCATTAGTAATGGCCTCTTTCCAGCCAATGCCCAGAATCTTTTGTAGGTGCTTATTTTAGAAGGCATCTAGTTTTCTTCTGACATATTAGTAGATCTCCTGCTCTCACAGCCATATATTAGCAGTTTGATTACGTTTGTACTAAATATTCTCAGTTTGGTCTGGTGTTGTATGTCTTTGATTTCCATACATTGTTGAGTTTGGTAAATACTGTGTATGCCTTTCCTACCCTTGATATCTCTTCCTTGGTTTCATCTCACTAACCAGTTGGCCTCAATAATATTTTGGGATAGTGAGATCCATAGATTAATTGTGTGTTTTATAAAGCATTTGAATGTATTATTTTGTATTTCATTGTTCTACCATATGACAAATGTAAACTGAAGAGTCTAATTTACCTTTTCTAAACTGTTGATTTTTTTATACAGATCTAATATGTCATCTATTATTCATCTGCTTTTTAAACTATGTAATCTTAATCTTTTTATTATCTCCTCATAGGAAGTAATCTCCGTGACCTTAAACTTTTTTGTTGCCTTTTTAGGCTCCTTTCCTATCTCTACTATATCCTTTGTGAGATAAAGTCACCATAACTAACTCCAAATTTCAAGAGACAAGGTATCTCTCATATCCTGGGAGTGACTTGGGCCACAACTACACTGCATACAACAATCTAGATTTCAATGGTAGAGTGTACCATTAATTTGTACAACAGTATTACTACAATTTCCTTTACTACAACAACACTAACGGGACTCAATAGGTGTCTCTTGTGATCACTGTGCCTACAAATTTACCCTTATTGTGAGTTCAACTGTAAGAAGTGAGTGTAAATTCACAAATGTTGATGGGAAAAAGAAGGAAAGAGAGACAAACTGAAGTAGTCCAAACAAAAGATTGTGCTAAGATCATGCCAGGTAAACAAGAAGAGTGAGGGGCCAGAAATCAATGAACCAAAACTGGAGTGCTGGAAACTAGGCCTACTAGTTAAAAAATTAGTAATGAGGGGATGGGCTAGTCCACACACCGCTCCCTTTGTGGATCCTTAACTAACGAAACTTTGGGGAGAAAGATTGGCTACTGGAGTGAACTTCGCCATCATGGCTGCCATGCCCATTGTCCTTTGGAACCCTGGAACTTCTTTATCCTAAGCCTGAGAGATGTCCTAACCAGATTGGGCCAGAGGTAGGGGCTCAGATGACATCACCACCCCTCCCAGGATGAAACCACATTGGACTTAACGCCAGCAACAATAACAACGGCTCCAGCACATCTCCAAATTCTTCTCTGTTCCCCCAAAGAACAATTACCATCTTTGATACCATCTAAAAGACTTCCAAATTGGAGCAGAGGCGGTGTTCATTCTAAAACTCTCTGCAAAGGGAAAGAGAAGAAGGGATTTTGTTAAGATGACAGCCTTATTTAGTACTTTACATGTCAAATTCTTTGACTGTTTTTCCTTCTCTTTCAAGTACTATATATTTCATCAAGTCAATTCAAACAGATTTTTTTTCCTGAACCTTTCTCCTGGCCATAATTGCAACCTCAATTATGCGCATGTACCATGTGCCTAAGGGTGGGAAATCTCTTATCCAGCATTTATATTTGGAGAAAGGCAAACATTCAATAAGCACAAGGTTACTGATCAAATCTAAAGAAGCTAAACTAGCAGTAAGTTTGAATGATAACTGAGGGAGTTTTTAGAGGGTGTTGGAGAGATTGTCTCTGCTAAGGGCACATAGCAGATTATAAAGTTTGTTATCTTGAGATGACTCATTTATTTTGTTATGTTTAGTTTTACTTTCGTGTTAACCTTTCTAATGTACTTTTCAGAGTAGCAGCCGTGTTAGTCTGTATCCACAAAAAGAACAGGAGTACTTGTGGCACCTTAGAGACTAACAAATTTATGTGAGCATGAGCTTTTGTGAGCTAAAACCCACTTCATCGGATGCATGCAGTGGAAAGTACAGTAGGAAGATATATATATATACACACAGAGAACATGAAACAATGGGTTTCATGGGAAATGGCCCATCTTGATTATCACTTTTTTTTTTCTCTCCTGCTGGTAATAGCTCACCTTCGTTACAGTCTGTATGGTAACACCCATTGTTTCATGTTCTCTGTGTATATCTATATCTTCCTACTATATTTTCCACTGCATGCATCTGATGAAGTGGGTTTTAGCCCATGAAAGCTTATGCTCCAATAAATTGGTTAGTCTCTAAGGTGCCACAAGTACTCCTGCTCTTTTTTCTAATGTAGGAATCTTATCTGCTTTAGCTACTGCCTTCTTCTTGAGAAAACTTGGTAAATGATTCATTTGTCTTATATTGTACAGGTGCTCTTCCCAGGAGAGGTTTCTTGATTTACAAGAAACTTCCTCGATAAAACAGGTTGACTGTGAGATGATCCTGAACCTGATGTGTAATTAAATCAAACAACTTCTATTAAGGCTGCACTGAAAGAAGAGATTTATTTTTATCATATGCAATTAAGTGCTGTCCTGACACACACTGTCTTGCTCAGAAGTAATTAAATTGGGTTTAATTAAAATCTTTTCTTATTTCAATCCAACGCTGTGTGGGCTCTGCTATTTCAGAATAAAAGTGCCTATTTAAATACTGTCAAACTAAATGGAAATAAGTGTCCACATAGACTTGCTCTGAAATAACAAAAGGGGTACATGAAAACAGATTTAGTTATTTCAGTGCAAGTTAGTGTGTAGACAAGCCCTCTGGTAACGTTTCTCCCTCTCTAGATACTTCTAAAATTCTCTACCTGTAATGACATATCCTTGTGTCATACATAATAATACTAATAAAAATAAACCCATCTTTTTTTCTCCTTTACCTAATGGACTTGACTGCACCCAATGTCAAATATTTAGTTCTAAAAACAAAACAAACTCCCACACAAGAACCTGTGGGGAAGTACATGTACACTTTTCTAGTATCTACTAAACTGGGAGGAGTGGTAGATACGCTGGAGGGGAGGGATAGGATACAGAAGGACCTAGACCAATTGGAGGATTGGGCCAAAAGGAATCTGATGAGGTTCAATAAGGATAAGTGCAGGGTCCTGCACTTAGGACGGAAGAACCCAATGCACAGCTACAGACTAGGGACCGAATGGCTAGGCAGCAGTTCTGCGGAAAAGGACCTAGGGGTGACAGTGGACGAGAAGCTGGATATGAGTCAGCAGTGTGCCCTTGTTGCCAAGAAGGCCAATGGCATTTTGGGATGTATAAGTAGGGGCATAGCGAGCAGATCGAGGGACGTGATCGTTCCCCTCTATTCGACATTGGTGAGGCCTCATCTGGAGTACTGTGTCCAGTTTTGGGCCCCACACTACAAGAAGGATGTGGATAAATTGGAGAGAGTCCAGCGAAGGGCAACAAAAATGATTAGGGGACTGGAACACATGACTTATGAGGAGAGGCTGAGGGAACTGGGATTGTTTAGCCTGCAGAAGAGAAGAATGAGGGGGGATTTGATAGCTGCTTTCAACTACCTGAAAGGGGGTTCCAAGGAGGATGGCTCTAGACTGTTCTCAATGGTAGCAGATGACAGAATGAGGAGTAATGGTCTCAAGTTGCAGTGGGGGAGGTTTAGATTGGATATTAGGAAAAACTTTTTCACTAAGAGGGTGGTGAAACACTGGAATGAGTTACCTAGGGAGGTGGTAGAATCTCCTTCCTTAGAGGTTTTTAAGGTCAGGCTTGACAAAGCCCTGGCTGGGATGATTTAACTGGGAATTGGTCCTGCTTCGAGCAGGGGGTTGGACTAGATGACCTTCTGGGGTCCCTTCCAGCCCTGATATTCTATGATTCTATGATTCTATCTCAAATCTCCTCTCTGTGGCACACTCACCTCTGATACATGGATCTTTACACGTGCTAACAGAAAAACATTTCCTTGGGAAACATTTACTTCATTTTAACACAATGTTGCACATACGAACCCTAACCCACCCCACTTTCTCACACATTCCAACCATCAGCTTGGGCTGAGGTACATGGCAGAGAGGGATGATGGGTGTTGAGCAGTGGAACATTCACATCAGAGATTACTCCGAGAAGCCTACTTCCAGGGATGCCAATTTGGGAAGGTACTGGGGGGCTCTCCCACCCTGAGTTTCCTACTGAAGGTATGCTCACAGCCCATGACCTAGCCACAGATGGAGCTCCTAACTGCAACACAGCTTGAGTGTGATGTGTGATGAGTTCTGTGCTCCTCCCAGCTTCAGCTCCTGGGGCAGGGAGTTTATTTATAAACTGTGGCAGGGTGATTACGATAACAAAAGTTTGTCATTGAATTAATAAAGGATCATTAGATGATCCTGAAGGTATTGCCAAGCATTCCTCCAGTTAAAAGATAGGAAACAAAGGGAGGAATAAATGGTCAATTTTCAGAATGGAGAGAGGTAGTGGTGTCCCCCAGAGGTCTGTACTGGGCCCAGTCATATTCAACATATTCATAAATGATCTGGAAAATGGAGTAAATAGTGAGGTGGCAAAATTTGCAGATGATACAGAATTACTCAAGATAGTTAAGTCCAAATCTGACTACAAAGAGCTACAAAGGGATCTCACAAAATTGGGTGAGTGGGCAACAAAATGGGCAACAAGATGAAATTCAATATTGATAAATGCAAAGTAATGTACACAGCAAAATATAATCCCAACTCTACATACAAAATAATGGGGTCTAAATTAGCTGTTACCTGTCAAGAAAGAGACCTTGCAGTCATTGTGGGTAGTTCTCTGAAAACATCTGCTCAATTACCAGTAGCAGTAAAAAAAAACTGTCGGAGTTTTGGGAATCATTAGGAAAAAGAAGGATAATAAGACAGAAAATATCATAGTGCCTCTATATAAACCCTGGGACACCCACATTCTGAATACTGCATGCAGACATGGTCGCCCCATCAAATATATGTATATATATTGGATTTCAAAAAGAGATGGGCAACAGAAATTATTATGGTTATGGAACAACTTCCATTTGAGGAGAGATTAAAAAAACTAGGACTTTTCCGCTTCAAAACGAGATGACTAAATAGGATATGATGGAGGTCTATACAATCATGGATGGTGTGGAAAAAACTGAATAAGGAAGTGTTATTTACTCCTTTACAGAACACAAGAACTAGGGGTCACCCAATGAAATTAATAGGCAGCTGATTTAAAACAAACTAAAGAAAGTATTTCTTCACATGCAGCCTGTGGTCCTCTTTGCCAGGGGATGTTGTGAAGGCCAAAACTATAACAGGGTTAAAAGAAGAACTAGATAAGTTCATGGAGGGTAGGTCCATCAATGGCTATTAGCCAGGATGGGCAGGAATGCAACCCCATGCTCTGGGTATCCCTAATCTCTGTTTGTCAGAAGCTGGGAGTGGGTGCCAGGGGATGAATCACTTGAAGATTGCCTATTTTGTCCATTCCCTCTGAAGTACCTGATATTGGCTACTGTTGGAGACAGGGTACTTGGCTAGATTGACCATTGGTCTGACCCCATATGGCCAGTCAGATGTTCTTATACAAAACCCAGCTGTGTCTGTCCCCCACTGTAACCCACTAGACCCCCATGATAAATGAAGTGTGTGTGTGTGGAGGGGGGGGGGGAGCTCCCTTTGATGGACATACAGACAGCCAGTTAGCTGTAAAATCCCTCTTGGTAGCTGTTCTCTGGTTGCTTTACCTGTAGCTGGCTGGGTGTCCATCAAAGGTAGCTACCCACACACACACACACACACTTCATTTATCACAACCCCATTCCCCACTACGAGCTGAGATAGAACCCAGGAGTCCTCACGTGGTCTGTCTCTCATAGATCATAGAATCATAGAATATCAGGGTTGGAAGGGACCTCAGGAGGTCATCTAGTCCAACCCCCTGCTCAAAGCAGGACTGATCCCCAATTAAATCATCCCAGCCAGGGCTTTGTCAAGCTTGACCTTAAAAACTTCTAAGGAAGGAGATTCCACCACTTCCCTAGGTAACGCATTCCAGTGTTTCACCACCCTTCTAGTGAAAAAGTTTTTCCTAATATCCAACCTAACCCTCCCCCACTGCAACTTGAGACCATTACTCCATGTCCTCTCATCTGCTACCACTGAGAAGAGTCTAGATCCATCCTCTTTGGAACCCCCTTTCAGGTAGTTGAAAGCAGCTATCAAATCCCCCTCACTCTTCTCTTCTGCAGACTAAACAATCCCAGTTCCCTCAGCCTCTCCTCATAAGCCATGTGCCCCAGCCCCCTAATCATTTTTGTTGCCCTTCACGGGACTCTCTCCAATTTTTCCACATCCTTCTTGTAGTGTGGGGCCCAAAACTGGACACAGTACTCCAGATGAGGCCTCACCTCCACAGAGTTAGTAACAAAGTAAGAATATGCATTACAATTTTAAACCTAACCAGTGTCCCTTAAGTGACTGGCCACAAGATGTCAGAACATGTTAGAATATATTAGTAGTAGAGCTGAGTGGGTTTAATATTTTTTTAATGTTCTTTATTCTATATAGGAATTAGATAGTGCTCCTTTCAGCTAATTGCAACACTATCTGCCAAAAATCTAGTTTTCAGGTGCCTAAATAGCCCCTGGAATTATGCTTAAAGTTGCCCCTCCCCACCAAAATCTGAAATGGTGCCCCTGTCCACTTCTGCAGCAGGGAATATGGATGTTTCCCCGGCTGGGTGCTGCTCTGGGGTGGAGGAAGAAGAAGCAGATGCAACGTCCTGTGCTGATGCTCACCAGAGGGGAAAAGCAGGAGCCTCCCTGAACTGCTAGGGTCTCTGATTCCCCAGCCCCTACAGTGAGAACGGCTTTGGGTTTCTAAGGGAAGGGAAATGGGAGTGAGCTCTGCCTGTTGCAGCTCTGATTGGTTACTGTATACCAGGAGGTGGACAAGTGGAGGGTGAAGCCAATCAGAGGGCCCAAATTCACATGAGGGCAGGAGCTTCTCCCGTTAAGTGTCACACCAGTTCCAGCCCTTGCCAACAGCATTTCAAAATACAGATGTGGCCTTAGCAAAGGGAATAAAGTCTTATGATGAGGCGGGGTCACCACACCACACAACCAACCCTGAGGAGGGGAGATGAACCCATAACTGACCAGAGCTAAGGGGATACCTGAGGCCACAGCGAAAATACAGAGCTCCCTGCTGGCCCCAAAACTTCCATATGAACTAGCGCTGGAAGCGAGGACACATGCTTTTTTGGAGAGGAAGGAAGTGTGATGGTGGGCCTGAAAACAGGGGATTAAATTCCCCATCAGCCTCATCCACATTGCACTTGACTTTCCCCTGGCAACCAAAGTCCTACCCGGCTTCTGGCATGCCAAGTGAGTCCAGTGGTCAACTTCTCAAAGCTTCCATCCATGGAGGTTTGGCCTATTATAGAGCCTTGCGACTGCCATGAGTATTCACATACATGTGCAGCCTCCTTTGTGCATAACTGACTTCCTCACACTCATGATGTTGGGATGTCCTTATCCTACAGGACAGTATATTAATGGTCTCAACTTATGATCATCTATGTCAATTTGTGTCCAATGGAAGATTGTGATTATGCATCTTTGGATGTTCCTATCCTAAACTATCCAAAAGCTGGTATAAGTACATATTCCTGGAGTTGCCTATTACAATTTTATACAAAACTCCCCTAAACATAATATTCCCAATTCCCCGGTAACTCAGGGTCACTGTTGGGTAGCTCACTTCAGCTACCCAAAGCCTTATATATCTGCTCAAGCTAAATATCTTACATGATGTAGGTCTGTAGGTTACTTGTGTTGCTGCTACATAAAATACCTGAAAGCTAGGTCTATGGGCTACAGCCTGTAAAAAGAAAGAAAGAAAGAACGAAAGAAAGAAAGAAAAGGACTTGATAAAGGAACCCTTTGGCTCACCACTCTCTGGAGTAAGAGCCATGACTTGGGACAGATTTTCAGGACTCTGAGGTTTTACTTCTGAGTTATTGTCTGAAAAAGTCAGCCCCTATAAGGAGGACGATTGGATAAACAAGTGTACAGAGTCTCTGCAACAGGGCCTGGAAGAGAAACAAGAAAGGGCAGACCAGGGCAGATCACCACAGACACAAGAGGGTGGACAGGGCCAGACAACCACCTACAAGGGGGGGTTCACTAGACACAGTGTCAGTTCCATCACCAACACTCACAATCTCACCGACAATGTTACTGGTAAATCATAGAATCATAGAATATCAGAGTTCAAAGGGACCTCAGGAGGTCATCTAGTCTAACCCCCTGCCGAAAGTAGGACCAATCGCCAACTAAATCATCCCAGCCAGGGCTTTGTCAAGCCTGACCTTAAAAATATCTAAGGAAGGAGATTCCACCACCTCCCTAGGTAACGCATTCCAGTGTTTCACCACCCTCCTAGTGAAAAAGTTTTTCCTAATATCCAATCTAAACCTCACACACTGCAACTTGAGACCATTACTCCTTGTTCTGTCATCAGCTACCACTGAGAAGAGTCTAGATCCATCCTCTTTGGAACCCCCTTTCAGGTAGTTGAAAGCAGCTATCAAATCCCCCCTCATTCTTCTCTTCCGCAGACTAAACAATCCCAGTTCCCTCAGCCTCTCCTCATAACTCATGTGTTCCAGTCCCCTAATCATTTTTGTTGCCCTCCGCTGGACTCTTTCCAATTTTTCCACATCCTTCTTGTAGTGTGGGGCCCAAATCTGGACATAGTACTCCAGATGAGGCCTCACCAATGTTGAATAGAGGGGAACGATCACGTCCCTCAATCTGCTGGCTATGCCCCTACTTATACATCCCAAAAAGGCCATTGGCCTTTTTGGCAACAAGGGCACACTGTTGACTCATATCCAGCTTCTCGTCCACTGTCACCCCTAGGTCCTTTTCTGCAGAACTGCGGATAAATCAATAAACTCTTCTGGGAATATGGCTGTGAAATAGAAATCAAGTCAATCATTAAGCACCTTTTCTGCAGCATATCTAAAAGAGAAGGATGTGAGCAACACCTGTGAGACTCCTAGTGAGGAAGTGTACAGAGGTAAACCTGAAAATAAAACTAAAGATAAAAGACACAATAATGTCTTTCAAAGCCAGTAATTCTGTACATTGCCTGCTGTTTGCAGCTGCCAGCAGGGCAATGTCTCTCCACTCCCTTCCAGGAACTCTGTGATTTGGAGTTCAAACTCCTGATTTATTGAGATACAATTATTTAGATACGCTCATGAAATTATTTACTATTCATCTAGTCCAAAGGTAAGAAATCTGCTGTGGAATGGGTCCTGTCCTTGGGCCAGTGCTCCAGCTCAGTATGAGACCAAAGGTTACCTGTTCCCTAACAACTCCTCAGCTGCCCTATATCTCTGGCTTTGGTGGAGAGAGACATGGCTGGAGGATACAGAAGGGTCCTGCTATAGGTGGGATGACGTGTGGTGTGGGGGAGACAGAGAGACCCTGGTAAGCGCGTAGGATATTGGGAGGGATATAGATCACCCAGGCATGGAGGTGGACATGGGCGGGATTCAGACAGTCCTTGGCTTGTGAGGGGATGTGGACACAGAGTCATGTTCTCCACACACAGAACTCACCTGACAGAAAACACAAAAATCAAGGAAATTAAAATTCACGACACCGAAATGGACATACCCTCGACTCTTCCACCAAAGGCGCAGACTTTACTGCTCCACCAACCACTGTGGATCCCTGAGCACACACCACAGCCGTAACTCTGTTCTCCTCGCCCCTTTCATCTGCACAAACCTTTGCCAAACTGCGCCCGGCCAACACTCTGAGTCAGGGATGTTTGCTGTAGTTGTCTGCAGTGGGTAGTTTTTTAAAGGAGATGGAAGGCTGGGATTTCTAGTGAGTCAGAACTAAGGTTATGGTTTGTAATCTGTGACATATGGTAAAGTGGAGGGAGATGTTTCTCCAGGACCTGCCAACAGCAACTCCGGGCCCTGCAGCAGAACAGTCTATGGGCTGCCATATACTCACAAGAGGCGCCCGCATGGATGCAGTCCTCCTGACATTTGGGCAGTGCCGCACCTGTGCTAGCCAGTGCCCAGCGAGCTGCTGGCTGCCGTTCTGCTCTCTTCTGATACGGCCGGGGCTTCCACATGCCCACCTGGTAGTGTTGCCAACTGTCTAATCGCACAAACTCAAAGACCCTTTCCCCGCCCCTTCCCTGAGGCTAGGCCCCTTTCTTGCCCCTTTTCCAAGCCCCCCCCCCACACACTCACTCAATTCTCCCTCCCTCCATTGCTCACCCCCCCACACTCACTTTCATGAGGCTGGGGCAGGGGCTTTGGGTGCAGGAGAGGGGGCAGGGGGCAGGCTCTGGGAGGCAGGTTTGGTGCTGGCTCTGGGCTGTGGCAGGGGGTAGGTGTGCCGGAGGGGGTCAGGGGCTCAGTGCTTAACTCAGGTGGCTCCTGAAAGTGACTGGCACACCCCTCTCACAGCAGTTCCTAGGCAGCGGGGACAGGGGGTCTCCACGCACACTGCCTATAGGCACCAGCCAATGGGAGCTGCAGAGTCAGTACTCAGGGTGGGGGCAGTGCACAGAGGCCCCCCCCACCCCGGGGCTGCAGGGACATGTCCTGCCACCGGCTGCTTCCGGGAGTGGAGTACAGCAAGGGCAGGCAGGAAGCCTGCTTTAGCCTGGCTGCACTGCCGGCGGCAACAGTGGTGGCCAGGAGTCCGCAGGCCTTTTATACCACCCAGGCCCCTGGGCAATTGCCCCTGTTGCCTGCCCCATCAGCAGGCCTGTGTTTCTCTGTGGGTGTGGGAGCAGCGGTTATCAAGGAAAATGGCTTAACTTTTCATTTCTTTGCTTTTACATATTTGAGTCAGGTATGTTAAGCAGTGGCCACCTTAATTGTTTCCTGAGAATGTTGTTTGTGTATTAATTTGCTAGGTTTTAGTCAGTGGTTAATCTGGGTGGTTTGGGTTGGAGCTGTATCACAGAGCTGCACTTGCTGACAGAAGATATTTTCCGTTCGCAGCTGTACATAAAATCTTTGTCGAAAGATCAAATTTAACAGAAAACCAGTGATGCTGTGTGACGTTATCTGATTAAAATATCACCATATAGATCATTGCAGCCACCACTATTGTACAGTTGCAAGATTGTCAAGTAAGGTGTCTATAAAAAGGTTGTAATTTGCTCGTTATGATTGTGCTATTTTTATGCATGTTTCATTTTTGTATTTGAAGTTGTGAGTATTGGCTATGTACTTGTATTTCAATGCGTTTGATTCTGAGTAGTACCAGTGAAGCATTTGGCCAGCTTATTGAGAAGGGGCTATTCAAATTAAGTGGCTCATCAAGAAATATTTAACTGACAGTGAACCTTGGGACATGCTAAACCACATCCGATGAGCCTTCCTGGGAACGTTCAAAGTAGCAAGTGAATAATGGTGTCTGCCTGTAAAGAACTGAGTCAGGCAAGGACATGTGTCTTGCCCATGTGACTCCAGGCTCCATCTTGCTGCTGTAGTTTTCCACAGAACAAAGGGGTGTCCTTCCACAGGGCAGAGGATATAAAAGGCCCTGGAAATCCCTCCGTTATGTCTTCAATCCTGCTTCTGACCTCTGGAGGAACTTTGCTATAAACTGAAGCTCTGAACAAAGGACTGAATGACCCAGCCAAGCTGGCATGTAATCCAGAGTACGGATTTGAGCGAGCAGTTTATTCCACCACTGCTACAAGCCTGAACCAAGAACTTTGCAATTGTTGTATATGTTTGATTTCTCTAACCAATTTTAACTCTCATCTATGTTTCTTTCTTTTTATGAATAAACCTTTAGATTTTAGATACTAAAGGATATTGGCAACAGCGTGATTTTTGGTAAGATCTAATTTGTATATTGAGCTGTGTTGTGTGGCAGGTCCTTTGGGATCAGGAAGACGCGGTCCGGCCGACATATGAGCAGCGCTGCACCTGCGCTGGTTGGTGCCCAGCGAGCTGCCGGCTGCACTGCTGGGTGTGCTCTTCTGGCACAGACATGACTTTGACATTCCCGCCCGGTAGGGTTGCCAACTTTCTAATCATGCAAACCCAAAGACCTTGCCCTGCCCCTTCCCTGAGGCCATGCCCCTGTCCCTCCTCTTCTCCGAGGCCCCACCCCCTGCTCACTCTATCCCCTCTCTATCACTCACTCTCCCCCACCCTCACTCACTTTCACTAGGCTGGGGCAGGGGGTTGGGGTGCAGGAAGTGGGTGCGGGTGCAGGATCTGGGTGGGAGTTTGGGTGCAAGGTGCTGGTTCCTGGCTGGGGCAGGGGGTTGGGTTGAAGGAGGGGATGAGGTGGGTGGCACTTACCTCGGGCGGCTCCTGAAAGTGACTGGCACACCCCACAGGCAGCGCCTCCTAGGCGGGGGAGCCAGAGGGTCTCTGCACGCCACTGCCCACAGGCACCACCCCCGCAGTTCGCATTGGCTGCAGTTCCTGGCCAATGGGAGCTGTGGAGTCAGTGCTGGGGGTGGGGGAAGCATGTGGAGACCTCTTCCCCCCTCCCCCGGGGCCGCAGGGACAGGGTCTGCCGCTTCTGGGAGCAGTGCAGAGCGAGGGAGGGCAGGAAGCCTGCCTAAGCCTGCTGTGCTGCCAGCGGCGGTGGCTGGGGGACCCCGGGCCCTTTTAAATCACGTGGGCCCCTGGGCAATTGGCCCCTTTGACCCTCCGCCCCCCGTCAGCGTGCCTGAACTTGGGACAGTGAGATCCACAGATTAATTATGAGTAGTATGCAGAAAGTATTTTTTATCATTTTAATCTGTAGCTTTGTATTACATTGAGTGTTCCTTTGTTCTACCGTAATGACTATCGGGACATTTATCTGTTAGACTGTCACACTGCAAGGTGGGAATCTGAGTCAACGGATACTGCCTGACGCACTCTCAGGCGGTCTTTAATTATGTTTTCATGCTCTTGAATTCATATTAATGCTGGTTCCCCCTCCCTTGTAATAAAATTTTTCTTTTGTTATACACAGGTGCAGCGGCTGCGAGTGGGGAAGTATTCTCTCCTAAAGGCATCCAGAGTTTTCCCAAATTAGTGGGTTAGGGGGTCGAGCAGGTTCTGTTCTGCAATGTTAAGAGTGACTCCTAAATATTGTGCTTGGCCTTGTTGCTGCTGACACCACACAGCAGAAGGTGTCAGCAGTTACATACCTGCTATCCGTATAAGCGACTGAAGGGAAACGAAAAACTCTGATAAGAGAATAGTTTGGTTTAAGGACTGGGTGAGTTGGAGCTGTGGTATGCGCCGATGATTCCCAATTGTTGAGTCAGTTCTATTGTTGATTTCTTTGTGTTTATTTGTAGGCCGAGGTTTTGGAAACTGTGTTTCGCCATTTGCACGGAGCGCACAGCTTCAGACTGGGTGTGCGCCTTCAGGAGACAGGTGTCCAGGTAAGGAAAAATTATGATGCCTTGCTTTCTCAGGTGTGCCATTGACCGGTGAGGATCCTGGAGAGAACACGGGGTGCTGCTGACAGGCCAAAAGGTGGTACCTTGTACTGATAGTGATCTGTGACCAAAGTAAATTTCAGAAACCACCTGTGGGCAGGATGTATCATAAAGTGAAAATAAACATCTTGCGGGTCGAGGGCTGAAACCAGTCTTCCTCCTCCAGCACCGCTATTATTGTTAAAGTGACCATCCTGAATCTTTGCTTCCTCGCAAACTTGTTTAGTTGTTGGTTGACACCCCCTGCTTTTCTTTTGTGTTAAAAAATAGTGGGAGTAAAAACCCTTCCCCCATGTTGTACAGAGACAGATTCCACTGCCCCCAATTGGAGGAGATGAACTACCTCTTGGCATAACAAGTGTTTGTGAGGGGGTCCCTGAAGAGGGATGGGGACGTGGAGTGGATAGAGGGTATAGACAGGAAAGCGAAGGTGTAGCTCAATTGAATTACTTCTAGGGCCCATTTATCTGTGGTAATAGCTGCCCGGTTGATGTAGAAAGGGAGCAAATGGTCTCCACAGAGCTGGATGATTAGCATATGCACTGGAATGGATGAGAGATCATCTAGACCCTCGACCAAGACTTCTGTCAAGGTTCCTTCCCCACTCTGAACTCTAGGGTACAGATGTGGGGACCTGCATGAAAGACCCCCTAAGCTTATTCTTACCAGCTTAGGTTAAAAACTTCCCCAAGGTACAAACTTTGCTTTGTCCTTGAACCGTATGTTGCCACCACCAAGCATCTTAAACAAAGACCAGGGAAATAGCCCACTTGGAGATGTCTTTGCCCCAAAATATCCCCCCAAACCCTACACCCCCTTTCCTGGGGAAGGCTTGATAAGAATCCTCACCAATTGGTACAGGTGAACACAGACCAGGAATGGATATTCCTGTCCGTGTGTCTTTTGGTAACTTAAGGTGTTGCCAAGAGGGATTCTCTATGTTTGGAATCGGATTACCCTGTAAGGTATTTACCATCCTGATTTTACAGAGGTGATTCTTTTACCTTTTCTTTAATTAACATTCTTCTTTTAAGAACCTGATTGCTTTTTCATTGTTCTTAAGATCCAAGGGTTTGGGTCTGTGTTCACCTGTACAAATTGGTGAGGATTCTTATCAAGCCTTCCCCAGGAAAGGGGGTGTAAGGCTTGGGGGGATATTTTGGGGGAAGGCGTCTCCAAGTGGGCTCTTTCCCTGGTCTTTGTTTAAGATGCTTGGTGGTGGCAGCATACGGTTCAAGGACAAAGCAAAGTTTGTACCTTGGGGAAGTTTTTAACCTAAGCTGGTAAGAATAAGCTTAGGGGGTCTTTCATGCAGGTCCCCACATCTGTCATCTGCTACCACTGAGAAGAGTCTAGATCCATCCTCTTTGGAACCTCCTTTCAGGTAGTTGAAAGCAGCTATCAAATCCCCCCTCATTCTTCTCTTCCGCAAACTAAACAATCCCAGTTCCCTCAGCCTCTCCTCATAACTCATGTGTTCCAGTCCCCTAATAATTTTTGTTGTCCTCCGCTGGACGTTTTCCAATTTTTCCACATCCTTCTTGTAGTGTGGGGGTCCAAAACTGGACACAGTACTTCAGATGAGACCTCACCAAAGATGACCCAGGAGTGATCACTGGCCTAGTAGGTTCCAGGATATCTCCTATTATGGGTTATAAACTACATAGTTACAAGGCCTCTAGGACCAATGGGTAACTAAACTCCCATTATCTTCTGATAAACTGAGGTTCCTTCTTTTGGACCTTTGATAATTATTCATTTGACCATTACTTTGTGTTACCATGGACTTGAGCCCCAGGACGCACAACACACTGCTTCAGCTGAACTTGGACTTGTCCTTAGAGCTAGGTGAGTTGGGGTGTAGCTTTGGCTGCTCCACACCAGAAGCCTCATCTCCAGCTTACTTTTTTCCAATTTTCTCTCTAAGTCCCATCTTTCATGGGTGAGGGCCAGATGTGTGTCAGTTAAGGAATGCATCTGGTCTCTCCGTTCCTGGGTGGCCTTTTTCTTTACCACTTCTACATTTAACATCAAGGCCCATGGGTTAGGATGATCAAAAATAGCTCAGCTTTGTTCTATTTGTATGAAACCTGCTTCATGCCCCTTAATATACTTGAACACAAAAAACGCTAGAGCCATATTCAAACTCACCCTGGCATGGTCTGCTGGGAACTTGGCCAGATCCATTTCTCTTCCAGGTTTTCTTCTGGGGCATTAATAAAGAAGTTAAATAATGTAGGGCCAAGAACGACCTGTGCGGGATCCCACTGTAAGAGGCCTGCTTGATGACAATTCCCCACTTACACTTTCATTGTGAAATTTATCAATTAGCCATTTTTTAATCTATTTAGTGTGTCATGTTCATTTTATATCAGTCTAGTTTTTTAATCAAGCTGGTGTACGGTACCAAGTAAAACACTTCACAGAAGTCTAAGTATATTGCATCAGTGCTATTACCTTTATCAACCAAACTTGTAATCTCAAAAAAAAAGATATCAAATTAGTTTGACAGGATCTGTTTCCCATGAACCCAGGTTGATTTGCATGAATTACGTCACCCGTCTCTAGTTCTTTATTTAGTGAATCTTTATGATCTTTCCTAGGAAAGACGTCTGTTCCTTGTCTTGACAGCTAGCAACTCATTGCCTTTTAGACTTTGGCACACTATGTGATGGATTAGAGAAGGGTGATGTAATTCATGCAAATCAACCAGGGTTCCTGTGAAATAGATCCTGTCAAACTACCTGCCGGGCTGGTAACCCCTTACCTATTACCTGGTTTTATGTGCTTCATACAATTCCTTATAGTCTCCAAAAGAATTGACTTTTGGTCCCCCCTGCAGAGGAGGGGAACGACAGTCTTTCCCTCTCCAAACTGGACCTAAAGAGGGTACCGTTACTACAATTAATACCTATAAGTCATAATTCAAATCACAAATCTCCCTTTAACGCGTGTATATCTTAACCAAGGCTAATTTCCTTCTTGTGGAATTACAAATAGCAAAACAACCCGTCAATAATAGATTACTATTGCCCCACAAGAATTAATCACAGAGTTGGTCCAGCAAGATCAAATCAGAAGGAATATAGTAAACAGGCGAGAAACAAAAAAGAGGAACAAAAGCAAAGCAAAAGAGGAATTCTCATATTCCAAAAAGCTGCAGGGTTATCACTGTATCTGGTCTCCAACTGAGAAGTCCAAATTGTTTTTATCTCCGATTTTTCTAAGGGGAGCTGAATCCATCCTGGGCTTTTGGCCACAGGAAGGGGATCTCCCCTTGCATGCCTTGGGGTCCCCGTTTGGGTGCCTGATCTACTGATTGTGTTTTAATTATATTAATTACTAAAGAATTCTCATTTAACACTCTGTGCTTTGACTGGGTCTAGTCCCACAACCAGGTCCAGAGCTGTTGGCATTACTATTGATTTCGGAACCCTGATGTGCACACTTCAGAAAAACCTTTGGACTCTGCAATAGTTTTACTGGAACAATCAATAAAAATTCAAACCCTCCCGCCCAGCAAAGGAGGCAGAGAGAGTGTTAGTCAGTATCCTCACCATCGTCATCACCACCAGTGGTTGGCACCTCCCAAGGCATGCAGGCCAGGAGACAACTTTTGTAAAGGGTTATGCTGATGCTCGCTATGCTTAGTGCATAGTCTGTAGGGGTTGCAGCCCCTTTTCCTTAGCTGTATTTCCGCACCCTACTGATGTCGGGATGCCCTTCTCCCATAGCTTATTAGGCCTTTTACCTCAAGCTTATTTATGTCAATTAGTTACTGTGACATTCTTGTGGTTGGACATCTGCTGGTGTTCCTAACCTAAAATATATAACGCTGATTTCAGCTGGCATCTTGTGGTAACCTGGCAGCAGTTTAGTCAGACTTGGCGATTACAGCATTCTGTCTTGGGCTATCTTGGGCCATTGCTACCTTATGATAACTTATGATATAGGGTCACTTACTGGTTATTTGCTTATGCTAAGGCTTTTGGGGCCCTATGCCTTGATTAGCTTAGCTAAACTATTGTCTTCCAGCCCTTGAGGCTGGTAGGCTCATTGCATTAGTGCCTTAACTTATCCCTAGACCTTACCTAGCAAATACCTACACCTATAGGCTACAAGTCCCCCTCCCCCTCCCACCACCACCTTGATAGGATAAAGACCCCATCACATAAACTCAGATCAGTGATTGACTGTCTGGGACAAATAGTTGCGTGGGAGTATTCTAGTACCTGATACAACTTTGTTGTAACTGCAGGCCACATAATTATTCGGTTCTTTGTATTGTGTTACTGCATCTTGAGGGATTATCTGGAATTGAGTGGTGCTTTGTGTTGATTGGTTACCACCTGAGCTGCAATGGGATTGGGAGCACATATAATTTGGGAAAAAGAAAAGGAGGACTTGTGGCACCTTAGAGACTAAGCAATTTATTTGAGCATAAGCTTTCATGAGCTACAGCTCACTTCATTGGATGCATTCAGTGGAAAATACAGCATCCAATGAAGTGAGCTGTAGCTCACAAAAGCTCATGCTCAAATAAATTGGTTAGTCTCTAAGGTGCCACAAGTCCTCCTTTTCTTTTTGCATACACACTGTAACAAGAGTGATCACTTAAGATGAGCTATTACCAGCAGGAGAGTGGGGGGGAAGGAAACCTTTTGTAGTGATAATCAAGGTGGGCCATTTCCAACAGTTGACAAGAATGTGTGAGGAACAGTGTGGGGGGAGGGGGGAATAGTTTTACTTTGTGTAATGACCCATCCACTCCCAGTCTTTATTCAAGCCTAAGTTAATTGTATCCAGTTTGCAAATTAATTCCAATTCAGCAGTCTCTCGCTGGAGTCCGTTTTTGAAGTTTTTTTATTGAAGAATTGTCACTTTTAGGTCTGTAATCGAGTGACCAAAGAGATGGAAGTGTTCTCCCACTGGTTTTTGAATGTTATGATTCCTGATGTCAGATTTGTGTCCATTTAGTCTTTTGCGTAGAGACTGTCCGGTGTAACCACTGTACACGGCGGAAGGGCATCGCCGGCACACGATGCCCAGCCCAGTGCAAGGGCAGCGTTTACAGACTGGCAGCCGCCAGGTGCATACTGGCACGTCCGGCCCTGCACTGACAGCGCACTCTTTCCCCCCGGGGGTGGGCCTGTGCCACCTTCCCCACACCCCCATCCAGCACCCCTGCTCCCATGCCCAGCAGCCCTCCACCCAGAGACCCCCACAGATCCCCCCACCACAACTGCACAGGGCTCCGCACAGCACCACCCCTGCCCAGCACCCCCCGCCCACAGGCCCAGGGCACGGCACCACCCCCACTGAGAACCCTGCCCAGTGCCCCCCAGCCCTGCTATGCCCAGCACCCCTCCACCCAGAGACTGTGGCAGTCTCTGCCTGAAAGCAGCACCGTGGAACCCGCATATTCCCCACTGTCATCTAATTAGGATCTGTTTTGTGCAAAGCATGCCTTGTGAGGTATCATGCTAAACGTCTTGATATGTTGAACATTAGTATCCCGTTGGACGGTATGTGCTATCATTGTACGGGAAGTTATGAAGTTTCGCTGTGTGTGTATGTTACTGAAATGTGTTGTGCAGTTAGACACACCTACAACCAGCCTTTCAGGTGCAACAAGAAGGAAGTCAGACACGCTCATGGCTCATTAAAGGGAATCCACACCCACAAGGACTGGCACAGAATTGGTGTACAGTGAAGACTTCTCAGAGGGAGCATGTAGCCAATGGCGACTGCTTGAGCCACGTCACCAGCATAGACATATCCAGCAAGCTGGAAGAAGCTATAAAAGAGGAGAAGTGACATTGTGACTTAGCCTCACTCCCCCACAGCTCAACACCTGGAAGGACGTCTGGTGGATAAAGGCTTTGGACGGGGATCCCAGGCTAGAAAGGAGGATTCCAACCTGTGTACTGAAGATCTGTAACCTGTTTGTTCCATTTATCAAGGTGAGAAACTGCTCGATTCAAATCCTGTCTTGTTTATAGAACTCAGATTGCAAATTTGAAGGAAATCCCTAACCCTAACCCTGATTGAAGGAAATAGATTTTAAGAGCCCTTTATGTCAAAAAAAAGGGCTTCATCATGTGGACGGGTGCGGGTTTACATCAATTTAATGCTGCTAAATTCGACCTAAATTCCTAGTGTAGACCAGGGCTTAGGTAACCAATGATCTGGATGCTTATTACTTATAATCACTTACAATCTTTCTGTAGGTAATAAATCTGGTTTATACTTTACCTAAACCAGTGTGTTTTGGTTGAGTGCTTGGGAAATCTGCTCAGAGTGGCAGATTGGGTAATAAACTTACACTGCTCAGGCTTCTGCCCAGGGCAAGATGGTACAGCTCTGGGATGCAAGGCTGGGGACCTGGGGGGAATTGGCTGGAGTCTCTCTATTGTTGGTTCATGAGTGGCTGGCCAAAGCATTCATGTAACTCAGTGGGGTGTGTCCCTGCCTGTGAATGTCCTATAAGTGCAGGACCTGCCAGAGGGTTGTAGCTTGTCACAGCATCACACAGCGCGAGGGAGCCCAGACTGGTGGGACAGAGGACGTAGCGACACCCCAGTTCCAGATTGCACCCCGGGGAACCCATCACAGAGATCCCTCACAGATTCCCCACCACAACTGCCCAGCACCCTGCACACCACCCCCTGCCCAGCACCTTCCACCCACAGACCCCTGTGCCCAGTGCCCCCCACAGCTCCCCCACAGCTCCCCCACTGCCCAGCTCCCCTGCAGAGCCCCACTACCACAACTGCACAGTGCCCCACACAGAGCCCCCCGCCCAGTGACCTGACACACATCGACCTCCCCCACTACCAGCCCCCCCCACCACACCCCCTATACCCAGCACCCCAAAACACACAAAGCAGGAACGTAGCCACGGGTGGGCCACAGCCCACCCGCTTAGCATCCAGCCCCAGCCCCAGCTCTGCTCCGGCCCCAGCTTGCCCCACTCTGCCTGCCCACCTGGCGCTCCAGCTGCACAGCATGGTCGGGGGCTTTCCCAGCTCTGTCCGCCTGCCTGGCCCTCCAGCCAGGGAATGGGGTCAGGGCATGGGGGCTTGTCCCATTCTGCCTGCCCGCTGCTTCTGTTAGGGAGCTGGGTGAGGGCGTGGGAGCTTACCCCGCTCCGCCTGCCCGGCACTCCCAACAGGGACCTCGGTCAGGGTGCAGGGGCTTGCGATTCCCCCCATCCTGACCCTGCTCCCTGGCTGCAGCAATGGGCGGTGATGGAGGGGGTAGGGCAGAGCAGGTAGGGACACCCATTTTTCTGGGGCACCCCAATTGGGGGCGCCCGTTAGGAGGCTTATTCCTTCACCCACTCACTTCCCTGGTCCTTCTCGTATGAACAGAGAGCAGCAATCCCCGAAGTCCAAAGGTGCAAACAATTCGATGTTTATTAGGGTGAACTTCCAGCAAGCATGATTCCAGTTTCCTTCCTCAGTGTCCCCCTTCCCAGCTCTGGCAACACAGAGCCTTACCTGTGTCCCTGTTCCCATTTCCCGCTTTAGCCAAACATGATTCCAATTTCCCCACCCCCATTCCCTGTTCCCATTTCCGCCCCCTCACTTCCTGACTGACTGCAGACTATACAGTAAAACTTGAGTTCCGCTTAGCTATACCTTAACCAATCATTTTACTGAAATGTAACTAACCAATCCTAACATATTGTAACATGATTATGTAACCAATTAGATCCCACCACCTTAATTAGTTTACACCCAGCAAAATTAATTATACAGCAGACAGGAACAATCCCAAAACCAGACAGAGATTATACGGACAAACAATAGGGAAATGGGGACTACACTGACAGAACAACACAGAAATGCATCCGATGAAGTGAGCTGTAGCTCACGAAAGTTTATGCTCAAATAAATTGGTTAGTCTCTAAGGTGCCACAAGTCCTCCTTTTCATTTTGCGAATACAGTTATATATATAGTTGAGTTATACTAAAATCTTTAAACTGAGCAGAGGAAGTCCATAAAACAGGAAGGCAAACCAATCTTGGCTCCATTAAACCAACCAAGCTTTAAGGCCAAGTGGTAACTCATTTGGAATGCTTTCAAAACTGATTGCGAGACTCAAGATAACACATTTTCAAATTGTGACCACCATAAACTCAATGCTAATGTTTAATACACATTAGAGATGCAACTCGCTCTCAGAGCTTGGGTTAGACAAATAAATTTCAGTCAGAGCCTGAGGTTCCTCTTGAAATAGAAGGCAAACAGCATTTGATTGGTAAAATTTCACTCTGTCTCTTTGGAGTTAGTTCTGCTAGTGTGGAACAGGGGTAATCAGGATAAATCTAGAAAGAGGCGTTTCAAGACTGGAACACATACACAGGTAATCTAATGTTGAAGTGATGTGAAAATTATGAGAGGTTATTCTTGTCTCTCTCGTCACTCACAGCATGAGCAGCAGGTTGTGAACAGGAAGGTGAAATGGAGATTACCTGTCACTCGTTCACTCACACACACACACACACAGGCAAGAGCAGTGGCAAAGAAGGTGTGAGGGAAATGGAGGTACAGAAAGTAGGCCTTTAATGCAGTTTAAACCTGAGTTCATTTGAAAGGCAGAATGAAAGGCAGAAGTCTAGTAATGCTCTAACACCCTTCTGTCCCCTGCAGGTAAAATAACACAAGGCGCAGTTTAAAGCAGATAGCACATAAAAAGGTGAAATTATAAGCATTTGGATAACAACTAACTTTAACTAGTAGGCTTGAGGAATGGTTAAATCAGCCTTAAAGCATAAGCATACAACAGTATTGGTGCAGAAATACAGTGCTAGTTACAGAAGTGACGCACTGGAATGGGTTCCCTAGGGAGGGGGTGGAATCTCCTTCCTTAGAGGTTTGTAAGGTCAGGCTTGACAAAGCCCTGCCTGGGATGATTTAGTTGGGCGTTGGTCCTGCTTTGAGCAGGGGGTTGGACTAGATGACCTCCTGAGGGCCCTTCCAACCCGGATATTCTAGGATTCTAACAGCATTTTAGGTGCTACTGCAAAACCGATATCTCTCAGTTCTAAGAACCTGTTCTTGTTTGCTAGCATGGAAAGGATTTTAGATTTCTAAGATACTTACAGCAGTAAGTTTTCTGGTTCCTTGGCCTTATTCACAGTTTGTCTTTCAGTTATTTGGAACAGAATATTTGGCAATATTCCCATGGAAGTTAAGTTAGACTTCTTTTTGCCTCGAAAGGATTCCACCAGTACTAGAGCCTGGCATTACAGAACTCAGGAATTTGGTCCAAGTGGTTAATTACATAGGAAATCATTATAGTTCTCTCCCCATGGAACTTCTGGCCTCCCTTCAGAGCCCAGAGCTTGCCTATGGGTTTGTTGAGGGGAAAAATATCATCTGGCTAAAGTGGAGACAACAGCAGGTTGTGCTGAAAGGGGAACTGTTGGGCTGGAGGCAGGTTACTAGCAGAGTTCCTCAAGGATCAGTACTGGGAATAAGCTATTACCAGCAGGACAGTGGGGTGGGAGGAGGTATTGTTTCATATTCTCTGTGTGTATATAAAGTCTGCTGCAGTTTCCACGGTATGCATCCGATGAAGTGAGCTGTAGCTCACGAAAGCTCATGCTCAAATAAATTGGTTAGTCTCTAAGGTGCCACAAGTCCTCCTTTTCTTTTTGCGAATACAGACTAACACGGCTGTTACTCTGAATACTGGGAAAATGTTTATTTAGAACTCTCATTAATGACCCTGGCCCAAAAAGAAGGAGTTTGCTAATGAAATGTGTGGATGATACAATTTGGAATGCCTCATTGCTACAGAGGAAGATAAAAATATCATACAGGAAAAATCAGATAACCTGGAGGACTGCAGTAATAGAAATGGGATGAAATTCAATAGTACAAAGTGCAAGGCTGTGCATTTAGGGGTTACTAATAAGAATTTCTGCTATAAGCTGGGGGCCCATCAGCTGGAAATGATGAAGGTAAAGTCCCGTCTGTATTCGTAAATCCCAGGATGACCAGGAGTCACCAATGTGATGTGGCCGTGAAAGAGGCAAATGTGATCCTAGGATGTATCAGGCAAGGTATTTCCTGTAGAGAAAGAGAAGTATTAATGCCATTGTACAAGGCACAGGTGAGACCTCAGCTGGAATCCTGTGTGCAAGTCTGGACACCCATGCTTAAGAAATATGAATTCAAACTGGGACAGGTGCAGAGAAGGGCTGCTAGGATCATCACAGGAAAGGAGGGCCTATCTTACTAGAGAAGACTAAAAGCACTTTGCTTGTTTCGCCTCGGGTAATGAAGGCTGAGTGGGGTTAGGATTGCTCTCTAGAAATACATCAGCAGGGTAAGCACCAGGGAGGGAGCAGAACTATTTAAACTAAATGACAATGTTGGTACAAGAACAAATGGCCATGAGTATATTCATGCTGGAAATTAGAAGGAGGTTGCTAACCACCAGAGGAGTGAGGTTGTAGAACAGCCTCCCATTAGGAGTAATGAGCTAGTTTTAAGAAGGAGCTTGGTAAATTTATGAACAGGACAATATGACAGGCTGCCTACTGTATCAGAGGACTGGACTCAACCCGGGAGGTCCCTTCCAGTCCTATGTTAGCTTATATACGAGTATTAAGAAGTACAATTAGTTGATACTATTAAGCTATGGTTTGTTCTAGGAACAATAGGACAATTATATTTCCATCCTGCTAAATATAAATCAGTGACAATTCCTAATACTAGACAAATAATTTCCTACATCATTTGAAATCTCTCAGCTACAATTGTGGGGTACGGCATTTTGGAAAGAGGGCACAGCTGTCCCGTGCGCATGCTAGGAGTATGGCTTACGTAGTGCGCAGCTACTAGTGTGCGTCAACTCAGTGCCAACGTACCCCCATGTGGACAAGGCCTGAGTTCATACATTCGCTGAGATTAAACTTTAAAACAACCCTCTGTAGGGCACATATCAAGAGGAGGCTGGTGTGATGGATTCTGGGGTAAACGTGTAACAGGAAGACAGTTGGTGGGTGGCTTGCGGTTCTGTAAGTGTAGGTAAGAGACATGAAATGGAGCCGTTCCCTTTAACGCTCCTCTGGGAATGGTCTCGGAGAGGGAGATTTCCTTATGCTATATCTATTGGCAGATGTTCCTGCTCTATTCCACGGTGCAAGGCCTGCAAGCAGTGGTGAGTTGGAGCCAGTTCACACCGGTTCACTAGAACCAGTTGTTAAATTTAGAAGCCCTTTTAGAACCGGTTGTTCCGCGGGGGAGAACCAGTTCTAACAGGGCTTCTAAATTTAACCGGCCAAGAGTGGCACCTTAGGCGCCGACTCCATGGGTGCTCCAGCCCTGGAGCATCCACAGGGAAAATTTGGTGGGTGCAGAGCACCCACCGGCAGCTCCCCGCCCCCCCCCCAACCCCAGCTCACCTCCGCTCTGCCTCCGCCCCTGAACACGCCGCCCTGCTCTGCTTGTCCGCCCCCCCTCCCCCAGGCTACCCGGGAATCAGCCGTTCGCGTGGGAAGCCAGGGGGGTGCAAGGAGGGCCACCCACACCGCAGCAGGTAACCCGGGGTGGGGGGGGTGCAGGGGAACCGCTCCCCGCCCCAGCTCACCTCCGCCACCCTCGGCCTGAGCGGGAAGCCACCGCCTGCTTCTCAGCCCTCCCCAGCTTCCCGCCGAAGAGCTGATTCACGGGAAGCCAGGGCTGGGGTGCGAAGAAGCAGAGCGGGGCGGTGGGTTCGGGGGAGGAGGCGGAACGGAGGTGAGCTGGGGCCGGGCGTGGGGTGGGGAGCTCCTGGTGGGTGCTCTGCACCCACCAAATTCTCCCCGTGGGTGCTCCAGCCCTGGAGCACCCAGGGAGTCGGTGCCTAAGGCACCACTTTTGATGTGATCAGTGGGGGGAGCGGCCGCTCCCCCTGCTCCCCCCCAGCTATGCTCCCCCACCCCTAGGAGCCAGAGGGACCTGCTGGATGCTTCCTGGGAGCTGCCCCAGGTAAGCACCGCCGGGACTCCCCACCTCACCCCCCGGCAGGTGCCTCTGGCTCTTAGGGGCGGGGTGGGCACCCACTACGGTGGCCCACAAGACCCTCCTGCCCGGTTCTAGGGGCAGTCAGGGAACGAGGGAGGGGGATGGATGGGGCAGGGGTCCTGGGGGGCGGGGCGTCAAGGAACGTGTGGGGGGGTTGGACGGGGCAGGAGTCCCGGGAGGCGGGGGTGGGCAACAACCCCCTCGTGGGGTGAGGAGGGAACCCGTTGTTAAGATTTTGGCAGCTCATCACTGCCTGCAAGGTGTATGGTTTTATTTAGAGGGAAGCTCTGGCTTGTGTTCAGTAAGAGCTGTTGCCAGTGTTGTCTTAGCCATTGGGCAGCAGGAATTTATGGCTTCCTGGGCTGCAGCTTAGCCCCCTATCAGGACATAAATTGCATCAAATTATAATTATTTCCCATTCTTGCTAAAAGGAACAATTCTTTTGAAATGTAAAACTGAGAATTCATAATCTGAGGCGAGAAAAGGGAGAGGTAAATCTGTGAGTGACTTTCTTCCTCTCCTGTCCCCTGTGGAGACTAGAAGATCCGTCTTTCTTTCACAGCTCTGTCTTTTCCAAAAGACCGAATAACAGACAGACTCAAGGCACGGTTTTGTAGGCACAGGACTCGGTTTTCTGGCTAGGAGAAAGTTCAGAGAGAGGTTACTTCGGCCAGGTTGAAAACTCAAGGCCTTTGGTTCAGTTTTACTATTCAATTTCTAACCCAACATTTCATGTTAACGTCTTATTACAAATTGCATATTCATGAGTTGACCCCAACATCCAGAAGCAGGTGCTGAGGCCCAAATATGTTGCACCTGTGCAAGTGTTACTGAGATGATACCGGCTCACTCTCAGAAATTTCCTTTCCAGGGCAATGTTCAGAAAAAGCTCTGAAGACTGAAGCCAGTGACTCGATTCTAAATCTGCTCCCCAGAAACTTAAGTGTAACCCCAGTTCTTTCTTGCAGGTCAGACAGAGGAGAGAGCATCTGGGTGTGGAACAATGGCCGGATCAGATGACACCATTGCGATGCCGGCTCTGGGCCGCCCTTTCCAGCTGGGGATGCTGTACGACTGCCGCAGTGACTCCCTCATCCCAGGTAATTGTCACCCGGGGGGAGCCCGGGGCCCAACTTAGCGTTTCAGAAAAAAGAAGCATTTGGCACCTGTTTCTTTTAGGAACATTTGGGTTTGGGATTTGAGTTGGGGAAAAAACAAAGGGCATCCAAACCTGCCCGGGTACTGTCCTGCTGACCCTCCTTACAGCACTGGCTGCACTAGGAGAAAGGAGAAACTTTCCATCCACTCCCCTGCCACTGCGATATCTCTGCAGCCCCACCCGCATGGCAGTCGGCCTAGGAAAGGGGGACAGTGCCCCCGAGCTGGCTCATCCCCCCATTTCCACATGGGACAGGTGAGGTCCTGGTGAGAAGGGTCCTCTCTACACACAGATCTTCGGGGCATGAGGGGACCCATTAGAAGGAAACACTTCAGCTATTCACACGCATCACTGTGACCCATATGAACTGTCCCCCGCTCCCGGAAAAGGCCTGGCATCGCTGTGGACAGCTCAGTGAAAACACCCACTCTGTGTCCAGTGGCAGGCCAAGCCGTGAACAGGGTGCTCGGGTGCCCGAGGAACAGCATGGAAAATGCCACCAGACCTATTCCAATGGCATTATATAAATCAACGGGCCACGCTCCCCTGGAATGTGTGCTCCGTGCTGGCCGTCCCATCACAAAGAGGGTATCACAGAAATCGAGGCAGTTTGGACAATGATGATAAAAATGACTAGAAACCTGGGGAGAATTTCACAGGAAAAGACAAAACAAAATATTTCATATAGAGACAAGAATAAGCTGGAGGTGAAACAGGGATACAGAAGAATGAATGGGCTAGAGAAGGTAAATAGGAAAGGGCTAGAGAAGGTAAATAGGAAGTACCTATTTACTCTCTCATAGAAAGATAACAAGGGGACACTCAAAATTAAAATACAACTAGTTTAAACTCGATAAAGGAAATACATTTTAAAGCAACATAATTAGCATGAGGAACTCACCCCACCAGACATCACTGAATCATAGAAATTTAGGGCTGGAAGGGCCCTTAAGGGGACACCTAGTCCAGCTACCTGCATTGAGGCAGGAATAAGTGCACCAGGGCCATCTCTGAGAGGTATTCGTCTAACCTGTTCTTTAAAACCTACAATGATGGTATCAAGAACATAAGACCGGCCCTACTGGGTCAGACCAAAGGTCCATCAAGCCCAGTATCCTGTCCTCTGACAGTGGCCAATGGCAGGTCCCCCAAAGGGAATGAACAGACAGGTTATCATCAAGTGATCCATCCTCTGTCACCCAATCGCAACTTCTGGCAAACAGAGGCTAGGGACACCATTTTCTGCACATCCTGGCTAATAGTCACTGATGGACCTATCTTCCATGAATCTATCTAGCTCCCTTTTGAACCCCATCATAGGATTGGCCTTCACAACACCCTCTGGCAAGGAGTTCCAGAGGTTGACAATGCGCTGCGTGAAAAAATACTTTCTTGTGTTTGTTTTAAACCTGCTACCTATTAATTTCATTTGATGACCCCTTGTTCTTGTATTATGAGAAGGAGTAAATAACACTTCTTTATTTACTTTATCTATACCACTCATGATTTTTTAGACCTCTGTCATATTCCCCCTTAGTTGCCTCTTTTCCAAGCTGAAAAGTCCCAGTCTTATTAATCTCTCTCATACAGAAGCCATTCTATACCCCTAATCATTTTTGTTGCCCTTTTCTGAACCTTTTCCAATTCCAATATATCTTTTTGAGATAGGGTGACCACATCTGCACGCAGTATTCAAGGTGTGGGCGAACCATAGATTTATATAGAGGCAATAGGATATTTTGTGGCTTATTATCTATCCCTTTCTTAATTCTTCCCAGCATTCTGTTAGCTTTTTTGACTGCCGCTGCACATTAAGTGGATGTTTTCAGAGAACTATCCATGTTGTACCAATAAAATAAAAACCAGCAGGATCTTATTAAAGGGAAAAAGGCAAAATACCACATTTATTGTGAATACAGAAAGAATCATAGTAAGCAGTTAGTTATAGCTATAACATTCCATTCAATCTCATATTTATTCTCACATTCATTCATACAAACACACACCCACACCCACAGGTTCTGCAAGGTTGTTATCATAGTTACCAGCCTTAGAGTTGCTCATGCCAAGTCACTGGCCAGGTGGCCTGGACATGAGGAGGGAGCAGGGCCTTGTCAGATGCTCATCTGATGCTCCTGGAAGTTGGTTTTCAGAATCAGACCCCAAAATTCTCACTTTTTAGAGTCTATTTTTATAGGAATTTCTTCCTATGCCAGTCTATGGGAATTGCTTCATCATGCTGTTGCTGAATCAATCAGCAGATAGCACATTCCTGACGGCTCCAAGATGTTATCTTGTTCTTTGGTTCTCCCATCCTTGAGGCTGTTGGGTGGATTCCAGTCTGCCCTCCGGGGGGTCCTCTGGTTATTTCCACTTGACGCCTTCTTCAGCCGATGGACACTGGATTCTTAGGCTGGCACCTCCCTGATCATTCAGTTATTATCCACACCAAGCATCCATCCACATACATCCTCTATCTCTATTTTAATCACAATGGTTAATACAACAAAAGGGCGGGGAGTCTCTGGGTGCTGTTTCTGTTGTTAGAGTATTGCTTTGAGTCTCTCTCTCTGTGAACTGCTTTGAGAACAGACTCTGTCTTAGAATGTACTAACACAGTTAGCAGCTTGCAGGTTTCACACAGAGAGGGAGAGAAACAGCACCAAAAACCAAGAGACCTCTTAATTAGTAATACCCTGGAATTGAAACTCTGGGGAATCAAACTCATTTGTGATTTTAATACAGAACTTCTTTAATATGATCCAACATCCATACTGACTCCGAGATCTCTTTCTTGAGTGGTAACAGCTAATTTAGACCCCTTAATTTCATACATAGAGAATCATAGAATCATAGAATATCAGGGTTGGAAGGGACCCCAGAAGGTCATCTAGTCCAACCCCCTGCTCGAAGCAGGACCAATTCCCAGTTAAATCATCCCAGCCAGGGCTTTGTCAAGCCTGACCTTAAAAACCTCTAAGGAAGGAGATTCTACCACCTCCCTTGGTAACGCATTCCAGTGTTTCACCACCCTCTTAGTGAAAAAGTTTTTCCCAATATCCAATCTAAACCTCCCCCACTGCAACTTGAGACCATTACTCCTCGTTCTGTCATCTGCTACCATTGAAAACAGTCTAGAGCCATCCTCTTTGGAACCCCCTTTCAGGTAGTTGAAAGCAGCTATCAAATCCCCCCTCATTCTTCTCTTCTGCAGGCTAAACAATCCCAGCTCCCTCAGCCTCTCCTCATAAGTCATGTGTTCCAGACCCCTAATCATTTTTGTTGCCCTTCGCTGGACTCTCTCCAATTTATCCACATCCTTCTTGTAGTGTGGGGCCCAAAACTGGACACAGTACTCCAGATGAGGCCTCACCAATGTCGAATAGAGGGGAACGATCACGTCCCTCGATCTGCTTGCTATGCCCCTACTTATACATCCCAAAATGCCATTGGCCTTCTTGGCAACAAGGGCACACTGCTGACTCATATCCAGCTTCTCGTCCACTGTCACCCCTAGGTCCTTTTCCGCAGAACTGCTGCCTAGCCATTCGGTCCCTAGTCTGTAGCTGTGCATTGGGTTCTTCCATCCTAAGTGCAGGACCCTGCACTTATCCTTATTGAACCTCATCAGATTTCTTTTGGCCCAATCCTCCAATTTGTCTAGGTCCCTCTGTATCCTATCCCTCCCCTCCAGCGTATCTACCACTCCTCCCAGTTTAGTATCATCCGCAAATTTGCTGAGAGTGCAATTCACACCATCCTCCAGATCATTTATGAAGATATTGAACAAAACCGGCCCCAGGACCGACCCCTGGGGCACTCCACTTGATACCGGCTGCCAACTAGACATGGACCCATTGATCACTACCCGTTGAGCCCGACAATCTAGCCAGCTTTCTGCCCACCTTATAGTGCATTCATCCAGCCCATACTTCCTTAACTTGCTGACAAGAATACTGTGGGAGACCGTGTCAAAAGCTTTGCTAAAGTCAAGAAACAATACATCCACTGCTTTCCCTTCATCCACAGAACCAGTAATCTCATCATAAAAGGCGATTAGATTAGTCAGGCATGACCTTCCCTTGGTGGATCCATGCTGGCTGTTCCTGATCACTTTCCTCTCATGCAAGTGCTTCAGGATTGATTCTTTGAGGACCAGCTCCATGATTTTTCCAGGGACTGAGGTGAGGCTGACTGGCCTGTAGTTCCCAGGATCCTCCTTCTTCCCTTTTTTAAAGATTGGCACTACATTAGCCTTTTTCCAGTCATCTGGGACTTCCCCGGTTCGCCACGAGTTTTCAAAGATAATGGCCAATGGCTCTGCAATCACAGCCGCCAATTCCTTCAGCACTCTCGGATGCAACTCGTCCGGCCCCATGGACTTGTGCACGTCCAGCTTTTCTAAATAGTCCCTAACCACCTCTATCTCCACAGAGGGCTGGCCATCTCTTCCCCATTTTGTGATGCCCAGCGCAGCAGTCTGGGAGCTGACCTTGTTCGTGAAGACAGAGGCAAAAAAAGCATTGAGTACATTAGCTTTTTCCACATCCTCTCTCACTAGGTTGCCTCCCTCATTCATTAAGGGGCCCACACTTTCCTTGGCTTTCTTCTTGTTGCCAACATACCTGAAGAAACCCTTCTTGTTACTCTTGACATCTCTGGCTAGCTGCAGCTCCAGGTGCGATTTGGCCCTCCTGATATCATTCCTACATGCCCGAGCAATATTTTTATACTCTTCCCTGGTCATATGTCCAACCTTCCACTTCTTGTAAGCTTCTTTTTTATGTTTAAGATCCGCTAGGATTTCACCATTAAGCCAAGCTGGTCGCCTGCCATATTTACTATTCTTTCGACTCATTGGGATGGTTTGTCCCTGTAACCTCAACAGGGATTCCTTGAAATACAGCCAGCTCTCCTGGACTCCTTTCCCCTTCAAGTAAGTCCCCCAGGGGATCCTGGCCATCCGTTCCCTGAGGGAGTCGAAGTCTGCTTTCCTGAAGTCCAGGGTCCGTATCCTGCTGCTTACCTTTCTTCCCTGTGTCAGGATCCTGAACTCAACCAACTCATGGTCACTGCCTCCCAGATTCCCATCCACTTTTGCTTCCCCCACTAATTCTACCTGGTTTGTGAGCAGCAGGTCAAGAAAAGCGCCTCCCCTAGTTGGCTCCTCTAGCACTTGCGCCAGGAAATTGTCCCCTACGCTTTCCAAAAACTTCCTGGATTGTCTATGCACCGCTGTATTGCTCTCCCAGCAGATATCAGGAAAATTAAAGTCACCCATGAGAATCAGGGCATGCGATCTAGTAGCTTCCGTGAGCTGCCGGAAGAAAGCCTCATCTACCTCATCCCCCTGGTCCGGTGGTCTATAGCAGACTCCCACCACTACATCACTCTTGTTGCACACACTTCTAAACTTAATCCAGAGACACTCAGGTTTTTCTGCAGTTTCGTACCGGAGCTCTGAGCAGTCATACTGCTCCCTTACATACAGTGCTACTCCCCACCTTTTCTGCCCTGCCTGTCCTTCCTGAACAGTTGGGATTATGTTTTCCAATGTGCATTATTTTGCATTTATCAACATGAAATTTCATCTGCCATTTTGTTGCCCAGTCACCCAGTTTTGAGAGATCCTTTTGTAGCTCTTCGCAGTCTGCCTGGGACTTAACTATCTTGAGTAGTTTTGTATCATCTGCAAATTTTGCCACCACACTGTTTACCCCTTTTTTCAGATTGTTTATGAATATGTTAAATAGGACTGGGCCCAGTACAGATCCCTGGGGGACACCACTATTTACCTCTCTCCATTTGGAAAACTGACCATTTATTCCTACCCTTTGTTTCCTATCTTTTAACCAGTTACCAGTCCATGAGAGAACCTTCCCTCTTATCCCATAACTGCTTATTTTGCTTAAGAGCCTTTGGTAAGGGACCTTGTCAAAGGCTTTCTGAAAATCTAAGTACACTATATCCACTGGATCCCCCTGTCCACATGCTTGTTGACCCCCTCAGAGAATTCTAGTAGATTGGTGAGGCATGATTTCTCTTTACAAAAACCATGTTAGCTATTTCCCAACAAATTATGTTCATCTATGCGTCTGACAATTTTGTTCTTTACGATAGTTTCACCCAATTTGCCCAGTACTGAAGTGACATTTATTGGCCTGTAGTTACCAGGGTCACCTCTGGAGCCCTTTTTAAAAACTGGCATCACATTAGCTCTCCTCCAGTCATTTGGTACAGAAGCTGATTTAAATGATAGGTTACAGACTACAGTTAGTAGTCCTGCAATTTCACATTTGAGTTCCTTCAGAACTCTTGGGTGAATACCATCAGGTCCTGGAGATTTATTACTGTTTAGTTTATCAATTTGTTCCAAAACCTCCTCTAATGACACCTCAATTTGGGACAGTTCTTCAGATCTGTCACCTAAAAAGAATGGCTGAGGTTTGGGAATCTCCCTCACATCCTCAACAGTGCAGACCGATGCAAAGAATTCATTTAGTTTCTCAAGGCTGAATCCCAACTCTGTCACTCCGAGTGCGGAGTGGGGCACGCAAGGATTTTAAAAATTAATACTGGCCACTCCAGGCTTGTTTTAAACTCCCAAGGTTACAGCTTCTCTCTGACCTTGGCTTGGTAAATGCTGCCACCAACCAAATGCAAAAAACACCCAACCCCTTTCAACCTAGGAAGGAACACTTGGGAATTCCTCCCTATGGGGTGCCCTCAAGCCCTTTCACCCCAGCTGAGAAACAGTCTGGGAACAGCTGAGAAAGAAAACAAAGGAAATTAGCTGTGGCTACCAGCTAATCAAACAACATGCATAAACCTCTTAGCACACCAAAACTCCAATTCTGTTCTTAAAAAAGGAAATTTTATTAAAAATAAAAAAAAAGAAAATTCATCTGGAATTTAGGCTTCTGCTAGATTTTAAAAGAGCAATTCCAAAAATCAAGCACCCAAAATAGCTTTCTTGTGGGTTTAGCTTAAAGGTTACAAGCAAACAAAAGCATCTGGGGTTATGACAGAGGAGTCCACAAGCCAATAAGAAATAAAGTAAATAACCCTAATCGCATCTGGCTAAACACTCTGATCTGTTTACACATTGGAGTTCAGATAAGTCGTTCTAGGCATGATCCGATGACTTATAATCTGGGGTGAGCTGAATTCGCGCCGGTTCGCGCGAACTGGGTGTTAAATTTTGAACCAGTTTTAGAACCGGCTGTTAACCCACTTCCCTGCAGGGGGCGCTGAGGCTTTGCTGGGCTCCGGCCGGGAAGTGATGTGATTCCTCCTCTGGCCACCGGGGGCGCTGCGCTGCGGGAGCGACGTGGGCTGCCCCCCCGGCCCTGGGGCTCCCGCTGCTGCCTGGGGGGTCCCCGGCTGCTCTGCTCGGCCGGGGCTGCGTCCTGCTGCTCGGGCTGCTCCCCGTGAGCCCCCACCACCCTGCCCGCAGCCGGCCCCGCCGCACGCACCCCCTGCCCTGCCCGCAGCCAGCCCGTCTCCAGCCACCCCTGCACCCTCTGCCCTGCCCGCAGCCAGCCCCTGTCTCCAGTCAGTCCCTGCACCCCCCTACCCTGCCTGCAGCCAGCCCCTACCTCCAGTCAGTCCCTGCCGTACCCCCTGCCTGCAGCCAGCCCCTGTCTCCAGCCACCCCCACACCCCTTGCCCTGCCCGCAGCCAGCCCCTGCCGCACCCTCTGCCCTGTTTCCAGCCAACCTCTGCCGCACGCACCCCCTGCCCTGCCCGCAGCCAGCCCGTCTCCAGCCACCCCTGCACCCTCTGCCCTGCCCGCAGCCAGCCCCTGTCTCCAGTCAGTCCCTGCACCCCCCTATCCTGCCTGCAGCCAGCCCCTACCTCCAGTCAGTCCCTGCCGTACCCCCTGCCTGCAGCCAGCCCGTCTCCAGCCACCCCCACACCCCTTGCCCTGCCCGCAGCCAGCCCCTGCCACCTGCACCCCCTGCCCTGCCCACAGCCTGTGCCTGCCTGCAGCCACCCCCTGCCTGCAGCCAGCCCCTGCCCTGCTCACAGCCAGCCCGTCTCCAGCCACCCCTGCACCCCCTGCCCTTTCTGCAGCCAGCCCCGCCCTGCCTCCAGCCACCCCCACACCCCCTTCCCTGCCCGCAGCCAGCCCCTGTCCCCAGCCAGTCCCTGCCGCACCCCCTGCCCACAGCCAGCCCCTGCCGCACCCTCTGCCCTGTATCCAGCCAACCTCTGCCGCACGCACCCCCTGCCCTGCCTGCAGCCAGCCCCTGTCTCCAGCCAGCTCTGCCGTACCCTCTGCCCACAGCCAGCCCGTCTCCAGCCACCCCCACACCCCCTGCCCTGCCTGCAGCCAGCCCCTGCCGCACCCTCTGCCCTGTATCCAGCCAACCCCTGCCGCACGCACCCCCTGCCCTGCCTGCAGCCAGCCCCTGTCTCCAGCCACCCCCACACCCCCTGCCCTGCCCGCAGCCAGGCCCTGCTACCTGCACCCCCTGTCCTGCCCGCAGCCTGTCCCTGTCTCCAGCCAGCCCCACACCCCCTTGCCTCCAGCCAACCCTGCACCCTCCTGTCTCCAGCCAGCTCCGCACCATCTGCCCTGCCCACAGCCAGCCCCGCACCCCCTTGCCTCCAGACAACCCTGCACCCTCCTGTCTCCAGCCAGCTCCGCACCGCCTGCCCTGCCCACAGCCAGCCCCGCACCCTCCTGTCTCCAGCCAGCTCTGCTGCCCCCTGCCCCTGCCCTGCCCGCAGCCAGCCTGACCCCCCTGCCTCCAGCTAGCCCTGCCCCATGCCCCTGTCTGCAGCTGTCCCCGTGTCCACTGGTGCCCTGCAGTTCCCAGGGCAGTAACCCTGCACACCTGCTTCAATAAGTGGGGAAGGGAGCAGCTGGGACCCACACTTGTGCACACCCTAGGGTGACCAGACAGCAAGTGTGAAAAATCAGGACAGGGGTTGGGGGGTAATAGGAGCCTATATAAAAAAAAGACCCCAAAACCAGGACTGTCCCTATAAAATTGGGACATCTGGTCACCCTAGCACATGCCCAGGGCATGGCGGGGACCCACACCTGTGAAACGGAGGTAATTTCTAGGTCAGGCCCATCTTTTTAAAAAAAGAACTTTCGGCAGGGTTAACATACATCCCTATTTTCCCAGACAGGTCAGGCCTTTTTGTTCTTAAATCGCCATCCGGGAGGAATTTTTAAATTTTAAAAATTCCTCCCAGGAAAATACACACCTATGGTAACCCTGTTGGTACAAAAAATACATACTGAGGCACATCCCTCAGGGAACAGGTTGTTAAGATTTTGGCAGCTCATCACTGCTTATAATCATACCTGGCTTAGCTGCTTACAACATGGCTGCTCTGTCCCTCCAGCCCAGAGAACAACAGACAAAGGCAAACTTTCCCAATTTTAAAAAGTTCTAGCCTTCCCATTGGCTCTTTTGGTCAGGTGCCCACTTTTTTTTTCTTTACCTGGGGGACTTTTAACCCTTTACAGGTAAAGCAAGTAAAGAACAGCTATCAAGAGGGATTTTACAGCTAACTGATTGGCTGGGTGTCCATCAAAGGGAGCTACCCCCACTTTATTTATCACAGATGGGGATTCCACAACCTCCCTTGGAAGTCTATTCCAGTGCTTAATTATCCTTACAATTAGAAAGTTTTCCTAATATCTAACTTAAACCTCCCTTGCTGCAGATAAAGCCAATTACTTTTTGGCCTCCCTTCAGCGGACATGGAGAACAATTGATCACTGTCCTCACTGTCAACAGCCCTTAACAGATTTGAAAACCGTTATCAGCTCTGCTCTCAGTCTTCTTCTCTTAAGACTAAACATACCCACTGTTTCTAATCTATCTTCTATAGGGCAGGTTTTCTAAACCCTTTATCAGTTTTGTTGCTCTCCCCTCACCCTTCTAGTTTGTCCAGATTTTTCTTGCAGTGTGGCGCCCCAAACTGGACACAATACTCCAGCTCAGGCCTTTCCAGTGCTGAGAAGAGCAGGACAACTACCTCCCACCCCAGAATTATATTAGCCTTTTGCACAACTGCATCCCATGGTTGTCTCATATTCAATTTGTGATCCGCTATAATCCCCAGGTCCTTTTCCGCAGTACTACTGCCTAGCCAGTTATTCCCCATTTTGTAACGGTGCATTTGATTTTTCCTTCCTAAGTGTAGTACTTTGCACTTGTCTTTATTGAATTTTATCTTGTTGATTTCAGACCAATTATCCAATTGATCAGATCATTTCTAATAGAAGTCAGAGTAGCAGCCGTGTTAGTCTGTATCCGCAAAAAGAAAAGGAGGACTTGTGGCACCTTAGAGACTAACCAATTTATTTGAGCATGAGCTTTCGTGAGCTACAGCTCACTTCATCGGATGCATCCCTGTAGCTCATGAAAGCTTATGCTCAAATAAATTGGTTAGTCTCTAAGGTGCCACAAGTCCTCCTTTTCTAATAGAAGTGACATTTCAATCATAAATATAGCACTTGCTTCCTGGGACAGTGTACTCCTGAGGGGGGAGTGAACTCAGTCATTCTGGAGAGGGATATATGAAAAAAAACAGAAAAGATCACATCTTCCAAAGTCCTGTAAGAAGCGGGGGGCAAGGGAAGTATGTTAGTCGTGTAGTTCAGCCTTGACTTGGCACGTTTGTATGTTACCAGGTCAGTTTACTTGATGTCCTTCACTCGTTATTTTTCAATCTCAGAAATGAGACACAATTAAAGGATGGATACACTCTGTGTCCTGTGCATCTATCAGTTACGTTACCATGTGTCTGTCTCTACTATTCCAGGGATCACACTGTGGGGCCTGGAACAGCTTCGCAAGGATGTAAACACAAAACCACAACCCAAGACTGAATTTGAGATCATCGCATCCGACACCATTGAAGAGAAGGCCAATGCCCTCAATGTCACAGCCTCGCTGAAGGCCAGTTTCCTGGGGGGGCTGGTTGAAGTAAGTGGATCTGCCAAATACTTAAATGACACCAAAAAATCCAAACAACAGGCCCGAATTACTCTCCAGTACTCTGCCACAACAAACTTTGAGCAACTAACTATGAACCATTTAGGACCAGAGAATGTTTCTTATCCTGCTGTATTTGACCAAGGCACCGCCACCCATGTGGTCACGGCTGTGCTGTACGGGGCACAGGCTTTCTTCGTGTTTGATCGGGAAGTTTCTTCTTCTGAGAATGTACGTGAGATAGAGGGAAAGCTCCAGATTGCAATTAAAAAGATACCCATGTTTTCCATAGAAGGGGAAGGAGCTGTCAAAATGGATGAAAGTGAAAAATTAAATGCTGCAAAATTTAACTGCAGGTTCCATGGTGATTTTGCTCTTGAGAGAAATCCAACTAATTTCCAAGATGCCATGCAAATATACTCCACCCTCCCCAAGCTGCTGGGTGCCCAGGGGGAGAAGGCCGTACCAGTGAGAGTCTGGCTGTACCCGCTGACCAAGCTGGATTCCAGAGCTGCTCGGCTGGTGCGTGAGATCAGCTTAACACTGATTTCTGATGCTCAGACTGCTCTGGAGGAACTGGCAGAAGTAAACATGCGATGCAATGACATGGTGAAGAATCCGATCGCCACAAGCTTCCCCGAAATCAAGCTGAAAATCCAGCAATTCAGAGATCTGTGTAAGCAACACAGACAGACTTTCCAGAAACAGCTAGCAGGACTCTTACCATTAATCCGTGGAGGTGGAAAAGAGGAAGGGGGCCTGGTGGATATTTTGTCATGTAAAAACCAGTCACCGTTCAATACCCAGAGCCTCAGTGAATTTCTGGATACAAAGGAGAAAGAGATGAATTATGTGAATTCCTACCTTAGGATCCTAAGCAATGTAAAAGTGGTGTCCTCTCAGAATGAACTAGATGAAATAGTACTCAACCCTGAGCTTGACTTCATTGTCTCTTTTACATTCACCTCACTGCATGAAGAGGAGCCATATTTATCAGTTTTAAAACAGTGGCTTCAGACCCAGTATATAAAGGAAACTCATGATCCTGCAGCAGCCAGTTCTGTTGCTGAGAAACCAAAATCCAAAATGTGGTTTGAGGAACAAGAAATTAATAGAAAAGCTCGAAAATCTGCAAAGTCCCTTTCACGTTTTGTCAATGTCAACAAATCTAACGGGAAGATTCGGTTCATTGTGTCCTCTGTTCCAGACAAGGACAATCCAGGCACTTCCATTTACCTGTATGAGGAGGGAGAGCTGATCAGCACCAACTTTGAGGCTCCATCAAAGCCTCTTCCTCCCCTGATTGATGGAATCAAACATGACCGTGTGCAGCTCAAGTTTAACCCAGCAGCCTATGGAAGGGCTGAGATATCCGGCTATCGGGCAGAGTACAGAATTGTAGGACAGGAGAACTGGACGGCTGTGAATGTAAATAACACGCAAGAGACATTCACAGTAACAGGGCTACGTGCAAACACCGAGTACCAGTTCCGATACGCTGCAGTGAGCAAACCAGGGCTCAGCGAGAGCAGCGATGTGAGTAATCCTGTGAAGACTCTCCCTCCTACCAGCCCGCCTGGGAAGCCCGTAACAGTTATTGTAGATTCATCTGCCATCGCCCTCACCTGGGAGAGTCCAAGTGTCATTGGAGATGGAGTCAGAATAAGGCAGTATAAGGTGGAATATAAAGTAGAGGCAGGAGATACAAGTCAGGAGGGGAAAGACAAATGGCTGGAACGAAGGACAGAAAAGAGAACCGAGTTCTATAGCATTGATGGACTGAGTCCTGAGACACCCTACAGAGTCCGGGTTTCGGCTGTGTGTGCGGATGGGGCTGTGAGTGACCCAAGCGAAGAGACTTGCATCTCAACCCTAAAGAAAGGTAACATTTAAATATATTTGCATATTTCTTCCCACCCCAAACACAGGACTCTGGAGTAGTTCATTCAGGTAAAACTATATTTATCTTTGGAAGAAAAATTGAGATGTCCCAAGTGTATAATGTAGGCGTGACTTCAGAATCAAACTATTTCTTGCAATTTAATATCTGAACTGGAGTAATGCATACAGGGCCCAACCCAACCACCGGGATCTGCTGGGGACTGTACAAATGATACTGAGCTGCCAGGTCTGGTCAAGTTAAGGTACCAACTAGCTTTCTGTGAAAAGCTTCATTCTTCTAAGTGCTCTAAAATTGTCATGGTTACATGGATTGCCTTGAAATTTGATATGCCTCAGGGGGCACTGGCTAGGGTCAGTGATCCAAATCTGAGATCATTTGACCAAGGGGTTCCTGGGATACAATCTCCTCTCCCTCCCGCCCCCCCAACTCCCTAAAAAAACCATAGTTTTTAAAGGTTGACATATTCTACCACCGTGGTTTTGCCCAGACCTGGGGATCAAGCCCTGGCTCTGATCCTGCCACAAGGGTCTCACTGACTGGAGGATAACACGCAGAGAGTGAACGGCACCCACTAGGCCTCTGGGGGGAGCAACATTCAGAACATTATTGGACAGATAGTACTGCTCATGAACTAAGGGGATCATACTGAGCACAGAGGAGCCAAGAGACTCTGGAGGTGGAGAGTTTCCACTGTAGCTGGATAGGGCTCTGTAGATAGGGCAATTTCCTGCAATATCACTGAAAGATCTTATTGTACTAACTGTATGTACTGCTGTGGGCCAGGATTGTGTATAACCTCTCTAGTTAGGAGATGTGATGGATGTAAGACGTGGCGGTTCAAAAGGCTGTATTGAAAATGTGCCAGACAAGTATGGACTTTTGGGACAATAAATATTAAGTGGATTTTCTGGGGAGTCCCTAGGGCGAGGTTAATGCAAATTACTTACCTCTGGTCAATGCAAAAACCCAGCTTTTTGAAGTTAAGCTCTGAGGGGAGGGTTTTTTCTGTTGATTACCTGTTACAGAAGGCGAAGATCAAAGGCCAGAGTTGGATAAAGATATGGCTGATCTGCCCAGCCATTGCTCTGGTTCTGGATCTAAACTTCTAACCCCGGAGAATACCCAGATGTGGGGTTTGAAGGACTAAAAGCTTCTAGAGCTGTAGATTGGATTTGGGGGGACGGGGAAATCTCAGGTCAGCTTTCGAGCTTTATTGTTTTAATATTTATTCTCTGTCATGCTTTTACCTAAAAGAAGAAACGTGGTTGCTTAGAAGGAGCTGTGTGGAAACATATAGCTGTGGGCAATGCACTGCTCGTTGTCTTCAGAGAGAAAGCAAAGCGCAGGCCCTGGCCTGTTTAGACAGTCTGGCTTGCTGGGGATATCCCAGGGTGAGGCGGGGAGCTGTGCAGCCTTAAAAGCCCATACAGGGGCCGGGGAGAGAGGGGGACACACACACACACACGCGCGCAGAGGGCCACAGTCGCCCAGATCACCTCCTATCCCAATCACAGATCTTCCAAGATGGTTCAATTTATTCCTCCACCCTTCAGTACAGCAACACCTACCACAGGGATTACAGCTGCAGTGCATGGAGATAATTCCCAGAGGCCATTGCCAGCTCCAGAGGGCAGAGTTAAGGTTGCGAAGGTGTTTACCTAAACTCGCTATCTCCTGGCATTCACAAGATTCAGTTTTGCTGAACTGACTTTCTTGAGGGGTGCAAGGTCTCACCAGGCATCTTAATGCTGCGTTAGTGAAGTATTTTTGCCATGTTATCTCTCTCTCTGTGTCGATAGTTAGCTGTATAAAGAGCAGCACCGACTGGCATACATATATGTTACACAGTATTGTTCCGAAGTGGCTGAGTGCAGGGGGGAAGATTCTGAGGCTCAGGTCTGGCCCAGCCGATCCTTTCGCTCTGTCATTGACCCATGTGTGCCGATAACGCTCTGATTCTGTCTCTCCCCAGCGAATGTGACTCTGGATCCAGACACGGCACATCCTGAGCTCGTCCTGTCTGATGATCGAAGAACCATGAGCCGGGGCCCCGAGAGCCAGATGTTGCCTTACAAACCGGAGAGATTTGATTATTTGCTGAGTGTGCTGGGCTCTGAGGGCTTCACCTCGGGGAAACATTCCTGGCAGGTGAAGGTGGAGGGAGGAGTAGCCGGAGACTGGGCTGTGGGGGTAGCTAGACAGTCTGTGCTGAGGAAGGAAGAGGTTGGCTTTACCCCCGAGAATGGGGTCTGGGTGGTGCAGAAATGGGGCAATGCCAGAGACTATCGGGCTCAAACCTCCCCTGTCACCCGCCTGTCCTTGAGTAGAGAACCCAGCAGGATCCGGGTCTCTCTGGACTATGAAGGGGGGTTGGTGGCATTTAATTATGCTGATGATCTGGCCCCGATCTTCACTTTCCCACAGGCTTCTTTCAATGGGGAGAAAATCTTCCCTTTCTTCTGGGTCTGGGGTGGAGGATTCCAGCTGAGCATCCATCCCTGAGACTCAGGGTAGCCCGGGGCCCTGTCAGTACCATACAGAGCAGGCTAGACCCATCTCACGGTCCTGCAGTGACTGCCCAGTCTGCTTGTTCTCATGCTGTATGGTTCTGTAGGATTATATCCGTGAACAGGGTCAGAATGGGCACCAGGAGCTCCTCCCTTTGAGCCCTGTGCCGGTCTTGGCCAGAATCCCCCGTGGTGCTCACTGTCTGAAAGGGGCAAAGTAAAACCAGGGCTCTCGCCCGGCATCTCCACCCCCTCTTCCTGTCAGGGCACAAGGCTGGCAGCTCACTGCACTGTCTCCAGGTCCTCATCAGGGGGCTTCCAGCTGAGACACGGACAACTGCTCCACTCGCAGCATGGGCCCTTTGCACAGTCTGAGGGGGCAAAGGCAGAACCCTGCCCCAGGATCAGCCCCTACCATTGTGCTAAAATGATTACTCACATCTTCTCTCTGAGTTGCTCAGAGGTGTTTCTATCCTACTGTAAACATGTCATTCTCTTGCAGTAAGGAATGCAAAGTCTTTTAGCAGCAGAAATTATGAAATAAAATCCTACTTTATGCTTTCAGACCATTGTCAGATTGTGTGTTAGGTATATCTTACAATGAAATGTGTTGCTTTATGCCAGAGCTAATCAAAATTTGACATTTCAGAAAACAAACAAATTCCTTCACCAGGAGTAGCAGGCAGATCGTTCCCATGGCTATTGCCAGCACCAAGGGGCAGAGTTATGGTTGCATGGGATTTATCTGTATTTCCTGGTTTTCAGAGGTCTGAGGTTTGCTGAACCTGATGTCCTGGAAGGACACGAGAGACCACCGCATATGTTGTATTTTGTACTACATTGAATATTCGTTAAACGATAAGTGTTTTCTTTTTTCGTTGACTCCATCACGATAGTTTTCAGGGTGCCCACCCAGGTAACTGATAGAAGTTCTGATTATTGCAGATTCAATATGGATCTCATAGTTTTGGGGTTCAGAGTGTGAATCCTTGTGGGATTTATTGTAGCGCTGTTCAAACTACAATGACGTTACATCTCTCTCTCCTGCTGATCCCACATCCTTGTGGAGGATCTTCAGCGGCTAGTGTTAGAAGAGCTATCGGAATAATCCACTCAGTCCATTATTCCTATAGTAGGCACCCTTTACTAGACGGGCCTCTGAACTGTCTCTCTGTAGTGTCCAGTCCTCTCCCGGAACACACACAAGTTATTAAGTTCATTGCTCTTTTAAAGAGTCAATACACGCAGCTCATTAATTTCACTGGGGTTTGACAAACACTCACTTTAATCACAGCACTGACCTGGTTTATAATAAAGGTAAAACAAGTTTAGTAAAACAAAAGTCATAGATTTAAGTGATATCAAGTGTAAGGTGTAAAGATAGGAAGGGTGATGAACAAACAGAAGTAATAATACGCTTTCTAATAGCTAAGACCTAACTTAACAAGCTACAGACATTGTTCGAGGCACTTTCCTCTCCAGTATTCCTTTCCCAGCAACGGCTGACTAGCTTTTTGTCAGGATGCTCACAGAATCCAAGGTGCTGGTTTTCCTTGTCTCCTCTGGTGAAGGATCACTTAGTTGTTTGCTCCACTTCTCTTTATAGTCCACTCTACCTTGGCAATATATTGTTCTGAAACGTAGCTCCAGATACAGGTCCTTCTCCCTGCTGGGTGTGGATGCTGTGCTGCCAGGAGTGGACTCCATACTGTCTTCTCCCGCACTGGAGATTTTTCCAGTGCAAAGGATCTTGTCATGCAACCTCTGATACAACTGAATAGCCCATTGAATTTGCCCACATCTGGGAATTTTTAGGCCTAACACATTTTCCAAGCTAAAGCTGGTTGCAACATTACTGTATCATCTTGGATGGTGCATGGCTTCTGCTGCTGCAGGCAGCCACAATCTGCCCGCTGCTCAAGAGATACCACTCCTGAACCCAGCATTCCCATAGGCTGGGGAAACCCCATTATCTGGCCCACTCCCCATGCCCATTTTCTTCATCTGTTGCTGGGGCCAGAAACCATTCTTGGTCCTCACAGCTCCCCACTCTGGATCTGAACGGGCTCCCAGCTCCTTCTCCCCTCAGCACCTCAGCTCAGATCAGTGATATAAAAGAGAGGTGAACCCACAGTGCAGGACTCCTCTGTCTATTACCTCTCTGGTGCTTTGACACAAGGAGCTTCGGGACGCCTCCTCCGCCAGCCCCGTGGCAAGGGGACAGCAGCTACCTCTGCGGGGGGCAATCTGCTCTACGGAGGGACACCGCCAAATAAAAATTGCATCTGCTCACTCCAGCTCTGCTGACTATACGACACGTTCTGTGGTGTGAACAGAGGAACAGCATCACCCAGGCAGATCCAGGCAGAGCTTCTGCCAGACACTCGTACAGCATCGCCCTCTGCAGAAAGGAGCAAAGATCGTTTTCCCTGACCCCTGATCAAGAAACCAAAAGTCCTGGCTCCAGACCTGAGCCAGAAACCCACCCCAAACAAAGCACACGTTTTCTCCGCTCTTTCCACATCAGAGACCTGCAAACAGCTTGCCTTTCGCAGGACATAGAGTCCTGGGACTGCAGCCAGGAGTTTTCAAGCAAGTAAGATGGATAGATGAGATGAGGCCAGGCTGTCATCCATAAGCAGCACCCCATCTCCTCCTTTGCACATACAATGCTCAGTGCAGAGACACGCCCCTGGGGTTTCAGGTTTGTGACGTATCCCACAGCATGGCAGCAACTTTGTCTGACACCTCACAAAGCTAGAGAAATAGAAACCAAAAGGGTCTCAACCAATCATGCCGGAACCCGGGGGGCCATGTTGCCCCCCAAACTGCAAGCCTTGGGCAGGTGCGAAGTGGCACCGGTAGGGCCTGCACTCCACAGCGGAGGTGCTGCTCTGCTCCTGCCCAAGGCTTGCAGTTTGGGGGGGGCAACATTCTCCCCTATCCCCCAAATTACACCCTTTCTAAAAAGTGGGGGGCATGACCCCCAGCCTCCCCGGCTGGCACTGGTGGGCCCCCCACCCCCACCACTTCTACAAAGGTTCCAGAATCCTTGGTTTTAGGAGGCTTATTCCTTCACCCTCTCACTTCCCTGGTCCTTCTCGCATGAATGGAGAGCAGCAATCCCTGAAGTCCAAAGGTGCAAACAATCCAATGTTTATTGGGGTGAATTTCCAGCAAGCATGAGTCCAGTTTCCTTCCTTAGTGTCCCCGTTCCCAGCTCTGACCCCACAGAGCCTTACCTGTGTCCCTGTTCCCATTTCCCGCTTTAGCCAAACATGATTCCCATTCCCCCCCCCCCCCCCACTTCCTGATTGACTGCGGACTATATAGTAAAACTTGAGTTCTGCTTTGCTATACCTTAACCAATCATTTCCCTGAAATTTAACTAACCAATTGTAACATGATTATTTAACCAATTAGATCCCACCACCTTAATTAGTTTACACCCAGCAAAATTAATTACACAGCAGACAGAAACAATCCCAGAAATAGACAGAGATTATACAGACAAACAATAGCAAAGTGGGAACTATAATGACAAAACAATACAGAAGTGACGATTTCCCATCCCAGCTATTGATAGGTGAGTTCTTGCCAGACAGGAGGCTACCAAACTAAGTTTCCTTTTACATCTTCTAGGCACTTCCCTTTCTCTGGAGGCGATAGGCACTATCAGGACAGGATTGTATCCTAAGAGCCCAATAGCACCTGATTTCAATGGGACTAGTTTGGGATGTGAGGAGGGGACCGGTCGCTTCCCAGCTTATGGCTGCCTCTGCTGCTTAGCCAGAGGCCTTAGCCTAAGCACAGGGCCTCCGACTGTCACAGTGAGAGAAGGCCCTTGCACCGGCCGACAGTGATTTTGATTCTTTCTTTTATACCTCTAGAACTAGCCAAGTGATAAGAAGACACCTAAATGCTTACAGTACAGGCCTTTGCAGACAGGCCTGAATATCTAGATCCTAATACTTGGTCTCAACTCAAGCCTTTGCTCGGCATCGGTTACTAGCGGCTGTCAAACAGTCCGTAGCTAATAGTGGGGGGGGGGATTACTAGAGGTACGTTCAGATTTTGACAAACAGCCAATATTGAGGACGCTGAAGCCAGAGAAGGGAATTTGCACTGACCACTGGATCAGCTTTCTCCTGCCCCACAAAGACTCTCCAGCAATGCAGCCTGTAATGGGGGTCTGGCCCTTTAAGGCTAGAGGACGGAGTTACTCATTCCATGTGTCCAGGGAAAAGCGGAAGGAGGCCTGGAAGCAGCCCCTGGGAGAGAGGCCGCTGGTCCTGGGGAAAAGTCTGTGTCTGGGAGATCAAGGTACAGAAAAACCCAGAGCACAGTTCCTGCAAAGGCCTGGGACCACGAACCCTGTAGAGTGGGTGGGGCAAAGCTCCCCCTCTCCCAGCTGCCCCAGGCAGGTGTTTGGGGTAATTGGACACAACTGGGAAGGGTCAAGGAGTGGTCAGGTGATTGGGGCGGGTGACTCAAAAGGAAGCTCCAAGTGGGGGGGCCTCTCACATTCTGGGAATACCCGACATTCCAGTAGTTCTGGGAACGGTGTGTGCCCACCCCCGCCTGGGTGACCCCGCCCCCGCTGGCATGACCTCGCACTCACCATCACACCGCATGGGGGCACCATTTTGAAGAGCTCGCTGCCCCACCCCAGCCGGTGTGACCTCGCCCGCACTGTGCAGGTAAGGTCATGGCAGCAGGGGTGGGGCGGTGTGATCTTCACAATGGCATCCCCTGTCTGGTCCCAGACAAAACCACCTCTGGCTTTGTCTCTGTACCGCACAGGGGACAAACCTCAGAAAAGCAGAACTGGCCAGTTTATAACCAGAGCAATGGCCTGCTTAGCTCCAAGCGCAGTCAGAGAGAGCTGCCGAGCCAGCTGCTGGGGGAGAGAAGTCACCCAGCACAGAGCCTCGGCAAGGAGGACTGGGCAACCCCTATACTTGAGGAGCGAGTTATGGGCCGGGGAGGCAAGAACTTAAAGCCACAGTCCCAGGGAGGGCTGAGATCCTCGACGTGAGGGGTGAGCAAAGGCTGGGGAGGCCAGGACTGAATGCAGAACACACAGCCCCAGCAAGGAGAGCTGTGAAACACCTGAGCCGGAGGGGAGAGTCTAGAAGCTGGGGGGGCCTGGACTGGGAACACACGTGCCCCACGTTGGGGTGGGAGCAGGGGCTGTGCAATCTCTGAAATGAAAAGGGGAGCTCAGTGGTATTGTTTTAAAGACTCTGGGTGTACGTAAATTATTTTGGGACACAGAGGGAAATTGAGGCAGGGTGCCTGGGGGGCCACCCCTGGCCATGTGGGGAGCACCCTGGGATTGCACTTGGCTACACACCCCTTAGTGGAGAAATACAAAGTCAGCAGCTCTCCACCCACAGGACAAAGAGTCGAGGATCTGTTGTATCATTAACAGTGTATGTTAGGCTCTGCAGTTGAGACACTGGCCCTCTGCAACAAGCACCCTGTCACTCTCCGGTTATTGTCCGAGAATCTCTTATTCTTTCATAGTTTCACACGTGGTTGTTTGTACACAGTCTGGCCCAGTGTTAGCAGTGTGCTCTGGCTGCTCTGCACCCTTCTAGTGATGCCACAAACAGCCAAAACATGAGCTCAACCTGCCCGGTAACCTAGGTTCACAGCTGCTGGGCATTGGCAGAACCGTGCCGGGAACATACTGGTGAATATGACCCAATATAGATATCTACTCTTTTCTGTGTGGATGGCGGAGGGATGGGGGGGCATGGATGCAGGATGTTTGGATACCAGGTTATAGAATCATAGAATCATAGACTATCAGGGTTGGAAGGGACCACAGGAGGTCATCTAGTCCAACCCCCTGCTCAGAGCAGGACCAATCCCCAATTAAATCATCCCAGCCAGGGCTTTGTCAAGCCTGACCTTAAAAACCTCTAAGGAAGGAGGTTCCACCGCCTCCCTAGGTAACGCATTCCAGTGTTTCACCACCCTCTTAGTGAAAAAGTTTTTCCTAATATCCAATCTAAACCTCCCCCACTGCAACTTGAGACCATTACTCCTTGTCCTGTCCTCTTCTACCACTGAGAATAGTCGAGAACCATCCTCTCTGGAACCACCTCTCAGGTAGTTGAAAGCAGCTATCAAATCCCCCCTCATTCTTCTCTTCCACAGACTAAACAATCCCAGTTCCCTCAGACTCTCCTCATAAGTCATGTGTTCCAGACCCCTAATCATTTTTGTTGCCCTCCGCTGGACTCTCTCCAATTTATCCACATCCTTCTTGTAGTGTGGGGCCCAAAACTGGACACAGTACTCCAGATGAGGCCTCACCAATGTCGAATAGAGGGGGATGATCACATCCCTCGGTCTGCTGGCTATGCCCCTACTTATACATCCCAAAATGCCATTGGCCTTCTTGGCAACAAGGGCACACTGCTGGCTCATATCCAGCTTCTCGTCCACTGTCACCCCTAGGTCCTTTTCCGCAGAACTGCTGCCGAGCCATTCGGTCCCTAGTCTGTAGGTGTGCATTGGGTTCTTCTGTCCTAAGTGCAGGACCCTGCACTTACCCTTATTGAACCTCATCAGATTTCTTTTGGCCCAATCCTCCAATTTGTCTAGGTCCCTCTGTATCCTATCCCTGCCCTCCAGGGTATCTACCACTCCTCCCAGTTTAGTATCATCTGCAAATTTGCTGAGAGTGCAATCCACACCATCCTCCAGATCATTTATGAAGATATTGAACAAAAGCGGCCCCAGGACCGACCCTTGGGGTACTCCACTTGATACCGGCTGCCAACTAGACATGGAGCCATTGATCACTACCCGTTGAGCCCGACAATCTAGCCAGCTTTCTACCCACCTTATAGTGCATTCATCCAGCCCATACTTCCTTAACTTGCTGACAAGAATACTGTGGGAGACTGTGTCAAAAGCTTTGCTCAAGTCAAGAAACAATACATCCACTGCTTTTCCTTCATCCACAGAACCAGTAATCTCATCATAGAAGGCGATTAGATTAATCAGGCATGACCTTCCCTTGGTGAATCCATGCTGACTGTTCCTGATCACTTTCCTCTCCTCTAAGTGCTTCAGGATTGAGTCCTTGAGGACCTGCTCCATGATTTTTCCGGGGACTGAGGTGAGGCTGACTGGCCTGTAGTTCCCAGGATCCTCCTTCTTCCCTTTTTTAAAGATGGGCACTACATTAGCCTTTTTCCAGTCATCTGGGACTTCCCCCGTTCGCCACGAGTTTTCAAAGATAATGGCCAATGGCTCTGCAATCACAGCCGCCAATTCCTTTAGCACTCTCGGATGCAACTCGTCCGGCCCCATGGACTTGTGCATGTCCAGCTTTTCTAAATAGTCCCTAACCACCTCTGTCTCCACAGAGGGCTGGCCACCTACTCCCCATGCTGTGCTGCCCAGCGCAGCAGTCTGGGAGCTGACCTTGTTCGTGAAGACAGAGGTTATCGTCAGTCTCTCACAATGCCGTCTTTCCTCTCTAGCTCACTAGGAAACTTTTTTCCCTCCCTTCCTCTCCGGTGTGGGGCGGCTACAGTGACCCTGCTGCCGCGCCCTGCGAGTGTCAGTCCCTGTAAAGACAGCATGTGACGGAGCAGGAGACAGCATCAGCCCAGGAGCAAGGTGGGCGGAGGGCATGTTCAGCCCCCATCCCTGGCTGAGAGTGGGGCGGAGCCGCTTCTCGTTCGGCTGAAGCCGGACGCTCCATGTCGCTGCTCTGTGCAGCGCGGCAGCTGCCGAGAGAGCCCGGCGGGAGAGGCTGCTGCGGCGGCCCACTCCCTGCCCAGGCGTGGCTGCCAGGGATGGGCTGAGCATGCCCGGGGGGAGCCCAGCTCGCTCAGCCCCTGTCCCAGGCAGCCAGACCCGGTTGGGGGGGCTGCCGTCGCAGCCTCTCCCGCCGGGCTCTCTCAGGCAGCTGCCGCGCTGCACAGAGCAGCGACATGGAGCGTCCTGCGTGAGCAGGGTGACCAGATGTCCCGATTTTACAGGGACAGTGCCAATATTTGGGGCTCTCTCTTATATAGGCTCCTATCACCCCCCACCCCCATCCTGATTTTTCTCACTTGCTGTCTGGTCACCCTGGGCATGAGAAGTGGCTGGTCCCACCCCTTCTGCTCCCTGCCCTGGCTGGCTGCTAGGGACAGGGGCAGAGCATGCTGGGGCCAGGCACGGCCGGAGAAGGAGAGAGCCCCTCTCCCTCTCCCTCTCCCTCGACAGGCTGAGCAGTAAGCTGGAGGGGCACTTGAGCCCACATGCCCCCCGTACGGGTCACTTCTGGGTGGTCATGGCTACTGGTCAGTCAGATACCAGGGCCTAGGGTCAGGACTAGGCTGCCCCCAGTGAAGTAAGGCAGGATAAGTCTGGGAACGAGCAGGAACCGCTCCCACACTGCTGCTGGGCTGAAGAGCCAGTCTGCTGCCTCTTCCAGCCAACCAGGTGGGGTAGCCCATCAGGCAGCCTACTACAGCCCAGCTGTGCTCCTTAGGTTGCCAGGAGACTAGCTTTCCTGCAGGCCCTGATTTCTGCCAGTGTGAACACCTCTGCAGCGGGGGTAGCACGGCCCTGTGAGGACATGGGGGAGCTGTGACTTGCTGGGTGTGTGACAGCAGTCGCAAAGCCTAAACTCTTGAATGCAGACAGGACCGGCTCTAGGCACCAGCAAACCAAGCACATGATTGGGGCAGCACATGTCCAGGGGCAGCCTTCCAGGAGGTTTGGTTTGGTTTGGTTTTTTGCTTGGGGCTGCAAAAATCCTGGAGCCGGCTCTGAATGCAGATAAAGCAAAAGAGAAGAGGAGTGAGCGGCTGGGGAATCTATTTGTTTGTTTTCATATTTAAACAATAATCCTCTCTCCCCACTGCAACCAAAGTCACAGGCTGCACTCTAGACAAGAATTCTGTTAAGCTGCACTTTGTTGGAGACGGTTATCGCTTGTTCCTAAAAAACACGCTGATTATGTTGCTAGCACAGCACAGTGTTCACATGCAGCTCTGTGAAAGGGGGAGCAGGGGACACCTTCCCCCAGGAAGGGGCTTGAAAATACCTGTTAGCTGGAGCAAACGAGTCATTCCAAAAGGCCAAAAAGGTGGGGGGGGGGCTATAGCAGGGTGGCTACCCCACTCCTAAAATAGCCCTGGAGAGGGCTGTGGCTGGGGAGGGCTGATTGGGGAAGCAGCCGCAGCTGGGCCACGTCTCAATCAGGCCCCAGCTGGCCTGTATAAAAAGGCTGGGAGAGAGTAGGGCCTGCCTGCCTGCCAGACAGACAGGGTACTGAGGGTGGTGCCGTGCTGGGGAAGGAGCAGGTTGAGCGGGGGCGCTCTAGGCTGGCAACTCCCCAGGCTGTAGGGTCTGGTCCAAGGCCCATAGAGGTACTAGGAGGCAGAGGAAGGCAACAGGTCCGAACCCCCTTGCTTATGATGAGTGGCCTTTACACGGCAGTCTGCCCCAGGGCGCGGGGGCTTGGTGATGACTGGCAGTAGCCCAGACTGAGGCAAGGTGGGGATAGTGGGTTGGGGGTTCCCCAGGAAGGGGAGACCCAGAGGCAGAGTGTGGGAGTACTGCCAGGGGGCAGCACCCCAGAGAAAGGGGCACCGGGGTCGGTGAGGGACACGGGGGCCAGAGCTGTGGCGGATCACTGGTCTGCAGAGAGTGGTCCATGCTGGAAAAGAGCTAATTCCCAATGACCAGCAGGAGGCGCTGCAGGGGTGAGGCGCCGCACGCTTGCAGGGGCTCTTTACAAGCATTTTATAAGCCCTAGTGACAAGTCAGATGTGGGAGAGAGGATTTAGTAAGAGAGGAGATGGTTCTATCTGAGCCAGGGAAATAATTCCCGCACACGCACCCTTCAATAGGGTGCCCCCACAAGAGACGCTTCAAGCCTAAAGGAACAGAGAGAAGATAGAAAAAGGGAACGGTGGGTGGGTGAGAAAGGTGCTCCTTGCCTGATGCAGTGGTAAGTGAGCAAGTGTTGATTATTGTCAGATTCAGGTTAGAATTATGGCTCTTTCCTCCAGCAGGCAGTTCTTGGCCTATCTGAGATCTGGCTAGAAAAGTGGATCAGAGACAAAGTCCAGATGTCAGATGAAGTTTCCTCTTCTCTCCAGCAGAGACAGTGTCTCTAGAACAGACTATGATACTTTGTTAAATTCTAAGGAACACCCTGGCTTGAGGTTCTTCAGACTTAGATTGGGTGGAGATTAAGAAAAGAGAATTGACAACAAAGCACAGGTGACAAAAATCCCACCTCCCTCCATCTGGATTTTATATATGTACAGTTATAGAAATTATCCAGTCTGTCCATAGGGAGTGTGAATGGTCTTGGAACATGCCAGAAGTTAATTTCTTAAAATAAAATCATAGAATCATAGAATATCGGGGTTGGAAGGAACCCCAGAAGGTCATCTAGTCCAACCCCCTGCTCGAAGCAGGACCAATTCCCAGTTAAATCATCCCAGCCAGGGCTTTGTCAAGCCTGACCTTAAAAACCTCTAAGGAAGGAGATTCTACCACCTCCCTAGGTAACGCATTCCAGTGTTTCACCACCCTCTTAGTGAAAAAGTTTTTCCTAATATCCAATCTAAACCTCCCCCACTGCAACTTGAGACCATTACTCCTCATTCTGTCATCTGCTACCATTGAGAACAGTCTAGAGCCATCCTCTCTGGAACCCCCTTTCAGGTAGCTGAAAGCAGCTATCAAATCCCCCCTCATTCTTCTCTTCTGCAGGCTAAACAATCCCAGCTCCCTCAGCCTCTCCTCATAACTCATGTGTCCCAGACCCCTAATCATTTTTGTTGCCCTTCGCTGGACTCTCTCCAATTTATCCACATCCTTCTTGAAGTGTGGGGCCCAAAACTGGACACAGTACTCCAGATGAGGCCTCACCAATGTCGAATACAGGGGAACGATCACGTCCCTCGATCTGCTCGCCAAGCCCCTACTTATACATCCCAAAATGCCATTGGCCTTCTTGGCAACAAGGGCACACTGCTGGCTCATATCCAGCTTCTCGTCCACTGTCACCCCTAGGTCCTTTTCCACAGAACTGCTGCCTAGCCATTCGGTCCCTAGTCTGTAGCTGTGCATTGGGTTCTTCCATCCTAAGTGCAGGACCCTGCACTTATCCTTATTGAACCTCATCAGATTTCTTTTGGCCCAATCCTCCAATTTGTCTAGGTCCCTCTGTATCCTATCCCTCCCCTCAAGCGTATCTACCACTCCTCCCAGTTTAGTATCATCTGCAAATTTGCTGAGAGTGCAATCCACACCATCCTCCAGATCATTTATGAAGATATTGAACAAAACCGGCCCCAGGACCGACCCTTGGGGCACTCCACTTGATACTGGCTGCCAACTAGACATGGAGCCATTGATCACTACCCGTTGAGCCCGACAATCTAGCCAGCTTTCTACCCACCTTATAGTGCAAAGTTCAGACAAGTTGTGACCAGGTGCCTAGAATGGATCACCACTGACAATGCCACCTCCAGGCAGACTGCAAGAAATAGGGCAGACGCCCCCCCAAAACTGGTGGTTTATTACAATTAGATTCTCCAGACCGGTAACAAAAGAGCTTCTGCAGTACCACACTGGTTAACAGGAAGCCAAACGCAGTCCCCCTTAGGCATTCCAGCCCTTGATTCCCATCCAGACAAATTGGTCTTCTACAGTGAGAGTTTACTGAAAACCTAGTTCATCATACATAAGGTTCTACTAATCCCAAAGGATCAGACACTTATCCCGAGATTAATATATCTTTCAGTTCTTACCCAAATACCACACTGCCAGCCAATTGTTAGTAAACTAACTAAGAATTTATTAATAAAAGAAAACAATGGAGTTCCAAATAGTTAAAAGTCATATACGTACAAATGCAAAAGTGGATGGGAACCTGGGAGGCAGTGACCATGAGATGGTCGAGTTCAGGATCCTGACACAAGGAAGAAAGGAAAGCAGCAGAATACGGACCCTGGACTTCAGAAAAGCAGACTTCGACTCCCTCAGGGAACTGATGGGCAAGATCCCCTGGGAGAATAACATGAGGGGGAAAGGAGTCCAGGAGAGCTGGCTGTATTTTAAAGAATCCTTCTTGAGGTTACAGGGACAAACCATCCCGATGTGTAGAAAGAATAGTAAATATGGCAGGCGACCAGCTTGGCTTCACAGTGAAATCCTTGCTGATCTTAAACACAAAAAAGAGGCTTACAAGAAGTGGAAGATTGGACAAATGACCAGAGATGAGTATATAAATATTTTTCAGGCATGTAAGAATGAAATCAGGAAAGCTAAATCACACCTGGAGTTGCAGCTAGCGAGGGATGTTAAGAGTAACAAGAAAGGTTTCTTCAGGTATGTTGGCAATAAGAAGAAAGCCAAGGAAAGTGTGGGCCCCTTACTGAATGAGGGAGGCAACCTAGTGACAGAGGATGTGGAAAAAACTAATGTACTCAAATGCTTTTTTTTGCCTCTGTCTTCACGATCAAGGTCAGCTCTCAGACTACTGTACTGGGCAGCACAGCATGGGGAGGAGGTGGCCAGCCCTCTGTGGAGAAAGAAGTGGTTCGGGACTATTTAGAAAAGCTGGACAAGCACTAGTCCATGGGGCCGGATGCGCTGCATCTGAGAGTGCTAAAGGAATTGGCGGATGTGATTGCAGAGCCAATGGCCATTATCTTTGAAAACTCGTGGCGATCGGGGGAAGTCCCGGAAGACTGGAAAAAGGCTAATGTAGTGCCAATCTTTAAAAAAGGGAAGAAGGAGGATCCTGGGAACTACAGGCCAGTCAGCCTCACCTCAGTCCCCGGAAAAATCATGGAGCAGGTCCTCAAGGAATCAATTCTGAAGCACTTAGACGAGAGGAAAGTGATCAGGAACAGTCAGCATGGATTCACCAAGGGAAAGTCATGCCGGACTAATCTAATCTTCTATGATGAGATAACTGGCTCTGTGGATGAAGGGAAAGCAGTGGATGTATTGTTTCTTGACTTGAGCAAAGCTTTTGATACGGTCTCCCACAGTATTCTTGTCAGCAAGTTAAAGAAGTATGGGCTGGATGAATGGACGATAAGGTGGATAGAAAGTTGGCTAGATTGTCGGGCTCAACGGGGAGTGATCAATGGCTCCATGTCTAGTTGGCAGCCGGTATCTAGCGGAGTGCCCCACGGGTTGGTCCTGGGGCCGATTTTGTTCAATATCTTCATTAACGATCTGGAGGATGGTGTGGATTGCACCCTCAGCAAGTTTGCGGATGACACTAAACTGGGAGGAGTGGTAGATACGCTGGAGGGTAGGGATAGGATACAGAGGGACCTAGACAAATTGGAGGATTGGGCCAAAAGAAATCTGATGAGGTTCAACAAGGACAAGTGCAGAGTCCTGCAGTTAGGACGGAAGAATCCAATGCACGGCTACAGACTAGGGACCGAATGGCTCGGCAGCAGTTCTGCAGAGAAGGACCTATGGGTGACAGTGGACGAGAAGCTGGATATGAGTCAACAATGTGCCCTTGTTGCCAAGAAGGCCAATGGCATTTTGGGGTGTATAAGTAGGGGCATTGCCAGCAGATCGAGGGACGTGATTGTTCCCCTCTATTCGACACTGGTGAGGCCTCATCTGGAGTACTGTGTCCAGTTTTGGGCCCCACACTACAAGAAGGATGTGGAGAAATTGGAGAGAGTCCAGCGAAGGGGAACAAAAATGATTGGGGTCTGGAACAAATGACTTATGAGGAGAGGCTGAGGGAACTGGGATTGTTTAGTCTGCAGAAGAGAAGAATGAGGGGCGATTTGATAGCTGCTTTTAACTACCTGAAAGGTGGATCCAAAGAGGATGGATCTAGACTATTCTCAGTGATAGCAGATGACAGGACAAGGAGTAATGGTCTCAAGTTGCAGTGGAGGAGATTTAGGTTGGATATTAGGAAAAACTTTTTCACTAGGAGGTTAGTGAAACACTGGAATGCGTTACCTAGGGAGGTGGTGGAATCCCCTTCCTTAGAAGTTTTTAATGTCAGGCTTGACAAAGCCCTGGCTGGGATTATTTACTTGGGATTGGTCCTGCTCTGGGAAGGGGGTTTGACTAGATGGCCTCCAGAGGTCCCTTCCAACTGTGTTATTCTATGATTCTATGATTCTATGAAATGGTTGCAAAGTCCTTATATCAGGTTTGTAGCAGTGATGGAATAAACTGCTGGTTGGAAAATGTCTTTCTGGGAACTTCCAAAAGATTGGAAGGTCCTCAGTCCATTGTTCAAAGTACTCCTTTTAGATGTAAATCCACAGTCCAGAGAAGTGGAGCAGGGAAGAGGCAAAGTGGAGATGTCTCAGGTTCTTTTATATCCTTTGCCATGTGCATGGAAATGTACTGTCCCAAACAAAGCCCATGGCCCCTGTGCGTGGAAAGTTACTGACAAAGATGGAGTCTGAGGTCACATGTCCACATCACATTGTCCTTATATGTTTTGCTGAATCACAGAGGTAGCCATTGGCTCCTTGCTGCCTGAGGTATCTTCAATAAAGGCTATCTGAAGAGTTGATTCTTCTGCATGGCTTATCAACACTTAAATGGTTCATCAACACGGGGCTGGCAAGAGTGGCTGTAAAACTACCTTATGGGTGTCACCCCAAGAACAAACATATTTGAGGTACAAATACATAGCCAATATCCATAACTTCAGATACAATGATGATACATGGATTTGACCAGGATAATCACAGTTGACAGATTGTAACTTTTCCATTGACACCTTACATGATATACTTTGTATAAGATTTGTTGCAATTGTATAACAGTGTTGATAATATTGGTTATGGATAATCACTGAGCCCCCTGATCTACCAGCCTGGGCTCCCTCTCACACTGTGCTGCTGTGACAAGCTGCAAAGCCCTCCAGCCTGCACTTTCACCAGCATTCGCACAGGTAGGGACACACCCAGCTGCAGTTACACACAGGCTCTCTAACCACCAGCTTCCCAGCCTACGACCCCAGAGCAGTACCGGCCTGCCCTGGTCAAATCTGGCCACCACACAGGTTTAGTACCCAGTCCGCCTCTCCCTCAATGTGAAGAGAACAATGCACACTTGTGGTAACTAAGCAGAGATTCTCCCCAAGCACTCCAGTCAAAGCTCACTGGTTTAGATTAAAACAAAAATAAGTTTATTAACTACAAAAGATAGATTTTAAGTGATAATAAGGGATAGCAAACAGATCAAAGCAGATTACCAAGCAAATAAACAAAAAACGCAAACTAAGTTTAATATACTAAATAGATTGGATATGAATTTGCAGATTCTCACTCTAGAGATGATACAAGCAGGCAGCAGATTCTTAAGGGGCAAACTGCACTTGCTTTACAGCTTGGAGTCCCAGGTGTTTCATACACAGGCTAGAAATTCCTTTAGCCTGGGTTCAGAACATCCCCCGGTTCAGTCTTTGTTCCTCGGGTCTTTCCAGGAGTCTCTTGTGTGGGGAGTGAAGAAGAATCGATAATATCACTCCCTGCCTTATATAGCTTTAGTATATGGCAGGAACCCTTTGTTTCAAAGCTTGGTTCCCAGACTGGTCTTTGGAAAAATACTGACATCCCAAGATGGAGTCCAGCATCACGTGGCCTGGTCACATGTCCTTGTAGGGTCATAGCAGCCATTACTTACAGGGTGTCTGGAGTGTTCTCAGGAAGGCTCACCAGGTAGGAGATCAGCTTCTCCTAAATCCTATTCTCTTTCCTAATGGCCATTACCCTGAAGAGGCCCTTCCCCACCAGCTATCTAGACTGAAAGCATCTTATCTAGTGGGTGTTACCTAGGTGTACCTACATTTGAAATACAGATACACAGTCAATATTCATAACTTCAGATACAAAAATGATACATGCATACAAATAGGATAGTCATATTCAGCAAATCATAACTTTTCTAATGATACCTCACATGACTTATCTTGTACAAAATGCATCATAATTATGCTATAATCCTATCATAATAATATCACAGTGAAGAATATAGGGTGCAGTGTCAGAGTCATGACACCACTTTCCTGGCCCTATCCCTGTATCTCACGTGCCCACTCAACAGGCCCAGCCACTGTACTTGTCTCATACACACGAAAAGAGAACAAAGGAGGGAATGTGGCCCATGAAGAAGAGAATAAGCTTCAAATGCAAGATTGCTGTGGGTCTTTATAGCCTCAGATACTCTCACATCACTGAGTACTAAGCACACCTCTCCACCACATACAGCAGACATAAGAGTCAGGCTCTGACAAGGCAATGCCCTGAGCTCAACATTCCTCCCAGAGGGTCACTTGAGGGACAGGTGAAGCTGGGTACCAGAGAGCCCCTAATACTTCAGGTCACCCCACACACACAGGCAGGGAGTAACCATGAACAGAGCTGTGCTTGCCAGATTGTCTCCTGGGTTCTCTTTTTCTGAGAACTGATCTGAGAAAACAACCAAGCAAATTCTAAAGTCCACAGATGTGGACTCATATAGAAAGTGCAATGGAAAACAGTTTAACTGTGTAAGATAGAATCCGAAACTGGATTATAAACAGATGAAACCATATAAAAGTTCCACTTTTCTGTGAAAGCCCCACAGCTCCGGTGGACGGCGTGCAGCCTGCAGGGATGACCAGACTCTGAAGGAAGAATACACGTTGGATCTCTGAGCGGAATTAGCAGCCCCAAGGTACCGTGTTGTGTGTGAGTTTGAAACTTGGGTACAACATTTGAAAGAGGGGCTTGTAACAGTTGTGAAAGCATTGAAAATTCTCATCAGTGGTTTGTCAACAGCAGTGGGTGTTTTTACAGCCCCAACGTTCTGGGCACCTCACACTATGGCCAAGATTGTCAAAAGTGGGTTTGGGGGCCCAGCTTGACACAGCTCAAAGGCGCCTGACTCTCAGAATGTGCTGAGCACCCACCCCTGGAAATCAGGCCCCTTGAAGGGTCTCCAGTTGGGCACCTGAAAACTGAGGCACCCACAGTCACTAGCCACTTTTGAAAATCTTGGGCTAGAAATAGAACGACATGGTCCCACCTCAGATAGATCCAGGCTGAGCTGAGAATGACGTGAGGAATACGGGTACCCACCAGTAGGGAGGAATGGGGAACAGAAGGAGGAAGGTTACAGCCATAGAGCCCAGTTGGTGACGCAGTAACAGACACCTGCACGTCTTGGGAACTTAATCTGAACTTTTTATTTTTTATCTTTGATCGTGATTGAGGCCTCACTGTGTTAGGTGCTACACAGCCACATTGGACGTCCCTGTGTGCACACACACAAACACACACACAGACACAGCTTAGTCTTGTTTTTTTTTACTTAAATCATAATCAGTAATGTTGTTCACTGACTTCTTGTGGGAATCATGGAAGGAAACGTGAGAAGAGGGTGAGGACTCGGTGAACTGGATGGACAGGGCATTCCCAGAGTGGAAGGCACCACCAAGCACAAAGCTGGTTTGGCAGAAGCAGATGAATGGGCACTGAGACTGACATTACCGGTGCTGCAGAGGGGATGGCAGGTGCACTGGAATGCGTTACCTAGGGAGGTGGTGGAATCTCCTTCCCTAGAAGTTTTTAAGGTCAGGCTTGACAAAGCCCTGGCTGGGATGATTTAGTCGGGGATTGGTCCTGCTTTGAGCAGAGGGTTGGACTAGATGACCTCCTGCGGTCCCTTCCAACTCTGATATTCTATGATTCTATGATCCTGTGACGTGATAAGGGACTAAGGGGTGCAGACTGGGTATGAGGTGAGGACAAGAAGTTTGAACCACGTGCAGTGAAGTAGGGAAGAGCCAGTGGGGAGATCGAAAGAGGGAGTCGTCTGGTCAGAATGACAGGCTGGGAAGATTATTTTCGCAGCAGCGTCTTGCACTGGGGAGCTGTGATGTGGGTATCCGGGAGGCCAGAGAGGGGGAGGTTGCAGTAATTCACATTGAAGATGATCCAGGAGGACAAGAGGTTTAGCCGTGCCACTGCTGGGATGAGTCTGGCCACGGGCTGCAGCTGAGAGGGTGGCAAAGAGAGGGTTAATCTGTATTGATGTTATATAGGGAACAGTGACAAGACACAGTGCGCGCCGGGATGTGAAGCATCTGATATCGCGGTGTGACATTCTGGGGATCCCCCAGAGCAGTCAGGGGGTCTGTCACCATCTGCCTGTGACCGTGGGTCCCTTAATCCTGTGTGGCTCTGGCTCGGAGCTCTGGCACCAGCATCCAGCCCACAGGCAGAAAGGTCTCACCCTGGCTTCCAGCAGCCTCGTTATCCCTGCAGGGTGACCCCACCAGCCCTTCCAGTCCCAAGCATCCCCAAATCCGCCTACCCCGAGTTCTTCACTACCAGACCTGGGGACTTTTCCACTCTGGTTCCTCACCCCAAAGGCCTGAAGCCAGCCCCCCAGTTCTCAGTTCACTTTGGGACACACTCCACACCGTTTGCACACTAGAGACCCATCATTTGTCTCTCCTGGGTTGTACAATGCGAGGTGCTGGGGGTTAGTCTTGTCTGGCTGGGGAGGCAGCTCCTCCCTGCCTGGCTGGCCACCACCCTGCTGGGAGTGGGAGGTGAAGCTTTAGGAACCAGCTCCAGACTCTACATACACGATACATAAATCCCTAAGCACAGCCTGGATCCATCTCGCACAGTGATCAGTAAATAGAGAACATCACAGGCTTTCAGAAAAGAGCTCACTCAACATTATTATACACAATAGCATTGTACAGTTAATTAGTTAATTCCATTGCTTATTCTTTGGGGTTCAGACCCCCTGTTCTGCCCTTGGGGTGTCTGGACCCTGAGTGGGGGCAGCATATGAACCTAGATTTCAGTGGGGCAGTAGCTGCATGGTAGTTAAGGTTGAGACTCGTACTGGTTAATAGCAGATTTTTCTAAGTGCTCTAAAATCCCCCTGCACACTCAATTGCCTGGAAAATTGCTGCGATACCAATTTTTTTTTACAGTTCTTAGAACTCTTTTGTGCACAGAACTGGGGCTCAGACTATTGCTCTAATGCACCCCAAACTAATATCCTGCAGTCAGGTTTCAACTCAGATAACACCTGGCGCCCACTTCCCCTCTGGGGAGGCAGGATTCTGAAAGCCAGCTCTCCAAGGTGGCTCAAGCCTGGCTGATGAGCGAGAGAGTGAGCTGTGGCAGGCGCAGCTGAGTGAAAAGCGCGCTGAGCCCATCCCTTGTAGAGCACTTCAGGGGAACGTGCTACAGACATCGAACTGTGGGCCCTACCCACCAATTATACGCTGCAGTCTGGCTCTCCGCACGCTTCAGGGCATGCCGGTTCTTGCTGTTCTGTCGGCTCCGGGTGATGGCTGCAGGGCAGCTGCTTTTCAAACTTTTGCCCCGGGGGCAGATCTTTTTCATTAAGAACGGATATTTCAGAATGCCCTAAAATCCATGAGCACGCTCAGATTGGTTTGAAAACCACAGCGGCTCATCAGGGCCAGGGGCAGACTCAGTGGTGTGAAGCCTTGGAAACAAGCAGAGAGAACCAGAGGTCCTGGTGATGTCAAGGAATTTTGACGTGATTGGAATAACAGAGACTTGGTGGGATAACTCACATGACTGGAGTACTGTCATGGATGGGTATAAACTGTTCAGGAAGGACAGGCAGGGCAGAAAAGGTGGGGGAGTAGCACTGTATGTAAGGAAGCAGTATGACTGCTCAGAGCTCCGGTACGAAACTGCAGAAAAACCTGAGTGTCTCTGGATTAAGTTTAGAAGTGTGTGCAACAAGGGTGATGTCGTGGTGGGAGTCTGCTATAGACCACCGGACCAGGGGGATGAGGTGGACGAGGCTTTCTTCCGGCAGCTTGCAGAAGCTACTAGATCGCATGCCCTGGTTCTCATCGGTGACTTTAATTTTCATAGAATCATAGAATCATAGAATATCAGGGTTGGAAGGGACCCCAGAAGGTCATCTAGTCCAACCCCCTGCTCAAAGCAGGACCAATTCCCAGTTAAATAATCCCAGCCAGGGCTTTGTCAAGCCTGACCTTAAAAACCTCTAAGGAAGGAGATTCTACCACCTCCCTAGGTAACGCATTCCAGTGTTTCACCACCCTCTTAGTGAAAAAGTTTTTCCTAATATCCAATCTAAACCTCCCCCACTGCAACTTGAGACCATTACTCCTCGTTCTGTCATCTGCTACCATTGAGAACAGTCTAGAGCCATCCTCTTTGGAACCCCCTTTCAGGTAGTTGAAAGCAGCTATCAAATCCCCCCTCATTCTTCTCTTCTGCAGGCTAAACAATCCCAGCTCCCTCAGCCTCTCCTCATAAGTCATGTGTTCCAGTCCCCTAATCATTTTTGTTGCCCTTTGCTGGACTCTCTCCAATTTATCCACATCCTTCTTGAAGTGTGGGGCCCAAAACTGGACACAGTACTCCAGATGAGGCCTCACCAATGTCGAATAGAGGGGAACGATCACGTCCCTCGATCTGCTCGCTATGCCCCTACTTATACATCCCAAAATGCCATTGGCCTTCTTGGCAACAAGGGCACACTGCTGACTCATATCCAGCTTCTCGTCCACTGTCACCCCTAGGTCCTTTTCCGCAGAAAAGATACCTTTTCCTGATATCTGCTGAGAGAGCAATACAGCGGAGCATAGACAATCCAGGAAGTTTTTGGAAAGCGTAGGGGACAATTTCCTGGTGCAAGTGCTAGAGGAGCCAACTAGGGGGGGAGCTTTTCTTGACCTGCTGCTCACAAACCGGGAAGAATTAGTAGGGGAAGCAAAAGTGGATGAGAATCTGGGAGGCAGTGACCATGAGTTGGTCGAGTTCAGGATCCTGACACAGGGAAGAAAGGTAAGCAGCAGGATTCGGACCCTGGACTTCAGGAAAGCAGACTTCGACTCCCTCAGGGAACGGATGGCCAGGATCCCCTGGGGGACTAACATGAAGGGGAAAGGAGTCCAGGAGAGCTGGCTGTATTTCAAGGTATCCCTGTTGAGGTTACAGGGACAAACCATCCCGATGTGTCGAAAGAATAGTAAATATGGTAGGCGATCAGCTTGGCTTAACGGTGAAATCCTAGTGGATCTTAAACATAAAAAAGAAGCTTACAAGAAGTGGAAGGTTGGACATATGACCAGGGAAGAGTATAAAAATATTGCTCAGGCATGTAGGAATGAAATCAGGAGGGCCAAATCGCACCTGGAGCTGCAGCTAGCAAGAGATGTCAAGAGTAACAAGAAGGGTTTCTTCAGGTATGTTGGCAACAAGAAGAAAGCCAAGGAAAGTGTGGGCCCCTTAATGAATGAGGGAGGCAACCTAGTGACAGAGGATGTGGAAAAAGCTAATGTACTCAATGCTTTTTTTGCCTCTGTCTTCACGAACAAGGTCAGCTTCCAGACTGCTGCGCTGGGCATCACAACATGGGGAAGAGATGGCCAGCCCTCTGTGGAGAAAGAGGTGGTTAGGGACTATTTAGAAAAGCTGGACGTGCACAAATCCATGGGGCCGGACGAGTTGCATCCGAGAGTGCTAAAGGAATTGGAGGCTGTGATTGCAGAGCCATTGGCCATTATCTTTGAAAACTCGTGGCGAACGGGGGAAGTCCCAGATGACTGGGAAAAGGCTAATGTAGTGCCAATCTTTAAAAAAGGGAAGAAGGAGGATCCTGGGAACTACAGGCCAGTCAGCCTCACCTCAGTCCCCGGAAAAATCATGGAGCAGGTCTTCAAAGAATCAATCCTGAAGCACTTACATGAGAGGAAAGTGATCAGGAACAGTCAGCATGGATTCACCAAGGGAAGGTCATGCCTGACTAATCTAATTGCCTTCTATGATGAGATTACTGGTTCTGTGGATGAAGGGAAAGCAGTGGATGTATTGTTTCTTGACTTGAGCAAAGCTTTTGACACGGTCTCCCACAGTATTCTTGTCAGCAAGTTAAAGAAGTATGGGCTGGATGAATGCACTGTAAGGTGGGTAGAAAGTTGGCTAGATTGTCGGGCTCAATGGGTAGTGATCAATGGCTCCATGTCTAGTTGGCAGCCGGTGTCAAGTGGAGTGCCCCAGGGGTCGGTCCTGGGGCCGCTTTTGTTCAAGATCTTCATAAATGATCTGGAGGATGGTGTGGATTGCACTCTCAGCAAATTTGCGGATGATACTAAACTGGGAGGAGTGGTAGATACGCTGGAGGGCAGGGATAGGATACAGAGGGACCTAGACAAATTGGAGGATTGGGCCAAAAGAAATCTGATGAGGTTCAACAAGGACAAGTGCAGAGTCCTGCAGTTAGGACGGAAGAATCCAATGCACGGCTACAGACTAGGGACCGAATGGCTCGGCAGCAGTTCTGCAGAGAAGGACCTATGGGTGACAGTGGACGAGAAGCTGGATATGAGTCAACAATGTGCCCTTGTTGCCAAGAAGGCCAATGGCATTTTGGGGTGTATAAGTAGGGGCATTGCCAGCAGATCGAGGGACGTGATTGTTCCCCTCTATTCGACACTGGTGAGGCCTCATCTGGAGTACTGTGTCCAGTTTTGGGCCCCACACTACAAGAAGGATGTGGAGAAATTGGAGAGAGTCCAGCGAAGGGGAACAAAAATGATTGGGGTCTGGAACAAATGACTTATGAGGAGAGGCTGAGGGAACTGGGATTGTTTAGTCTGCAGAAGAGAAGAATGAGGGGCGATTTGATAGCTGCTTTTAACTACCTGAAAGGTGGATCCAAAGAGGATGGATCTAGACTATTCTCAGTGATAGCAGATGACAGGACAAGGAGTAATGGTCTCAAGTTGCAGTGGAGGAGATTTAGGTTGGATATTAGGAAAAACTTTTTCACTAGGAGGTTAGTGAAACACTGGAATGCGTTACCTAGGGAGGTGGTGGAATCCCCTTCCTTAGAAGTTTTTAATGTCAGGCTTGACAAAGCCCTGGCTGGGATTATTTACTTGGGATTGGTCCTGCTCTGGGAAGGGGGTTTGACTAGATGGCCTCCAGAGGTCCCTTCCAACTGTGTTATTCTATGATTCTATGATTCTATGAAATGGTTGCAAAGTCCTTATATCAGGTTTGTAGCAGTGATGGAATAAACTGCTGGTTGGAAAATGTCTTTCTGGGAACTTCCAAAAGATTGGAAGGTCCTCAGTCCATTGTTCAAAGTACTCCTTTTAGATGTAAATCCACAGTCCAGAGAAGTGGAGCAGGGAAGAGGCAAAGTGGAGATGTCTCAGGTTCTTTTATATCCTTTGCCATGTGCATGGAAATGTACTGTCCCAAACAAAGCCCATGGCCCCTGTGCGTGGAAAGTTACTGACAAAGATGGAGTCTGAGGTCACATGTCCACATCACATTGTCCTTATATGTTTTGCTGAATCACAGAGGTAGCCATTGGCTCCTTGCTGCCTGAGGTATCTTCAATAAAGGCTATCTGAAGAGTTGATTCTTCTGCATGGCTTATCAACACTTAAATGGTTCATCAACACGGGGCTGGCAAGAGTGGCTGTAAAACTACCTTATGGGTGTCACCCCAAGAACAAACATATTTGAGGTACAAATACATAGCCAATATCCATAACTTCAGATACAATGATGATACATGGATTTGACCAGGATAATCACAGTTGACAGATTGTAACTTTTCCATTGACACCTTACATGATATACTTTGTATAAGATTTGTTGCAATTGTATAACAGTGTTGATAATATTGGTTATGGATAATCACTGAGCCCCCTGATCTACCAGCCTGGGCTCCCTCTCACACTGTGCTGCTGTGACAAGCTGCAAAGCCCTCCAGCCTGCACTTTCACCAGCATTCGCACAGGTAGGGACACACCCAGCTGCAGTTACACACAGGCTCTCTAACCACCAGCTTCCCAGCCTACGACCCCAGAGCAGTACCGGCCTGCCCTGGTCAAATCTGGCCACCACACAGGTTTAGTACCCAGTCCGCCTCTCCCTCAATGTGAAGAGAACAATGCACACTTGTGGTAACTAAGCAGAGATTCTCCCCAAGCACTCCAGTCAAAGCTCACTGGTTTAGATTAAAACAAAAATAAGTTTATTAACTACAAAAGATAGATTTTAAGTGATAATAAGGGATAGCAAACAGATCAAAGCAGATTACCAAGCAAATAAACAAAAAACGCAAACTAAGTTTAATATACTAAATAGATTGGATATGAATTTGCAGATTCTCACTCTAGAGATGATACAAGCAGGCAGCAGATTCTTAAGGGGCAAACTGCACTTGCTTTACAGCTTGGAGTCCCAGGTGTTTCATACACAGGCTAGAAATTCCTTTAGCCTGGGTTCAGAACATCCCCCGGTTCAGTCTTTGTTCCTCGGGTCTTTCCAGGAGTCTCTTGTGTGGGGAGTGAAGAAGAATCGATAATATCACTCCCTGCCTTATATAGCTTTAGTATATGGCAGGAACCCTTTGTTTCAAAGCTTGGTTCCCAGACTGGTCTTTGGAAAAATACTGACATCCCAAGATGGAGTCCAGCATCACGTGGCCTGGTCACATGTCCTTGTAGGGTCATAGCAGCCATTACTTACAGGGTGTCTGGAGTGTTCTCAGGAAGGCTCACCAGGTAGGAGATCAGCTTCTCCTAAATCCTATTCTCTTTCCTAATGGCCATTACCCTGAAGAGGCCCTTCCCCACCAGCTATCTAGACTGAAAGCATCTTATCTAGTGGGTGTTACCTAGGTGTACCTACATTTGAAATACAGATACACAGTCAATATTCATAACTTCAGATACAAAAATGATACATGCATACAAATAGGATAGTCATATTCAGCAAATCATAACTTTTCTAATGATACCTCACATGACTTATCTTGTACAAAATGCATCATAATTATGCTATAATCCTATCATAATAATATCACAGTGAAGAATATAGGGTGCAGTGTCAGAGTCATGACACCACTTTCCTGGCCCTATCCCTGTATCTCACGTGCCCACTCAACAGGCCCAGCCACTGTACTTGTCTCATACACACGAAAAGAGAACAAAGGAGGGAATGTGGCCCATGAAGAAGAGAATAAGCTTCAAATGCAAGATTGCTGTGGGTCTTTATAGCCTCAGATACTCTCACATCACTGAGTACTAAGCACACCTCTCCACCACATACAGCAGACATAAGAGTCAGGCTCTGACAAGGCAATGCCCTGAGCTCAACATTCCTCCCAGAGGGTCACTTGAGGGACAGGTGAAGCTGGGTACCAGAGAGCCCCTAATACTTCAGGTCACCCCACACACACAGGCAGGGAGTAACCATGAACAGAGCTGTGCTTGCCAGATTGTCTCCTGGGTTCTCTTTTTCTGAGAACTGATCTGAGAAAACAACCAAGCAAATTCTAAAGTCCACAGATGTGGACTCATATAGAAAGTGCAATGGAAAACAGTTTAACTGTGTAAGATAGAATCCGAAACTGGATTATAAACAGATGAAACCATATAAAAGTTCCACTTTTCTGTGAAAGCCCCACAGCTCCGGTGGACGGCGTGCAGCCTGCAGGGATGACCAGACTCTGAAGGAAGAATACACGTTGGATCTCTGAGCGGAATTAGCAGCCCCAAGGTACCGTGTTGTGTGTGAGTTTGAAACTTGGGTACAACATTTGAAAGAGGGGCTTGTAACAGTTGTGAAAGCATTGAAAATTCTCATCAGTGGTTTGTCAACAGCAGTGGGTGTTTTTACAGCCCCAACGTTCTGGGCACCTCACACTATGGCCAAGATTGTCAAAAGTGGGTTTGGGGGCCCAGCTTGACACAGCTCAAAGGCGCCTGACTCTCAGAATGTGCTGAGCACCCACCCCTGGAAATCAGGCCCCTTGAAGGGTCTCCAGTTGGGCACCTGAAAACTGAGGCACCCACAGTCACTAGCCACTTTTGAAAATCTTGGGCTAGAAATAGAACGACATGGTCCCACCTCAGATAGATCCAGGCTGAGCTGAGAATGACGTGAGGAATACGGGTACCCACCAGTAGGGAGGAATGGGGAACAGAAGGAGGAAGGTTACAGCCATAGAGCCCAGTTGGTGACGCAGTAACAGACACCTGCACGTCTTGGGAACTTAATCTGAACTTTTTATTTTTTATCTTTGATCGTGATTGAGGCCTCACTGTGTTAGGTGCTACACAGCCACATTGGACGTCCCTGTGTGCACACACACAAACACACACACAGACACAGCTTAGTCTTGTTTTTTTTTACTTAAATCATAATCAGTAATGTTGTTCACTGACTTCTTGTGGGAATCATGGAAGGAAACGTGAGAAGAGGGTGAGGACTCGGTGAACTGGATGGACAGGGCATTCCCAGAGTGGAAGGCACCACCAAGCACAAAGCTGGTTTGGCAGAAGCAGATGAATGGGCACTGAGACTGACATTACCGGTGCTGCAGAGGGGATGGCAGGTGCACTGGAATGCGTTACCTAGGGAGGTGGTGGAATCTCCTTCCCTAGAAGTTTTTAAGGTCAGGCTTGACAAAGCCCTGGCTGGGATGATTTAGTCGGGGATTGGTCCTGCTTTGAGCAGAGGGTTGGACTAGATGACCTCCTGCGGTCCCTTCCAACTCTGATATTCTATGATTCTATGATCCTGTGACGTGATAAGGGACTAAGGGGTGCAGACTGGGTATGAGGTGAGGACAAGAAGTTTGAACCACGTGCAGTGAAGTAGGGAAGAGCCAGTGGGGAGATCGAAAGAGGGAGTCGTCTGGTCAGAATGACAGGCTGGGAAGATTATTTTCGCAGCAGCGTCTTGCACTGGGGAGCTGTGATGTGGGTATCCGGGAGGCCAGAGAGGGGGAGGTTGCAGTAATTCACATTGAAGATGATCCAGGAGGACAAGAGGTTTAGCCGTGCCACTGCTGGGATGAGTCTGGCCACGGGCTGCAGCTGAGAGGGTGGCAAAGAGAGGGTTAATCTGTATTGATGTTATATAGGGAACAGTGACAAGACACAGTGCGCGCCGGGATGTGAAGCATCTGATATCGCGGTGTGACATTCTGGGGATCCCCCAGAGCAGTCAGGGGGTCTGTCACCATCTGCCTGTGACCGTGGGTCCCTTAATCCTGTGTGGCTCTGGCTCGGAGCTCTGGCACCAGCATCCAGCCCACAGGCAGAAAGGTCTCACCCTGGCTTCCAGCAGCCTCGTTATCCCTGCAGGGTGACCCCACCAGCCCTTCCAGTCCCAAGCATCCCCAAATCCGCCTACCCCGAGTTCTTCACTACCAGACCTGGGGACTTTTCCACTCTGGTTCCTCACCCCAAAGGCCTGAAGCCAGCCCCCCAGTTCTCAGTTCACTTTGGGACACACTCCACACCGTTTGCACACTAGAGACCCATCATTTGTCTCTCCTGGGTTGTACAATGCGAGGTGCTGGGGGTTAGTCTTGTCTGGCTGGGGAGGCAGCTCCTCCCTGCCTGGCTGGCCACCACCCTGCTGGGAGTGGGAGGTGAAGCTTTAGGAACCAGCTCCAGACTCTACATACACGATACATAAATCCCTAAGCACAGCCTGGATCCATCTCGCACAGTGATCAGTAAATAGAGAACATCACAGGCTTTCAGAAAAGAGCTCACTCAACATTATTATACACAATAGCATTGTACAGTTAATTAGTTAATTCCATTGCTTATTCTTTGGGGTTCAGACCCCCTGTTCTGCCCTTGGGGTGTCTGGACCCTGAGTGGGGGCAGCATATGAACCTAGATTTCAGTGGGGCAGTAGCTGCATGGTAGTTAAGGTTGAGACTCGTACTGGTTAATAGCAGATTTTTCTAAGTGCTCTAAAATCCCCCTGCACACTCAATTGCCTGGAAAATTGCTGCGATACCAATTTTTTTTTACAGTTCTTAGAACTCTTTTGTGCACAGAACTGGGGCTCAGACTATTGCTCTAATGCACCCCAAACTAATATCCTGCAGTCAGGTTTCAACTCAGATAACACCTGGCGCCCACTTCCCCTCTGGGGAGGCAGGATTCTGAAAGCCAGCTCTCCAAGGTGGCTCAAGCCTGGCTGATGAGCGAGAGAGTGAGCTGTGGCAGGCGCAGCTGAGTGAAAAGCGCGCTGAGCCCATCCCTTGTAGAGCACTTCAGGGGAACGTGCTACAGACATCGAACTGTGGGCCCTACCCACCAATTATACGCTGCAGTCTGGCTCTCCGCACGCTTCAGGGCATGCCGGTTCTTGCTGTTCTGTCGGCTCCGGGTGATGGCTGCAGGGCAGCTGCTTTTCAAACTTTTGCCCCGGGGGCAGATCTTTTTCATTAAGAACGGATATTTCAGAATGCCCTAAAATCCATGAGCACGCTCAGATTGGTTTGAAAACCACAGCGGCTCATCAGGGCCAGGGGCAGACTCAGTGGTGTGAAGCCTTGGAAACAAGCAGAGAGAACCAGAGGTCCTGGTGATGTCAAGGAATTTTGACGTGATTGGAATAACAGAGACTTGGTGGGATAACTCACATGACTGGAGTACTGTCATGGATGGGTATAAACTGTTCAGGAAGGACAGGCAGGGCAGAAAAGGTGGGGAAGTAGCACTGTATGTAAGGAAGCAGTATGACTGCTCAGAGCTCCGGTACGAAACTGCAGAAAAACCTGAGTGTCTCTGGATTAAGTTTAGAAGTGTGTGCAACAAGGGTGATGTCGTGGTGGGAGTCTGCTATAGACCACCGGACCAGGGGGATGAGGTGGACGAGGCTTTCTTCCGGCAGCTTGCAGAAGCTACTAGATCGCATGCCCTGGTTCTCATCGGTGACTTTAATTTTCATAGAATCATAGAATCATAGAATATCAGGGTTGGAAGGGACCCCAGAAGGTCATCTAGTCCAACCCCCTGCTCAAAGCAGGACCAATTCCCAGTTAAATAATCCCAGCCAGGGCTTTGTCAAGCCTGACCTTAAAAACCTCTAAGGAAGGAGATTCTACCACCTCCCTAGGTAACGCATTCCAGTGTTTCACCACCCTCTTAGTGAAAAAGTTTTTCCTAATATCCAATCTAAACCTCCCCCACTGCAACTTGAGACCATTACTCCTCATTCTGTCATCTGCTACCATTGAGAACAGTCTAGAGCCATCCTCTTTGGAACCCCCTTTCAGGTAGTTGAAAGCAGCTATCAAATCCCCCCTCATTCTTCTCTTCTGCAGGCTAAACAATCCCAGCTCCCTCAGCCTCTCCTCATAAGTCATGTGTTCCAGTCCCCTAATCATTTTTGTTGCCCTTTGCTGGACTCTCTCCAATTTATCCACATCCTTCTTGAAGTGTGGGGCCCAAAACTGGACACAGTACTCCAGATGAGGCCTCACCAATGTCGAATAGAGGGGAACGATCACGTCCCTCGATCTGCTCGCTATGCCCCTACTTATACATCCCAAAATGCCATTGGCCTTCTTGGCAACAAGGGCACACTGCTGACTCATATCCAGCTTCTCGTCCACTGTCACCCCTAGGTCCTTTTCCGCAGAAAAGATACCTTTTCCTGATATCTGCTGAGAGAGCAATACAGCGGAGCATAGACAATCCAGGAAGTTTTTGGAAAGCGTAGGGGACAATTTCCTGGTGCAAGTGCTAGAGGAGCCAACTAGGGGGGGAGCTTTTCTTGACCTGCTGCTCACAAACCGGGAAGAATTAGTAGGGGAAGCAAAAGTGGATGAGAATCTGGGAGGCAGTGACCATGAGTTGGTCGAGTTCAGGATCCTGACACAGGGAAGAAAGGTAAGCAGCAGGATTCGGACCCTGGACTTCAGGAAAGCAGACTTCGACTCCCTCAGGGAACGGATGGCCAGGATCCCCTGGGGGACTAACATGAAGGGGAAAGGAGTCCAGGAGAGCTGGCTGTATTTCAAGGTATCCCTGTTGAGGTTACAGGGACAAACCATCCCGATGTGTCGAAAGAATAGTAAATATGGTAGGCGATCGGCTTGGCTTAACGGTGAAATCCTAGTGGATCTTAAACATAAAAAAGAAGCTTACAAGAAGTGGAAGGTTGGACATATGACCAGGGAAGAGTATAAAAATATTGCTCAGGCATGTAGGAATGAAATCAGGAGGGCCAAATCGCACCTGGAGCTGCAGCTAGCAAGAGATGTCAAGAGTAACAAGAAGGGTTTCTTCAGGTATGTTGGCAACAAGAAGAAAGCCAAGGAAAGTGTGGGCCCCTTAATGAATGAGGGAGGCAACCTAGTGACAGAGGATGTGGAAAAAGCTAATGTACTCAATGCTTTTTTTGCCTCTGTCTTCACGAACAAGGTCAGCTTCCAGACTGCTGCGCTGGGCATCACAACATGGGGAAGAGATGGCCAGCCCTCTGTGGAGAAAGAGGTGGTTAGGGACTATTTAGAAAAGCTGGACGTGCACAAATCCATGGGGCCGGACGAGTTGCATCCGAGAGTGCTAAAGGAATTGGAGGCTGTGATTGCAGAGCCATTGGCCATTATCTTTGAAAACTCGTGGCGAACGGGGGAAGTCCCAGATGACTGGGAAAAGGCTAATGTAGTGCCAATCTTTAAAAAAGGGAAGAAGGAGGATCCTGGGAACTACAGGCCAGTCAGCCTCACCTCAGTCCCCGGAAAAATCATGGAGCAGGTCTTCAAAGAATCAATCCTGAAGCACTTACATGAGAGGAAAGTGATCAGGAACAGTCAGCATGGATTCACCAAGGGAAGGTCATGCCTGACTAATCTAATTGCCTTCTATGATGAGATTACTGGTTCTGTGGATGAAGGGAAAGCAGTGGATGTATTGTTTCTTGACTTGAGCAAAGCTTTTGACACGGTCTCCCACAGTATTCTTGTCAGCAAGTTAAAGAAGTATGGGCTGGATGAATGCACTGTAAGGTGGGTAGAAAGTTGGCTAGATTGTCGGGCTCAATGGGTAGTGATCAATGGCTCCATGTCTAGTTGGCAGCCGGTGTCAAGTGGAGTGCCCCAGGGGTCGGTCCTGGGGCCGCTTTTGTTCAAGATCTTCATAAATGATCTGGAGGATGGTGTGGATTGCACTCTCAGCAAATTTGCGGATGATACTAAACTGGGAGGAGTGGTAGATACGCTGGAGGGCAGGGATAGGATACAGAGGGACCTAGACAAATTGGAGGATTGGGCCAAAAGAAATCTGATGAGGTTCAACAAGGATAAGTGCAGGGTCCTGCACTTAGGACGGAAGAACCCAATGCACAGCTACAGACTAGGGACCGAATGGCTAGGCAGCAGTTCTGCGGAAAAGGACCTAGGGGTGACAGTGGACGAGAAGCTGGATATGAGTCAGCAGTGTGCCCTTGTTGCCAAGAAGGCCAATGGCATTTTGGGATGTATAAGTAGGGGCATAGCGAGCAGATCAAGGGACGTGATCATCCCCCTCTATTCGACATTGGTGAGGCCTCATCTGGAGTACTGTGTCCAGTTTTGGGCCCCACACTAGAAGAAGGATGTGGATAAATTGGAGAGAGTCCAGCGAAGGGGAACAAAAATGATTAGGGGACTGGAACACATGACTTATGAGGAGAGTCTGAGGGAAATGGGATTGTTTAGTCTTCAGAAGAGAAGAATGAGGGGGGATTTGATAGCTGCTTTCAACTACCTGAGAGGTGGTTCCAGAGAAGATGGTTCTAGACTATTCTCAGTGGTAGAAGAGGACAGGACAAGGAGTAATGGTCTCAAGTTGCAGTGGGGGAGGTTTAGGTTGGATATTAGGAAAAACTTTTTCACTCGGAGGGTGGTGAAACACTGGAATGCGTTACCTAGGGAGGTGGTGGAATCTCCTTCCTTAGAAGTTTTTAAGGTCAGGCTTGACAAAGCCCTGGCTGGGATGATTTAATTGGGGATGGGTCCTGCTTTGAGCAGGGGGTTGGACTAGATGACCTCCTGAGGTCCCTTCCAACCCTGATATTCTATGATTCTATTATTCTAATTTGGGGTGGTTTGAAAAAGGGCTTCCTCAGATATAGCCACATAGTAATTAGCTGAATTTAATATTCAAATTGCTGTAAAACCCATGTGGAGAGGGAAATTGTCCTCGGAATGGGTGTGCCACAACTGGAAATGCGGGAGTGTTAGTGATACAAAGTTGGGGTGGTTTGATCAAGGGACTCACAAGATACAGTTTTCTCCCTTCTCAAAATGAGCTGCTAATAAAAATGTCAGATGCTTGTATCTTTTTAGAGGTAATGCTACAGAAAAATAAGGCTCTTACCTTCCTAATGGTTTATATCACTGGATTGCCCCTGAGCTCAGCTACTGAATTGTACAAAGGACCAGGTTAGAAATATTTAAAATCAGAGGCAGCGCTAGGGGCGGCTTGCAGGACCTATAGCAACCCCCGTAGCCACCCCACAGCAGCTGCTGCTCTCCAGCCACCCAGCTCTGAAGGCGGAGTGGAGAGCGCGGTGGCTGCTGGCTGAGTGCTCAGTTCTAGCAGCAGCAAAGAAGTAAGCTGGGGCAGGGGGGTCAGGGAGCCCAACAACAGCCCATGTCCCAGCCCACCAGGCAGGCCACCCAGGGCAGGGAGAGGGGCCAGGGCTCCCCACGGTGGCCTGGATTGACCTGCTCTGGGCTGGGCTCCTGCACCCTGTGCCCTGCAGTCACAGCTCCCCAAGGCCTCTGTTGGCCCCAGAGCCAGGTCCCCCCAGAAGGCTCTTACTGGCTGTGAGCAGCAAATGCCCTACACTGCCCAGCTCCGGCTTCCGGCCTCCAACCTGGCCAGAGCGTGGGGCCTTGGGGGAAGGGAGAGGAGGAGGCAGGGCCGGCACTTACCTGAGGAGGAGCAGGGGACAGGGCCATGTAGAGGAGAGGGGTGGGGCCTTGAGGCGAGGGGGGGGCACAGCCCCTGCAATTTTCTGTCTAGCCCACCTCAGTCCCCTCACCATCGGGAAGAGGCTGGTGCTGCCCCTGTTTAAAATATTATTGCCCTATGAAGCTTTGGCCCCTCTGCTTTCAGAGAGTTGGCACTGCTGCAAGCTATCCATTCCTCAGAGAACCTCCTTGAGCAGCCCTATTAATAATCAGCTGGCTCGGGGAACAAGTGCTGCTTTTTGACTCAAAGGGCCATGAGTTCAAAACTGGTCCTTGTGAGAGTTTCCTGCTGTGCGCACCGGGCCTTTGTGTGCTGGGGCCAAGGGGTTTCCCTTTGGCAGTGTGAGCGGTGTGTCTTCTTTTGAGGAAGTTCGGCACCTTACATGTGCACCCTTGCCACCTCCCCAGGGACAGTCTGATGGGCAGTGCTGTGTAGGCAATACGAAGCCCAGTGGGAGGTGCAGGTATTGATAAATTGGGTAGTCAGTTGCTTAATCACACATACCAGATAATATCAGCAAGGTTTATTGCTAGAAGTCAATAATAGAACACATGCTTCCCAGAGGAGACCCATGGGCCCCTCCCCAGGTCACAGGGGGAGGGCAAGGGCCCAGCATAGCACCCAGGGGTGAGTGTGGATGGAATGAGATGAGTATCTGTGCTGCTAACCACTCCCACCCTGGGAGTTTGTTTAGACACAGCGGGAAGCAGGGTGATTAAGATAACAGAAGGCTTGTCATTAAATTAAATTAAGGATCCTTAGATGATCCTGAAAGCATTGCCAGGCACTCCAGTTAAAAGATAGGAAACAAAGGGGAGGAATAAACGGCCAGTTTTCACAATGGAGAAAGGTAAATGTTGGTGTCCCTTAGGGGGTCTGCACTGGGACAACTGCTTGTTCAACATATTCATAAAAGATCTGGAAAAAGAGGTAATCAGTGAGGTGGCAAAATGTGCAGACGATACAAAATTACTCAGGATAGTTAAGTCCAAAGCAGACTGCGAAGAGCTACAAAAGGATCTCTCAAAACGTGCAGGACTTGGCAACAAAATGGCAGATGAAATTCAATGTTAAATGCAAAGTAATGCACGTGGAAAAATATAATCCCAACTATCCATACAAAATGATGGTGCCTAAATTCAGTGGTAGCCATGCTAGTCTGTATCAGCAAAATAAAACGAGGAGTCTTTGTGGCACCTTAGAGACTAACAAATTTATTTGGGCATAAGCTTTCGTGGGCTAAAACCCACTTCATCAGATGTATGAAGTAAAAAAAACAGGAGCAGATATAAATACATGAAAGGATGGGGGTTGCTTTACCAAGTGTGAGGTCAGTCTAACAAGATAAATCAATTAACAGCAGGACAGCAAGGGAGGAAAAATAACTTCTGAAGTGGTATGAGAGTGGCCCATTATAGACAGTTGACAAGAAGGTGTGAGTAACAGTAGGGAGAAATAAGTATTGGGGTGTGAAGAAGTGGGACTGTTCTTGATGTTTCCTCTGGGTAGTGTGGGGGTGCCTCAGTTTCCCCTAGGCAGTTCTTGGGTATCTAGGTGGTGGGGTAAGGGTGTACGATCGTTGCAGAGCCCTAGAGGGCATGTGTGTGCAGGGGTCTGGACACAGAGAATGGCCAACACCCTGTTTCCTGGCCACTAATGGCCTGGCCCTTCCTCCCTGCAAGGTGAGAGCTGAAGGGTTGGAGAACAAAGGAATCAGGTGACCTACTGGCCCGGGAAAGGGACAAAGCCCAGAGGAGGGGGGGCTGGAGAGAGTTTCAGTTTGGGGCTGGCTGGAGACATGGAGTGAAGTACAGACGGGGTTGTCTGGCTCACTGCCCCCCAGAATGGGCCCGGCTGAGGGGTCCTGTTCTCTGCACCTACAAGCTCTGTGTTAGACCATGTTCCTGTCGTCTAATAAACCTTCTGTTTTACTGGCTGGCTGAGAGTCCCGTCTGATGCGGAGTTGGGGGGCAGGACCCTCTGGCTTCCCCAGGACCCCGCCTGGGCAGACTCGCTGTTGGAAGCGCACGGAGGGGCAGAGGATGCTGAATGCTCCGAGGTCAGACCCAGGAAGGTGGAAGCTGGGTGAGCTGTGTGTCCTGCAGACAGGCTGCTCGCAGAAAGGAGACTTCCCCAGAGTCCCGACTGGCTTCGTAGGGAGCAGTTCCAGAGCATTGCCCGGGGACTCCGTGACATGGGGAAGTTAAATTTAGGTTTTGTAATGACCCAACCACTCCCAGTCTCAATTCAGGCCTAATCTGATGGTATCTAGTTTGCAAATTAATTCCAGTTCTGCAGCTTCATGTTGGAGTCTGTTTTTGAAGTTTTTTTGTACCCATCAAGAAAGAGATCTTGGAATCATTTGCATAAGAATCCTTCTCACTGTGTCTGGATCATCCCGAACTCACTCTCCAGCTTCAGAAGACCTAAAACTTATCTCCAGTCATCAATGGAGAAGACCCAACTGTGACGAAGTGGGACTGTTCTTAATGTTTCCTCTGAATAGTGTGGGGGTGCCTTACTTTCCCCTAGGCAGTTCTTAAGTATCTAGGTGGTGGGGTAAGGGTGTATGATCATTGCAGAGCCCTAGAGGGCATGTGTGTGCAGGAGTGTGGACATAGAGAATGCCCGACACCCTGTTTCCTGGCAACTGTTGGCCTGGGCCCTTCCCCGCTGCAAGGTGAGAGCTAAAGGGTTGGAGAACAAAGGAATCAGGTGACCTCCTGGCCCGGGGAAAGGGACAAAGCCCAGAGGACGAGGGGCTGGAGGGAGTTTCAGGTTGGGTCTGGCTGGGACATGGAGTGAAGGGCAGATGTGGTTGTCTGGCTCACTGCCCCCCAAAATGGACCCGGCTGAGGGGTCCTGTTCTCTGCACCTGCAAGCTCTGTGTTAGACCATGTTCCTGTCGTCTAATAAACCTTCTGTTTTACTGGCTGGCTGAGAGTCCCGTCTGACTGCGGAGTTGGGGGGCAGGACCCTCTGGCTTCCCCAGGACCCCGCCTGGGTGGACTCGCTGTGGGAAGCACACGGAGGGGCAGAGGAGGCTGAAGGCTCCGAGGTCAGACCCAGGAAGGTGGGAGCCGGGTGAGCTGTGTGTCCTGCAGACAGGCTGCTCCCAGAGAGGAGACTTCCCCAGAGTCCTGACTGGCTTCATGGGGAGCAGTTCCAGAGCATCGACCAGGGACTCCGTGACACCAACTGAATAGTGTAGCTGTCCTTAACATGCAGGCCACGCGGGTCACATGCCCTGCCCCCCATTTAGCTGGTGCCCGCCTTCGTGTCCCTCCCAATAGTTGCCCGTCGCTTCTCCTTGGGCAGGCTAGCTCTCCCTCCCGCCTCTTCCACCCATGGTCTCGCCCACACTCCACCCCAGGCCCTGCCCTCTGAGCCCAATTCACCATGTCCCTCCTCCCTCTCTGCTCATGCTCCCCCATCCCTCCTCCCACCAGAGCTCCACAATTCTCCCCCTGCTCCTCGATTCCCCTGTATTGCCCCATCCCCCTGGCAGGGCACTCATTGTCCCCACTCCTCCATCTCATCCTGCCCCCTGCATCTCCCTTCCCCTTCCCCTTCCCCTTCCCCTGCCTTAACACACCCAATTCCCCTTGAATCCCCTCTCGCCCACACCCCCGACCAGCTGATGTGCGGATTGTCCCTGCAAGAGGCGCACGGGGCTGCCCTGCTCCAGAGGACACAGGCTCCAGAATACCACTTTCCAAAGCAGTAGCAACTTTCCCTTTAGATTCAGAGCAAGGGGGTTTGGTAGAAGAAATTAAAGGCTCGTCAGCAAAACTCTGATACCTCGGAAGTAATCTCTTCCGTAGAGTCTCTTTCACCTAAGCCAATAAAGCCAGTCTCTTAACATACAAAGGGGAGCAGTAAAACTGTGTTTGAAAGGAACATTCTCGGTTTCTTGTTTTAAATGACACACGAAGGGTAACTGTGCGCAAATGTTGCACTTTGCTGTCCAAGCTGTTAGTGCGTCTGATCAAGCCAATATTGGCTTGTTATAAGCAGAGTTGGCTTATAGTTTCTGAGGGTTGCTTGTTGGCTTGTTTTGGGTTTCTCTGTCTTGTCTGGGTTACAGATTGTTGTAATAAGCCATAAATCCAGTGTCTTTGTTCAGTCCATGATTTCTACTTTCTAGCAAAGTTCACTAGCGGATTTGGATAATTTTTGGTTGTGCCCAGAACGGGTCCAAGTTCCACACACACCCACACACACACACCCACACACACACACCTGCCTAAGGCTCTGGGAAGGAGTTTGGGTGCAGGAGGGGGTTCGGGGTCTGGGAGGAAGATTGGGTACAGAAAGGGGTTTGGGGTCTGGGATGGGGCAGGGGGTTAGAGTGCAGGAGGGGGGCCAGGGCTTGGCCAGTGCTGGCTCCCAGAAGTGACCCACATACCCCTCCGGCAGCAGCTTGGCTCTCGGGGCAGGGGCAGCACGCAGAGACACACGCACACACCCAGGGGCCGCAGCGACGTGCCAGCCACTTCCAGGAGCGTTGCAGAGTAGGCGGCAGGAAGCCACCTTAGCCCTGCCCTGCTGCCGGTGGCCCCTGGGCCCTTTTAAATTGCTCAGGGGTGGCGGGGGGGGGGGCCGGAGACACTCTGGGGAAGGCACAAGTGGCTGGGAGAGAGGCCTGGCCCTGAACATTGATAGAGCTGGGCCCCTGGGCCCTAAATGTTCCTGGAGCAGGGGCACCATGGGCCCATATAACTCGCCAGCCTGGCAAAGTTATGAATTTAAGCTCCCGGGCTTGTCTTGTGAAGGTGTTGTGCAGGTTTCCTTTGAGGATGAGGGCAGAGAAGTCAGATACAGAGGGATCATTTTGTGAAAAGTGTCCTCCCACAGGTGATGTTGTTTTTTCTCTATTATCATTTTCCTGTGTGAGTTCATTCGAGAGGGTAGAGATTGTCTGGTTTCACCCACATCCTGACAGAAGTCTTTCCTCAGCCCCCTCTTCTGGCCTTCTAACAACCCCCCCAACCTCTCCAAGCTCGCCATCAGAAGCCAGCTCCCCACAGACCAGGATTCACCCACTCGAAGCAGCACCAGACCCTGCCAGAGCAACAGAGGGAAAGTCCGATATTTTGATTTCAGTTTTCATCCTGAATCAGGACAAAGTCAAAATATCAAAAATTTTCACAGAATCTAAAGTTCCAAAAGATTTTGACTTAGAACATTCCCAGCTCAAAACGTTCCTTTTAGGTTTGTTGGACCAAATTGTAACATTTTGTTTCAGCTCAGCTCAACACTGAACGGCGACCGCCCTCATTACTGTGGTGTCTCGTGTCCCCATTCTCCCCTACGGCCGGGCTTCCCAGCAAACTACATCTCCCTTGGTGCACCGTGGCTATTCAGCCAGAGGGGAGATCACAGTGTATCATGGGAGATGTAGTCCAGCCAGGGAGTTGAGCCCATAGGGTTACTGGGGGCAGGAAGCACCAAAACAACAACTTCCCTGAGGCACTGGAGTAGCTCAGGTGGACCCAGACTAATGTCAAATTGACGCAAAACAAAATGTTTTGTTTGGGTCCCACAGCCTGAAATGTTTCAATTCAGGACGAGCAAAGCCAAAAAATAAATATTTTTGTTTCATTTTCCTGATGGAAAAATAATAAAAATTCAGCAAAATCAGTTTTTCTCACAGGAAGTTTCAGTTTTGCAGAAACCACATTTTCTATCTGGGGTGGGGTGTCCACCCCACACAAGGCCTGAAAGGAGTAAATTAGGCCAATTAAACTTAGGTTGTGCCTGGAGAAAACCTTGGGAGTGCTAAGGCCTAACTGCAGGTGAAGTCCAGCTGGGAGAGGAGCTGAGCGGGATCTATAAAGGGAGGAAGTTGGCCGGCTGGGAGAGAAGGAGGAGGCCAGAGGTTGCACGCGCTGATACAAGAGAGAAGAGCAGGAAGCTGTACCGTGACACAAGGAAGCCGTCCAGGGAAGGAGCAGCGAGGGGTGGGAAAGAAGAAGCCCAGAGCTGCTGACTTGAGGGTCTCTGGACAGGAATCTGGTGCAGAGGGCAAGTCCAGGTTACCCCACCAGCCACTGAGGGAGTGGCGCAGACCAAGCAGTGGGGAGCAGACTGCCAGGGACAGTTTTCCTTAAAGGATTTGGAATACCCTGGAATTTTAATGTGACTTGGCCGGAGGGCTAAGCCTGGACGAGGAAAGGGCTGCTGCTCCCGGTGCCAGGGAGGCCATGCTGTCACTGAGGGGAACAACGGCCTGAGTAGCCGCAGGAAGGGGCGTCAGCCCAGGTGGCAGAGCTCATTCCTCAGAAGAGCCCCGAGGAGGCTCCACTGAGCCGTGAGCGGACCAACCCTGTCACACTGTCCAAGAACAAAACATTCAGACAGAAGGTTCCTGGCCAGCTCTAGAAATAGCTAGGAGCAGGACCAGCTGACACAGTGTTGAAAACACGTCTCCTTTTCTACACTAGTTTAAAAACGTAGTAACCACAACTGATCAAAACTTCCAGTTGAATGGTTTTCCAATAGAAAATGCTGATTGCAAGGATCAGCATCTTCCACGGGAACGTGTCAGTTCAGGGGAACGTTCTTCCTCCTCCTGCCGGGCTGCTGCGGGTATCTAGGGAATACATTGTGTTTCAGGGACACCAAAACAGCAGCCCGGGTAGCTGGAACATTTAGGTATTTCCAAAATAAAATGTATCAGACTTTTAGTCCCAGTAAAAATTTCCAGTTTTTGGCTTTCGGTCCTGACTGAGGATGAAACATTTTTCAAAAACTCAAAGTTTTTTATAGGATGGAAATTCCGTTTCCTGGCCAAATAACAAAACCATCCCAGCTTCCCCCGTGCTATTCACCTACTGGATACGGTGATCATTCTCTGTAGTGAGGGCAGGACTACAGGATTCATTGTGCGAAATGCACAGGCACAGAATTAAATGTATTAACAATATGACAAATCGTCACTAGTGATTTAAAAGCTCAGGGTCCAAATCACTCTTGTCCTGCACCCTGTGTAGTCACTTATACCAGTGCAAGGTGGGTGTGAAACACGACCATTCTGACCGGCAGCATTTCACACCCACTCTCAGCTCACTTCGCTCTGGTGTCTCCATAGCGTGCAGAGCTGCAGTGAATCAAGTCCCTTGTCCTCACCCTCCAGGCCCTGCTTGTTCTCTTCCCTGCCTACATCTCTCCTCACACTGTCTCCTAGTCCCCTCTTCTTACCGCTTCCTTCGTTCCTAACGGCTTAGATCCTGAGTCTCCCCTGCCTGGTGCCTGCGTCATTTTTGACACCTAGTGGGTTTAAAATGCTACTAGATCAGAGTGGAAGCGTTTCATACTCACTTTGTAGGGGCGTCAATGATAGCTGTAAAGCAGTGGAGAATCAGGCCATGGTCTCCTACCCCAGTCTGCCTTATGCTGTCCAACCATCTCCTTCTCTCCCCCTTCAACTTTCTCCTTTAAACCCACTTCTTCCAGCAATCCTGCCCTAGCTGATCTCACCAACGAGCTTTCCACATTCACATTTCCCTTCACTGTTGCCCAGTGCTCTGTGTTTACACTAGACAGTGAGATCACTGAAGTCCCCCAGTCATGTCAGTAGCATCAAAATGATGCACAGAAGAGCAAAACTAGCCCTTTTGCCAGGTTTCTACAAGGACTAGTTACTGTTGGGAATCAGTTTCAGGGGCCTCAGTATGATGCACCTGAGTGTGTGTCAGGAAATGACACAGAACCATGCTCACAAACTCACACTTCCAGTGTGATGAACCAAACTCACCTGGTCGGAGAGGTGTGAAGTCCGCAGCCAAGGAGAAGCGTTTGACTCTGCGCCCTGGAGGATTTCAGTGTAACGCGAGTTATTTCTTGCAGGTGAGACACAGAGGAAAGGGTTTGGACGTTAAACCATGGCCATGTCAGCTGAGACCATTGAGATGCCGGCTCTGGGCCGCCCTTTCCAGCTGGGGATGCTGTACGACTGCCGCAAAGATGCCCTTATCCCAGGTAATTCCCCAGCTGTAGCCCTGAACTCAGGAGTGAAAGGAGGAAAGGGTCACCGTCCGAACCCCTTCATACCTGAGAATGAGCCAAGTGTGCTTTGAGTGGCCCTGCTTATGGGTATTATGGAAAAGGCCCAGCACATTCCCCCAGGGTCAGGGTCTGAAGTAACTGGAGGTACGTGCCTTGGGCTGGTGACCTGCTGCCATTTGTTCTAGATCATGTAGAACTAAAACATCTTGTGTGCCTGATTAAATGAAACTACCCACTGCCCTCTTGGGAAGGTTTATTTTCTCCTGATCTTTTCTCAGGGTAACTGCCCGCTCACATACCCACCCACCAACCAAGAGACTCTAAATATCCCCTCACCCTCATAAGAACAGTCACACTGGGTCAGACCAAAGGTCCACCTAGACCAGTATCGTGTCTTCCAACAAAGGCTGATGCCAGGTGCCCCAGAGAGAATGAACAGAACAGGGCAATCATTGAGTGATCCATCCCCTGTTGTCCAGTCCCAGCTTTTGGCAGTCAGAGGTGTAGGGACACCCAGAGAATAGGGTTGGATCCCTGACCATCTTGCCTAATAGCCATTGATGGACCTGTCCTCCATGAACTTTTTAAATGCTTTTTTGAACCCAGTTATAGCCTGTCTTGGGACGGACTCTTAACTGGTCACCCCCTGTCTATCTTGAGGCCACCCCAGTTCCAGCCACCCAACAGCTGCTCTGTGCACAAGGAGGCTAATTTGGGGAGATCACAAGTATCTTGGTGGCTCAGTTGAAGGGAACAAGAGTCTGACTCTTCTCACAGATTCATGGATATTAAGGCCGGAAGGGACCATCAGATCAGCTAGTCTGAACCCCTGAATATCACAGGCCCTTAAATTTCACCCTGTTACCCGGTATTGAGCCCAGGAACTTGTGTTTGACTAAAGTCAGCTTGTGTTTGACTCGGATGCCAGGCAGCCACTTTCTCCCTGACTGTTCTCCAGTGCCCCCGTCCCCTGAGGAGCTCTCCCACCCGACGGTGCACCCTACGGGACCTCCAGCAGGGGCGCTGGCTCTGCCCTATGCATGGCCACGTGCCGGCCTCCTCCCCAGTTCCTCGCAGGCCGAGCCTTTAGCAGAGCTCCCTTTGCCACAACAGGAGTCACTAGTGCGGCTGAACAAAAAACATCCAGCATCCCCGCTCCCACGTGGAACTGCAGTCCCAGTCCCTGGGCGGCTCCCACTCCACGTGGACCCAAGAGTTGAACTTGACACTTAGGACCGTTCCCTAATTACTGAGTTTCAGCCAGTGTAGAGAACCAGCAGGGCAAGAGAGCAAACTCTTCTCTTCGTGCGCACACAGCATGTCCCTGCTGAAATCCATAACCCGCCTGTTGCTGAACTTGCAAGGTATTTGCACTAACAGAGCAGCGATGTAAAGTCCATGCAAAAGGAGGTTTCCCCTTTACCAAGAATTAATTTCTGCTCCTTGTGTCGTTTCTGGCTTTCTGGCTACGGTCCCGTGAAGTGCTGTGGAGAGACAGTCGTGTCAAACTCTGTTTTCTGGTTCATTGGTTTCAATCAGGAATAATTCCAGTGACTTCAGTACACGCTGGGGTGAGCAAGAGCGGAACATGGCCCCGTAGCATAGTCAGGGTGAAGCTAACGTTCCATGACAGGCCTGCTTTCTTACCCCCTCACCCTCACCCTCACCACCAACAGTTCAGCTAGAGAAAACACTGGCCACCTCCCACGGAAACTTGTCCCTGTGGGCTGTGGTCCCTGTGCAGTGGAACTGCATTGGTCCTTCTAACTTTCAGGCCTTGGATTTGGGCTTTAATGTGGTCGATGAAGCCACTGGAAACTCAGCAGAGGCCACAGGTGCGTACAGCACAGCTCCATGCCTTAGCAAGTCAGTAACAGCCTTGTGCGGCAAGCGGGTCTGGGTGAACTAAGGGTGGGCCTGGTAGCCAGGACCCCCGCGTTCTGTCCTACCCCTACTATATCATTTGCCCAGGGCTGGAGCACCCACTGACAGCCAGCTCCCCCCTTCCCGCCAGAACCTCCCGTCCACTGGCGGCTCCACCAATCAACTCATCTCCCTCCCTCCCGGCAGCTCCCGCCTGCTGCAGTCAGCTGTTCCGCAGCATGCTGGAGGTGCTGGGGGGGGAGGGAGAGGAGTGAGGATTGGGCACGCTTGGGGGAGGGGACAGAACTGGGTGGGAGGGGGCAGAGCAGGGTCAGGAAGAGGCGGGGCACAGGTGAGGCCTTGGGAGAAGAGGTGGAGGGGGCAGAGCTGGGGCGGTGCGAGAGGGTTGAGCAGCCCCGGGGCCCGGAGGAAGCCGGAGCCTGTGTCATTTAAAAAATACTTTGCAGTATAGAAACATTATTAAGACAGGTCTCAAACAGCCCTGTGAAAGTGTAAATGTCAGCGTCACAGCCGGGCCAAGCGACTTTGAGAGGTTACGTGGTTTGTCCAAGGTCCCACTGAAAATCAGCATCAGAACAGTAATGAGAATGGAGCGGGGAGATGACAGAATGAGCCAGAAGCCAAGCGGGGCAGGCCAGCCAGAGACAGATTGATCCAGGTGGAGACTGAGGGTATGTCTACACTACGAAATTAGGTCGAATTTATAAAAGTCGTTTTTTTAGAAATCGGTTTTATATATTCGAGTGTGTGTGTCCCCACAGAAAATGCTCTAAGTGCATTAAGTGCAGTAACTCGGCGGAGCGCTTCCACAGGACCGAGGCTAGAGTCGACTGCCGGAGCGTTGCACTGTGGGTAGCTATCCCACAGTTCCCGCAGTCTCCGCTGCCCATTGGAATTCTGGGTTGAGATCCCAATGCCTGATGGGGCTAAAACATTGTCGCGGGTGGTTCTGGGTACATATCGTCAGGCCCCCGTTCCCTCCCTCCCTCCGTGAAAGCAAGGACAGACAATCGTTTCGCGCCTTTTTTCCTGAGTTACCTGTGCAGACGCCATACCACGGCAAGCATGGAGCCCGCTCAGGTAACCGTCACCCTATGACTCCTGGGTGCTGGCAGACGCTGTACTGCATTGCTACGCAGCAGCAACCCATTGCCTTGTGGCAGCAGACGGTGCAATTGGACTGGTAGCCGTCATCGTCATGTCCGAGGTGCTCCTGGTCTCCTGTGGGCGCAGGGACTAAATCTGGAGTGACATGGGTGCAGGGACTAAATCTGGAGTGACTTGATCAGGTCATTCTCTTTAGTCCTGCAGTCAGTCCTATTGAACCATCTTATGGTGAGCAGGCAGGCGATACGGATTGCTAGCAGTCGTACTGTACCATCTTCTGCCGGGCAGGCAGGAGATGAGGATGGCTAGCAGTCCTATTGTACCATCTTCTGCCGAGCAGCCATGAGATGTGGATGGCATGCAGTCCTTCTGCACCGTCTGCTGCCAACCAAAGATGTAAAAGATAGATGGAGTGTATCAAAACAAGAAATAGACCAGACTTGTTTTGTACTCATTTGCAAAGCCCCCTCTGCCCCCCATCTAGGGGACTCATTCCTCTAGGTCACACTGCAGTCACTCACAGAGAAGGTGCAGCGAGGTAAATCTAGCCATGTATCAATCAGAGGCCAGGCTAACCTCCTTGTTCCAATAAGAACGATAACTTAGGTGCACCATTTCTTGTTGGAACCCTCCGTGAAGTCCTGCCTGAAATACTCCTTGATGTAAAGCCACCCCCTTTGTTGATTTTAGCTCCCTGAAGCCAACCCTGTAAGCCGTGTCGTCAGTCGCCCCTCCCTGCATCAGAGCAACGGCAAACAATCGTGCATCTGAGTTGAGAGTGCTGTCCAGAGCAGTCACAATGGAGCACTCTGGGGTAGCTCCCGGAGGCCAATACCGTCGAATTGTGTCCACAGTACCCCAAATTCGACCCGGCAAGGCCGATTTAAGCTCTAATCCACTTGTCAGGGGTGGAGTAAGGAAATCGATTTTAAGAGCCCTTTAAGTCGAAATAAAGGGCTTCATCGTGTGGACGGGTGCAGGTTTACATCGATTTAACGCTGCTAAATTAGACCTAAAGTCCTCGTGTAGACCAGGGCTGAGACATGACCCAGAAGGGGAAAGGAAAGGAACCAGGAGCTGCGGGAGGGACACTGTCCCAGGGACAGACTGCAGACAGGGCACAAGACTGGGACCAGGGTAGCAGGGGTCAGCCTTGGTGGGGGGGGAGTGTTATGGCAGATTGCTTCCCACCAGGGCGTGCTACCGTGCGACAATGATGTATAGGAACTTGTTCAGGACGCGCCTGTGGGGAAAGCACAGTCAATACGGAGGAAGGACAATGCCAGAATGGTGCACTGGCTTGGCTCTCTCCCGCTTCGTGTTTGATCACTGGACATACGTGGCTCCTCACAGCTGCCCGGACGCTTGGCTCTCACCATGGCCGGGCTGCGGCTCCGAGGCCCCATCCCCCAGCCAGAGCCAAGTCAGTGTAAGAGCCACGTGGGCAGCTGTGAGAAGCCACGAACCCACCACCTGCCCTGGGTGGGGGGCCACATGGGTTGCGGACACAGGCTGGGGGCTGCTCTTGGCCCCCACACTCCAGGCAGGTGGAGGGTCTGCAGCTCCCGGCCTGCTCCGGCTTCCGGCTTGGCTGGCAGTGGGTCCTCAGGTGGAAGGGGCAGGGATCCCTGCCCCCCTACTTTTGGGGGGAAGACTCCACTGCCCCTGCACAGCAAATTGCTGCAAATCCCACTGGAAGACGTGTCTCTCTTTCCCCTCTAGTAGCTGGTCAGATCTGCAGAAGTGCTGAGTGCTCACGGCAACTCCCATCGACTCCAGGGGCAGCTCTCAAACATGTCAAGTTCTATAAACCTGCTAAAGGCTCTGGAAAAAATCAGGCCCTGGGCTTCTCAAATTGGGCACCCAAATTAGTGGATGTTTTCAACAATTTAGTCCTTACTCTCTTTGCCTCAGTTCCTCATCTGTAAAATAGGGATATTAACATCTCTCTGCCTCACAAGCGTGTTGTGAAGAGAGGTGTCTTAATGTTGTTGAAGGACTTAGATCTTACGGTGATGGGCACCCAGGAGGAAATGAACAATTCCGTATTTAGTGCAGGGTTTGAATGGTACACAGTACATAAGGCCTGGGGCCACACATTGAATGAGAAGTATAAAAAGAAATATTAAATCAGAACCATTCCAGAGAGAACCATTCCAACTGTGCAGTGAACGAGGAGTTCTGTGGAATAGACACTATTTGATCATGTAATTAAAGACGGGTCAGAATGCATAAACACAAGGCGGCTGAATGAAGGCTGCATGGAAACCTTAATTATGGCATTTTCTAACTTTTGACTGCTTGGCTTTGCAACCTTCATTTTCTTAATGTAAAATGGTTTTGTAATTTAGGTGTATAGATATTGTACTGCAGAAGGAGGTAGTACAATCTTTCAGGTGCTTTGGGATCCACGTGGATGGTAAGTGCATATACACGTAACACTCTCATGATCAGCTGCTGAAACCGCCACAGGCGCAGCAGGCTAACGTAAAAATGTCATTGTAATCGTAGCTTTGCAGAGTTACAGTCTGTGGGTTTATGTTAAACTTTATATAAAGAAGAACAGGAGGCCTTGTGGCACCTTAGAGACTAACACATTTATTTGAGCATGAGCTTTCGTGAGCTACAGCTCACTTCATCGGATGCTCATGCTCAAATAAACTGGTTAGTCGCTAAGGTGCCACAAGGCCTCCTGTTCTTTTTGCGGATACAGACTAACACGGCTGCTACTCTGAAACCTTTTAAATGTATTGTGACAGGGTCGGGCCAGATGGCTATGGGAGAGTAATAGAAGGCAGATATATTAGCCCCAGGCTAAGTAGGTCCCTTTTCCCTGGGTAAGGCAACAGGGAAGGTTCCAGAACAATCAGGAACCTTCTGGAGACAATTAAGACAGGCTGATTAGAACACCTGCAGCCAATCAAGAAGCTGCTAGAATCAATTAAGGCAGGCTAATCGGGGCACATGGGTTTTAAAAGGGAGCTCACTTCAGTTTGTGGGGTGCGTGTGAGGAGCTGGGAGCAAGAGGCACTAGGAGCTGAGAGTGAGAACGTGGACTGTTGGAGGACTGAGGAGTACAAGTGTCATCAGACACCAGGAGGAAGGTCCTGTGGTGAGGATAAAGAAGGTGTTGGGAGGCCATGGGGAAGTAGCCCAGGGAGTTTAGCTGTCACACAGCTGTTCCAGGAGGCACTCTAGACAGCTGCATCCCACAGGGCCCTGGGCTGGAACCCGGAGTAGAGGGCGGGCCCGGGTTCCCCCCAAACCTCCCAACTCCTGGTCAGACACAGGAGGAGTCGACCTGGACTGTGGGTTCAGAAAAACGGCCAAGCTGAGGTCTGCCGTGAAGCTCCAAGGCGAGCAAATCCACCAGTAAGCGCAAGACCCACCAAGGTAGAGCAGGAACTTTGTCACAGTATGTTAATCTATTTTTATTCTCACACACAGACACAGTGAGTGAAGCATGTTATCAGATCAGACACTTTGTTCAGGAACATTCAGCTCTTATTTTTAGAAAATGTCTGGCAGTTACAGAACAGAAAGGTTTCTCACCCTCTCTGCCATTGACCATGTGTCTGTCTGTACTATTCTAGGCATCACTTTATGGGACCTGGAGACACTTCGAAATGATGTAGATGCAAAACCACAATCCAAGACTGATTTTCAGATTATTGCATCTGACACCACTGAAGACAAGGCCTCTGCCCTCAATGTCACAGCATCGCTGAAGGCCAGTTTCCTGCTTGGCCTGGTGAAAGTGGGTGGATCCGCAGAATATTTAAGTGATACCAAGACATCAAAACATCAAGCCCGTGTTTCTCTCCAGTACTCAACTACAACACAGTTCAAGCAGCTGACTATGAGTCATATTGGTCGCCAGAATGTTTCTTACCCTGATGTGTTTGACCAAGGCACGGCCACCCATGTGGTCACGGCTGTGCTGTATGGGGCACAGGCTTTCTTTGTCTTTGATCGGGAAGTTTCCTCATCTGAGAACATACAAGACATACAGGGAAACCTCCAGATTGCAATTAAAAAGATACCCCTGGTTTCCATAGAGGGGGAAGGAGCTCTCCGAATGGATGACAGGGAAAAAGCACAAGCTGAAAAATTTAGTTGTAAGTTTTATGGTGATTTTTCTCTTGAAAACAATCCAGTTACTTACCAAGATGCCATGAAAGTTTATTCCACCCTCCCCAAGCTGCTGGGTGCCCAGGGGGAGAAGGCCGTCCCAGTGAGAGTCTGGCTGTACCCGCTGACCAAGCTGGATTCCAAAGCTGCTCAGCTGGTTCATGAGATCAGCTTAACACTGATCTTTGATATTCAAACCGTCCTGGAGCAGCTGACAGAATTAGACATGCGATGCAATGATGCAGTGAAGAATCCGATCGCCACAACGTTCTCCGAAATCAAGAGGAAAATCCAGCAATTCAAAGATCTGAGTATGCAACACAGACAGACTTTCCAGAAACAGCTAGCAAGAATCCTACCCTCCATCCGTGGAGGTGGAAAAGAGGAAGGGGACCTGGTGGACATTTTAACCTACAAAAACCAATCCCCGTTCAACACCCAGCAACTCAATGAATTTCTGGATAAAAAGGAACGAGAAATGAATTTCATCAATTCCTATCTTTCTGTACTAAAGGATGTGGACGTGGTGTCCTCCCGGAATAAACTGGATGAAATAGTACTTGACCCCAGCAATAACTTTGTCGTCGCCTTTATGTTCACTTCATTACATGAAGAGGAGCCATATTTATCCGATTTAAAACTTTGGCTTCAGACCCAGTTTATGAAGAATACCCAAGATCCTGCATCAGCCAGTTCTGTCAGTGAGAAATCCAAACTGTGGTTTGAGGACAAAGAGAGAAACCAAAAAGCCCGAAAATCTGCGAAATCCATTTCACACTTTGCCCGGGTCAATAAATCTAATGGGAAAACTCGATTCATTGTGGCCTCGGTCCCAGATGAGGACAATCCTGGAGCTTCAATTTACCTCTATGAAAATGGAGACCTGGTCAACACTAACTATGAACTTCCATCGAAACCTCTTTCTCTTGTGACAGATGGAGTCAGACATGACCATGTGCAGCTCACGTTTAAACCAGCAGCCTTTGGGAGAAAGGAGATATCCTGCTATCGGGTGGAGTACAGAATTATAGGGCAGGAGAACTGGATGGCTGTGGATACAAATGATAAACAAGAGACCTTCACAGTAACGGGGCTCCGTCCAAACACCACATACCAGTTCCAATATGCTGCAGTGAGCAAACCAGGGTTCAGTGAGAGCAGTGATGTGAGTGATCCTGTGAAGATGCTTCCTACCAGCCCTCCTGGAAAACCAGAAAAAGCTACTGTAGTATCATCAGCCATAGACCTCACCTGGGAGAGTCCAAGCATCATTGGAGATGGAGTCAGTATAAGGGAGTATAAGGTGGAATACAAAGAGCAAGCTGAAGGTGAAAGACATGAGGGGAAAGACAAATGGCTGGAACGAAGAACAGGAAAGAGAGCAGAGTTCTGTACCATTGATGGATTGAGGCCTCAGACGTCCTACAGATTCCGGGTGTCAGCTGTGTGTGCAGACGGGACTGTGAGTCACCCAGGTGAGGAGGGATCAATTTCCACATCGGGATTAGAATTAAGGACACTAGCACAAGATTTCTTCGAGAAGAGCGCTCTGATAGAAAAAGGGCAGCCCTCAGTTTATGCACTTCCAATAGAGAAGGCGGAGTTTGATTCTAACGCAACACATCCAAAGTTTCGACTGGGAAAAGAGAACCTACAGATCCCTAACAAAGTCATTATGGTGCTGGGAGCAACTGGGTCAGGAAAAACTACACTCATCAATGGGATGATCAACTATGTCCTGGGTGTGCAATGGAAAGATGAATTCAGGTTCAAACTAATCCATGAGACTACAAACAGAAGCCAAGCTGAGAGCCAGACATCTGAAGTGACAGCCTATGAAGTTAATCACAAAAATGGTTTCAAAGTCCCCTACTCCCTGACTATAATAGACACGCCGGGATTTGGCGACACCAGAGGGATCGAGCAAGACAAAGAGATAACAAGGCAGATCCGAGAGTTTTTCTCCACCCAAGGAGCCACTGATCACATAGACGCCGTCTGCGTCGTAGTTCAGGCCTCACTAGCTCGTTTGACACATGCCCAGAAATACGTGTTTGACTCCGTGCTCTCCATTTTTGGGAAGGATATAAAAGACAATATACAAATCCTGATCACCTTCGCCGATGGACAGACGCCCCCTGTTCTAGAGGCTATTAAAACAGCTGACGTCCCTTGTGCTAGAGATGCTAAGGGCCACCCTATTCACTTCAAATTCAATAACTCCGCGCTCTTTGCCTGTCATGCTGGAGCTGACGAGGGCAGTTTTAATTTTGATGAAATGTTCTGGAAAATGGGAGCCATGAGCATGAAGACATTTTTTGAATCCTTAGTTAAAATAGAAACCAGAAGTTTAACATTAACGCAGGAAGTCCTCAGAGAGCGGAAGGAGCTGGAGACGGCCGTGGAAGGGCTGCAGCCGCAAATCAAAGCTGGTCTGGTGAAGCTAGAAGAACTGAGAAAGACACAGGAAGCTCTGGAACAGCATCAGGGGGATATGGAGGCCAATAAAGACTTTGAGTATGAGGTAGAGAAAACAGTGCCAGTGCAGGAGGACATCTCTGGTACAGGTCAGTATATAACAAACTGCCAGCAGTGTCACTATACCTGTCACTACCCCTGTGGAATCCCTAACGATGCTGGTAAGCACAACTGTGCGGCTATAGACGGGAATACAGGACGTTGCACAGTTTGCCCTGGTAAATGTGTCTGGAACGTTCATTTCAATCAAAAGTACAGGTGGGAATATAAACTAGTAAAAGAGAAACAGACCTATGCACAACTGAAAGAAAAGTATGAGAAGGCATCTGGTGAGGTGTTATCGACAAAGAGTGTGGTTGAGAAGCTGTCTCAGGAATACGCTGCAGTGGAAGAGATATTAATGAAGCTTATTGATAAATCATCTCACAGCCTCCAGCGTTTGCAAGCAATTGCTCTGAAACCCAACCCGCTGTCCACTCCGGAATACATTGACCTGCTGATCATGTCGGAACAACAGGAACTAAAGCCTGGGTACCAAGAAAGAATAAAATCACTGAGAGAGGTTAGGGAAGTAGCTGAGATCATAAGAAAGATTGCCAATAAGGAGGCCCTGCTGCCAGGAGAGAAGAATATGTACAAGAAGCTTGAAGAAAAACAGTCTACATTCAAAAAATTTGTGAAAGAAAAAGTGGATATGGTTAAAAGCTGGTTTAGATAAAACCTGACTGCAACTTATCCATGAAAATGAAAGCGCCGTTTAAACAAAGCATGTAGCTGAGCTGTGATTCACGATTGGTGTCTCTCGTTGTTTTATAACATTTACTTTTAAGATTCAAGAACCTGATTCTCCTCTGACTTACCCCACTTTTATTGCACTGACATCAGTTTACACCAGTGTAACTGACAGCAGAATCTGGCCCCTGGAATCTGGGGGGGGAAACCATTTTTCTAAAAACAACAAAAAATGCAGCTGGACTCCTTCAGAGGAAATTGCTTCGGTGTCAGATGTTCACAAGGAAGTGTCTCAGGTCAGGGTTAGAAACCCTTGTTCCGTCTGTACGAGCGCTCTCTGTGTTCCTGCTCAAACCGAAGCTGCACCCGTGTAAGGGCCACAGCGAGACGTTTCCTCCCAAATGCTGCTGCTGACAACGCTTTTCTTTTGTCTCTCCGTGCCGGTGGTTTGTGAGCTGAAAACAAGACAACAAGAAATAAGTAATCGCAGCCAAAAGAAATGTTACGCTCACCCCAAGTCTTCTCTCCCACTCATGTAAACTGGAGTGACTCAGCTGAAGTCAATTTAGTTTTACCCCTAAGCAAAACTATTGCAAGGGGAGAATGCGACCCAGTGTATATGTTAAGCAAAGCCTTAAAGAGGCCGAAGCTGGGACAGATTTGCCAGGTCTCAGAATGGTTAATCAGGGCGTGGGTGGGAGCTGTTCCATCAGCAGCAAGGGACAGTCAGCACCTCCAAGAGCAGCTGCATTTTCTCTCTTCTGTGTTCTTGTCTCTCCCCTTGTGCGTGTGTTTGTCCTGTTTTGTCTTAAAAGAAATAGAATTGGACTTCAGCAAGCACAGCAGCTGCTTCAGAGCATCCGAACAAACTTTATCTCTTTTTCCCCAAAAGGTACAGTTAAGCCCGTCTTTAATACCACCTAAGAGGCTGTCGGGCAAGAGTTTCCCACTCTGTGAGGCTCTCTACGGCGAAAGGGAATCAGGGGTATGGTCAGAATGGAAGTCTTAGGCCATGTCTACACTGGCACTTTCATCATTAAAACTTTTGTTGCTGAGGGGTATGAAAAAAAATACCCCCCCGAACAACAAAAGTTTTACTGATGAAAAGCACAGGTGTGGACAGCACCTCGGCAGCGGGAGCTGCACTCCCAGCGAAAAAGCTGCCGCCCCTCGTTGGGGATGGCTTTATTTTGTCACGGGGAGAGTGCTTGCCCCCCACCCTCAGATTGCTACGGCCGTCAATGGAATTTGGGGAGAGACAACAGAATATAGGATTAACCCTATAAACAAGTTTTCATAAACTTTACAGCACCTCGTGCACTACTGGGGCTATAGAACAAAACACCCCCTTTCCCCCCCATATCTGAGCATTGTCCTTGTAGGGCCGAGTCCCTCCTGGCTGCCTGCACACAAGGTTTGGACACAGCTAACTTGGGAAATCGCTCCCTGGTGGTGATGTGTATAGTTATTTAATCTGCACATTTTCACTGGTCCGGGGCAGAGAAATGGACAGAACTCGTGCCTTCTGTTTGGCACCATGCCCTGCCCTCACTCCAGTTAGTGCTTTGGCTCAAGACCTTTGCAGAAGGAGAATTTTGCCCTACAAGCGGGTGACTGTCTAGCTCTAACTGTCTAGCTCTGAATTAGCCAGGCTGGGGAGCTCAGCTGCTGGAAAGTCCCCACAGTGAGAGTGTTACACTGAGAAACAGGAGCTACAGAATTCAGGATGTGATAGCAAACGGCAGCAGCCCTGGCAACAAAGCTCAGCAGCGACCCCTTGAAGAGAAGGAAAGAGATGACAGCCCTGGAAATCCACCCTGCTCGCAGACCAGGTGTTAGCTCCTCACCTCTGCTGTGGGGTGCAAGACTAGATAAAAGGGGCTCTAAGAGGATGTCTACACTGAAATTTGAGTCTGTCTACACTGTAATTAGACACCTGCAGCTGGCCCGTGCCAGATAATTCAGGCTCATAGGGCTTAGACTAAGGGGCTGTTTAACCGCAGTGTAGACATTAGGGCTCCTGGGCTCTAGGACCCTCCCACCTTGCAGGGTCCTAGAGCCTGGGCTCCTGCCTGAGCCCAAACATCTACAGCACAATTAAACAGCCCCAACTCAGCTGGCACGGGCCAGCTGCAGGTGTCGAATTGCAGTGTACACATAGCCTAAGAGACCACTAGGATGAGGAGCAGCAGCTGGGAGGGGAACAGAAGTGGCTGGAAGGCTAGTAAGACTATTTACTAATGTTTTAACTATAACGAAGCTCGGGTCGGCCCTGAGAGGGGTTTAGAAGCATCCAACTGCTACAGCTGTATCAGAGACTTTGTGGCAGGTGGAAAGTGCCCAGTCACGCTGGCAGCTGAAATCACCGTTCACGCTGAGGATATTTCACTCACACCTGCTTATTTGCTCGTGCTCATTAGCTGTGCTGGGTGATAAGACCCGTCCCTGCCGGGACTGATTTACCTGGTTCTGTTCAGAACTGCGCTGGAGGAGCTGGTGTGTCTTACGAGCAAATTCTACCTTCCCTCTATTACCTTGTTATTCCAGTATAGCCTATAATCAAGAACCAGTGTGTGTGTTTGTAACAATCTGCATTTAATAACCCGTGTAATTAGACAAGCTTTATTCGATGACGGGTGTATCCACACTCAGTATGTTCTAGTCCATTCCCTGTGTGTTCCTGTATTCCAAGTTTTTATTAAATCATGTAGCGGTAGTTTTATAGTTTAATAAAAACGGATTTGATCTGGATCAGGCATTTGTGTCTGTCTTTTCCAGACCTCATTCTAACACCAAACCACCAGGAAGGATGACCCCAGACCTCAATCAACCCTTCCCCCGTTCTGGAGTTTTTTGATTATTACCGTGTTGATTACCATGATTTCTTAACATCAGAAATGATTTCTTCTGAGGTGACAGAACCGTCAGGGCTGATAAAGGAATGAATCCCACATTGTGCCAAGCCTCTGTCCCAGCTAGCTACAGCTGCCTCTCCCCTCAGGTCACTACCTAAAGATCAGTGTCACATGTTTGAGCCTCAGAGAGACACAGTGGGTGAGGGAATATCGTTTCCTGTACCACCTTCTGGAGAAGGCATCGTGCACTGGCCTGCAGATTCCTCAGGCACAGCTCAGTCCCTTGGTGCATCTGGCTCAGGCCTGTCCCCACACACTCCTGTTTGCAGGCCCCTCCTAAGCAGCCCCCTGCCCTGGCAATCACTGCACCCCTGCCTGCAACAGGCTGTTTCCAGCTAGCAATCCTTCCCTCCCCGCTCCTAAGCCGCCCAGCCTGGCTCCACAGCCGGTTCCCAGACAGCTGCCTCTGGCCTGCAGCTCCTGATCTCACACAGCCTCTGGCCCCCCCGAGCCAGGGCCCTGCTGCCCTCCGGCAGACCTGGCCTCCCTTTGCCGTGGGTTACGGAGCCCCGGGCGGGCTGGAGGTTGTGCTGCTGGTTACCGGCGCCCAGTAAGGAGCCGGCAGGTTTCTAACAGGGGCCTTTCGGGGAAGCCGCTCTGCCCCCATTTGTTTGTGAGCATTTCAGGCCATAAATACAAAATGGAACAGGGGATCGCTTTATCCTCCCCTGAGCTTAGGGAACTGCCTTTCTGTTCCTCTCCATCTGCCCCCATCTCCTGGCCCCACCTGCCCCCCACCGCCATATTTACATCCCTATCCCATATTCCCCTGCACTCTGCTGTCTCCCTCTTGCCCCCATCTCCCACCAAACTCCCCATTTCCTGCCCAGTTTCCAGACATGGAGCACAGGGCCCTGAGGGCAGCCTGGCTTCAGTCCCACTGGGAACACGGGCAGAGAGAGGCCATCTTTATTCGGGCCAGCCTCCCGGGCACCTGCTGTAAAGAACCATCTTGACTGAGTCAGCCTGTGGCTCGCGCCCCGTGGGAATCATGGGAGACAGACATTCTGAGCAAGGCGAGACCTGTGCAAGGTTGATGCCAACGACCACGAGAGCCTTAAAAATCAAATAAACTGTTCAACAGCCGCATAGCAACACTGAGCAGCCATGTTGGAAGGAGAATCCTGAAACCAAGTGAAATTGCAGGGGAGAGGGGTGTGACAAAGTGGGAATTTTGGTAATATTTTTTATGATTCCTTTGTGTGCCTCAGTTTACCTCTGAGCTTTGCATTGCTGTGCATGGAGTGTAAAGTGTTAAATAGCTGCGCTTGAGGCAGAGCAGGGGACATGAGGTGTGTGTGTCACCCCAATGGCGAGCAGCCAAGAGGAAGGAGGTTTTCCCCACCTCTCTGCAAGGAAGCAGAGCCAAGGCCCCTGTCATAAATATAAAGGGAAGGGTAAACACCTTTAAAATCCCTTCTGGCCAGAGGATAAACCCTTTCATCTGTAGAGGCTTAAGAAGCTAGGATAACCTCGCTGGCACCTGACCACAATGACCAATGAGGAGACAAGATACTTTCAAAAGCTACTTTCAAAAGCGGGAGGGAGAAAACAAAGCTCTCTTTGTCTGTGTGATGCTTTTGCCAGGGACAGAACAGGAATGGAGTCTTAGAACTTAGTAAGTAATCTAGCTAGATATGCGTTAGGTTATGATTTCTTTAAATGGCTGAGAAAATAAGCTGTGCTGAATGGAATGGATATTGCTGTCTGTGTGTCTTTTTGTAACTCAAGGTTTTGCCTAGAGGGATTCTCTATGTTTTGAAACTAATTACCCTGTAAGGTATTCACCATCCTGATTTTACAGAGGTGATTCTTTTTTACTGTTTCTTCTATTAAAATTCTTCTTTTCAAGAACTGAATGCTTTTTTCATTGTTCTTAAGATCCAAGGGTTTGGGTCTGTGGTCACCTTTGCAAATTGGTGAGGATTTTTACCAAACCTGCCCCAGGAAGTGGGGTGCAAGGGTTGGGAGGATTTTAGGGGGAAAGACATTTCCAAACAACGCTTTCCTAATAAAATAAACCCGGATAAACATTTGGTGGCAGTGGAAGTCCAAGGGCAAAGGGTAAAATAGTTTTTACCTGGGGGAAGTTTTAACCTAAGCTGGTAAAAGTAAGCTTAGGAGGTTTTCATGTAGGTCCCCACATCTGTACCCTAGAGCTCAGAGTGGGGAAGGAACCTTGACAGCCCCAGATGGAGAACAAAGGGGAGATGGGTTCATAGCTGACCTTTGGGGAGATACATGCATACGTGGGACTAGGGACACAGGGGCAGAGACAGGGAAAGAGCCAAGATGGCTTCGACGGCAGCATGACTCAGGAGAGCTCTGGCCAGTCTGAATCCATCTTAACCCCTGTCTCTCTGCTACCTAAGAATTCCAGAATGGGTGGGGACAGTGACCAATAAATTCTTACCGTGTTTGAAAAGGCTGGGGAAGAGCCAGAGGATGTGAAATCGAACAGGGCTTTGCTGATGAGAGGCTTAGAGGCTGCTTCCCCAGGCTTGCTCAGGACAGAACCCAGCATTAATCACTGGAAAGTGCAACACGCCCAGGGAAACATCACAGCGCTCCAGAGACCCACAGTGACTGTGGAGGGGCCGCAGACAACCCCTGAGCCCAAGGGAAAGGTGCCAACGGCCCCGACAAGCAACCCCAGCCAGAAATCCCTTTCGGCCTCTGACCGCAGGGGGGCTGTGGCCGCCAGCACCGAGCCGGTGAAACGCCCGCGAGCCCACGCTGCCGAGCGGCCGTTCACGTGCACCGAGTGCGGAAAGAGCTTCCAGCACCGGGGAAACCTCATCACTCACCTGCGGGTGCACACGGGCGAGAAGCCCTTCACCTGCACCGAGTGCGGCAAGAGCTTCAGCCAGAAGGGCGACCTGATGCGGCACCAGCGCATCCACACGGGCGAGAAGCCCTTCGAATGCAACGTGTGTGGGAAGAGCTTCTGCTCCAAGCAGACCTTCATCCTGCACCAGCGCATCCACACCGGGGAGAAGCCCTTCTCCTGCACCGAGTGCGGCAAGTGCTTCAACCGCAAGGCCAACTTCATCACCCACCAGAAGATCCACCGCGGGGAGCGCCCCTTCGTCTGCGCCGAGTGCGGCAAGGGCTTCTGCGCCAAGAAGACCTTCATCCTGCACCAGAAGATCCACATCGGGGACCGGCCCTTTGGCTGCTCCGAGTGCGGCAAGAGCTTCAGCCGCAACGGGGATCTGACCCGGCACCAGCGCATCCACACTGGGGAGCGGCCCTTCGCCTGCGCCGACTGCGGCAAGTGCTTCAGCCACAACGGGGAGCTGATCAAGCACCAGCGCATCCACACCGGGGAGAAGCCCTTCACCTGCACCGAGTGCGGCAAGAGCTTCAACCGCAAGGGCACCCTTATCACCCACCAGCGCATCCACACCGGGGAGCGCCCCTTCGTCTGCGCCGAGTGCGGCAAGACCTTCAACCTGAAGACCACGCTGATGAAGCACAAGCGGATCCACACGGGGGAGCGGCCCTTCACCTGCGTGGAGTGTGGCAAGAGCTTCAAGTACAAGGGCAACCTGCGGACCCACCACCTCACCCACACGGTGGAGCGGGTCTACCCCTGCACCGAGTGCGGGAAGATCTTCAGCCACAAGAAGGAGCTGACGGTGCACCAGGCCGTCCACACGGAGGAGAGACTCTTGTCCTGCTACGGAGACGGGGAGTCGTTCAACCCCTTCCTCCAGATGCACCCGCTTCTGCTGTCTGTGCCCCAAGCCAAATGCCTCTGGAAGCCTTAACGCAGTGTACATAAGGAGGGAGTTAGAGACATGCTACGTCCCCTGAGCAGGAGCAGAGGAGGAGCAATGCTGTAATTTAGGATTTGGACATGCCGTGGTGCTGATGAAATAACAGGCTCCCTGGCACAAGGAGCTCCCAGGCTGAAGGCCTGCGCTGACGAACCAACCGTGCATCCCTAAGGAAAACACAACTGCACATTCCCTGCACAACGCAGCTCGAATTCCAATGAAAACAAGGGCCCGAGTCTTGCCCTGAAGGATGCCAACACTGTAGTACTAATCCCATTTGCTGGGTTGGACGTAACCCCCAGAGGTGCTAGAGAACGTCTGGCAGGAGGGACGGGAGATTTCTGGGAAGGGATCTGGCTTATGGAGCAGCGCTTGGAGGGCGTTGGGAATGACATGGCCCGGGTTGACCGATGTGGGGTCTTCATCTTACTACTGAAAGGAGCGGAGGGTGCTAGCAGGACTCTCCTGCCCGTTCCTGTGTGGAGCAAACACGGGAGCGTCGTGCTCATTGGGATAGTTCTGGCGAAGACCAGTGGTTTCTCAGGGCGGGGGGTGCTGTGCTGTGTGGTGTTGTTAGGTCAGGCCCAGTGGGTACTGGGGGGCGGGCGAGACTTTGCTACTGCGCTGTAGTTATGGCTTATGCCAGCAGCTCCTCAGTGGAGCTACTGGACAGACCTGACGGACAGCGCCTGTTCCAGCCGGGCCGGTGACAGTCTGGGAAATGAAAGAAAACCTCAGTCGAGTGTGGACTTGAGGACTCCAGGTGCAATGCCCTGGAGCAATAATTACTGTAGTGCTCTTTCCTCTCTGTTCTCTTACTGACTATTTACCCACCAGGAGTGTGCGCCGGGCTTCACAACTGCGTACGGCCTGATCCCTGACCTGAGAAGTGACCATCTCACTGAGACCACCTAGAGGTCTGACAGAGATTCACAGAGTCCTAGGGCTGGGAGGGACCTCAGGAGGTCGTCTAGTCCCGTCCCCTGCACTCCCAGCAGGACTAAGTATTATCTAGACCATCCCTGGCAGGTGTTTGTCCAACCTGCTCTTAAAACCCTCCAGTGACAGAGACTGGTTAGAGCTGGAAAAGACCGATTGGTCATTTTGCCCATTCCTAGCCAATGCAGGGTCGGGCTCTACTCTGTATTTTCTAGGAATATGTCCAGCCTGTTAACCCTCTCCAACGATGGGTCGCCCCTCGCTCCCTTGTGAGGTCCGTGCACAGTCTAATAGACACTGACTACTTCTCATCTTGTGTGAAAGGGACTTGGGTTTAGTTGCTAGTTTGTAGTTAGGCAAAGGGTCATTTTAACGTTAAAATTTGTCGTTCTCCGTGTGGATAGCCTAGAATCCTAGTTGTTAGATTTGGAAAAGAACTAATAAGTCTTCTAATAAACTCTAGTACTTCTCCCTGGCACTGCACGCCTGTTCCCTCCAGTGCTTGGTCCGTCTAACTGTACGTGTCCCAAACTCTGGGGTGTCACCTCTCTGGGGGGGTGGTTCCACAGCCTGAAACGTCTCCCCCTTAGGAAGTTTTTTTCTGACATTCAGCTTTAATCCTTGATTTCGTCCAGTCATCCCCACCTTGAATTACTGTAAAATTCTCTCTCCCGTGCCCGCCCCCCCGTGTTTCCCACGGATTGTTATCGGGTCCCGTCAGGTCACTGCTCAGTGAAGCTGGACCTACTTGTCTCTTTTGCTCATTCCTCACCAGTCAATCCCTTGTGCCCCCAGATCACATTGTGGCTGTTCTCTGAACGGGCCATCGGTATTTTTCCAGCTCTCCTGAGGAGCCCTGAACAGCATGCCGTCTCCAGTGGGGTTATCCCAAGGCAGAGAGATGGGGGCTGTCACCCCTTTGCTCCGTTACACAAAGCCTCTGTGTATTGGCCTTTTCAGGTGCCAGGATGGACTGGAAGCTCCTGTCTAATCTGCTGCTGTCCACTGTCTTCCCCCAGGTCCCGATCAGTGTTTCCTGCTTCCTGGATTCTTTCCTTCCCACTGACTCTCTGCAGGGCAGATGCTGCTTCCCTAATAACATGCTCTTACTGCCTCTGCTAGGTGATTCGTGAAGAAATGGCATAAATCAGGAGCTCCCAGTAACACAGCCGTGGCACCCGCTGAGCACCTGCTCCCAGCTCCGTCCCGTGGCCTGTTGTTATTACTCTTGGCTAACACGTCTGCAGCCAGCGTTCAGTCCGTGGGATGGTCTCTGCTGACGCTGGGTCAGCCGGGACAGTACGTTTTGATGAGATGCTCTGTCAAGTGCTTTACTCACAACCAAGTGCGTCTTATCTCGCGCTTTCCCTCCACCCGCTAACTGTCCGAACAAGCAATCCGGGCACTGCCTTCTGCTGCTCCCTGCCCCAGGCACCTTCTGGGGGCGGGAACGAAGACACCCTGGCTCTCCCTGCTCCGGCCTGTGCTGTGCTGTGCTTTTCCCACCGTGGCCGAGAGGGGCTCGGGGCTGGAGTGCTTGAGAAAACGGAGCGTCCGTGGGGTTGGTCTGCCAGGTTCCGGATGAAGAACTGACCGAGAACCACAGCGAGTAGGAGGGGATGGGATGTGGAGACAGAGTCCCCTGTTGGGTCCACTCTTCCCCCACCCCCAAACCCAAATCCCTCTGTTGTTAAAGGAGCCCGGGGGGCAGGCGCTATGCGAACATTTCACGATCCAGCCATTTCACATCAACTTGTGATTTACAGACACCGCGTGAAGGGCGTTGGTTTGGGCCAAGTGAGTGACTGGGGGAAAATGGCAGCCAAAGGGACTGGCCGGAGTCAGGGTGGAATGATTGGTGCGTTGGTCCAGGAGACCAAAATCCCCCATGGGGGAAAGGAGAACAAGGGGGATTTCTATAGGGCTGAAGTGGTGTCTAGGCCTGGTCTGGCTCTGTATCGGGTTGTGCTCACCACCCACGGTGCCTCCTACCGGTTGCTATGGGAATTCGCTCTGTCCAGCAGGGCACCCTCCTCTTGTAGTGTCTCACTCCCGTCACTGCTTCTCCACCGTCTCCGCTGTCTGGGACTCCCGAACTGTGGCGTCCTCTTCAGGGCACGGCCCTCCGGCTGTGCCCCAACTCCGTTGTCTCCCCGCTTCCAGGGAGCCCGCAGTCCTTTGCCCAGCTTCTCGCCGCAATGGACTAGAGCGCCTAGTCCAGCCCCTTGCTCAGGGGCAAACTGCAGTCCTTTGGCCGGCCACTTCCCTCAGCGGCCAGTGGGGCAAAAGGGGGCGCCCAGGCCTGCCCACTACTCTGGGCCCCAACCCACGGACCCTCTCGCTGGCAGCTGCTCATGGCCTCTCCTTCCCCTCTGCCGCTACCTGCTTTCCCTGGGCCACTTCTCCATAGCCCCAGCACCTACTCGGCCCCTGTGTCAAGGACGCGGTCTGGGAGCCAGCCGGGCTGGAGCTCCACTTGCTCCCCCGACCCTGCCCAGCACGGCTCTGTCGCACGCACTTCTCTCTACGGGCAGCCAGGCCCTCTCCCTCAAGCTCCAGGAGAGACTGAGCTCCTCGCTGCCCTGCAGCCCTTCTTATAGGACCCAGCCTGGCCCTGATTGGCTGCTTCTAAGCCTTCCTCTGGTTGGCTGGGTTCTGCACAGCCACTCCAAGGGCTGCTATTAACCCTTTGCCAGCCAGTGAGGGGCTGCTGCCCCGTCACAGGCTCCTCTGCACAGGGTGAATTTCACCCCTCACTAAATCATATTTTCAGGACCCTTCTTTTCTAGCGGGTGCTGAGAGCCGGGGTCCAATAGTTAAAGTCTCTGAAATAATTTGCTAGGAAGCAGCTTGTTCCCATCTCCCTTGTGAAAGGAATTTCCTCTGGTCCCAGCTCAGGGTACCCCACAAATGCCTTCAAAGTTATTCACCCAGCTAAACTGAGGACGAGTTAGCAAGGGGTGAAACTCCTCTTTGCAGATGCTGCCATCGCTAAAGGAGTTTTGGCTGCTAGAATCTCATCTGTGACTCAGAGTCTGAAGAGAGGTTGGATGACGATAAACCAGGCAGGAGCTGTGGGTCTGGACCTGCCAGATTTATAAAGGGAGTGGCTAGTTCTTTACTAATATGGTTATTTTGTTGCCTATTGACTCATTTATTTGTAACTTCCTTTTGGGCTGTTTGGACAGAATTCTTCACTGACCTCTTCTGCATGACCTTGCTAGCGATAGAAAGCAAATTAATCGGTGTGTGTGGTGTATATTCTGCAAATGTATTTGTATGTAAAATTACTCTTCTGCCATTGGTTATTGGTCTCCAATCCTGGGCTTTCTGGTGTCAAATGGGAAAATTCCCCTTGGCTCCAGTGGGGGTCAGGACAGGGCCCACTGATGGTATTTATTATTCTTATGCAAAAATCTTCCCCTCTGATGATTCTTATTGTGACAATAGGGTCACTGTGCTGAGAGGTTGTGTAGCCTAGAGCAGTGGTTCTCAAACTTATTTGATTGGGCCCACCTTCTTTGTGTCTGTGGTTCTTTGTGCCTCCCTCCCCACCGCCCCCCAAGTACATATATCGCTACCCAGCTCTGAAGCACAGAAGTAAGGGTGGCAATGTGGAAAGTGACTTTTCACAGCAGACTTAGCGTCCCAGTGCCACCCTTTCTTCTGCTGCCGCCCCCCTGGGGCTGACAGACGGAGGCCCACCACCTCCAGGTGAGGGATGGGGGTGGGGGAGAAGGAGAGCCCAAGTCCAGGCTGCTTCCTGGGGAGGGATTGGGGAGAGCCCGAGCCTGGGTGGCTCCACACTTCCCGGGCATGCACGGCCCTTCTGCACAAGCCCCAGCCACCTGGGGCTGTCAGCCCCAGCTCTTATTAAAAAAAACAAAAAAAAAGCTCACAGCTTGTGCCTCCCTTGGGCGGCCCACCCCATAGTTTGAGAACTGCTGCCTAGCCTTTGGGAACTCCTGGAATCCAGGGCTCCTGAGGTCTAATCCTGGCTCTGGACTTAAGCTCTCAGTCTCAGTTCCTCCATCTGTAAAATGGGGATAATAATACTTACCGCACCTACCTCACAGGGGTGTTGTGAGGGTAGCTAATCACCGGCTGTTTGAACAGTGCTTAGAAGAGACTGTAGAGCACGTGGCCGGAAGACTAAGTATTATTATTGCTGTGGCCTGGGGCCTGCTCTTCCCTGGGGACCGGATGTGTAAGAATTTCTCCAGAGACGCCCTTAGATTGCTGTAGAGCAAGGTCCATGTGTATTTATATTTTCATTCTTTTTCCTAATCTAGAAACTAATAAAAGGTTAGAAATGAAACAAGCCACCTCTCTGGTTTGGCGCTGTTTGTCCTGGGACCACGGTGCTGCTCGTTGCTCATGTTTCCATTGCTGGAGTGGAATCCCCCCGCCCCCCAGCGCTCGTTCTGTTGTGTTACTAGGTACAGAGGCAACATTGACAAGGCAGGAATTGTCGGCTCACTCGTTCCTCTTTGGGCAATTAGTGCTTCATTTGCATTCTTTCACCACCAAAGCAAGTCTCCTGCCTCGGCTCCTGTTAACTTCCCCTAGCACCCGGTAGCCCTTTTATAGAAGCTTTGTTCCCAGCATGCCTTTCTGGAGCTGGCAGTTCAAACTCCCCTGAGCCATAAATGCCCTTTTTCCAGCTAGTAGCCGTTGGCTCCGTCTTTCTCTCTCCCGGCTGGGAAGGAAGTACCTGTTGTGTTTGCCCTTCCTTAGGGCTAGATTTTTCACATGCTCACCACTCGTCGCTGGGGTCAGGTTTCCAAAAGCACTCGGCACCTAATCAAGGGGACAATTTTTCCGAAGTGCCCAGGACCCCGTTTCCGAGCTGTTTTGAAAATCCCGACCTCCCTGCTCTGGGATGGCTCATTCTCACATCCAGTCTTAAGATCTCTCCTGTTAATGATTTTTCAGAAACACGGGATTGCCGCTGCTGCAGTGATTCGTTGGCCGTGGTGCTAGGTTGTATGTTACTTAGGCTTGCTTTAGACCAGTGGTTCTCAAGCCGCGGGCCGCTTGTGGCCCAATCAGCACACAGCTGCGGCCCATGTGACATCCTCAGGGCCATACAGGTCGTGCGTATGTCGTGTGGCTGTGGCCCACATAACACAGAGAGAGCTGCACGTGCGGCCCACAGTGGTAATTAGGTTGAGAGCCATTGCTTTAGACCAGTGGCTCCAACCGTTCCAGACTACTGCACCCCTTCAGGAGTCTGGTTTGTCTTGTGCACCCCCAAGTTCCACCTCACTTAAAAACGACTTGCTCACAAAATCAGACATAAAAATACAAGAGTCACAGCCACACTGTTACTGAAATGTTGCTGGCTTTCTCATTTTTACCATATCATTATAAAATAAATCAACTGGAATATGAATATTGTACTTATAGGAGTGATCCCATAGCAGCTGTTTTTACAGGGTTGTCCTCCCTGCCCAAGCGTTTTGCATATCTTGTCTTTTCAAAGCAGCACAAAAGGGAAGAAGTGAGGCAGTCTCTCCGGAAGTAGTCATCATTAATTTCAACCTAGGTACTGATCTAGCGCCCCTCAGTGGGGCAGCCGGAGCCCTTGGTCACTGTGGGTAGGACCTTACTCCCCGGTCAGTCCCAGTGGGTCACTTGAAGCGTAAGGTGGTATTCAGTGTGCGGGTGGGCAGGCCTGGGACCCAGGCACAGCTGTGGGAGGTGAGGCCCTGAGGGTATTTCAGTCCTGTCTAAAGAACAGGAGGATTTGTGGCACCTTAGAGACTAACCAATTGATTTGAGCATGAGCTTTCGTGAGCTACAGCTCACTTCATCGGATGCATTCAGTGGAACATACAGTGGGGAGATTTTATGTACACAGAGAACATGAAACAATGGCTGTGACCACACAGACTGTAACGAGAGTGATCAGGTGAGGTGAGCTATTACCAGCAGGAGAGAAAAAAAACCTTTTGTAGTGATAATCAAGGTGGGCCATTTCCAGCAGTTGACAAGAACGTGTGAGGAACAGTGTGTGTGGGGGGGAATAAACATGGGGAAATAGTTTTACTTTGTGTAATGACACATCCACTCCCAGTCTCTATTCAAGCCTAAATTAATTGTATCCGGTTTGCAAATTAATTCCAATTCAGCAGTCTCTCCCTGGAGTCTGTTTTTGAAGTTTTTTTGTTGAAGAATTGCCACTTTTAGGTCTCTCTGGTCACTCGATTACAGACCTAAAAGTGGCAATTCTTCTTCAATAAAAAAACTTCAAAAACAGACTCCAGGGAGAGACTGCTGAATTGGAATTAATTTGCAAACCGGATACAATTAATTTAGGCTTGAATAGAGACTGGGAGTGGATGTGTCATTACACAAAGTAAAACTATTTCCCCATGTTTATTCCCCCCCACACACACTGTTCCTCACACGTTCTTGTCAACTGCTGGAAATGGCCCACCTTGATTATCACTACAAAAGGTTTTTTTTCTCTCCTGCTGGTAATAGCTCACCTCACCTGATCACTCTCGTTACAGTCTGTGTGGTCACAGCCATTGTTTCATGTTCTCTATGTATATAAAATCTCCCCACTGTATGTTCCACTGAATGCATCCGATGAAGTGAGCTGTAGCTCACGAAAGCTCATGCTCAAATCAATTGGTTAGTCTCTAAGGTGCCCCAAGTCCTCCTTTTCCTTTTTGCGGATACAGACTAACACAGCTGCTACTCGGAAACCTGTCAGTCCTGACTGTTTCTTTTCCCTTATTTCCCCTCAGCATGTGGGAAACGACCTTATTGCCTTACAGGACCCAGCAAGTTCCTCCTTACGTGCACCTTTGATAGCATCTCCTCTGACTTGTGACGTTGGTGTAGTGTGTTCCTGGTCTGGGGACGCAGGCGCCCGCAGGACCCCAGCTCTGACCCCGGTCTCTCGGCCGGCCGGGAGCCCCACGCAGCAGGGGTGGCTGGCTGGCAGGCAGCAGAGGGGGAGGAGGAAGCAGAGCATGCGTGGTGGGGGCAATAGCTTGCAGGGAGGGGATACCCCACCGGCCTGTCCCCCAGCCAGTGTGAGCGGGGAATGAGTGCGGGTGGCTGGGGCAGTGAATACGGCCTTGCAAAGGGGCTGAGTTCGTATCCTACCCCCCCCCCCGCGGCAACCTGGATCGAATGTCCAAACTCCCTCCTCCCTGGAGCTTGGCTCGGCCAGGAGCTCAGCAGAGTCGCCCAGCAGGGGCCCTGGCCTGAGCCTGGCTGTGGATAGGGCTGCCCTGCAGCATGGTCCCTCTCCCTGCATAGGCTGGTTGGAGCTAACACGAGTCACCCGCCGGCACGAATCCGTGCGAATGACCCTGCATCTTTAGCCAGGGTTCTGGCCCCGAGCCTCAAGCCACCCAGCATTCTGCAGCGTGAACCAGTAGGGAAGGCAGTGGAGGGGGAATCAGGAGACCCCAGGTCTAGTCGGGGTTCTGCCACTGGCCTACTGAGTCACCCCTCCTCCCCCCACTCTGTGCCTCAGTTTCCCCTCCATCCTTTGTCTATTTAGACCCTAAGCCCTTTGGAGCAGGGGCTGTCACTGACTGTGTAGTTATGCAGCACCTAGCCCCAGGGGGCCCTGCCTTCAGCTGGGGTCTGTACCTGCTACCGTAACACAAATAAAAAAACCACCCCCCAAATTCCTGACGTTTGGCACGTTCCTCTCAGAGGCCTCCCGCCAGGCAGCGCAGCCCTGGGCTGTTGTACTCAGGTGTGTGCAGTGCTGGTCTCAGTGCATCAGAGACGGGGGTGGGGAGGGAACAGCTTTTAGTGGCGAGAGACCAGCTTTCGAGCCGCACAGCCTTCTTCAGGTGCAACGGTTCCAGGACCTGCCCGGGCCCAGCATCCTCCACCGGCGGCTGCAATTCACTGCCATCGCCTCCCTACCCCGCCGCGCTCGTGGGGGCAGGCCCAGGGTCCCCCAGCGTGCAGGGATGGCAGGATCGTGGCTCAGCAGCTCTCCAGCCCTTCCACTCTGCAAACCACTTCGATTCCTGCTGCAGCGTGTTGGGGGAGAGAGCTGGCGAGAGCTTCCTCAAAGCGTCACCGGGGGGCCTTCCTGGAGCGTTTCATTTCAAGGGACATCCCCAATGCAGCTGCATTTCAGGCCTCCAGCCCCCGGAGTGCAATGCCAGGCCAAGGGCCCAGCCATCTTTACCTGGCTGACCAGTTCCTGGGAGTTGGAAGCCGTAGGAGAGACGTTACCCCAGCCACAAACGCTAACAGGGTCTGTCTTCCACCTACCAGTCGAACTCCCTGCTCTGGCTGCCTGGGGCTCCGGGGGGCATCTCCTAGGAAGAATCCGCCAGCCCTGCACACGCCAATATACTCTCCCCCGTGATTTCCACAGTGCCATAAGCGGATCCAGCACTGGGCAGGGCAAGGCTAGGTCTGCGCCCAGAAGGGCTTGTGGAGAGAAATCACAACACGCAGAGAAGGGAGCAGTCCCTGGCGTTTGGCTAGACGGTCGCAGGCCGCCAGAAATGGTGCCGCACCATTGACGGTGCAGATGAAGTGAGACTTCCTGCTGGGCCAGCCTGATTCTGGGCCGTCGAGTTCGATAGGGGCAGGAAGTGGCTTGTGTAGAATGGGAGGATGCTGGGGCTGACAGGCCGATTGCTGCAACTGGTATTAGCTGGGGTTTGTAAAGGGATTTTGTTAATCGCAGCGGCCGACACAGTAAGTCATTTATCAGAGCAGGACCAGATCAAGGAAATCAGGATTGCTCTGAGCGCATTTCAACATCGAAACCCCTGGCCCTGGGCCAACCTGTCAGCTGACTGCTGGGACGGCCAGGCCCTGAACTGGGGCTGGGTGGCTCTTGTATGCTAACGGATTGGGAGCTTCTAGATTGAATCACGCAGATGCTGTAGATAGTCTTAAAACACGTTTCCACAGGCCACTGATGTAACCCTGCACTCACCACCACAGCCTGCAGCTTCGCCCTTTGTAGCTACCTGCCCTCGCTAGTCAAAACCAGAACCAGGAGTGACTAGCGTGGCCTGGCTGCGATACGCTGTACTCGAAAGCGTAGCCACGGAGTGGATTCTCCAAACACTGCACTGGCCAACTTAAGGTTTTGCCTAGAGGGATTTTTTATGTTTAAATCTGATTACCCTGTAAGGTATTTACCATCCTAATTTTACAGAGGTGATTCTTTTACCTTTTTTATAATTAATTTTTTTTTAAGAACCTAATTTTTTTTTATTGTTCGTAAGATCCAAGGGTTTGGGTCAGGTCAAAGACCCTCTCCAGCCACTCCCCATCATTGAGGTTCCATTTCAGCGAGTAGCTGTGGATATTCTGGGTCCTTTTCCGAAAAAGACACCCAGAGGAAAGCAGTACATACTGACTTTCATGGATTTTGCCACCCGATGGCCGGAATCAGTAGCTCTAAGCAACACCAGGGCTAAAAGTGTGTGCCAGGCACTAGCAGACATTTTTGCCAGGGTAGGTTGACCCTCCAACATCCTTACAGATGCAGGAACTAGTTTCCTGGCAGGAACTATGAAAAGCCTTTAGGAAGCTCAGGGGTAAATCACTTGGTTGCCACCCCTTACCACCATCAAACAAATGGCCTGGTGGAGAAGTTTAATAAAACTTTGGGGGCCATGATACGTAAATTCGTAAATGAGCACTCCAGTGACTGGGACCTAGTGTTGCAGCAGTTGCTCTTTGCCTACAGACCTGTACCACACCCCAGTTTAGGGTTTTCCCCATTTGAACTTGTATATGGCCGTGAGGTTAAGGGGCCACTACAGTTGGTGAAGCAGCAATGGGAGGGGTTTACACTTCTCCAGGAACTAACATTCTGGACTTTGTAACCAACCTACAAACCACCCTCCGAACCTCTTTAGCCCTTGCTAAAGAAAACCTAAAAGATGCTCAAAAAGAGCAAAAAGCCTGGTACGATAAACATGCCAGAGAGCGTTCCTTCAAAGTAGGGGACCAGGTCATGGTCTTAAAGGTGCTCCAGGCCCATAAAATGGAAGCGTCGTGGGAAGGGCCATTCACGGTCCAGGAGCGCTTGGGAGCTGTTAATTATCTCATAGCATTCCCCACTTCCAACCAAAAGCCGAAGGTTTACCATATTAATTCTCTACAGCCCTTTTATTCCAGGGAATTAAAGGTTTGTCAGTTTACAGCCCAGGGAGGAGACGACGCTGAGTGGCCTGAAGGTGTCTACTACGAAGGGAAAAGTGCTGGTGGTGTGGAGGAGGTGAACCTCTCCATGACCCTTGGGCGTATGCAGCGACAGCAGATCCAGGAGCTGTGCCCTAGCTACGCGCCGACGTTCTCAGCCACCCCAAGACTGACTGAACAGGCATACCACTCCATTGACACAGGTAATGCTCACCCAATTAAAGTCCAACCTTACCGGGTGTCTCCTCAAGCTAAAACTGCTATAGAACGGGAGATCCAGGATATGCTACAGATGGGTGTAATCCGCCCCTCCCGCAGTGCATGGGCATCTCCCGTGGTTCTAGTTCCCAAACCAGATGGGGAGATACGTTTTTGCGTGGACTACCGTAAGCTAAATGCGGTAACTCGCCCAGACAACTATCCAATGCCAAGCACAGATGAACTATTGGAGAAAATGGGATGGGCCCAGTTCATCTCTACCTTGGACTTAACCAAGGGGTACTGGCAGGTACCGCTAGATGAATCTGCCAAGGAAAGGTCAGCCTTCACCACACATCTCGGGCTGTATTAATTTAATGTATTCCCTTTCAGGCTGCGGAATGCACCCGCCACCTTCCAAAGACTTGTAGATGGTCTCTAGCGGGATTAGGAGAATATGCAGTCGCCTACCTTGACGATGTGGCCATATTTTCAGATTCCTGGGCAGAACACCTAAAACATCTACAAAAAGTCTTCAAGCTCATAAGGGAGGCAGAACTAACTGTTAAGGCTAAGAAGTGTCAAATAGGCCTAAACAAAGTAACTTACCTTGGACACCAGGTGGGTCAAGGAACTATGAATCCCCTACAGGCCAAAGTGGATGCTATCCAAAAGTGGCCTGTCCCAAAGTAAAAAAAACCAGGTCCAATCCTTCTTAGGTTTGGCCGGATATTACAGGTGATTTGTACCAGAATACAGCCAAATCGCCGCCCCACTGACAGACCTAACCAAAAAGAAACAGCCAAATGCTGTTCAGTGGATTGAAGAGTGTCAGAAAGCCTTTAACCAGCTTAAAGCGACACTCGTGTCTGACCCTGTGCTAAGGGCCCCAGACTTTGACAAACCGTTCCTAGTAATCACAGATGCTTCTGAGCATGGTGAGGGAGCAGTCTTAATGCAGGAAGGACCGAATCAAAAGTTCCATCCTGTCGTGTTTCTCAGCAAGAAGCTGTCTGAGAGGGGAAGCCACTGGTCAATCAGTGAAAAGGAATGTTACGCCATTGTCTACACTCTGGAAAAGCTACGCCCATACGTTTGGGGACGGCGTTTCCACCTGCAAACCCACCATGCTGCGCTACAGTGGCTTCATACCGCCACGGGAAAATAACAAAAAACTTATTCGGTGGAGTTTAGCTCTCCAAGATTTTGATTTCGACATACAACACATCTCAGGAGCTTCTAACAAAGGGGCTGATGCACTCTCCCGTGAAAGTTTCCCAAAATCAACTGGTTACAATCGTCCTTGAGATGTGGAAAATATTGTTAGTCTTTATAAAGTTGGTAGTCTATTTAGAGGTGCATGTGTCTTATTAACTTTGTTTTCTTCTAGAGCTCCAGGAAGAAATCACAGCCAGTGTTTCACCCTATCTGTAATTTGGGGGGCTTGTCATAAATATAAAGGGAAGGGTGACCACCTTTCTGTATACAGTGCTATAAAATCCTTCCTGGCCAGAGGCAAAACCCTTTCACCTGAAAAGGGTTAAGAAGCTAAGATAACCTCTCTGGTACCTGACCAAAATGACGAATGAGGAGACAAGATACTTTCAAATATGGAGGGGGGGAACAAAGTGTTCGTCTGTCTGTCTGATGCTTTTGCCGGGAATAGATCAGGAATTCAGCCTCATAAATCCTTAAGTTAGTAAGTAAGCTAGCTAAAAATGCGTTAGATTTCCTTTTGTTTAATGGCTGCTAAAATAAGCTGTGCTGGAGGGAATGTATATTCCTGTTTTTGTGTCTTTTTGTAACTTAAGGTTTTGCCTAGAGAGATTCTCTATGTTTTAAATCTGATTACCCTGTAAGGTATTTACCATCCTGATTTTACAGAGGGGATTCTTTTACTTTTTCTTTAATTAAAATTCTTCTTTTAAGAACCTAATTAATTTTTTATTGTTCTTAAGATCCAAGGCTTTGGGTCTGTGTTCACCTGTACAAATTGGTGAGGATTCTTATCAAGCCTTCCCCAGGAAAGGGGGTGTAGAGCTTGGGGTGATATTTTGCGGGAAGGCGTCTCCAAGTGGTCTCTTTCCCCGTTCTTTGTTTAAAACGCTTGGTGGTGACAGCATACGGTTCAAGGACAAGGCAAAGTTTGTACCTTGGGAAAGTTTTTAACCTAAGCTGGTAAGAATAAGCTTAGGGGGTCTTTCATGCAGGTCCCCACATCTGTACCCTAGAGTTCAAAGTGGGGAAGGAACCTTGACAGTCTCCTTCCCCAGCAGGCCTCCGGCAGGCTGTGGGGCGAGAGCTCATCTCCCAGGAGCTCCAGCCCCAGCTTCTGAGGGCCAAGACGAGGCCCCTCAATCGCAGCCGCACCCTCATGTTTTCTATATTTGTAAAACAAGAAGTTTCTGTTTGTTGCTACTGGCTGGGCTGGGGAAAAGCAGTGTTTGCATTTACTGTTCAGGGCAGGTGCTCAGCTACCACGGGGATGGGTGAGACATACAAACTGCGCTCGATCCTGAGTGGCCCCTTGGGATGTGGACTAGATGGGGCCTGACAGGTCTCTTCCTCTCCGTTGTCCCCTTACTTCTGTGGCTCTGTGACACTTGAGGAATTGACCTCAAAGGCACCCGTAGGGTATGAAGAGGTGGATGAATGCACTTGGGAGCTGTTCATTGTTTGTGCTAAGCTGTAATTAGTGCTATTTGTTAAGAGCCGGCTGCTACAGAAAACAGAGATAACTGCACAGGCCCTGCCCCCAGGGGATTGCGTTAGACAGAAACACACTGGTGGATCCAGAAGTGGACATAACACAGTCCATGTGGGTGTTTGTTTTCATAGTGCAGAGTTAAGGTGCAATGTCTGAGCTGTTATGATGTCACACCCAGCCAGGTTGTGTGGGCAGGGTTTTCTGGTACTCTATACATTACTTTTACAGCTATGGTCTATTCTAATGTCAGTAACCAGAACCCGGGGCACTGTATTATCTATATCCCGTTGCATCCTTTGGGCCTGGATGCTAATGTCTTTACTGGATCAATGGTTACATTCTGTATGTGCCAGAAGCACCCAGGAAAGGTTCTGCTTGCAGACCAGCTATGTTCAAGTCTGAGACTTAATAGACTCTTTAGATTTCATGCTGAATATTTTCTCCCTTAAATAAAGATAAGTTGTATCTAATTCAACGCAGGGTAAAATTCCCACCTTCACAAAGGACTCATACAAGGCTTATGTGCTCCTTAAGTAACACCTGCTTCAATGATAGATTGACCTAGTCTGGGTCCCAGTGATGATTTCCCCCAAGTGAGCAGGGATTACACATGCTGGAGACGGAATGGGAGCTCGAGGGGAGAAACATCAAATGGTGAAGGGCTGTTTCTTTGTGAATTACAGTAACTTTAATCAAGAACCCACTATACGCCTACCATCACTTCCTGGGCTCCAAATGCAGCCTCATCCCTGGTCCGTGCCAGTTGAAATGATCTTGAACTGAGTCCGTTGTATTCTCTGCTGTGTCCGCAGGACTGAGGTGTAAGTGCCAGGTGCCCTTAGAAGGACAAGTGTCCTGTGGAAATCCTACTTGTGTATTTGTAAGGAAAAGTACAAGGGCAATGCAAGTACTTTCAATTTCCGAATTCACTGGAATCGTCTGTTCAGTACCTGGACATTAACCAAACTAATATAAGCTCATAGTGGAAGAGAAAGAAAAAGGGCAACAACTGAAATGTTATTCATAGGAACGGCCCTGCTGGGTCAGACCCAAGGTCCATCTGTCACGGAGTCCCTGGGTGATGCTCTGGAACTGCTCCCCATGAAGCCAGGCAGGACTCTGTGGAAGTCGCCTTCCTGTGAGCAGCCTGTCTTCAGGACACACAGCTCACACAGCTTCCACCTTCCTGGGTCTGACCTCGGAGCATTCAGCCTCCTCTGCCCCCCCATGCAAGTCGCCCCCTGAGTAACCATGAACAGAGCTGCGCTTGCCAGGTTGTCTCCTGGGTTCTCGTTTGCTGAGAACTAATCTGAGAAAACAACCCTGGTAAACCAGCTCCAAGGTGTTTTCCCGTCAATGGAATTCACTGACCAAGTAACTCCTCCTACAGCTCCTGGGTGTGACCCCAAATAGAAAGTGAAACGGAAACAGTTTAATCCGAAACCATGTGAAAGTTTGACTTTTCTGTGAAAGCCGCACAGCTCTGGTGGACGGCGTACAGGCCGCAGGGACCAGCAGCCCCTGAAGGATGAATACACGTTGGGTCTCCAAGCTGAATTAGCAGCCCCAAGGTACCGTGTTGTGTGTGAGTTTGAAACTTGGCTCCATTTGAAGGAAGGACTTGAAAGGAAGGGCACGGAAGGAGGAAGGTTACAGCCATAGGGTCAGTTGGTGATTCGGTAACAGACACCTGCACGTCCTGGGGACTTATATAATAAAAAGAGAACGCAGTAAGACTGAGCCACAGAGAGCGAGCGAGAGATGAAACCAAGGAAGCAGGATACAGGGAGATGACGCAGGTAACAGGCTGGACTCTGCTCAGTGACTCTGATTTCCTGTCACCCGGCCCCTTGTGAAGTGAATTACACCAGTGTACTTTGGGGTGTGAAGCACTTTCGTTCCTGCTGGGCAACGTTTTACATCCATTTTGCGCTGGCGTAGGTGACAAGGTGCAGGGCAATGGGGCTCAAGCCCACAGAATATGGATTGAACGTGGTAACAGGCCAGAAGTCAGTGAGGGGAAGTGAGGAGGACAGAATGCGCTTGGAGAGGGAGTGACTTTAGCAGCAGCATTTGTGATAGACAGGAGGGGAATGAAGTTAAAGCAGGGAAGCTGGAGATTTTGATACAGTAGAAGATATTGATACAGCCCCTTGGATAATACCCCCACCTCAGAGAGCCCCTAGGCCCCCTCTCCAAGACCCCAGCACAGAGGAGTAACGGGGTGTTCTGGGGTGCGCCAGGGGCTGGAGGAGACATGGCAGGGGCATTCTTACATCTCTGCAATGGCCCAGAGGAAGCACTGAGGCAGGGCACAAGTTAAGGCACCCCTGAGCATACGAGCCACCCCCCTGCACCAGCCGCCGTGCCAGTGTGGGGATGAATCTGGCCACGGGCTGCAGCTGAGAGGGTGGCAAAGAGAGGGTTAATCTGTATTGATGTTATACAGGGAATAGTGACAAGACACAGCGCGAGCCTGGATGTGAAGCATTCTGATATCGTGGTGTGACATTCTGGGGATCACCCCAGAGCAGTCAGGGGGTCTGTCACCACCTGCCCTGTGACCGTGGGTCCCTTAATCCTGTGTGGCTCTGGCTCGGAGCCCTGGCACCAGCATCCAGCCCACAGGCAGAAAGGTCTCACCCTGGCTTCCAGCAGCCTCGTTATCCCTGCAGGGTGACCCCACCAGCCCTTCCAGTCCTAAGCATCCCCAAATCCGCCTACCCCGAGTTCTTCACTACCAGACCTGGGGACTTTTCCACTCTGGTTCCTCACCCCAAAGGCCTGAAGCCAGCCCCCCAGTTCTCAGTTCACTTTGGGACACACTCCACATTGTTTGCACACTAGAGACCCATCATTTGTCTCTCCTGGGTTGTACAATGCGAGGTGCTGGGGGTTAGTTTTGTCTGGCTGGGGAGGCAGCTCCTCCCTTCCTGGCTGGCCACCACCCTACTGGGAGCGGGAGATGAAGCTTTAGGAACCAGCTCCAGACTCTACATACACGATACATAAATCCCTAAGCACAGCCTGGATCCATCTCGCACAGTGATCAGTAAGTAGAGAACATCACAGGCTTTCAGAAAAGAGCTCACTCAACATGATTATACACAATAGCATTGTACACAATCCTTTGAGTCCATTGCTTGTTCTTAGGGGTTCAGACCCCCTGTTCTGCCCTTGGGGTGTCTTTTGTCCTTCTCCACCCCTTTATATAGATTTGGCCAAAGGCGGGAGTCCTTTGTCCCAGTTTGACCCCCTCCCCAGCCTCTGATGGAAAAGTACAAGGTTTAAGATGGATTCCAGTATCAGGTGACATGGTCACATGTCTCTGTAAGACTCCAGAGTAACAGCCGTGTTAGTCTGTATTCGCCAAAAGAAAAGGAGGACTTGTGGCACCTTAGAGACTAACCAATTTATTTGAGCATGAGCTTTCGTGATGAAGTGAGCTGTAGCTCACAAAAGCTCATGCTCAAATAAATTGGTTAGTCTCTAAGGTGCCACAAGCACTCCTTTTCTTTTTGTAAGACTCCAGTCTCCATTTTCCCTGGGCTGGCCCACACCTACACAGGAAGGCTTGCAGGTAAACAAAGCCATTTACAGCTTTTGGTTTCTTGCTTAAGAGTCATCAAGTTTCTGAAGTATCCTTAATGACTCTTGCTTTGCATAATTATATAAGTGATACAAGTTCATACCTCATATTTCTAACTTCAGACATAGAAATAATACGTGCATACAAATAGGATGAACACATTCAGTAGATTATAAGATTTCTAACGATACCTTATAAGGGGTATTTAGCATAAAGCATATTCCAGATATGTCATATTCATAAGTATATTTTCATAAAGCATATGGAATGCAACATCACAGTGATAACTGTGGATTCTTAAGTAATCAATATAATTAATACATAATCTATAGATCAGGCTACAAGTAAGCCCAAGCTTGAGTGTGTGTAGGGCAGCTGTGAGCTGCTCTACTTCATGAAGTGGTACTCCCTGCCCACATGAGCCTCTAGCCTGATTGACCTGGTCAGCAAAACCTGCTCAAGTTAATGAGTGAAGGGCAACAACAGAGCCAGTGGACAAAGGCCAAGTGCCCCCATGACGGTGAAGGTGGATGAGCCATGAGTGTGGATGCGCAGACCACACAGGGTGGAAGAAGAGCTACATCTTCATAAGGGTGACCCACACCCACAGGAACTTACAGTTGGTGGAAGAGTTAATGGGATGGGGGATGGTGTCCCTCCCCCCAAAATAAGCCCCCTCTACATCTTCCCAGTTGCAAAGAGGCAGAGTGAAACATGGGGCAACCAGCCATGACAGACCATAACAGCAGCAGGGGTAAAACCCCTGCTTTTACCAACTAGTGCCCATCTTTAAAAAAGGGAAGGAGGAGGATCCTGGGAACTACAGGCCAGTCAGCCTCACCTCAGTCCCTGGAAAAATCATGGAGCAGGTCCTCAGGGAATCAATTCTGAAGCACTTAGAGGAGAGGAAAGTGATCAGGAACAGTCAGCATGGATTCACCAAGGGCAAGTCATGCCTGACTAATCTAATTGCCTTCTATGACGAGATAACTGGCTCTGTGGATGAGGGGAAAGCGGTGGACATGTTGTTCCTTGACTTTAGCAAAGCTTTTGATACGGTCTCCCACAGTATTCTTGTCAGCAAGTTAAAGAAGTATGGGCTGGAGGAATGGCCTATAAGGTGGATAGAAAGCTGGCTAGATCGTAGGGCTCAATGTGTAGTGATCAATGGCTCCATGTCATGTTGGCAGCCAGTATCAAGCAGAGTACCCCAAAGGTCGGTCCTGGGGCCGGTTTTGTTCAATATCTTCATAAATGATCTGGAGGATGGTGTGGATTGCACCCTCAACAAGTTTGCAGATGACACTAAACTGGGAGGAGTGGTAGATATGCTGGAGGGTAGGAATAGGACACAGAGGGACCGAGACAAATTAGAGGATTGGGCCAAAAGAAATCTGGTGAGGTTCAATAAGGATAAGTGCAGAGTCCTGCACTTAGGACGGAAGAATCCCATGCATCGCTACAGACTAGGGACCGAATGGCTCAGCAGCAGTTCTGCAGAAAAGGACCCAGGGGTTACAGTGGACGAGAAGCTGGATATGAGTCAGCAGTGTGCCCTTGTTGCCAAGAAGGCTAACGGCATTTTGGGATGTATAAGTAGGGGTATTGCCAGCAGATCGAGGGACGTGATCGTTCCCCTCTATTCAACCCTGGTGAGGCCTCATCTGGAGTACTGTATCCAGTTTTGGGCCCCACACCCCAAGAAGGATGTGGAAAAATTGGAAAACGTCCAGCAGAGGGCAACAAAAATGATTAGTGGACTGGAACACATGAGTTATGAGGAGAGGCTGAGGGAGCTGGGATTGTTTAGTCTGCGGAAGAGAAGAATGAGGGGGGATTTGATAGCTGCTTTCAACTATCTGAAAGGGGGTTCCAAAGAGGATGGATCTAGACTGTTCTCAGTGGTAGCAGATGACAGAACGAGGAGTAATGGTCTCAAGTTGCACTGGGGGAGATCTAAGTTGGATATTAGGAAAAAGTATTTCATTAGGACGGTGGTGAAGCACAGGAATGGGTTGTGATGTTATTGACATGAACTGGGACCGTATAGATCATTGTTGCGACCAAAGTCCTGTAGTGGCACCAAATCTTGTATAAAGGGGGTCAAATGAGGTGTCTCAGACAAGGTGATGGTTGGCTGGTTCTGATTATGTGATCTGTTTGCATGTATCATTTTTGTAGTTAAAGTTATGAATATTGGCTCTGTACTGTCTGTAGTTCAAACGTGTGCTGTGCTTCTGGGTGACACCCCAGACAAGTTGGTGTCAGCTCTGCCCAGCCTGCTGGATGACCCATTAAGGACCATCAGCTACACAACTGACCCACTGAGAGAAGGCAGACACGTCTTGGGACTCAGCCAGGCAGGCAGGGACCTGCCTAGGGACAGAACTCTGAGGTGTTTCCAAGCCATGGGATGGACAGCTTGTCTTTGGGACAAAGAAAGCAGAGACCACATGGCAAGAGACTATAAACAGCTGCTGCGGCTCCTCCATCTGGTCTTCAATCCTCCTTCTTACCTCTGGAGGGACTTTGCTACAAACGGAAGCTCTACACAAAGGACTGAATGACCCATCCCAGCTGGGGATGTTCTCCAGAGACTTGATTTAAACCTGCAGTTTATTCTATCTCTGCTACAAGCCTGAACCAAGAACTTTGCCATCACTGTATGTCATTGATTCCATTTCACCACTGCTAGCTCTCATCTCTATCTTTTTCCTTTTAAGAATAAACCTTTAGATGTTAGATTCTAAAGGATTGGCAACAGCGTGATTTGTGGGTAAGATCTGATTTGTATATTGACCTGGGTCTGGGGCTTGGTCCTTTGGGACTGAGAAACCCCAGTAAAAGAAAAAAGGTTATTGGTTTTCATAACCATTTGTCCCCATAACGAGGGGCACTGGTGGAGATACTGGGCAACTGGGGTGTCTAAGGGACTTGCCTGTGTGACTTGTGGTTAGCCAGGGGGGTAAAACCAAAGTCCTCTCTGTCTGGCTGGTTTGGTTTGCCTTAGAGGTGGAAAACCCCCAGCCTTGGGCCGTAACTGCCCTGCTTTAAGCAATTTGTCCTGAATTGGCACTCTCCGTTGGGTCCCACCAGAACCAGCATTGTTACATGGATTACCGAGGGAGGTGGTGGAATCTCCATCCTTAGAGGTTTTTAAAGCCCAGCTTGACAAAGCCCTGGCTGGGATGATTTAGTTGGGGATTGGTCCTGCTTTGAACAGGGGATTGTAGTAGGTGACCTCCTGAGGTCTCTTCCAACCCTAATATGCTATGATTCTATGATTCATTGGTTGAGGGTTTCTCTCCAAGAGGTGTGGATGTTACCCTTGGAACAAGAGAGTTGGAAGATCCTGGCAAGGAAAGGAAAGACCATACTGGTTTTTGGCCATGGAAAAATATTAAGAATCCCCCATTGTACATTTGTGACAAAGCCAGAGGCTGTTGCTTTTATTAAGTTATTATTACATAATTCTCATGCCAGTGCTGCTGCTCAGGGCTGAAACTAGTCTCTTCCCGTCCTTTCTGTCATTGCCTGCTGCTTCCATCAGTTCTAGGGATTTGAAATCAACTGTTCTGCCCTCCCTGCTAAGGGTTCTTCTTTTCTTGGCGGCCTTGTTTTCTCACACCAGTTGGTTTCCACTTGACAGCTTCATGTGGGAGTTTGTGGTTTGGCATCTGGAGTATATGCACCAGATATATCCAGTGCTTCTTTCTAATTCTTGCGGAAACCAGCTGCTGGTTGGTGATTTCTCAGATCTCTTCATTAGTAATGGCCTCTTTCCAGCCAATGCCCAGAATCTTTTGTAGGTGCTTATTTTAGAAGGCATCTAGTTTTCTTCTGACATATTAGTAGATCTCCTGCTCTCACAGCCATATATTAGCAGTTTGATTACGTTTGTACTAAATATTCTCAGTTTGGTCTGGTGTTGTATGTCTTTGATTTCCATACATTGTTGAGTTTGGTAAATACTGTGTATGCCTTTCCTACCCTTGATATCACTTCCTTGGTTTCATCTCACTAACCAGTTGGCCTCAATAATATTTTGGGATAGTGAGATCCATAGATTAATTGTGTGTTTTATAAAGCATTTGAATGTATTATTTTGTATTTCATTGTTCTACCATATGACAAATGTAAACTGAAGAGTCTAATTTACCTTTTCTAAACTGTTGATTTTTTTATACAGATCTAATATGTCATCTATTATTCATCTGCTTTTTAAACTATGTAATCTTAATCTTTTTATTATCTCCTCATAGGAAGTAATCTCCGTGACCTTAAACTTTTTTGTTGCCTTTTTAGGCTCCTTTCCTATCTCTACTATATCCTTTGTGAGATAAAGTCACCATAACTAACTCCAAATTTCAAGAGACAAGGTATCTCTCATATCCTGGGAGTGACTTGGGCCACAACTACACTGCATACAACAATCTAGATTTCAATGGTAGAGTGTACCATTAATTTGTACAACAGAATTACTACAATTTCCTTTACTACAACAACACTAACGGGACTCAATAGGTGTCTCTTGTGATCACTGTGCCTACAAATTTACCCTTATTGTGAGTTCAACTGTAAGAAGTGAGTGTAAATTCACAAATGTTGATGGGAAAAAGAAGGAAAGAGAGACAAACTGAAGTAGTCCAAACAAAAGATTGTGCTAAGATCATGCCAGGTAAACAAGAAGAGTGAGGGGCCAGAAATCAATGAACCAAAACTGGAGTGCTGGAAACTAGGCCTACTAGTTAAAAAATTAGTAATGAGGGGATGGGCTAGTCCACACACCGCTCCCTTTGTGGATCCTTAACTAACGAAACTTTGGGGAGAAAGATTGGCTACTGGAGTGAACTTCGCCATCATGGCTGCCATGCCCATTGTCCTTTGGAACCCTGGAACTTCTTTATCCTAAGCCTGAGAGATGTCCTAACCAGATTGGGCCAGAGGTAGGGGCTCAGATGACATCACCACCCCTCCCAGGATGAAACCACATTGGACTTAACGCCAGCAACAATAACAACGGCTCCAGCACATCTCCAAATTCTTCTCTGTTCCCCCAAAGAACAATTACCATCTTTGATACCATCTAAAAGACTTCCAAATTGGAGCAGAGGCGGTGTTCATTCTAAAACTCTCTGCAAAGGGAAAGAGAAGAAGGGATTTTGTTAAGATGACAGCCTTATTTAGTACTTTACATGTCAAATTCTTTGACTGTTTTTCCTTCTCTTTCAAGTACTATATATTTCATCAAGTCAATTCAAACAGATTTTTTTTCCTGAACCTTTCTCCTGGCCATAATTGCAACCTCAATTATGCGCATGTACCATGTGCCTAAGGGTGGGAAATCTCTTATCCAGCATTTATATTTGGAGAAAGGCAAACATTCAATAAGCACAAGGTTACTGATCAAATCTAAAGAAGCTAAACTAGCAGTAAGTTTGAATGATAACTGAGGGAGTTTTTAGAGGGTGTTGGAGAGATTGTCTCTGCTAAGGGCACATAGCAGATTATAAAGTTTGTTATCTTGAGATGACTCATTTATTTTGTTATGTTTAGTTTTACTTTCGTGTTAACCTTTCTAATGTACTTTTCAGAGTAGCAGCCGTGTTAGTCTGTATCCACAAAAAGAACAGGAGTACTTGTGGCACCTTAGAGACTAACAAATTTATGTGAGCATGAGCTTTTGTGAGCTAAAACCCACTTCATCGGATGCATGCAGTGGAAAGTACAGTAGGAAGATATATATATATACACACAGAGAACATGAAACAATGGGTTTCATGGGAAATGGCCCATCTTGATTATCACTTTTTTTTTTCTCTCCTGCTGGTAATAGCTCACCTTCGTTACAGTCTGTATGGTAACACCCATTGTTTCATGTTCTCTGTGTATATCTATATCTTCCTACTATATTTTCCACTGCATGCATCTGATGAAGTGGGTTTTAGCCCATGAAAGCTTATGCTCCAATAAATTGGTTAGTCTCTAAGGTGCCACAAGTACTCCTGCTCTTTTTTCTAATGTAGGAATCTTATCTGCTTTAGCTACTGCCTTCTTCTTGAGAAAACTTGGTAAATGATTCATTTGTCTTATATTGTACAGGTGCTCTTCCCAGGAGAGGTTTCTTGATTTACAAGAAACTTCCTCGATAAAACAGGTTGACTGTGAGATGATCCTGAACCTGATGTGTAATTAAATCAAACAACTTCTATTAAGGCTGCACTGAAAGAAGAGATTTATTTTTATCATATGCAATTAAGTGCTGTCCTGACACACACTGTCTTGCTCAGAAGTAATTAAATTGGGTTTAATTAAAATCTTTTCTTATTTCAATCCAACGCTGTGTGGGCTCTGCTATTTCAGAATAAAAGTGCCTATTTAAATACTGTCAAACTAAATGGAAATAAGTGTCCACATAGACTTGCTCTGAAATAACAAAAGGGGTACATGAAAACAGATTTAGTTATTTCAGTGCAAGTTAGTGTGTAGACAAGCCCTCTGGTAACGTTTCTCCCTCTCTAGATACTTCTAAAATTCTCTACCTGTAATGACATATCCTTGTGTCATACATAATAATACTAATAAAAATAAACCCATCTTTTTTTCTCCTTTACCTAATGGACTTGACTGCACCCAATGTCAAATATTTAGTTCTAAAAACAAAACAAACTCCCACACAAGAACCTGTGGGGAAGTACATGTACACTTTTCTAGTATCTACTAAACTGGGAGGAGTGGTAGATACGCTGGAGGGGAGGGATAGGATACAGAAGGACCTAGACCAATTGGAGGATTGGGCCAAAAGGAATCTGATGAGGTTCAATAAGGATAAGTGCAGGGTCCTGCACTTAGGATGGAAGAACCCAATGCACAGCTACAGACTAGGGACCGAATGGCTAGGCAGCAGTTCTGTGGAAAAGGACCTAGGGGTGACAGTGGACGAGAAGCTGGATATGAGTCAGCAGTGTGCCCTTGTTGCCAAGAAGGCCAATGGCATTTTGGGATGTATAAGTAGGGGCATAGCGAGCAGATCGAGGGACGTGATCGTTCCCCTCTATTCGACATTGGTGAGGCCTCATCTGGAGTACTGTGTCCAGTTTTGGGCCCCACACTACAAGAAGGATGTGGATAAATTGGAGAGAGTCCAGCGAAGGGCAACAAAAATGATTAGGGGACTGGAACACATGACTTATGAGGAGAGGCTGAGGGAACTGGGATTGTTTAGCCTGCAGAAGAGAAGAATGAGGGGGGATTTGATAGCTGCTTTCAACTACCTGAAAGGGGGTTCCAAGGAGGATGGCTCTAGACTGTTCTCAATGGTAGCAGATGACAGAATGAGGAGTAATGGTCTCAAGTTGCAGTGGGGGAGGTTTAGATTGGATATTAGGAAAAACTTTTTCACTAAGAGGGTGGTGAAACACTGGAATGAGTTACCTAGGGAGGTGGTAGAATCTCCTTCCTTAGAGGTTTTTAAGGTCAGGCTTGACAAAGCCCTGGCTGGGATGATTTAACTGGGAATTGGTCCTGCTTCGAGCAGGGGGTTGGACTAGATGACCTTCTGGGGTCCCTTCCAGCCCTGATATTCTATGATTCTATGATTCTATCTCAAATCTCCTCTCTGTGGCACACTCACCTCTGATACATGGATCTTTACACGTGCTAACAGAAAAACATTTCCTTGGGAAACATTTACTTCATTTTAACACAATGTTGCACATACGAACCCTAACCCACCCCACTTTCTCACACATTCCAACCATCAGCTTGGGCTGAGGTACATGGCAGAGAGGGATGATGGGTGTTGAGCAGTGGAACATTCACATCAGAGATTACTCCGAGAAGCCTACTTCCAGGGATGCCAATTTGGGAAGGTACTGGGGGGCTCTCCCACCCTGAGTTTCCTACTGAAGGTATGCTCACAGCCCATGACCTAGCCACAGATGGAGCTCCTAACTGCAACACAGCTTGAGTGTGATGTGTGATGAGTTCTGTGCTCCTCCCAGCTTCAGCTCCTGGGGCAGGGAGTTTATTTATAAACTGTGGCAGGGTGATTACGATAACAAAAGTTTGTCATTGAATTAATAAAGGATCATTAGATGATCCTGAAGGTATTGCCAAGCATTCCTCCAGTTAAAAGATAGGAAACAAAGGGAGGAATAAATGGTCAATTTTCAGAATGGAGAGAGGTAGTGGTGTCCCCCAGAGGTCTGTACTGGGCCCAGTCATATTCAACATATTCATAAATGATCTGGAAAATGGAGTAAATAGTGAGGTGGCAAAATTTGCAGATGATACAGAATTACTCAAGATAGTTAAGTCCAAATCTGACTACAAAGAGCTACAAAGGGATCTCACAAAATTGGGTGAGTGGGCAACAAAATGGGCAACAAGATGAAATTCAATATTGATAAATGCAAAGTAATGTACACAGCAAAATATAATCCCAACTCTACATACAAAATAATGGGGTCTAAATTAGCTGTTACCTGTCAAGAAAGAGACCTTGCAGTCATTGTGGGTAGTTCTCTGAAAACATCTGCTCAATTACCAGTAGCAGTAAAAAAAAACTGTCGGAGTTTTGGGAATCATTAGGAAAAAGAAGGATAATAAGACAGAAAATATCATAGTGCCTCTATATAAACCCTGGGACACCCACATTCTGAATACTGCATGCAGACATGGTCGCCCCATCAAATATATGTATATATATTGGATTTCAAAAAGAGATGGGCAACAGAAATTATTATGGTTATGGAACAACTTCCATTTGAGGAGAGATTAAAAAAACTAGGACTTTTCCGCTTCAAAACGAGATGACTAAATAGGATATGATGGAGGTCTATACAATCATGGATGGTGTGGAAAAAACTGAATAAGGAAGTGTTATTTACTCCTTTACAGAACACAAGAACTAAGGGTCACCCAATGAAATTAATAGGCAGCTGATTTAAAACAAACTAAAGAAAGTATTTCTTCACATGCAGCCTGTGGTCCTCTTTGCCAGGGGATGTTGTGAAGGCCAAAACTATAACAGGGTTAAAAGAAGAACTAGATAAGTTCATGGAGGGTAGGTCCATCAATGGCTATTAGCCAGGATGGGCAGGAATGCAACCCCATGCTCTGGGTATCCCTAATCTCTGTTTGTCAGAAGCTGGGAGTGGGTGCCAGGGGATGAATCACTTGAAGATTGCCTATTTTGTCCATTCCCTCTGAAGTACCTGATATTGGCTACTGTTGGAGACAGGGTACTTGGCTAGATTGACCATTGGTCTGACCCCATATGGCCAGTCAGATGTTCTTATACAAAACCCAGCTGTGTCTGTCCCCCACTGTAACCCACTAGACCCCCATGATAAATGAAGTGTGTGTGTGTGGAGGGGGGGGGGGGAGCTCCCTTTGATGGACATACAGACAGCCAGTTAGCTGTAAAATCCCTCTTGGTAGCTGTTCTCTGGTTGCTTTACCTGTAGCTGGCTGGGTGTCCATCAAAGGTAGCTACCCACACACACACACACACACTTCATTTATCACAACCCCATTCCCCACTACGAGCTGAGATAGAACCCAGGAGTCCTCACGTGGTCTGTCTCTCATAGATCATAGAATCATAGAATATCAGGGTTGGAAGGGACCTCAGGAGGTCATCTAGTCCAACCCCCTGCTCAAAGCAGGACTGATCCCCAATTAAATCATCCCAGCCAGGGCTTTGTCAAGCTTGACCTTAAAAACTTCTAAGGAAGGAGATTCCACCACTTCCCTAGGTAACGCATTCCAGTGTTTCACCACCCTTCTAGTGAAAAAGTTTTTCCTAATATCCAACCTAACCCTCCCCCACTGCAACTTGAGACCATTACTCCATGTCCTCTCATCTGCTACCACTGAGAAGAGTCTAGATCCATCCTCTTTGGAACCCCCTTTCAGGTAGTTGAAAGCAGCTATCAAATCCCCCTCACTCTTCTCTTCTGCAGACTAAACAATCCCAGTTCCCTCAGCCTCTCCTCATAAGCCATGTGCCCCAGCCCCCTAATCATTTTTGTTGCCCTTCACGGGACTCTCTCCAATTTTTCCACATCCTTCTTGTAGTGTGGGGCCCAAAACTGGACACAGTACTCCAGATGAGGCCTCACCTCCACAGAGTTAGTAACAAAGTAAGAATATGCATTACAATTTTAAACCTAACCAGTGTCCCTTAAGTGACTGGCCACAAGATGTCAGAACATGTTAGAATATATTAGTAGTAGAGCTGAGTGGGTTTAATATTTTTTTAATGTTCTTTATTCTATATAGGAATTAGATAGTGCTCCTTTCAGCTAATTGCAACACTATCTGCCAAAAATCTAGTTTTCAGGTGCCTAAATAGCCCCTGGAATTATGCTTAAAGTTGCCCCTCCCCACCAAAATCTGAAATGGTGCCCCTGTCCACTTCTGCAGCAGGGAATATGGATGTTTCCCCGGCTGGGTGCTGCTCTGGGGTGGAGGAAGAAGAAGCAGATGCAACGTCCTGTGCTGATGCTCACCAGAGGGGAAAAGCAGGAGCCTCCCTGAACTGCTAGGGTCTCTGATTCCCCAGCCCCTACAGTGAGAACGGCTTTGGGTTTCTAAGGGAAGGGAAATGGGAGTGAGCTCTGCCTGTTGCAGCTCTGATTGGTTACTGTATACCAGGAGGTGGACAAGTGGAGGGTGAAGCCAATCAGAGGGCCCAAATTCACATGAGGGCAGGAGCTTCTCCCGTTAAGTGTCACACCAGTTCCAGCCCTTGCCAACAGCATTTCAAAATACAGATGTGGCCTTAGCAAAGGGAATAAAGTCTTATGATGAGGCGGGGTCACCACACCACACAACCAACCCTGAGGAGGGGAGATGAACCCATAACTGACCAGAGCTAAGGGGATACCTGAGGCCACAGCGAAAATACAGAGCTCCCTGCTGGCCCCAAAACTTCCATATGAACTAGCGCTGGAAGCGAGGACACATGCTTTTTTGGAGAGGAAGGAAGTGTGATGGTGGGCCTGAAAACAGGGGATTAAATTCCCCATCAGCCTCATCCACATTGCACTTGACTTTCCCCTGGCAACCAAAGTCCTACCCGGCTTCTGGCATGCCAAGTGAGTCCAGTGGTCAACTTCTCAAAGCTTCCATCCATGGAGGTTTGGCCTATTATAGAGCCTTGCGACTGCCATGAGTATTCACATACATGTGCAGCCTCCTTTGTGCATAACTGACTTCCTCACACTCATGATGTTGGGATGTCCTTATCCTACAGGACAGTATATTAATGGTCTCAACTTATGATCATCTATGTCAATTTGTGTCCAATGGAAGATTGTGATTATGCATCTTTGGATGTTCCTATCCTAAACTATCCAAAAGCTGGTATAAGTACATATTCCTGGAGTTGCCTATTACAATTTTATACAAAACTCCCCTAAACATAATATTCCCAATTCCCCGGTAACTCAGGGTCACTGTTGGGTAGCTCACTTCAGCTACCCAAAGCCTTATATATCTGCTCAAGCTAAATATCTTACATGATGTAGGTCTGTAGGTTACTTGTGTTGCTGCTACATAAAATACCTGAAAGCTAGGTCTATGGGCTACAGCCTGTAAAAAGAAAGAAAGAAAGAACGAAAGAAAGAAAGAAAAGGACTTGATAAAGGAACCCTTTGGCTCACCACTCTCTGGAGTAAGAGCCATGACTTGGGACAGATTTTCAGGACTCTGAGGTTTTACTTCTGAGTTATTGTCTGAAAAAGTCAGCCCCTATAAGGAGGACGATTGGATAAACAAGTGTACAGAGTCTCTGCAACAGGGCCTGGAAGAGAAACAAGAAAGGGCAGACCAGGGCAGATCACCACAGACACAAGAGGGTGGACAGGGCCAGACAACCACCTACAAGGGGGGGTTCACTAGACACAGTGTCAGTTCCATCACCAACACTCACAATCTCACCGACAATGTTACTGGTAAATCATAGAATCATAGAATATCAGAGTTCAAAGGGACCTCAGGAGGTCATCTAGTCTAACCCCCTGCCGAAAGTAGGACCAATCGCCAACTAAATCATCCCAGCCAGGGCTTTGTCAAGCCTGACCTTAAAAATATCTAAGGAAGGAGATTCCACCACCTCCCTAGGTAACGCATTCCAGTGTTTCACCACCCTCCTAGTGAAAAAGTTTTTCCTAATATCCAATCTAAACCTCACACACTGCAACTTGAGACCATTACTCCTTGTTCTGTCATCAGCTACCACTGAGAAGAGTCTAGATCCATCCTCTTTGGAACCCCCTTTCAGGTAGTTGAAAGCAGCTATCAAATCCCCCCTCATTCTTCTCTTCCGCAGACTAAACAATCCCAGTTCCCTCAGCCTCTCCTCATAACTCATGTGTTCCAGTCCCCTAATCATTTTTGTTGCCCTCCGCTGGACTCTTTCCAATTTTTCCACATCCTTCTTGTAGTGTGGGGCCCAAATCTGGACATAGTACTCCAGATGAGGCCTCACCAATGTTGAATAGAGGGGAACGATCACGTCCCTCAATCTGCTGGCTATGCCCCTACTTATACATCCCAAAAAGGCCATTGGCCTTTTTGGCAACAAGGGCACACTGTTGACTCATATCCAGCTTCTCATCCACTGTCACCCCTAGGTCCTTTTCTGCAGAACTGCGGATAAATCAATAAACTCTTCTGGGAATATGGCTGTGAAATAGAAATCAAGTCAATCATTAAGCACCTTTTCTGCAGCATATCTAAAAGAGAAGGATGTGAGCAACACCTGTGAGACTCCTAGTGAGGAAGTGTACAGAGGTAAACCTGAAAATAAAACTAAAGATAAAAGACACAATAATGTCTTTCAAAGCCAGTAATTCTGTACATTGCCTGCTGTTTGCAGCTGCCAGCAGGGCAATGTCTCTCCACTCCCTTCCAGGAACTCTGTGATTTGGAGTTCAAACTCCTGATTTATTGAGATACAATTATTTAGATACGCTCATGAAATTATTTACTATTCATCTAGTCCAAAGGTAAGAAATCTGCTGTGGAATGGGTCCTGTCCTTGGGCCAGTGCTCCAGCTCAGTATGAGACCAAAGGTTACCTGTTCCCTAACAACTCCTCAGCTGCCCTATATCTCTGGCTTTGGTGGAGAGAGACATGGCTGGAGGATACAGAAGGGTCCTGCTATAGGTGGGATGACGTGTGGTGTGGGGGAGACAGAGAGACCCTGGTAAGCGCGTAGGATATTGGGAGGGATATAGATCACCCAGGCATGGAGGTGGACACAGAGTCATGTTCTCCACACACAGAACTCACCTGACAGAAAACACAAAAATCAAGGAAATTAAAATTCACGACACCGAAATGGACATACCCTCGACTCTTCCACCAAAGGCGCAGACTTTACTGCTCCACCAACCACTGTGGATCCCTGAGCACACACCACAGCCGTAACTCTGTTCTCCTCGCCCCTTTCATCTGCACAAACCTTTGCCAAACTGCGCCCGGCCAACACTCTGAGTCAGGGATGTTTGCTGTAGTTGTCTGCAGTGGGTAGTTTTTTAAAGGAGATGGAAGGCTGGGATTTCTAGTGAGTCAGAACTAAGGTTATGGTTTGTAATCTGTGACATATGGTAAAGTGGAGGGAGATGTTTCTCCAGGACCTGCCAACAGCAACTCCGGGCCCTGCAGCAGAACAGTCTATGGGCTGCCATATACTCACAAGAGGCGCCCGCATGGATGCAGTCCTCCTGACATTTGGGCAGTGCCGCACCTGTGCTAGCCAGTGCCCAGCGAGCTGCTGGCTGCCGTTCTGCTCTCTTCTGATACGGCCGGGGCTTCCACATGCCCACCTGGTAGTGTTGCCAACTGTCTAATCGCACAAACTCAAAGACCCTTTCCCCGCCCCTTCCCTGAGGCTAGGCCCCTTTCTTGCCCCTTTTCCAAGCCCCCCCCCCCACACACTCACTCAATTCTCCCTCCCTCCATTGCTCACCCCCCCACACTCACTTTCATGAGGCTGGGGCAGGGGCTTTGGGTGCAGGAGAGGGGGCAGGGGGCAGGCTCTGGGAGGCAGGTTTGGTGCTGGCTCTGGGCTGTGGCAGGGGGTAGGTGTGCCGGAGGGGGTCAGGGGCTCAGTGCTTAACTCAGGTGGCTCCTGAAAGTGACTGGCACACCCCTCTCACAGCAGTTCCTAGGCAGCGGGGACAGGGGGTCTCCACGCACACTGCCTATAGGCACCAGCCAATGGGAGCTGCAGAGTCAGTACTCAGGGTGGGGGCAGTGCACAGAGGCCCCCCCCACCCCGGGGCTGCAGGGACATGTCCTGCCACCGGCTGCTTCCGGGAGTGGAGTACAGCAAGGGCAGGCAGGAAGCCTGCTTTAGCCTGGCTGCACTGCCGGCGGCAACAGTGGTGGCCAGGAGTCCGCAGGCCTTTTATACCACCCAGGCCCCTGGGCAATTGCCCCTGTTGCCTGCCCCATCAGCAGGCCTGTGTTTCTCTGTGGGTGTGGGAGCAGCGGTTATCAAGGAAAATGGCTTAACTTTTCATTTCTTTGCTTTTACATATTTGAGTCAGGTATGTTAAGCAGTGGCCACCTTAATTGTTTCCTGAGAATGTTGTTTGTGTATTAATTTGCTAGGTTTTAGTCAGTGGTTAATCTGGGTGGTTTGGGTTGGAGCTGTATCACAGAGCTGCACTTGCTGACAGAAGATATTTTCCGTTCGCAGCTGTACATAAAATCTTTGTCGAAAGATCAAATTTAACAGAAAACCAGTGATGCTGTGTGACGTTATCTGATTAAAATATCACCATATAGATCATTGCAGCCACCACTATTGTACAGTTGCAAGATTGTCAAGTAAGGTGTCTATAAAAAGGTTGTAATTTGCTCGTTATGATTGTGCTATTTTTATGCATGTTTCATTTTTGTATTTGAAGTTGTGAGTATTGGCTATGTACTTGTATTTCAATGCGTTTGATTCTGAGTAGTACCAGTGAAGCATTTGGCCAGCTTATTGAGAAGGGGCTATTCAAATTAAGTGGCTCATCAAGAAATATTTAACTGACAGTGAACCTTGGGACATGCTAAACCACATCCGATGAGCCTTCCTGGGAACGTTCAAAGTAGCAAGTGAATAATGGTGTCTGCCTGTAAAGAACTGAGTCAGGCAAGGACATGTGTCTTGCCCATGTGACTCCAGGCTCCATCTTGCTGCTGTAGTTTTCCACAGAACAAAGGGGTGTCCTTCCACAGGGCAGAGGATATAAAAGGCCCTGGAAATCCCTCCGTTATGTCTTCAATCCTGCTTCTGACCTCTGGAGGAACTTTGCTATAAACTGAAGCTCTGAACAAAGGACTGAATGACCCAGCCAAGCTGGCATGTAATCCAGAGTACGGATTTGAGCGAGCAGTTTATTCCACCACTGCTACAAGCCTGAACCAAGAACTTTGCAATTGTTGTATATGTTTGATTTCTCTAACCAATTTTAACTCTCATCTATGTTTCTTTCTTTTTATGAATAAACCTTTAGATTTTAGATACTAAAGGATATTGGCAACAGCGTGATTTTTGGTAAGATCTAATTTGTATATTGAGCTGTGTTGTGTGGCAGGTCCTTTGGGATCAGGAAGACGCGGTCCGGCCGACATATGAGCAGCGCTGCACCTGCGCTGGTTGGTGCCCAGCGAGCTGCCGGCTGCACTGCTGGGTGTGCTCTTCTGGCACAGACATGACTTTGACATTCCCGCCCGGTAGGGTTGCCAACTTTCTAATCATGCAAACCCAAAGACCTTGCCCTGCCCCTTCCCTGAGGCCATGCCCCTGTCCCTCCTCTTCTCCGAGGCCCCACCCCCTGCTCACTCTATCCCCTCTCTATCACTCACTCTCCCCCACCCTCACTCACTTTCACTAGGCTGGGGCAGGGGGTTGGGGTGCAGGAAGTGGGTGCGGGTGCAGGATCTGGGTGGGAGTTTGGGTGCAAGGTGCTGGTTCCTGGCTGGGGCAGGGGGTTGGGTTGAAGGAGGGGATGAGGTGGGTGGCACTTACCTCGGGCGGCTCCTGAAAGTGACTGGCACACCCCACAGGCAGCGCCTCCTAGGCGGGGGAGCCAGAGGGTCTCTGCACGCCACTGCCCACAGGCACCACCCCCGCAGTTCGCATTGGCTGCAGTTCCTGGCCAATGGGAGCTGTGGAGTCAGTGCTGGGGGTGGGGGAAGCATGTGGAGACCTCTTCCCCCCTCCCCCGGGGCCGCAGGGACAGGGTCTGCCGCTTCTGGGAGCAGTGCAGAGCGAGGGAGGGCAGGAAGCCTGCCTAAGCCTGCTGTGCTGCCAGCGGCGGTGGCTGGGGGACCCCGGGCCCTTTTAAATCACGTGGGCCCCTGGGCAATTGGCCCCTTTGACCCTCCGCCCCCCGTCAGCGTGCCTGAACTTGGGACAGTGAGATCCACAGATTAATTATGAGTAGTATGCAGAAAGTATTTTTTATCATTTTAATCTGTAGCTTTGTATTACATTGAGTGTTCCTTTGTTCTACCGTAATGACTATCGGGACATTTATCTGTTAGACTGTCACACTGCAAGGTGGGAATCTGAGTCAACGGATACTGCCTGACGCACTCTCAGGCGGTCTTTAATTATGTTTTCATGCTCTTGAATTCATATTAATGCTGGTTCCCCCTCCCTTGTAATAAAATTTTTCTTTTGTTATACACAGGTGCAGCGGCTGCGAGTGGGGAAGTATTCTCTCCTAAAGGCATCCAGAGTTTTCCCAAATTAGTGGGTTAGGGGGTCGAGCAGGTTCTGTTCTGCAATGTTAAGAGTGACTCCTGAATATTGTGCTTGGCCTTGTTGCTGCTGACACCACACAGCAGAAGGTGTCAGCAGTTACATACCTGCTATCCGTATAAGCGACTGAAGGGAAACGAAAAACTCTGATAAGAGAATAGTTTGGTTTAAGGACTGGGTGAGTTGGAGCTGTGGTATGCGCCGATGATTCCCAATTGTTGAGTCAGTTCTATTGTTGATTTCTTTGTGTTTATTTGTAGGCCGAGGTTTTGGAAACTGTGTTTCGCCATTTGCACGGAGCGCACAGCTTCAGACTGGGTGTGCGCCTTCAGGAGACAGGTGTCCAGGTAAGGAAAAATTATGATGCCTTGCTTTCTCAGGTGTGCCATTGACCGGTGAGGATCCTGGAGAGAACATGGGGTGCTGCTGACAGGCCAAAAGGTGGTACCTTGTACTGATAGTGATCTGTGACCAAAGTAAATTTCAGAAACCACCTGTGGGCAGGATGTATCATAAAGTGAAAATAAACATCTTGCGGGTCGAGGGCTGAAACCAGTCTTCCTCCTCCAGCACCGCTATTATTGTTAAAGTGACCATCCTGAATCTTTGCTTCCTCGCAAACTTGTTTAGTTGTTGGTTGACACCCCCTGCTTTTCTTTTGTGTTAAAAAATAGTGGGAGTAAAAACCCTTCCCCCATGTTGTACAGAGACAGATTCCACTGCCCCCAATTGGAGGAGATGAACTACCTCTTGGCATAACAAGTGTTTGTGAGGGGGTCCCTGAAGAGGGATGGGGACGTGGAGTGGATAGAGGGTATAGACAGGAAAGCGAAGGTGTAGCTCAATTGAATTACTTCTAGGGCCCATTTATCTGTGGTAATAGCTGCCCGGTTGATGTAGAAAGGGAGCAAATGGTCTCCACAGAGCTGGATGATTAGCATATGCACTGGAATGGATGAGAGATCATCTAGACCCTCGACCAAGACTTCTGTCAAGGTTCCTTCCCCACTCTGAACTCTAGGGTACAGATGTGGGGACCTGCATGAAAGACCCCCTAAGCTTATTCTTACCAGCTTAGGTTAAAAACTTCCCCAAGGTACAAACTTTGCTTTGTCCTTGAACCGTATGTTGCCACCACCAAGCATCTTAAACAAAGACCAGGGAAATAGCCCACTTGGAGATGTCTTTGCCCCAAAATATCCCCCCAAACCCTACACCCCCTTTCCTGGGGAAGGCTTGATAAGAATCCTCACCAATTGGTACAGGTGAACACAGACCAGGAATGGATATTCCTGTCCGTGTGTCTTTTGGTAACTTAAGGTGTTGCCAAGAGGGATTCTCTATGTTTGGAATCGGATTACCCTGTAAGGTATTTACCATCCTGATTTTACAGAGGTGATTCTTTTACCTTTTCTTTAATTAACATTCTTCTTTTAAGAACCTGATTGCTTTTTCATTGTTCTTAAGATCCAAGGGTTTGGGTCTGTGTTCACCTGTACAAATTGGTGAGGATTCTTATCAAGCCTTCCCCAGGAAAGGGGGTGTAAGGCTTGGGGGGATATTTTGGGGGAAGGCGTCTCCAAGTGGGCTCTTTCCCTGGTCTTTGTTTAAGATGCTTGGTGGTGGCAGCATACGGTTCAAGGACAAAGCAAAGTTTGTACCTTGGGGAAGTTTTTAACCTAAGCTGGTAAGAATAAGCTTAGGGGGTCTTTCATGCAGGTCCCCACATCTGTCATCTGCTACCACTGAGAAGAGTCTAGATCCATCCTCTTTGGAACCTCCTTTCAGGTAGTTGAAAGCAGCTATCAAATCCCCCCTCATTCTTCTCTTCCGCAAACTAAACAATCCCAGTTCCCTCAGCCTCTCCTCATAACTCATGTGTTCCAGTCCCCTAATAATTTTTGTTGTCCTCCGCTGGACGTTTTCCAATTTTTCCACATCCTTCTTGTAGTGTGGGGGTCCAAAACTGGACACAGTACTTCAGATGAGACCTCACCAAAGATGACCCAGGAGTGATCACTGGCCTAGTAGGTTCCAGGATATCTCCTATTATGGGTTATAAACTACATAGTTACAAGGCCTCTAGGACCAATGGGTAACTAAACTCCCATTATCTTCTGATAAACTGAGGTTCCTTCTTTTGGACCTTTGATAATTATTCATTTGACCATTACTTTGTGTTACCATGGACTTGAGCCCCAGGACGCACAACACACTGCTTCAGCTGAACTTGGACTTGTCCTTAGAGCTAGGTGAGTTGGGGTGTAGCTTTGGCTGCTCCACACCAGAAGCCTCATCTCCAGCTTACTTTTTTCCAATTTTCTCTCTAAGTCCCATCTTTCATGGGTGAGGGCCAGATGTGTCTCAGTTAAGGAATGCATCTGGTCTCTCCGTTCCTGGGTGGCCTTTTTCTTTACCACTTCTACATTTAACATCAAGGCCCATGGGTTAGGATGATCAAAAATAGCTCAGCTTTGTTCTATTTGTATGAAACCTGCTTCATGCCCCTTAATATACTTGAACACAAAAACCGCTAGAGCCATATTCAAACTCACCCTGGCATGGTCTGCTGGGAACTTGGCCAGATCCATTTCTCTTCCAGGTTTTCTTCTGGGGCATTAATAAAGAAGTTAAATAATGTAGGGCCAAGAACGACCTGTGCGGGATCCCACTGTAAGAGGCCTGCTTGATGACAATTCCCCACTTACACTTTCATTGTGAAATTTATCAATTAGCCATTTTTTAATCTATTTAGTGTGTCATGTTCATTTTATATCAGTCTAGTTTTTTAATCAAGCTGGTGTACGGTACCAAGTAAAACACTTCACAGAAGTCTAAGTATATTGCATCAGTGCTATTACCTTTATCAACCAAACTTGTAATCTCAAAAAAAAAGATATCAAATTAGTTTGACAGGATCTGTTTCCCATGAACCCAGGTTGATTTGCATGAATTACATCACCCGTCTCTAGTTCTTTATTTAGTGAATCTTTATGATCTTTCCTAGGAAAGACGTCTGTTCCTTGTCTTGACAGCTAGCAACTCATTGCCTTTTAGACTTTGGCACACTATGTGATGGATTAGAGAAGGGTGATGTAATTCATGCAAATCAACCAGGGTTCCTGTGAAATAGATCCTGTCAAACTACCTGCCGGGCTGGTAACCCCTTACCTATTACCTGGTTTTATGTGCTTCATACAATTCCTTATAGTCTCCAAAAGAATTGACTTTTGGTCCCCCCTGCAGAGGAGGGGAACGGCAGTCTTTCCCTCTCCAAACTGGACCTAAAGAGGGTACCGTTACTACAATTAATACCTATAAGTCATAATTCAAATCACAAATCTCCCTTTAACGCGTGTATATCTTAACCAAGGCTAATTTCCTTCTTGTGGAATTACAAATAGCAAAACAACCCGTCAATAATAGATTACTATTGCCCCACAAGAATTAATCACAGAGTTGGTCCAGCAAGATCAAATCAGAAGGAATATAGTAAACAGGCGAGAAACAAAAAAGAGGAACAAAAGCAAAGCAAAAGAGGAATTCTCATATTCCAAAAAGCTGCAGGGTTATCACTGTATCTGGTCTCCAACTGAGAAGTCCAAATTGTTTTTATCTCCGATTTTTCTAAGGGGAGCTGAATCCATCCTGGGCTTTTGGCCACAGGAAGGGGATCTCCCCTTGCATGCCTTGGGGTCCCCGTTTGGGTGCCTGATCTACTGATTGTGTTTTAATTATATTAATTACTAAAGAATTCTCATTTAACACTCTGTGCTTTGACTGGGTCTAGTCCCACAACCAGGTCCAGAGCTGTTGGCATTACTATTGATTTCGGAACCCTGATGTGCACACTTCAGAAAAACCTTTGGACTCTGCAATAGTTTTACTGGAACAATCAATAAAAATTCAAACCCTCCCGCCCAGCAAAGGAGGCAGAGAGAGTGTTAGTCAGTATCCTCACCATCGTCATCACCACCAGTGGTTGGCACCTCCCAAGGCATGCAGGCCAGGAGACAACTTTTGTAAAGGGTTATGCTGATGCTCGCTATGCTTAGTGCATAGTCTGTAGGGGTTGCAGCCCCTTTTCCTTAGCTGTATTTCCGCACCCTACTGATGTCGGGATGCCCTTCTCCCATAGCTTATTAGGCCTTTTACCTCAAGCTTATTTATGTCAATTAGTTACTGTGACATTCTTGTGGTTGGACATCTGCTGGTGTTCCTAACCTAAAATATATAACGCTGATTTCAGCTGGCATCTTGTGGTAACCTGGCAGCAGTTTAGTCAGACTTGGCGATTACAGCATTCTGTCTTGGGCTATCTTGGGCCATTGCTACCTTATGATAACTTATGATATAGGGTCACTTACTGGTTAGTTGCTTATGCTAAGGCTTTTGGGGCCCTATGCCTTGATTAGCTTAGCTAAACTATTGTCTTCCAGCCCTTGAGGCTGGTAGGCTCATTGCATTAGTGCCTTAACTTATCCCTAGACCTTACCTAGCAAATACCTACACCTATAGGCTACAAGTCCCCCTCCCCCTCCCACCACCACCTTGATAGGATAAAGACCCCATCACATAAACTCAGATCAGTGATTGACTGTCTGGGACAAATAGTTGCGTGGGAGTATTCTAGTACCTGATACAACTTTGTTGTAACTGCAGGCCACATAATTATTCGGTTCTTTGTATTGTGTTACTGCATCTTGAGGGATTATCTGGAATTGAGTGGTGCTTTGTGTTGATTGGTTACCACCTGAGCTGCAATGGGATTGGGAGCACATATAATTTGGGAAAAAGAAAAGGAGGACTTGTGGCACCTTAGAGACTAAGCAATTTATTTGAGCATAAGCTTTCATGAGCTACAGCTCACTTCATTGGATGCATTCAGTGGAAAATACAGCATCCAATGAAGTGAGCTGTAGCTCACAAAAGCTTATGCTCAAATAAATTGGTTAGTCTCTAAGGTGCCACAAGTCCTCCTTTTCTTTTTGCATACACACTGTAACAAGAGTGATCACTTAAGATGAGCTATTACCAGCAGGAGAGTGGGGGGGAAGGAAACCTTTTGTAGTGATAATCAAGGTGGGCCATTTCCAACAGTTGACAAGAATGTGTGAGGAACAGTGTGGGGGGAGGGGGGAATAGTTTTACTTTGTGTAATGACCCATCCACTCCCAGTCTTTATTCAAGCCTAAGTTAATTGTATCCAGTTTGCAAATTAATTCCAATTCAGCAGTCTCTCGCTGGAGTCCGTTTTTGAAGTTTTTTTATTGAAGAATTGTCACTTTTAGGTCTGTAATCGAGTGACCAAAGAGATGGAAGTGTTCTCCCACTGGTTTTTGAATGTTATGATTCCTGATGTCAGATTTGTGTCCATTTAGTCTTTTGCGTAGAGACTGTCCGGTGTAACCACTGTACACGGCGGAAGGGCATCGCCGGCACACGATGCCCAGCCCAGTGCAAGGGCAGCGTTTACAGACTGGCAGCCGCCAGGTGCATACTGGCACGTCCGGCCCTGCACTGACAGCGCACTCTTTCCCCCCGGGGGTGGGCCTGTGCCACCTTCCCCACACCCCCATCCAGCACCCCTGCTCCCATGCCCAGCAGCCCTCCACCCAGAGACCCCCACAGATCCCCCCACCACAACTGCACAGGGCTCCGCACAGCACCACCCCTGCCCAGCACCCCCCGCCCACAGGCCCAGGGCACGGCACCACCCCCACTGAGAACCCTGCCCAGTGCCCCCCAGCCCTGCTATGCCCAGCACCCCTCCACCCAGAGACTGTGGCAGTCTCTGCCTGAAAGCAGCACCGTGGAACCCGCATATTCCCCACTGTCATCTAATTAGGATCTGTTTTGTGCAAAGCATGCCTTGTGAGGTATCATGCTAAACGTCTTGATATGTTGAACATTAGTATCCCGTTGGACGGTATGTGCTATCATTGTACGGGAAGTTATGAAGTTTCGCTGTGTGTGTATGTTACTGAAATGTGTTGTGCAGTTAGACACACCTACAACCAGCCTTTCAGGTGCAACAAGAAGGAAGTCAGACACGCTCATGGCTCATTAAAGGGAATCCACACCCACAAGGACTGGCACAGAATTGGTGTACAGTGAAGACTTCTCAGAGGGAGCATGTAGCCAATGGCGACTGCTTGAGCCACGTCACCAGCATAGACATATCCAGCAAGCTGGAAGAAGCTATAAAAGAGGAGAAGTGACATTGTGACTTAGCCTCACTCCCCCACAGCTCAACACCTGGAAGGACGTCTGGTGGATAAAGGCTTTGGACGGGGATCCCAGGCTAGAAAGGAGGATTCCAACCTGTGTACTGAAGATCTGTAACCTGTTTGTTCCATTTATCAAGGTGAGAAACTGCTCGATTCAAATCCTGTCTTGTTTATAGAACTCAGATTGCAAATTTGAAGGAAATCCCTAACCCTAACCCTGATTGAAGGAAATAGATTTTAAGAGCCCTTTATGTCAAAAAAAAGGGCTTCATCATGTGGACGGGTGCGGGTTTACATCAATTTAATGCTGCTAAATTCGACCTAAATTCCTAGTGTAGACCAGGGCTTAGGTAACCAATGATCTGGATGCTTATTACTTATAATCACTTACAATCTTTCTGTAGGTAATAAATCTGGTTTATACTTTACCTAAACCAGTGTGTTTTGGTTGAGTGCTTGGGAAATCTGCTCAGAGTGGCAGATTGGGTAATAAACTTACACTGCTCAGGCTTCTGCCCAGGGCAAGATGGTACAGCTCTGGGATGCAAGGCTGGGGACCTGGGGGGAATTGGCTGGAGTCTCTCTATTGTTGGTTCATGAGTGGCTGGCCAAAGCATTCATGTAACTCAGTGGGGTGTGTCCCTGCCTGTGAATGTCCTATAAGTGCAGGACCTGCCAGAGGGTTGTAGCTTGTCACAGCATCACACAGCGCGAGGGAGCCCAGACTGGTGGGACAGAGGACGTAGCGACACCCCAGTTCCAGATTGCACCCCGGGGAACCCATCACAGAGATCCCTCACAGATTCCCCACCACAACTGCCCAGCACCCTGCACACCACCCCCTGCCCAGCACCTTCCACCCACAGACCCCTGTGCCCAGTGCCCCCCACAGCTCCCCCACAGCTCCCCCACTGCCCAGCTCCCCTGCAGAGCCCCACTACCACAACTGCACAGCGCCCCACACAGAGCCCCCCGCCCAGTGACCTGACACACATCGACCTCCCCCACTACCAGCCCCCCCCACCACACCCCCTATACCCAGCACCCCAAAACACACAAAGCAGGAACGTAGCCACGGGTGGGCCACAGCCCACCCGCTTAGCATCCAGCCCCAGCCCCAGCTCTGCTCCGGCCCCAGCTTGCCCCACTCTGCCTGCCCACCTGGCGCTCCAGCTGCACAGCATGGTCGGGGGCTTTCCCAGCTCTGTCCGCCTGCCTGGCCCTCCAGCCAGGGAATGGGGTCAGGGCATGGGGGCTTGTCCCATTCTGCCTGCCCGCTGCTTCTGTTAGGGAGCTGGGTGAGGGCGTGGGAGCTTACCCCGCTCCGCCTGCCCGGCACTCCCAACAGGGACCTCGGTCAGGGTGCAGGGGCTTGCGATTCCCCCCATCCTGACCCTGCTCCCTGGCTGCAGCAATGGGCGGTGATGGAGGGGGTAGGGCAGAGCAGGTAGGGACACCCATTTTTCTGGGGCACCCCAATTGGGGGCGCCCGTTAGGAGGCTTATTCCTTCACCCACTCACTTCCCTGGTCCTTCTCGTATGAACAGAGAGCAGCAATCCCCGAAGTCCAAAGGTGCAAACAATTCGATGTTTATTAGGGTGAACTTCCAGCAAGCATGATTCCAGTTTCCTTCCTCAGTGTCCCCCTTCCCAGCTCTGGCAACACAGAGCCTTACCTGTGTCCCTGTTCCCATTTCCCGCTTTAGCCAAACATGATTCCAATTTCCCCACCCCCATTCCCTGTTCCCATTTCCGCCCCCTCACTTCCTGACTGACTGCAGACTATACAGTAAAACTTGAGTTCCGCTTAGCTATACCTTAACCAATCATTTTACTGAAATGTAACTAACCAATCCTAACATATTGTAACATGATTATGTAACCAATTAGATCCCACCACCTTAATTAGTTTACACCCAGCAAAATTAATTATACAGCAGACAGGAACAATCCCAAAACCAGACAGAGATTATACGGACAAACAATAGGGAAATGGGGACTACACTGACAGAACAACACAGAAATGCATCCGATGAAGTGAGCTGTAGCTCACGAAAGTTTATGCTCAAATAAATTGGTTAGTCTCTAAGGTGCCACAAGTCCTCCTTTTCATTTTGCGAATACAGTTATATATATAGTTGAGTTATACTAAAATCTTTAAACTGAGCAGAGGAAGTCCATAAAACAGGAAGGCAAACCAATCTTGGCTCCATTAAACCAACCAAGCTTTAAGGCCAAGTGGTAACTCATTTGGAATGCTTTCAAAACTGATTGCGAGACTCAAGATAACACATTTTCAAATTGTGACCACCATAAACTCAATGCTAATGTTTAATACACATTAGAGATGCAACTCGCTCTCAGAGCTTGGGTTAGACAAATAAATTTCAGTCAGAGCCTGAGGTTCCTCTTGAAATAGAAGGCAAACAGCATTTGATTGGTAAAATTTCACTCTGTCTCTTTGGAGTTAGTTCTGCTAGTGTGGAACAGGGGTAATCAGGATAAATCTAGAAAGAGGCGTTTCAAGACTGGAACACATACACAGGTAATCTAATGTTGAAGTGATGTGAAAATTATGAGAGGTTATTCTTGTCTCTCTCGTCACTCACAGCATGAGCAGCAGGTTGTGAACAGGAAGGTGAAATGGAGATTACCTGTCACTCGTTCACTCACACACACACACACACAGGCAAGAGCAGTGGCAAAGAAGGTGTGAGGGAAATGGAGGTACAGAAAGTAGGCCTTTAATGCAGTTTAAACCTGAGTTCATTTGAAAGGCAGAATGAAAGGCAGAAGTCTAGTAATGCTCTAACACCCTTCTGTCCCCTGCAGGTAAAATAACACAAGGCGCAGTTTAAAGCAGATAGCACATAAAAAGGTGAAATTATAAGCATTTGGATAACAACTAACTTTAACTAGTAGGCTTGAGGAATGGTTAAATCAGCCTTAAAGCATAAGCATACAACAGTATTGGTGCAGAAATACAGTGCTAGTTACAGAAGTGACGCACTGGAATGGGTTCCCTAGGGAGGGGGTGGAATCTCCTTCCTTAGAGGTTTGTAAGGTCAGGCTTGACAAAGCCCTGCCTGGGATGATTTAGTTGGGCGTTGGTCCTGCTTTGAGCAGGGGGTTGGACTAGATGACCTCCTGAGGGCCCTTCCAACCCGGATATTCTAGGATTCTAACAGCATTTTAGGTGCTACTGCAAAACCGATATCTCGCAGTTCTAAGAACCTGTTCTTGTTTGCTAGCATGGAAAGGATTTTAGATTTCTAAGATACTTACAGCAGTAAGTTTTCTGGTTCCTTGGCCTTATTCACAGTTTGTCTTTCAGTTATTTGGAACAGAATATTTGGCAATATTCCCATGGAAGTTAAGTTAGACTTCTTTTTGCCTCGAAAGGATTCCACCAGTACTAGAGCCTGGCATTACAGAACTCAGGAATTTGGTCCAAGTGGTTAATTACATAGGAAATCATTATAGTTCTCTCCCCATGGAACTTCTGGCCTCCCTTCAGAGCCCAGAGCTTGCCTATGGGTTTGTTGAGGGGAAAAATATCATCTGGCTAAAGTGGAGACAACAGCAGGTTGTGCTGAAAGGGGAACTGTTGGGCTGGAGGCAGGTTACTAGCAGAGTTCCTCAAGGATCAGTACTGGGAATAAGCTATTACCAGCAGGACAGTGGGGTGGGAGGAGGTATTGTTTCATATTCTCTGTGTGTATATAAAGTCTGCTGCAGTTTCCACGGTATGCATCCGATGAAGTGAGCTGTAGCTCACGAAAGCTCATGCTCAAATAAATTGGTTAGTCTCTAAGGTGCCACAAGTACTCCTTTTCTTTTTGCGAATACAGACTAACACGGCTGTTACTCTGAATACTGGGAAAATGTTTATTTAGAACTCTCATTAATGACCCTGGCCCAAAAAGAAGGAGTTTGCTAATGAAATGTGTGGATGATACAATTTGGAATGCCTCATTGCTACAGAGGAAGATAAAAATATCATACAGGAAAAATCAGATAACCTGGAGGACTGCAGTAATAGAAATGGGATGAAATTCAATAGTACAAAGTGCAAGGCTGTGCATTTAGGGGTTACTAAAAAGAATTTCTGCTATAAGCTGGGGGCCCATCAGCTGGAAATGATGAAGGTAAAGTCCCGTCTGTATTCGTAAATCCCAGGATGACCAGGAGTCACCAATGTGATGTGGCCGTGAAAGAGGCAAATGTGATCCTAGGATGTATCAGGCAAGGTATTTCCTGTAGAGAAAGAGAAGTATTAATGCCATTGTACAAGGCACAGGTGAGACCTCAGCTGGAATCCTGTGTGCAAGTCTGGACACCCATGCTTAAGAAATATGAATTCAAACTGGGACAGGTGCAGAGAAGGGCTGCTAGGATCATCACAGGAAAGGAGGGCCTATCTTACTAGAGAAGACTAAAAGCACTTTGCTTGTTTCGCCTCGGGTAATGAAGGCTGAGTGGGGTTAGGATTGCTCTCTAGAAATACATCAGCAGGGTAAGCACCAGGGAGGGAGCAGAACTATTTAAACTAAATGACAATGTTGGTACAAGAACAAATGGCCATGAGTATATTCATGCTGGAAATTAGAAGGAGGTTGCTAACCACCAGAGGAGTGAGGTTGTAGAACAGCCTCCCATTAGGAGTAATGAGCTAGTTTTAAGAAGGAGCTTGGTAAATTTATGAACAGGACAATATGACAGGCTGCCTACTGTATCAGAGGACTGGACTCAACCCGGGAGGTCCCTTCCAGTCCTATGTTAGCTTATATACGAGTATTAAGAAGTACAATTAGTTGATACTATTAAGCTATGGTTTGTTCTAGGAACAATAGGACAATTATATTTCCATCCTGCTAAATATAAATCAGTGACAATTCCTAATACTAGACAAATAATTTCCTACATCATTTGAAATCTCTCAGCTACAATTGTGGGGTACGGCATTTTGGAAAGAGGGCACAGCTGTCCCGTGCGCATGCTAGGAGTATGGCTTACGTAGTGCGCAGCTACTAGTGTGCGTCAACTCAGTGCCAACGTACCCCCATGTGGACAAGGCCTGAGTTCATACATTCGCTGAGATTAAACTTTAAAACAACCCTCTGTAGGGCACATATCAAGAGGAGGCTGGTGTGATGGATTCTGGGGTAAACGTGTAACAGGAAGACAGTTGGTGGGTGGCTTGCGGTTCTGTAAGTGTAGGTAAGAGACATGAAATGGAGCCGTTCCCTTTAACTCTCCTCTGGGAATGGTCTCGGAGAGGGAGATTTCCTTATGCTATATCTATTGGCAGATGTTCCTGCTCTATTCCACGGTGCAAGGCCTGCAAGCAGTGGTGAGTTGGAGCCAGTTCACACCGGTTCACTAGAACCAGTTGTTAAATTTAGAAGCCCTTTTAGAACCGGTTGTTCCGCGGGGGAGAACCAGTTCTAACAGGGCTTCTAAATTTAACCGGCCAAGAGTGGCACCTTAGGCGCCGACTCCATGGGTGCTCCAGCCCTGGAGCATCCACAGGGAAAATTTGGTGGGTGCAGAGCACCCACCGGCAGCTCCCCGCCCCCCCCCCCCAACCCCAGCTCACCTCCGCTCTGCCTCCGCCCCTGAACGCGCCGCCCTGCTCTGCTTGTCCGCCCCCCCTCCCCCAGGCTACCCGGGAATCAGCCGTTCGCGTGGGAAGCCAGGGGGGTGCAAGGAGGGCCACCCACACCGCAGCAGGTAACCCGGGGTGGGGGGGGTGCAGGGGAACCGCTCCCCGCCCCAGCTCACCTCCGCCACCCTCGGCCTGAGCGGGAAGCCACCGCCTGCTTCTCAGCCCTCCCCAGCTTCCCGCCGAAGAGCTGATTCACGGGAAGCCAGGGCTGGGGTGCGAAGAAGCAGAGCGGGGCGGTGGGTTCGGGGGAGGAGGCGGAACGGAGGTGAGCTGGGGCCGGGCGTGGGGTGGGGAGCTCCTGGTGGGTGCTCTGCACCCACCAAATTCTCCCCGTGGGTGCTCCAGCCCTGGAGCACCCAGGGAGTCGGTGCCTAAGGCACCACTTTTGATGTGATCAGTGGGGGGAGCGGCCGCTCCCCCTGCTCCCCCCCAGCTATGCTCCCCCACCCCTAGGAGCCAGAGGGACCTGCTGGATGCTTCCTGGGAGCTGCCCCAGGTAAGCACCGCCGGGACTCCCCACCTCACCCCCCGGCAGGTGCCTCTGGCTCTTAGGGGCGGGGTGGGCACCCACTACGGTGGCCCACAAGACCCTCCTGCCCGGTTCTAGGGGCAGTCAGGGAACGGGGGAGGGGGATGGATGGGGCAGGGGTCCTGGGGGGCGGGGCGTCAAGGAACGTGTGGGGGGGTTGGACGGGGCAGGAGTCCCGGGAGGCGGGGGTGGGCAACAACCCCCTCGTGGGGTGAGGAGGGAACCCGTTGTTAAGATTTTGGCAGCTCATCACTGCCTGCAAGGTGTATGGTTTTATTTAGAGGGAAGCTCTGGCTTGTGTTCAGTAAGAGCTGTTGCCAGTGTTGTCTTAGCCATTGGGCAGCAGGAATTTATGGCTTCCTGGGCTGCAGCTTAGCCCCCTATCAGGACATAAATTGCATCAAATTATAATTATTTCCCATTCTTGCTAAAAGGAACAATTCTTTTGAAATGTAAAACTGAGAATTCATAATCTGAGGCGAGAAAAGGGAGAGGTAAATCTGTGAGTGACTTTCTTCCTCTCCTGTCCCCTGTGGAGACTAGAAGATCCGTCTTTCTTTCACAGCTCTGTCTTTTCCAAAAGACCGAATAACAGACAGACTCAAGGCACGGTTTTGTAGGCACAGGACTCGGTTTTCTGGCTAGGAGAAAGTTCAGAGAGAGGTTACTTCGGCCAGGTTGAAAACTCAAGGCCTTTGGTTCAGTTTTACTATTCAATTTCTAACCCAACATTTCATGTTAACGTCTTATTACAAATTGCATATTCATGAGTTGACCCCAACATCCAGAAGCAGGTGCTGAGGCCCAAATATGTTGCACCTGTGCAAGTGTTACTGAGATGATACCGGCTCACTCTCAGAAATTTCCTTTCCAGGGCAATGTTCAGAAAAAGCTCTGAAGACTGAAGCCAGTGACTCGATTCTAAATCTGCTCCCCAGAAACTTAAGTGTAACCCCAGTTCTTTCTTGCAGGTCAGACAGAGGAGAGAGCATCTGGGTGTGGAACAATGGCCGGATCAGATGACACCATTGCGATGCCGGCTCTGGGCCGCCCTTTCCAGCTGGGGATGCTGTACGACTGCCGCAGTGACTCCCTCATCCCAGGTAATTGTCACCCGGGGGGAGCCCGGGGCCCAACTTAGCGTTTCAGAAAAAAGAAGCATTTGGCACCTGTTTCTTTTAGGAACATTTGGGTTTGGGATTTGAGTTGGGGAAAAAACAAAGGGCATCCAAACCTGCCCGGGTACTGTCCTGCTGACCCTCCTTACAGCACTGGCTGCACTAGGAGAAAGGAGAAACTTTCCATCCACTCCCCTGCCACTGCGATATCTCTGCAGCCCCACCCGCATGGCAGTCGGCCTAGGAAAGGGGGACAGTGCCCCCGAGCTGGCTCATCCCCCCATTTCCACATGGGAGGGGTGAGGTCCCGGTGAGAAGGGTCCTCTCTACACACAGATCTTCGGGGCATGAGGGGACCCATTAGAAGGAAACACTTCAGCTATTCACACGCATCACTGTGACCCATATGAACTGTCCCCCGCTCCCGGAAAAGGCCTGGCATCGCTGTGGACAGCTCAGTGAAAACACCCACTCTGTGTCCAGTGGCAGGCCAAGCCGTGAACAGGGTGCTCGGGTGCCCGAGGAACAGCATGGAAAATGCCACCAGACCTATTCCAATGGCATTATATAAATCAACGGGCCACGCTCCCCTGGAATGTGTGCTCCGTGCTGGCCGTCCCATCACAAAGAGGGTATCACAGAAATCGAGGCAGTTTGGACAATGATGATAAAAATGACTAGAAACCTGGGGAGAATTTCACAGGAAAAGACAAAACAAAATATTTCATATAGAGACAAGAATAAGCTGGAGGTGAAACAGGGATACAGAAGAATGAATGGGCTAGAGAAGGTAAATAGGAAAGGGCTAGAGAAGGTAAATAGGAAGTACCTATTTACTCTCTCATAGAAAGATAACAAGGGGACACTCAAAATTAAAATACAACTAGTTTAAACTCGATAAAGGAAATACATTTTAAAGCAACATAATTAGCATGAGGAACTCACCCCACCAGACATCACTGAATCATAGAAATTTAGGGCTGGAAGGGCCCTTAAGGGGACACCTAGTCCAGCTACCTGCATTGAGGCAGGAATAAGTGCACCAGGGCCATCTCTGAGAGGTATTCGTCTAACCTGTTCTTTAAAACCTACAATGATGGTATCAAGAACATAAGACCGGCCCTACTGGGTCAGACCAAAGGTCCATCAAGCCCAGTATCCTGTCCTCTGACAGTGGCCAATGGCAGGTCCCCCAAAGGGAATGAACAGACAGGTTATCATCAAGTGATCCATCCTCTGTCACCCAATCGCAACTTCTGGCAAACAGAGGCTAGGGACACCATTTTCTGCACATCCTGGCTAATAGTCACTGATGGACCTATCTTCCATGAATCTATCTAGCTCCCTTTTGAACCCCATCATAGGATTGGCCTTCACAACACCCTCTGGCAAGGAGTTCCAGAGGTTGACAATGCGCTGCGTGAAAAAATACTTTCTTGTGTTTGTTTTAAACCTGCTACCTATTAATTTCATTTGATGACCCCTTGTTCTTGTATTATGAGAAGGAGTAAATAACACTTCTTTATTTACTTTATCTATACCACTCATGATTTTTTAGACCTCTGTCATATTCCCCCTTAGTTGCCTCTTTTCCAAGCTGAAAAGTCCCAGTCTTATTAATCTCTCTCATACAGAAGCCATTCTATACCCCTAATCATTTTTGTTGCCCTTTTCTGAACCTTTTCCAATTCCAATATATCTTTTTGAGATAGGGTGACCACATCTGCACGCAGTATTCAAGGTGTGGGCGAACCATAGATTTATATAGAGGCAATAGGATATTTTGTGGCTTATTATCTATCCCTTTCTTAATTCTTCCCAGCATTCTGTTAGCTTTTTTGACTGCCGCTGCACATTAAGTGGATGTTTTCAGAGAACTATCCATGTTGTACCAATAAAATAAAAACCAGCAGGATCTTATTAAAGGGAAAAAGGCAAAATACCACATTTATTGTGAATACAGAAAGAATCATAGTAAGCAGTTAGTTATAGCTATAACATTCCATTCAATCTCATATTTATTCTCACATTCATTCATACACACACACCCACAGGTTCTGCAAGGTTGTTATCATAGTTACCAGCCTTAGAGTTGCTCATGCCAAGTCACTGGCCAGGTGGCCTGGACATGAGGAGGGAGCAGGGCCTTGTCAGATGCTCATCTGATGCTCCTGGAAGTTGGTTTTCAGAATCAGACCCCAAAATTCTCACTTTTTAGAGTCTATTTTTATAGGAATTTCTTCCTATGCCAGTCTATGGGAATTGCTTCATCATGCTGTTGCTGAATCAATCAGCAGATAGCACATTCCTGACGGCTCCAAGATGTTATCTTGTTCTTTGGTTCTCCCATCCTTGAGGCTGTTGGGTGGATTCCAGTCTGCCCTCCGGGGGGTCCTCTGGTTATTTCCACTTGACGCCTTCTTCAGCCGATGGACACTGGATTCTTAGGCTGGCACCTCCCTGATCATTCAGTTATTATCCACACCAAGCATCCATCCACATACATCCTCTATCTCTATTTTAATCACAATGGTTAATACAACAAAAGGGCGGGGAGTCTCTGGGTGCTGTTTCTGTTGTTAGAGTATTGCTTTGAGTCTCTCTCTCTGTGAACTGCTTTGAGAACAGACTCTGTCTTAGAATGTACTAACACAGTTAGCAGCTTGCAGGTTTCACACAGAGAGGGAGAGAAACAGCACCAAAAACCAAGAGACCTCTTAATTAGTAATACCCTGGAATTGAAACTCTGGGGAATCAAACTCATTTGTGATTTTAATACAGAACTTCTTTAATATGATCCAACATCCATACTGACTCCGAGATCTCTTTCTTGAGTGGTAACAGCTAATTTAGACCCCTTAATTTCATACATAGAGAATCATAGAATCATAGAATATCAGGGTTGGAAGGGACCCCAGAAGGTCATCTAGTCCAACCCCCTGCTCGAAGCAGGACCAATTCCCAGTTAAATCATCCCAGCCAGGGCTTTGTCAAGCCTGACCTTAAAAACCTCTAAGGAAGGAGATTCTACCACCTCCCTTGGTAACGCATTCCAGTGTTTCACCACCCTCTTAGTGAAAAAGTTTTTCCCAATATCCAATCTAAACCTCCCCCACTGCAACTTGAGACCATTACTCCTCGTTCTGTCATCTGCTACCATTGAAAACAGTCTAGAGCCATCCTCTTTGGAACCCCCTTTCAGGTAGTTGAAAGCAGCTATCAAATCCCCCCTCATTCTTCTCTTCTGCAGGCTAAACAATCCCAGCTCCCTCAGCCTCTCCTCATAAGTCATGTGTTCCAGACCCCTAATCATTTTTGATGCCCTTCGCTGGACTCTCTCCAATTTATCCACATCCTTCTTGTAGTGTGGGGCCCAAAACTGGACACAGTACTCCAGATGAGGCCTCACCAATGTCGAATAGAGGGGAACGATCACGTCCCTCGATCTGCTCGCTATGCCCCTACTTATACATCCCAAAATGCCATTGGCCTTCTTGGCAACAAGGGCACACTGCTGACTCATATCCAGCTTCTCGTCCACTGTCACCCCTAGGTCCTTTTCCGCAGAACTGCTGCCTAGCCATTCGGTCCCTAGTCTGTAGCTGTGCATTGGGTTCTTCCATCCTAAGTGCAGGACCCTGCACTTATCCTTATTGAACCTCATCAGATTTCTTTTGGCCCAATCCTCCAATTTGTCTAGGTCCCTCTGTATCCTATCCCTCCCCTCCAGCGTATCTACCACTCCTCCCAGTTTAGTATCATCCGCAAATTTGCTGAGAGTGCAATTCACACCATCCTCCAGATCATTTATGAAGATATTGAACACAACCGGCCCCAGGACCGACCCCTGGGGCACTCCACTTGATACCGGCTGCCAACTAGACATGGACCCATTGATCACTACCCGTTGAGCCCGACAATCTAGCCAGCTTTCTGCCCACCTTATAGTGCATTCATCCAGCCCATACTTCCTTAACTTGCTGACAAGAATACTGTGGGAGACCGTGTCAAAAGCTTTGCTAAAGTCAAGAAACAATACATCCACTGCTTTCCCTTCATCCACAGAACCAGTAATCTCATCATAAAAGGCGATTAGATTAGTCAGGCATGACCTTCCCTTGGTGGATCCATGCTGGCTGTTCCTGATCACTTTCCTCTCATGCAAGTGCTTCAGGATTGATTCTTTGAGGACCAGCTCCATGATTTTTCCAGGGACTGAGGTGAGGCTGACTGGCCTGTAGTTCCCAGGATCCTCCTTCTTCCCTTTTTTAAAGATTGGCACTACATTAGCCTTTTTCCAGTCATCTGGGACTTCCCCGGTTCGCCACGAGTTTTCAAAGATAATGGCCAATGGCTCTGCAATCACAGCCGCCAATTCCTTCAGCACTCTCGGATGCAACTCGTCCGGCCCCATGGACTTGTGCACGTCCAGCTTTTCTAAATAGTCCCTAACCACCTCTATCTCCACAGAGGGCTGGCCATCTCTTCCCCATTTTGTGATGCCCAGCGCAGCAGTCTGGGAGCTGACCTTGTTCGTGAAGACAGAGGCAAAAAAAGCATTGAGTACATTAGCTTTTTCCACATCCTCTCTCACTAGGTTGCCTCCCTCATTCAGTAAGGGGCCCACACTTTCCTTGGCTTTCTTCTTGTTGCCAACATACCTGAAGAAACCCTTCTTGTTACTCTTGACATCTCTGGCTAGCTGCAGCTCCAGGTGCGATTTGGCCCTCCTGATATCATTCCTACATGCCCGAGCAATATTTTTATACTCTTCCCTGGTCATATGTCCAACCTTCCACTTCTTGTAAGCTTCTTTTTTATGTTTAAGATCCGCTAGGATTTCACCATTAAGCCAAGCTGGTCGCCTGCCATATTTACTATTCTTTCGACTCATTGGGATGGTTTGTCCCTGTAACCTCAACAGGGATTCCTTGAAATACAGCCAGCTCTCCTGGACTCCTTTCCCCTTCAAGTAAGTCCCCCAGGGGATCCTGGCCATCCGTTCCCTGAGGGAGTCGAAGTCTGCTTTCCTGAAGTCCAGGGTCCGTATCCTGCTGCTTACCTTTCTTCCCTGCGTCAGGATCCTGAACTCAACCAACTCATGGTCACTGCCTCCCAGATTCCCATCCACTTTTGCTTCCCCCACTAATTCTACCTGGTTTGTGAGCAGCAGGTCAAGAAAAGCGCCTCCCCTAGTTGGCTCCTCTAGCACTTGCGCCAGGAAATTGTCCCCTACGCTTTCCAAAAAGTTCCTGGATTGTCTATGCACCGCTGTATTGCTCTCCCAGCAGATATCAGGAAAATTAAAGTCACCCATGAGAATCAGGGCATGCGATCTAGTAGCTTCCGTGAGCTGCCGGAAGAAAGCCTCATCTACCTCATCCCCCTGGTCCGGTGGTCTATAGCAGACTCCCACCACTACATCACTCTTGTTGCACACACTTCTAAACTTAATCCAGAGACACTCAGGTTTTTCTGCAGTTTCGTACCGGAGCTCTGAGCAGTCATACTGCTCCCTTACATACAGTGCTACTCCCCACCTTTTCTGCCCTGCCTGTCCTTCCTGAACAGTTGGGATTATGTTTTCCAATGTGCATTATTTTGCATTTATCAACATGAAATTTCATCTGCCATTTTGTTGCCCAGTCACCCAGTTTTGAGAGATCCTTTTGTAGCTCTTCACAGTCTGCCTGGGACTTAACTATCTTGAGTAGTTTTGTATCATCTGCAAATTTTGCCACCACACTGTTTACCCCTTTTTTCAGATTGTTTATGAATATGTTAAATAGGACTGGGCCCAGTACAGATCCCTGGGGGACACCACTATTTACCTCTCTCCATTTGGAAAACTGACCATTTATTCCTACCCTTTGTTTCCTATCTTTTAACCAGTTACCAGTCCATGAGAGAACCTTCCCTCTTATCCCATAACTGCTTATTTTGCTTAAGAGCCTTTGGTAAGGGACCTTGTCAAAGGCTTTCTGAAAATCTAAGTACACTATATCCACTGGATCCCCCTGTCCACATGCTTGTTGACCCCCTCAGAGAATTCTAGTAGATTGGTGAGGCATGATTTCTCTTTACAAAAACCATGTTAGCTATTTCCCAACAAATTATGTTCATCTATGCGTCTGACAATTTTGTTCTTTACGATAGTTTCACCCAATTTGCCCAGTACTGAAGTGACATTTATTGGCCTGTAGTTACCAGGGTCACCTCTGGAGCCCTTTTAAAAAACTGGCATCACATTAGCTCTCCTCCAGTCATTTGGTACAGAAGCTGATTTAAATGATAGGTTACAGACTACAGTTAGTAGTCCTGCAATTTCACATTTGAGTTCCTTCAGAACTCTTGGGTGAATACCATCAGGTCCTGGAGATTTATTACTGTTTAGTTTATCAATTTGTTCCAAAACCTCCTCTAATGACACCTCAATTTGGGACAGTTCTTCAGATCTGTCACCTAAAAAGAATGGCTGAGGTTTGGGAATCTCCCTCACATCCTCAACAGTGCAGACTGATGCAAAGAATTCATTTAGTTTCTCAAGGCTGAATCCCAACTCTGTCACTCCGAGTGCAGAGTGGGGCACGCAAGGATTTTAAAAATTAATACTGGCCACTCCAGGCTTGTTTTAAACTCCCAAGGTTACAGCTTCTCTCTGACCTTGGCTTGGTAAATGCTGCCACCAACCAAATGCAAAAAACACCCAACCCCTTTCAACCTAGGAAGGAACACTTGGGAATTCCTCCCTATGGGGTGCCCTCAAGCCCTTTCACCCCAGCTGAGAAACAGTCTGGGAACAGCTGAGAAAGAAAACAAAGGAAATTAGCTGTGGCTACCAGCTAATCAAACAACATGCATAAACCTCTTAGCACACCAAAACTCCAATTCTGTTCTTAAAAAAGGAAATTTTATTAAAAATAAAAAAAAAGAAAATTCATCTGGAATTTAGGCTTCTGCTAGATTTTAAAAGAGCAATTCCAAAAATCAAGCACCCAAAATAGCTTTCTTGTGGGTTTAGCTTAAAGGTTACAAGCAAACAAAAGCATCTGGGGTTATGACAGAGGAGTCCACAAGCCAATAAGAAATAAAGTAAATAACCCTAATCGCATCTGGCTAAACACTCTGATCTGTTTACACATTGGAGTTCAGATAAGTCGTTCTAGGCATGATCCGATGACTTATAATCTGGGGTGAGCTGAATTCGCGCCGGTTCGCGCGAACTGGGTGTTAAATTTTGAACCAGTTTTAGAACCGGCTGTTAACCCACTTCCCTGCAGGGGGCGCTGAGGCTTTGCTGGGCTCCGGCCGGGAAGTGATGTGATTCCTCCTCTGGCCACCGGGGGCGCTGCGCTGCGGGAGCGACGTGGGCTGCCCCCCCGGCCCTGGGGCTCCCGCTGCTGCCTGGGGGGTCCCCGGCTGCTCTGCTCGGCCGGGGCTGCGTCCTGCTGCTCGGGCTGCTCCCCGTGAGCCCCCACCACCCTGCCCGCAGCCAGCCCCGCCGCACGCACCCCCTGCACCCTCTGCCCGCAGCCAGCCCGTCTCCAGCCACCCCTGCACCCTCTGCCCTGCCCGCAGCCAGCCCCTGTCTCCAGTCAGTCCCTGCACCCCCCTACCCTGCCTGCAGCCAGCCCCTACCTCCAGTCAGTCCCTGCCGTACCCCCTGCCTGCAGCCAGCCCCTGTCTCCAGCCACCCCCACACCCCTTGCCCTGCCCGCAGCCAGCCCCTGCCGCACCCTCTGCCCTGTTTCCAGCCAACCTCTGCCGCACGCACCCCCTGCCCTGCCTGCAGCCAGCCCCTGTCCCCAGCCAGTCCCTGCCGCACCCCCTGCCCACAGCCAGCCCGTCTCCAGCCACCCCCACATCCCCTGCCCTGCCTGCAGCCAGCCCCTGCCGCACCCTCTGCCCTGTATCCAGCCAACCTCTGCCGCACGTACCCGCTCCCCTGCCTGCAGCCAGCCCCTGTCTCCAGCCACCCTCACACCCCCTGCCCTGCCCGCAGCCAGCCCCTTTCTGCAGCCAGCCCTGCCGTACCCCCTGCCTGCAGCCAGCCCCTGTCTCCAGCCACCCTCACACCCCCTGCCCTGCCCGCAGTCAGGCCCTGCCACCTGCACCCCCTGTCCTGCCCGCAGCCTGTCCCTGTCTCCAGCCAGCCCCACACCCCCTTGCCTCCAGCCAACCCTGCACCCTCCTGTCTCCAGCCAGCTCCGCACCGCCTGCCCTGCCCACAGCCAGCCCCGCACCCCCTTGCCTCCAGACAACCCTGCACCCTCCTGTCTCCAGCCAGCTCTGCTGCCCCTGCCCTGCCCGCAGCCAGCCTGACCCCCCTGCCTCCAGCTAGCCCTGCCCCATGCCCCTGTCTGCAGCTGTCCCCGTGTCCACTGGTGCCCTGCAGTTCCCAGGGCAGTAACCCTGCACACCTGCTTCAATAAGTGGGGAAGGGAGCAGCTGGGACCCACACTTGTGCACACCCTAGGGTGACCAGACAGCAAGTGTGAAAAATCAGGACAGGGGTTGGGGGGTAATAGGAGCCTATATAAAAAAAAGACCCCAAAACCAGGACTGTCCCTATAAAATTGGGACATCTGGTCACCCTAGCACATGCCCAGGGCATGGCGGGGACCCACACCTGTGAAACGGAGGTAATTTCTAGGTCAGGCCCATCTTTTTAAAAAAAGAACTTTCGGCAGGGTTAACATACATCCCTATTTTCCCAGACAGGTCAGGCCTTTTTGTTCTTAAATCGCCATCCGGGAGGAATTTTTAAAATTTAAAAATTCCTCCCAGGAAAATACACACCTATGGTAACCCTGTTGGTACAAAAAATACATACTGAGGCACATCCCTCAGGGAACAGGTTGTTAAGATTTTGGCAGCTCATCACTGCTTATAATCATACCTGGCTTAGCTGCTTACAACATGGCTGCTCTGTCCCTCCAGCCCAGAGAACAACAGACAAAGGCAAACTTTCCCAATTTTAAAAAGTTCTAGCCTTCCCATTGGCTCTTTTGGTCAGGTGCCCACTTTTTTTTTCTTTACCTGGGGGACTTTTAACCCTTTACAGGTAAAGCAAGTAAAGAACAGCTATCAAGAGGGATTTTACAGCTAACTGATTGGCTGGGTGTCCATCAAAGGGAGCTACCCCCACTTTATTTATCACAGATGGGGATTCCACAACCTCCCTTGGAAGTCTATTCCAGTGCTTAATTATCCTTACAATTAGAAAGTTTTCCTAATATCTAACTTAAACCTCCCTTGCTGCAGATAAAGCCAATTACTTTTTGGCCTCCCTTCAGCGGACATGGAGAACAATTGATCACTGTCCTCACTGTCAACAGCCCTTAACAGATTTGAAAACCGTTATCAGCTCTGCTCTCAGTCTTCTTCTCTTAAGACTAAACATACCCACTGTTTCTAATCTATCTTCTATAGGGCAGGTTTTCTAAACCCTTTATCAGTTTTGTTGCTCTCCCCTCACCCTTCTAGTTTGTCCAGATTTTTCTTGCAGTGTGGCGCCCCAAACTGGACACAGTACTCCAACTCAGGCCTTTCCAGTGCTGAGAAGAGCAGGACAACTACCTCCCACCCCAGAATTATATTAGCCTTTTGCACAACTGCATCCCATGGTTGTCTCATATTCAATTTGTGATCCGCTATAATCCCCAGGTCCTTTTCCGCAGTACTACTGCCTAGCCAGTTATTCCCCATTTTGTAACGGTGCATTTGATTTTTCCTTCCTAAGTGTAGTACTTTGCACTTGTCTTTATTGAATTTTATCTTGTTGATTTCAGACCAATTATCCAATTGATCAGATCATTTCTAATAGAAGTCAGAGTAGCAGCCGTGTTAGTCTGTATCCGCAAAAAGAAAAGGAGGACTTGTGGCACCTTAGAGACTAACCAATTTATTTGAGCATGAGCTTTCGTGAGCTACAGCTCACTTCATCGGATGCATCCCTGTAGCTCATGAAAGCTTATGCTCAAATAAATTGGTTAGTCTCTAAGGTGCCACAAGTCCTCCTTTTCTAATAGAAGTGACATTTCAATCATAAATATAGCACTTGCTTCCTGGGACAGTGTACTCCTGAGGGGGGAGTGAACTCAGTCATTCTGGAGAGGGATATATGAAAAAAAACAGAAAAGATCACATCTTCCAAAGTCCTGTAAGAAGCCGGGGGCAAGGGAAGTATGTTAGTCGTGTAGTTCAGCCTTGACTTGGCACGTTTGTATGTTACCAGGTCAGTTTACTTGATGTCCTTCACTCGTTATTTTTCAATCTCAGAAATGAGACACAATTAAAGGATGGATACACTCTGTGTCCTGTGCATCTATCAGTTACGTTACCATGTGTCTGTCTCTACTATTCCAGGGATCACACTGTGGGGCCTGGAACAGCTTCGCAAGGATGTAAACACAAAACCACAACCCAAGACTGAATTTGAGATCATCGCATCCGACACCATTGAAGAGAAGGCCAATGCCCTCAATGTCACAGCCTCGCTGAAGGCCAGTTTCCTGGGGGGGCTGGTTGAAGTAAGTGGATCTGCCAAATACTTAAATGACACCAAAAAATCCAAACAACAGGCCCGAATTACTCTCCAGTACTCTGCCACAACAAACTTTGAGCAACTAACTATGAACCATTTAGGACCAGAGAATGTTTCTTATCCTGCTGTATTTGACCAAGGCACCGCCACCCATGTGGTCACGGCTGTGCTGTACGGGGCTCAGGCTTTCTTCGTGTTTGATCGGGAAGTTTCTTCTTCTGAGAATGTACGTGAGATAGAGGGAAAGCTCCAGATTGCAATTAAAAAGATACCCATGTTTTCCATAGAAGGGGAAGGAGCTGTCAAAATGGATGAAAGTGAAAAATTAAATGCTGCAAAATTTAACTGCAGGTTCCATGGTGATTTTGCTCTTGAGAGAAATCCAACTAATTTCCAAGATGCCATGCAAACATATTCCACCCTCCCCAAGCTGCTGGGTGCCCAGGGGGAGAAGGCCGTACCAGTGAGAGTCTGGCTGTACCCGCTGACCAAGCTGGATTCCAGAGCTGCTCGGCTGGTGCGTGAGATCAGCTTAACACTGATTTCTGATGCTCAGACTGCTCTGGAGGAACTGGCAGAAGTAAACATGCGATGCAATGACATGGTGAAGAATCCGATCGCCACAAGCTTCCCCGAAATCAAGCTGAAAATCCAGCAGTTCAGAGATCTGTGTAAGCAACACAGACAGACTTTCCAGAAACAGCTAGCAGGACTCTTACCATTAATCCGTGGAGGTGGAAAAGAGGAAGGGGGCCTGGTGGATATTTTGTCATGTAAAAACCAGTCACCGTTCAATACCCAGAGCCTCAGTGAATTTCTGGATACAAAGGAGAAAGAGATGAATTATGTGAATTCCTACCTTAGGATCCTAAGCAATGTAAAAGTGGTGTCCTCTCAGAATGAACTAGATGAAATAGTACTCAACCCTGAGCTTGACTTCATTGTCTCTTTTACATTCACCTCACTGCATGAAGAGGAGCCATATTTATCAGTTTTAAAACAGTGGCTTCAGACCCAGTATATAAAGGAAACTCATGATCCTGCAGCAGCCAGTTCTGTTGCTGAGAAACCAAAATCCAAAATGTGGTTTGAGGAACAAGAAATTAATAGAAAAGCTCGAAAATCTGCAAAGTCCCTTTCACGTTTTGTCAATGTCAACAAATCTAACGGGAAGATTCGGTTCATTGTGTCCTCTGTTCCAGACAAGGACAATCCAGGCACTTCCATTTACCTGTATGAGGAGGGAGAGCTGATCAGCACCAACTTTGAGGCTCCATCAAAGCCTCTTCCTCCCCTGATTGATGGAATCAAACATGACCGTGTGCAGCTCAAGTTTAACCCAGCAGCCTATGGAAGGGCTGAGATATCCGGCTATCGGGCAGAGTACAGAATTGTAGGACAGGAGAACTGGACGGCTGTGAATGTAAATAACACGCAAGAGACATTCACAGTAACAGGGCTACGTGCAAACACCGAGTACCAGTTCCGATACGCTGCAGTGAGCAAACCAGGGCTCAGCGAGAGCAGCGATGTGAGTAATCCTGTGAAGACTCTCCCTCCTACCAGCCCGCCTGGGAAGCCCGTAACAGTTATTGTAGATTCATCTGCCATCGCCCTCACCTGGGAGAGTCCAAGTGTCATTGGAGATGGAGTCAGAATAAGGCAGTATAAGGTGGAATATAAAGTAGAGGCAGGAGATACAAGTCAGGAGGGGAAAGACAAATGGCTGGAACGAAGGACAGAAAAGAGAACCGAGTTCTATAGCATTGATGGACTGAGTCCTGAGACACCCTACAGAGTCCGGGTTTCGGCTGTGTGTGCGGATGGGGCTGTGAGTGACCCAAGCGAAGAGACTTGCATCTCAACCCTAAAGAAAGGTAACATTTAAATATATTTGCATATTTCTTCCCACCCCAAACACAGGACTCTGGAGTAGTTCATTCAGGTAAAACTATATTTATCTTTGGAAGAAAAATTGAGATGTCCCAAGTGTATAATGTAGGCGTGACTTCAGAATCAAACTATTTCTTGCAATTTAATATCTGAACTGGAGTAATGCATACAGGGCCCAACCCAACCACCGGGATCTGCTGGGGACTGTACAAATGATACTGAGCTGCCAGGTCTGGTCAAGTTAAGGTACCAACTAGCTTTCTGTGAAAAGCTTCATTCTTCTAAGTGCTCTAAAATTGTCATGGTTACATGGATTGCCTTGAAATTTGATATGCCTCAGGGGGCACTGGCTAGGGTCAGTGATCCAAATCTGAGATCATTTGACCAAGGGGTTCCTGGGATACAATCTCCTCTCCCTCCCGCCCCCCCAACTCCCTAAAAAAACCATAGTTTTTAAAGGTTGACATATTCTACCACCGTGGTTTTGCCCAGACCTGGGGATCAAGCCCTGGCTCTGATCCTGCCACAAGGGTCTCACTGACTGGAGGATAACACGCAGAGAGTGAACGGCACCCACTAGGCCTCTGGGGGGAGCAACATTCAGAACATTATTGGACAGATAGTACTGCTCATGAACTAAGGGGATCATACTGAGCACAGAGGAGCCAAGAGACTCTGGAGGTGGAGAGTTTCCACTGTAGCTGGATAGGGCTCTGTAGATAGGGCAATTTCCTGCAATATCACTGAAAGATCTTATTGTACTAACTGTATGTACTGCTGTGGGCCAGGATTGTGTATAACCTCTCTAGTTAGGAGATGTGATGGATGTAAGACGTGGCGGTTCAAAAGGCTGTATTGAAAATGTGCCAGACAAGTATGGACTTTTGGGACAATAAATATTAAGTGGATTTTCTGGGGAGTCCCTAGGGCGAGGTTAATGCAAATTACTTACCTCTGGTCAATGCAAAAACCCAGCTTTTTGAAGTTAAGCTCTGAGGGGAGGGTTTTTTCTGTTGATTACCTGTTACAGAAGGCGAAGATCAAAGGCCAGAGTTGGATAAAGATATGGCTGATCTGCCCAGCCATTGCTCTGGTTCTGGATCTAAACTTCTAACCCCGGAGAATACCCAGATGTGGGGTTTGAAGGACTAAAAGCTTCTAGAGCTGTAGATTGGATTTGGGGGGACGGGGAAATCTCAGGTCAGCTTTCAAGCTTTATTGTTTTAATATTTATTCTCTGTCATGCTTTTACCTAAAAGAAGAAACGTGGTTGCTTAGAAGGAGCTGTGTGGAAACATATAGCTGTGGGCAATGCACTGCTCGTTGTCTTCAGAGAGAAAGCAAAGCGCAGGCCCTGGCCTGTTTAGACAGTCTGGCTTGCTGGGGATATCCCAGGGTGAGGCGGGGAGCTGTGCAGCCTTAAAAGCCCATACAGGGGCCGGGGAGAGAGGGGGACACACACACACACACGCGCGCAGAGGGCCACAGTCGCCCAGATCACCTCCTATCCCAATCACAGATCTTCCAAGATGGTTCAATTTATTCCTCCACCCTTCAGTACAGCAACACCTACCACAGGGATTACAGCTGCAGTGCATGGAGATAATTCCCAGAGGCCATTGCCAGCTCCAGAGGGCAGAGTTAAGGTTGCAAAGGTGTTTACCTAAACTCGCTATCTCCTGGCATTCACAAGATTCAGTTTTGCTGAACTGACTTTCTTGAGGGGTGCAAGGTCTCACCAGGCATCTTAATGCTGCGTTAGTGAAGTATTTTTGCCATGTTATCTCTCTCTCTGTGTCGATAGTTAGCTGTATAAAGAGCAGCACCGACTGGCATACATATATGTTACACAGTATTGTTCCGAAGTGGGTGAGTGCAGGGGGGAAGATTCTGAGGCTCAGGTCTGGCCCAGCCAATCCTTTCGCTCTGTCATTGACCCATGTGTGCCGATAACGCTCTGATTCTGTCTCTCCCCAGCGAATGTGACTCTGGATCCAGACACGGCACATCCTGAGCTCGTCCTGTCTGATGATCGAAGAACCATGAGCCGGGGCCCCGAGAGCCAGATGTTGCCTTACAAACCGGAGAGATTTGATTATTTGCTGAGTGTGCTGGGCTCTGAGGGCTTCACCTCGGGGAAACATTCCTGGCAGGTGAAGGTGGAGGGAGGAGTAGCCGGAGACTGGGCTGTGGGGGTAGCTAGACAGTCTGTGCTGAGGAAGGAAGAGGTTGGCTTTACCCCCGAGAATGGGGTCTGGGTGGTGCAGAAATGGGGCAATGCCAGAGACTATCGGGCTCAAACCTCCCCTGTCACCCGCCTGTCCTTGAGTAGAGAACCCAGCAGGATCCGGGTCTCTCTGGACTATGAAGGGGGGTTGGTGGCATTTAATTATGCTGATGATCTGGCCCCGATCTTCACTTTCCCACAGGCTTCTTTCAATGGGGAGAAAATCTTCCCTTTCTTCTGGGTCTGGGGTGGAGGATTCCAGCTGAGCATCCATCCCTGAGACTCAGGGTAGCCCGGGGCCCTGTCAGTACCATACAGAGCAGGCTAGACCCATCTCACGGTCCTGCAGTGACTGCCCAGTCTGCTTGTTCTCATGCTGTATGGTTCTGTAGGATTATATCCGTGAGCAGGGTCAGAATGGGCACCAGGAGCTCCTCCCTTTGAGCCCTGTGCCGGTCTTGGCCAGAATCCCCCGTGGTGCTCACTGTCTGAAAGGGGCAAAGTAAAACCAGGGCTCTCGCCCGGCATCTCCACCCCCTCTTCCTGTCAGGGCACAAGGCTGGCAGCTCACTGCACTGTCTCCAGGTCCTCATCAGGGGGCTTCCAGCTGAGACACGGACAACTGCTCCACTCGCAGCATGGGCCCTTTGCACAGTCTGAGGGGGCAAAGGCAGAACCCTGCCCCAGGATCAGCCCCTACCATTGTGCTAAAATGATTACTCACATCTTCTCTCTGAGTTGCTCAGAGGTGTTTCTATCCTACTGTAAACATGTCATTCTCTTGCAGTAAGGAATGCAAAGTCTTTTAGCAGCAGAAATTATGAAATAAAATCCTACTTTATGCTTTCAGACCATTGTCAGATTGTGTGTTAGGTATATCTTACAATGAAATGTGTTGCTTTATGCCAGAGCTAATCAAAATTTGACATTTCAGAAAACAAACAAATTCCTTCACCAGGAGTAGCAGGCAGATCGTTCCCATGGCTATTGCCAGCACCAAGGGGCAGAGTTATGGTTGCATGGGATTTATCTGTATTTCCTGGTTTTCAGAGGTCTGAGGTTTGCTGAACCTGATGTCCTGGAAGGACACGAGAGACCACCGCATATGTTGTATTTTGTACTACATTGAATATTCGTTAAACGATAAGTGTTTTCTTTTTTCGTTGACTCCATCACGATAGTTTTCAGGGTGCCCACCCAGGTAACTGATAGAAGTTCTGATTATTGCAGATTCAATATGGATCTCATAGTTTTGGGGTTCAGAGTGTGAATCCTTGTGGGATTTATTGTAGCGCTGTTCAAACTACAATGACGTTACATCTCTCTCTCCTGCTGATCCCACATCCTTGTGGAGGATCTTCAGCGGCTAGTGTTAGAAGAGCTATCGGAATAATCCACTCAGTCCATTATTCCTATAGTAGGCACCCTTTACTAGACGGGCCTCTGAACTGTCTCTCTGTAGTGTCCAGTCCTCTCCCGGAACACACACAAGTTATTAAGTTCATTGCTCTTTTAAAGAGTCAATACACGCAGCTCATTAATTTCACTGGGGTTTGACAAACACTCACTTTAATCACAGCACTGACCTGGTTTATAATAAAGGTAAAACAAGTTTCGTAAACAAAAGTCATAGATTTAAGTGATATCAAGTGTAAGGTGTAAAGATAGGAAGGGTGATGAACAAACAGAAGTAATAATACGCTTTCTAATAGCTAAGACCTAACTTAACAAGCTACAGACATTGTTCGAGGCACTTTCCTCTCCAGTATTCCTTTCCCAGCAACGGCTGACTAGCTTTTTGTCAGGATGCTCACAGAATCCAAGGTGCTGGTTTTCCTTGTCTCCTCTGGTGAAGGATCACTTAGTTGTTTGCTCCACTTCTCTTTATAGTCCACTCTACCTTGGCAATATATTGTTCTGAAACGTAGCTCCAGATACAGGTCCTTCTCCCTGCTGGGTGTGGATGCTGTGCTGCCAGGAGTGGACTCCATACTGTCTTCTCCCGCACTGGAGATTTTTCCAGTGCAAAGGATCTTGTCATGCAACCTCTGATACAACTGAATAGCCCATTGAATTTGCCCACATCTGGGAATTTTTAGGCCTAACACATTTTCCAAGCTAAAGCTGGTTGCAACATTACTGTATCATCTTGGATGGTGCATGGCTTCTGCTGCTGCAGGCAGCCACAATCTGCCCGCTGCTCAAGAGATACCACTCCTGAACCCAGCATTCCCATAGGCTGGGGAAACCCCATTATCTGGCCCACTCCCCGTGCCCATTTTCTTCATCTGTTGCTGGGGCCAGAAACCATTCTTGGTCCTCACAGCTCCCCACTCTGGATCTGAACGGGCTCCCAGCTCCTTCTCCCCTCAGCACCTCAGCTCAGATCAGTGATATAAAAGAGAGGTGAACCCACAGTGCAGGACTCCTCTGTCTATTACCTCTCTGGTGCTTTGACACAAGGAGCTTCGGGACGCCTCCTCCGCCAGCCCCGTGGCAAGGGGACAGCAGCTACCTCTGCGGGGGGCAATCTGCTCTACGGAGGGACACCGCCAAATAAAAATTGCATCTGCTCACTCCAGCTCTGCTGACTATACGACACGTTCTGTGGTGTGAACAGGGGAACAGCATCACCCAGGCAGAGCTTCTGCCAGACACTCGTACAGCATCGCCCTCTGCAGAAAGGAGCAAAGATCGTTTTCCCTGACCCCTGATCAAGAAACCAAAAGTCCTGGCTCCAGACCTGAGCCAGAAACCCACCCCAAACAAAGCACACGTTTTCTCCGCTCTTTCCACATCAGAGACCTGCAAACAGCTTGCCTTTCGCAGGACATAGAGTCCTGGGACTGCAGCCAGGAGTTTTCAAGCAAGTAAGATGGATAGATGAGATGAGGCCAGGCTGTCATCCATAAGCAGCACCCCATCTCCTCCTTTGCACATACAATGCTCAGTGCAGAGACACGCCCCTGGGGTTTCTGGTTTGTGACGTATCCCACAGCATGGCAGCAACTTTGTCTGACACCTCACAAAGCTAGAGAAATAGAAACCAAAAGGGTCTCAACCAATCATGCCGGAACCCGGGGGGCCATGTTGCCCCCCAAACTGCAAGCCTTGGGCAGGTGCGAAGTGGCACCGGTAGGGCCTGCACTCCACAGCGGAGGTGCTGCTCTGCTCCTGCCCAAGGCTTGCAGTTTGGGGGGGGCAACATTCTCCCCTATCCCCCAAATTACACCCTTTCTAAAAAGTGGGGGGCATGACCCCCAGCCTCCCCGGCTGGCACTGGTGGGCCCCCCACCCCCACCACTTCTACAAAGGTTCCAGAATCCTTGGTTTTAGGAGGCTTATTCCTTCACCCTCTCACTTCCCTGGTCCTTCTCGCATGAATGGAGAGCAGCAATCCCTGAAGTCCAAAGGTGCAAACAATCCAATGTTTATTGGGGTGAATTTCCAGCAAGCATGAGTCCAGTTTCCTTCCTTAGTGTCCCCGTTCCCAGCTCTGACCCCACAGAGCCTTACCTGTGTCCCTGTTCCCATTTCCCGCTTTAGCCAAACATGATTCCCATTCCCCCCCCCCCACACTTCCTGATTGACTGCGGACTATATAGTAAAACTTGAGTTCTGCTTTGCTATACCTTAACCAATCATTTCCCTGAAATTTAACTAACCAATTGTAACATGATTATTTAACCAATTAGATCCCACACCTTAATTAGTTTACACCCAGCAAAATTAATTACACAGCAGACAGAAACAATCCCAGAAATAGACAGAGATTATACAGACAAACAATAGCAAAGTGGGAACTATAATGACAAAACAATACAGAAGTGACGATTTCCCATCCCAGCTATTGATAGGTGAGTTCTTGCCAGACAGGAGGCTACCAAACTAAGTTTCCTTTTACATCTTCTAGGCACTTCCCTTTCTCTGGAGGCGATAGGCACTATCAGGACAGGATTGTATCCTAAGAGCCCAATAGCACCTGATTTCAATGGGACTAGTTTGGGATGTGAGGAGGGGACCGGTCGCTTCCCAGCTTATGGCTGCCTCTGCTGCTTAGCCAGAGGCCTTAGCCTAAGCACAGGGCCTCCGACTGTCACAGTGAGAGAAGGCCCTTGCACCGGCCGACAGTGATTTTGATTCTTTCTTTTATACCTCTAGAACTAGCCAAGTGATAAGAAGACACCTAAATGCTTACAGTACAGGCCTTTACAGACAGGCCTGAATATCTAGATCCTAATACTTGGTCTCAACTCAAGCCTTTGCTCGGCATCGGTTACTAGCGGCTGTCAAACAGTCCGTAGCTAATAGTGTGTGGGGGGGTTACTAGAGGTACGTTCAGATTTTGACAAACAGCCAATATTGAGGACGCTGAAGCCAGAGAAGGGAATTTGCACTGACCACTGGATCAGCTTTCTCCTGCCCCACAAAGACTCTCCAGCAATGCAGCCTGTAATGGGGGTCTGGCCCTTTAAGGCTAGAGGACGGAGTTACTCATTCCATGTGTCCAGGGAAAAGCGGAAGGAGGCCTGGAAGCAGCCCCTGGGAGAGAGGCCGCTGGTCCTGGGGAAAAGTCTGTGTCTGGGAGATCAAGGTACAGAAAAACCCAGAGCACAGTTCCTGCAAAGGCCTGGGACCACGAACCCTGTAGAGTGGGTGGGGCAAAGCTCCCCCTCTCCCAGCTGCCCCAGGCAGGTGTTTGGGGTAATTGGACACAACTGGGAAGGGTCAAGGAGTGGTCAGGTGATTGGGGCGGGTGACTCAAAAGGAAGCTCCAAGTGGGGGGGCCTCTCACATTCTGGGAATACCCGACATTCCAGTAGTTCTGGGAACGGTGTGTGCCCACCCCCGCCTGGGTGACCCCGCCCCCGCTGGCATGACCTCGCACTCACCATCACACCGCATGGGGGCACCATTTTGAAGAGCTCGCTGCCCCACCCCAGCCGGTGTGACCTCGCCCGCACTGTGCAGGTAAGGTCATGGCAGCAGGGGTGGGGCGGTGTGATCTTCACAATGGCATCCCCTGTCTGGTCCCAGACAAAACCACCTCTGGCTTTGTCTCTGTACCGCACAGGGGACAAACCTCAGAAAAGCAGAACTGGCCAGTTTATAACCAGAGCAATGGCCTGCTTAGCTCCAAGCGCAGTCAGAGAGAGCTGCCGAGCCAGCTGCTGGGGGAGAGAAGTCACCCAGCACAGAGCCTCGGCAAGGAGGACTGGGCAACCCCTATACTTGAGGAGCGAGTTATGGGCCGGGGAGGCAAGAACTTAAAGCCACAGTCCCAGGGAGGGCTGAGATCCTCGACGTGAGGGGTGAGCAAAGGCTGGGGAGGCCAGGACTGAATGCAGAACACACAGCCCCAGCAAGGAGAGCTGTGAAACACCTGAGCCGGAGGGGAGAGTCTAGAAGCTGGGGGGGCCTGGACTGGGAACACACGTGCCCCACGTTGGGGTGGGAGCAGGGGCTGTGCAATCTCTGAAATGAAAAGGGGAGCTCAGTGGTATTGTTTTAAAGACTCTGGGTGTACGTGAATTATTTTGGGACACAGAGGGAAATTGAGGCAGGGTGCCTGGGGGGCCACCCCTGGCCATGTGGGGAGCACCCTGGGATTGCACTTGGCTACACACCCCTTAGTGGAGAAATACAAAGTCAGCAGCTCTCCACCCACAGGACAAAGAGTCGAGGATCTGTTGTATCATTAACAGTGTATGTTAGGCTCTGCAGTTGAGACACTGGCCCTCTGCAACAAGCACCCTGTCACTCTCCGGTTATTGTCCGAGAATCTCTTATTCTTTCATAGTTTCACACGTGGTTGTTTGTACACAGTCTGGCCCAGTGTTAGCAGTGTGCTCTGGCTGCTCTGCACCCTTCTAGTGATGCCACAAACAGCCAAAACATGAGCTCAACCTGCCCGGTAACCTAGGTTCACAGCTGCTGGGCATTGGCAGAACCGTGCCGGGAACATACTGGTGAATATGACCCAATATAGATATCTACTCTTTTCTGTGTGGATGGCGGAGGGATGGGGGGGCATGGATGCAGGATGTTTGGATACCAGGTTATAGAATCATAGAATCATAGACTATCAGGGTTGGAAGGGACCACAGGAGGTCATCTAGTCCAACCCCCTGCTCAGAGCAGGACCAATCCCCAATTAAATCATCCCAGCCAGGGCTTTGTCAAGCCTGACCTTAAAAACCTCTAAGGAAGGAGGTTCCACCGCCTCCCTAGGTAACGCATTCCAGTGTTTCACCACCCTCTTAGTGAAAAAGTTTTTCCTAATATCCAATCTAAACCTCCCCCACTGCAACTTGAGACCATTACTCCTTGTCCTGTCCTCTTCTACCACTGAGAATAGTCGAGAACCATCCTCTCTGGAACCACCTCTCAGGTAGTTGAAAGCAGCTATCAAATCCCCCCTCATTCTTCTCTTCCACAGACTAAACAATCCCAGTTCCCTCAGACTCTCCTCATAAGTCATGTGTTCCAGACCCCTAATCATTTTTGTTGCCCTCCGCTGGACTCTCTCCAATTTATCCACATCCTTCTTGTAGTGTGGGGCCCAAAACTGGACACAGTACTCCAGATGAGGCCTCACCAATGTCGAATAGAGGGGGATGATCACATCCCTCGGTCTGCTGGCTATGCCCCTACTTATACATCCCAAAATGCCATTGGCCTTCTTGGCAACAAGGGCACACTGCTGGCTCATATCCAGCTTCTCGTCCACTGTCACCCCTAGGTCCTTTTCCGCAGAACTGCTGCCGAGCCATTCGGTCCCTAGTCTGTAGGTGTGCATTGGGTTCTTCTGTCCTAAGTGCAGGACCCTGCACTTACCCTTATTGAACCTCATCAGATTTCTTTTGGCCCAATCCTCCAATTTGTCTAGGTCCCTCTGTATCCTATCCCTGCCCTCCAGGGTATCTACCACTCCTCCCAGTTTAGTATCATCTGCAAATTTGCTGAGAGTGCAATCCACACCATCCTCCAGATCATTTATGAAGATATTGAACAAAAGCGGCCCCAGGACCGACCCTTGGGGTACTCCACTTGATACCGGCTGCCAACTAGACATGGAGCCATTGATCACTACCCGTTGAGCCCGACAATCTAGCCAGCTTTCTACCCACCTTATAGTGCATTCATCCAGCCCATACTTCCTTAACTTGCTGACAAGAATACTGTGGGAGACTGTGTCAAAAGCTTTGCTCAAGTCAAGAAACAATACATCCACTGCTTTTCCTTCATCCACAGAACCAGTAATCTCATCATAGAAGGCGATTAGATTAATCAGGCATGACCTTCCCTTGGTGAATCCATGCTGACTGTTCCTGATCACTTTCCTCTCCTCTAAGTGCTTCAGGATTGAGTCCTTGAGGACCTGCTCCATGATTTTTCCGGGGACTGAGGTGAGGCTGACTGGCCTGTAGTTCCCAGGATCCTCCTTCTTCCCTTTTTTAAAGATGGGCACTACATTAGCCTTTTTCCAGTCATCTGGGACTTCCCCCGTTCGCCACGAGTTTTCAAAGATAATGGCCAATGGCTCTGCAATCACAGCCGCCAATTCCTTTAGCACTCTCGGATGCAACTCGTCCGGCCCCATGGACTTGTGCATGTCCAGCTTTTCTAAATAGTCCCTAACCACCTCTGTCTCCACAGAGGGCTGGCCACCTACTCCCCATGCTGTGCTGCCCAGCGCAGCAGTCTGGGAGCTGACCTTGTTCGTGAAGACAGAGGTTATCGTCAGTCTCTCACAATGCCGTCTTTCCTCTCTAGCTCACTAGGAAACTTTTTTCCCTCCCTTCCTCTCCGGTGTGGGGCGGCTACAGTGACCCTGCTGCCGCGCCCTGCGAGTGTCAGTCCCTGTAAAGACAGCATGTGACGGAGCAGGAGACAGCATCAGCCCAGGAGCAAGGTGGGCGGAGGGCATGTTCAGCCCCCATCCCTGGCTGAGAGTGGGGCGGAGCCGCTTCTCGTTCGGCTGAAGCCGGACGCTCCATGTCGCTGCTCTGTGCAGCGCGGCAGCTGCCGAGAGAGCCCGGCGGGAGAGGCTGCTGCGGCGGCCCACTCCCTGCCCAGGCGTGGCTGCCAGGGATGGGCTGAGCATGCCCGGGGGGAGCCCAGCTCGCTCAGCCCCTGTCCCAGGCAGCCAGACCCGGTTGGGGGGGCTGCCGTCGCAGCCTCTCCCGCCGGGCTCTCTCAGGCAGCTGCCGCGCTGCACAGAGCAGCGACATGGAGCGTCCTGCGTGAGCAGGGTGACCAGATGTCCCGATTTTACAGGGACAGTGCCAATATTTGGGGCTCTCTCTTATATAGGCTCCTATCACCCCCCACCCCCATCCTGATTTTTCTCACTTGCTGTCTGGTCACCCTGGGCATGAGAAGTGGCTGGTCCCACCCCTTCTGCTCCCTGCCCTGGCTGGCTGCTAGGGACAGGGGCAGAGCATGCTGGGGCCAGGCACGGCCGGAGAAGGAGAGAGCCCCTCTCCCTCTCCCTCTCCCTCGACAGGCTGAGCAGTAAGCTGGAGGGGCACTTGAGCCCACATGCCCCCCGTACGGGTCACTTCTGGGTGGTCATGGCTACTGGTCAGTCAGATACCAGGGCCTAGGGTCAGGACTAGGCTGCCCCCAGTGAAGTAAGGCAGGATAAGTCTGGGAACGAGCAGGAACCGCTCCCACACTGCTGCTGGGCTGAAGAGCCAGTCTGCTGCCTCTTCCAGCCAACCAGGTGGGGTAGCCCATCAGGCAGCCTACTACAGCCCAGCTGTGCTCCTTAGGTTGCCAGGAGACTAGCTTTCCTGCAGGCCCTGATTTCTGCCAGTGTGAACACCTCTGCAGCGGGGGTAGCACGGCCCTGTGAGGACATGGGGGAGCTGTGACTTGCTGGGTGTGTGACAGCAGTCGCAAAGCCTAAACTCTTGAATGCAGACAGGACCGGCTCTAGGCACCAGCAAACCAAGCACATGATTGGGGCAGCACATGTCCAGGGGCAGCCTTCCAGGAGGTTTGGTTTGGTTTGGTTTGGTTTTTTGCTTGGGGCTGCAAAAATCCTGGAGCCGGCTCTGAATGCAGATAAAGCAAAAGAGAAGAGGAGTGAGCGGCTGGGGAATCTATTTGTTTGTTTTCATATTTAAACAATAATCCTCTCTCCCCACTGCAACCAAAGTCACAGGCTGCACTCTAGACAAGAATTCTGTTAAGCTGCACTTTGTTGGAGACGGTTATCGCTTGTTCCTAAAAAACACGCTGATTATGTTGCTAGCACAGCACAGTGTTCACATGCAGCTCTGTGAAAGGGGGAGCAGGGGACACCTTCCCCCAGGAAGGGGCTTGAAAATACCTGTTAGCTGGAGCAAACGAGTCATTCCAAAAGGCCAAAAAGGTGGGGGGGGGGCTATAGCAGGGTGGCTACCCCACTCCTAAAATAGCCCTGGAGAGGGCTGTGGCTGGGGAGGGCTGATTGGGGAAGCAGCCGCAGCTGGGCCACGTCTCAATCAGGCCCCAGCTGGCCTGTATAAAAAGGCTGGGAGAGAGTAGGGCCTGCCTGCCTGCCAGACAGACAGGGTACTGAGGGTGGTGCCGTGCTGGGGAAGGAGCAGGTTGAGCGGGGGCGCTCTAGGCTGGCAACTCCCCAGGCTGTAGGGTCTGGTCCAAGGCCCATAGAGGTACAAGGAGGCAGAGGAAGGCAACAGGTCCGAACCCCCTTGCTTATGATGAGTGGCCTTTACACGGCAGTCTGCCCCAGGGCGCGGGGGCTTGGTGATGACTGGCAGTAGCCCAGACTGAGGCAAGGTGGGGATAGTGGGTTGGGGGTTCCCCAGGAAGGGGAGACCCAGAGGCAGAGTGTGGGAGTACTGCCAGGGGGCAGCACCCCAGAGAAAGGGGCACCGGGGTCGGTGAGGGACACGGGGGCCAGAGCTGTGGCGGATCACTGGTCTGCAGAGAGTGGTCCATGCTGGAAAAGAGCTAATTCCCAATGACCAGCAGGAGGCGCTGCAGGGGTGAGGCGCCGCACGCTTGCAGGGGCTCTTTACAAGCATTTTATAAGCCCTAGTGACAAGTCAGATGTGGGAGAGAGGATTTAGTAAGAGAGGAGATGGTTCTATCTGAGCCAGGGAAATAATTCCCGCACACGCACCCTTCAATAGGGTGCCCCCACAAGAGACGCTTCAAGCCTAAAGGAACAGAGAGAAGATAGAAAAAGGGAACGGTGGGTGGGTGAGAAAGGTGCTCCTTGCCTGATGCAGTGGTAAGTGAGCAAGTGTTGATTATTGTCAGATTCAGGTTAGAATTATGGCTCTTTCCTCCAGCAGGCAGTTCTTGGCCTATCTGAGATCTGGCTAGAAAAGTGGATCAGAGACAAAGTCCAGATGTCAGATGAAGTTTCCTCTTCTCTCCAGCAGAGACAGTGTCTCTAGAACAGACTATGATACTTTGTTAAATTCTAAGGAACACCCTGGCTTGAGGTTCTTCAGACTTAGATTGGGTGGAGATTAAGAAAAGAGAATTGACAACAAAGCACAGGTGACAAAAATCCCACCTCCCTCCATCTGGATTTTATATATGTACAGTTATAGAAATTATCCAGTCTGTCCATAGGGAGTGTGAATGGTCTTGGAACATGCCAGAAGTTAATTTCTTAAAATAAAATCATAGAATCATAGAATATCGGGGTTGGAAGGAACCCCAGAAGGTCATCTAGTCCAACCCCCTGCTCGAAGCAGGACCAATTCCCAGTTAAATCATCCCAGCCAGGGCTTTGTCAAGCCTGACCTTAAAAACCTCTAAGGAAGGAGATTCTACCACCTCCCTAGGTAACGCATTCCAGTGTTTCACCACCCTCTTAGTGAAAAAGTTTTTCCTAATATCCAATCTAAACCTCCCCCACTGCAACTTGAGACCATTACTCCTCATTCTGTCATCTGCTACCATTGAGAACAGTCTAGAGCCATCCTCTCTGGAACCCCCTTTCAGGTAGCTGAAAGCAGCTATCAAATCCCCCCTCATTCTTCTCTTCTGCAGGCTAAACAATCCCAGCTCCCTCAGCCTCTCCTCATAACTCATGTGTCCCAGACCCCTAATCATTTTTGTTGCCCTTCGCTGGACTCTCTCCAATTTATCCACATCCTTCTTGAAGTGTGGGGCCCAAAACTGGACACAGTACTCCAGATGAGGCCTCACCAATGTCGAATACAGGGGAACGATCACGTCCCTCGATCTGCTCGCCAAGCCCCTACTTATACATCCCAAAATGCCATTGGCCTTCTTGGCAACAAGGGCACACTGCTGGCTCATATCCAGCTTCTCGTCCACTGTCACCCCTAGGTCCTTTTCCACAGAACTGCTGCCTAGCCATTCGGTCCCTAGTCTGTAGCTGTGCATTGGGTTCTTCCATCCTAAGTGCAGGACCCTGCACTTATCCTTATTGAACCTCATCAGATTTCTTTTGGCCCAATCCTCCAATTTGTCTAGGTCCTTCTGTATCCTATCCCTCCCCTCAAGCGTATCTACCACTCCTCCCAGTTTAGTATCATCTGCAAATTTGCTGAGAGTGCAATCCACACCATCCTCCAGATCATTTATGAAGATATTGAACAAAACCGGCCCCAGGACCGACCCTTGGGGCACTCCACTTGATACTGGCTGCCAACTAGACATGGAGCCATTGATCACTACCCGTTGAGCCCGACAATCTAGCCAGCTTTCTACCCACCTTATAGTGCAAAGTTCAGACAAGTTGTGACCAGGTGCCTAGAATGGATCACCACTGACAATGCCACCTCCAGGCAGACTGCAAGAAATAGGGCAGACGCCCCCCCAAAACTGGTGGTTTATTACAATTAGATTCTCCAGACCGGTAACAAAAGAGCTTCTGCAGTACCACACTGGTTAACAGGAAGCCAAACGCAGTCCCCCTTAGGCATTCCAGCCCTTGATTCCCATCCAGACAAATTGGTCTTCTACAGTGAGAGTTTACTGAAAACCTAGTTCATCATACATAAGGTTCTACTAATCCCAAAGGATCAGACACTTATCCCGAGATTAATATATCTTTCAGTTCTTACCCAAATACCACACTGCCAGCCAATTGTTAGTAAACTAACTAAGAATTTATTAATAAAAGAAAACAATGGAGTTCCAAATAGTTAAAAGTCATATACGTACAAATGCAAAAGTGGATGGGAACCTGGGAGGCAGTGACCATGAGATGGTCGAGTTCAGGATCCTGACACAAGGAAGAAAGGAAAGCAGCAGAATACGGACCCTGGACTTCAGAAAAGCAGGCTTCGACTCCCTCAGGGAACTGATGGGCAAGATCCCCTGGGAGAATAACATGAGGGGGAAAGGAGTCCAGGAGAGCTGGCTGTATTTTAAAGAATCCTTCTTGAGGTTACAGGGACAAACCATCCCGATGTGTAGAAAGAATAGTAAATATGGCAGGCGACCAGCTTGGCTTCACAGTGAAATCCTTGCTGATCTTAAACACAAAAAAGAGGCTTACAAGAAGTGGAAGATTGGACAAATGACCAGAGATGAGTATATAAATATTTTTCAGGCATGTAAGAATGAAATCAGGAAAGCTAAATCACACCTGGAGTTGCAGCTAGCGAGGGATGTTAAGAGTAACAAGAAAGGTTTCTTCAGGTATGTTGGCAATAAGAAGAAAGCCAAGGAAAGTGTGGGCCCCTTATTGAATGAGGGAGGCAACCTAGTGACAGAGGATGTGGAAAAAACTAATGTACTCAAATGCTTTTTTTTGCCTCTGTCTTCACGATCAAGGTCAGCTCTCAGACTACTGTACTGGGCAGCACAGCATGGGGAGGAGGTGGCCAGCCCTCTGTGGAGAAAGAAGTGGTTCGGGACTATTTAGAAAAGCTGGACAAGCACTAGTCCATGGGGCCGGATGCGCTGCATCTGAGAGTGCTAAAGGAATTGGCGGATGTGATTGCAGAGCCAATGGCCATTATCTTTGAAAACTCGTGGCGATCGGGGGAAGTCCCGGAAGACTGGAAAAAGGCTAATGTAGTGCCAATCTTTAAAAAAGGGAAGAAGGAGGATCCTGGGAACTACAGGCCAGTCAGCCTCACCTCAGTCCCCGGAAAAATCATGGAGCAGGTCCTCAAGGAATCAATTCTGAAGCACTTAGACGAGAGGAAAGTGATCAGGAACAGTCAGCATGGATTCACCAAGGGAAAGTCATGCCGGACTAATCTAATCTTCTATGATGAGATAACTGGCTCTGTGGATGAAGGGAAAGCAGTGGATGTATTGTTTCTTGACTTGAGCAAAGCTTTTGATACGGTCTCCCACAGTATTCTTGTCAGCAAGTTAAAGAAGTATGGGCTGGATGAATGGACGATAAGGTGGATAGAAAGTTGGCTAGATTGTCGGGCTCAACGGGGAGTGATCAATGGCTCCATGTCTAGTTGGCAGCCGGTATCTAGCGGAGTGCCCCACGGGTTGGTCCTGGGGCCGATTTTGTTCAATATCTTCATTAACGATCTGGAGGATGGTGTGGATTGCACCCTCAGCAAGTTTGCGGATGACACTAAACTGGGAGGAGTGGTAGATACGCTGGAGGGTAGGGATAGGATACAGAGGGACCTAGACAAATTGGAGGATTGGGCCAAAAGAAATCTGATGAGGTTCAACAAGGACAAGTGCAGAGTCCTGCAGTTAGGACGGAAGAATCCAATGCACGGCTACAGACTAGGGACCGAATGGCTCGGCAGCAGTTCTGCAGAGAAGGACCTATGGGTGACAGTGGACGAGAAGCTGGATATGAGTCAACAATGTGCCCTTGTTGCCAAGAAGGCCAATGGCATTTTGGGGTGTATAAGTAGGGGCATTGCCAGCAGATCGAGGGACGTGATTGTTCCCCTCTATTCGACACTGGTGAGGCCTCATCTGGAGTACTGTGTCCAGTTTTGGGCCCCACACTACAAGAAGGATGTGGAGAAATTGGAGAGAGTCCAGCGAAGGGGAACAAAAATGATTGGGGTCTGGAACAAATGACTTATGAGGAGAGGCTGAGGGAACTGGGATTGTTTAGTCTGCAGAAGAGAAGAATGAGGGGCGATTTGATAGCTGCTTTTAACTACCTGAAAGGTGGATCCAAAGAGGATGGATCTAGACTATTCTCAGTGATAGCAGATGACAGGACAAGGAGTAATGGTCTCAAGTTGCAGTGGAGGAGATTTAGGTTGGATATTAGGAAAAACTTTTTCACTAGGAGGTTAGTGAAACACTGGAATGCGTTACCTAGGGAGGTGGTGGAATCCCCTTCCTTAGAAGTTTTTAATGTCAGGCTTGACAAAGCCCTGGCTGGGATTATTTACTTGGGATTGGTCCTGCTCTGGGAAGGGGGTTTGACTAGATGGCCTCCAGAGGTCCCTTCCAACTGTGTTATTCTATGATTCTATGATTCTATGAAATGGTTGCAAAGTCCTTATATCAGGTTTGTAGCAGTGATGGAATAAACTGCTGGTTGGAAAATGTCTTTCTGGGAACTTCCAAAAGATTGGAAGGTCCTCAGTCCATTGTTCAAAGTACTCCTTTTAGATGTAAATCCACAGTCCAGAGAAGTGGAGCAGGGAAGAGGCAAAGTGGAGATGTCTCAGGTTCTTTTATATCCTTTGCCATGTGCATGGAAATGTACTGTCCCAAACAAAGCCCATGGCCCCTGTGCGTGGAAAGTTACTGACAAAGATGGAGTCTGAGGTCACATGTCCACATCACATTGTCCTTATATGTTTTGCTGAATCACAGAGGTAGCCATTGGCTCCTTGCTGCCTGAGGTATCTTCAATAAAGGCTATCTGAAGAGTTGATTCTTCTGCATGGCTTATCAACACTTAAATGGTTCATCAACATGGGGCTGGCAAGAGTGGCTGTAAAACTACCTTATGGGTGTCACCCCAAGAACAAACATATTTGAGGTACAAATACATAGCCAATATCCATAACTTCAGATACAATGATGATACATGGATTTGACCAGGATAATCACAGTTGACAGATTGTAACTTTTCCATTGACACCTTACATGATATACTTTGTATAAGATTTGTTGCAATTGTATAACAGTGTTGATAATATTGGTTATGGATAATCACTGAGCCCCCTGATCTACCAGCCTGGGCTCCCTCTCACACTGTGCTGCTGTGACAAGCTGCAAAGCCCTCCAGCCTGCACTTTCACCAGCATTCGCACAGGTAGGGACACACCCAGCTGCAGTTACACACAGGCTCTCTAACCACCAGCTTCCCAGCCTACGACCCCAGAGCAGTACCGGCCTGCCCTGGTCAAATCTGGCCACCACACAGGTTTAGTACCCAGTCCGCCTCTCCCTCAATGTGAAGAGAACAATGCACACTTGTGGTAACTAAGCAGAGATTCTCCCCAAGCACTCCAGTCAAAGCTCACTGGTTTAGATTAAAACAAAAATAAGTTTATTAACTACAAAAGATAGATTTTAAGTGATAATAAGGGATAGCAAACAGATCAAAGCAGATTACCAAGCAAATAAACAAAAAACGCAAACTAAGTTTAATATACTAAATAGATTGGATATGAATTTGCAGATTCTCACTCTAGAGATGATACAAGCAGGCAGCAGATTCTTAAGGGGCAAACTGCACTTGCTTTACAGCTTGGAGTCCCAGGTGTTTCATACACAGGCTAGAAATTCCTTTAGCCTGGGTTCAGAACATCCCCCGGTTCAGTCTTTGTTCCTCGGGTCTTTCCAGGAGTCTCTTGTGTGGGGAGTGAAGAAGAATCGATAATATCACTCCCTGCCTTATATAGCTTTAGTATATGGCAGGAACCCTTTGTTTCAAAGCTTGGTTCCCAGACTGGTCTTTGGAAAAATACTGACATCCCAAGATGGAGTCCAGCATCACGTGGCCTGGTCACATGTCCTTGTAGGGTCATAGCAGCCATTACTTACAGGGTGTCTGGAGTGTTCTCAGGAAGGCTCACCAGGTAGGAGATCAGCTTCTCCTAAATCCTATTCTCTTTCCTAATGGCCATTACCCTGAAGAGGCCCTTCCCCACCAGCTATCTAGACTGAAAGCATCTTATCTAGTGGGTGTTACCTAGGTGTACCTACATTTGAAATACAGATACACAGTCAATATTCATAACTTCAGATACAAAAATGATACATGCATACAAATAGGATAGTCATATTCAGCAAATCATAACTTTTCTAATGATACCTCACATGACTTATCTTGTACAAAATGCATCATAATTATGCTATAATCCTATCATAATAATATCACAGTGAAGAATATAGGGTGCAGTGTCAGAGTCATGACACCACTTTCCTGGCCCTATCCCTGTATCTCACGTGCCCACTCAACAGGCCCAGCCACTGTACTTGTCTCATACACACGAAAAGAGAACAAAGGAGGGAATGTGGCCCATGAAGAAGAGAATAAGCTTCAAATGCAAGATTGCTGTGGGTCTTTATAGCCTCAGATACTCTCACATCACTGAGTACTAAGCACACCTCTCCACCACATACAGCAGACATAAGAGTCAGGCTCTGACAAGGCAATGCCCTGAGCTCAACATTCCTCCCAGAGGGTCACTTGAGGGACAGGTGAAGCTGGGTACCAGAGAGCCCCTAATACTTCAGGTCACCCCACACACACAGGCAGGGAGTAACCATGAACAGAGCTGTGCTTGCCAGATTGTCTCCTGGGTTCTCTTTTTCTGAGAACTGATCTGAGAAAACAACCAAGCAAATTCTAAAGTCCACAGATGTGGACTCATATAGAAAGTGCAATGGAAAACAGTTTAACTGTGTAAGATAGAATCCGAAACTGGATTATAAACAGATGAAACCATATAAAAGTTCCACTTTTCTGTGAAAGCCCCACAGCTCCGGTGGACGGCGTGCAGCCTGCAGGGATGACCAGACTCTGAAGGAAGAATACACGTTGGATCTCTGAGCGGAATTAGCAGCCCCAAGGTACCGTGTTGTGTGTGAGTTTGAAACTTGGGTACAACATTTGAAAGAGGGGCTTGTAACAGTTGTGAAAGCATTGAAAATTCTCATCAGTGGTTTGTCAACAGCAGTGGGTGTTTTTACAGCCCCAACGTTCTGGGCACCTCACACTATGGCCAAGATTGTCAAAAGTGGGTTTGGGGGCCCAGCTTGACACAGCTCAAAGGCGCCTGACTCTCAGAATGTGCTGAGCACCCACCCCTGGAAATCAGGCCCCTTGAAGGGTCTCCAGTTGGGCACCTGAAAACTGAGGCACCCACAGTCACTAGCCACTTTTGAAAATCTTGGGCTAGAAATAGAACGACATGGTCCCACCTCAGATAGATCCAGGCTGAGCTGAGAATGACGTGAGGAATACGGGTACCCACCAGTAGGGAGGAATGGGGAACAGAAGGAGGAAGGTTACAGCCATAGAGCCCAGTTGGTGACGCAGTAACAGACACCTGCACGTCTTGGGAACTTAATCTGAACTTTTTATTTTTTATCTTTGATCGTGATTGAGGCCTCACTGTGTTAGGTGCTACACAGCCACATTGGACGTCCCTGTGTGCACACACACAAACACACACACAGACACAGCTTAGTCTTGTTTTTTTTTACTTAAATCATAATCAGTAATGTTGTTCACTGACTTCTTGTGGGAATCATGGAAGGAAACGTGAGAAGAGGGTGAGGACTCGGTGAACTGGATGGACAGGGCATTCCCAGAGTGGAAGGCACCACCAAGCACAAAGCTGGTTTGGCAGAAGCAGATGAATGGGCACTGAGACTGACATTACCGGTGCTGCAGAGGGGATGGCAGGTGCACTGGAATGCGTTACCTAGGGAGGTGGTGGAATCTCCTTCCCTAGAAGTTTTTAAGGTCAGGCTTGACAAAGCCCTGGCTGGGATGATTTAGTCGGGGATTGGTCCTGCTTTGAGCAGAGGGTTGGACTAGATGACCTCCTGCGGTCCCTTCCAACTCTGATATTCTATGATTCTATGATCCTGTGACGTGATAAGGGACTAAGGGGTGCAGACTGGGTATGAGGTGAGGACAAGAAGTTTGAACCACGTGCAGTGAAGTAGGGAAGAGCCAGTGGGGAGATCGAAAGAGGGAGTCGTCTGGTCAGAATGACAGGCTGGGAAGATTATTTTCGCAGCAGCGTCTTGCACTGGGGAGCTGTGATGTGGGTATCCGGGAGGCCAGAGAGGGGGAGGTTGCAGTAATTCACATTGAAGATGATCCAGGAGGACAAGAGGTTTAGCCGTGCCACTGCTGGGATGAGTCTGGCCACGGGCTGCAGCTGAGAGGGTGGCAAAGAGAGGGTTAATCTGTATTGATGTTATATAGGGAACAGTGACAAGACACAGTGCGCGCCGGGATGTGAAGCATCTGATATCGCGGTGTGACATTCTGGGGATCCCCCAGAGCAGTCAGGGGGTCTGTCACCATCTGCCTGTGACCGTGGGTCCCTTAATCCTGTGTGGCTCTGGCTCGGAGCTCTGGCACCAGCATCCAGCCCACAGGCAGAAAGGTCTCACCCTGGCTTCCAGCAGCCTCGTTATCCCTGCAGGGTGACCCCACCAGCCCTTCCAGTCCCAAGCATCCCCAAATCCGCCTACCCCGAGTTCTTCACTACCAGACCTGGGGACTTTTCCACTCTGGTTCCTCACCCCAAAGGCCTGAAGCCAGCCCCCCAGTTCTCAGTTCACTTTGGGACACACTCCACACCGTTTGCACACTAGAGACCCATCATTTGTCTCTCCTGGGTTGTACAATGCGAGGTGCTGGGGGTTAGTCTTGTCTGGCTGGGGAGGCAGCTCCTCCCTGCCTGGCTGGCCACCACCCTGCTGGGAGTGGGAGGTGAAGCTTTAGGAACCAGCTCCAGACTCTACATACACGATACATAAATCCCTAAGCACAGCCTGGATCCATCTCGCACAGTGATCAGTAAATAGAGAACATCACAGGCTTTCAGAAAAGAGCTCACTCAACATTATTATACACAATAGCATTGTACAGTTAATTAGTTAATTCCATTGCTTATTCTTTGGGGTTCAGACCCCCTGTTCTGCCCTTGGGGTGTCTGGACCCTGAGTGGGGGCAGCATATGAACCTAGATTTCAGTGGGGCAGTAGCTGCATGGTAGTTAAGGTTGAGACTCGTACTGGTTAATAGCAGATTTTTCTAAGTGCTCTAAAATCCCCCTGCACACTCAATTGCCTGGAAAATTGCTGCGATACCAATTTTTTTTTACAGTTCTTAGAACTCTTTTGTGCACAGAACTGGGGCTCAGACTATTGCTCTAATGCACCCCAAACTAATATCCTGCAGTCAGGTTTCAACTCAGATAACACCTGGCGCCCACTTCCCCTCTGGGGAGGCAGGATTCTGAAAGCCAGCTCTCCAAGGTGGCTCAAGCCTGGCTGATGAGCGAGAGAGTGAGCTGTGGCAGGCGCAGCTGAGTGAAAAGCGCGCTGAGCCCATCCCTTGTAGAGCACTTCAGGGGAACGTGCTACAGACATCGAACTGTGGGCCCTACCCACCAATTATACGCTGCAGTCTGGCTCTCCGCACGCTTCAGGGCATGCCGGTTCTTGCTGTTCTGTCGGCTCCGGGTGATGGCTGCAGGGCAGCTGCTTTTCAAACTTTTGCCCCGGGGGCAGATCTTTTTCATTAAGAACGGATATTTCAGAATGCCCTAAAATCCATGAGCACGCTCAGATTGGTTTGAAAACCACAGCGGCTCATCAGGGCCAGGGGCAGACTCAGTGGTGTGAAGCCTTGGAAACAAGCAGAGAGAACCAGAGGTCCTGGTGATGTCAAGGAATTTTGACGTGATTGGAATAACAGAGACTTGGTGGGATAACTCACATGACTGGAGTACTGTCATGGATGGGTATAAACTGTTCAGGAAGGACAGGCAGGGCAGAAAAGGTGGGGGAGTAGCACTGTATGTAAGGAAGCAGTATGACTGCTCAGAGCTCCGGTACGAAACTGCAGAAAAACCTGAGTGTCTCTGGATTAAGTTTAGAAGTGTGTGCAACAAGGGTGATGTCGTGGTGGGAGTCTGCTATAGACCACCGGACCAGGGGGATGAGGTGGACGAGGCTTTCTTCCGGCAGCTTGCAGAAGCTACTAGATCGCATGCCCTGGTTCTCATCGGTGACTTTAATTTTCATAGAATCATAGAATCATAGAATATCAGGGTTGGAAGGGACCCCAGAAGGTCATCTAGTCCAACCCCCTGCTCAAAGCAGGACCAATTCCCAGTTAAATCATCCCAGCCAGGGCTTTGTCAAGCCTGACCTTAAAAACCTCTAAGGAAGGAGATTCTACCACCTCCCTAGGTAACGCATTCCAGTGTTTCACCACCCTCTTAGTGAAAAAGTTTTTCCTAATATCCAATCTAAACCTCCCCCACTGCAACTTGAGACCATTACTCCTCGTTCTGTCATCTGCTACCATTGAGAACAGTCTAGAGCCATCCTCTTTGGAACCCCCTTTCAGGTAGTTGAAAGCAGCTATCAAATCCCCCCTCATTCTTCTCTTCTGCAGGCTAAACAATCCCAGCTCCCTCAGCCTCTCCTCATAAGTCATGTGTTCCAGTCCCCTAATCATTTTTGTTGCCCTTTGCTGGACTCTCTCCAATTTATCCACATCCTTCTTGAAGTGTGGGGCCCAAAACTGGACACAGTACTCCAGATGAGGCCTCACCAATGTCGAATAGAGGGGAACGATCACGTCCCTCGATCTGCTCGCTATGCCCCTACTTATACATCCCAAAATGCCATTGGCCTTCTTGGCAACAAGGGCACACTGCTGACTCATATCCAGCTTCTCGTCCACTGTCACCCCTAGGTCCTTTTCCGCAGAAAAGATACCTTTTCCTGATATCTGCTGAGAGAGCAATACAGCGGAGCATAGACAATCCAGGAAGTTTTTGGAAAGCGTAGGGGACAATTTCCTGGTGCAAGTGCTAGAGGAGCCAACTAGGGGGGGAGCTTTTCTTGACCTGCTGCTCACAAACCGGGAAGAATTAGTAGGGGAAGCAAAAGTGGATGAGAATCTGGGAGGCAGTGACCATGAGTTGGTCGAGTTCAGGATCCTGACACAGGGAAGAAAGGTAAGCAGCAGGATTCGGACCCTGGACTTCAGGAAAGCAGACTTCGACTCCCTCAGGGAACGGATGGCCAGGATCCCCTGGGGGACTAACATGAAGGGGAAAGGAGTCCAGGAGAGCTGGCTGTATTTCAAGGTATCCCTGTTGAGGTTACAGGGACAAACCATCCCGATGTGTCGAAAGAATAGTAAATATGGTAGGCGATCAGCTTGGCTTAACGGTGAAATCCTAGTGGATCTTAAACATAAAAAAGAAGCTTACAAGAAGTGGAAGGTTGGACAAATGACCAGGGAAGAGTATAAAAATATTGCTCAGGCATGTAGGAATGAAATCAGGAGGGCCAAATCGCACCTGGAGCTGCAGCTAGCAAGAGATGTCAAGAGTAACAAGAAGGGTTTCTTCAGGTATGTTGGCAACAAGAAGAAAGCCAAGGAAAGTGTGGGCCCCTTAATGAATGAGGGAGGCAACCTAGTGACAGAGGATGTGGAAAAAGCTAATGTACTCAATGCTTTTTTTGCCTCTGTCTTCACGAACAAGGTCAGCTTCCAGACTGCTGCGCTGGGCATCACAACATGGGGAAGAGATGGCCAGCCCTCTGTGGAGAAAGAGGTGGTTAGGGACTATTTAGAAAAGCTGGACGTGCACAAATCCATGGGGCCGGACGAGTTGCATCCGAGAGTGCTAAAGGAATTGGAGGCTGTGATTGCAGAGCCATTGGCCATTATCTTTGAAAACTCGTGGCGAACGGGGGAAGTCCCAGATGACTGGGAAAAGGCTAATGTAGTGCCAATCTTTAAAAAAGGGAAGAAGGAGGATCCTGGGAACTACAGGCCAGTCAGCCTCACCTCAGTCCCCGGAAAAATCATGGAGCAGGTCTTCAAAGAATCAATCCTGAAGCACTTACATGAGAGGAAAGTGATCAGGAACAGTCAGCATGGATTCACCAAGGGAAGGTCATGCCTGACTAATCTAATTGCCTTCTATGATGAGATTACTGGTTCTGTGGATGAAGGGAAAGCAGTGGATGTATTGTTTCTTGACTTTAGCAAAGCTTTTGACACGGTCTCCCACAGTATTCTTGTCAGCAAGTTAAAGAAGTATGGGCTGGATGAATGCACTGTAAGGTGGGTAGAAAGTTGGCTAGATTGTCGGGCTCAACGGGTAGTGATCAATGGCTCCATGTCTAGTTGGCAGCCGGTGTCAAGTGGAGTGCCCCAGGGGTCGGTCCTGGGGCCGCTTTTGTTCAAGATCTTCATAAATGATCTGGAGGATGGTGTGGATTGCACTCTCAGCAAATTTGCGGATGATACTAAACTGGGAGGAGTGGTAGATACGCTGGAGGGCAGGGATAGGATACAGAGGGACCTAGACAAATTGGAGGATTGGGCCAAAAGAAATCTGATGAGGTTCAACAAGGATAAGTGCAGGGTCCTGCACTTAGGACGGAAGAACCCAATGCACAGCTACAGACTAGGGACCGAATGGCTAGGCAGCAGTTCTGCGGAAAAGGACCTAGGGGTGACAGTGGACGAGAAGCTGGATATGAGTCAGCAGTGTGCCCTTGTTGCCAAGAAGGCCAATGGCATTTTGGGATGTATAAGTAGGGGCATAGCGAGCAGATCAAGGGACGTGATCATCCCCCTCTATTCGACATTGGTGAGGCCTCATCTGGAGTACTGTGTCCAGTTTTGGGCCCCACACTAGAAGAAGGATGTGGATAAATTGGAGAGAGTCCAGCGAAGGGGAACAAAAATGATTAGGGGACTGGAACACATGACTTATGAGGAGAGTCTGAGGGAAATGGGATTGTTTAGTCTGTGGAAGAGAAGAATGAGGGGGGATTTGATAGCTGCTTTCAACTACCTGAGAGGTGGTTCCAGAGAAGATGGTTCTAGACTATTCTCAGTGGTAGAAGAGGACAGGACAAGGAGTAATGGTCTCAAGTTGCAGTGGGGGAGGTTTAGGTTGGATATTAGGAAAAACTTTTTCACTCGGAGGGTGGTGAAACACTGGAATGCGTTACCTAGGGAGGTGGTGGAATCTCCTTCCTTAGAAGTTTTTAAGGTCAGGCTTGACAAAGCCCTGGCTGGGATGATTTAATTGGGGATGGGTCCTGCTTTGAGCAGGGGGTTGGACTAGATGACCTCCTGAGGTCCCTTCCAACCCTGATATTCTATGATTCTATTATTCTAATTTGGGGTGGTTTGAAAAAGGGCTTCCTCAGATATAGCCACATAGTAATTAGCTGAATTTAATATTCAAATTGCTGTAAAACCCATGTGGAGAGGGAAATTGTCCTCGGAATGGGTGTGCCACAACTGGAAATGCGGGAGTGTTAGTGATACAAAGTTGGGGTGGTTTGATCAAGGGACTCACAAGATACAGTTTTCTCCCTTCTCAAAATGAGCTGCTAATAAAAATGTCAGATGCTTGTATCTTTTTAGAGGTAATGCTACAGAAAAATAAGGCTCTTACCTTCCTAATGGTTTATATCACTGGATTGCCCCTGAGCTCAGCTACTGAATTGTACAAAGGACCAGGTTAGAAATATTTAAAATCAGAGGCAGCGCTAGGGGCGGCTTGCAGGACCTATAGCAACCCCCGTAGCCACCCCACAGCAGCTGCTGCTCTCCAGCCACCCAGCTCTGAAGGCGGAGTGGAGAGCGCGGTGGCTGCTGGCTGAGTGCTCAGTTCTAGCAGCAGCAAAGAAGTAAGCTGGGGCAGGGGGGTCAGGGAGCCCAACAACAGCCCATGTCCCAGCCCACCAGGCAGGCCACCCAGGGCAGGGAGAGGGGCCAGGGCTCCCCACGGTGGCCTGGATTGACCTGCTCTGGGCTGGGCTCCTGCACCCTGTGCCCTGCAGTCACAGCTCCCCAAGGCCTCTGTTGGCCCCAGAGCCAGGTCCCCCCAGAAGGCTCTTACTGGCTGTGAGCAGCAAATGCCCTACACTGCCCAGCTCCGGCTTCCGGCCTCCAACCTGGCCAGAGCGTGGGGCCTTGGGGGAAGGGAGAGGAGGAGGCAGGGCCGGCACTTACCTGAGGAGGAGCAGGGGACAGGGCCATGTAGAGGAGAGGGGTGGGGCCTTGAGGCGAGGGGGGGGCACAGCCCCTGCAATTTTCTGTCTAGCCCACCTCAGTCCCCTCACCATCGGGAAGAGGCTGGTGCTGCCCCTGTTTAAAATATTATTGCCCTATGAAGCTTTGGCCCCTCTGCTTTCAGAGAGTTGGCACTGCTGCAAGCTATCCATTCCTCAGAGAACCTCCTTGAGCAGCCCTATTAATAATCAGCTGGCTCGGGGAACAAGTGCTGCTTTTTGACTCAAAGGGCCATGAGTTCAAAACTGGTCCTTGTGAGAGTTTCCTGCTGTGCGCACCGGGCCTTTGTGTGCTGGGGCCAAGGGGTTTCCCTTTGGCAGTGTGAGCGGTGTGTCTTCTTTTGAGGAAGTTCGGCACCTTACATGTGCACCCTTGCCACCTCCCCAGGGACAGTCTGATGGGCAGTGCTGTGTAGGCAATACGAAGCCCAGTGGGAGGTGCAGGTATTGATAAATTGGGTAGTCAGTTGCTTAATCACACATACCAGATAATATCAGCAAGGTTTATTGCTAGAAGTCAATAATAGAACACATGCTTCCCAGAGGAGACCCATGGGCCCCTCCCCAGGTCACAGGGGGAGGGCAAGGGCCCAGCATAGCACCCAGGGGTGAGTGTGGATGGAATGAGATGAGTATCTGTGCTGCTAACCACTCCCACCCTGGGAGTTTGTTTAGACACAGCGGGAAGCAGGGTGATTAAGATAACAGAAGGCTTGTCATTAAATTAAATTAAGGATCCTTAGATGATCCTGAAAGCATTGCCAGGCACTCCAGTTAAAAGATAGGAAACAAAGGGGAGGAATAAACGGCCAGTTTTCACAATGGAGAAAGGTAAATGTTGGTGTCCCTTAGGGGGTCTGCACTGGGACAACTGCTTGTTCAACATATTCATAAAAGATCTGGAAAAAGAGGTAATCAGTGAGGTGGCAAAATGTGCAGACGATACAAAATTACTCAGGATAGTTAAGTCCAAAGCAGACTGCGAAGAGCTACAAAAGGATCTCTCAAAACGTGCAGGACTTGGCAACAAAATGGCAGATGAAATTCAATGTTAAATGCAAAGTAATGCACGTGGAAAAATATAATCCCAACTATCCATACAAAATGATGGTGCCTAAATTCAGTGGTAGCCATGCTAGTCTGTATCAGCAAAATAAAACGAGGAGTCTTTGTGGCACCTTAGAGACTAACAAATTTATTTGGGCATAAGCTTTCGTGGGCTAAAACCCACTTCATCAGATGTATGAAGTAAAAAAAACAGGAGCAGATATAAATACATGAAAGGATGGGGGTTGCTTTACCAAGTGTGAGGTCAGTCTAACAAGATAAATCAATTAACAGCAGGACAGCAAGGGAGGAAAAATAACTTCTGAAGTGGTATGAGAGTGGCCCATTATAGACAGTTGACAAGAAGGTGTGAGTAACAGTAGGGAGAAATAAGTATTGGGGTGTGAAGAAGTGGGACTGTTCTTGATGTTTCCTCTGGGTAGTGTGGGGGTGCCTCAGTTTCCCCTAGGCAGTTCTTGGGTATCTAGGTGGTGGGGTAAGGGTGTACGATCGTTGCAGAGCCCTAGAGGGCATGTGTGTGCAGGGGTCTGGACACAGAGAATGGCCAACACCCTGTTTCCTGGCCACTAATGGCCTGGCCCTTCCTCCCTGCAAGGTGAGAGCTGAAGGGTTGGAGAACAAAGGAATCAGGTGACCTACTGGCCCGGGAAAGGGACAAAGCCCAGAGGAGGGGGGGCTGGAGAGAGTTTCAGTTTGGGGCTGGCTGGAGACATGGAGTGAAGTACAGACGGGGTTGTCTGGCTCACTGCCCCCCAGAATGGGCCCGGCTGAGGGGTCCTGTTCTCTGCACCTACAAGCTCTGTGTTAGACCATGTTCCTGTCGTCTAATAAACCTTCTGTTTTACTGGCTGGCTGAGAGTCCCGTCTGATGCGGAGTTGGGGGGCAGGACCCTCTGGCTTCCCCAGGACCCCGCCTGGGCAGACTCGCTGTTGGAAGCGCACGGAGGGGCAGAGGATGCTGAATGCTCCGAGGTCAGACCCAGGAAGGTGGAAGCTGGGTGAGCTGTGTGTCCTGCAGACAGGCTGCTCGCAGAAAGGAGACTTCCCCAGAGTCCCGACTGGCTTCGTAGGGAGCAGTTCCAGAGCATTGCCCGGGGACTCCGTGACATGGGGAAGTTAAATTTAGGTTTTGTAATGACCCAACCACTCCCAGTCTCAATTCAGGCCTAATCTGATGGTATCTAGTTTGCAAATTAATTCCAGTTCTGCAGCTTCATGTTGGAGTCTGTTTTTGAAGTTTTTTTGTACCCATCAAGAAAGAGATCTTGGAATCATTTGCATAAGAATCCTTCTCACTGTGTCTGGATCATCCCGAACTCACTCTCCAGCTTCAGAAGACCTAAAACTTATCTCCAGTCATCAATGGAGAAGACCCAACTGTGACGAAGTGGGACTGTTCTTAATGTTTCCTCTGAATAGTGTGGGGGTGCCTTACTTTCCCCTAGGCAGTTCTTAAGTATCTAGGTGGTGGGGTAAGGGTGTATGATCATTGCAGAGCCCTAGAGGGCATGTGTGTGCAGGAGTGTGGACATAGAGAATGCCCGACACCCTGTTTCCTGGCAACTGTTGGCCTGGGCCCTTCCCCGCTGCAAGGTGAGAGCTAAAGGGTTGGAGAACAAAGGAATCAGGTGACCTCCTGGCCCGGGGAAAGGGACAAAGCCCAGAGGAGGAGGGGCTGGAGGGAGTTTCAGGTTGGGTCTGGCTGGGACATGGAGTGAAGGGCAGATGTGGTTGTCTGGCTCACTGCCCCCCAAAATGGACCCAGCTGAGGGGTCCTGTTCTCTGCACCTGCAAGCTCTGTGTTAGACCATGTTCCTGTCGTCTAATAAACCTTCTGTTTTACTGGCTGGCTGAGAGTCCCGTCTGACTGCGGAGTTGGGGGGCAGGACCCTCTGGCTTCCCCAGGACCCCGCCTGGGTGGACTCGCTGTGGGAAGCACACGGAGGGGCAGAGGAGGCTGAAGGCTCCGAGGTCAGACCCAGGAAGGTGGGAGCCGGGTGAGCTGTGTGTCCTGCAGACAGGCTGCTCCCAGAGAGGAGACTTCCCCAGAGTCCTGACTGGCTTCATGGGGAGCAGTTCCAGAGCATCGACCAGGGACTCCGTGACACCAACTGAATAGTGTAGCTGTCCTTAACATGCAGGCCACGCGGGTCACATGCCCTGCCCCCCATTTAGCTGGTGCCCGCCTTCGTGTCCCTCCCAATAGTTGCCCGTCGCTTCTCCTTGGGCAGGCTAGCTCTCCCTCCCGCCTCTTCCACCCATGGTCTCGCCCACACTCCACCCCAGGCCCTGCCCTCTGAGCCCAATTCACCATGTCCCTCCTCCCTCTCTGCTCATGCTCCCCCATCCCTCCTCCCACCAGAGCTCCACAATTCTCCCCCTGCTCCTCGATTCCCCTGTATTGCCCCATCCCCCTGGCAGGGCACTCATTGTCCCCACTCCTCCATCTCATCCTGCCCCCTGCATCTCCCTTCCCCTTCCCCTTCCCCTTCCCCTGCCTTAACACACCCAATTCCCCTTGAATCCCCTCTCGCCCACACCCCCGACCAGCTGATGTGCGGATTGTCCCTGCAAGAGGCGCACGGGGCTGCCCTGCTCCAGAGGACACAGGCTCCAGAATACCACTTTCCAAAGCAGTAGCAACTTTCCCTTTAGATTCAGAGCAAGGGGGTTTGGTAGAAGAAATTAAAGGCTCGTCAGCAAAACTCTGATACCTCGGAAGTAATCTCTTCCGTAGAGTCTCTTTCACCTAAGCCAATAAAGCCAGTCTCTTAACATACAAAGGGGAGCAGTAAAACTGTGTTTGAAAGGAACATTCTCGGTTTCTTGTTTTAAATGACACACGAAGGGTAACTGTGCGCAAATGTTGCACTTTGCTGTCCAAGCTGTTAGTGCGTCTGATCAAGCCAATATTGGCTTGTTATAAGCAGAGTTGGCTTATAGTTTCTGAGGGTTGCTTGTTGGCTTGTTTTGGGTTTCTCTGTCTTGTCTGGGTTACAGATTGTTGTAATAAGCCATAAATCCAGTGTCTTTGTTCAGTCCATGATTTCTACTTTCTAGCAAAGTTCACTAGCGGATTTGGATAATTTTTGGTTGTGCCCAGAACGGGTCCAAGTTCCACACACACCCACACACACACACCCACACACACACACCTGCCTAAGGCTCTGGGAAGGAGTTTGGGTGCAGGAGGGGGTTCGGGGTCTGGGAGGAAGATTGGGTACAGAAAGGGGTTTGGGGTCTGGGATGGGGCAGGGGGTTAGAGTGCAGGAGGGGGGCCAGGGCTTGGCCAGTGCTGGCTCCCAGAAGTGACCCACATACCCCTCCGGCAGCAGCTTGGCTCTCGGGGCAGGGGCAGCACGCAGAGACACACGCACACACCCAGGGGCCGCAGCGACGTGCCAGCCACTTCCAGGAGCGTTGCAGAGTAGGCGGCAGGAAGCCACCTTAGCCCTGCCCTGCTGCCGGTGGCCCCTGGGCCCTTTTAAATTGCTCAGGGGTGGCGGGGGGGGGGGGGCCGGAGACACTCTGGGGAAGGCACAAGTGGCTGGGAGAGAGGCCTGGCCCTGAACATTGATAGAGCTGGGCCCCCGGGCCCTAAATGTTCCTGGAGCAGGGGCACCATGGGCCCATATAACTCGCCAGCCTGGCAAAGTTATGAATTTAAGCTCCCGGGCTTGTCTTGTGAAGGTGTTGTGCAGGTTTCCTTTGAGGATGAGGGCAGAGAAGTCAGATACAGAGGGATCATTTTGTGAAAAGTGTCCTCCCACAGGTGATGTTGTTTTTTCTCTATTATCATTTTCCTGTGTGAGTTCATTCGAGAGGGTAGAGATTGTCTGGTTTCACCCACATCCTGACAGAAGTCTTTCCTCAGCCCCCTCTTCTGGCCTTCTAACAACCCCCCCAACCTCTCCAAGCTCGCCATCAGAAGCCAGCTCCCCACAGACCAGGATTCACCCACTCGAAGCAGCACCAGACCCTGCCAGAGCAACAGAGGGAAAGTCCGATATTTTGATTTCAGTTTTCATCCTGAATCAGGACAAAGTCAAAATATCAAAAATTTTCACAGAATCTAAAGTTCCAAAAGATTTTGACTTAGAACATTCCCAGCTCAAAACGTTCCTTTTAGGTTTGTTGGACCAAATTGTAACATTTTGTTTCAGCTCAGCTCAACACTGAACGGCGACCGCCCTCATTACTGTGGTGTCTCGTGTCCCCATTCTCCCCTACGGCCGGGCTTCCCAGCAAACTACATCTCCCTTGGTGCACCGTGGCTATTCAGCCAGAGGGGAGATCACAGTGTATCATGGGAGATGTAGTCCAGCCAGGGAGTTGAGCCCATAGGGTTACTGGGGGCAGGAAGCACCAAAACAACAACTTCCCTGAGGCACTGGAGTAGCTCAGGTGGACCCAGACTAATGTCAAATTGACGCAAAACAAAATGTTTTGTTTGGGTCCCACAGCCTGAAATGTTTCAATTCAGGACGAGCAAAGCCAAAAAATAAATATTTTTGTTTCATTTTCCTGATGGAAAAATAATAAAAATTCAGCAAAATCAGTTTTTCTCACAGGAAGTTTCAGTTTTGCAGAAACCACATTTTCTATCTGGGGTGGGGTGTCCACCCCACACAAGGCCTGAAAGGAGTAAATTAGGCCAATTAAACTTAGGTTGTGCCTGGAGAAAACCTTGGGAGTGCTAAGGCCTAACTGCAGGTGAAGTCCAGCTGGGAGAGGAGCTGAGCGGGATCTATAAAGGGAGGAAGTTGGCCGGCTGGGAGAGAAGGAGGAGGCCAGAGGTTGCACGCGCTGATACAAGAGAGAAGAGCAGGAAGCTGTACCGTGACACAAGGAAGCCGTCCAGGGAAGGAGCAGCGAGGGGTGGGAAAGAAGAAGCCCAGAGCTGCTGACTTGAGGGTCTCTGGACAGGAATCTGGTGCAGAGGGCAAGTCCAGGTTACCCCACCAGCCACTGAGGGAGTGGCGCAGACCAAGCAGTGGGGAGCAGACTGCCAGGGACAGTTTTCCTTAAAGGATTTGGAATACCCTGGAATTTTAATGTGACTTGGCCGGAGGGCTAAGCCTGGACGAGGAAAGGGCTGCTGCTCCCGGTGCCAGGGAGGCCATGCTGTCACTGAGGGGAACAACGGCCTGAGTAGCCGCAGGAAGGGGCGTCAGCCCAGGTGGCAGAGCTCATTCCTCAGAAGAGCCCCGAGGAGGCTCCACTGAGCCGTGAGCGGACCAACCCTGTCACACTGTCCAAGAACAAAACATTCAGACAGAAGGTTCCTGGCCAGCTCTAGAAATAGCTAGGAGCAGGACCAGCTGACACAGTGTTGAAAACACGTCTCCTTTTCTACACTAGTTTAAAAACGTAGTAACCACAACTGATCAAAACTTCCAGTTGAATGGTTTTCCAATAGAAAATGCTGATTGCAAGGATCAGCATCTTCCACGGGAACGTGTCAGTTCAGGGGAACGTTCTTCCTCCTCCTGCCGGGCTGCTGCGGGTATCTAGGGAATACATTGTGTTTCAGGGACACCAAAACAGCAGCCCGGGTAGCTGGAACATTTAGGTATTTCCAAAATAAAATGTATCAGACTTTTAGTCCCAGTAAAAATTTCCAGTTTTTGGCTTTCGGTCCTGACTGAGGATGAAACATTTTTCAAAAACTCAAAGTTTTTTATAGGATGGAAATTCCGTTTCCTGGCCAAATAACAAAACCATCCCAGCTTCCCCCGTGCTATTCACCTACTGGATACGGTGATCATTCTCTGTAGTGAGGGCAGGACTACAGGATTCATTGTGCGAAATGCACAGGCACAGAATTAAATGTATTAACAATATGACAAATCGTCACTAGTGATTTAAAAGCTCAGGGTCCAAATCACTCTTGTCCTGCACCCTGTGTAGTCACTTATACCAGTGCAAGGTGGGTGTGAAACACGACCATTCTGACCGGCAGCATTTCACACCCACTCTCAGCTCACTTCGCTCTGGTGTCTCCATAGCGTGCAGAGCTGCAGTGAATCAAGTCCCTTGTCCTCACCCTCCAGGCCCTGCTTGTTCTCTTCCCTGCCTACATCTCTCCTCACACTGTCTCCTAGTCCCCTCTTCTTACCGCTTCCTTCGTTCCTAACGGCTTAGATCCTGAGTCTCCCCTGCCTGGTGCCTGCGTCATTTTTGACACCTAGTGGGTTTAAAATGCTACTAGATCAGAGTGGAAGCGTTTCATACTCACTTTGTAGGGGCGTCAATGATAGCTGTAAAGCAGTGGAGAATCAGGCCATGGTCTCCTACCCCAGTCTGCCTTATGCTGTCCAACCATCTCCTTCTCTCCCCCTTCAACTTTCTCCTTTAAACCCACTTCTTCCAGCAATCCTGCCCTAGCTGATCTCACCAACGAGCTTTCCACATTCACATTTCCCTTCACTGTTGCCCAGTGCTCTGTGTTTACACTAGACAGTGAGATCACTGAAGTCCCCCAGTCATGTCAGTAGCATCAAAATGATGCACAGAAGAGCAAAACTAGCCCTTTTGCCAGGTTTCTACAAGGACTAGTTACTGTTGGGAATCAGTTTCAGGGGCCTCAGTATGATGCACCTGAGTGTGTGTCAGGAAATGACACAGAACCATGCTCACAAACTCACACTTCCAGTGTGATGAACCAAACTCACCTGGTCGGAGAGGTGTGAAGTCCGCAGCCAAGGAGAAGCGTTTGACTCTGCGCCCTGGAGGATTTCAGTGTAACGCGAGTTATTTCTTGCAGGTGAGACACAGAGGAAAGGGTTTGGACGTTAAACCATGGCCATGTCAGCTGAGACCATTGAGATGCCGGCTCTGGGCCGCCCTTTCCAGCTGGGGATGCTGTACGACTGCCGCAAAGATGCCCTTATCCCAGGTAATTCCCCAGCTGTAGCCCTGAACTCAGGAGTGAAAGGAGGAAAGGGTCACCGTCCGAACCCCTTCATACCTGAGAATGAGCCAAGTGTGCTTTGAGTGGCCCTGCTTATGGGTATTATGGAAAAGGCCCAGCACATTCCCCCAGGGTCAGGGTCTGAAGTAACTGGAGGTACGTGCCTTGGGCTGGTGACCTGCTGCCATTTGTTCTAGATCATGTAGAACTAAAACATCTTGTGTGCCTGATTAAATGAAACTACCCACTGCCCTCTTGGGAAGGTTTATTTTCTCCTGATCTTTTCTCAGGGTAACTGCCCGCTCACATACCCACCCACCAACCAAGAGACTCTAAATATCCCCTCACCCTCATAAGAACAGTCACACTGGGTCAGACCAAAGGTCCACCTAGACCAGTATCGTGTCTTCCAACAAAGGCTGATGCCAGGTGCCCCAGAGAGAATGAACAGAACAGGGCAATCATTGAGTGATCCATCCCCTGTTGTCCAGTCCCAGCTTTTGGCAGTCAGAGGTGTAGGGACACCCAGAGAATAGGGTTGGATCCCTGACCATCTTGCCTAATAGCCATTGATGGACCTGTCCTCCATGAACTTTTTAAATGCTTTTTTGAACCCAGTTATAGCCTGTCTTGGGACGGACTCTTAACTGGTCACCCCCTGTCTATCTTGAGGCCACCCCAGTTCCAGCCACCCAACAGCTGCTCTGTGCACAAGGAGGCTAATTTGGGGAGATCACAAGTATCTTGGTGGCTCAGTTGAAGGGAACAAGAGTCTGACTCTTCTCACAGATTCATGGATATTAAGGCCGGAAGGGACCATCAGATCAGCTAGTCTGAACCCCTGAATATCACAGGCCCTTAAATTTCACCCTGTTACCCGGTATTGAGCCCAGGAACTTGTGTTTGACTAAAGTCAGCTTGTGTTTGACTCGGATGCCAGGCAGCCACTTTCTCCCTGACTGTTCTCCAGTGCCCCCGTCCCCTGAGGAGCTCTCCCACCCGACGGTGCACCCTACGGGACCTCCAGCAGGGGCGCTGGCTCTGCCCTATGCATGGCCACGTGCCGGCCTCCTCCCCAGTTCCTCGCAGGCCGAGCCTTTAGCAGAGCTCCCTTTGCCACAACAGGAGTCACTAGTGCGGCTGAACAAAAAACATCCAGCATCCCCGCTCCCACGTGGAACTGCAGTCCCAGTCCCTGGGCGGCTCCCACTCCACGTGGACCCAAGAGTTGAACTTGACACTTAGGACCGTTCCCTAATTACTGAGTTTCAGCCAGTGTAGAGAACCAGCAGGGCAAGAGAGCAAACTCTTCTCTTCGTGCGCACACAGCATGTCCCTGCTGAAATCCATAACCCGCCTGTTGCTGAACTTGCAAGGTATTTGCACTAACAGAGCAGCGATGTAAAGTCCATGCAAAAGGAGGTTTCCCCTTTACCAAGAATTAATTTCTGCTCCTTGTGTCGTTTCTGGCTTTCTGGCTACGGTCCCGTGAAGTGCTGTGGAGAGACAGTCGTGTCAAACTCTGTTTTCTGGTTCATTGGTTTCAATCAGGAATAATTCCAGTGACTTCAGTACACGCTGGGGTGAGCAAGAGCGGAACATGGCCCCGTAGCATAGTCAGGGTGAAGCTAACGTTCCATGACAGGCCTGCTTTCTTACCCCCTCACCCTCACCCTCACCACCAACAGTTCAGCTAGAGAAAACACTGGCCACCTCCCACGGAAACTTGTCCCTGTGGGCTGTGGTCCCTGTGCAGTGGAACTGCATTGGTCCTTCTAACTTTCAGGCCTTGGATTTGGGCTTTAATGTGGTCGATGAAGCCACTGGAAACTCAGCAGAGGCCACAGGTGCGTACAGCACAGCTCCATGCCTTAGCAAGTCAGTAACAGCCTTGTGCGGCAAGCGGGTCTGGGTGAACTAAGGGTGGGCCTGGTAGCCAGGACCCCCGCGTTCTGTCCTACCCCTACTATATCATTTGCCCAGGGCTGGAGCACCCACTGACAGCCAGCTCCCCCCTTCCCGCCAGAACCTCCCGTCCACTGGCGTCTCCACCAATCAACTCATCTCCCTCCCTCCCGGCGGCTCCCGCCTGCTGCAGTCAGCTGTTCCGCAGCATGCTGGAGGTGCTGGGGCGGGAGGGAGAGGAGTGAGGATTGGGCACGCTTGGGGGAGGGGACAGAACTGGGTGGGAGGGGGCAGAGCAGGGTCAGGAAGAGGCGGGGCACAGGTGAGGCCTTGGGAGAAGAGGTGGAGGGGGCAGAGCTGGGGCGGTGCGAGAGGGTTGAGCAGCCCCGGGGCCCGGAGGAAGCCGGAGCCTGTGTCATTTAAAAAATACTTTGCAGTATAGAAACATTATTAAGACAGGTCTCAAACAGCCCTGTGAAAGTGTAAATGTCAGCGTCACAGCCGGGCCAAGCGACTTTGAGAGGTTACGTGGTTTGTCCAAGGTCCCACTGAAAATCAGCATCAGAACAGTAATGAGAATGGAGCGGGGAGATGACAGAATGAGCCAGAAGCCAAGCGGGGCAGGCCAGCCAGAGACAGATTGATCCAGGTGGAGACTGAGGGTATGTCTACACTACGAAATTAGGTCGAATTTATAAAAGTCGTTTTTTTAGAAATCGGTTTTATATATTCGAGTGTGTGTGTCCCCACAGAAAATGCTCTAAGTGCATTAAGTGCAGTAACTCGGCGGAGCGCTTCCACAGGACCGAGGCTAGAGTCGACTGCCGGAGCGTTGCACTGTGGGTAGCTATCCCACAGTTCCCGCAGTCTCCGCTGCCCATTGGAATTCTGGGTTGAGATCCCAATGCCTGATGGGGCTAAAACATTGTCGCGGGTGGTTCTGGGTACATATCGTCAGGCCCCCGTTCCCTCCCTCCCTCCGTGAAAGCAAGGACAGACAATCGTTTCGCGCCTTTTTTCCTGAGTTACCTGTGCAGACGCCATACCACGGCAAGCATGGAGCCCGCTCAGGTAACCGTCACCCTATGACTCCTGGGTGCTGGCAGACGCTGTACTGCATTGCTACGCAGCAGCAACCCATTGCCTTGTGGCAGCAGACGGTGCAATTGGACTGGTAGCCGTCATCGTCATGTCCGAGGTGCTCCTGGTCTCCTGTGGGCGCAGGGACTAAATCTGGAGTGACATGGGTGCAGGGACTAAATCTGGAGTGACTTGATCAGGTCATTCTCTTTAGTCCTGCAGTCAGTCCTATTGAACCATCTTATGGTGAGCAGGCAGGCGATACGGATTGCTAGCAGTCGTACTGTACCATCTTCTGCCGGGCAGGCAGGAGATGAGGATGGCTAGCAGTCCTATTGTACCATCTTCTGCCGAGCAGCCATGAGATGTGGATGGCATGCAGTCCTTCTGCACCGTCTGCTGCCAACCAAAGATGTAAAAGATAGATGGAGTGTATCAAAACAAGAAATAGACCAGACTTGTTTTGTACTCATTTGCAAAGCCCCCTCTGCCCCCCATCTAGGGGACTCATTCCTCTAGGTCACACTGCAGTCACTCACAGAGAAGGTGCAGCGAGGTAAATCTAGCCATGTATCAATCAGAGGCCAGGCTAACCTCCTTGTTCCAATAAGAACGATAACTTAGGTGCACCATTTCTTGTTGGAACCCTCCGTGAAGTCCTGCCTGAAATACTCCTTGATGTAAAGCCACCCCCTTTGTTGATTTTAGCTCCCTGAAGCCAACCCTGTAAGCCGTGTCGTCAGTCGCCCCTCCCTGCATCAGAGCAACGGCAAACAATCGTGCATCTGAGTTGAGAGTGCTGTCCAGAGCAGTCACAATGGAGCACTCTGGGGTAGCTCCCGGAGGCCAATACCGTCGAATTGTGTCCACAGTACCCCAAATTCGACCCGGCAAGGCCGATTTAAGCTCTAATCCACTTGTCAGGGGTGGAGTAAGGAAATCGATTTTAAGAGCCCTTTAAGTCGAAATAAAGGGCTTCATCGTGTGGACGGGTGCAGGTTTACATCGATTTAACGCTGCTAAATTAGACCTAAAGTCCTCGTGTAGACCAGGGCTGAGACATGACCCAGAAGGGGAAAGGAAAGGAACCAGGAGCTGCGGGAGGGACACTGTCCCAGGGACAGACTGCAGACAGGGCACAAGACTGGGACCAGGGTAGCAGGGGTCAGCCTTGGTGGGGGGGGAGTGTTATGGCAGATTGCTTCCCACCAGGGCGTGCTACCGTGCGACAATGATGTATAGGAACTTGTTCAGGACGCGCCTGTGGGGAAAGCACAGTCAATACGGAGGAAGGACAATGCCAGAATGGTGCACTGGCTTGGCTCTCTCCCGCTTCGTGTTTGATCACTGGACATACGTGGCTCCTCACAGCTGCCCAGACGCTTGGCTCTCACCATGGCCGGGCTGCGGCTCCGAGGCCCCATCCCCCAGCCAGAGCCAAGTCAGTGTAAGAGCCACGTGGGCAGCTGTGAGAAGCCACGAACCCACCACCTGCCCTGGGTGGGGGGCCACATGGGTTGCGGACACAGGCTGGGGGCTGCTCTTGGCCCCCACACTCCAGGCAGGTGGAGGGTCTGCAGCTCCCGGCCTGCTCCGGCTTCCGGCTTGGCTGGCAGTGGGTCCTCAGGTGGAAGGGGCAGGGATCCCTGCCCCCCTACTTTTGGGGGGAAGACTCCACTGCCCCTGCACAGCAAATTGCTGCAAATCCCACTGGAAGACGTGTCTCTCTTTCCCCTCTAGTAGCTGGTCAGATCTGCAGAAGTGCTGAGTGCTCACGGCAACTCCCATCGACTCCAGGGGCAGCTCTCAAACATGTCAAGTTCTATAAACCTGCTAAAGGCTCTGGAAAAAATCAGGCCCTGGGCTTCTCAAATTGGGCACCCAAATTAGTGGATGTTTTCAACAATTTAGTCCTTACTCTCTTTGCCTCAGTTCCTCATCTGTAAAATAGGGATATTAACATCTCTCTGCCTCACAAGCGTGTTGTGAAGAGAGGTGTCTTAATGTTGTTGAAGGACTTAGATCTTACGGTGATGGGCACCCAGGAGGAAATGAACAATTCCGTATTTAGTGCAGGGTTTGAATGGTACACAGTACATAAGGCCTGGGGCCGCACATTGAATGAGAAGTATAAAAAGAAATATTAAATCAGAACCATTCCAGAGAGAACCATTCCAACTGTGCAGTGAACGAGGAGTTCTGTGGAATAGACACTATTTGATCATGTAATTAAAGACGGGTCAGAATGCATAAACACAAGGCGGCTGAATGAAGGCTGCATGGAAACCTTAATTATGGCATTTTCTAACTTTTGACTGCTTGGCTTTGCAACCTTCATTTTCTTAATGTAAAATGGTTTTGTAATTTAGGTGTATAGATATTGTACTGCAGAAGGAGGTAGTACAATCTTTCAGGTGCTTTGGGATCCACGTGGATGGTAAGTGCATATACACGTAACACTCTCATGATCAGCTGCTGAAACCGCCACAGGCGCAGCAGGCTAACGTAAAAATGTCATTGTAATCGTAGCTTTGCAGAGTTACAGTCTGTGGGTTTATGTTAAACTTTATATAAAGAAGAACAGGAGGCCTTGTGGCACCTTAGAGACTAACACATTTATTTGAGCATGAGCTTTCGTGAGCTACAGCTCACTTCATCGGATGCTCATGCTCAAATAAACTGGTTAGTCGCTAAGGTGCCACAAGGCCTCCTGTTCTTTTTGCGGATACAGACTAACACGGCTGCTACTCTGAAACCTTTTAAATGTATTGTGACAGGGTCGGGCCAGATGGCTATGGGAGAGTAATAGAAGGCAGATATATTAGCCCCAGGCTAAGTAGGTCCCTTTTCCCTGGGTAAGGCAACAGGGAAGGTTTTTTTTCATTAAAACAGAAAGGAAATTTATTCGTAACAATTACAGAGAATACAAAAGGATAAAGAAAAACTTAGCAACAAAACAACGCAATCAGAAGGTATACAACAGCTTTCAGGAGGGAGAGGTGTTCAGGTTAGCCCAGGCCCAGAGCGGGGGGGCTTCCTCGACACTCGTGGTCTTCCACCCTCCTGAGTTACCTGGTGGCCTAGAGCGGGGGGGCTTCCTCGACACTCGTGGTCTTCCACCCTCTCGAGTTACCTAGTGCCGCGCCCAGGGTCACTGACCCTCCCTCTCCTGAGAGTGCCCGACAAGATGGGCACGGCTGCGGGGTGGGTGGTTGGGAGGGAGGGGGGTACACCCATGTATTATAGGACCCCTCCTAGAAGACAGTAATAATGGTATTCACAGCAACTAACGGCTGTGGCCGGCGGCTCTCGCTCTTTCCCTCATTCAGAGGGTCAGACGGAGGGAACCGGACGGGGTCACCGAGCAGAGAACCCCGGACAGCGCCCACCGCTCCTCGAAGGTGTCAAGGGAGTCGGTGGACGCTGCCCAGAGGAACTCCGCCCGGATACGTGAATGTACTGAGAGTCGGAAAACGGCGCAACAGGGAAGGTTCCAGAACAATCAGGAACCTTCTGGAGACAATTAAGACAGGCTGATTAGAACACCTGCAGCCAATCAAGAAGCTGCTAGAATCAATTAAGGCAGGCTAATCGGGGCACATGGGTTTTAAAAGGGAGCTCACTTCAGTTTGTGGGGTGCGTGTGAGGAGCTGGGAGCAAGAGGCACTAGGAGCTGAGAGTGAGAACGTGGACTGTTGGAGGACTGAGGAGTACAAGTGTCATCAGACACCAGGAGGAAGGTCCTGTGGTGAGGATAAAGAAGGTGTTGGGAGGCCATGGGGAAGTAGCCCAGGGAGTTTAGCTGTCACACAGCTGTTCCAGGAGGCACTCTAGACAGCTGCATCCCACAGGGCCCTGGGCTGGAACCCGGAGTAGAGGGCGGGCCCGGGTTCCCCCCAAACCTCCCAACTCCTGGTCAGACACAGGAGGAGTCGACCTGGACTGTGGGTTCAGAAAAACGGCCAAGCTGAGGTCTGCCGTGAAGCTCCAAGGCGAGCAAATCCACCAGTAAGCGCAAGACCCACCAAGGTAGAGCAGGAACTTTGTCACAGTATGTTAATCTATTTTTATTCTCACACACAGACACAGTGAGTGAAGCATGTTATCAGATCAGACACTTTGTTCAGGAACATTCAGCTCTTATTTTTAGAAAATGTCTGGCAGTTACAGAACAGAAAGGTTTCTCACCCTCTCTGCCATTGACCATGTGTCTGTCTGTACTATTCTAGGCATCACTTTATGGGACCTGGAGACACTTCGAAATGATGTAGATGCAAAACCACAATCCAAGACTGATTTTCAGATTATTGCATCTGACACCACTGAAGACAAGGCCTCTGCCCTCAATGTCACAGCATCGCTGAAGGCCAGTTTCCTGCTTGGCCTGGTGAAAGTGGGTGGATCCGCAGAATATTTAAGTGATACCAAGACATCAAAACATCAAGCCCGTGTTTCTCTCCAGTACTCAACTACAACACAGTTCAAGCAGCTGACTATGAGTCATATTGGTCGCCAGAATGTTTCTTACCCTGATGTGTTTGACCAAGGCACGGCCACCCATGTGGTCACGGCTGTGCTGTATGGGGCACAGGCTTTCTTTGTCTTTGATCGGGAAGTTTCCTCATCTGAGAACATACAAGACATACAGGGAAACCTCCAGATTGCAATTAAAAAGATACCCCTGGTTTCCATAGAGGGGGAAGGAGCTCTCCGAATGGATGACAGGGAAAAAGCACAAGCTGAAAAATTTAGTTGTAAGTTTTATGGTGATTTTTCTCTTGAAAACAATCCAGTTACTTACCAAGATGCCATGAAAGTTTATTCCACCCTCCCCAAGCTGCTGGGTGCCCAGGGGGAGAAGGCCGTCCCAGTGAGAGTCTGGCTGTACCCGCTGACCAAGCTGGATTCCAAAGCTGCTCAGCTGGTTCATGAGATCAGCTTAACACTGATCTTTGATATTCAAACCGTCCTGGAGCAGCTGACAGAATTAGACATGCGATGCAATGATGCAGTGAAGAATCCGATCGCCACAACGTTCTCCGAAATCAAGAGGAAAATCCAGCAATTCAAAGATCTGAGTATGCAACACAGACAGACTTTCCAGAAACAGCTAGCAAGAATCCTACCCTCCATCCGTGGAGGTGGAAAAGAGGAAGGGGACCTGGTGGACATTTTAACCTACAAAAACCAATCCCCGTTCAACACCCAGCAACTCAATGAATTTCTGGATAAAAAGGAACGAGAAATGAATTTCATCAATTCCTATCTTTCTGTACTAAAGGATGTGGACGTGGTGTCCTCCCGGAATAAACTGGATGAAATAGTACTTGACCCCAGCAATAACTTTGTCGTCGCCTTTATGTTCACTTCATTACATGAAGAGGAGCCATATTTATCCGATTTAAAACTTTGGCTTCAGACCCAGTTTATGAAGAATACCCAAGATCCTGCATCAGCCAGTTCTGTCAGTGAGAAATCCAAACTGTGGTTTGAGGACAAAGAGAGAAACCAAAAAGCCCGAAAATCTGCGAAATCCATTTCACACTTTGCCCGGGTCAATAAATCTAATGGGAAAACTCGATTCATTGTGGCCTCGGTCCCAGATGAGGACAATCCTGGAGCTTCAATTTACCTCTATGAAAATGGAGACCTGGTCAACACTAACTATGAACTTCCATCGAAACCTCTTTCTCTTGTGACAGATGGAGTCAGACATGACCATGTGCAGCTCACGTTTAAACCAGCAGCCTTTGGGAGAAAGGAGATATCCTGCTATCGGGTGGAGTACAGAATTATAGGGCAGGAGAACTGGATGGCTGTGGATACAAATGATAAACAAGAGACCTTCACAGTAACGGGGCTCCGTCCAAACACCACATACCAGTTCCAATATGCTGCAGTGAGCAAACCAGGGTTCAGTGAGAGCAGTGATGTGAGTGATCCTGTGAAGATGCTTCCTACCAGCCCTCCTGGAAAACCAGAAAAAGCTACTGTAGTATCATCAGCCATAGACCTCACCTGGGAGAGTCCAAGCATCATTGGAGATGGAGTCAGTATAAGGGAGTATAAGGTGGAATACAAAGAGCAAGCTGAAGGTGAAAGACATGAGGGGAAAGACAAATGGCTGGAACGAAGAACAGGAAAGAGAGCAGAGTTCTGTACCATTGATGGATTGAGGCCTCAGACGTCCTACAGATTCCGGGTGTCAGCTGTGTGTGCAGACGGGACTGTGAGTCACCCAGGTGAGGAGGGATCAATTTCCACATCGGGATTAGAATTAAGGACACTAGCACAAGATTTCTTCGAGAAGAGCGCTCTGATAGAAAAAGGGCAGCCCTCAGTTTATGCACTTCCAATAGAGAAGGCGGAGTTTGATTCTAACGCAACACATCCAAAGTTTCGACTGGGAAAAGAGAACCTACAGATCCCTAACAAAGTCATTATGGTGCTGGGAGCAACTGGGTCAGGAAAAACTACACTCATCAATGGGATGATCAACTATGTCCTGGGTGTGCAATGGAAAGATGAATTCAGGTTCAAACTAATCCATGAGACTACAAACAGAAGCCAAGCTGAGAGCCAGACATCTGAAGTGACAGCCTATGAAGTTAATCACAAAAATGGTTTCAAAGTCCCCTACTCCCTGACTATAATAGACACGCCGGGATTTGGCGACACCAGAGGGATCGAGCAAGACAAAGAGATAACAAGGCAGATCCGAGAGTTTTTCTCCACCCAAGGAGCCACTGATCACATAGACGCCGTCTGCGTCGTAGTTCAGGCCTCACTAGCTCGTTTGACACATGCCCAGAAATACGTGTTTGACTCCGTGCTCTCCATTTTTGGGAAGGATATAAAAGACAATATACAAATCCTGATCACCTTCGCCGATGGACAGACGCCCCCTGTTCTAGAGGCTATTAAAACAGCTGACGTCCCTTGTGCTAGAGATGCTAAGGGCAACCCTATTCACTTCAAATTCAATAACTCCGCGCTCTTTGCCTGTCATGCTGGAGCTGACGAGGGCAGTTTTAATTTTGATGAAATGTTCTGGAAAATGGGAGCCATGAGCATGAAGACATTTTTTGAATCCTTAGTTAAAATAGAAACCAGAAGTTTAACATTAACGCAGGAAGTCCTCAGAGAGCGGAAGGAGCTGGAGACGGCCGTGGAAGGGCTGCAGCCGCAAATCAAAGCTGGTCTGGTGAAGCTAGAAGAACTGAGAAAGACACAGGAAGCTCTGGAACAGCATCAGGGGGATATGGAGGCCAATAAAGACTTTGAGTATGAGGTAGAGAAAACAGTGCCAGTGCAGGAGGACATCTCTGGTACAGGTCAGTATATAACAAACTGCCAGCAGTGTCACTATACCTGTCACTACCCCTGTGGAATCCCTAACGATGCTGGTAAGCACAACTGTGCGGCTATAGACGGGAATACAGGACGTTGCACAGTTTGCCCTGGTAAATGTGTCTGGAACGTTCATTTCAATCAAAAGTACAGGTGGGAATATAAACTAGTAAAAGAGAAACAGACCTATGCACAACTGAAAGAAAAGTATGAGAAGGCATCTGGTGAGGTGTTATCGACAAAGAGTGTGGTTGAGAAGCTGTCTCAGGAATACGCTGCAGTGGAAGAGATATTAATGAAGCTTATTGATAAATCATCTCACAGCCTCCAGCGTTTGCAAGCAATTGCTCTGAAACCCAACCCGCTGTCCACTCCGGAATACATTGACCTGCTGATCATGTCGGAACAACAGGAACTAAAGCCTGGGTACCAAGAAAGAATAAAATCACTGAGAGAGGTTAGGGAAGTAGCTGAGATCATAAGAAAGATTGCCAATAAGGAGGCCCTGCTGCCAGGAGAGAAGAATATGTACAAGAAGCTTGAAGAAAAACAGTCTACATTCAAAAAATTTGTGAAAGAAAAAGTGGATATGGTTAAAAGCTGGTTTAGATAAAACCTGACTGCAACTTATCCATGAAAATGAAAGCGCCGTTTAAACAAAGCATGTAGCTGAGCTGTGATTCACGATTGGTGTCTCTCGTTGTTTTATAACATTTACTTTTAAGATTCAAGAACCTGATTCTCCTCTGACTTACCCCACTTTTATTGCACTGACATCAGTTTACACCAGTGTAACTGACAGCAGAATCTGGCCCCTGGAATCTGGGGGGGGAAACCATTTTTCTAAAAACAACAAAAAATGCAGCTGGACTCCTTCAGAGGAAATTGCTTCGGTGTCAGATGTTCACAAGGAAGTGTCTCAGGTCAGGGTTAGAAACCCTTGTTCCGTCTGTACAAGCGCTCTCTGTGTTCCTGCTCAAACCGAAGCTGCACCCGTGTAAGGGCCACAGCGAGACGTTTCCTCCCAAATGCTGCTGCTGACAACGCTTTTCTTTTGTCTCTCCGTGCCGGTGGTTTGTGAGCTGAAAACAAGACAACAAGAAATAAGTAATCGCAGCCAAAAGAAATGTTACGCTCACCCCAAGTCTTCTCTCCCACTCATGTAAACTGGAGTGACTCAGCTGAAGTCAATTTAGTTTTACCCCTAAGCAAAACTATTGCAAGGGGAGAATGCGACCCAGTGTATATGTTAAGCAAAGCCTTAAAGAGGCCGAAGCTGGGACAGATTTGCCAGGTCTCAGAATGGTTAATCAGGGCGTGGGTGGGAGCTGTTCCATCAGCAGCAAGGGACAGTCAGCACCTCCAAGAGCAGCTGCATTTTCTCTCTTCTGTGTTCTTGTCTCTCCCCTTGTGCGTGTGTTTGTCCTGTTTTGTCTTAAAAGAAATAGAATTGGACTTCAGCAAGCACAGCAGCTGCTTCAGAGCATCCGAACAAACTTTATCTCTTTTTCCCCAAAAGGTACAGTTAAGCCCGTCTTTAATACCACCTAAGAGGCTGTCGGGCAAGAGTTTCCCACTCTGTGAGGCTCTCTACGGCGAAAGGGAATCAGGGGTATGGTCAGAATGGAAGTCTTAGGCCATGTCTACACTGGCACTTTCATCATTAAAACTTTTGTTGCTGAGGGGTATGAAAAAAAATACCCCCCCGAACAACAAAAGTTTTACTGATGAAAAGCACAGGTGTGGACAGCACCTCGGCAGCGGGAGCTGCACTCCCAGCGAAAAAGCTGCCGCCCCTCGTTGGGGATGGCTTTATTTTGTCACGGGGAGAGTGCTTGCCCCCCACCCTCAGATTGCTACGGCCGTCAATGGAATTTGGGGAGAGACAACAGAATATAGGATTAACCCTATAAACAAGTTTTCATAAACTTTACAGCACCTCGTGCACTACTGGGGCTATAGAACAAAACACCCCCTTTCCCCCCCATATCTGAGCATTGTCCTTGTAGGGCCGAGTCCCTCCTGGCTGCCTGCACACAAGGTTTGGACACAGCTAACTTGGGAAATCGCTCCCTGGTGGTGATGTGTATAGTTATTTAATCTGCACATTTTCACTGGTCCAGGGCAGAGAAATGGACAGAACTCGTGCCTTCTGTTTGGCACCATGCCCTGCCCTCACTCCAGTTAGTGCTTTGGCTCAAGACCTTTGCAGAAGGAGAATTTTGCCCTACAAGCGGGTGACTGTCTAGCTCTAACTGTCTAGCTCTGAATTAGCCAGGCTGGGGAGCTCAGCTGCTGGAAAGTCCCCACAGTGAGAGTGTTACACTGAGAAACAGGAGCTACAGAATTCAGGATGTGATAGCAAACGGCAGCAGCCCTGGCAACAAAGCTCAGCAGCGACCCCTTGAAGAGAAGGAAAGAGATGACAGCCCTGGAAATCCACCCTGCTCGCAGACCAGGTGTTAGCTCCTCACCTCTGCTGTGGGGTGCAAGACTAGATAAAAGGGGCTCTAAGAGGATGTCTACACTGAAATTTGAGTCTGTCTACACTGTAATTAGACACCTGCAGCTGGCCCGTGCCAGATAATTCAGGCTCATAGGGCTTAGACTAAGGGGCTGTTTAACCGCAGTGTAGACATTAGGGCTCCTGGGCTCTAGGACCCTCCCACCTTGCAGGGTCCTAGAGCCTGGGCTCCTGCCTGAGCCCAAACATCTACAGCACAATTAAACAGCCCCAACTCAGCTGGCACGGGCCAGCTGCAGGTGTCGAATTGCAGTGTACACATAGCCTAAGAGACCACTAGGATGAGGAGCAGCAGCTGGGAGGGGAACAGAAGTGGCTGGAAGGCTAGTAAGACTATTTACTAATGTTTTAACTATAACGAAGCTCGGGTCGGCCCTGAGAGGGGTTTAGAAGCATCCAACTGCTACAGCTGTATCAGAGACTTTGTGGCAGGTGGAAAGTGCCCAGTCACGCTGGCAGCTGAAATCACCGTTCACGCTGAGGATATTTCACTCACACCTGCTTATTTGCTCGTGCTCATTAGCTGTGCTGGGTGATAAGACCCGTCCCTGCCGGGACTGATTTACCTGGTTCTGTTCAGAACTGCGCTGGAGGAGCTGGTGTGTCTTACGAGCAAATTCTACCTTCCCTCTATTACCTTGTTATTCCAGTATAGCCTATAATCAAGAACCAGTGTGTGTGTTTGTAACAATCTGCATTTAATAACCCGTGTAATTAGACAAGCTTTATTCGATGACGGGTGTATCCACACTCAGTATGTTCTAGTCCATTCCCTGTGTGTTCCTGTATTCCAAGTTTTTATTAAATCATGTAGCGGTAGTTTTATAGTTTAATAAAAACGGATTTGATCTGGATCAGGCATTTGTGTCTGTCTTTTCCAGACCTCATTCTAACACCAAACCACCAGGAAGGATGACCCCAGACCTCAATCAACCCTTCCCCCGTTCTGGAGTTTTTTGATTATTACCGTGTTGATTACCATGATTTCTTAACATCAGAAATGATTTCTTCTGAGGTGACAGAACCGTCAGGGCTGATAAAGGAATGAATCCCACATTGTGCCAAGCCTCTGTCCCAGCTAGCTACAGCTGCCTCTCCCCTCAGGTCACTACCTAAAGATCAGTGTCACATGTTTGAGCCTCAGAGAGACACAGTGGGTGAGGGAATATCGTTTCCTGTACCACCTTCTGGAGAAGGCATCGTGCACTGGCCTGCAGATTCCTCAGGCACAGCTCAGTCCCTTGGTGCATCTGGCTCAGGCCTGTCCCCACACACTCCTGTTTGCAGGCCCCTCCTAAGCAGCCCCCTGCCCTGGCAATCACTGCACCCCTGCCTGCAACAGGCTGTTTCCAGCTAGCAATCCTTCCCTCCCCGCTCCTAAGCCGCCCAGCCTGGCTCCACAGCCGGTTCCCAGACAGCTGCCTCTGGCCTGCAGCTCCTGATCTCACACAGCCTCTGGCCCCCCCGAGCCAGGGCCCTGCTGCCCTCCGGCAGACCTGGCCTCCCTTTGCCGTGGGTTACGGAGCCCCGGGCGGGCTGGAGGTTGTGCTGCTGGTTACCGGCGCCCAGTAAGGAGCCGGCAGGTTTCTAACAGGGGCCTTTCGGGGAAGCCGCTCTGCCCCCATTTGTTTGTGAGCATTTCAGGCCATAAATACAAAATGGAACAGGGGATCGCTTTATCCTCCCCTGAGCTTAGGGAACTGCCTTTCTGTTCCTCTCCATCTGCCCCCATCTCCTGGCCCCACCTGCCCCCCACCGCCATATTTACATCCCTATCCCATATTCCCCTGCACTCTGCTGTCTCCCTCTTGCCCCCATCTCCCACCAAACTCCCCATTTCCTGCCCAGTTTCCAGACATGGAGCACAGGGCCCTGAGGGCAGCCTGGCTTCAGTCCCACTGGGAACACGGGCAGAGAGAGGCCATCTTTATTCGGGCCAGCCTCCCGGGCACCTGCTGTAAAGAACCATCTTGACTGAGTCAGCCTGTGGCTCGCGCCCCGTGGGAATCATGGGAGACAGACATTCTGAGCAAGGCGAGACCTGTGCAAGGTTGATGCCAACGACCACGAGAGCCTTAAAAATCAAATAAACTGTTCAACAGCCGCATAGCAACACTGAGCAGCCATGTTGGAAGGAGAATCCTGAAACCAAGTGAAATTGCAGGGGAGAGGGGTGTGACAAAGTGGGAATTTTGGTAATATTTTTTATGATTCCTTTGTGTGCCTCAGTTTACCTCTGAGCTTTGCATTGCTGTGCATGGAGTGTAAAGTGTTAAATAGCTGCGCTTGAGGCAGAGCAGGGGACATGAGGTGTGTGTGTCACCCCAATGGCGAGCAGCCAAGAGGAAGGAGGTTTTCCCCACCTCTCTGCAAGGAAGCAGAGCCAAGGCCCCTGTCATAAATATAAAGGGAAGGGTAAACACCTTTAAAATCCCTTCTGGCCAGAGGATAAACCCTTTCATCTGTAGAGGCTTAAGAAGCTAGGATAACCTCGCTGGCACCTGACCACAATGACCAATGAGGAGACAAGATACTTTCAAAAGCTACTTTCAAAAGCGGGAGGGAGAAAACAAAGCTCTCTTTGTCTGTGTGATGCTTTTGCCAGGGACAGAACAGGAATGGAGTCTTAGAACTTAGTAAGTAATCTAGCTAGATATGCGTTAGGTTATGATTTCTTTAAATGGCTGAGAAAATAAGCTGTGCTGAATGGAATGGATATTGCTGTCTGTGTGTCTTTTTGTAACTCAAGGTTTTGCCTAGAGGGATTCTCTATGTTTTGAAACTAATTACCCTGTAAGGTATTCACCATCCTGATTTTACAGAGGTGATTCTTTTTTACTGTTTCTTCTATTAAAATTCTTCTTTTCAAGAACTGAATGCTTTTTTCATTGTTCTTAAGATCCAAGGGTTTGGGTCTGTGGTCACCTTTGCAAATTGGTGAGGATTTTTACCAAACCTGCCCCAGGAAGTGGGGTGCAAGGGTTGGGAGGATTTTAGGGGGAAAGACATTTCCAAACAACGCTTTCCTAATAAAATAAACCCGGATAAACATTTGGTGGCAGTGGAAGTCCAAGGGCAAAGGGTAAAATAGTTTTTACCTGGGGGAAGTTTTAACCTAAGCTGGTAAAAGTAAGCTTAGGAGGTTTTCATGTAGGTCCCCACATCTGTACCCTAGAGCTCAGAGTGGGGAAGGAACCTTGACAGCCCCAGATGGAGAACAAAGGGGAGATGGGTTCATAGCTGACCTTTGGGGAGATACATGCATACGTGGGACTAGGGACACAGGGGCAGAGACAGGGAAAGAGCCAAGATGGCTTCGACGGCAGCATGACTCAGGAGAGCTCTGGCCAGTCTGAATCCATCTTAACCCCTGTCTCTCTGCTACCTAAGAATTCCAGAATGGGTGGGGACAGTGACCAATAAATTCTTACCGTGTTTGAAAAGGCTGGGGAAGAGCCAGAGGATGTGAAATCGAACAGGGCTTTGCTGATGAGAGGCTTAGAGGCTGCTTCCCCAGGCTTGCTCAGGACAGAACCCAGCATTAATCACTGGAAAGTGAAACACGCCCAGGGAAACATCACAGCGCTCCAGAGACCCACAGTGACTGTGGAGGGGCCGCAGACAACCCCTGAGCCCAAGGGAAAGGTGCCAACGGCCCCGACAAGCAACCCCAGCCAGAAATCCCTTTCGGCCTCTGACCGCAGGGGGGCTGTGGCCGCCAGCACCGAGCCGGTGAAACGCCCGCGAGCCCACGCTGCCGAGCGGCCGTTCACGTGCACCGAGTGCGGAAAGAGCTTCCAGCACCGGGGAAACCTCATCACTCACCTGCGGGTGCACACGGGCGAGAAGCCCTTCACCTGCACCGAGTGCGGCAAGAGCTTCAGCCAGAAGGGCGACCTGATGCGGCACCAGCGCATCCACACGGGCGAGAAGCCCTTCGAATGCAACGTGTGTGGGAAGAGCTTCTGCTCCAAGCAGACCTTCATCCTGCACCAGCGCATCCACACCGGGGAGAAGCCCTTCTCCTGCACCGAGTGCGGCAAGTGCTTCAACCGCAAGGCCAACTTCATCACCCACCAGAAGATCCACCGCGGGGAGCGCCCCTTCGTCTGCGCCGAGTGCGGCAAGGGCTTCTGCGCCAAGAAGACCTTCATCCTGCACCAGAAGATCCACATCGGGGACCGGCCCTTTGGCTGCTCCGAGTGCGGCAAGAGCTTCAGCCGCAACGGGGATCTGACCCGGCACCAGCGCATCCACACTGGGGAGCGGCCCTTCGCCTGCGCCGACTGCGGCAAGTGCTTCAGCCACAACGGGGAGCTGATCAAGCACCAGCGCATCCACACCGGGGAGAAGCCCTTCACCTGCACCGAGTGCGGCAAGAGCTTCAACCGCAAGGACACCCTTATCACCCACCAGCGCATCCACACCGGGGAGCGCCCCTTCGTCTGCGCCGAGTGCGGCAAGACCTTCAACCTGAAGACCACGCTGATGAAGCACAAGCGGATCCACACGGGGGAGCGGCCCTTCACCTGCGTGGAGTGTGGCAAGAGCTTCAAGTACAAGGGCAACCTGCGGACCCACCACCTCACCCACACGGTGGAGCGGGTCTACCCCTGCACCGAGTGCGGGAAGATCTTCAGCCACAAGAAGGAGCTGACGGTGCACCAGGCCGTCCACACGGAGGAGAGACTCTTGTCCTGCTACGGAGACGGGGAGTCGTTCAACCCCTTCCTCCAGATGCACCCGCTTCTGCTGTCTGTGCCCCAAGCCAAATGCCTCTGGAAGCCTTAACGCAGTGTACATAAGGAGGGAGTTAGAGACATGCTACGTCCCCTGAGCAGGAGCAGAGGAGGAGCAATGCTGTAATTTAGGATTTGGACATGCCGTGGTGCTGATGAAATAACAGGCTCCCTGGCACAAGGAGCTCCCAGGCTGAAGGCCTGCGCTGACGAACCAACCGTGCATCCCTAAGGAAAACACAACTGCACATTCCCTGCACAACGCAGCTCGAATTCCAATGAAAACAAGGGCCCGAGTCTTGCCCTGAAGGATGCCAACACTGTAGTACTAATCCCATTTGCTGGGTTGGACGTAACCCCCAGAGGTGCTAGAGAACGTCTGGCAGGAGGGACGGGAGATTTCTGGGAAGGGATCTGGCTTATGGAGCAGCGCTTGGAGGGCGTTGGGAATGACATGGCCCGGGTTGACCGATGTGGGGTCTTCATCTTACTACTGAAAGGAGCGGAGGGTGCTAGCAGGACTCTCCTGCCCGTTCCTGTGTGGAGCAAACACGGGAGCGTCGTGCTCATTGGGATAGTTCTGGCGAAGACCAGTGGTTTCTCAGGGCGGGGGGTGCTGTGCTGTGTGGTGTTGTTAGGTCAGGCCCAGTGGGTACTGGGGGGCGGGCGAAACTTTGCTACTGCGCTGTAGTTATGGCTTATGCCAGCAGCTCCTCAGTGGAGCTACTGGACAGACCTGACGGACAGCGCCTGTTCCAGCCGGGCCGGTGACAGTCTGGGAAATGAAAGAAAACCTCAGTCGAGTGTGGACTTGAGGACTCCAGGTGCAATGCCCTGGAGCAATAATTACTGTAGTGCTCTTTCCTCTCTGTTCTCTTACTGACTATTTACCCACCAGGAGTGTGCGCCGGGCTTCACAACTGCGTACGGCCTGATCCCTGACCTGAGAAGTGACCATCTCACTGAGACCACCTAGAGGTCTGACAGAGATTCACAGAGTCCTAGGGCTGGGAGGGACCTCAGGAGGTCGTCTAGTCCCGTCCCCTGCACTCCCAGCAGGACTAAGTATTATCTAGACCATCCCTGGCAGGTGTTTGTCCAACCTGCTCTTAAAACCCTCCAGTGACAGAGACTGGTTAGAGCTGGAAAAGACCGATTGGTCATTTTGCCCATTCCTAGCCAATGCAGGGTCGGGCTCTACTCTGTATTTTCTAGGAATATGTCCAGCCTGTTAACCCTCTCCAGCGATGGGTCGCCCCTCGCTCCCTTGTGAGGTCCGTGCACAGTCTAATAGACACTGACTACTTCTCATCTTGTGTGAAAGGGACTTGGGTTTAGTTGCTAGTTTGTAGTTAGGCAAAGGGTCATTTTAACGTTAAAATTTGTCGTTCTCCGTGTGGATAGCCTAGAATCCTAGTTGTTAGATTTGGAAAAGAACTAATAAGTCTTCTAATAAACTCTAGTACTTCTCCCTGGCACTGCACGCCTGTTCCCTCCAGTGCTTGGTCCGTCTAACTGTACGTGTCCCAAACTCTGGGGTGTCACCTCTCTGGGGGGGTGGTTCCACAGCCTGAAACGTCTCCCCCTTAGGAAGTTTTTTTCTGACATTCAGCTTTAATCCTTGATTTCGTCCAGTCATCCCCACCTTGAATTACTGTAAAATTCTCTCTCCCGTGCCCGCCCCCCCGTGTTTCCCACGGATTGTTATCGGGTCCCGTCAGGTCACTGCTCAGTGAAGCTGGACCTACTTGTCTCTTTTGCTCATTCCTCACCAGTCAATCCCTTGTGCCCCCAGATCACATTGTGGCTGTTCTCTGAACGGGCCATCGGTATTTTTCCAGCTCTCCTGAGGAGCCCTGAACAGCATGCCGTCTCCAGTGGGGTTATCCCAAGGCAGAGAGATGGGGGCTGTCACCCCTTTGCTCCGTTACACAAAGCCTCTGTGTATTGGCCTTTTCAGGTGCCAGGATGGACTGGAAGCTCCTGTCTAATCTGCTGCTGTCCACTGTCTTCCCCCAGGTCCCGATCAGTGTTTCCTGCTTCCTGGATTCTTTCCTTCCCACTGACTCTCTGCAGGGCAGATGCTGCTTCCCTAATAACATGCTCTTACTGCCTCTGCTAGGTGATTCGTGAAGAAATGGCATAAATCAGGAGCTCCCAGTAACACAGCCGTGGCACCCGCTGAGCACCTGCTCCCAGCTCCGTCCCGTGGCCTGTTGTTATTACTCTTGGCTAACACGTCTGCAGCCAGCGTTCAGTCCGTGGGATGGTCTCTGCTGACGCTGGGTCAGCCGGGACAGTACGTTTTGATGAGATGCTCTGTCAAGTGCTTTACTCACAACCAAGTGCGTCTTATCTCGCGCTTTCCCTCCACCCGCTAACTGTCCGAACAAGCAATCCGGGCACTGCCTTCTGCTGCTCCCTGCCCCAGGCACCTTCTGGGGGCGGGAACGAAGACACCCTGGCTCTCCCTGCTCCGGCCTGTGCTGTGCTGTGCTTTTCCCACCGTGGCCGAGAGGGGCTCGGGGCTGGAGTGCTTGAGAAAACGGAGCGTCCGTGGGGTTGGTCTGCCAGGTTCCGGATGAAGAACTGACCGAGAACCACAGCGAGTAGGAGGGGATGGGATGTGGAGACAGAGTCCCCTGTTGGGTCCACTCTTCCCCCACCCCCAAACCCAAATCCCTCTGTTGTTAAAGGAGCCCGGGGGGCAGGCGCTATGCGAACATTTCACGATCCAGCCATTTCACATCAACTTGTGATTTACAGACACCGCGTGAAGGGCGTTGGTTTGGGCCAAGTGAGTGACTGGGGGAAAATGGCAGCCAAAGGGACTGGCCGGAGTCAGGGTGGAATGATTGGTGCGTTGGTCCAGGAGACCAAAATCCCCCATGGGGGAAAGGAGAACAAGGGGGATTTCTATAGGGCTGAAGTGGTGTCTAGGCCTGGTCTGGCTCTGTATCGGGTTGTGCTCACCACCCACGGTGCCTCCTACCGGTTGCTATGGGAATTCGCTCTGTCCAGCAGGGCACCCTCCTCTTGTAGTGTCTCACTCCCGTCACTGCTTCTCCACCGTCTCCGCTGTCTGGGACTCCCGAACTGTGGCGTCCTCTTCAGGGCACGGCCCTCCGGCTGTGCCCCAACTCCGTTGTCTCCCCGCTTCCAGGGAGCCCGCAGTCCTTTGCCCAGCTTCTCGCCGCAATGGACTAGAGCGCCTAGTCCAGCCCCTTGCTCAGGGGCAAACTGCAGTCCTTTGGCCGGCCACTTCCCTCAGCGGCCAGTGGGGCAAAAGGGGGCGCCCAGGCCTGCCCACTACTCTGGGCCCCAACCCACGGACCCTCTCGCTGGCAGCTGCTCATGGCCTCTCCTTCCCCTCTGCCGCTACCTGCTTTCCCTGGGCCACTTCTCCATAGCCCCAGCACCTACTCGGCCCCTGTGTCAAGGACGCGGTCTGGGAGCCAGCCGGGCTGGAGCTCCACTTGCTCCCCCGACCCTGCCCAGCACGGCTCTGTCGCACGCACTTCTCTCTATGGGCAGCCAGGCCCTCTCCCTCAAGCTCCAGGAGAGACTGAGCTCCTCGCTGCCCTGCAGCCCTTCTTATAGGACCCAGCCTGGCCCTGATTGGCTGCTTCTAAGCCTTCCTCTGGTTGGCTGGGTTCTGCACAGCCACTCCAAGGGCTGCTATTAACCCTTTGCCAGCCAGTGAGGGGCTGCTGCCCCGTCACAGGCTCCTCTGCACAGGGTGAATTTCAGCCCTCACTAAATCATATTTTCAGGACCCTTCTTTTCTAGCGGGTGCTGAGAGCCGGGGTCCAATAGTTAAACTCTCTGAAATAATTTGCTAGGAAGCAGCTTGTTCCCATCTCCCTTGTGAAAGGAATTTCCTCTGGTCCCAGCTCAGGGTACCCCACAAATGCCTTCAAAGTTATTCACCCAGCTAAACTGAGGACGAGTTAGCAAGGGGTGAAACTCCTCTTTGCAGATGCTGCCACCGCTAAAGGAGTTTTGGCTGCTAGAATCTCATCTGTGACTCAGAGTCTGAAGAGAGGTTGGATGACGATAAACCAGGCAGGAGCTGTGGGTCTGGACCTGCCAGATTTATAAAGGGAGTGGCTGGTTCTTTACTAATATGGTTATTTTGTTGCCTATTGACTCATTTATTTGTAACTTCCTTTTGGGCTGTTTGGACAGAATTCTTCACTGACGTCTTCTGCATGACCTTGCTAGCGATAGATAGCAAATTAATCGGTGTGTGTGGTGTATATTCTGCAAATGTATTTGTATGTAAAATTACTCTTATGCCATTGGTTATTGGGCTCCAATCCTGGGCTTTCTGGTGTCAAATGGGAAAATTCCCCTTGGGGTCAGGACAGGGCCCACTGATGGTATTTATAATTCTTATGCAAAAATCTTCCCCTCTGACGATTCTTATTGTGACAATAGGGTCACTGTGCTGAGAGGTTGTGTAGCCTAGAACAGTGGTTCTCAAACTTATTTGATTGGGCAGATCATTTATGAAGATATGGAACAAAACCGGCCCCAGGACTGACCCTTGGGGCACTCCACTTGATACCGGCTGCCAACTAGACATGGAGCCATTGATCACTACCCGTTGAGCCCGACAATCTAGCCAGCTTTCTATCCACCTTATAGTCCATTCCTCCAGCCCATACTTCTTTAACTTGCTGGCAAGAATACTGTGGGAGACCGCGTCAAAAGCTTTGCTAAAGTCAAGGAATAACACGTCCACTGCTTTCCCTTCATCCACAGAACCAGTTATCTCGTCATAGAAGGCAATTAGATTAGTCAGGCATGACTTGCCCTTGGTGAATCCATGCTGACTGTTCCTGATCACTTTCCTCTCCTTTAAGTGCTTCAGAATTGATTCCTTGAGGACCTGCTCCATGATTTTTCCGGAGACTGAGGTGAGGCTGACTGGCCTGTAGTTCCCAGGATCATCCTTCTTCCCTTTTTTAAAGATGGGCACTACATTAGCCTTTTTCCAGTCATCTGGGACGTCCCCCGTTCGCCACGAGTTTTCAAAGATAATGGCCAATGGCTCTGCAATCACAGCCGCCAATTCCTTCAGCACTCTCGGATGCAACGCATCCCCCCCCATGGACTTGTGCACGTCCAGCTTTTCTAAATAGTCCCTAACCACCTCTTTCTCCACAGAGGGCTGGCCATCTCTTCCCCATGCTGTGATGCCCAGCGCAGCAGTCTGGGAGCTGACCTTGTTCGTGAAGACAGAGGTTATCGTCAGTCTCTCACAATGCCGTCTTTCCTCTCTAGCTCACTAGGAAACTTTTTTCCCTCCCTTCCTCTCCGGTGTGGGGCGGCTACAGTGACCCTGCTGCCGCGCCCTGCAGGCTGGCTTGCTGGGCTCCTGCTCCAGCTGGGCAGGATGTGGCGCCCACCAGCTCTGCTCTCGGCCCCCAGGAGCGTAGAAGGCTCACACGCAAGTCCCTCCACCGGTGCCCGGTGAGCTCCCAAGAGCAGTCTAAGGTTTTGAGCCTAATCAAGGCTCCCCCATGAGAGCTGCGCTCCCCGGGGACAAGGCAGATGGCAAGGCCTGTGAGCGCTGGGGATAAAGCGTCTCAGCGGCGGGGACCCGGCTGTGGCACACGCTCAGAGAGGAGCCCCGGAGAATCCCGAGTCTGACCAGCTTCAGCTAACGCTGTAAAATCTTCTCCTTCAGAAAGCCCCTTGCACTGTAAGACCAGCACTCACAGCACTGGCCCCGCATGCTGCCCCCAGCCCCCAGCCAGAAAAGGAAATTAATAAAATCTAACATCCCCGCCCAGAGGTTTTACCCCAAAAAGGGAGAAATGTCGGAGACGCCATGAAACCCACCAGGGACTTTGCTATTGATCGTGTGTGGAAGGTGCTCAGATACAGCGGGGATGGGCAGCAGCATAGAACCATGACATCAATACACAGAGTAATGCTCGCAACCTCCGGCCCTGTTTTATGCTCCTGTGGCTTTAAAAATTAAAAATATTTTAAAAGGCGGCTTGTGAATGTTCCAATTTCAGGCACATGATGGCGCTGCCCCTCCCAGCTGCCTTCTCGCAGCACAGCACTCATAAGGGAGGGGACTACAGAGGTCCTGGTTTGGGCCCCGCTCAGACAGGAGGTCTGTGAGCGTCAGTCCCTGTAAAAAGAAAAGGAGGACTTGTGGCACCTTAGAGACTAACCAATTTATTAGAGCATAAGCTTTCGTGAGCTACAGCTCACTTCCTCAGATGCATATATATATATATGCTCACGAAAGCTTATGCTCTAATAAATTGGTTAGTCTCTAAGGTGCCACAAGTCCTCCTTTTCTTTTTGCGAATACAGACTAACACGGCTGTTACTCTGAGTCCCTGTAAAGACAGCATGTGACGGAGCAGGAGACAGCATCAGCCCAGAAGCAAGACCGGTGGAGGGAGAAGGAAAAGCAGGGAAGAGGGAGATCTCTCTCTAAGATACACGCCGAATCCACTGGAGTTGCACTGACAAGGCTTCCCCTGGCTGGCAACGCCCCTTGCAAGGGGTGTTTCTCACTGCAGAGGGGTCCCCAGGCGAAACCTAGTGCAGGCTCAACCTGCGTTAATTTGGGGTGGATTTCCCACGGTGAGCCCAGTGGCCAATGTGGATCCTGAAGGCTCCGCACATGCGCTAGGCCAGCCTCTTGCCTCGGTAAGAGCATTAGATCATCTAGTCTGACCTTCTGCATGGCACAGGCCAGTTACCCCTGTGCTGAGCCCAATAACTTGCTTTGGCTGAAGCGTTTTCCAGAAAGGCTCCAGTCTGGATGTGAAGACATCAGGAGATGGAGAATTCACTCCCTAGGAGTTTGTTCCAATGGCTAATCACCCTCACTGTTAAATTTCTCATTTGAATTTGTCTGGCTTCAGCTTCCAGCCATTGGTTCTTGCTGGGACTTTCTCCATTAGATTAAAGAGCTCTTTACTACCGGTATTTGCTCTCTAGGAAGGAATTTACACACTATAATCAAGTCACCTCTCAATCTCCTTTCTGATAAACTAAACAGATTGCATTCTTTACATCTCTCCCTGAAAGCCATTTTCTCCAGCCCTCGGGTCCTTTTGGTGGCTTTTTGCTGCACCCTCTCCAACGAATGTCAGTGTTAAATATCAATCAATTAATCAATACCAGGATTGAAAACATGAACCTGTCCTACGACAGCTCATGGACTAGCTCCTCGAGCCCAGAGGCTGCTGCAGACTCATTAACCGCCACTGGCCTGTGGACTGCGCGCTGACCATCGGGGGAGAAGGGGGGAGAGACTTCTCTTTCGGTTGACAGACTCTGAGGAAGGCAGAAAGTAGGGGAGACATTTCAGGGATGCGGGGCCTGTGCAGTGACTGGGAATGCACTGAACAGTGGCTGCTGAGCAGCCTTCGAGCAGGCTAGGCTAGGGACGGGCCAAGAACATCTTGTTCATAAATCTGCAGCCTGTCATCCCAGTCAAAGGGAGGTGGAAACAGTGTCAGAGGCTCCATGCAGACCTCCCTGGGGCTCCAGGGGAACTGGTGCTGTGTTGGGGATGGGTTTCCTCCCCTCTTCCCCCATCCCTAGAATTCACCCTGGTAGGACACCTCACAGAAAGGGGTTTCCAGGCTGGTCCCATGCTGGTTTGTTGGCAGTGTCTGTACTGGTCAGCAGATCTCTGGGTGGTGCTGCAGCACTGTTGTGTCTGGGGCTGCCCTCCAGTGGTTCCAGTCACACCGAGAGGCTAGGAGTCCCCTGGGGGTGATGGGTCATCGTGTGCCATCACCAAGGATTGCCAGCGTCCTACGAGGTTCTGTCCCATCCCCCCTGCTGCTCCGTGTGCAGGCGAGACCTCCTGGCAAGATCATTTCCAAGCATGGGGCAGAGCATCACTCCCCTGCTGATCCATAATTGTCTCTTTCTTGTCCCGTGGACCCTGCGTGTTTGGTCTGTTTGTTGGAAGAGGCTGGATGCTGCTGCTGGAGCCACCTCTTGCTCAGCCCTAGGAGGTCAGAAGTCTCACTCCGCGGCTGGGTAGAGTCCATTGCTGGAAGGCTGCTCGCTTCCCTCCTGTCCCTGGTTATTAAGGGGATTCACCGGGGGCAGCGAGCCTGGTGACGAACAGCGATGTCTCTTCCAGCCTTGCCCACACAAAACAGGAGGGGGAGGTGGTGCCGTGCCTTTTTTTGCCTTTGAGCCCAGTGGTTCGAGCACTCCCTGGGATGTGGGAGATGCGTGTTTAATTCCCCACTCTGACTGAGCGGGAGAAGTCCTACAGAGCCCCCCGGTGAGAGACCGTGCACACACTGACCAGCCAAGAGTTGTGGGTAGACTGTGGGCGGGCACCTGTTCGATTCTGTCATCTGTCTGTGGGATTCCAATTATACTTCAATAGACGGGATAGGATTATGCGTGGAAGGGAGTGTTCAATTACTGTGGCGAGGTTAATGACCTACATGACTATTTCCTTGACTTTACGTCTTCATTCCAGTCTTTTGCTGAAAAACTGTGTTAATTTCTTTTTGCAACAAATTGGTCTTTGACTCCTTTAAAGCATAAGAATTTGTAATGCCCTAAAGGTCATAGAGCTGGATATTCGTTCAGGGCCTGATTCAAAGCCCAGCTGAGTCCACTGAAATCTTCTCGCTGACTTCAACAGGCTTTGCCTCCGGCTCCTATTCACCTGACCACTCAGTGGAGAAATAGCACCTGGAGTATCCAGTGCAGTTCTGTAGGCCAACGTCTTTCTGCAGGAAGAAGCAGCAGCCATGAGCTAAGAAGCAGGGAGTCACGTCCCATCTAAACTGCACCAAAACAATATGATATCGGGTTGTTAAGACACATTTCTGCCCTAATCGCACCAACAGCGACCACACAGACAAATCTTAAGATGTGCAAAGGGAACTTCGCAAGGTAACCCTCTGTCTGGCAACACCGCTTACCAGCACTTTCGGTTGAAAAGATGCCATCGATTACTTTTGTCTGTGCTTCCATTTGCTTCCCTATCGTTATCACTGTCTGGTCTTTCATCTGTTTGTGTCAAAATTTAAATCAACTCCGGTGGTGGGGTCTGATTGGCTAAAAAATTGTTTCATAGTGGGCTAGGTTGGGTGAAAAATACAGTTTTGTAATGCATTAGTTTAAAATGACTGGTTACTGTAGAGCTAAGTTTTAACTATATAAACTGGGGTCCAAAAGGAAGTTCTTTGGGAACCAACTCCAGGACCCAGCCCCGAGATCAGAGCTGCCAGACCTCAAAACCCTGCCAACCACACCGTGCGGAAGCTGGAGTCCCCCAGATGACCTGATCCCGACTGGCCAGCAGGAAGATTCTGTCTTCTTGGGAGTGGGGAGCACTGTAGGCTTAGCGTGTGCTGTCTGGTTTTGGTGATTGTTAATAGAGGCTCAGGATATTACTGTATAAGGCTCTTTCACTGGGGAAAGGCCCTGCAGATCCTCAAAAGATGATGCCCTGAGCCCTAGGAAAATTAAATTATGTAAATTAACCAGGTGACATCCTGAGCCCAGGGCTGGCCTTAGGGAAAATGGCACCCTGGGAGAACTTGTATTTTGGCAACCCCCACAACAGCCCTGGCCCCCCAGGCTTCTCACCCCCATCACCTCCGGGCCCCACTGACTCCTCCCATTGCTAAATTTGCATTGAAAGATGCGCCAGAGCTCAGCCCTGGCACAAATGAAGCACTGGCTGGGCGGCCGGATCCCGGAGGGTGCTGGCCGGGTGCCCCGCTCCGAGGGCAATGTCACCGCCCGCGGCAGCGCAGAAGTCAGGGTGGCCTGGTGTCTGGTGTGTTGCCTTCCTTACTGCTGCGACTGTGGCTTGTGTAAGGTGACCAGACAGCAAATATGAAAAATCGGGACAGGGGTGGGGGGTAATAGGAGCCTATATGAGAAAAAGCCCCGAATATTGGGACTGTCCCTATGAAATCGGTCACCCTGGTCTTGTGGTGCCTGGCACTAGGCCTGCGGTTCAAGGCAGACTTGGTGTTGTCATACGGGGGCTGCATGTTGCCACAGGAGTGAGTGTGTGTGTCTGTGTGTGTGCTGGGGGGAGTGTGCATTAGAGGCCGTGCACTGTCTCTTTAAGCAGAGCACTCACTAGTCTCACTAGCCGCCAGCAGCTCCCACTCCTGCCCCAGAGGCAGCCGCACAAACCCTTCAGCGGAGGCAGGGAACCCGGGCAGGGGGATGGGGCACCCTGACATCAGGAGGCTCCCGGGAGCAGCTTGGCCGGGGGGGCTCCAGGGGGAGAGGGGGCAAGGAAAGGGCAGGGGCAGCGGGTTGCAGATGGCTGCCAAGTGGGTGGAGGGAGGGACAGGACACCCCTGCTCCGGAAACCCCCACTCAGCAAGGTGCGCCCCGGGTGGTCGCCCAGCCCGCCGACCCCTAGGGCCAACCCTGCCTCAGCCCGAGGAGCTGGGTGAGGGCAGGTGCCTTTGGCCCCGAGCCCGAGCAATCGGGTCAGGACGGGGGGTTAAGTGAAGCGGGTGAGGCCCGGAGGCCAGGGAAGGGGAAAGGCGGGTGCCTGGGGTGTGCGGGGAACAGTCCCAGGAGACCCGCACGCTAAGGCCGGAGATTTACCATCCGCCCAAGGGGCAGGAAGGATCCAGGGACCTATGGTGGGTCCCACTCGGGCAGGGGGAAGAATCCGGCTTCGCACCCTTGGGGTTGGAGGCTCCTGGAGAGGCCTGAAGTACTGAGGCCTCACACAGCGCCGCTGCGGGGAGTCTAAGGGTTTTAATTTCCCTGCTGTTTGATATCGACGTTCAAATCCTCAGGCTCAGCATAAAGGCCGTTTATTAAGCAATGAAGCTTTTTTAACCAACTTCCTCACTTCTCCTCACCCCCCACCCCCAATTCCCCTTTCTAACGTTTAGTTACAGGGTTTGGTAGGATTCTTTCAGTGAGGAGGTTGAAGTTAATTATATAGGGATAAGTTTCATTACAACTCATTGACAGTGGCACCCATTGCGGGGCTGGGTGCCTCCAATCACTCAAGAATTAGTGGGAGGCAACATGGCCTAGTGGGTAAAGCACTAGACTGGGACTCAGGAGGCCTAGATTCCGTTCCCCGGTTTGCTGGTGGATGACCCTGGGCAAGCCACCTCACCCCTCCAGGCCTCAGGGATACTCCTCTCCTTGGTAGGGCGCTTCAAGATCTCCTAATAGAAGCACTGGATCAGAGGTAGGATGTGCTGTGACGCGGATGGTCCTTGTTCCAAGGTGCTCCCAGTCTAAGGACAGACAAGCAGAGTGAGGCCGGGAGAAGAGGAACAACAGTGGGCGACTTACATGCAATCCCCTCAATTCACTGTAAGTAGCACAGCAGGAATGGAGTTTTTAAAAGTCCTTAAATGTTGACAAGCTCGGGTCTTTGCAGATGAGCTCCGGGAGGTTGTATCATGCATTCGGTAGCTGACTTGGAGGTGACTGCGAGAAGCTGACAGATGGGTGTCCATTCAACAGGCCCAGCCCCTGTACTTGTCTCATACACCCAAAAAGAGAACAAAGGAGGCAAGGTGGCCCATGAAGAAGAGAATAAGCTTCAAATGCAACATCACTGTGGGTCTCCATAACCTCAGACACTCTCACGTCACTGTGTACCGAGCACACCTCTCCACCATGTACAGCAGACGTAAGAGTCAGGCTCTGACAAGGCAATGCCCAGAGGGTCACCTTGAGGGATAGGTGAAGCTGGGTACTCAGAGGGCCCATAGGAGCGGCCGGTTTGTATAATTTTTGGTGGTGCCCAGAATGGATCCAAGTCCCGCCCCCCAAACCAGCTTAAAGCTCTGGGAGGGAGCTTGGGTGCTGGTTGCAGGCTCTGGGCTGGGGCAGGGGGTTGGGGTGCAGGAGCGGGTGTGGGGTGCAGGCTCTGGGAGGGAGTTTGGGTGCAGGAGGGGGTTTGGGGTGCAGACTCTGGGAGGGAGTTTGGGTGCTGGGTGCTGGCTCTGGGCTGGGACAGGGGGTTGGGGTGCAGGTGGGGCACAGGGGTGCACAGGGACGGCAGGTGGGGGTGGGGGAGGCACTGGGGCAGTAGACAGGGCTGGGGGATGCTCTGGGGAGGGGGTGCAGGGGCTGCAGGCCGAGCCAGGGAAGAGGCGTGGTCCCAAACATTGGTGGAGCCGGACTCCCGGGCCCTGAATTTGCTGGAGCTCAGGCACCAGGGGCCCCTACAACTCGCCACCCTGAGTAACCATGAACAGAGCTGCGCTTGCCAGGTTGTCTCCTGGGTTCTTGTTTTCTGAGAACTGATCTGAGAAGACAACTCTGGTAAACCAGCTCCAAGCTAAAACAACGAGGAGTCCTTGTGGCACCTTAGAGACTACCAAATTTATTTGGGCATAAGCTTTCGTGAGCTAAAAAGCTTATGCCTAAATAAATTTGTTAGTCTCGAAGGTGCCACAAGGACTCCTCGTTGTTTTTGCTGATAGAGACTAACACGGTTACCACTCTGAAACCTGTCACCATGCAAAGCTCCAAGCTGTTTTCCTGTAAATGGAGTTCACTGACCAAGCAATTCCTAAAGGCCCTGGGCTTGACCCCATATAGAAAGTGCAATGGAAAACAGTTTAATTGTGTAAGATAGAATCCGAAACTGGATTATAAATAGAGGAAACCATGTAAAAGTTCCACTTTTCTGTGAAAGCCCCACAGCTCCGGTGGACGGCGTGCAGGCCGCAGGGACCAGCAGCCCGTGAAGGAAGAATACACGTCGGGTCTCCGAGCTGAATTAACAGCAGCAAGGTACCGTGTTGTGTGTGAGTTTGAAAGAGGGGCTTGTAACAGTTGTGAAAGCATTGAAAATTCTCATCCGTGGTTTGTTAAGAGCAGTGGGCGTTTTTACAGCCCCAGTGTTCTGGGCACTTCACACTATGGCCAAGGTTGTCAAAAGTGACTCGTGGAGTCGGGGGCCCGGCTTGACACAGCTCAGAGGCGCCTGACTCTCAGAATGTGCTGAGCACCCACCCCTGGAAATCAGGCCCCTTGAAGGGTCTCCAGTTGGGCACCTGAAAACTGAGGCACCCACAGTCACTAGCCACTTTTGAAAATCTTGGGCTAGAAATAAAACAACATGGTCCCACCTCAGATAGATCCAGGCTGAGCTGAGAATGACGTGAGGAATACGGGTACCCAACTGTGGGGAGGGAGGGGGAAGGTTACAGCCACACAGACACCTGCACATCCTGGGGACTTACTCTGAACTTTTTATTATTTATCTTTTATCAGAATCGAGGCCTCACTGTTTTAGGTGCTGCACAAACACATAAGACATCTGTGTATGTACGCACACACACAGAGTCCCTGCCACAAGCAGCTTAGTTTTATTTTTTTTTTTAATTAAATAATAATAATCAATGTTGTTCACTGGCTCCTGGTGGGAATCCTGGAGGGAAACGTGGGGACTGGGTGAGGACTCGGTGAGCTCGCTGGACAGGGCATTCCCAGAGTGGAGGGTATCACGGGAGCAGGCATGGAGCTGGTTTGGCAGAAGCAGATGAATGGGCACCGAGCCTGGCATTCCTGGTGCTGCAGAGGGGATGGCAGGTGACGTGATGAGGGACGAAGTCAGGGGTGCAGAGAGGGCTGGCATTATGCAGGGCTGTGGAGGTGAGGACAAGAAGTTTGAACCACGTGCAGTGAAGTAGGGAAGAGCCAGTGGGGAGATCGAAAGAGGGAGTCGTCTGGTCAGAATGACAGGCTGGGAAGATGATTTTCGCAGCAGCATCTTGCACTGGGGAGCTGTGATGTGGGTATCCGGGAGGCCAGAGACGGGGAGGTTGCAGTAATTCACGTTGGAGATGATCCAGGAGGACAAGAGGTTTAGCGGTCAGGCTGGAGAGGAAAGGTTGGCTCTTACAGACATTGTGGAGGCAGGAGCAGCAGGATTTGTCCATGGTCTGGGGGTGAGATCCAGAGGAGCTGTCTGGGGAGAGGCTGAAACGTAGGACTGGGCAGTGAGAGGACGCAGAGAGCCAGAGCCAGAGAGAGAGCGAGAGATGAAACCAAGGAAGCAGGATACAGGGAGATGACGCATGTAACAGGCTGGACTCTGCTCAGTGACTCTGATTTCCTGTCACCCGGCCCCTTGTGAAGTGAATTACACCAGTGTACTTTGGGGTGTGAAGCACTTTCGTTCCTGCTGGGCAACGCTTTCCATCCACTTTGCACTGGCGTAGGTGACAAGGTGCAGGGCAATGGGGCTCAGGCCCACAGAATTTGGATTGAACGTGGTAACAGGCCAGAAGTCAGTGAGGGGAAGTGAGGAGGACAGAATGCGCTTGGAGAGGGAGTGACTTTAGCAGCAGCATTTGTGATAGACAGGAGGGGAATGAGGTGAAAGCAGGGAAGCTGGAGATTTTGATACAGTAGAAGATATTGATACAGCCCCTTGGATAATACCCCTGTCAAGCTTCCTCCCCCACTCTGAACTCTAGGGTACAGATGTGGGGACCTGCATGAAAACCTCCTAAGCTTACTTTTACCAGCTTAGGTTAAAACTTCCCCAAGGTACAAATTAATTTTATCCTTTGTCCTTGGAATATCCACTGCTAGCACCAAACTCTAACTGGGTTTACTGGGAAACGTAGTTTGGACACGTCTTTCCCCCCAAAATCCTCCCAACCCTTGCACCCCACTTCCTGGGAAAGGTTTGGTAAAAATCCTCACCAATTTGCTTAGGTGACCACAGACCCAAACCCTCGGATCTGAGAACAATGAAAAAGCATTCAGTTTTCTTACAAGAAGACTTTTAATAGAAATAGAAGGAAATAGAAGTAAAGGAATCACCTCTGTAAAATCAGGATGATAGATACCTTACAGGGTAATTAGATTCAAAACATAGAGAATCCCTCTAGGCAAAACCTTAAGTTACAAAAAAGATACACAGACAGAAATAGTTATTCTATTCAGCACAGTTCTTTTCTCAGCCCTTTAAAGAAATCATAATCTAACACGTACCTAGCTAGATTACTTACTAAAAGTTCTAAGACTCCATTCCTGGTCTATCCCCGGCCAAAGCAGCCTACCCACAGACACACACCCTTTGTTTCTCTCCCTCCTCCCAGCTTTTGAAAGTATCTTGTCCCTCATTGGTCATTTTGGTCAGGTGCCAGCGAGGTTACCTTTACCTTCTTAACCCTTTACAGGTGAGAGGATTTTTCCTCTGGCCAGGAGGGATTTTAAAGGGGTTTACCCTTCCCTTTATATTTATGACAACCCCCACCTCGGAGAGCCCCTAGGCCCCCTCTCCAAGACCCCAGCACAGAGGGGTATCGGGGTGTTCTGGGGTGCGCCAGGGGCTGGAGGAGACATGGCAGGGGCATTCTTACATCTCTGCAATGGCCCAGAGGAAGCACTGAGGCAGGGCACAAGTTAAGGCACCCCTGAGCATACGAGCCACCCCCCTGCACCAGCCGCCGTGCCAGTGTGGGATGAGTCTGGCCACGGGCTGCAGCTGAGAGGGTGGCAAAGAGAGGGTTAATCTGTATTGATGTTATACAGGGAATAGTGACAAGACACAGCACGAGCCTGGATGTGAAACATTCTGATATCGCGGTGTGACATTCTGGGGATCCCCCAGAGCAGTCAGGGGGTCTGTCACCATCTGCCTGTGACCGTGGGTCCCTTAATCCTGTGTGGCTCTGGCTCGGAGCCCTGGCACCAGCATCCAGCCCACAGGCAGAAAGGTCTCACCCTGGCTTCCAGCAGCCTCGTTATCCCTGCAGGGTGACCCCACCAGCCCTTCCAGTCCCAAGCATCCCCAAATCCGCCTACCCCGAGTTCTTCACTGCCAGACCTTTTCCCCTCTAGTTCCTCACCCCAAAGGCTTGAAACCAGCCCCCCAGTTCTCAGTTCACTTTGGGACACACTCCACACCGTTTGCACACTAGAGACCCATCATTTGTCTCTCCTGGGTTGTACAATGCGAGGTGCTGGGGGTTAGTCTTGTCTGGCTGGGGAGGCAGCTCCTCCCTGCCTGGCTGGCCACCACCCTGCTGGGAGCGGGAGATGAAGCTTTAGGAACCAGCTCCAGACTCTACATACACGATACATAAATCCCTAAGCACAGCCTGGATCCATCTCGCACAGTGATCAGTAAGTTGAGAACATCACAGGCTTTCAGAAAAGAGCTCACTCAACATAATTATACACAATAGCATTGTACACAATCCTTTGAGTCCATTGCCTGTTCTTAGGGGTTCAGACCCCCTGTTCTGCCCTTGGGGTGTCTGGACCCCGTGACACATGGCAAAGGGGGCAGCATTTGAACCTAGATTTTAGTGGGGCAGTAGCTCCACGACAGTTAAGGTTGAAACTCTCCTCCTGTGTAGCAGTCTAAAATCCCCCTGCACACTCAACTGCCTTGAAAATTGCTGTGATACCAACAATTTTTTGCACATAGGTGGGGAGGGGGGGGTGCTTAACTTCATCAGTCTCAGCTGATGACACCTGTCAGGATAGACCTCAACCAGAGGAGCATCCCTGAGGGAACCAGGACGCAAACTAAAACAGAGATTTATTTGTCAAAATCAGCGCTATGAACGGCCCCCGAAACGAAGTGGAAGTGAGGTTGAGGCTGTGGAACAGACGTCCAATAGGAATAGTGGGGGCAGACGGACTAGTTTTAAGAAGGAGCTTGGTAAGTTTAGGAACGGGACGATATGACGGGGCTGCCTACGGTATCAGAGGACTGGACTCAACCCAGGAGGTTCCTTCCAGCCCTATGTCTTATTGTTCCCGAATCAAACCACAGCTTAATAATACCAACTAATTATACTTCCCTGAATGCTCATATATAAGGCTATGATTTCATCATGGTAAAGGCCACGGACCAGTCAAGGGCAATAAAAAAAAGTCACAGCCTGTGATCTGTCCGTGACTTTACTAAAAATGCCCCTCACTAAATCTTAGGTGCTGGGGGAGGAGGGGTGCTCCAGGGGAGGCTGCTGCTGGGGGGGGTGCTCCGACAGTCACTGCTGCTCCTGTGGGGGTGGCGGCCAGTAGCCCCACCGCCGCTGCTGCTCCTCCAGGCGGGGGGGGAACCCGGGGCCCCACCGCTGCTGCTCCTGGACTGCTGCTCCGTGGCAGGGCCCGGGATCAGTTGTCTGGGGCCGCCGAAGCAGTGGCCAGAGTGGCTGGCCCCGGGGTCACCCAGGTGCTGGGGCAGCCCTAGGGTCAGCTACACCAGCCGCTGCAGCTGCAGAAGTCATGGAGGTCCTGGAAAGTCATGGACTCTGTGACTTCCAGGACCTCCATGAAAGACTCACAGACTTACTCATATATAAGCTAACAATCACATTTTCATCCTGCTCAATAAATATCAGTTGACAATTCCTAATACTAGACAAATAATTTCCTAAATCATTTGAAATCTCTCAGCTACAATTGTGGGGTACGGCATTTTGGAAAGAGGGCACAGCTGTCCCGTGCGCATGCTAGGAGTATGGCTTACGTAGTGCGCAGCTACTAGTGTGCGTCAACTCAGTGCCAACGTACCCCCATGTGGACAAGGCCTGAGTTCATACATTCGCTGAGATTAAACTTTAAAACAACCCTCTGTAGGGCACATATCAAGAGGAGGCTGGTGTGATGGATTCTGGGGTAAACGTGTAACAGGAAGACAGTTGGTGGGTGGCTTGCGGTTCTGTAAGTGTAGGTAAGAGACATGAAATGGAGCCGTTCCCTTTAACGCTCCTCTGGGAATGGTCTCGGAGAGGGAGATTTCCTTATGCTATATCTATTGGCAGATGTTCCTGCTCTATTCCAAGGTGCAAGGCCTGAAAGGTGTACGATTTTATTTAGACTTTAAAGTAGGGGTGGGCAAACTTTTTGGCCTGAGGGCCACATCGGGGAATACAAATTGTATGGCGAGCCATGAATGCACACAAAATTGGGGTTGGGGTGCGGGAGGGGGGTGTCCCTTCTCTGGCTCATATGCGTGGAGCGGCCCCCGACTGTCGGAGCGGGGCCATGTGGCTGCTTCCGGGAGCTCAAGCAGCCCCCAACCCGGCACCCCGGCTGGAGCGCCAGAGCAGAGCAGAGCAAGCCCCAGACCCTGCTCCCCAGCAGGAGCTCATGGGCCAGCTTACAACGGCTCGACCCGCGGGCCATAGTTTGCCCACCCCTGCTTCAGAGGCATGCTCTGGCTTGCGTTAAGTAAGGGCTGTTGCCTCTCTTCTTAACCATTGGGCAGCAGGTATTTATGGCTCCCTGGCTGCAATTTAGCCCCCTATCAGGACATCCAGCTTGCTGGCATGTCACAGCGTTCTTTCAATACGTCTGGGATCTTACATGAGAGCAGCAAAATACAACAGTTGTTTTGCTTTGTGGCTTACATCTCTCTAAATTGCATCAAATTATAACTATTTCCCATTCTTCCTAATAGGAACAATTCCTTTGAAATATAAAATTTAGAATTCATAATCTGAGGCAAGAAAAGGGAGAGGTAAATCTCTGAGTGACTTTCTTCCTCTCCTGTCCCCTGTGGAGACTAGAAGATCCATCATTCTTTTAAAACCAAGGCAATGTTCGGAAAAAGCTTTGAAGACTGAAGCCAGTGACTCGATTCTAAATCTGCTCCCCAGAAACTTAAGTGTAACCCCAGTTCTTTCTTGCAGGTCAGACAGAGGAGAGAGCATCTGGGTGTGGAACAATGGCCGGATCAGATGACACCATTGCGATGCCGGCTCTGGGCCGCCCTTTCCAGCTGGGGATGCTGTACGACTGCCGCAGTGACTCCCTCATCCCAGGTAATTGTCACCCGGGGGGAGCCCGGGGCCCAACTTAGCGTTTCAGGAAAAAGAAGCATTTGGCACCTGTTTCTTTTAGGAACATTTGGGTTTGGGATTTGAGTTGGGGAAAAAACAAAGGGCATCCAAACCTGCCCGGGTACTGTCCTGCTGACCCTCCTTACAGCACTGGCTGCACTAGGAGAAAGGAGAAACTTTCCATCCACTCCCCTGCCACTGCGATATCTCTGCAGCCCCACCCGCATGGCAGTCGGCCTAGGAAAGGGGGACAGTGCCCCCGAGCTGGCTCATCCCCCCATTTCCACATGGGAGGGGTGAGGTCCCGGTGAGAAGGGTCCTCTCTACACACAGATCTTCGGGGCATGAGGGGACCCATTAGAAGGAAACACTTCAGCTATTCACACACATCACTGTGACCCATATGAACTGTCCCCACCCCGGAAAAGGCCTGGCATCGCTGTGGACAGCTCAGTGAAAACACCCACTCTGTGTCCAGTGGCAGGCCAAGCCGTGAACAGGGTGCTCGGGTGCCCGAGGAACAGCATGGAAAATGCCACCAGACCTATTCCAATGGCATTATATAAATCAACGGGCCACACTCCCCTGGAATGTGTGCTCCGTGCTGGCCGTCCCATCACAAAGAGGGTATCACAGAAATCGAGGCAGTTCGGACAATGATGATAAAAATTACTAGAAACCTGGGGAGAATTTCACAGGAAAAGACAAAACAAAATATTTCATATAGAGACAAGAATAAGCTGGAGGTGAAACAGGGATACAGAAGAATGAAAGGGCTAGAGAAGGTAAATAGGAAAGGGCTAGAGAAGGTAAATAGGAAAGGGCTAGAGAAGGTAAATAGGAAAGGGCTAGAGAAGGTAAATAGGAATGGGCTAGAGAAGGTAAAGAAGAAGTACCTATTTACTCTCTCATAGAAAAATAACAAGGGGACACTCAAAATTAAAATACAACTAGTTTAAACTCGATAAAGGAAATACATTTTAAAGCAACATAATTAGCATGAGGAACTCACCCCACCAGACATCACTGAATCATAGAAATTTAGGGCTGGAAGGGCCCTTAAGGGGACACCTAGTCCAGCTACCTGCATTGAGGCAGGAATAAGTGCACCAGGGCCATCTCTGAGAGGTATTTGTCTAACCTGTTCTTTAAAACCTACAATGATGGTATCAAGAACATAAGACCGGCCCTACTGGGTCAGACCAAAGGTCCATCAAGCCCAGTATCCTGTCCTCTGACAGTGGCCAACGGCAGGTCCCCCAAAGGGAATGAACAGACAGGTTATCATCAAGTGATCCATCCCCTGTCACCCAATCGCAACTTCTGGCAAACAGAGGCTAGGGACACTATTTTCTGCACATCCTGGCTAATAGTCACTGATGGACCTATCTTCCATGAATCTATCTAGCTCCCTTTTGAACCCCATCATAGGATTGGCCTTCACAACACCCTCTGGCAAGGAGTTCCAGAGGTTGACAATGCATTGCGTGAAAAAATTCTTTCTTGTGTTTGTTTTAAACCTGCTACCTATTAATTTCATTTGATGACCCCTTGTTCTTGTATTATGAGAAGGAGTAAATAACACTTCTTTATTTACTTTATCTATACCTCTCATGATTTTATAGACTTCTGTCATATTCCCCCTTAGTTGCCTCTTTTCCAAGCTGAAAAGTCCCAGTCTTATTAATCTCTCTTATACAGAAGCCATTTTATACCCCTAATCATTTTTGTTGCCCTTTTCTGAACCTTTTCCAATTCCAATATATCTTTTTGAGATAGGGTGACCACATCTGCACGCAGTATTCAAGGTGTGGGCGAACCATAGATTTATATAGAGGCAATAGGATATTTTCTGTCTTATTATCTATCCCTTTCTTAATTCTTCCCAGCATTCTGTTAGCTTTTTTGACTGCCGCTGCACATTAAGTGGATGTTTTCAGAGAACTATCCATACTGACTCCAAGATCTCTTTCTTGAGTGGTAACAGCTAATTTAGACCCCTTCATTTCATACGTAGAGTTGGGATTATGTTTTCCAATGTGCATTATTTTGCATTTATCAACTTTAAATTTCATCTGCCATTTTGTTGCCCAGTCACCCTGTTTTGAGAGATCCTTTTGTAGCTCTTCGCAGTCTGCCTGGGACTTAACTATCTTGAGTAGTTTTGTATCATCTGCAAATTTTGCCACCACACTGTTTACCCCTTTTTTCAGATTGTTTATGAATATGTTAAATAGGACTGGGCCCAGTACATATCCCTGGGGGACACCACTATTTACCTCTCTCCATTCGGAAAACTGACCATTTATTCCTACCCTTTGTTTCCTATCTTTTAACCAGTTACCAATCCATGGGAAAACCTTCCCTCTTATCCCATAACTGCTTATTTTGCTTAAGAGCCTTTGGTGAGGGACCTTGTCAAAGGCTTTCTGAAAATCTAAGTACACTATATCCACTCGATCCCCCTGTCCACATGCTTGTTGACCCCCTCAGAGAATTCTAGTAGATTGGTGAGGCATGATTTCTCTTTACAAAAACCATGTTAGCTATTTCCCAACAAATTATGTTCATCTATGCGTCTGACAATTTTGTTCTTTACGATAGTTTCAACCAATTTGCCCAGTACTGAAGTGACATTTATTGGCCTGTAGTTACCAGGGTCACCTCTGGAGCCCTTTTTAAAAACTGGCATCACATTAGCTCTCCTCCAGTCATTTGGTACAGAAGCTGATTTAAATGATAGGTTACAGACTACAGTTAGTAGTCCTGCAATTTCACATTTGAGTTCCTTCAGAACTCTTGGGTGAATACCATCAGGTCCTGGAGATTTATTACTGTTTAGTTTATCAATTTGTTCCAAAACCTCCTCTAATGACACCTCAATTTGGGACAGTTCTTCAGATCTCAGAGTAACAGCCGTGTTAGTCTGTATTCGCAAAAAGAAAAGGAGGACTTGTGGCACCTTAGAGACTAACCAATTTATTTGAGCGTGAGCTTCTGTAGCTCACGAAAGCTCATGCTCAAATAAATTGGTTAGTCTCTAAGGTGCCACAAGTCCTCCTTTTCTTTCTTCAGATCTGTCACCTAAAAAGAATGGCTGAGGTTTGGGAATCTCCCTCACATCCTCAACAGTGCAGACCGATGCAAAGAATTCATTTAGTTTCTCAAGGCTGAATCCCAACTCTGTCACTCCGAGTGCAGAGTGGGGCACGCAAGGATTTTAAAAATTAATACTGGCCACTCCAGGCTTGTTTTAAACTCCCAAGGTTACAGCTTCTCTCTGACCTTGGCTTGGTAAATGCTGCCACCAACCAAATGCAAAAAACACCCAACCCCTTTCAAGCTAGGAAGGAACACTTGGGAATTCCTCCCTATGGGGTGCCCTCAAGCCCTTTCACCCCAGCTGAGAAACAGTCTGGGAACAGCTGAGAAAGAAAAAGGAAATTAGCTGTGGCTACCAGCTAATCAAACAACATGCATAAACCTCTTAGCACACCAAAACTCCAATTCTGTTCTTAAAAAAGGAAATTTTATTAAAAATAAAAAGAAAGAAAATGCATCTGGAATTTAGGCTTCTGATAGATTTTAAAAGAGCAATTCCAAAAATCAAGCACCCAAAATAGCTTTCTTGTGGGTTTAGCTTAAAGGTTACAAGCAAACAAAAGCATCTGGGGTTATGACAGAGGAGTCCACAAGCCAAAAAGAAATAAAATAAATAACCCTATCATAGAATCATAGAATATCAGGGTTGGAAGGGACCCCAGAAGGTCATCTAGTCCAACCCCCTGCTCGAAGCAGGACCAATTCCCAGTTAAATCATCCCAGCCAGGGCTTTGTCAAGCCTGACCTTAAAAACCTCTAAGGAAGGAGATTCTACCACCTCCCTAGGTAACGCATTCCAGTGTTTCACCACCCTCTTAGTGAAAAAGTTTTTCCTAATATCCAATCTAAACCTCCCCCACTAATCTAACTAATCCCACTGCAACTTGAGACCATTACTCCTCGTTCTGTCATCTGCTACCATTGAGAACAGTCTAGAGCCATCCTCTTTGGAACCCCCTTTCAGGTACTTGAAAGCAGCTATCAAATCCCCCCTCATTCTTCTCTTCTGCAGGCTAAACAATCCCAGCTCCCTCAGCCTCTCCTCATAAGTCATGTGTTCCAGACCCCTAATCATTTTTGTTGCCCTTCGCTGGACTCTCTCCAATTTATCCACATCCTTCTTGTAGTGTGGGGCCCAAAACTGGACACAGTACTCCAGATGAGGCCTCACCAATGTCGAATAGAGGGGAACGATCACGTCCCTCGATCTGCTCGCTATGCCCCTACTTATACATCCCAAAATGCCATTGGCCTTCTTGGCAACAAGGGCACACTGCTGACTCATATCCAGCTTCTCGTCCACTGTCACCCCTAGGTCCTTTTCCGCAGAACTGCTGCCTAGCCATTCGGTCCCTAGTCTGTAGCGGTGCATTGGATTCTTCCATCCTAAGTGCAGGACCCTGCACTTATCCTTATTGAACCTCATCAGATTTCTTTTGGCCCAATCCTCCAATTTGTCTAGGTCCCTCTGTATCCTATCCCTCCCCTCCAGCGTATCTACCACTCCTCCCAGTTTAGTATTATCCGCAAATTTGCTGAGAGTGCAATCCACACCATCCTCCAGATCATTTATAAAGATATTGAACAAAACCGGCCCCAGGACCGACCCTTGGGGCACTCCACTTGATACCGGCTGCCAACTAGACATGGACCCATTGATCACTACCCGTTGAGCCCGACAATCTAGCCAGCTTTCTACCCACCTTATAGTGCATTCATCCAGCCCATACTTCCTTAACTTGCTGACAAGAATACTGTGGGAGACCGTGTCAAAAGCTTTGCTAAAGTCAAGAAACAATACATCCACTGCTTTCCCTTCATCCACAGAACCAATAATCTCATCATAAAAGGCAATTAGATTAGTCAGGCATGACCTTCCCTTGGTGAATCCATGCTGGCTGTTCCTGATCACTTTCCTCTCATGCAAGTGCTTCAGGATTGATTCTTTGAGGACCTGCTCCATGATTTTTCCAGGGACTGAAGTGAGGCTGACTGGCCTGTAGTTCCCAGGATCCTCCTTCTTCCCTTTTTTAAAGATTGGCACTACATTAGCCTTTTTCCAGTGATCCGGGACTTCCCTGGTTCGCCACGAGTTTTCAAAGATAATGGCCAATGGCTCTGCAATCACAGCCGCCAATTCCTTCAGCACTCTCGGATGCAACCTAATCGCATCTGGCTAAACACTCTGATCTGTTTACACATTGGAGTTCAGATAAGTCATTCTAGGCATGATCCGATGACTTATAATCTGGGGTGAGCTGAATTCGCGCCGGTTCGCGCGAACCGGGTGTTAAATTTTGAACCTGTTTTAGAACCGGCTGTTAACCCGCTTCCCTGCAGGGGGCGCTGAGGCTTTGCTGGGCTCCGGCCGGGAAGTGATGTGATTCCTCCTCTGGCCACTGGGGGCGCTGCGCTGCGGGAGCGACGTGGGCTGCCCCCCCATCCCTGGGACTCCCTCTGCTGGGCCGGGGCTGCGTCCTGCTGCTCGGGCTGCTCCCCGTGAGCCCCCACCACCCTGCCCGCAGCCGGCCCCGCCGCACGCACCCCCTGCCCTGCCCGCAGCCAGCCCGTCTCCAGCCACCCCTGCACCCTCTGCCCTGCCCGCAGCCAGCCCCTGTCTCCAGTCAGTCCCTGCACCCCCCTACCCTGCCTGCAGCCAGCCCCTACCTCCAGTCAGTCCCTGCCGTACCCCCTGCCTGCAGCCAGCCCCTGTCTCCAGCCACCCCCACACCCCTTGCCCTGCCCGCAGCCAGCCCCTGCCGCACCCTCTGCCCTGTTTCCAGCCAACCTCTGCCGCACGCACCCCCTGCCCTGCCTGCAGCCAGCCCCTGTCCCCAGCCAGTCCCTGCCGCACCCCCTGCCCACAGCCAGCCCGTCTCCAGCCACCCCCACATCCCCTGCCCTGCCTGCAGCCAGCCCCTGCCGCACCCTCTGCCCTGTATCCAGCCAACCTCTGCCGCACGCACCCGCTCCCCTGCCTGCAGCCAGCCCCTGTCTCCAGCCACCCTCACACCCCCTGCCCTGCCCGCAGCCAGGCCCTGCCACCTGCACCCCCTGTCCTGCCCGCAGCCTGTCCCTGTCTCCAGCCAGCCCCACACCCCCTTGCCTCCAGCCAACCCTGCACCCTCCTGTCTCCAGCCAGCTCCGCACCGCCTGCCCTGCCCACAGCCAGCCCCGCACCCCCTTGCCTCCAGACAACCCTGCACCCTCCTGTCTCCAGCCAGCTCCGCACCGCCTGCCCTGCCCACAGCCAGCCCCGCACCCTCCTGTCTCCAGCCAGCTCTGCTGCCCCCTGCCCCTGCCCTGCCCGCAGCCAGCCTGGCCCCCCTGCCTCCAGCTAGCCCTGCCCCATGCCCCTGTCTGCAGCTGTCCCCATGTCCACTGGTGCCCTGCAGTTCCCAGGGCAGTAACCCTGCACACCTGCTTCAATGAGTGGGGAAGGGAGCAGCTGGGACCCACACTTGTGCACACCCTAGGGTGACCAGACAGCAAGTGTGAAAAATCAGGACAGGGGTTGGGGGGTAATAGGAGCCTATATAAAAAAAAGACCCCAAAACCAGGACTGTCCCTATAAAATTGGGACATCTGGTCACCCTAGCACATGCCCAGGGCATGGCGGGGACCCACACCTGTGAAACGGAGGTAATTGCTAGGTCAGGCCCATCTTTTTAAAAAAGAACTTTCGGCAGGGTTAACATACATCCCTATTTTCCCAGACAGGTCAGGCCTTTTTGTTCTTAAATCGCCATCCGGGAGGAATTCCTCCCAGGAAAATACAGACCTATGGTAACCCTGTTGGTACAAAAAATACATACTGAGGCACATCCCTCAGGGAACAGGTTGTTAAGATTTTGGCAGCTCATCACTGCTTATAATCATACCTGGCTTAGCTGCTTACAACATGGCTGCTCTGTCCCTCCAGAGAACAACAGACAAAGGCAAACTTTCTTTTCCAATTTTAAAAAGTTCTAGCCTTCCCATTGGCTCTTTTGGTCAGGTGCCCACTTTTTTTTTCTTTACCTGGGGGACTTTTAACCCTTTACAGGTAAAGCAAGTAAAGAACAGCTATCAAGAGGGATTTTACAGCTAACTGATTGGCTGGGTGTCCATCAAAGGGAGCTACCCCCACTTTATTTATCACAGATGGGGATTCCACAACCTCCCTTGGAAGTCTATTCCAGTGCTTAATTATCCTTACAATTAGAAAGTTTTCCTAATAACTAACTTAAACCTCCCTTGCTGCAGATAAAGCCAATTACTTTTTGGCCTCCCTTCAGCGGACATGGAGAACAACTGATCACTGTCCTCACTGTCAACAGCCCTTAACAGATTTGAAAACCGTTATCAGCTCTGCTCTCAGTCTTCTTCTCTTAAGACTAAACATACCCACTGTTTCTAATCTATCTTCTATAGGGCAGGTTTTCTAAACCCTTTATCAGTTTTGTTGCTCTTCCCTCACCCTTCTAGTTTGTCCAGATTTTTCTTGCAGTGTGGCGCCCCAAACTGGACACAATACTCCAGCTCAGGCCTTTCCAGTGCTGAGAAGAGCAGGACAACTACCTCCCACCCCAGAATTATATTAGCCTTTTGCACAACTGCATCCCATGGTTGTCTCATATTCAATTTGTGATCCGCTAGAATCCCCAGGTCCTTTTCCGCAGTACTACTGCCTAGCCAGTTATTCCCCATTTTGTAACGGTGCATTTGATTTTTCCTTCCTAAGTGTAGTACTTTGCACTTGTCTTTATTGAATTTCATCTTGTTGATTTCAGACCAATTATCCAATTGATCAGATCATTTCTAATAGAAGTCAGAGTAGCAGCCCTGTTAGTCTGTATCCGCAAAAAGAAAAGGAGGACGTGTGGCACCTTAGAGACTAACCAATTTATTTGAGCATGAGCTTTCGTGAGCTACAGCTCACTTCATCGGATGCATCCCTGTAGCTCATGAAAGCTCATGCTCAAATAAATTGGTTAGTCTCTAAGGTGCCACAAGTCCTCCTTTTCTAATAGAAGTGACATTTCAATCATAAATATAGCACTTGCTTCCTGGGACAGTGTACTCCTGAGGGGGGAGTGAACTCAGTCATTCTGGAGAGGGATATATGAAAAAAAACAGAAAAGATCACATCTTCCAAAGTCCTGTAAGAAGCCGGGGGCAAGGGAAGGTTGTTAGGGTGTAGTTCAGCCTTGACTTGGCACATTTGTATGTTACCAGGTCAGTTTACTTGATGTCCTTCACTCGTTATTTTTCAATCTCAGAAATGAGACACAATTAAAGGATGGATAGATTCTGTGTCCTGTGCATCTATCAGTTACGTTACCATGTGTCTGTCTCTACTATTCCAGGGATCACGCTGTGGGGCCTGGAACAGCTTCGCAAGGATGTAAACACAAAACCACAACCCAAGACTGAATTTGAGATCATCGCATCCGACACCATTGAAGAGAAGGCCAATGCCCTCAATGTCACAGCCTCGCTGAAGGTCAGTTTCCTGGGGGGGCTGGTTGAAGTAAGTGGATCTGCCAAATACTTAAATGACACCAAAAAATCCAAACAACAGGCCCGAATTACTCTCCAGTACTCTGCCACAACAAACTTTGAACAACTAACTATGAACCATTTAGGACCAGAGAATGTTTCTTATCCTGCTGTATTTGACCAAGGCACCGCCACCCATGTGGTCACGGCTGTGCTGTACGGGGCTCAGGCTTTCTTCGTGTTTGATCGGGAAGTTTCTTCTTCTGAGAATGTACGTGAGATAGAGGGAAAGCTCCAGATTGCAATTAAAAAGATACCCATGTTTTCCATAGAAGGGGAAGGAGCTGTCAAAATGGATGAAAGTGAAAAATTAAATGCTGCAAAATTTAACTGCAGGTTCCATGGTGATTTTGCTCTTGAGAGAAATCCAACTAATTTCGAAGATGCCATGCAAATATATTCCACCCTCCCCAAGCTGCTGGGTGACAGCGGGGAAAAGGCCGTACCAGTGAGAGTCTGGCTGTACCCGCTGACCAAGCTGGATTCCAGAGCTGCTCGGCTGGTGCGTGAGATCAGCTTTTCACTGATTTCTGATGCTCAGACTGCTCTGGAGGAACTGGCAGAAGTAAACATGCAATGCAATGACATGGTGAAGAGTCCGATCGTCACAAGCTTCCCCGAAATCAAGCTGAAAATCCAGCAGTTCAGAGATCTGTGTAAGCAACACAGACAGACTTTCCAGAAACAGCTAGCAGGACTCTTACCATTAATCCGTGGAGGTGGAAAAGAGGAAGGGGCTCTGGTGGATATTTTATCATGTAAAAACCAGTCACCGTTCAATACTCAGAGACTCAGTGAATTTCTGGATACAAAGGAGAAAGAGATGAATTATGTGAATTCCTACCTTAGGATCCTAAGCAATGTAAAAGTGGTGTCCTCTCAGAGTGAACTAGATGAAATAGTACTCGACCCTGAGCTTGACTTTATCGTCTCCTTTACATTCACCTCACTGCATGAAGAGGAGCCATATTTATCAGATTTAAAACAGTGGCTTCAGACCCAGTATATAAAGGAAACTCATGATCCTGCAGCAGCCAGTTCTGTCTCTGAGAAACCAAAATCCAAAATGTGGTTTGAGGAACAAGAAATTAATAGAAAAGCTCGAAAATCTGCAAAGTCCCTTTCACGTTTTGTCAGTGTCAACAAATCTAACGGGAAGATTCGGTTCATTGTGTCCTCTGTTCCAGACAAGGACAATCCAGGCACTTCCATTTACCTGTATGAGGAGGGAGAGCTGATCAGCACCAACTTTGAGGCTCCATCAAAGCCTCTTCCTCCCCTGATTGATGGAATCAAACATGACCGTGTGCAGCTCAAGTTTAACCCAGCAGCCTATGGAAGGGCTGAGATATCCGGCTATCGGGCAGAGTACAGAATTGTAGGACAGGAGAACTGGACGACTGTGAATGTAAATAACACGCAAGAGACATTCACAGTAACAGGGCTACGTGCAAACACCGAGTACCAGTTCCGATACGCTGCAGTGAGCAAACCAGGGCTCAGCGAGAGCAGCGATGTGAGTAATCCTGTGAAGACTCTCCCTCCTACCAGCCCGCCTGGGAAGTCTGCAACAGTTATTGTAGATTCATCTGCCATCGCCCTCACCTGGGAGAGTCCAAGTGTCATTGGAGATGGAGTCAGAATAAGGGAGTATAAGGTGCAATATAAAGAGGAGGCAGGAGATACAAGTCAGGAGGGGAAAGACAAATGGCTGGAACGAAGGACAGAAAAGAGAACCGAGTTCTATAGCATTGATGGACTGAGTCCTGAGACACCCTACAGAGTCCGGGTTTCGGCTGTGTGTGCGGATGGGGCTGTGAGTGACCCAAGCGAAGAGACTTGCATCTCAACCCTAAAGAAAGGTAACATTTAAATATATTTGCATATTTCTTCCCACCCGAAACACAGGACTCTGGAGTAGTTCATTCAGGTAAAACTATATTTATCTTTGGAAGAAAAATTGAGATGTCCCAAGTGTATAATGTAGGCGTGACTTCAGAATCAAACTATTTCTTGCAATTTAATATCTGAACTGGAGTAATGCATACAGGGCCCAACCCAACCACCGGGATCTGCTGGGGACTGTACAAATGATACTGAGCTGTCAGGTCTGGTCAAGTTAAGGTACCAACTAGCTTTCTGTGAAAAGCTTCATTCTTCTAAGTGCTCTAAAATTGTCATGGTTACATGGATTGCCTTGAAATTTGGTGTGCCTCAGGGGGCACTGGCTAGGGTCAGTGATCCAAATCTGAGATCATTTGACCAAGGGGTTCCTGGGATACAATCTCCTCTCCCTCCCGCCCCCCCAACTCCCTAAAAAAACCATAGTTTTTAAAGGTTGACATATTCTACCACCGTGGTTTTGCCCAGACCTGGGGATCAAGCCCTGGCTCTGATCCTGCCACAAGGGTCTCACTGACTGGAGGATAACACGCAGAGAGTGAACGGCACCCACTAGGCCTCTGGGGGGAGCAACATTCAGAACATTATTGGACAGATAGTACTGCTCATGAACTAAGGGGATCATACTGAGCACAGAGGAGCCAAGAGACTCTGGAGGTGGAGAGTTTCCACTGTAGCTGGATAGGGCTCTGTAGATAGGGCAATTTCCTGCAATATCACTGAAAGATCTTATTGTACTAACTGTATGTACTGCTGTGGGCCAGGATTGTGTATAACCTCTCTAGTGAGGAGATGTGATGGATGTAAGACGTGGCGGTTCAAAAGGCTGTATTGAAAATGTGCCAGACAAGTATGGACTTTTGGGACAATAAATATTAAGTGGATTTCCTGGGGAGTCCCTAGGGCGAGGTTAATGCAAATTACTTACCTCTGGTCAATGCAAAAACCCAGCTTTTTGAAGTTAAGCTCTGAGGGGAGGGTTTTTTCTGTTGATTACCTGTTACAGAAGGCAAAGATCAAAGGCCAGAGTTGGATAAAGATATGGCTGATCTGCCCAGCCATTGCTCTGGTTCTGGATCTAAACTTCTAACCCCGGAGAATACCCAGATGTGGGGTTTGAAGGACTAAAACCTTCTAGAGCTGTAGATTGGATTTGGGGGGACGGGGAAATCTCAGGTCAGCTTTCGAGTTTTATTGTTTTAATATTTATTCTCTGTCATGCTTTTACCTAAAAGAAGAAACGTGGTTGCTTAGAAGGAGCTGTGTGGAAACATATAGCTGTGGGCAATGCACTGCTCGTTGTCTTCAGAGAGAAAGCAAAGCGCAGGCCCTGGCCTGTTTAGACAGTCTGGCTTGCTGGGGATATCCCGGGGTGAGGCAGGGAGCTGTGCAGCCTTAAAAGCCCACACAGGGGCCGGGGAGAGAGGGGGACACACACACACACACGCAGAGGGCACAGCCGCCCAGATCTCCTCCTATCCCAATCACAGATCTTCCAAGATGGTTCAATTTATTCCTCCACCCTTCAGTACAGCAACACCTACCACAGGGATTACAGCTGCAGTGCATGCAGATAATTCCCAGAGGCCATTGCCAGCTCCAGAGGGCAGAGTTAAGGTTGCGAAGGTGTTTACCTGAACTCGCTATCTCCCAGCATTCACAAGATTCAGTTTTGCTGAACTGACTTTCTTGAGGGGTGCAAGGTCTCACCAGGCATCTTAACGCTGCGTTAGTGAAGTATTTTTGCCATGTTATCTCTCTCTCTGTGTCGATAGTTAGCTGTATAAAGAGCAGCACCGACTGGCATACATATATGTTACACAGTATTGTTCCGAAGTGGGTGAGTGCAGGGGGGAAGATTCTGAGGCTCAGGTCTGGCCCAGCCGATCCTTTCGCTCTGTCATTGACCCATGTGTGCCGATAACGCTCTGATTCTGTCTCTCCCCAGCGAATGTGACTCTGGATCCAGACACGGCACATCCTGAGCTCGTCCTGTCTGATGATCGAAGAACCATGAGCCGGGGCCCCGAGAGCCAGATGTTGCCTTACAAACCGGAGAGATTTGATTATTTGCTGAGTGTGCTGGGCTCTGAGGGCTTCACCTCGGGGAAACATTCCTGGCAGGTGAAGGTGAAGGGAGGAGTAGCCGGAGACTGGGCTGTGGGGGTAGCTAGACAGTCTGTGCTGAGGAAGGAAGAGGTTGGCTTTACCCCCGAGAATGGGGTCTGGGTGGTGCAGAAATGGGGCAATGCCAGAGACTATCGGGCTCAAACCTCGCCTGTCACCCGCCTGTCCTTGAGTAGAGAACCCAGCAGGATCCGGGTCTCTCTGGACTATGAAGGGGGGTTGGTGGCATTTAATTATGCTGATGATCTGGCCCCGATCTTCACTTTCCCACAGGCTTCTTTCAATGGGGAGAAAATCTTCCCTTTCTTCTGGGTCTGGGGTGGAGGATTCCAGCTGAGCATCCATCCCTGAGACTCAGGGTAGCCCGGGGCCCTGTCAGTACCATACAGAGCAGGCTAGACCCATCTCACGGTCCTGCAGTGACTGCCCAGTCTGCTTGTTCTCATGCTATATGGTTCTGTAGGATTATATCCGTGAACAGGGTCAGAATGGGCACCAGGAGCTCCTCCCTTTGAGCCCTGTGCCGGTCTTGGCCAGAATCCCCCGTGGTGCTCACTGTTTGAAAGGGGCAAAGTAAAACCAGGGCTCTCGCCCGGCATCTCCACCCCCTCTTCCTGTCAGGGCACAAGGCTGGCAGCTCACTGCACTGTCTCCAGGTCCTCATCAGGGGGCTTCCAGCTGAGCCACGGACAATTGCTCCACTCGCAGCATGGGCCCTTTGCACAGTCTGAGGGGGCAAAGGCAGAACCCTGCCCCAGGATCAGCCCCTACCATTGTGCTAAAATGATTACTCACATCTTCTCTCTGAGTTGCTCAGAGGTGTTTCTATCCTACTGTAAACATGTCATTCTCTTGCAGTAAGGAATGCAAAGTCTTTTAGCAGCAGAAATTATGAAATAAAATCCTACTTTATGCTTTCAGACCATTGTCAGATTGTGTGTTAGGTATATCTTACAATAAAATGTGTTGCTTTATGCCAGAGCTAATCAAAATTTGACATTTCAGAAAACAAACAAATTCCTTCACCAGGAGTAGCAGGCAGATCGTTCCCATGGCTATTGCCAGCACCAAGGGGCAGAGTTATGGTTGCATGGGATTTATCTGTATTTCCTGGTTTTCAGAGGTCTGAGGTTTGCTGAACCTGATGTCCTGGAAGGACACGAGAGACCACCGCATATGTTGTATTTTGTACTACATTGAATATTCGTTAAACGATAAGTGTTTTCTTTTTTCGTTGACTCCATCACGATAGTTTTCAGGGTGCCCACCCAGGTAACTGATAGAAGTTCTGATTATTGCAGATTCAATATGGATCTCATAGTTTTGGGGTTCAGAGTGTGAATCCTTGTGGGATTTATTGTAGCACTGTTCAAACTACAATGACGTTACATCTCTCTCTCCTGCTGATCCCACATCGTTGTGGAGGATCTTCAGCGGCTAGCGTTAGAAGAGCTATCGGAATAATCCACTCAGTCCATTATTCCTATAGTAGGCACCCTTTACTAGACGGGCCTCTGAACTGTCTCTCTGTAGTGTCCAGTCCTCTCCCGGAACACACACAAGTTATTAAGTTCATTGCTCTTTTAAAGAGTCAATACACGCAGCTCATTAATTTCACTGGGGTTTGACAAACACTCACTTTAATCACAGCACTGACCTGGTTTATAATAAAGGTAAAACAAGTTTCGTAAACAAAAGTCATAGATTTAAGTGATATCAAGTGTAAGGTGTAAAGATAGGAAGGGTGATGAACAAACAGAAGTAATAATACGCTTTCTAATAGCTAAGACCTAACTTAACAAGCTACAGACATTGTTCGAGGCACTTTCCTCTCCAGTATTCCTTTCCCAGCAACGGCTGACTAGCTTTTTGTCAGGATGCTCACAGAATCCAAGGTGCTGGTTTTCCTTGTCTCTGGTGAAGGACCACTTAGGGGTTTGCTCCACTTCTCTTTATAGTCCACTCTACCTTGGCAATATATTGTTCTGAAACGTAGCTCCAGATACAGGTCCTTCTCCCTGCTGGGTGTGGATGCTGTGCTGCCAGGAGTGGATTCCATGCTGTCTTCTCCCGCACTGGAGATTTTTCCAGTGCAAAGGATCTTGTCATGCAACCTCTGATACAACTGAATAGCCCATTGAATTTGCCCACATCTGGGAATTTTTAGGCCTAACACATTTTCCAAGCTAAAGCTGGTTGCAACATTACTGTATCATCTTGGATGGTGCATGGCTTCTGCTGCTGCAGGCAGCCACAATCTGCCCGCTGCTCAAGAGATACCACTCCTGAACCCAGCATTCCCATAGGCTGGGGAAACCCCATTATCTGGCCCACTCCCCGTGCCCATTTTCTTCATCTGTTGCTGGGGCCAGAAACCATTCTTGGTCCTCACAGCTCCCCACTCTGGATCTGAACGGGCTCCCAGCTCCTTCTCCCCTCAGCACCTCAGCTCAGATCAGTGATATAAAAGAGAGGTGAACCCACAGTGCAGGACTCCTCTGTCTATTACCTCTCTGGTGCTTTGACACAAGGAGCTTCGGGACGCCTCCTCCGCCAGCCCCGTGGCAAGGGGACAGCAGCTACCTCTGCGGGGGGCAATCTGCTCTACGGAGGGACACCGCCAAATAAAAATTGCATCTGCTCACTCCAGCTCTGCTGACTATACGACACGTTCTGTGGTGTGAACAGAGGAACAGCATCACCCAGGCAGATCCAGGCAGAGCTTCTGCCAGACACTCGTACAGCATCGCCCTCTGCAGAAAGGAGCAAAGATCGTTTTCCCTGACCCCTGATCAAGAAACCAAAAGTCCTGGCTCCAGACCTGAGCCAGAAACCCACCCCAAACAAAGCACACGTTTTCTCCGCTCTTTCCACATCAGAGACCTGCAAACAGCTTGCCTTTCGCAGGACATAGAGTCCTGGGACTGCAGCCAGGAGTTTTCAAGCAAGTAAGATGGATAGATGAGATGAGGCCAGGCTGTCATCCATAAGCAGCACCCCATCTCCTCCTTTGCACATACAATGCTCAGTGCAGAGACACGCCCCTGGGGTTTCAGGTTTGTGACGTATCCCACAGCATGGCAGCAACTTTGTCTGACACCTCACAAAGCTAGAGAAATAGAAACCAAAAGGGTCTCAACCAATCATGCCGGAACCCGGGGGGCCATGTTGCCCCCCAAACTGCAAGCCTTGGGCAGGTGCGAAGTGGCACCGGTAGGGCCTGCACTCCACAGCGGAGGTGCTGCTCTGCTCCTGCCCAAGGCTTGCAGTTTGGGGGGGACAACATTCTCCCCTATCCCCCAAATTACACCCTTTCTAAAAAGTGGGGGGCATGACCCCCAGCCTCCCCGGCTGGCACTGGTGGGCCCCCCACCCCCACCACTTCTACAAAGGTTCCAGAATCCTTGGTTTTAGGAGGCTTATTCCTTCACCCTCTCACTTCCCTGGTCCTTCTCGCATGAATGGAGAGCAGCAATCCCTGAAGTCCAAAGGTGCAAACAATCCAATGTTTATTGGGGTGAATTTCCAGCAAGCATGAGTCCAGTTTCCTTCCTTAGTGTCCCCGTTCCCAGCTCTGACCCCACAGAGCCTTACCTGTGTCCCTGTTCCCATTTCCCGCTTTAGCCAAACATGATTCCCATTCCCCCCCCCCCCCACTTCCTGATTGACTGCGGACTATATAGTAAAACTTGAGTTCTGCTTTGCTATACCTTAACCAATCATTTCCCTGAAATTTAACTAACCAATTGTAACATGATTATTTAACCAATTAGATCCCACACCTTAATTAGTTTACACCCAGCAAAATTAATTACACAGCAGACAGAAACAATCCCAGAAATAGACAGAGATTATACAGACAAACAATAGCAAAGTGGGAACTATAATGACAAAACAATACAGAAGTGACGATTTCCCATCCCAGCTATTGATAGGTGAGTTCTTGCCAGACAGGAGGCTACCAAACTAAGTTTCCTTTTACATCTTCTAGGCACTTCCCTTTCTCTGGAGGCTATAGGCACTATCAGGACAGGATTGTATCCTAAGAGCCCAATAGCACCTGATTTCAATGGGACTAGTTTGGGATGTGAGGAGGGGACCGGTCGCTTCCCAGCTTATGGCTGCCTCTGCTGCTTAGCCAGAGGCCTGAGCCTAAGCACAGGGCCTCCGACTGTCACAGAGAGAGAAGGCCCTTGCACCGGCCGACAGTGATTTTGATTCTTTCTTTTATACCTCTAGAACTAGCCAAGTGATAAGAAGACACCTAAATGCTTACAGTACAGGCCTTTACAGACAGGCCTGAATATCTAGATCCTAATACTTGGTCTCAACTCAAGCCTTTGCTCGGCATCGGTTACTAGCGGCTGTCAAACAGTCCGTAGCTAATAGTGGGGGGGGGGATTACTAGAGGTACGTTCAGATTTTGACAAACAGCCAATATTGAGGACGCTGAAGCCAGAGAAGGGAATTTGCACTGACCACTGGATCAGCTTTCTCCTGCCCCACAAAGACTCTCCAGCAATGCAGCCTGTAATGGGGGTCTGGCCCTTTAAGGCTAGAGGACGGAGTTACTCATTCCATGTGTCCAGGGAAAAGCGGAAGGAGGCCTGGAAGCAGCCCCTGGGAGAGAGGCCGCTGGTCCTGGGGAAAAGTCTGTGTCTGGGAGATCAAGGTACAGAAAAACCCAGAGCACAGTTCCTGCAAAGGCCTGGGACCACGAACCCTGTAGAGTGGGTGGGGCAAAGCTCCCCCTCTCCCAGCTGCCCCAGACAGGTGTTTGGGGTAATTGGACACAACTGGGAAGGGTCAAGGAGTGGTCAGGTGATTGGGGCGGGTGACTCAAAAGGAAGCTCCAAGTGGGGGGGCCTCTCACATTCTGGGAATACCCGACATTCCAGTAGTTCTGGGAACGGTGTGTGCCCACCCCCGCCTGGGTGACCCTGCCCCCGCTGGCATGACCTCGCACTCACCATCACACCGCATGGGGGCACCATTTTGAAGAGCTCGCTGCCCCACCCCAGCCGGTGTGACCTCGCCCGCACTGTGCAGGTAAGGTCATGGCAGCAGGGGTGGGGCGGTGTGATCTTCACAATGGCATCCCCTGTCTGGTCCCAGACAAAACCACCTCTGGCTTTGTCTCTGTACCGCACAGGGGACAAACCTCAGAAAAGCAGAACTGGCCAGTTTATAACCAGAGCAATGGCCTGCTTAGCTCCAAGCGCAGTCAGAGAGAGCTGCCGAGCCAGCTGCTGGGGGAGAGAAGTCACCCAGCACAGAGCCTCGGCAAGGAGGACTGGGCAACCCCTATACTTGAGGAGCGAGTTATGGGCCGGGGAGGCAAGAACTTAAAGCCACAGTCCCAGGGAGGGCTGAGATCCTCGACGTGAGGGGTGAGCAAAGGCTGGGGAGGCCAGGACTGAATGCAGAACACACAGCCCCAGCAAGGAGAGCTGTGAAACACCTGAGCCGGAGGGGAGAGTCTAGAAGCTGGGGGGGCCTGGACTGGGAACACACGTGCCCCACGTTGGGGTGGGAGCAGGGGCTGTGCAATCTCTGAAATGAAAAGGGGAGCTCAGTGGTATTGTTTTAAAGACTCTGGGTGTACGTGAATTATTTTGGGACACAGAGGGAAATTGAGGCAGGGTGCCTGGGGGGCCACCCCTGGCCATGTGGGGAGCACCCTGGGATTGCACTTGGCTACACACCCCTTAGTGGAGAAATACAAAGTCAGCAGCTCTCCACCCACAGGACAAAGAGTCGAGGATCTGTTGTATCATTAACAGTGTATGTTAGGCTCTGCAGTTGAGACACTGGCCCTCTGCAACAAGCACCCTGTCACTCTCCGGTTATTGTCCGAGAATCTCTTATTCTTTCATAGTTTCACACGTGGTTGTTTGTACACAGTCTGGCCCAGTGTTAGCAGTGTGCTCTGGCTGCTCTGCACCCTTCTAGTGATGCCACAAACAGCCAAAACATGAGCTCAACCTGCCCGGTAACCTAGGTTCACAGCTGCTGGGCATTGGCAGAACCGTGCCGGGAACATACTGGTGAATATGACCCAATATAGATATCTACTCTTTTCTGTGTGGATGGCGGAGGGATGGGGGGGCATGGATGCAGGATGTTTGGATACCAGGTTATAGAATCATAGAATCATAGACTATCAGGGTTGGAAGGGACCACAGGAGGTCATCTAGTCCAACCCCCTGCTCAGAGCAGGACCAATCCCCAATTAAATCATCCCAGCCAGGGCTTTGTCAAGCCTGACCTTAAAAACCTCTAAGGAAGGAGGTTCCACCGCCTCCCTAGGTAACGCATTCCAGTGTTTCACCACCCTCTTAGTGAAAAAGTTTTTCCTAATATCCAATCTAAACCTCCCCCACTGCAACTTGAGACCATTACTCCTTGTCCTGTCCTCTTCTACCACTGAGAATAGTCGAGAACCATCCTCTCTGGAACCACCTCTCAGGTAGTTGAAAGCAGCTATCAAATCCCCCCTCATTCTTCTCTTCCACAGACTAAACAATCCCAGTTCCCTCAGACTCTCCTCATAAGTCATGTGTTCCAGACCCCTAATCATTTTTGTTGCCCTCCGCTGGACTCTCTCCAATTTATCCACATCCTTCTTGTAGTGTGGGGCCCAAAACTGGACACAGTACTCCAGATGAGGCCTCACCAATGTCGAATAGAGGGGGATGATCACATCCCTCGGTCTGCTGGCTATGCCCCTACTTATACATCCCAAAATGCCATTGGCCTTCTTGGCAACAAGGGCACACTGCTGGCTCATATCCAGCTTCTCGTCCACTGTCACCCCTAGGTCCTTTTCCGCAGAACTGCTGCCGAGCCATTCGGTCCCTAGTCTGTAGGTGTGCATTGGGTTCTTCTGTCCTAAGTGCAGGACCCTGCACTTACCCTTATTGAACCTCATCAGATTTCTTTTGGCCCAATCCTCCAATTTGTCTAGGTCCCTCTGTATCCTATCCCTGCCCTCCAGGGTATCTACCACTCCTCCCAGTTTAGTATCATCTGCAAATTTGCTGAGAGTGCAATCCACACCATCCTCCAGATCATTTATGAAGATATTGAACAAAAGCGGCCCCAGGACCGACCCTTGGGGTACTCCACTTGATACCGGCTGCCAACTAGACATGGAGCCATTGATCACTACCCGTTGAGCCCGACAATCTAGCCAGCTTTCTACCCACCTTATAGTGCATTCATCCAGCCCATACTTCCTTAACTTGCTGACAAGAATACTGTGGGAGACTGTGTCAAAAGCTTTGCTCAAGTCAAGAAACAATACATCCACTGCTTTTCCTTCATCCACAGAACCAGTAATCTCATCATAGAAGGCGATTAGATTAATCAGGCATGACCTTCCCTTGGTGAATCCATGCTGACTGTTCCTGATCACTTTCCTCTCCTCTAAGTGCTTCAGGATTGAGTCCTTGAGGACCTGCTCCATGATTTTTCCGGGGACTGAGGTGAGGCTGACTGGCCTGTAGTTCCCAGGATCCTCCTTCTTCCCTTTTTTAAAGATGGGCACTACATTAGCCTTTTTCCAGTCATCTGGGACTTCCCCCGTTCGCCACGAGTTTTCAAAGATAATGGCCAATGGCTCTGCAATCACAGCCGCCAATTCCTTTAGCACTCTCGGATGCAACTCGTCCGGCCCCATGGACTTGTGCATGTCCAGCTTTTCTAAATAGTCCCTAACCACCTCTGTCTCCACAGAGGGCTGGCCACCTACTCCCCATGCTGTGCTGCCCAGCGCAGCAGTCTGGGAGCTGACCTTGTTCGTGAAGACAGAGGTTATCGTCAGTCTCTCACAATGCCGTCTTTCCTCTCTAGCTCACTAGGAATCTTTTTTCCCTCCCTTCCTCTCCGGTGTGGGGCGGCTACAGTGACCCTGCTGCCGCGCCCTGCGAGTGTCAGTCCCTGTAAAGACAGCATGTGACGGAGCAGGAGACAGCATCAGCCCAGGAGCAAGGTGGGCGGAGGGCATGTTCAGCCCCCATCCCTGGCTGAGAGTGGGGCGGAGCCGCTTCTCGTTCGGCTGAAGCCGGACGCTCCATGTCGCTGCTCTGTGCAGCGCGGCAGCTGCCGAGAGAGCCCGGCGGGAGAGGCTGCTGCGGCGGCCCACTCCCTGCCCAGGCGTGGCTGCCAGGGATGGGCTGAGCATGCCCGGGGGGAGCCCAGCTCGCTCAGCCCCTGTCCCAGGCAGCCAGACCCGGTTGGGGGGGCTGCCGTCGCAGCCTCTCCCGCCGGGCTCTCTCAGGCAGCTGCCGCGCTGCACAGAGCAGCGACATGGAGCGTCCTGCGTGAGCAGGGTGACCAGATGTCCCGATTTTACAGGGACAGTGCCAATATTTGGGGCTCTCTCTTATATAGGCTCCTATCACCCCCCACCCCCATCCTGATTTTTCTCACTTGCTGTCTGGTCACCCTGGGCATGAGAAGTGGCTGGTCCCACCCCTTCTGCTCCCTGCCCTGGCTGGCTGCTAGGGACAGGGGCAGAGCATGCTGGGGCCAGGCACGGCCGGAGAAGGAGAGAGCCCCTCTCCCTCTCCCTCTCCCTCGACAGGCTGAGCAGTAAGCTGGAGGGGCACTTGAGCCCACATGCCCCCCGTACGGGTCACTTCTGGGTGGTCATGGCTACTGGTCAGTCAGATACCAGGGCCTAGGGTCAGGACTAGGCTGCCCCCAGTGAAGTAAGGCAGGATAAGTCTGGGAACGAGCAGGAACCGCTCCCACACTGCTGCTGGGCTGAAGAGCCAGTCTGCTGCCTCTTCCAGCCAACCAGGTGGGGTAGCCCATCAGGCAGCCTACTACAGCCCAGCTGTGCTCCTTAGGTTGCCAGGAGACTAGCTTTCCTGCAGGCCCTGATTTCTGCCAGTGTGAACACCTCTGCAGCGGGGGTAGCACGGCCCTGTGAGGACATGGGGGAGCTGTGACTTGCTGGGTGTGTGACAGCAGTCGCAAAGCCTAAACTCTTGAATGCAGACAGGACCGGCTCTAGGCACCAGCAAACCAAGCACATGATTGGGGCAGCACATGTCCAGGGGCAGCCTTCCAGGAGGTTTGGTTTGGTTTGGTTTTTTGCTTGGGGCTGCAAAAATCCTGGAGCCGGCTCTGAATGCAGATAAAGCAAAAGAGAAGAGGAGTGAGCGGCTGGGGAATCTATTTGTTTGTTTTCATATGTAAGCAGAGACAGGGTGGGCTCCACCCTGACATCTGGTGGTGAGGTGTGGCAAGTTGTGGAAAAGAACTTCAGGGGCTGATCTCATTTGCATAGGCACACCCACCGTGCCTAGAATGAGGCCATAACTGCCCAAATCGTCACTTTGGCTGCTGTGGGATCCCCAGTGTCTCTGTTATTGGGGCGGGAAGAATAAATTGTTAGTACCCTGATTATGGGAACTGTGCTTGGAACTGTACTTGGCCTTTTTGTTATGATGGAGGACTCACCATCAACTGAGGAGGACTCACCATCAACTGAGTAGCACTCACTAGGCAAGGGACATGGGTTCCAAAACTCTGTGAATTGAGAGAGACTTGAGACAGGTATTAGTGCCTGGTGGTGTAGGCCCCTTTTGTGAGGGCCTGAAGCACCAATTGCACCTCTGTCTCTCTCCACTGTGGAATGTCAGAGCTAATTTTGGGTCTATTAAGAGTTTTGTTACAGGTATTGTGCTGAATTCACTTCAGCCTTATAGTGCACCAGCACTAAGGCTCCCACTACTATGAGCTGAAATCACTGAGAGCTGAAATCACTGAGCACTGTGTCAAGTAGGGGGGAGCCGGAAGTTCTAGTGTGCAGTGGAGCCGGTCGTGAGACAGCAGTGTGTTCGTGAGACGGCGAGCTGAGCGGAGCCGGTCGTGAGACAGCAGTGTGTTTGTGAGACGGCGAGCTGAGCGGAGCCGGTCGTGAGACAGCGGTGTGTTCGTGAGACGGCGAGCTGAGCGGAGCCGGTCGTGAGACAGCGGTGTGTTCGTGAGACGGCGAGCTGTCTGGAGCCGGTCGTGAGACAGCGGTGTGTTCGTGAGACGGCGAGCTGAGCGGAGCCGGTCGTGAGACGGTGAGCTGTGCAGAGCGGAGCCGGTCGTGGTGGAGCGGAGCAGAGCCCTGTGGGGCAGTCAGCTTCAGGACACGTAAGGTGCCCCTTACCTCTTTCCCCCACACCCAGGCACATTTTAGCCAGATTGGGGAGTAACACTCTGCAGGTGAACTTTTGAACTCCGGGGCTGGACTTTTTTTGGACTTTGGGCGATTAGTGGATTGCTGGACTCAAGAGACGTTTGGGTTCTGGGACTCAAGAGCCTGAGGGAAAGGATGTGGCCCAAATTTTCTGGGGTGGGTCAGTGTTCATGGTTTGGTTAATGAACACTAGTTGTGGTGTTTCCCCAATTTAATGCTGATGTTGTTTGCCTCATGTTATTAAAGATTCTCTACTACACCAAGACTCTGTGCTTGCGAGAGGGGAAGTATTGCCTCCTTGAGGCGCCCAGGGGGTGTGTAAGATTTTCCCAGGTCACTGGGTGGGGGCTCGAGCCAGTTTTGCATTTGCTTTAATGAGAGGGAACCCCTGTGTATTGAACCCGGCCCTTGCTGCTATCAACTTGGCCTGGCAGAAGGGTTACATTTGTGGGGGCTCGTCCGGGATCGAGACTGGGTCAGTACCCCTCGCAAGCACATCTTAGGTGAGTCATTAAATTGGGAGAACCCAGAATCTGGTTGTTGTTGTTTTGATCTGTTATATTTGGGAAAGAAATTACAGTTTGTATAATGGCCCTACATTTGCTAGAGGATTGGTGCAAGGGGATGAATATTAACCCTAGGAACTGTGTCCTGGTGACCGGGGTGCCGGAGGCATTCGATGAAGGCTCAATAGAGCCTACCTTAAGGGCATCCACTGAGTACCTGAGTAAGTGTAAAATGCGTGGGCGCATATTTGTGAGGGAGGATGGAGATTTTGCTGTACTGTGTGAGCTGCCGTCGGCTGTGGACCCTCTACAGGTTCCAGGCACGATAGCAGTGGAAGATGGTGAGTGGAAGGTAATAACTACTGGGAGCCAGCCCTCACCGGCTCCTGCATCTGAAGTGGAGTTTTTAAAGAAAATGTCAGCCTTTTTGGGGAGAGAGGGGAAGACCTTGGCTGATATGCCGGGTCTGTTGGGCCTTGACCCAGGAGTCCCAACCCGGGAGGCTGCTCCATCACCTGATGAGTGGGTGAAGGCTTTGGGGCAAGCATTAGAGAAGGTCGTGCCACCCCACCCTGAGTCAAGCCCCTATCGTAAACTGAGGCTGTTTTCTGGGGGTCCCACCCCAATACCCGGGGAGGAAGCATTTGAACCCTGGCTGGAACACACCACTGAAATGCTGCAGGAGTGGGCAGTACCTGATGCTGAAAAGAGAAGGCGACTAGTAGAGTGCCTCAGGGGGCCAGCCCTAGATGTGATTCGCACCCTGAAGCTCAGTAACCCTGGGGTCAAGGTAAAGGACTGCCTAGAGGCCCTTGATCATGCCTTCGGGAGAACCGAGGGCTCAGAGGATGTTTATTGCAAGTTCCTCAATGCCAGGCAACAAAAGGGAGAGAAAGTTTCTGCCTACATACAGAGGTTGGAGAAATTATTACAGAGAGCCATCATGAGGGGAGCAGTAGCGGTTGAGCAAATGGACCGGACTAGATTGGCTCAGATTGTGAGGGGAATTCAATATCAGAACCCAATCCTTCTCCACCTTCGATTAAGGGAGCGCCAAGACAATCCACCGGGTTACTCTCGACTGATAAAAGAGGTCCGAGAGGAGGAAGAGAGGCAGGCAGCTGGTGAGGTTTGGGAGGTTCAGCCACCCCAGGCAACTGCCACAACATCCATACGAGCGCCCAAGGCGCTGATGGTGAATCCTCAAGAGGAACTTACCCAACGAGTGCAGGTCCTGACACAGAAAGTGGCTGAACTAGAGAATACCATCGATTCAGCAAAGACTTCAGCGTACAAGGAACCCCCTGTTACCACGGTCCAGAAGACTACATTTAGAACCTCTGCCCCACCCCGGCAACACGGGAAAGGGCAATCCTTCTTCTGCTACCGGTGTGGCCAGGATGGGCACATTGCTGCCAGGTGTCAGAATGCAGAGAATCCCCCGCTAGTATACCAAAAGCTGAGGACCACCTGGGGAAAGTCGGGAAACGGCCCCAGGGCCTGGGAAGGGAGCCGCCTAGGCCTGCAGGGTTCGGAGGCTCCCCTGCGAAGAACCATGCCACCCGAATCCCACCAGGATTGATAGGACCTCGAGCTGAGGTCACTGTAAAGGTTGAAGGGACAGAATGTAGAGCAGTGCTTGACACGGGATCCCAAGTGACTATCATATTCCAGTCTTTCTACCAGCAGATGCTTATGCATCTGCCTATACAGCCCTTGACAGGGCTTGGCCTGTGTGGTCTCAGCATGGATGAATACCCGTATCAGGGGTATGTCATTGTACACCTGGAATTCCCAGAAGAGATCGCTGGGGTAAGACAGGAGGTGGACACTGCAGCTTTAATATGCCCTGACCCTAAAGGTGTCTCTGATGTGTCCGTGCTGATAGGGACCAACTCCAGCCTCTTTAAGGTACTTGCAGATTACTGCAGACAGCGAGCAGGGGACCAATACCTGAATACCTTGGTGATACACACACATTGTGCTGCAGCCTACAGAAAAATTGAGGACGCAAAAAGAGTGATGCCTGATTTGCCGGTGGGAGCACTGAGGTACGCAGGCCCGGTCCCCTTAGTGGTGTCTGCAATGACAGAAAAGGAGGTGATTGTCATGAGTACCTGCCTGAAAGGCAATAAGAGAACATTAGCAGTGGTGGAGCAGCCAACTGAGGGAGGGCTCCCTGAAGGAGTGCTGGTTCTTAGTGGAGTCATAACCCTACCTGCTGAAGCCCAGGAAGAGGTGACTATACTGATTGCTAATGGGACAAGTCGTGATATTTTTGTGAGGCGAGGACAAAAGATAGCAGACCTCTTTGAACCCGAGTCAATTGTAACCCCCCAGTGTGAAACGCAAGTTCCGACGATAGACCCAGCAAAGTTTGACTTTGGAGATTCACCAGTGTCCGAGGAGTGGAAAGATCGCCTGAGGAAGAAACTTTGTGAAAGATCCAAGGTGTTCTCACTGCATGAGTGGGATGTGGGATGTGCAAAAGGAGTAGAACACAATATCAGACTACATGACTCTCGACCTTTTAGGGAGAGATCTAGGAAGATTGCTCTCTCTGAGATGGAAGATGTGCGACATCATCTTCAGGAGCTGGCTGCGAATGGCATCATTACAGAGTCCCGCAGCCCATACGCCTCGCCCATTGTGGTAGTCCGTAAAAAGAATGGGAAAATCCGGATGTGTATTGACTACCGCACCCTAAACAGCCGTACTGTGGTCGACCAGTACACTATGCCTCGAGTGCAAGATGCCTTAGACTGTCTGCTGGGAAGCCAGTGGTTCTCTGTGTTGGATCTTCGAAGTGGGTACTACCAGATCCCTCTGGGAGAAGAAGATAAGGAGAAGACCGCCTTCATCTGCCCATTAGGGTTTTATCAGTTCGAACGCATGCCCCAAGGGATTTCTGGAGCACCTGCCACCTTTCAACGTCTCATGGAGAGAGTTGTGGGAGACATGAATTTACTGCAAGTGTTAGTTTATTTGGATGACCTGATTGTGTTTGGAAGAACCTTAGAGGAGCATGAAGAAAGACTTCTTAAAGTGCTTGATAGGTTGGAGGATTATGGTCTGAAGCTTTCAATTGACAAATGCCAGTTCTGCAGAACCTCAGTGAAGTATGTGGGTCACATCGTATCCCAAGAGGGTGTGAGTACTGATCCTGATAAAATAGAAGCACTCACTACATGGCCACGTCCAAGTAACTATAGAGAACTCAAGACCTTTCTTGGATTTAGTGGCTACTACCGCAGGTTTGTGAAAAACTATGCTACGATTGTAAAGCCTCTGAATGATCTTACCAGGGGACATCAGTCCAGCAAGAACAAATCTAAGACCAGGAATAAGGGGAGGTTCCCAAAGCCTCCTGTGCAGAGAAACTATGGCCCCTTTGCACCATTTGGGCCACGGTGGGATGAGAGATGTGAAAGGGCTTTTCGAGAAATCATTACTTGCCTAACTCATGCTCCAGTCCTAGTTTTTGCTGACCCAAGCAAACCATTTATCCTGCATACTGATGCCAGTTTGGAGGGTCTGGGAGCAGTCCTGTACCAGGAAGTGGAAGGCAAACATAAACCTGTAGCCTTTGCCAGCCGAGGATTGTCTGATAGTGAAACTCGTTATCCCACCCACAAGCTGGAATTCTTGGCCTTGAAATGGGCCATCACTGAGAAATTTCGAGACTACTTGTATGGTGCTCAGTTCCAGGTGTGGACAGACAACAATCCACTGACCTATGTGTTAACAAGTGCTAAGCTGGATGCTACAGGGCAGAGATGGGTGGCCGCCTTGGCTAGCTATGAGTTTAGCATTCAGTACCGATCAGGGAGAAGCAATGTAGATGCAGATGCATTGTCCAGGCGTCCGCAGGCTCCAGAAGTTGCTGTGATACCTACAGATGGAGTGAGAGCTATTTGCAGTGTGAGTCGTCGAGAGCCAGAGGCCTGTGAGAGCCTTCAGGGATGTATTGCAGAAGCTTTGGGCCTGCCCCCTGAATGCATGCCTTCTGCCTCAGTGAACTATATTGCATTGGACCAATCTCCTTTGCCCATGCTCAATGCGGCTGACTGGCAAGAAGCCCAGCGGCAAGATATTGACATTCGTGATACACTACTTGCCAAAAGGGAGGGGCGAAGCCCAGCTGCAGTTGTCCCACCTAACCCGGAGGGTAAACTACTATTGAGAGAATGGACCAAATTAAAACTGATTCAGGGAGTGCTACACCGAATGACCACCGACTCTTTACAAAAGCAACGAGCACAACTAGTACTGCCAAAAAGGTACAGAGCCCTGGCCATGAGGGCCCTGCATGATGACTTTGGGCATTTAGGGATGGAGAGGACTCTGGAACTTATTCGTAGTAGGTTCTATTGGCCCCGAATGGCTGAAGATGTTCGCAGGAAATGTGAGACTTGTGCTCGATGTGTTCAAAGGAAAACTCTGCCCACGAGGGCTGCATATCTGAAGAACATCACCAGCAACAAACCTTTGGAGTTGGTATGCATTGATTTCTTGTCTGTAGAGGTAGACAAGAGGAATGTTGGGAACATTCTAGTAGTGACTGACCATTTTACACGGTATGCACAGGCATATCCCACACGTGATCAGAGGGCCACCACCGTCGCTCGAGTATTGTGGGACAAATATTTCTCAGTCTATGGATTCCCGGCTCGGATACACTCTGATCAGGGGCGGGATTTTGAGAGTCACCTTCTGAAGGAGGTGCTGAAGATAGCAGGAATTAAAAAGTCTAGGACAACGCCTTATCACCCCCAAGGTGATCCCCAGCCAGAGAGGTTCAACCGAACCCTATTAGATATGTTGGGAACTTTGCGACCAGAGCAGAAGGCAACCTGGAGCCAGCATGTCGCATTTCTGGTGCATGCCTACAATGCCACAAAGAACGATGCTACGGGAGTCACCCCATATCTTTTGATGTTTGGGCGAGAACCAAGATTACCCATAGACTTGTGCTTTGGTGTATCAGAGGATGGAGATAGCTATGAAACTCATCAGCAATACGTATCCCGACTAAGAGAGAGGCTGCAGGATGCTTATCGCTTGGCTACCGCTGCGGCTCGGAAGAACGCAGACCGCAACAAACATCGATATGATGCTAGAGTGCGTTCGCAGGAGCTCCAGCCGGGGGACAGAGTCCTGCTGCGAAATTTGGGTATCGCTGGCAAACACAAGATAGCTGACAGATGGAAGGCAATACCTTACCTGGTGATGGAAAAGCTGGGAGATCTGCCGGTCTACAAGATCAAACCTGAAGACAGTCCAGGGCAAATAAAGACGGTGCATAGAAACCTTTTGCTCCCTGTGGGGGAATTGGTAAGCACCCCTTATGAGATGGGCCATGACAGGGCAGCCGGGCAGAACAGAAGTGCTAGACCAAAGCTGCCATCCAACACAGACAGTGAGCCTCCTGCAGCTAACTTACCCCTATTCTGCACATCTGAGAGTGAGTCTGAGGAGGAAGACACAACCCTGGTGTATCCTGGGATGGAGACAAGATTTCAGTCTCGACCAGCTGAACCGAATGAGAGTTCTCCCTTTTCCACCCTAAACCCTATGGCGGAATTATTTAGGCCCCTTTCTGACACCCCTGTGCCGCTGATGAGACCCCCGTGTGATGACACACACAGGTTATTGGCCAGTGGAGACACTCAGGTAGAGGATGTCCTGGGCACCTTGGACCCTCCCACGTTAGAACTAGGAGTGCAGGGGCCTACGCCAGTAGCCAAGAGACCCTCAAAGGAAGCCTCTCCATCCATCAATCAAGAGGACGTTCCCCTTACCTCAGCAACAGAGATTCTCAATAGACGAGACAGGGTGATAAGACCAGTAAAACGGTTAACTTATGATGCACCTGGGGTGACTAGTGAGGAGCCAATACATTTAGCACACAGGATTGTGGAAGCCAAAGTGGGCTTTCTGAGGCCTTTTGGAGGAAATCAATGAGTTGGTATAAAGGGAGTATGATTTGTCGGGACGCCAAATTCTCGGCTGGGGGGAGGATGTAAGCAGAGACAGGGTGGGCTCCACCCTGACATCTGGTGGTGAGGTGTGGCAAGTTGTGGAAAAGAACTTCAGGGGCTGATCTCATTTGCATAGGCACACCCACCCTGCCTAGAATGAGGCCATAACTGCCCAAATCGTCACTTTGGCTGCTGTGGGATCCCCAGTGTCTCTGTTATTGGGGCGGGAAGAATAAATTGTTAGTACCCTGATTATGGGAACTGTGCTTGGAACTGTACTTGGCCTTTTTGTTATGATGGAGGACTCACCATCAACTGAGGAGCACTCACTAGGCAAGGGACATGGGTTCCAAAACTCTGTGAATTGAGAGAGACTTGAGACAGGTATTAGTGCCTGGTGGTGTAGGCCCCTTTTGTGAGGGCCTGAAGCACCAATTGCACCTCTGTCTCTCTCCACTGTGGAATGTCAGAGCTAATTTTGGGTCTATTAAGAGTTTTGTTACAGGTATTGTGCTGAATTCACTTCAGCCTTATAGTGCACCAGCACTAAGGCTCCCACTACTATGAGCTGAAATCACTGAGAGCTGAAATCACTGAGCACTGTGTCAAGTAGGGGGGAGCCGGAAGTTCTAGTGTGCAGTGGAGCCGGTCGTGAGACAGCAGTGTGTTCGTGAGACGGCGAGCTGAGCGGAGCCGGTCGTGAGACAGCAGTGTGTTCGTGAGACGGCGAGCTGAGCGGAGCCGGTCGTGAGACAGCGGTGTGTTCGTGAGACGGCGAGCTGAGCGGAGCCGGTCGTGAGACAGCGGTGTGTTCGTGAGACGGCGAGCTGTCTGGAGCCGGTCGTGAGACAGCGGTGTGTTCGTGAGACGGCGAGCTGAGCGGAGCCGGTCGTGAGACGGTGAGCTGTGCAGAGCGGAGCCGGTCGTGGTGGAGCGGAGCAGAGCCCTGTGGGGCAGTCAGCTTCAGGACACGTAAGGTGCCCCTTACCTCTTTCCCCCACACCCAGGCACATTTTAGCCAGATTGGGGAGTAACACTCTGCAGGTGAACTTTTGAACTCCGGGGCTGGACTTTTTTTGGACTTTGGGCGATTAGTGGATTGCTGGACTCAAGAGACGTTTGGGTTCTGGGACTCAAGAGCCTGAGGGAAAGGATGTGGCCCAAATTTTCTGGGGTGGGTCAGTGTTCATGGTTTGGTTAATGAACACTAGTTGTGGTGTTTCCCCAATTTAATGCTGATGTTGTTTGCCTCATGTTATTAAAGATTCTCTACTACACCAAGACTCTGTGCTTGCGAGAGGGGAAGTATTGCCTCCTTGAGGCGCCCAGGGGGTGTGTAAGATTTTCCCAGGTCACTGGGTGGGGGCTCGAGCCAGTTTTGCATTTGCTTTAATGAGAGGGAACCCCTGTGTATTGAACCCGGCCCTTGCTGCTATCAACTTGGCCTGGCAGAAGGGTTACACATATTTAAACAATAATCCTCTCTCCCCACTGCAACCAAAGTCACAGGCTGCACTCTAGACAAGAATTCTGTTAAGCTGCACTTTGTTGGAGACGGTTATCGCTTGTTCCTAAAAAACACGCTGATTATGTTGCTAGCACAGCACAGTGTTCACATGCAGCTCTGTGAAAGGGGGAGCAGGGGACACCTTCCCCCAGGAAGGGGCTTGAAAATACCTGTTAGCTGGAGCAAACGAGTCATTCCAAAAGGCCAAAAAGGTGGGGGGGGGGGCTATAGCAGGGTGGCTACCCCACTCCTAAAATAGCCCTGGAGAGGGCTGTGGCTGGGGAGGGCTGATTGGGGAAGCAGCCGCAGCTGGGCCACGTCTCAATCAGGCCCCAGCTGGCCTGTATAAAAAGGCTGGGAGAGAGTAGGGCCTGCCTGCCTGCCAGACAGACAGGGTACTGAGGGTGGTGCCGTGCTGGGGAAGGAGCAGGTTGAGCGGGGGCGCTCTAGGCTGGCAACTCCCCAGGCTGTAGGGTCTGGTCCAAGGCCCATAGAGGTACTAGGAGGCAGAGGAAGGCAACAGGTCCGAACCCCCTTGCTTATGATGAGTGGCCTTTACACGGCAGTCTGCCCCAGGGCGCGGGGGCTTGGTGATGACTGGCAGTAGCCCAGACTGAGGCAAGGTGGGGATAGTGGGTTGGGGGTTCCCCAGGAAGGGGAGACCCAGAGGCAGAGTGTGGGAGTACTGCCAGGGGGCAGCACCCCAGAGAAAGGGGCACCGGGGTCGGTGAGGGACACGGGGGCCAGAGCTGTGGCGGATCACTGGTCTGCAGAGAGTGGTCCATGCTGGAAAAGAGCTAATTCCCAATGACCAGCAGGAGGCGCTGCAGGGGTGAGGCGCCGCACGCTTGCAGGGGCTCTTTACAAGCATTTTATAAGCCCTAGTGACAAGTCAGATGTGGGAGAGAGGATTTAGTAAGAGAGGAGATGGTTCTATCTGAGCCAGGGAAATAATTCCCGCACACGCACCCTTCAATAGGGTGCCCCCACAAGAGACGCTTCAAGCCTAAAGGAACAGAGAGAAGATAGAAAAAGGGAACGGTGGGTGGGTGAGAAAGGTGCTCCTTGCCTGATGCAGTGGTAAGTGAGCAAGTGTTGATTATTGTCAGATTCAGGTTAGAATTATGGCTCTTTCCTCCAGCAGGCAGTTCTTGGCCTATCTGAGATCTGGCTAGAAAAGTGGATCAGAGACAAAGTCCAGATGTCAGATGAAGTTTCCTCTTCTCTCCAGCAGAGACAGTGTCTCTAGAACAGACTATGATACTTTGTTAAATTCTAAGGAACACCCTGGCTTGAGGTTCTTCAGACTTAGATTGGGTGGAGATTAAGAAAAGAGAATTGACAACAAAGCACAGGTGACAAAAATCCCACCTCCCTCCATCTGGATTTTATATATGTACAGTTATAGAAATTATCCAGTCTGTCCATAGGGAGTGTGAATGGTCTTGGAACATGCCAGAAGTTAATTTCTTAAAATAAAATCATAGAATCATAGAATATCGGGGTTGGAAGGAACCCCAGAAGGTCATCTAGTCCAACCCCCTGCTCGAAGCAGGACCAATTCCCAGTTAAATCATCCCAGCCAGGGCTTTGTCAAGCCTGACCTTAAAAACCTCTAAGGAAGGAGATTCTACCACCTCCCTAGGTAACGCATTCCAGTGTTTCACCACCCTCTTAGTGAAAAAGTTTTTCCTAATATCCAATCTAAACCTCCCCCACTGCAACTTGAGACCATTACTCCTCATTCTGTCATCTGCTACCATTGAGAACAGTCTAGAGCCATCCTCTCTGGAACCCCCTTTCAGGTAGCTGAAAGCAGCTATCAAATCCCCCCTCATTCTTCTCTTCTGCAGGCTAAACAATCCCAGCTCCCTCAGCCTCTCCTCATAACTCATGTGTCCCAGACCCCTAATCATTTTTGTTGCCCTTCGCTGGACTCTCTCCAATTTATCCACATCCTTCTTGAAGTGTGGGGCCCAAAACTGGACACAGTACTCCAGATGAGGCCTCACCAATGTCGAATACAGGGGAACGATCACGTCCCTCGATCTGCTCGCCAAGCCCCTACTTATACATCCCAAAATGCCATTGGCCTTCTTGGCAACAAGGGCACACTGCTGGCTCATATCCAGCTTCTCGTCCACTGTCACCCCTAGGTCCTTTTCCACAGAACTGCTGCCTAGCCATTCGGTCCCTAGTCTGTAGCTGTGCATTGGGTTCTTCCATCCTAAGTGCAGGACCCTGCACTTATCCTTATTGAACCTCATCAGATTTCTTTTGGCCCAATCCTCCAATTTGTCTAGGTCCCTCTGTATCCTATCCCTCCCCTCAAGCGTATCTACCACTCCTCCCAGTTTAGTATCATCTGCAAATTTGCTGAGAGTGCAATCCACACCATCCTCCAGATCATTTATGAAGATATTGAACAAAACCGGCCCCAGGACCGACCCTTGGGGCACTCCACTTGATACTGGCTGCCAACTAGACATGGAGCCATTGATCACTACCCGTTGAGCCCGACAATCTAGCCAGCTTTCTACCCACCTTATAGTGCAAAGTTCAGACAAGTTGTGACCAGGTGCCTAGAATGGATCACCACTGACAATGCCACCTCCAGGCAGACTGCAAGAAATAGGGCAGACGCCCCCCCAAAACTGGTGGTTTATTACAATTAGATTCTCCAGACCGGTAACAAAAGAGCTTCTGCAGTACCACACTGGTTAACAGGAAGCCAAACGCAGTCCCCCTTAGGCATTCCAGCCCTTGATTCCCATCCAGACAAATTGGTCTTCTACAGTGAGAGTTTACTGAAAACCTAGTTCATCATACATAAGGTTCTACTAATCCCAAAGGATCAGACACTTATCCCGAGATTAATATATCTTTCAGTTCTTACCCAAATACCACACTGCCAGCCAATTGTTAGTAAACTAACTAAGAATTTATTAATAAAAGAAAACAATGGAGTTCCAAATAGTTAAAAGTCATATACGTACAAATGCAAAAGTGGATGGGAACCTGGGAGGCAGTGACCATGAGATGGTCGAGTTCAGGATCCTGACACAAGGAAGAAAGGAAAGCAGCAGAATACGGACCCTGGACTTCAGAAAAGCAGACTTCGACTCCCTCAGGGAACTGATGGGCAAGATCCCCTGGGAGAATAACATGAGGGGGAAAGGAGTCCAGGAGAGCTGGCTGTATTTTAAAGAATCCTTCTTGAGGTTACAGGGACAAACCATCCCGATGTGTAGAAAGAATAGTAAATATGGCAGGCGACCAGCTTGGCTTCACAGTGAAATCCTTGCTGATCTTAAACACAAAAAAGAGGCTTACAAGAAGTGGAAGATTGGACAAATGACCAGAGATGAGTATATAAATATTTTTCAGGCATGTAAGAATGAAATCAGGAAAGCTAAATCACACCTGGAGTTGCAGCTAGCGAGGGATGTTAAGAGTAACAAGAAAGGTTTCTTCAGGTATGTTGGCAATAAGAAGAAAGCCAAGGAAAGTGTGGGCCCCTTACTGAATGAGGGAGGCAACCTAGTGACAGAGGATGTGGAAAAAACTAATGTACTCAAATGCTTTTTTTTGCCTCTGTCTTCACGATCAAGGTCAGCTCTCAGACTACTGTACTGGGCAGCACAGCATGGGGAGGAGGTGGCCAGCCCTCTGTGGAGAAAGAAGTGGTTCGGGACTATTTAGAAAAGCTGGACAAGCACTAGTCCATGGGGCCGGATGCGCTGCATCTGAGAGTGCTAAAGGAATTGGCGGATGTGATTGCAGAGCCAATGGCCATTATCTTTGAAAACTCGTGGCGATCGGGGGAAGTCCCGGAAGACTGGAAAAAGGCTAATGTAGTGCCAATCTTTAAAAAAGGGAAGAAGGAGGATCCTGGGAACTACAGGCCAGTCAGCCTCACCTCAGTCCCCGGAAAAATCATGGAGCAGGTCCTCAAGGAATCAATTCTGAAGCACTTAGACGAGAGGAAAGTGATCAGGAACAGTCAGCATGGATTCACCAAGGGAAAGTCATGCCGGACTAATCTAATCTTCTATGATGAGATAACTGGCTCTGTGGATGAAGGGAAAGCAGTGGATGTATTGTTTCTTGACTTGAGCAAAGCTTTTGATACGGTCTCCCACAGTATTCTTGTCAGCAAGTTAAAGAAGTATGGGCTGGATGAATGGACGATAAGGTGGATAGAAAGTTGGCTAGATTGTCGGGCTCAACGGGGAGTGATCAATGGCTCCATGTCTAGTTGGCAGCCGGTATCTAGCGGAGTGCCCCACGGGTTGGTCCTGGGGCCGATTTTGTTCAATATCTTCATTAACGATCTGGAGGATGGTGTGGATTGCACCCTCAGCAAGTTTGCGGATGACACTAAACTGGGAGGAGTGGTAGATACGCTGGAGGGTAGGGATAGGATACAGAGGGACCTAGACAAATTGGAGGATTGGGCCAAAAGAAATCTGATGAGGTTCAACAAGGACAAGTGCAGAGTCCTGCAGTTAGGACGGAAGAATCCAATGCACGGCTACAGACTAGGGACCGAATGGCTCGGCAGCAGTTCTGCAGAGAAGGACCTATGGGTGACAGTGGACGAGAAGCTGGATATGAGTCAACAATGTGCCCTTGTTGCCAAGAAGGCCAATGGCATTTTGGGGTGTATAAGTAGGGGCATTGCCAGCAGATCGAGGGACGTGATTGTTCCCCTCTATTCGACACTGGTGAGGCCTCATCTGGAGTACTGTGTCCAGTTTTGGGCCCCACACTACAAGAAGGATGTGGAGAAATTGGAGAGAGTCCAGCGAAGGGGAACAAAAATGATTGGGGTCTGGAACAAATGACTTATGAGGAGAGGCTGAGGGAACTGGGATTGTTTAGTCTGCAGAAGAGAAGAATGAGGGGCGATTTGATAGCTGCTTTTAACTACCTGAAAGGTGGATCCAAAGAGGATGGATCTAGACTATTCTCAGTGATAGCAGATGACAGGACAAGGAGTAATGGTCTCAAGTTGCAGTGGAGGAGATTTAGGTTGGATATTAGGAAAAACTTTTTCACTAGGAGGTTAGTGAAACACTGGAATGCGTTACCTAGGGAGGTGGTGGAATCCCCTTCCTTAGAAGTTTTTAATGTCAGGCTTGACAAAGCCCTGGCTGGGATTATTTACTTGGGATTGGTCCTGCTCTGGGAAGGGGGTTTGACTAGATGGCCTCCAGAGGTCCCTTCCAACTGTGTTATTCTATGATTCTATGATTCTATGAAATGGTTGCAAAGTCCTTATATCAGGTTTGTAGCAGTGATGGAATAAACTGCTGGTTGGAAAATGTCTTTCTGGGAACTTCCAAAAGATTGGAAGGTCCTCAGTCCATTGTTCAAAGTACTCCTTTTAGATGTAAATCCACAGTCCAGAGAAGTGGAGCAGGGAAGAGGCAAAGTGGAGATGTCTCAGGTTCTTTTATATCCTTTGCCATGTGCATGGAAATGTACTGTCCCAAACAAAGCCCATGGCCCCTGTGCGTGGAAAGTTACTGACAAAGATGGAGTCTGAGGTCACATGTCCACATCACATTGTCCTTATATGTTTTGCTGAATCACAGAGGTAGCCATTGGCTCCTTGCTGCCTGAGGTATCTTCAATAAAGGCTATCTGAAGAGTTGATTCTTCTGCATGGCTTATCAACACTTAAATGGTTCATCAACACGGGGCTGGCAAGAGTGGCTGTAAAACTACCTTATGGGTGTCACCCCAAGAACAAACATATTTGAGGTACAAATACATAGCCAATATCCATAACTTCAGATACAATGATGATACATGGATTTGACCAGGATAATCACAGTTGACAGATTGTAACTTTTCCATTGACACCTTACATGATATACTTTGTATAAGATTTGTTGCAATTGTATAACAGTGTTGATAATATTGGTTATGGATAATCACTGAGCCCCCTGATCTACCAGCCTGGGCTCCCTCTCACACTGTGCTGCTGTGACAAGCTGCAAAGCCCTCCAGCCTGCACTTTCACCAGCATTCGCACAGGTAGGGACACACCCAGCTGCAGTTACACACAGGCTCTCTAACCACCAGCTTCCCAGCCTACGACCCCAGAGCAGTACCGGCCTGCCCTGGTCAAATCTGGCCACCACACAGGTTTAGTACCCAGTCCGCCTCTCCCTCAATGTGAAGAGAACAATGCACACTTGTGGTAACTAAGCAGAGATTCTCCCCAAGCACTCCAGTCAAAGCTCACTGGTTTAGATTAAAACAAAAATAAGTTTATTAACTACAAAAGATAGATTTTAAGTGATAATAAGGGATAGCAAACAGATCAAAGCAGATTACCAAGCAAATAAACAAAAAACGCAAACTAAGTTTAATATACTAAATAGATTGGATATGAATTTGCAGATTCTCACTCTAGAGATGATACAAGCAGGCAGCAGATTCTTAAGGGGCAAACTGCACTTGCTTTACAGCTTGGAGTCCCAGGTGTTTCATACACAGGCTAGAAATTCCTTTAGCCTGGGTTCAGAACATCCCCCGGTTCAGTCTTTGTTCCTCGGGTCTTTCCAGGAGTCTCTTGTGTGGGGAGTGAAGAAGAATCGATAATATCACTCCCTGCCTTATATAGCTTTAGTATATGGCAGGAACCCTTTGTTTCAAAGCTTGGTTCCCAGACTGGTCTTTGGAAAAATACTGACATCCCAAGATGGAGTCCAGCATCACGTGGCCTGGTCACATGTCCTTGTAGGGTCATAGCAGCCATTACTTACAGGGTGTCTGGAGTGTTCTCAGGAAGGCTCACCAGGTAGGAGATCAGCTTCTCCTAAATCCTATTCTCTTTCCTAATGGCCATTACCCTGAAGAGGCCCTTCCCCACCAGCTATCTAGACTGAAAGCATCTTATCTAGTGGGTGTTACCTAGGTGTACCTACATTTGAAATACAGATACACAGTCAATATTCATAACTTCAGATACAAAAATGATACATGCATACAAATAGGATAGTCATATTCAGCAAATCATAACTTTTCTAATGATACCTCACATGACTTATCTTGTACAAAATGCATCATAATTATGCTATAATCCTATCATAATAATATCACAGTGAAGAATATAGGGTGCAGTGTCAGAGTCATGACACCACTTTCCTGGCCCTATCCCTGTATCTCACGTGCCCACTCAACAGGCCCAGCCACTGTACTTGTCTCATACACACGAAAAGAGAACAAAGGAGGGAATGTGGCCCATGAAGAAGAGAATAAGCTTCAAATGCAAGATTGCTGTGGGTCTTTATAGCCTCAGATACTCTCACATCACTGAGTACTAAGCACACCTCTCCACCACATACAGCAGACATAAGAGTCAGGCTCTGACAAGGCAATGCCCTGAGCTCAACATTCCTCCCAGAGGGTCACTTGAGGGACAGGTGAAGCTGGGTACCAGAGAGCCCCTAATACTTCAGGTCACCCCACACACACAGGCAGGGAGTAACCATGAACAGAGCTGTGCTTGCCAGATTGTCTCCTGGGTTCTCTTTTTCTGAGAACTGATCTGAGAAAACAACCAAGCAAATTCTAAAGTCCACAGATGTGGACTCATATAGAAAGTGCAATGGAAAACAGTTTAACTGTGTAAGATAGAATCCGAAACTGGATTATAAACAGATGAAACCATATAAAAGTTCCACTTTTCTGTGAAAGCCCCACAGCTCCGGTGGACGGCGTGCAGCCTGCAGGGATGACCAGACTCTGAAGGAAGAATACACGTTGGATCTCTGAGCGGAATTAGCAGCCCCAAGGTACCGTGTTGTGTGTGAGTTTGAAACTTGGGTACAACATTTGAAAGAGGGGCTTGTAACAGTTGTGAAAGCATTGAAAATTCTCATCAGTGGTTTGTCAACAGCAGTGGGTGTTTTTACAGCCCCAACGTTCTGGGCACCTCACACTATGGCCAAGATTGTCAAAAGTGGGTTTGGGGGCCCAGCTTGACACAGCTCAAAGGCGCCTGACTCTCAGAATGTGCTGAGCACCCACCCCTGGAAATCAGGCCCCTTGAAGGGTCTCCAGTTGGGCACCTGAAAACTGAGGCACCCACAGTCACTAGCCACTTTTGAAAATCTTGGGCTAGAAATAGAACGACATGGTCCCACCTCAGATAGATCCAGGCTGAGCTGAGAATGACATGAGGAATACGGGTACCCACCAGTAGGGAGGAATGGGGAACAGAAGGAGGAAGGTTACAGCCATAGAGCCCAGTTGGTGACGCAGTAACAGACACCTGCACGTCTTGGGAACTTAATCTGAACTTTTTATTTTTTATCTTTGATCGTGATTGAGGCCTCACTGTGTTAGGTGCTACACAGCCACATTGGACGTCCCTGTGTGCACACACACAAACACACACACAGACACAGCTTAGTCTTGTTTTTTTTTACTTAAATCATAATCAGTAATGTTGTTCACTGACTTCTTGTGGGAATCATGGAAGGAAACGTGAGAAGAGGGTGAGGACTCGGTGAACTGGATGGACAGGGCATTCCCAGAGTGGAAGGCACCACCAAGCACAAAGCTGGTTTGGCAGAAGCAGATGAATGGGCACTGAGACTGACATTACCGGTGCTGCAGAGGGGATGGCAGGTGCACTGGAATGCGTTACCTAGGGAGGTGGTGGAATCTCCTTCCCTAGAAGTTTTTAAGGTCAGGCTTGACAAAGCCCTGGCTGGGATGATTTAGTCGGGGATTGGTCCTGCTTTGAGCAGAGGGTTGGACTAGATGACCTCCTGCGGTCCCTTCCAACTCTGATATTCTATGATTCTATGATCCTGTGACGTGATAAGGGACTAAGGGGTGCAGACTGGGTATGAGGTGAGGACAAGAAGTTTGAACCACGTGCAGTGAAGTAGGGAAGAGCCAGTGGGGAGATTGAAAGAGGGAGTCGTCTGGTCAGAATGACAGGCTGGGAAGATTATTTTCGCAGCAGCGTCTTGCACTGGGGAGCTGTGATGTGGGTATCCGGGAGGCCAGAGAGGGGGAGGTTGCAGTAATTCACATTGAAGATGATCCAGGAGGACAAGAGGTTTAGCCGTGCCACTGCTGGGATGAGTCTGGCCACGGGCTGCAGCTGAGAGGGTGGCAAAGAGAGGGTTAATCTGTATTGATGTTATATAGGGAACAGTGACAAGACACAGTGCGCGCCGGGATGTGAAGCATCTGATATCGCGGTGTGACATTCTGGGGATCCCCCAGAGCAGTCAGGGGGTCTGTCACCATCTGCCTGTGACCGTGGGTCCCTTAATCCTGTGTGGCTCTGGCTCGGAGCTCTGGCACCAGCATCCAGCCCACAGGCAGAAAGGTCTCACCCTGGCTTCCAGCAGCCTCGTTATCCCTGCAGGGTGACCCCACCAGCCCTTCCAGTCCCAAGCATCCCCAAATCCGCCTACCCCGAGTTCTTCACTACCAGACCTGGGGACTTTTCCACTCTGGTTCCTCACCCCAAAGGCCTGAAGCCAGCCCCCCAGTTCTCAGTTCACTTTGGGACACACTCCACACCGTTTGCACACTAGAGACCCATCATTTGTCTCTCCTGGGTTGTACAATGCGAGGTGCTGGGGGTTAGTCTTGTCTGGCTGGGGAGGCAGCTCCTCCCTGCCTGGCTGGCCACCACCCTGCTGGGAGTGGGAGGTGAAGCTTTAGGAACCAGCTCCAGACTCTACATACACGATACATAAATCCCTAAGCACAGCCTGGATCCATCTCGCACAGTGATCAGTAAATAGAGAACATCACAGGCTTTCAGAAAAGAGCTCACTCAACATTATTATACACAATAGCATTGTACAGTTAATTAGTTAATTCCATTGCTTATTCTTTGGGGTTCAGACCCCCTGTTCTGCCCTTGGGGTGTCTGGACCCTGAGTGGGGGCAGCATATGAACCTAGATTTCAGTGGGGCAGTAGCTGCATGGTAGTTAAGGTTGAGACTCGTACTGGTTAATAGCAGATTTTTCTAAGTGCTCTAAAATCCCCCTGCACACTCAATTGCCTGGAAAATTGCTGCGATACCAATTTTTTTTTACAGTTCTTAGAACTCTTTTGTGCACAGAACTGGGGCTCAGACTATTGCTCTAATGCACCCCAAACTAATATCCTGCAGTCAGGTTTCAACTCAGATAACACCTGGCGCCCACTTCCCCTCTGGGGAGGCAGGATTCTGAAAGCCAGCTCTCCAAGGTGGCTCAAGCCTGGCTGATGAGCGAGAGAGTGAGCTGTGGCAGGCGCAGCTGAGTGAAAAGCGCGCTGAGCCCATCCCTTGTAGAGCACTTCAGGGGAACGTGCTACAGACATCGAACTGTGGGCCCTACCCACCAATTATACGCTGCAGTCTGGCTCTCCGCACGCTTCAGGGCATGCCGGTTCTTGCTGTTCTGTCGGCTCCGGGTGATGGCTGCAGGGCAGCTGCTTTTCAAACTTTTGCCCCGGGGGCAGATCTTTTTCATTAAGAACGGATATTTCAGAATGCCCTAAAATCCATGAGCACGCTCAGATTGGTTTGAAAACCACAGCGGCTCATCAGGGCCAGGGGCAGACTCAGTGGTGTGAAGCCTTGGAAACAAGCAGAGAGAACCAGAGGTCCTGGTGATGTCAAGGAATTTTGACGTGATTGGAATAACAGAGACTTGGTGGGATAACTCACATGACTGGAGTACTGTCATGGATGGGTATAAACTGTTCAGGAAGGACAGGCAGGGCAGAAAAGGTGGGGGAGTAGCACTGTATGTAAGGAAGCAGTATGACTGCTCAGAGCTCCGGTACGAAACTGCAGAAAAACCTGAGTGTCTCTGGATTAAGTTTAGAAGTGTGTGCAACAAGGGTGATGTCGTGGTGGGAGTCTGCTATAGACCACCGGACCAGTGGGATGAGGTGGACGAGGCTTTCTTCCGGCAGCTTGCAGAAGCTACTAGATCGCATGCCCTGGTTCTCATCGGTGACTTTAATTTTCATAGAATCATAGAATCATAGAATATCAGGGTTGGAAGGGACCCCAGAAGGTCATCTAGTCCAACCCCCTGCTCAAAGCAGGACCAATTCCCAGTTAAATAATCCCAGCCAGGGCTTTGTCAAGCCTGACCTTAAAAACCTCTAAGGAAGGAGATTCTACCACCTCCCTAGGTAACGCATTCCAGTGTTTCACCACCCTCTTAGTGAAAAAGTTTTTCCTAATATCCAATCTAAACCTCCCCCACTGCAACTTGAGACCATTACTCCTCGTTCTGTCATCTGCTACCATTGAGAACAGTCTAGAGCCATCCTCTTTGGAACCCCCTTTCAGGTAGTTGAAAGCAGCTATCAAATCCCCCCTCATTCTTCTCTTCTGCAGGCTAAACAATCCCAGCTCCCTCAGCCTCTCCTCATAAGTCATGTGTTCCAGTCCCCTAATCATTTTTGTTGCCCTTTGCTGGACTCTCTCCAATTTATCCACATCCTTCTTGAAGTGTGGGGCCCAAAACTGGACACAGTACTCCAGATGAGGCCTCACCAATGTCGAATAGAGGGGAACGATCACGTCCCTCGATCTGCTCGCTATGCCCCTACTTATACATCCCAAAATGCCATTGGCCTTCTTGGCAACAAGGGCACACTGCTGACTCATATCCAGCTTCTCGTCCACTGTCACCCCTAGGTCCTTTTCCGCAGAAAAGATACCTTTTCCTGATATCTGCTGAGAGAGCAATACAGCGGAGCATAGACAATCCAGGAAGTTTTTGGAAAGCGTAGGGGACAATTTCCTGGTGCAAGTGCTAGAGGAGCCAACTAGGGGGGGAGCTTTTCTTGACCTGCTGCTCACAAACCGGGAAGAATTAGTAGGGGAAGCAAAAGTGGATGAGAATCTGGGAGGCAGTGACCATGAGTTGGTCGAGTTCAGGATCCTGACACAGGGAAGAAAGGTAAGCAGCAGGATTCGGACCCTGGACTTCAGGAAAGCAGACTTCGACTCCCTCAGGGAACGGATGGCCAGGATCCCCTGGGGGACTAACATGAAGGGGAAAGGAGTCCAGGAGAGCTGGCTGTATTTCAAGGTATCCCTGTTGAGGTTACAGGGACAAACCATCTCGATGTGTCGAAAGAATAGTAAATATGGTAGGCGATCAGCTTGGCTTAACGGTGAAATCCTAGTGGATCTTAAACATAAAAAAGAAGCTTACAAGAAGTGGAAGGTTGGACATATGACCAGGGAAGAGTATAAAAATATTGCTCAGGCATGTAGGAATGAAATCAGGAGGGCCAAATCGCACCTGGAGCTGCAGCTAGCAAGAGATGTCAAGAGTAACAAGAAGGGTTTCTTCAGGTATGTTGGCAACAAGAAGAAAGCCAAGGAAAGTGTGGGCCCCTTAATGAATGAGGGAGGCAACCTAGTGACAGAGGATGTGGAAAAAGCTAATGTACTCAATGCTTTTTTTGCCTCTGTCTTCACGAACAAGGTCAGCTTCCAGACTGCTGCGCTGGGCATCACAACATGGGGAAGAGATGGCCAGCCCTCTGTGGAGAAAGAGGTGGTTAGGGACTATTTAGAAAAGCTGGACGTGCACAAATCCATGGGGCCGGACGAGTTGCATCCGAGAGTGCTAAAGGAATTGGAGGCTGTGATTGCAGAGCCATTGGCCATTATCTTTGAAAACTCGTGGCGAACGGGGGAAGTCCCAGATGACTGGGAAAAGGCTAATGTAGTGCCAATCTTTAAAAAAGGGAAGAAGGAGGATCCTGGGAACTACAGGCCAGTCAGCCTCACCTCAGTCCCCGGAAAAATCATGGAGCAGGTCTTCAAAGAATCAATCCTGAAGCACTTACATGAGAGGAAAGTGATCAGGAACAGTCAGCATGGATTCACCAAGGGAAGGTCATGCCTGACTAATCTAATTGCCTTCTATGATGAGATTACTGGTTCTGTGGATGAAGGGAAAGCAGTGGATGTATTGTTTCTTGACTTGAGCAAAGCTTTTGACACGGTCTCCCACAGTATTCTTGTCAGCAAGTTAAAGAAGTATGGGCTGGATGAATGCACTGTAAGGTGGGTAGAAAGTTGGCTAGATTGTCGGGCTCAATGGGTAGTGATCAATGGCTCCATGTCTAGTTGGCAGCCGGTGTCAAGTGGAGTGCCCCAGGGGTCGGTCCTGGGGCCGCTTTTGTTCAAGATCTTCATAAATGATCTGGAGGATGGTGTGGATTGCACTCTCAGCAAATTTGCGGATGATACTAAACTGGGAGGAGTGGTAGATACGCTGGAGGGCAGGGATAGGATACAGAGGGACCTAGACAAATTGGAGGATTGGGCCAAAAGAAATCTGATGAGGTTCAACAAGGACAAGTGCAGAGTCCTGCAGTTAGGACGGAAGAATCCAATGCACGGCTACAGACTAGGGACCGAATGGCTCGGCAGCAGTTCTGCAGAGAAGGACCTATGGGTGACAGTGGACGAGAAGCTGGATATGAGTCAACAATGTGCCCTTGTTGCCAAGAAGGCCAATGGCATTTTGGGGTGTATAAGTAGGGGCATTGCCAGCAGATCGAGGGACGTGATTGTTCCCCTCTATTCGACACTGGTGAGGCCTCATCTGGAGTACTGTGTCCAGTTTTGGGCCCCACACTACAAGAAGGATGTGGAGAAATTGGAGAGAGTCCAGCGAAGGGCAACAAAAATGATTGGGGTCTGGAACAAATGACTTATGAGGAGAGGCTGAGGGAACTGGGATTGTTTAGTCTGCAGAAGAGAAGAATGAGGGGCGATTTGATAGCTGCTTTTAACTACCTGAAAGGTGGATCCAAAGAGGATGGATCTAGACTATTCTCAGTGATAGCAGATGACAGGACAAGGAGTAATGGTCTCAAGTTGCAGTGGAGGAGATTTAGGTTGGATATTAGGAAAAACTTTTTCACTAGGAGGTTAGTGAAACACTGGAATGCGTTACCTAGGGAGGTGGTGGAATCCCCTTCCTTAGAAGTTTTTAATGTCAGGCTTGACAAAGCCCTGGCTGGGATTATTTACTTGGGATTGGTCCTGCTCTGGGAAGGGGGTTTGACTAGATGGCCTCCAGAGGTCCCTTCCAACTGTGTTATTCTATGATTCTATGATTCTATGAAATGGTTGCAAAGTCCTTATATCAGGTTTGTAGCAGTGATGGAATAAACTGCTGGTTGGAAAATGTCTTTCTGGGAACTTCCAAAAGATTGGAAGGTCCTCAGTCCATTGTTCAAAGTACTCCTTTTAGATGTAAATCCACAGTCCAGAGAAGTGGAGCAGGGAAGAGGCAAAGTGGAGATGTCTCAGGTTCTTTTATATCCTTTGCCATGTGCATGGAAATGTACTGTCCCAAACAAAGCCCATGGCCCCTGTGCGTGGAAAGTTACTGACAAAGATGGAGTCTGAGGTCACATGTCCACATCACATTGTCCTTATATGTTTTGCTGAATCACAGAGGTAGCCATTGGCTCCTTGCTGCCTGAGGTATCTTCAATAAAGGCTATCTGAAGAGTTGATTCTTCTGCATGGCTTATCAACACTTAAATGGTTCATCAACACGGGGCTGGCAAGAGTGGCTGTAAAACTACCTTATGGGTGTCACCCCAAGAACAAACATATTTGAGGTACAAATACATAGCCAATATCCATAACTTCAGATACAATGATGATACATGGATTTGACCAGGATAATCACAGTTGACAGATTGTAACTTTTCCATTGACACCTTACATGATATACTTTGTATAAGATTTGTTGCAATTGTATAACAGTGTTGATAATATTGGTTATGGATAATCACTGAGCCCCCTGATCTACCAGCCTGGGCTCCCTCTCACACTGTGCTGCTGTGACAAGCTGCAAAGCCCTCCAGCCTGCACTTTCACCAGCATTCGCACAGGTAGGGACACACCCAGCTGCAGTTACACACAGGCTCTCTAACCACCAGCTTCCCAGCCTACGACCCCAGAGCAGTACCGGCCTGCCCTGGTCAAATCTGGCCACCACACAGGTTTAGTACCCAGTCCGCCTCTCCCTCAATGTGAAGAGAACAATGCACACTTGTGGTAACTAAGCAGAGATTCTCCCCAAGCACTCCAGTCAAAGCTCACTGGTTTAGATTAAAACAAAAATAAGTTTATTAACTACAAAAGATAGATTTTAAGTGATAATAAGGGATAGCAAACAGATCAAAGCAGATTACCAAGCAAATAAACAAAAAACGCAAACTAAGTTTAATATACTAAATAGATTGGATATGAATTTGCAGATTCTCACTCTAGAGATGATACAAGCAGGCAGCAGATTCTTAAGGGGCAAACTGCACTTGCTTTACAGCTTGGAGTCCCAGGTGTTTCATACACAGGCTAGAAATTCCTTTAGCCTGGGTTCAGAACATCCCCCGGTTCAGTCTTTGTTCCTCGGGTCTTTCCAGGAGTCTCTTGTGTGGGGAGTGAAGAAGAATCGATAATATCACTCCCTGCCTTATATAGCTTTAGTATATGGCAGGAACCCTTTGTTTCAAAGCTTGGTTCCCAGACTGGTCTTTGGAAAAATACTGACATCCCAAGATGGAGTCCAGCATCACGTGGCCTGGTCACATGTCCTTGTAGGGTCATAGCAGCCATTACTTACAGGGTGTCTGGAGTGTTCTCAGGAAGGCTCACCAGGTAGGAGATCAGCTTCTCCTAAATCCTATTCTCTTTCCTAATGGCCATTACCCTGAAGAGGCCCTTCCCCACCAGCTATCTAGACTGAAAGCATCTTATCTAGTGGGTGTTACCTAGGTGTACCTACATTTGAAATACAGATACACAGTCAATATTCATAACTTCAGATACAAAAATGATACATGCATACAAATAGGATAGTCATATTCAGCAAATCATAACTTTTCTAATGATACCTCACATGACTTATCTTGTACAAAATGCATCATAATTATGCTATAATCCTATCATAATAATATCACAGTGAAGAATATAGGGTGCAGTGTCAGAGTCATGACACCACTTTCCTGGCCCTATCCCTGTATCTCACGTGCCCACTCAACAGGCCCAGCCACTGTACTTGTCTCATACACACGAAAAGAGAACAAAGGAGGGAATGTGGCCCATGAAGAAGAGAATAAGCTTCAAATGCAAGATTGCTGTGGGTCTTTATAGCCTCAGATACTCTCACATCACTGAGTACTAAGCACACCTCTCCACCACATACAGCAGACATAAGAGTCAGGCTCTGACAAGGCAATGCCCTGAGCTCAACATTCCTCCCAGAGGGTCACTTGAGGGACAGGTGAAGCTGGGTACCAGAGAGCCCCTAATACTTCAGGTCACCCCACACACACAGGCAGGGAGTAACCATGAACAGAGCTGTGCTTGCCAGATTGTCTCCTGGGTTCTCTTTTTCTGAGAACTGATCTGAGAAAACAACCAAGCAAATTCTAAAGTCCACAGATGTGGACTCATATAGAAAGTGCAATGGAAAACAGTTTAACTGTGTAAGATAGAATCCGAAACTGGATTATAAACAGATGAAACCATATAAAAGTTCCACTTTTCTGTGAAAGCCCCACAGCTCCGGTGGACGGCGTGCAGCCTGCAGGGATGACCAGACTCTGAAGGAAGAATACACGTTGGATCTCTGAGCGGAATTAGCAGCCCCAAGGTACCGTGTTGTGTGTGAGTTTGAAACTTGGGTACAACATTTGAAAGAGGGGCTTGTAACAGTTGTGAAAGCATTGAAAATTCTCATCAGTGGTTTGTCAACAGCAGTGGGTGTTTTTACAGCCCCAACGTTCTGGGCACCTCACACTATGGCCAAGATTGTCAAAAGTGGGTTTGGGGGCCCAGCTTGACACAGCTCAAAGGCGCCTGACTCTCAGAATGTGCTGAGCACCCACCCCTGGAAATCAGGCCCCTTGAAGGGTCTCCAGTTGGGCACCTGAAAACTGAGGCACCCACAGTCACTAGCCACTTTTGAAAATCTTGGGCTAGAAATAGAACGACATGGTCCCACCTCAGATAGATCCAGGCTGAGCTGAGAATGACATGAGGAATACGGGTACCCACCAGTAGGGAGGAATGGGGAACAGAAGGAGGAAGGTTACAGCCATAGAGCCCAGTTGGTGACGCAGTAACAGACACCTGCACGTCTTGGGAACTTAATCTGAACTTTTTATTTTTTATCTTTGATCGTGATTGAGGCCTCACTGTGTTAGGTGCTACACAGCCACATTGGACGTCCCTGTGTGCACACACACAAACACACACACAGACACAGCTTAGTCTTGTTTTTTTTTACTTAAATCATAATCAGTAATGTTGTTCACTGACTTCTTGTGGGAATCATGGAAGGAAACGTGAGAAGAGGGTGAGGACTCGGTGAACTGGATGGACAGGGCATTCCCAGAGTGGAAGGCACCACCAAGCACAAAGCTGGTTTGGCAGAAGCAGATGAATGGGCACTGAGACTGACATTACCGGTGCTGCAGAGGGGATGGCAGGTGCACTGGAATGCGTTACCTAGGGAGGTGGTGGAATCTCCTTCCCTAGAAGTTTTTAAGGTCAGGCTTGACAAAGCCCTGGCTGGGATGATTTAGTCGGGGATTGGTCCTGCTTTGAGCAGAGGGTTGGACTAGATGACCTCCTGCGGTCCCTTCCAACTCTGATATTCTATGATTCTATGATCCTGTGACGTGATAAGGGACTAAGGGGTGCAGACTGGGTATGAGGTGAGGACAAGAAGTTTGAACCACGTGCAGTGAAGTAGGGAAGAGCCAGTGGGGAGATTGAAAGAGGGAGTCGTCTGGTCAGAATGACAGGCTGGGAAGATTATTTTCGCAGCAGCGTCTTGCACTGGGGAGCTGTGATGTGGGTATCCGGGAGGCCAGAGAGGGGGAGGTTGCAGTAATTCACATTGAAGATGATCCAGGAGGACAAGAGGTTTAGCCGTGCCACTGCTGGGATGAGTCTGGCCACGGGCTGCAGCTGAGAGGGTGGCAAAGAGAGGGTTAATCTGTATTGATGTTATATAGGGAACAGTGACAAGACACAGTGCGCGCCGGGATGTGAAGCATCTGATATCGCGGTGTGACATTCTGGGGATCCCCCAGAGCAGTCAGGGGGTCTGTCACCATCTGCCTGTGACCGTGGGTCCCTTAATCCTGTGTGGCTCTGGCTCGGAGCTCTGGCACCAGCATCCAGCCCACAGGCAGAAAGGTCTCACCCTGGCTTCCAGCAGCCTCGTTATCCCTGCAGGGTGACCCCACCAGCCCTTCCAGTCCCAAGCATCCCCAAATCCGCCTACCCCGAGTTCTTCACTACCAGACCTGGGGACTTTTCCACTCTGGTTCCTCACCCCAAAGGCCTGAAGCCAGCCCCCCAGTTCTCAGTTCACTTTGGGACACACTCCACACCGTTTGCACACTAGAGACCCATCATTTGTCTCTCCTGGGTTGTACAATGCGAGGTGCTGGGGGTTAGTCTTGTCTGGCTGGGGAGGCAGCTCCTCCCTGCCTGGCTGGCCACCACCCTGCTGGGAGTGGGAGGTGAAGCTTTAGGAACCAGCTCCAGACTCTACATACACGATACATAAATCCCTAAGCACAGCCTGGATCCATCTCGCACAGTGATCAGTAAATAGAGAACATCACAGGCTTTCAGAAAAGAGCTCACTCAACATTATTATACACAATAGCATTGTACAGTTAATTAGTTAATTCCATTGCTTATTCTTTGGGGTTCAGACCCCCTGTTCTGCCCTTGGGGTGTCTGGACCCTGAGTGGGGGCAGCATATGAACCTAGATTTCAGTGGGGCAGTAGCTGCATGGTAGTTAAGGTTGAGACTCGTACTGGTTAATAGCAGATTTTTCTAAGTGCTCTAAAATCCCCCTGCACACTCAATTGCCTGGAAAATTGCTGCGATACCAATTTTTTTTTACAGTTCTTAGAACTCTTTTGTGCACAGAACTGGGGCTCAGACTATTGCTCTAATGCACCCCAAACTAATATCCTGCAGTCAGGTTTCAACTCAGATAACACCTGGCGCCCACTTCCCCTCTGGGGAGGCAGGATTCTGAAAGCCAGCTCTCCAAGGTGGCTCAAGCCTGGCTGATGAGCGAGAGAGTGAGCTGTGGCAGGCGCAGCTGAGTGAAAAGCGCGCTGAGCCCATCCCTTGTAGAGCACTTCAGGGGAACGTGCTACAGACATCGAACTGTGGGCCCTACCCACCAATTATACGCTGCAGTCTGGCTCTCCGCACGCTTCAGGGCATGCCGGTTCTTGCTGTTCTGTCGGCTCCGGGTGATGGCTGCAGGGCAGCTGCTTTTCAAACTTTTGCCCCGGGGGCAGATCTTTTTCATTAAGAACGGATATTTCAGAATGCCCTAAAATCCATGAGCACGCTCAGATTGGTTTGAAAACCACAGCGGCTCATCAGGGCCAGGGGCAGACTCAGTGGTGTGAAGCCTTGGAAACAAGCAGAGAGAACCAGAGGTCCTGGTGATGTCAAGGAATTTTGACGTGATTGGAATAACAGAGACTTGGTGGGATAACTCACATGACTGGAGTACTGTCATGGATGGGTATAAACTGTTCAGGAAGGACAGGCAGGGCAGAAAAGGTGGGGGAGTAGCACTGTATGTAAGGAAGCAGTATGACTGCTCAGAGCTCCGGTACGAAACTGCAGAAAAACCTGAGTGTCTCTGGATTAAGTTTAGAAGTGTGTGCAACAAGGGTGATGTCGTGGTGGGAGTCTGCTATAGACCACCGGACCAGTGGGATGAGGTGGACGAGGCTTTCTTCCGGCAGCTTGCAGAAGCTACTAGATCGCATGCCCTGGTTCTCATCGGTGACTTTAATTTTCATAGAATCATAGAATCATAGAATATCAGGGTTGGAAGGGACCCCAGAAGGTCATCTAGTCCAACCCCCTGCTCAAAGCAGGACCAATTCCCAGTTAAATAATCCCAGCCAGGGCTTTGTCAAGCCTGACCTTAAAAACCTCTAAGGAAGGAGATTCTACCACCTCCCTAGGTAACGCATTCCAGTGTTTCACCACCCTCTTAGTGAAAAAGTTTTTCCTAATATCCAATCTAAACCTCCCCCACTGCAACTTGAGACCATTACTCCTCGTTCTGTCATCTGCTACCATTGAGAACAGTCTAGAGCCATCCTCTTTGGAACCCCCTTTCAGGTAGTTGAAAGCAGCTATCAAATCCCCCCTCATTCTTCTCTTCTGCAGGCTAAACAATCCCAGCTCCCTCAGCCTCTCCTCATAAGTCATGTGTTCCAGTCCCCTAATCATTTTTGTTGCCCTTTGCTGGACTCTCTCCAATTTATCCACATCCTTCTTGAAGTGTGGGGCCCAAAACTGGACACAGTACTCCAGATGAGGCCTCACCAATGTCGAATAGAGGGGAACGATCACGTCCCTCGATCTGCTCGCTATGCCCCTACTTATACATCCCAAAATGCCATTGGCCTTCTTGGCAACAAGGGCACACTGCTGACTCATATCCAGCTTCTCGTCCACTGTCACCCCTAGGTCCTTTTCCGCAGAAAAGATACCTTTTCCTGATATCTGCTGAGAGAGCAATACAGCGGAGCATAGACAATCCAGGAAGTTTTTGGAAAGCGTAGGGGACAATTTCCTGGTGCAAGTGCTAGAGGAGCCAACTAGGGGGGGAGCTTTTCTTGACCTGCTGCTCACAAACCGGGAAGAATTAGTAGGGGAAGCAAAAGTGGATGAGAATCTGGGAGGCAGTGACCATGAGTTGGTCGAGTTCAGGATCCTGACACAGGGAAGAAAGGTAAGCAGCAGGATTCGGACCCTGGACTTCAGGAAAGCAGACTTCGACTCCCTCAGGGAACGGATGGCCAGGATCCCCTGGGGGACTAACATGAAGGGGAAAGGAGTCCAGGAGAGCTGGCTGTATTTCAAGGTATCCCTGTTGAGGTTACAGGGACAAACCATCTCGATGTGTCGAAAGAATAGTAAATATGGTAGGCGATCAGCTTGGCTTAACGGTGAAATCCTAGTGGATCTTAAACATAAAAAAGAAGCTTACAAGAAGTGGAAGGTTGGACATATGACCAGGGAAGAGTATAAAAATATTGCTCAGGCATGTAGGAATGAAATCAGGAGGGCCAAATCGCACCTGGAGCTGCAGCTAGCAAGAGATGTCAAGAGTAACAAGAAGGGTTTCTTCAGGTATGTTGGCAACAAGAAGAAAGCCAAGGAAAGTGTGGGCCCCTTAATGAATGAGGGAGGCAACCTAGTGACAGAGGATGTGGAAAAAGCTAATGTACTCAATGCTTTTTTTGCCTCTGTCTTCACGAACAAGGTCAGCTTCCAGACTGCTGCGCTGGGCATCACAACATGGGGAAGAGATGGCCAGCCCTCTGTGGAGAAAGAGGTGGTTAGGGACTATTTAGAAAAGCTGGACGTGCACAAATCCATGGGGCCGGACGAGTTGCATCCGAGAGTGCTAAAGGAATTGGAGGCTGTGATTGCAGAGCCATTGGCCATTATCTTTGAAAACTCGTGGCGAACGGGGGAAGTCCCAGATGACTGGGAAAAGGCTAATGTAGTGCCAATCTTTAAAAAAGGGAAGAAGGAGGATCCTGGGAACTACAGGCCAGTCAGCCTCACCTCAGTCCCCGGAAAAATCATGGAGCAGGTCTTCAAAGAATCAATCCTGAAGCACTTACATGAGAGGAAAGTGATCAGGAACAGTCAGCATGGATTCACCAAGGGAAGGTCATGCCTGACTAATCTAATTGCCTTCTATGATGAGATTACTGGTTCTGTGGATGAAGGGAAAGCAGTGGATGTATTGTTTCTTGACTTGAGCAAAGCTTTTGACACGGTCTCCCACAGTATTCTTGTCAGCAAGTTAAAGAAGTATGGGCTGGATGAATGCACTGTAAGGTGGGTAGAAAGTTGGCTAGATTGTCGGGCTCAATGGGTAGTGATCAATGGCTCCATGTCTAGTTGGCAGCCGGTGTCAAGTGGAGTGCCCCAGGGGTCGGTCCTGGGGCCGCTTTTGTTCAAGATCTTCATAAATGATCTGGAGGATGGTGTGGATTGCACTCTCAGCAAATTTGCGGATGATACTAAACTGGGAGGAGTGGTAGATACGCTGGAGGGCAGGGATAGGATACAGAGGGACCTAGACAAATTGGAGGATTGGGCCAAAAGAAATCTGATGAGGTTCAACAAGGACAAGTGCAGAGTCCTGCAGTTAGGACGGAAGAATCCAATGCACGGCTACAGACTAGGGACCGAATGGCTCGGCAGCAGTTCTGCAGAGAAGGACCTATGGGTGACAGTGGACGAGAAGCTGGATATGAGTCAACAATGTGCCCTTGTTGCCAAGAAGGCCAATGGCATTTTGGGGTGTATAAGTAGGGGCATTGCCAGCAGATCGAGGGACGTGATTGTTCCCCTCTATTCGACACTGGTGAGGCCTCATCTGGAGTACTGTGTCCAGTTTTGGGCCCCACACTACAAGAAGGATGTGGAGAAATTGGAGAGAGTCCAGCGAAGGGCAACAAAAATGATTGGGGTCTGGAACAAATGACTTATGAGGAGAGGCTGAGGGAACTGGGATTGTTTAGTCTGCAGAAGAGAAGAATGAGGGGCGATTTGATAGCTGCTTTTAACTACCTGAAAGGTGGATCCAAAGAGGATGGATCTAGACTATTCTCAGTGATAGCAGATGACAGGACAAGGAGTAATGGTCTCAAGTTGCAGTGGAGGAGATTTAGGTTGGATATTAGGAAAAACTTTTTCACTAGGAGGTTAGTGAAACACTGGAATGCGTTACCTAGGGAGGTGGTGGAATCCCCTTCCTTAGAAGTTTTTAATGTCAGGCTTGACAAAGCCCTGGCTGGGATTATTTACTTGGGATTGGTCCTGCTCTGGGAAGGGGGTTTGACTAGATGGCCTCCAGAGGTCCCTTCCAACTGTGTTATTCTATGATTCTATGATTCTATGAAATGGTTGCAAAGTCCTTATATCAGGTTTGTAGCAGTGATGGAATAAACTGCTGGTTGGAAAATGTCTTTCTGGGAACTTCCAAAAGATTGGAAGGTCCTCAGTCCATTGTTCAAAGTACTCCTTTTAGATGTAAATCCACAGTCCAGAGAAGTGGAGCAGGGAAGAGGCAAAGTGGAGATGTCTCAGGTTCTTTTATATCCTTTGCCATGTGCATGGAAATGTACTGTCCCAAACAAAGCCCATGGCCCCTGTGCGTGGAAAGTTACTGACAAAGATGGAGTCTGAGGTCACATGTCCACATCACATTGTCCTTATATGTTTTGCTGAATCACAGAGGTAGCCATTGGCTCCTTGCTGCCTGAGGTATCTTCAATAAAGGCTATCTGAAGAGTTGATTCTTCTGCATGGCTTATCAACACTTAAATGGTTCATCAACACGGGGCTGGCAAGAGTGGCTGTAAAACTACCTTATGGGTGTCACCCCAAGAACAAACATATTTGAGGTACAAATACATAGCCAATATCCATAACTTCAGATACAATGATGATACATGGATTTGACCAGGATAATCACAGTTGACAGATTGTAACTTTTCCATTGACACCTTACATGATATACTTTGTATAAGATTTGTTGCAATTGTATAACAGTGTTGATAATATTGGTTATGGATAATCACTGAGCCCCCTGATCTACCAGCCTGGGCTCCCTCTCACACTGTGCTGCTGTGACAAGCTGCAAAGCCCTCCAGCCTGCACTTTCACCAGCATTCGCACAGGTAGGGACACACCCAGCTGCAGTTACACACAGGCTCTCTAACCACCAGCTTCCCAGCCTACGACCCCAGAGCAGTACCGGCCTGCCCTGGTCAAATCTGGCCACCACACAGGTTTAGTACCCAGTCCGCCTCTCCCTCAATGTGAAGAGAACAATGCACACTTGTGGTAACTAAGCAGAGATTCTCCCCAAGCACTCCAGTCAAAGCTCACTGGTTTAGATTAAAACAAAAATAAGTTTATTAACTACAAAAGATAGATTTTAAGTGATAATAAGGGATAGCAAACAGATCAAAGCAGATTACCAAGCAAATAAACAAAAAACGCAAACTAAGTTTAATATACTAAATAGATTGGATATGAATTTGCAGATTCTCACTCTAGAGATGATACAAGCAGGCAGCAGATTCTTAAGGGGCAAACTGCACTTGCTTTACAGCTTGGAGTCCCAGGTGTTTCATACACAGGCTAGAAATTCCTTTAGCCTGGGTTCAGAACATCCCCCGGTTCAGTCTTTGTTCCTCGGGTCTTTCCAGGAGTCTCTTGTGTGGGGAGTGAAGAAGAATCGATAATATCACTCCCTGCCTTATATAGCTTTAGTATATGGCAGGAACCCTTTGTTTCAAAGCTTGGTTCCCAGACTGGTCTTTGGAAAAATACTGACATCCCAAGATGGAGTCCAGCATCACGTGGCCTGGTCACATGTCCTTGTAGGGTCATAGCAGCCATTACTTACAGGGTGTCTGGAGTGTTCTCAGGAAGGCTCACCAGGTAGGAGATCAGCTTCTCCTAAATCCTATTCTCTTTCCTAATGGCCATTACCCTGAAGAGGCCCTTCCCCACCAGCTATCTAGACTGAAAGCATCTTATCTAGTGGGTGTTACCTAGGTGTACCTACATTTGAAATACAGATACACAGTCAATATTCATAACTTCAGATACAAAAATGATACATGCATACAAATAGGATAGTCATATTCAGCAAATCATAACTTTTCTAATGATACCTCACATGACTTATCTTGTACAAAATGCATCATAATTATGCTATAATCCTATCATAATAATATCACAGTGAAGAATATAGGGTGCAGTGTCAGAGTCATGACACCACTTTCCTGGCCCTATCCCTGTATCTCACGTGCCCACTCAACAGGCCCAGCCACTGTACTTGTCTCATACACACGAAAAGAGAACAAAGGAGGGAATGTGGCCCATGAAGAAGAGAATAAGCTTCAAATGCAAGATTGCTGTGGGTCTTTATAGCCTCAGATACTCTCACATCACTGAGTACTAAGCACACCTCTCCACCACATACAGCAGACATAAGAGTCAGGCTCTGACAAGGCAATGCCCTGAGCTCAACATTCCTCCCAGAGGGTCACTTGAGGGACAGGTGAAGCTGGGTACCAGAGAGCCCCTAATACTTCAGGTCACCCCACACACACAGGCAGGGAGTAACCATGAACAGAGCTGTGCTTGCCAGATTGTCTCCTGGGTTCTCTTTTTCTGAGAACTGATCTGAGAAAACAACCAAGCAAATTCTAAAGTCCACAGATGTGGACTCATATAGAAAGTGCAATGGAAAACAGTTTAACTGTGTAAGATAGAATCCGAAACTGGATTATAAACAGATGAAACCATATAAAAGTTCCACTTTTCTGTGAAAGCCCCACAGCTCCGGTGGACGGCGTGCAGCCTGCAGGGATGACCAGACTCTGAAGGAAGAATACACGTTGGATCTCTGAGCGGAATTAGCAGCCCCAAGGTACCGTGTTGTGTGTGAGTTTGAAACTTGGGTACAACATTTGAAAGAGGGGCTTGTAACAGTTGTGAAAGCATTGAAAATTCTCATCAGTGGTTTGTCAACAGCAGTGGGTGTTTTTACAGCCCCAACGTTCTGGGCACCTCACACTATGGCCAAGATTGTCAAAAGTGGGTTTGGGGGCCCAGCTTGACACAGCTCAAAGGCGCCTGACTCTCAGAATGTGCTGAGCACCCACCCCTGGAAATCAGGCCCCTTGAAGGGTCTCCAGTTGGGCACCTGAAAACTGAGGCACCCACAGTCACTAGCCACTTTTGAAAATCTTGGGCTAGAAATAGAACGACATGGTCCCACCTCAGATAGATCCAGGCTGAGCTGAGAATGACATGAGGAATACGGGTACCCACCAGTAGGGAGGAATGGGGAACAGAAGGAGGAAGGTTACAGCCATAGAGCCCAGTTGGTGACGCAGTAACAGACACCTGCACGTCTTGGGAACTTAATCTGAACTTTTTATTTTTTATCTTTGATCGTGATTGAGGCCTCACTGTGTTAGGTGCTACACAGCCACATTGGACGTCCCTGTGTGCACACACACAAACACACACACAGACACAGCTTAGTCTTGTTTTTTTTTACTTAAATCATAATCAGTAATGTTGTTCACTGACTTCTTGTGGGAATCATGGAAGGAAACGTGAGAAGAGGGTGAGGACTCGGTGAACTGGATGGACAGGGCATTCCCAGAGTGGAAGGCACCACCAAGCACAAAGCTGGTTTGGCAGAAGCAGATGAATGGGCACTGAGACTGACATTACCGGTGCTGCAGAGGGGATGGCAGGTGCACTGGAATGCGTTACCTAGGGAGGTGGTGGAATCTCCTTCCCTAGAAGTTTTTAAGGTCAGGCTTGACAAAGCCCTGGCTGGGATGATTTAGTCGGGGATTGGTCCTGCTTTGAGCAGAGGGTTGGACTAGATGACCTCCTGCGGTCCCTTCCAACTCTGATATTCTATGATTCTATGATCCTGTGACGTGATAAGGGACTAAGGGGTGCAGACTGGGTATGAGGTGAGGACAAGAAGTTTGAACCACGTGCAGTGAAGTAGGGAAGAGCCAGTGGGGAGATTGAAAGAGGGAGTCGTCTGGTCAGAATGACAGGCTGGGAAGATTATTTTCGCAGCAGCGTCTTGCACTGGGGAGCTGTGATGTGGGTATCCGGGAGGCCAGAGAGGGGGAGGTTGCAGTAATTCACATTGAAGATGATCCAGGAGGACAAGAGGTTTAGCCGTGCCACTGCTGGGATGAGTCTGGCCACGGGCTGCAGCTGAGAGGGTGGCAAAGAGAGGGTTAATCTGTATTGATGTTATATAGGGAACAGTGACAAGACACAGTGCGCGCCGGGATGTGAAGCATCTGATATCGCGGTGTGACATTCTGGGGATCCCCCAGAGCAGTCAGGGGGTCTGTCACCATCTGCCTGTGACCGTGGGTCCCTTAATCCTGTGTGGCTCTGGCTCGGAGCTCTGGCACCAGCATCCAGCCCACAGGCAGAAAGGTCTCACCCTGGCTTCCAGCAGCCTCGTTATCCCTGCAGGGTGACCCCACCAGCCCTTCCAGTCCCAAGCATCCCCAAATCCGCCTACCCCGAGTTCTTCACTACCAGACCTGGGGACTTTTCCACTCTGGTTCCTCACCCCAAAGGCCTGAAGCCAGCCCCCCAGTTCTCAGTTCACTTTGGGACACACTCCACACCGTTTGCACACTAGAGACCCATCATTTGTCTCTCCTGGGTTGTACAATGCGAGGTGCTGGGGGTTAGTCTTGTCTGGCTGGGGAGGCAGCTCCTCCCTGCCTGGCTGGCCACCACCCTGCTGGGAGTGGAAGGTGAAGCTTTAGGAACCAGCTCCAGACTCTACATACACGATACATAAATCCCTAAGCACAGCCTGGATCCATCTCGCACAGTGATCAGTAAATAGAGAACATCACAGGCTTTCAGAAAAGAGCTCACTCAACATTATTATACACAATAGCATTGTACAGTTAATTAGTTAATTCCATTGCTTATTCTTTGGGGTTCAGACCCCCTGTTCTGCCCTTGGGGTGTCTGGACCCTGAGTGGGGGCAGCATATGAACCTAGATTTCAGTGGGGCAGTAGCTGCATGGTAGTTAAGGTTGAGACTCGTACTGGTTAATAGCAGATTTTTCTAAGTGCTCTAAAATCCCCCTGCACACTCAATTGCCTGGAAAATTGCTGCGATACCAATTTTTTTTTACAGTTCTTAGAACTCTTTTGTGCACAGAACTGGGGCTCAGACTATTGCTCTAATGCACCCCAAACTAATATCCTGCAGTCAGGTTTCAACTCAGATAACACCTGGCGCCCACTTCCCCTCTGGGGAGGCAGGATTCTGAAAGCCAGCTCTCCAAGGTGGCTCAAGCCTGGCTGATGAGCGAGAGAGTGAGCTGTGGCAGGCGCAGCTGAGTGAAAAGCGCGCTGAGCCCATCCCTTGTAGAGCACTTCAGGGGAACGTGCTACAGACATCGAACTGTGGGCCCTACCCACCAATTATACGCTGCAGTCTGGCTCTCCGCACGCTTCAGGGCATGCCGGTTCTTGCTGTTCTGTCGGCTCCGGGTGATGGCTGCAGGGCAGCTGCTTTTCAAACTTTTGCCCCGGGGGCAGATCTTTTTCATTAAGAACGGATATTTCAGAATGCCCTAAAATCCATGAGCACGCTCAGATTGGTTTGAAAACCACAGCGGCTCATCAGGGCCAGGGGCAGACTCAGTGGTGTGAAGCCTTGGAAACAAGCAGAGAGAACCAGAGGTCCTGGTGATGTCAAGGAATTTTGACGTGATTGGAATAACAGAGACTTGGTGGGATAACTCACATGACTGGAGTACTGTCATGGATGGGTATAAACTGTTCAGGAAGGACAGGCAGGGCAGAAAAGGTGGGGGAGTAGCACTGTATGTAAGGAAGCAGTATGACTGCTCAGAGCTCCGGTACGAAACTGCAGAAAAACCTGAGTGTCTCTGGATTAAGTTTAGAAGTGTGTGCAACAAGGGTGATGTCGTGGTGGGAGTCTGCTATAGACCACCGGACCAGGGGGATGAGGTGGACGAGGCTTTCTTCCGGCAGCTTGCAGAAGCTACTAGATCGCATGCCCTGGTTCTCATCGGTGACTTTAATTTTCATAGAATCATAGAATCATAGAATATCAGGGTTGGAAGGGACCCCAGAAGGTCATCTAGTCCAACCCCCTGCTCAAAGCAGGACCAATTCCCAGTTAAATAATCCCAGCCAGGGCTTTGTCAAGCCTGACCTTAAAAACCTCTAAGGAAGGAGATTCTACCACCTCCCTAGGTAACGCATTCCAGTGTTTCACCACCCTCTTAGTGAAAAAGTTTTTCCTAATATCCAATCTAAACCTCCCCCACTGCAACTTGAGACCATTACTCCTCGTTCTGTCATCTGCTACCATTGAGAACAGTCTAGAGCCATCCTCTTTGGAACCCCCTTTCAGGTAGTTGAAAGCAGCTATCAAATCCCCCCTCATTCTTCTCTTCTGCAGGCTAAACAATCCCAGCTCCCTCAGCCTCTCCTCATAAGTCATGTGTTCCAGTCCCCTAATCATTTTTGTTGCCCTTTGCTGGACTCTCTCCAATTTATCCACATCCTTCTTGAAGTGTGGGGCCCAAAACTGGACACAGTACTCCAGATGAGGCCTCACCAATGTCGAATAGAGGGGAACGATCACGTCCCTCGATCTGCTCGCTATGCCCCTACTTATACATCCCAAAATGCCATTGGCCTTCTTGGCAACAAGGGCACACTGCTGACTCATATCCAGCTTCTCGTCCACTGTCACCCCTAGGTCCTTTTCCGCAGAAAAGATACCTTTTCCTGATATCTGCTGAGAGAGCAATACAGCGGAGCATAGACAATCCAGGAAGTTTTTGGAAAGCGTAGGGGACAATTTCCTGGTGCAAGTGCTAGAGGAGCCAACTAGGGGGGGAGCTTTTCTTGACCTGCTGCTCACAAACCGGGAAGAATTAGTAGGGGAAGCAAAAGTGGATGAGAATCTGGGAGGCAGTGACCATGAGTTGGTCGAGTTCAGGATCCTGACACAGGGAAGAAAGGTAAGCAGCAGGATTCGGACCCTGGACTTCAGGAAAGCAGACTTCGACTCCCTCAGGGAACGGATGGCCAGGATCCCCTGGGGGACTAACATGAAGGGGAAAGGAGTCCAGGAGAGCTGGCTGTATTTCAAGGTATCCCTGTTGAGGTTACAGGGACAAACCATCCCGATGTGTCGAAAGAATAGTAAATATGGTAGGCGATCAGCTTGGCTTAACGGTGAAATCCTAGTGGATCTTAAACATAAAAAAGAAGCTTACAAGAAGTGGAAGGTTGGACATATGACCAGGGAAGAGTATAAAAATATTGCTCAGGCATGTAGGAATGAAATCAGGAGGGCCAAATCGCACCTGGAGCTGCAGCTAGCAAGAGATGTCAAGAGTAACAAGAAGGGTTTCTTCAGGTATGTTGGCAACAAGAAGAAAGCCAAGGAAAGTGTGGGCCCCTTAATGAATGAGGGAGGCAACCTAGTGACAGAGGATGTGGAAAAAGCTAATGTACTCAATGCTTTTTTTGCCTCTGTCTTCACGAACAAGGTCAGCTTCCAGACTGCTGCGCTGGGCATCACAACATGGGGAAGAGATGGCCAGCCCTCTGTGGAGAAAGAGGTGGTTAGGGACTATTTAGAAAAGCTGGACGTGCACAAATCCATGGGGCCGGACGAGTTGCATCCGAGAGTGCTAAAGGAATTGGAGGCTGTGATTGCAGAGCCATTGGCCATTATCTTTGAAAACTCGTGGCGAACGGGGGAAGTCCCAGATGACTGGGAAAAGGCTAATGTAGTGCCAATCTTTAAAAAAGGGAAGAAGGAGGATCCTGGGAACTACAGGCCAGTCAGCCTCACCTCAGTCCCCGGAAAAATCATGGAGCAGGTCTTCAAAGAATCAATCCTGAAGCACTTACATGAGAGGAAAGTGATCAGGAACAGTCAGCATGGATTCACCAAGGGAAGGTCATGCCTGACTAATCTAATTGCCTTCTATGATGAGATTACTGGTTCTGTGGATGAAGGGAAAGCAGTGGATGTATTGTTTCTTGACTTGAGCAAAGCTTTTGACACGGTCTCCCACAGTATTCTTGTCAGCAAGTTAAAGAAGTATGGGCTGGATGAATGCACTGTAAGGTGGGTAGAAAGTTGGCTAGATTGTCGGGCTCAATGGGTAGTGATCAATGGCTCCATGTCTAGTTGGCAGCCGGTGTCAAGTGGAGTGCCCCAGGGGTCGGTCCTGGGGCCGCTTTTGTTCAAGATCTTCATAAATGATCTGGAGGATGGTGTGGATTGCACTCTCAGCAAATTTGCGGATGATACTAAACTGGGAGGAGTGGTAGATACGCTGGAGGGCAGGGATAGGATACAGAGGGACCTAGACAAATTGGAGGATTGGGCCAAAAGAAATCTGATGAGGTTCAACAAGGATAAGTGCAGGGTCCTGCACTTAGGACGGAAGAACCCAATGCACAGCTACAGACTAGGGACCGAATGGCTAGGCAGCAGTTCTGCGGAAAAGGACCTAGGGGTGACAGTGGACGAGAAGCTGGATATGAGTCAGCAGTGTGCCCTTGTTGCCAAGAAGGCCAATGGCATTTTGGGATGTATAAGTAGGGGCATAGCGAGCAGATCAAGGGACGTGATCATCCCCCTCTATTCGACATTGGTGAGGCCTCATCTGGAGTACTGTGTCCAGTTTTGGGCCCCACACTAGAAGAAGGATGTGGATAAATTGGAGAGAGTCCAGCGAAGGGGAACAAAAATGATTAGGGGACTGGAACACATGACTTATGAGGAGAGTCTGAGGGAAATGGGATTGTTTAGTCTTCAGAAGAGAAGAATGAGGGGGGATTTGATAGCTGCTTTCAACTACCTGAGAGGTGGTTCCAGAGAAGATGGTTCTAGACTATTCTCAGTGGTAGAAGAGGACAGGACAAGGAGTAATGGTCTCAAGTTGCAGTGGGGGAGGTTTAGGTTGGATATTAGGAAAAACTTTTTCACTCGGAGGGTGGTGAAACACTGGAATGCGTTACCTAGGGAGGTGGTGGAATCTCCTTCCTTAGAAGTTTTTAAGGTCAGGCTTGACAAAGCCCTGGCTGGGATGATTTAATTGGGGATGGGTCCTGCTTTGAGCAGGGGGTTGGACTAGATGACCTCCTGAGGTCCCTTCCAACCCTGATATTCTATGATTCTATTATTCTAATTTGGGGTGGTTTGAAAAAGGGCTTCCTCAGATATAGCCACATAGTAATTAGCTGAATTTAATATTCAAATTGCTGTAAAACCCATGTGGAGAGGGAAATTGTCCTCGGAATGGGTGTGCCACAACTGGAAATGCGGGAGTGTTAGTGATACAAAGTTGGGGTGGTTTGATCAAGGGACTCACAAGATACAGTTTTCTCCCTTCTCAAAATGAGCTGCTAATAAAAATGTCAGATGCTTGTATCTTTTTAGAGGTAATGCTACAGAAAAATAAGGCTCTTACCTTCCTAATGGTTTATATCACTGGATTGCCCCTGAGCTCAGCTACTGAATTGTACAAAGGACCAGGTTAGAAATATTTAAAATCAGAGGCAGCGCTAGGGGCGGCTTGCAGGACCTATAGCAACCCCCGTAGCCACCCCACAGCAGCTGCTGCTCTCCAGCCACCCAGCTCTGAAGGCGGAGTGGAGAGCGCGGTGGCTGCTGGCTGAGTGCTCAGTTCTAGCAGCAGCAAAGAAGTAAGCTGGGGCAGGGGGGTCAGGGAGCCCAACAACAGCCCATGTCCCAGCCCACCAGGCAGGCCACCCAGGGCAGGGAGAGGGGCCAGGGCTCCCCACGGTGGCCTGGATTGACCTGCTCTGGGCTGGGCTCCTGCACCCTGTGCCCTGCAGTCACAGCTCCCCAAGGCCTCTGTTGGCCCCAGAGCCAGGTCCCCCCAGAAGGCTCTTACTGGCTGTGAGCAGCAAATGCCCTACACTGCCCAGCTCCGGCTTCCGGCCTCCAACCTGGCCAGAGCGTGGGGCCTTGGGGGAAGGGAGAGGAGGAGGCAGGGCCGGCACTTACCTGAGGAGGAGCAGGGGACAGGGCCATGTAGAGGAGAGGGGTGGGGCCTTGAGGCGAGGGGGGGGCACAGCCCCTGCAATTTTCTGTCTAGCCCACCTCAGTCCCCTCACCATCGGGAAGAGGCTGGTGCTGCCCCTGTTTAAAATATTATTGCCCTATGAAGCTTTGGCCCCTCTGCTTTCAGAGAGTTGGCACTGCTGCAAGCTATCCATTCCTCAGAGAACCTCCTTGAGCAGCCCTATTAATAATCAGCTGGCTCGGGGAACAAGTGCTGCTTTTTGACTCAAAGGGCCATGAGTTCAAAACTGGTCCTTGTGAGAGTTTCCTGCTGTGCGCACCGGGCCTTTGTGTGCTGGGGCCAAGGGGTTTCCCTTTGGCAGTGTGAGCGGTGTGTCTTCTTTTGAGGAAGTTCGGCACCTTACATGTGCACCCTTGCCACCTCCCCAGGGACAGTCTGATGGGCAGTGCTGTGTAGGCAATACGAAGCCCAGTGGGAGGTGCAGGTATTGATAAATTGGGTAGTCAGTTGCTTAATCACACATACCAGATAATATCAGCAAGGTTTATTGCTAGAAGTCAATAATAGAACACATGCTTCCCAGAGGAGACCCATGGGCCCCTCCCCAGGTCACAGGGGGAGGGCAAGGGCCCAGCATAGCACCCAGGGGTGAGTGTGGATGGAATGAGATGAGTATCTGTGCTGCTAACCACTCCCACCCTGGGAGTTTGTTTAGACACAGCGGGAAGCAGGGTGATTAAGATAACAGAAGGCTTGTCATTAAATTAAATTAAGGATCCTTAGATGATCCTGAAAGCATTGCCAGGCACTCCAGTTAAAAGATAGGAAACAAAGGGGAGGAATAAACGGCCAGTTTTCACAATGGAGAAAGGTAAATGTTGGTGTCCCTTAGGGGGTCTGCACTGGGACAACTGCTTGTTCAACATATTCATAAAAGATCTGGAAAAAGAGGTAATCAGTGAGGTGGCAAAATGTGCAGACGATACAAAATTACTCAGGATAGTTAAGTCCAAAGCAGACTGCGAAGAGCTACAAAAGGATCTCTCAAAACGTGCAGGACTTGGCAACAAAATGGCAGATGAAATTCAATGTTAAATGCAAAGTAATGCACGTGGAAAAATATAATCCCAACTATCCATACAAAATGATGGTGCCTAAATTCAGTGGTAGCCATGCTAGTCTGTATCAGCAAAATAAAACGAGGAGTCTTTGTGGCACCTTAGAGACTAACAAATTTATTTGGGCATAAGCTTTCGTGGGCTAAAACCCACTTCATCAGATGTATGAAGTAAAAAAAACAGGAGCAGATATAAATACATGAAAGGATGGGGGTTGCTTTACCAAGTGTGAGGTCAGTCTAACAAGATAAATCAATTAACAGCAGGACAGCAAGGGAGGAAAAATAACTTCTGAAGTGGTATGAGAGTGGCCCATTATAGACAGTTGACAAGAAGGTGTGAGTAACAGTAGGGAGAAATAAGTATTGGGGTGTGAAGAAGTGGGACTGTTCTTGATGTTTCCTCTGGGTAGTGTGGGGGTGCCTCAGTTTCCCCTAGGCAGTTCTTGGGTATCTAGGTGGTGGGGTAAGGGTGTACGATCGTTGCAGAGCCCTAGAGGGCATGTGTGTGCAGGGGTCTGGACACAGAGAATGGCCAACACCCTGTTTCCTGGCCACTAATGGCCTGGCCCTTCCTCCCTGCAAGGTGAGAGCTGAAGGGTTGGAGAACAAAGGAATCAGGTGACCTACTGGCCCGGGAAAGGGACAAAGCCCAGAGGAGGGGGGGCTGGAGAGAGTTTCAGTTTGGGGCTGGCTGGAGACATGGAGTGAAGTACAGACGGGGTTGTCTGGCTCACTGCCCCCCAGAATGGGCCCGGCTGAGGGGTCCTGTTCTCTGCACCTACAAGCTCTGTGTTAGACCATGTTCCTGTCGTCTAATAAACCTTCTGTTTTACTGGCTGGCTGAGAGTCCCGTCTGATGCGGAGTTGGGGGGCAGGACCCTCTGGCTTCCCCAGGACCCCGCCTGGGCAGACTCGCTGTTGGAAGCGCACGGAGGGGCAGAGGATGCTGAATGCTCCGAGGTCAGACCCAGGAAGGTGGAAGCTGGGTGAGCTGTGTGTCCTGCAGACAGGCTGCTCGCAGAAAGGAGACTTCCCCAGAGTCCCGACTGGCTTCGTAGGGAGCAGTTCCAGAGCATTGCCCGGGGACTCCGTGACATGGGGAAGTTAAATTTAGGTTTTGTAATGACCCAACCACTCCCAGTCTCAATTCAGGCCTAATCTGATGGTATCTAGTTTGCAAATTAATTCCAGTTCTGCAGCTTCATGTTGGAGTCTGTTTTTGAAGTTTTTTTGTACCCATCAAGAAAGAGATCTTGGAATCATTTGCATAAGAATCCTTCTCACTGTGTCTGGATCATCCCGAACTCACTCTCCAGCTTCAGAAGACCTAAAACTTATCTCCAGTCATCAATGGAGAAGACCCAACTGTGACGAAGTGGGACTGTTCTTAATGTTTCCTCTGAATAGTGTGGGGGTGCCTTACTTTCCCCTAGGCAGTTCTTAAGTATCTAGGTGGTGGGGTAAGGGTGTATGATCATTGCAGAGCCCTAGAGGGCATGTGTGTGCAGGAGTGTGGACATAGAGAATGCCCGACACCCTGTTTCCTGGCAACTGTTGGCCTGGGCCCTTCCCCGCTGCAAGGTGAGAGCTAAAGGGTTGGAGAACAAAGGAATCAGGTGACCTCCTGGCCCGGGGAAAGGGACAAAGCCCAGAGGAGGAGGGGCTGGAGGGAGTTTCAGGTTGGGTCTGGCTGGGACATGGAGTGAAGGGCAGATGTGGTTGTCTGGCTCACTGCCCCCCAAAATGGACCCGGCTGAGGGGTCCTGTTCTCTGCACCTGCAAGCTCTGTGTTAGACCATGTTCCTGTCGTCTAATAAACCTTCTGTTTTACTGGCTGGCTGAGAGTCCCGTCTGACTGCGGAGTTGGGGGGCAGGACCCTCTGGCTTCCCCAGGACCCCGCCTGGGTGGACTCGCTGTGGGAAGCACACGGAGGGGCAGAGGAGGCTGAAGGCTCCGAGGTCAGACCCAGGAAGGTGGGAGCCGGGTGAGCTGTGTGTCCTGCAGACAGGCTGCTCCCAGAGAGGAGACTTCCCCAGAGTCCTGACTGGCTTCATGGGGAGCAGTTCCAGAGCATCGACCAGGGACTCCGTGACACCAACTGAATAGTGTAGCTGTCCTTAACATGCAGGCCACGCGGGTCACATGCCCTGCCCCCCATTTAGCTGGTGCCCGCCTTCGTGTCCCTCCCAATAGTTGCCCGTCGCTTCTCCTTGGGCAGGCTAGCTCTCCCTCCCGCCTCTTCCACCCATGGTCTCGCCCACACTCCACCCCAGGCCCTGCCCTCTGAGCCCAATTCACCATGTCCCTCCTCCCTCTCTGCTCATGCTCCCCCATCCCTCCTCCCACCAGAGCTCCACAATTCTCCCCCTGCTCCTCGATTCCCCTGTATTGCCCCATCCCCCTGGCAGGGCACTCATTGTCCCCACTCCTCCATCTCATCCTGCCCCCTGCATCTCCCTTCCCCTTCCCCTTCCCCTTCCCCTGCCTTAACACACCCAATTCCCCTTGAATCCCCTCTCGCCCACACCCCCGACCAGCTGATGTGCGGATTGTCCCTGCAAGAGGCGCACGGGGCTGCCCTGCTCCAGAGGACACAGGCTCCAGAATACCACTTTCCAAAGCAGTAGCAACTTTCCCTTTAGATTCAGAGCAAGGGGGTTTGGTAGAAGAAATTAAAGGCTCGTCAGCAAAACTCTGATACCTCGGAAGTAATCTCTTCCGTAGAGTCTCTTTCACCTAAGCCAATAAAGCCAGTCTCTTAACATACAAAGGGGAGCAGTAAAACTGTGTTTGAAAGGAACATTCTCGGTTTCTTGTTTTAAATGACACACGAAGGGTAACTGTGCGCAAATGTTGCACTTTGCTGTCCAAGCTGTTAGTGCGTCTGATCAAGCCAATATTGGCTTGTTATAAGCAGAGTTGGCTTATAGTTTCTGAGGGTTGCTTGTTGGCTTGTTTTGGGTTTCTCTGTCTTGTCTGGGTTACAGATTGTTGTAATAAGCCATAAATCCAGTGTTTTTGTTCAGTCCATGATTTCTACTTTCTAGCAAAGTTCACTAGCGGATTTGGATAATTTTTGGTTGTGCCCAGAACGGGTCCAAGTTCCACACACACCCACACACACACACCCACACACACACACCTGCCTAAGGCTCTGGGAAGGAGTTTGGGTGCAGGAGGGGGTTCGGGGTCTGGGAGGAAGATTGGGTACAGAAAGGGGTTTGGGGTCTGGGATGGGGCAGGGGGTTAGAGTGCAGGAGGGGGGCCAGGGCTTGGCCAGTGCTGGCTCCCAGAAGTGACCCACATACCCCTCCGGCAGCAGCTTGGCTCTCGGGGCAGGGGCAGCACGCAGAGACACACGCACACACCCAGGGGCCGCAGCGACGTGCCAGCCACTTCCAGGAGCGTTGCAGAGTAGGCGGCAGGAAGCCACCTTAGCCCTGCCCTGCTGCCGGTGGCCCCTGGGCCCTTTTAAATTGCTCAGGGGTGGCGGGGGGGGGGGGGGACCGGAGACACTCTGGGGAAGGCACAAGTGGCTGGGAGAGAGGCCTGGCCCTGAACATTGATAGAGCTGGGCCCCTGGGCCCTAAATGTTCCTGGAGCAGGGGCACCATGGGCCCATATAACTCGCCAGCCTGGCAAAGTTATGAATTTAAGCTCCCGGGCTTGTCTTGTGAAGGTGTTGTGCAGGTTTCCTTTGAGGATGAGGGCAGAGAAGTCAGATACAGAGGGATCATTTTGTGAAAAGTGTCCTCCCACAGGTGATGTTGTTTTTTCTCTATTATCATTTTCCTGTGTGAGTTCATTCGAGAGGGTAGAGATTGTCTGGTTTCACCCACATCCTGACAGAAGTCTTTCCTCAGCCCCCTCTTCTGGCCTTCTAACAACCCCCCCAACCTCTCCAAGCTCGCCATCAGAAGCCAGCTCCCCACAGACCAGGATTCACCCACTCGAAGCAGCACCAGACCCTGCCAGAGCAACAGAGGGAAAGTCCGATATTTTGATTTCAGTTTTCATCCTGAATCAGGACAAAGTCAAAATATCAAAAATTTTCACAGAATCTAAAGTTCCAAAAGATTTTGACTTAGAACATTCCCAGCTCAAAACGTTCCTTTTAGGTTTGTTGGACCAAATTGTAACATTTTGTTTCAGCTCAGCTCAACACTGAACGGCGACCGCCCTCATTACTGTGGTGTCTCGTGTCCCCATTCTCCCCTACGGCCGGGCTTCCCAGCAAACTACATCTCCCTTGGTGCACCGTGGCTATTCAGCCAGAGGGGAGATCACAGTGTATCATGGGAGATGTAGTCCAGCCAGGGAGTTGAGCCCATAGGGTTACTGGGGGCAGGAAGCACCAAAACAACAACTTCCCTGAGGCACTGGAGTAGCTCAGGTGGACCCAGACTAATGTCAAATTGACGCAAAACAAAATGTTTTGTTTGGGTCCCACAGCCTGAAATGTTTCAATTCAGGACGAGCAAAGCCAAAAAATAAATATTTTTGTTTCATTTTCCTGATGGAAAAATAATAAAAATTCAGCAAAATCAGTTTTTCTCACAGGAAGTTTCAGTTTTGCAGAAACCACATTTTCTATCTGGGGTGGGGTGTCCACCCCACACAAGGCCTGAAAGGAGTAAATTAGGCCAATTAAACTTAGGTTGTGCCTGGAGAAAACCTTGGGAGTGCTAAGGCCTAACTGCAGGTGAAGTCCAGCTGGGAGAGGAGCTGAGCGGGATCTATAAAGGGAGGAAGTTGGCCGGCTGGGAGAGAAGGAGGAGGCCAGAGGTTGCACGCGCTGATACAAGAGAGAAGAGCAGGAAGCTGTACCGTGACACAAGGAAGCCGTCCAGGGAAGGAGCAGCGAGGGGTGGGAAAGAAGAAGCCCAGAGCTGCTGACTTGAGGGTCTCTGGACAGGAATCTGGTGCAGAGGGCAAGTCCAGGTTACCCCACCAGCCACTGAGGGAGTGGCGCAGACCAAGCAGTGGGGAGCAGACTGCCAGGGACAGTTTTCCTTAAAGGATTTGGAATACCCTGGAATTTTAATGTGACTTGGCCGGAGGGCTAAGCCTGGACGAGGAAAGGGCTGCTGCTCCCGGTGCCAGGGAGGCCATGCTGTCACTGAGGGGAACAACGGCCTGAGTAGCCGCAGGAAGGGGCGTCAGCCCAGGTGGCAGAGCTCATTCCTCAGAAGAGCCCCGAGGAGGCTCCACTGAGCCGTGAGCGGACCAACCCTGTCACACTGTCCAAGAACAAAACATTCAGACAGAAGGTTCCTGGCCAGCTCTAGAAATAGCTAGGAGCAGGACCAGCTGACACAGTGTTGAAAACACGTCTCCTTTTCTACACTAGTTTAAAAACGTAGTAACCACAACTGATCAAAACTTCCAGTTGAATGGTTTTCCAATAGAAAATGCTGATTGCAAGGATCAGCATCTTCCACGGGAACGTGTCAGTTCAGGGGAACGTTCTTCCTCCTCCTGCCGGGCTGCTGCGGGTATCTAGGGAATACATTGTGTTTCAGGGACACCAAAACAGCAGCCCGGGTAGCTGGAACATTTAGGTATTTCCAAAATAAAATGTATCAGACTTTTAGTCCCAGTAAAAATTTCCAGTTTTTGGCTTTCGGTCCTGACTGAGGATGAAACATTTTTCAAAAACTCAAAGTTTTTTATAGGATGGAAATTCCGTTTCCTGGCCAAATAACAAAACCATCCCAGCTTCCCCCGTGCTATTCACCTACTGGATACGGTGATCATTCTCTGTAGTGAGGGCAGGACTACAGGATTCATTGTGCGAAATGCACAGGCACAGAATTAAATGTATTAACAATATGACAAATCGTCACTAGTGATTTAAAAGCTCAGGGTCCAAATCACTCTTGTCCTGCACCCTGTGTAGTCACTTATACCAGTGCAAGGTGGGTGTGAAACACGACCATTCTGACCGGCAGCATTTCACACCCACTCTCAGCTCACTTCGCTCTGGTGTCTCCATAGTGTGCAGAGCTGCAGTGAATCAAGTCCCTTGTCCTCACCCTCCAGGCCCTGCTTGTTCTCTTCCCTGCCTACATCTCTCCTCACACTGTCTCCTAGTCCCCTCTTCTTACCGCTTCCTTCGTTCCTAACGGCTTAGATCCTGAGTCTCCCCTGCCTGGTGCCTGCGTCATTTTTGACACCTAGTGGGTTTAAAATGCTACTAGATCAGAGTGGAAGCGTTTCATACTCACTTTGTAGGGGCGTCAATGATAGCTGTAAAGCAGTGGAGAATCAGGCCATGGTCTCCTACCCCAGTCTGCCTTATGCTGTCCAACCATCTCCTTCTCTCCCCCTTCAACTTTCTCCTTTAAACCCACTTCTTCCAGCAATCCTGCCCTAGCTGATCTCACCAACGAGCTTTCCACATTCACATTTCCCTTCACTGTTGCCCAGTGCTCTGTGTTTACACTAGACAGTGAGATCACTGAAGTCCCCCAGTCATGTCAGTAGCATCAAAATGATGCACAGAAGAGCAAAACTAGCCCTTTTGCCAGGTTTCTACAAGGACTAGTTACTGTTGGGAATCAGTTTCAGGGGCCTCAGTATGATGCACCTGAGTGTGTGTCAGGAAATGACACAGAACCATGCTCACAAACTCACACTTCCAGTGTGATGAACCAAACTCACCTGGTCGGAGAGGTGTGAAGTCCGCAGCCAAGGAGAAGCGTTTGACTCTGCGCCCTGGAGGATTTCAGTGTAACGCGAGTTATTTCTTGCAGGTGAGACACAGAGGAAAGGGTTTGGACGTTAAACCATGGCCATGTCAGCTGAGACCATTGAGATGCCGGCTCTGGGCCGCCCTTTCCAGCTGGGGATGCTGTACGACTGCCGCAAAGATGCCCTTATCCCAGGTAATTCCCCAGCTGTAGCCCTGAACTCAGGAGTGAAAGGAGGAAAGGGTCACCGTCCGAACCCCTTCATACCTGAGAATGAGCCAAGTGTGCTTTGAGTGGCCCTGCTTATGGGTATTATGGAAAAGGCCCAGCACATTCCCCCAGGGTCAGGGTCTGAAGTAACTGGAGGTACGTGCCTTGGGCTGGTGACCTGCTGCCATTTGTTCTAGATCATGTAGAACTAAAACATCTTGTGTGCCTGATTAAATGAAACTACCCACTGCCCTCTTGGGAAGGTTTATTTTCTCCTGATCTTTTCTCAGGGTAACTGCCCGCTCACATACCCACCCACCAACCAAGAGACTCTAAATATCCCCTCACCCTCATAAGAACAGTCACACTGGGTCAGACCAAAGGTCCACCTAGACCAGTATCGTGTCTTCCAACAAAGGCTGATGCCAGGTGCCCCAGAGAGAATGAACAGAACAGGGCAATCATTGAGTGATCCATCCCCTGTTGTCCAGTCCCAGCTTTTGGCAGTCAGAGGTGTAGGGACACCCAGAGAATAGGGTTGGATCCCTGACCATCTTGCCTAATAGCCATTGATGGACCTGTCCTCCATGAACTTTTTAAATGCTTTTTTGAACCCAGTTATAGCCTGTCTTGGGACGGACTCTTAACTGGTCACCCCCTGTCTATCTTGAGGCCACCCCAGTTCCAGCCACCCAACAGCTGCTCTGTGCACAAGGAGGCTAATTTGGGGAGATCACAAGTATCTTGGTGGCTCAGTTGAAGGGAACAAGAGTCTGACTCTTCTCACAGATTCATGGATATTAAGGCCGGAAGGGACCATCAGATCAGCTAGTCTGAACCCCTGAATATCACAGGCCCTTAAATTTCACCCTGTTACCCGGTATTGAGCCCAGGAACTTGTGTTTGACTAAAGTCAGCTTGTGTTTGACTCGGATGCCAGGCAGCCACTTTCTCCCTGACTGTTCTCCAGTGCCCCCGTCCCCTGAGGAGCTCTCCCACCCGACGGTGCACCCTACGGGACCTCCAGCAGGGGCGCTGGCTCTGCCCTATGCATGGCCACGTGCCGGCCTCCTCCCCAGTTCCTCGCAGGCCGAGCCTTTAGCAGAGCTCCCTTTGCCACAACAGGAGTCACTAGTGCGGCTGAACAAAAAACATCCAGCATCCCCGCTCCCACGTGGAACTGCAGTCCCAGTCCCTGGGCGGCTCCCACTCCACGTGGACCCAAGAGTTGAACTTGACACTTAGGACCGTTCCCTAATTACTGAGTTTCAGCCAGTGTAGAGAACCAGCAGGGCAAGAGAGCAAACTCTTCTCTTCGTGCGCACACAGCATGTCCCTGCTGAAATCCATAACCCGCCTGTTGCTGAACTTGCAAGGTATTTGCACTAACAGAGCAGCGATGTAAAGTCCATGCAAAAGGAGGTTTCCCCTTTACCAAGAATTAATTTCTGCTCCTTGTGTCGTTTCTGGCTTTCTGGCTACGGTCCCGTGAAGTGCTGTGGAGAGACAGTCGTGTCAAACTCTGTTTTCTGGTTCATTGGTTTCAATCAGGAATAATTCCAGTGACTTCAGTACACGCTGGGGTGAGCAAGAGCGGAACATGGCCCCGTAGCATAGTCAGGGTGAAGCTAACGTTCCATGACAGGCCTGCTTTCTTACCCCCTCACCCTCACCCTCACCACCAACAGTTCAGCTAGAGAAAACACTGGCCACCTCCCACGGAAACTTGTCCCTGTGGGCTGTGGTCCCTGTGCAGTGGAACTGCATTGGTCCTTCTAACTTTCAGGCCTTGGATTTGGGCTTTAATGTGGTCGATGAAGCCACTGGAAACTCAGCAGAGGCCACAGGTGCGTACAGCACAGCTCCATGCCTTAGCAAGTCAGTAACAGCCTTGTGCGGCAAGCGGGTCTGGGTGAACTAAGGGTGGGCCTGGTAGCCAGGACCCCCGCGTTCTGTCCTACCCCTACTATATCATTTGCCCAGGGCTGGAGCACCCACTGACAGCCAGCTCCCCCCTTCCCGCCAGAACCTCCCGTCCACTGGCGTCTCCACCAATCAACTCATCTCCCTCCCTCCCGGCAGCTCCCGCCTGCTGCAGTCAGCTGTTCCGCAGCATGCTGGAGGTGCTGGGGCGGGAGGGAGAGGAGTGAGGATTGGGCACGCTTGGGGGAGGGGACAGAACTGGGTGGGAGGGGGCAGAGCAGGGTCAGGAAGAGGCGGGGCACAGGTGAGGCCTTGGGAGAAGAGGTGGAGGGGGCAGAGCTGGGGCGGTGCGAGAGGGTTGAGCAGCCCCGGGGCCCGGAGGAAGCCGGAGCCTGTGTCATTTAAAAAATACTTTGCAGTATAGAAACATTATTAAGACAGGTCTCAAACAGCCCTGTGAAAGTGTAAATGTCAGCGTCACAGCCGGGCCAAGCGACTTTGAGAGGTTACGTGGTTTGTCCAAGGTCCCACTGAAAATCAGCATCAGAACAGTAATGAGAATGGAGCGGGGAGATGACAGAATGAGCCAGAAGCCAAGCGGGGCAGGCCAGCCAGAGACAGATTGATCCAGGTGGAGACTGAAGGTATGTCTACACTACGAAATTAGGTCGAATTTATAAAAGTCGTTTTTTTAGAAATCGGTTTTATATATTCGAGTGTGTGTGTCCCCACAGAAAATGCTCTAAGTGCATTAAGTGCAGTAACTCGGCGGAGCGCTTCCACAGGACCGAGGCTAGAGTCGACTGCCGGAGCGTTGCACTGTGGGTAGCTATCCCACAGTTCCCGCAGTCTCCGCTGCCCATTGGAATTCTGGGTTGAGATCCCAATGCCTGATGGGGCTAAAACATTGTCGCGGGTGGTTCTGGGTACATATCGTCAGGCCCCCGTTCCCTCCCTCCCTCCGTGAAAGCAAGGACAGACAATCGTTTCGCGCCTTTTTTCCTGAGTTACCTGTGCAGACGCCATACCACGGCAAGCATGGAGCCCGCTCAGGTAACCGTCACCCTATGACTCCTGGGTGCTGGCAGACGCTGTACTGCATTGCTACGCAGCAGCAACCCATTGCCTTGTGGCAGCAGACGGTGCAATTGGACTGGTAGCCGTCATCGTCATGTCCGAGGTGCTCCTGGTCTCCTGTGGGCGCAGGGACTAAATCTGGAGTGACATGGGTGCAGGGACTAAATCTGGAGTGACTTGATCAGGTCATTCTCTTTAGTCCTGCAGTCAGTCCTATTGAACCATCTTATGGTGAGCAGGCAGGCGATACGGATTGCTAGCAGTCGTACTGTACCATCTTCTGCCGGGCAGGCAGGAGATGAGGATGGCTAGCAGTCCTATTGTACCATCTTCTGCCGAGCAGCCATGAGATGTGGATGGCATGCAGTCCTTCTGCACCGTCTGCTGCCAACCAAAGATGTAAAAGATAGATGGAGTGTATCAAAACAAGAAATAGACCAGACTTGTTTTGTACTCATTTGCAAAGCCCCCTCTGCCCCCCATCTAGGGGACTCATTCCTCTAGGTCACACTGCAGTCACTCACAGAGAAGGTGCAGCGAGGTAAATCTAGCCATGTATCAATCAGAGGCCAGGCTAACCTCCTTGTTCCAATAAGAACGATAACTTAGGTGCACCATTTCTTGTTGGAACCCTCCGTGAAGTCCTGTTTGAAATACTCCTTGATGTAAAGCCACCCCCTTTGTTGATTTTAGCTCCCTGAAGCCAACCCTGTAAGCCGTGTCGTCAGTCGCCCCTCCCTGCATCAGAGCAACGGCAAACAATCGTGCATCTGAGTTGAGAGTGCTGTCCAGAGCAGTCACAATGGAGCACTCTGGGGTAGCTCCCGGAGGCCAATACCGTCGAATTGTGTCCACAGTACCCCAAATTCGACCCGGCAAGGCCGATTTAAGCTCTAATCCACTTGTCAGGGGTGGAGTAAGGAAATCGATTTTAAGAGCCCTTTAAGTCGAAATAAAGGGCTTCATCGTGTGGACGGGTGCAGGTTTACATCGATTTAACGCTGCTAAATTAGACCTAAAGTCCTCGTGTAGACCAGGGCTGAGACATGACCCAGAAGGGGAAAGGAAAGGAACCAGGAGCTGCGGGAGGGACACTGTCCCAGGGACAGACTGCAGACAGGGCACAAGACTGGGACCAGGGTAGCAGGGGTCAGCCTTGGTGGGGGGGAGTGTTATGGCAGATTGCTTCCCACCAGGGCGTGCTACCGTGCGACAATGATGTATAGGAACTTGTTCAGGACGCGCCTGTGGGGAAAGCACAGTCAATACGGAGGAAGGACAATGCCAGAATGGTGCACTGGCTTGGCTCTCTCCCGCTTCGTGTTTGATCACTGGACATACGTGGCTCCTCACAGCTGCCCGGACGCTTGGCTCTCACCATGGCCGGGCTGCGGCTCCGAGGCCCCATCCCCCAGCCAGAGCCAAGTCAGTGTAAGAGCCACGTGGGCAGCTGTGAGAAGCCACGAACCCACCACCTGCCCTGGGTGGGGGGCCACATGGGTTGCGGACACAGGCTGGGGGCTGCTCTTGGCCCCCACACTCCAGGCAGGTGGAGGGTCTGCAGCTCCCGGCCTGCTCCGGCTTCCGGCTTGGCTGGCAGTGGGTCCTCAGGTGGAAGGGGCAGGGATCCCTGCCCCCCTACTTTTGGGGGGAAGACTCCACTGCCCCTGCACAGCAAATTGCTGCAAATCCCACTGGAAGACGTGTCTCTCTTTCCCCTCTAGTAGCTGGTCAGATCTGCAGAAGTGCTGAGTGCTCACGGCAACTCCCATCGACTCCAGGGGCAGCTCTCAAACATGTCAAGTTCTATAAACCTGCTAAAGGCTCTGGAAAAAATCAGGCCCTGGGCTTCTCAAATTGGGCACCCAAATTAGTGGATGTTTTCAACAATTTAGTCCTTACTCTCTTTGCCTCAGTTCCTCATCTGTAAAATAGGGATATTAACATCTCTCTGCCTCACAAGCGTGTTGTGAAGAGAGGTGTCTTAATGTTGTTGAAGGACTTAGATCTTACGGTGATGGGCACCCAGGAGGAAATGAACAATTCCGTATTTAGTGCAGGGTTTGAATGGTACACAGTACATAAGGCCTGGGGCCGCACATTGAATGAGAAGTATAAAAAGAAATATTAAATCAGAACCATTCCAGAGAGAACCATTCCAACTGTGCAGTGAACGAGGAGTTCTGTGGAATAGACACTATTTGATCATGTAATTAAAGACGGGTCAGAATGCATAAACACAAGGCGGCTGAATGAAGGCTGCATGGAAACCTTAATTATGGCATTTTCTAACTTTTGACTGCTTGGCTTTGCAACCTTCATTTTCTTAATGTAAAATGGTTTTGTAATTTAGGTGTATAGATATTGTACTGCAGAAGGAGGTAGTACAATCTTTCAGGTGCTTTGGGATCCACGTGGATGGTAAGTGCATATACACGTAACACTCTCATGATCAGCTGCTGAAACCGCCACAGGCGCAGCAGGCTAACGTAAAAATGTCATTGTAATCGTAGCTTTGCAGAGTTACAGTCTGTGGGTTTATGTTAAACTTTATATAAAGAAGAACAGGAGGCCTTGTGGCACCTTAGAGACTAACACATTTATTTGAGCATGAGCTTTCGTGAGCTACAGCTCACTTCATCGGATGCTCATGCTCAAATAAACTGGTTAGTCGCTAAGGTGCCACAAGGCCTCCTGTTCTTTTTGCGGATACAGACTAACACGGCTGCTACTCTGAAACCTTTTAAATGTATTGTGACAGGGTCGGGCCAGATGGCTATGGGAGAGTAATAGAAGGCAGATATATTAGCCCCAGGCTAAGTAGGTCCCTTTTCCCTGGGTAAGGCAACAGGGAAGGTTTTCTTGAAACAGAAAGGAAATTTATTTGTAACAATTACAAAGAATACAAAAGGATAAAAAAAAACTTAGCAACAAAACAACGCAATCAGAAGGTATACAACAGCTTTCAGGAGGGAGAGGTGTTCAGGTTAGCCCAGGCCCAGAGCGGGGGGGCTTCCTCGACACTCGTGGTCTTCCACCCTCCTGAGTTACCTGGTGGCCTAGAGCGGGGGGGCTTCCTCGACACTCGTGGTCTTCCACCCTCTCGAGTTACCTAGTGCCGCGCCCAGGGTCACTGACCCACCCTCTCCTGAGAGTGCCCGACAAGATGGGCACGGCTGCGGGGTGGGTGGTTGGGAGGGAGGGGGGTACACCCATGTATTATACGACCCCTCCTAGAAGACAGTAATAATGGTATTCACAGCAACTAACGGCTGTGGCCGGCGGCTCTCGCTCTTTCCCTCATTCAGAGGGTCAGACGGAGGGAACCGGACGGGGTCACCGAGCAGAGAACCCCGGACAGCGCCCACCGCTCCTCGAAGGTGTCAAGGGAGTCGGTGGACGCTGCCCAGAGGAACTCCGCCCGGATACGTGAATGTACTGAGAGTCGGAAAACGGCGCAACAGGGAAGGTTCCAGAACAATCAGGAACCTTCTGGAGACAATTAAGACAGGCTGATTAGAACACCTGCAGCCAATCAAGAAGCTGCTAGAATCAATTAAGGCAGGCTAATCGGGGCACATGGGTTTTAAAAGGGAGCTCACTTCAGTTTGTGGGGTGCGTGTGAGGAGCTGGGAGCAAGAGGCACTAGGAGCTGAGAGTGAGAACGTGGACTGTTGGAGGACTGAGGAGTACAAGTGTCATCAGACACCAGGAGGAAGGTCCTGTGGTGAGGATAAAGAAGGTGTTGGGAGGCCATGGGGAAGTAGCCCAGGGAGTTTAGCTGTCACACAGCTGTTCCAGGAGGCACTCTAGACAGCTGCATCCCACAGGGCCCTGGGCTGGAACCCGGAGTAGAGGGCGGGCCCGGGTTCCCCCCAAACCTCCCAACTCCTGGTCAGACACAGGAGGAGTCGACCTGGACTGTGGGTTCAGAAAAACGGCCAAGCTGAGGTCTGCCGTGAAGCTCCAAGGCGAGCAAATCCACCAGTAAGCGCAAGACCCACCAAGGTAGAGCAGGAACTTTGTCACAGTATGTTAATCTATTTTTATTCTCACACACAGACACAGTGAGTGAAGCATGTTATCAGATCAGACACTTTGTTCAGGAACATTCAGCTCTTATTTTTAGAAAATGTCTGGCAGTTACAGAACAGAAAGGTTTCTCACCCTCTCTGCCATTGACCATGTGTCTGTCTGTACTATTCTAGGCATCACTTTATGGGACCTGGAGACACTTCGAAATGATGTAGATGCAAAACCACAATCCAAGACTGATTTTCAGATTATTGCATCTGACACCACTGAAGACAAGGCCTCTGCCCTCAATGTCACAGCATCGCTGAAGGCCAGTTTCCTGCTTGGCCTGGTGAAAGTGGGTGGATCCGCAGAATATTTAAGTGATACCAAGACATCAAAACATCAAGCCCGTGTTTCTCTCCAGTACTCAACTACAACACAGTTCAAGCAGCTGACTATGAGTCATATTGGTCGCCAGAATGTTTCTTACCCTGATGTGTTTGACCAAGGCACGGCCACCCATGTGGTCACGGCTGTGCTGTATGGGGCACAGGCTTTCTTTGTCTTTGATCGGGAAGTTTCCTCATCTGAGAACATACAAGACATACAGGGAAACCTCCAGATTGCAATTAAAAAGATACCCCTGGTTTCCATAGAGGGGGAAGGAGCTCTCCGAATGGATGACAGGGAAAAAGCACAAGCTGAAAAATTTAGTTGTAAGTTTTATGGTGATTTTTCTCTTGAAAACAATCCAGTTACTTACCAAGATGCCATGAAAGTTTATTCCACCCTCCCCAAGCTGCTGGGTGCCCAGGGGGAGAAGGCCGTCCCAGTGAGAGTCTGGCTGTACCCGCTGACCAAGCTGGATTCCAAAGCTGCTCAGCTGGTTCATGAGATCAGCTTAACACTGATCTTTGATATTCAAACCGTCCTGGAGCAGCTGACAGAATTAGACATGCGATGCAATGATGCAGTGAAGAATCCGATCGCCACAACGTTCTCCGAAATCAAGAGGAAAATCCAGCAATTCAAAGATCTGAGTATGCAACACAGACAGACTTTCCAGAAACAGCTAGCAAGAATCCTACCCTCCATCCGTGGAGGTGGAAAAGAGGAAGGGGACCTGGTGGACATTTTAACCTACAAAAACCAATCCCCGTTCAACACCCAGCAACTCAATGAATTTCTGGATAAAAAGGAACGAGAAATGAATTTCATCAATTCCTATCTTTCTGTACTAAAGGATGTGGACGTGGTGTCCTCCCGGAATAAACTGGATGAAATAGTACTTGACCCCAGCAATAACTTTGTCGTCGCCTTTATGTTCACTTCATTACATGAAGAGGAGCCATATTTATCCGATTTAAAACTTTGGCTTCAGACCCAGTTTATGAAGAATACCCAAGATCCTGCATCAGCCAGTTCTGTCAGTGAGAAATCCAAACTGTGGTTTGAGGACAAAGAGAGAAACCAAAAAGCCCGAAAATCTGCGAAATCCATTTCACACTTTGCCCGGGTCAATAAATCTAATGGGAAAACTCGATTCATTGTGGCCTCGGTCCCAGATGAGGACAATCCTGGAGCTTCAATTTACCTCTATGAAAATGGAGACCTGGTCAACACTAACTATGAACTTCCATCGAAACCTCTTTCTCTTGTGACAGATGGAGTCAGACATGACCATGTGCAGCTCACGTTTAAACCAGCAGCCTTTGGGAGAAAGGAGATATCCTGCTATCGGGTGGAGTACAGAATTATAGGGCAGGAGAACTGGATGGCTGTGGATACAAATGATAAACAAGAGACCTTCACAGTAACGGGGCTCCGTCCAAACACCACATACCAGTTCCAATATGCTGCAGTGAGCAAACCAGGGTTCAGTGAGAGCAGTGATGTGAGTGATCCTGTGAAGATGCTTCCTACCAGCCCTCCTGGAAAACCAGAAAAAGCTACTGTAGTATCATCAGCCATAGACCTCACCTGGGAGAGTCCAAGCATCATTGGAGATGGAGTCAGTATAAGGGAGTATAAGGTGGAATACAAAGAGCAAGCTGAAGGTGAAAGACATGAGGGGAAAGACAAATGGCTGGAACGAAGAACAGGAAAGAGAGCAGAGTTCTGTACCATTGATGGATTGAGGCCTCAGACGTCCTACAGATTCCGGGTGTCAGCTGTGTGTGCAGACGGGACTGTGAGTCACCCAGGTGAGGAGGGATCAATTTCCACATCGGGATTAGAATTAAGGACACTAGCACAAGATTTCTTCGAGAAGAGCGCTCTGATAGAAAAAGGGCAGCCCTCAGTTTATGCACTTCCAATAGAGAAGGCGGAGTTTGATTCTAACGCAACACATCCAAAGTTTCGACTGGGAAAAGAGAACCTACAGATCCCTAACAAAGTCATTATGGTGCTGGGAGCAACTGGGTCAGGAAAAACTACACTCATCAATGGGATGATCAACTATGTCCTGGGTGTGCAATGGAAAGATGAATTCAGGTTCAAACTAATCCATGAGACTACAAACAGAAGCCAAGCTGAGAGCCAGACATCTGAAGTGACAGCCTATGAAGTTAATCACAAAAATGGTTTCAAAGTCCCCTACTCCCTGACTATAATAGACACGCCGGGATTTGGCGACACCAGAGGGATCGAGCAAGACAAAGAGATAACAAGGCAGATCCGAGAGTTTTTCTCCACCCAAGGAGCCACTGATCACATAGACGCCGTCTGCGTCGTAGTTCAGGCCTCACTAGCTCGTTTGACACATGCCCAGAAATACGTGTTTGACTCCGTGCTCTCCATTTTTGGGAAGGATATAAAAGACAATATACAAATCCTGATCACCTTCGCCGATGGACAGACGCCCCCTGTTCTAGAGGCTATTAAAACAGCTGACGTCCCTTGTGCTAGAGATGCTAAGGGCAACCCTATTCACTTCAAATTCAATAACTCCGCGCTCTTTGCCTGTCATGCTGGAGCTGACGAGGGCAGTTTTAATTTTGATGAAATGTTCTGGAAAATGGGAGCCATGAGCATGAAGACATTTTTTGAATCCTTAGTTAAAATAGAAACCAGAAGTTTAACATTAACGCAGGAAGTCCTCAGAGAGCGGAAGGAGCTGGAGACGGCCGTGGAAGGGCTGCAGCCGCAAATCAAAGCTGGTCTGGTGAAGCTAGAAGAACTGAGAAAGACACAGGAAGCTCTGGAACAGCATCAGGGGGATATGGAGGCCAATAAAGACTTTGAGTATGAGGTAGAGAAAACAGTGCCAGTGCAGGAGGACATCTCTGGTACAGGTCAGTATATAACAAACTGCCAGCAGTGTCACTATACCTGTCACTACCCCTGTGGAATCCCTAACGATGCTGGTAAGCACAACTGTGCGGCTATAGACGGGAATACAGGACGTTGCACAGTTTGCCCTGGTAAATGTGTCTGGAACGTTCATTTCAATCAAAAGTACAGGTGGGAATATAAACTAGTAAAAGAGAAACAGACCTATGCACAACTGAAAGAAAAGTATGAGAAGGCATCTGGTGAGGTGTTATCGACAAAGAGTGTGGTTGAGAAGCTGTCTCAGGAATACGCTGCAGTGGAAGAGATATTAATGAAGCTTATTGATAAATCATCTCACAGCCTCCAGCGTTTGCAAGCAATTGCTCTGAAACCCAACCCGCTGTCCACTCCGGAATACATTGACCTGCTGATCATGTCGGAACAACAGGAACTAAAGCCTGGGTACCAAGAAAGAATAAAATCACTGAGAGAGGTTAGGGAAGTAGCTGAGATCATAAGAAAGATTGCCAATAAGGAGGCCCTGCTGCCAGGAGAGAAGAATATGTACAAGAAGCTTGAAGAAAAACAGTCTACATTCAAAAAATTTGTGAAAGAAAAAGTGGATATGGTTAAAAGCTGGTTTAGATAAAACCTGACTGCAACTTATCCATGAAAATGAAAGCGCCGTTTAAACAAAGCATGTAGCTGAGCTGTGATTCACGATTGGTGTCTCTCGTTGTTTTATAACATTTACTTTTAAGATTCAAGAACCTGATTCTCCTCTGACTTACCCCACTTTTATTGCACTGACATCAGTTTACACCAGTGTAACTGACAGCAGAATCTGGCCCCTGGAATCTGGGGGGGGAAACCATTTTTCTAAAAACAACAAAAAATGCAGCTGGACTCCTTCAGAGGAAATTGCTTCGGTGTCAGATGTTCACAAGGAAGTGTCTCAGGTCAGGGTTAGAAACCCTTGTTCCGTCTGTACGAGCGCTCTCTGTGTTCCTGCTCAAACCGAAGCTGCACCCGTGTAAGGGCCACAGCGAGACGTTTCCTCCCAAATGCTGCTGCTGACAACGCTTTTCTTTTGTCTCTCCGTGCCGGTGGTTTGTGAGCTGAAAACAAGACAACAAGAAATAAGTAATCGCAGCCAAAAGAAATGTTACGCTCACCCCAAGTCTTCTCTCCCACTCATGTAAACTGGAGTGACTCAGCTGAAGTCAATTTAGTTTTACCCCTAAGCAAAACTATTGCAAGGGGAGAATGCGACCCAGTGTATATGTTAAGCAAAGCCTTAAAGAGGCCGAAGCTGGGACAGATTTGCCAGGTCTCAGAATGGTTAATCAGGGCGTGGGTGGGAGCTGTTCCATCAGCAGCAAGGGACAGTCAGCACCTCCAAGAGCAGCTGCATTTTCTCTCTTCTGTGTTCTTGTCTCTCCCCTTGTGCGTGTGTTTGTCCTGTTTTGTCTTAAAAGAAATAGAATTGGACTTCAGCAAGCACAGCAGCTGCTTCAGAGCATCCGAACAAACTTTATCTCTTTTTCCCCAAAAGGTACAGTTAAGCCCGTCTTTAATACCACCTAAGAGGCTGTCGGGCAAGAGTTTCCCACTCTGTGAGGCTCTCTACGGCGAAAGGGAATCAGGGGTATGGTCAGAATGGAAGTCTTAGGCCATGTCTACACTGGCACTTTCATCATTAAAACTTTTGTTGCTGAGGGGTATGAAAAAAAATACCCCCCCGAACAACAAAAGTTTTACTGATGAAAAGCACAGGTGTGGACAGCACCTCGGCAGCGGGAGCTGCACTCCCAGCGAAAAAGCTGCCGCCCCTCGTTGGGGATGGCTTTATTTTGTCACGGGGAGAGTGCTTGCCCCCCACCCTCAGATTGCTACGGCCGTCAATGGAATTTGGGGAGAGACAACAGAATATAGGATTAACCCTATAAACAAGTTTTCATAAACTTTACAGCACCTCGTGCACTACTGGGGCTATAGAACAAAACACCCCCTTTCCCCCCCATATCTGAGCATTGTCCTTGTAGGGCCGAGTCCCTCCTGGCTGCCTGCACACAAGGTTTGGACACAGCTAACTTGGGAAATCGCTCCCTGGTGGTGATGTGTATAGTTATTTAATCTGCACATTTTCACTGGTCCGGGGCAGAGAAATGGACAGAACTCGTGCCTTCTGTTTGGCACCATGCCCTGCCCTCACTCCAGTTAGTGCTTTGGCTCAAGACCTTTGCAGAAGGAGAATTTTGCCCTACAAGCGGGTGACTGTCTAGCTCTAACTGTCTAGCTCTGAATTAGCCAGGCTGGGGAGCTCAGCTGCTGGAAAGTCCCCACAGTGAGAGTGTTACACTGAGAAACAGGAGCTACAGAATTCAGGATGTGATAGCAAACGGCAGCAGCCCTGGCAACAAAGCTCAGCAGCGACCCCTTGAAGAGAAGGAAAGAGATGACAGCCCTGGAAATCCACCCTGCTCGCAGACCAGGTGTTAGCTCCTCACCTCTGCTGTGGGGTGCAAGACTAGATAAAAGGGGCTCTAAGAGGATGTCTACACTGAAATTTGAGTCTGTCTACACTGTAATTAGACACCTGCAGCTGGCCCGTGCCAGATAATTCAGGCTCATAGGGCTTAGACTAAGGGGCTGTTTAACCGCAGTGTAGACATTAGGGCTCCTGGGCTCTAGGACCCTCCCACCTTGCAGGGTCCTAGAGCCTGGGCTCCTGCCTGAGCCCAAACATCTACAGCACAATTAAACAGCCCCAACTCAGCTGGCACGGGCCAGCTGCAGGTGTCGAATTGCAGTGTACACATAGCCTAAGAGACCACTAGGATGAGGAGCAGCAGCTGGGAGGGGAACAGAAGTGGCTGGAAGGCTAGTAAGACTATTTACTAATGTTTTAACTATAACGAAGCTCGGGTCGGCCCTGAGAGGGGTTTAGAAGCATCCAACTGCTACAGCTGTATCAGAGACTTTGTGGCAGGTGGAAAGTGCCCAGTCACGCTGGCAGCTGAAATCACCGTTCACGCTGAGGATATTTCACTCACACCTGCTTATTTGCTCGTGCTCATTAGCTGTGCTGGGTGATAAGACCCGTCCCTGCCGGGACTGATTTACCTGGTTCTGTTCAGAACTGCGCTGGAGGAGCTGGTGTGTCTTACGAGCAAATTCTACCTTCCCTCTATTACCTTGTTATTCCAGTATAGCCTATAATCAAGAACCAGTGTGTGTGTTTGTAACAATCTGCATTTAATAACCCGTGTAATTAGACAAGCTTTATTCGATGACGGGTGTATCCACACTCAGTATGTTCTAGTCCATTCCCTGTGTGTTCCTGTATTCCAAGTTTTTATTAAATCATGTAGCGGTAGTTTTATAGTTTAATAAAAACGGATTTGATCTGGATCAGGCATTTGTGTCTGTCTTTTCCAGACCTCATTCTAACACCAAACCACCAGGAAGGATGACCCCAGACCTCAATCAACCCTTCCCCCGTTCTGGAGTTTTTTGATTATTACCGTGTTGATTACCATGATTTCTTAACATCAGAAATGATTTCTTCTGAGGTGACAGAACCGTCAGGGCTGATAAAGGAATGAATCCCACATTGTGCCAAGCCTCTGTCCCAGCTAGCTACAGCTGCCTCTCCCCTCAGGTCACTACCTAAAGATCAGTGTCACATGTTTGAGCCTCAGAGAGACACAGTGGGTGAGGGAATATCGTTTCCTGTACCACCTTCTGGAGAAGGCATCGTGCACTGGCCTGCAGATTCCTCAGGCACAGCTCAGTCCCTTGGTGCATCTGGCTCAGGCCTGTCCCCACACACTCCTGTTTGCAGGCCCCTCCTAAGCAGCCCCCTGCCCTGGCAATCACTGCACCCCTGCCTGCAACAGGCTGTTTCCAGCTAGCAATCCTTCCCTCCCCGCTCCTAAGCCGCCCAGCCTGGCTCCACAGCCGGTTCCCAGACAGCTGCCTCTGGCCTGCAGCTCCTGATCTCACACAGCCTCTGGCCCCCCCGAGCCAGGGCCCTGCTGCCCTCCGGCAGACCTGGCCTCCCTTTGCCGTGGGTTACGGAGCCCCGGGCGGGCTGGAGGTTGTGCTGCTGGTTACCGGCGCCCAGTAAGGAGCCGGCAGGTTTCTAACAGGGGCCTTTCGGGGAAGCCGCTCTGCCCCCATTTGTTTGTGAGCATTTCAGGCCATAAATACAAAATGGAACAGGGGATCGCTTTATCCTCCCCTGAGCTTAGGGAACTGCCTTTCTGTTCCTCTCCATCTGCCCCCATCTCCTGGCCCCACCTGCCCCCCACCGCCATATTTACATCCCTATCCCATATTCCCCTGCACTCTGCTGTCTCCCTCTTGCCCCCATCTCCCACCAAACTCCCCATTTCCTGCCCAGTTTCCAGACATGGAGCACAGGGCCCTGAGGGCAGCCTGGCTTCAGTCCCACTGGGAACACGGGCAGAGAGAGGCCATCTTTATTCGGGCCAGCCTCCCGGGCACCTGCTGTAAAGAACCATCTTGACTGAGTCAGCCTGTGGCTCGCGCCCCGTGGGAATCATGGGAGACAGACATTCTGAGCAAGGCGAGACCTGTGCAAGGTTGATGCCAACGACCACGAGAGCCTTAAAAATCAAATAAACTGTTCAACAGCCGCATAGCAACACTGAGCAGCCATGTTGGAAGGAGAATCCTGAAACCAAGTGAAATTGCAGGGGAGAGGGGTGTGACAAAGTGGGAATTTTGGTAATATTTTTTATGATTCCTTTGTGTGCCTCAGTTTACCTCTGAGCTTTGCATTGCTGTGCATGGAGTGTAAAGTGTTAAATAGCTGCGCTTGAGGCAGAGCAGGGGACATGAGGTGTGTGTGTCACCCCAATGGCGAGCAGCCAAGAGGAAGGAGGTTTTCCCCACCTCTCTGCAAGGAAGCAGAGCCAAGGCCCCTGTCATAAATATAAAGGGAAGGGTAAACACCTTTAAAATCCCTTCTGGCCAGAGGATAAACCCTTTCATCTGTAGAGGCTTAAGAAGCTAGGATAACCTCGCTGGCACCTGACCACAATGACCAATGAGGAGACAAGATACTTTCAAAAGCTACTTTCAAAAGCGGGAGGGAGAAAACAAAGCTCTCTTTGTCTGTGTGATGCTTTTGCCAGGGACAGAACAGGAATGGAGTCTTAGAACTTAGTAAGTAATCTAGCTAGATATGCGTTAGGTTATGATTTCTTTAAATGGCTGAGAAAATAAGCTGTGCTGAATGGAATGGATATTGCTGTCTGTGTGTCTTTTTGTAACTCAAGGTTTTGCCTAGAGGGATTCTCTATGTTTTGAAACTAATTACCCTGTAAGGTATTCACCATCCTGATTTTACAGAGGTGATTCTTTTTTACTGTTTCTTCTATTAAAATTCTTCTTTTCAAGAACTGAATGCTTTTTTCATTGTTCTTAAGATCCAAGGGTTTGGGTCTGTGGTCACCTTTGCAAATTGGTGAGGATTTTTACCAAACCTGCCCCAGGAAGTGGGGTGCAAGGGTTGGGAGGATTTTAGGGGGAAAGACATTTCCAAACAACGCTTTCCTAATAAAATAAACCCGGATAAACATTTGGTGGCAGTGGAAGTCCAAGGGCAAAGGGTAAAATAGTTTTTACCTGGGGGAAGTTTTAACCTAAGCTGGTAAAAGTAAGCTTAGGAGGTTTTCATGTAGGTCCCCACATCTGTACCCTAGAGCTCAGAGTGGGGAAGGAACCTTGACAGCCCCAGATGGAGAACAAAGGGGAGATGGGTTCATAGCTGACCTTTGGGGAGATACATGCATACGTGGGACTAGGGACACAGGGGCAGAGACAGGGAAAGAGCCAAGATGGCTTCGACGGCAGCATGACTCAGGAGAGCTCTGGCCAGTCTGAATCCATCTTAACCCCTGTCTCTCTGCTACCTAAGAATTCCAGAATGGGTGGGGACAGTGACCAATAAATTCTTACCGTGTTTGAAAAGGCTGGGGAAGAGCCAGAGGATGTGAAATCGAACAGGGCTTTGCTGATGAGAGGCTTAGAGGCTGCTTCCCCAGGCTTGCTCAGGACAGAACCCAGCATTAATCACTGGAAAGTGAAACACGCCCAGGGAAACATCACAGCGCTCCAGAGACCCACAGTGACTGTGGAGGGGCCGCAGACAACCCCTGAGCCCAAGGGAAAGGTGCCAACGGCCCCGACAAGCAACCCCAGCCAGAAATCCCTTTCGGCCTCTGACCGCAGGGGGGCTGTGGCCGCCAGCACCGAGCCGGTGAAACGCCCGCGAGCCCACGCTGCCGAGCGGCCGTTCACGTGCACCGAGTGCGGAAAGAGCTTCCAGCACCGGGGAAACCTCATCACTCACCTGCGGGTGCACACGGGCGAGAAGCCCTTCACCTGCACCGAGTGCGGCAAGAGCTTCAGCCAGAAGGGCGACCTGATGCGGCACCAGCGCATCCACACGGGCGAGAAGCCCTTCGAATGCAACGTGTGTGGGAAGAGCTTCTGCTCCAAGCAGACCTTCATCCTGCACCAGCGCATCCACACCGGGGAGAAGCCCTTCTCCTGCACCGAGTGCGGCAAGTGCTTCAACCGCAAGGCCAACTTCATCACCCACCAGAAGATCCACCGCGGGGAGCGCCCCTTCGTCTGCGCCGAGTGCGGCAAGGGCTTCTGCGCCAAGAAGACCTTCATCCTGCACCAGAAGATCCACATCGGGGACCGGCCCTTTGGCTGCTCCGAGTGCGGCAAGAGCTTCAGCCGCAACGGGGATCTGACCCGGCACCAGCGCATCCACACTGGGGAGCGGCCCTTCGCCTGCGCCGACTGCGGCAAGTGCTTCAGCCACAACGGGGAGCTGATCAAGCACCAGCGCATCCACACCGGGGAGAAGCCCTTCACCTGCACCGAGTGCGGCAAGAGCTTCAACCGCAAGGACACCCTTATCACCCACCAGCGCATCCACACCGGGGAGCGCCCCTTCGTCTGCGCCGAGTGCGGCAAGACCTTCAACCTGAAGACCACGCTGATGAAGCACAAGCGGATCCACACGGGGGAGCGGCCCTTCACCTGCGTGGAGTGTGGCAAGAGCTTCAAGTACAAGGGCAACCTGCGGACCCACCACCTCACCCACACGGTGGAGCGGGTCTACCCCTGCACCGAGTGCGGGAAGATCTTCAGCCACAAGAAGGAGCTGACGGTGCACCAGGCCGTCCACACGGAGGAGAGACTCTTGTCCTGCTACGGAGACGGGGAGTCGTTCAACCCCTTCCTCCAGATGCACCCGCTTCTGCTGTCTGTGCCCCAAGCCAAATGCCTCTGGAAGCCTTAACGCAGTGTACATAAGGAGGGAGTTAGAGACATGCTACGTCCCCTGAGCAGGAGCAGAGGAGGAGCAATGCTGTAATTTAGGATTTGGACATGCCGTGGTGCTGATGAAATAACAGGCTCCCTGGCACAAGGAGCTCCCAGGCTGAAGGCCTGCGCTGACGAACCAACCGTGCATCCCTAAGGAAAACACAACTGCACATTCCCTGCACAACGCAGCTCGAATTCCAATGAAAACAAGGGCCCGAGTCTTGCCCTGAAGGATGCCAACACTGTAGTACTAATCCCATTTGCTGGGTTGGACGTAACCCCCAGAGGTGCTAGAGAACGTCTGGCAGGAGGGACGGGAGATTTCTGGGAAGGGATCTGGCTTATGGAGCAGCGCTTGGAGGGCGTTGGGAATGACATGGCCCGGGTTGACCGATGTGGGGTCTTCATCTTACTACTGAAAGGAGCGGAGGGTGCTAGCAGGACTCTCCTGCCCGTTCCTGTGTGGAGCAAACACGGGAGCGTCGTGCTCATTGGGATAGTTCTGGCGAAGACCAGTGGTTTCTCAGGGCGGGGGGTGCTGTGCTGTGTGGTGTTGTTAGGTCAGGCCCAGTGGGTACTGGGGGGCGGGCGAAACTTTGCTACTGCGCTGTAGTTATGGCTTATGCCAGCAGCTCCTCAGTGGAGCTACTGGACAGACCTGACGGACAGCGCCTGTTCCAGCCGGGCCGGTGACAGTCTGGGAAATGAAAGAAAACCTCAGTCGAGTGTGGACTTGAGGACTCCAGGTGCAATGCCCTGGAGCAATAATTACTGTAGTGCTCTTTCCTCTCTGTTCTCTTACTGACTATTTACCCACCAGGAGTGTGCGCCGGGCTTCACAACTGCGTACGGCCTGATCCCTGACCTGAGAAGTGACCATCTCACTGAGACCACCTAGAGGTCTGACAGAGATTCACAGAGTCCTAGGGCTGGGAGGGACCTCAGGAGGTCGTCTAGTCCCGTCCCCTGCACTCCCAGCAGGACTAAGTATTATCTAGACCATCCCTGGCAGGTGTTTGTCCAACCTGCTCTTAAAACCCTCCAGTGACAGAGACTGGTTAGAGCTGGAAAAGACCGATTGGTCATTTTGCCCATTCCTAGCCAATGCAGGGTCGGGCTCTACTCTGTATTTTCTAGGAATATGTCCAGCCTGTTAACCCTCTCCAGCGATGGGTCGCCCCTCGCTCCCTTGTGAGGTCCGTGCACAGTCTAATAGACACTGACTACTTCTCATCTTGTGTGAAAGGGACTTGGGTTTAGTTGCTAGTTTGTAGTTAGGCAAAGGGTCATTTTAACGTTAAAATTTGTCGTTCTCCGTGTGGATAGCCTAGAATCCTAGTTGTTAGATTTGGAAAAGAACTAATAAGTCTTCTAATAAACTCTAGTACTTCTCCCTGGCACTGCACGCCTGTTCCCTCCAGTGCTTGGTCCGTCTAACTGTACGTGTCCCAAACTCTGGGGTGTCACCTCTCTGGGGGGGTGGTTCCACAGCCTGAAACGTCTCCCCCTTAGGAAGTTTTTTTCTGACATTCAGCTTTAATCCTTGATTTCGTCCAGTCATCCCCACCTTGAATTACTGTAAAATTCTCTCTCCCGTGCCCGCCCCCCCGTGTTTCCCACGGATTGTTATCGGGTCCCGTCAGGTCACTGCTCAGTGAAGCTGGACCTACTTGTCTCTTTTGCTCATTCCTCACCAGTCAATCCCTTGTGCCCCCAGATCACATTGTGGCTGTTCTCTGAACGGGCCATCGGTATTTTTCCAGCTCTCCTGAGGAGCCCTGAACAGCATGCCGTCTCCAGTGGGGTTATCCCAAGGCAGAGAGATGGGGGCTGTCACCCCTTTGCTCCGTTACACAAAGCCTCTGTGTATTGGCCTTTTCAGGTGCCAGGATGGACTGGAAGCTCCTGTCTAATCTGCTGCTGTCCACTGTCTTCCCCCAGGTCCCGATCAGTGTTTCCTGCTTCCTGGATTCTTTCCTTCCCACTGACTCTCTGCAGGGCAGATGCTGCTTCCCTAATAACATGCTCTTACTGCCTCTGCTAGGTGATTCGTGAAGAAATGGCATAAATCAGGAGCTCCCAGTAACACAGCCGTGGCACCCGCTGAGCACCTGCTCCCAGCTCCGTCCCGTGGCCTGTTGTTATTACTCTTGGCTAACACGTCTGCAGCCAGCGTTCAGTCCGTGGGATGGTCTCTGCTGACGCTGGGTCAGCCGGGACAGTACGTTTTGATGAGATGCTCTGTCAAGTGCTTTACTCACAACCAAGTGCGTCTTATCTCGCGCTTTCCCTCCACCCGCTAACTGTCCGAACAAGCAATCCGGGCACTGCCTTCTGCTGCTCCCTGCCCCAGGCACCTTCTGGGGGCGGGAACGAAGACACCCTGGCTCTCCCTGCTCCGGCCTGTGCTGTGCTGTGCTTTTCCCACCGTGGCCGAGAGGGGCTCGGGGCTGGAGTGCTTGAGAAAACGGAGCGTCCGTGGGGTTGGTCTGCCAGGTTCCGGATGAAGAACTGACCGAGAACCACAGCGAGTAGGAGGGGATGGGATGTGGAGACAGAGTCCCCTGTTGGGTCCACTCTTCCCCCACCCCCAAACCCAAATCCCTCTGTTGTTAAAGGAGCCCGGGGGGCAGGCGCTATGCGAACATTTCACGATCCAGCCATTTCACATCAACTTGTGATTTACAGACACCGCGTGAAGGGCGTTGGTTTGGGCCAAGTGAGTGACTGGGGGAAAATGGCAGCCAAAGGGACTGGCCGGAGTCAGGGTGGAATGATTGGTGCGTTGGTCCAGGAGACCAAAATCCCCCATGGGGGAAAGGAGAACAAGGGGGATTTCTATAGGGCTGAAGTGGTGTCTAGGCCTGGTCTGGCTCTGTATCGGGTTGTGCTCACCACCCACGGTGCCTCCTACCGGTTGCTATGGGAATTCGCTCTGTCCAGCAGGGCACCCTCCTCTTGTAGTGTCTCACTCCCGTCACTGCTTCTCCACCGTCTCCGCTGTCTGGGACTCCCGAACTGTGGCGTCCTCTTCAGGGCACGGCCCTCCGGCTGTGCCCCAACTCCGTTGTCTCCCCGCTTCCAGGGAGCCCGCAGTCCTTTGCCCAGCTTCTCGCCGCAATGGACTAGAGCGCCTAGTCCAGCCCCTTGCTCAGGGGCAAACTGCAGTCCTTTGGCTGGCCACTTCCCTCAGCGGCCAGTGGGGCAAAAGGGGGCGCCCAGGCCTGCCCACTACTCTGGGCCCCAACCCACGGACCCTCTCGCTGGCAGCTGCTCATGGCCTCTCCTTCCCCTCTGCCGCTACCTGCTTTCCCTGGGCCACTTCTCCATAGCCCCAGCACCTACTCGGCCCCTGTGTCAAGGACGCGGTCTGGGAGCCAGCCGGGCTGGAGCTCCACTTGCTCCCCCGACCCTGCCCAGCACGGCTCTGTCGCACGCACTTCTCTCTACGGGCAGCCAGGCCCTCTCCCTCAAGCTCCAGGAGAGACTGAGCTCCTCGCTGCCCTGCAGCCCTTCTTATAGGACCCAGCCTGGCCCTGATTGGCTGCTTCTAAGCCTTCCTCTGGTTGGCTGGGTTCTGCACAGCCACTCCAAGGGCTGCTATTAACCCTTTGCCAGCCAGTGAGGGGCTGCTGCCCCGTCACAGGCTCCTCTGCACAGGGTGAATTTCACCCCTCACTAAATCATATTTTCAGGACCCTTCTTTTCTAGCGGGTGCTGAGAGCCGGGGTCCAATAGTTAAAGTCTCTGAAATAATTTGCTAGGAAGCAGCTTGTTCCCATCTCCCTTGTGAAAGGAATTTCCTCTGGTCCCAGCTCAGGGTACCCCACAAATGCCTTCAAAGTTATTCACCCAGCTAAACTGAGGACGAGTTAGCAAGGGGTGAAACTCCTCTTTGCAGATGCTGCCATCGCTAAAGGAGTTTTGGCTGCTAGAATCTCATCTGTGACTCAGAGTCTGAAGAGAGGTTGGATGACGATAAACCAGGCAGGAGCTGTGGGTCTGGACCTGCCAGATTTATAAAGGGAGTGGCTAGTTCTTTACTAATATGGTTATTTTGTTGCCTATTGACTCATTTATTTGTAACTTCCTTTTGGGCTGTTTGGACAGAATTCTTCACTGACCTCTTCTGCATGACCTTGCTAGCGATAGAAAGCAAATTAATCGGTGTGTGTGGTGTATATTCTGCAAATGTATTTGTATGTAAAATTACTCTTCTGCCATTGGTTATTGGTCTCCAATCCTGGGCTTTCTGGTGTCAAATGGGAAAATTCCCCTTGGCTCCAGTGGGGGTCAGGACAGGGCCCACTGATGGTATTTATTATTCTTATGCAAAAATCTTCCCCTCTGATGATTCTTATTGTGACAATAGGGTCACTGTGCTGAGAGGTTGTGTAGCCTAGAGCAGTGGTTCTCAAACTTATTTGATTGGGCCCACCTTCTTTGTGTCTGTGGTTCTTTGTGCCTCCCTCCCCACCGCCCCCCAAGTACATATATCGCTACCCAGCTCTGAAGCACAGAAGTAAGGGTGGCAATGTGGAAAGTGACTTTTCACAGCAGACTTAGCGTCCCAGTGCCACCCTTTCTTCTGCTGCCGCCCCCCTGGGGCTGACAGACGGAGGCCCACCACCTCCAGGTGAGGGATGGGGGTGGGGGAGAAGGAGAGCCCAAGTCCAGGCTGCTTCCTGGGGAGGGATTGGGGAGAGCCCGAGCCTGGGTGGCTCCACACTTCCCGGGCATGCACGGCCCTTCTGCACAAGCCCCAGCCACCTGGGGCTGTCAGCCCCAGCTCTTATTAAAAAAAACAAAAAAAAAGCTCACAGCTTGTGCCTCCCTTGGGCGGCCCACCCCATAGTTTGAGAACTGCTGCCTAGCCTTTGGGAACTCCTGGAATCCAGGGCTCCTGAGGTCTAATCCTGGCTCTGGACTTAAGCTCTCAGTCTCAGTTCCTCCATCTGTAAAATGGGGATAATAATACTTACCGCACCTACCTCACAGGGGTGTTGTGAGGGTAGCTAATCACCGGCTGTTTGAACAGTGCTTAGAAGAGACTGTAGAGCACGTGGCCGGAAGACTAAGTATTATTATTGCTGTGGCCTGGGGCCTGCTCTTCCCTGGGGACCGGATGTGTAAGAATTTCTCCAGAGACGCCCTTAGATTGCTGTAGAGCAAGGTCCATGTGTATTTATATTTTCATTCTTTTTCCTAATCTAGAAACTAATAAAAGGTTAGAAATGAAACAAGCCACCTCTCTGGTTTGGCGCTGTTTGTCCTGGGACCACGGTGCTGCTCGTTGCTCATGTTTCCATTGCTGGAGTGGAATCCCCCCGCCCCCCAGCGCTCGTTCTGTTGTGTTACTAGGTACAGAGGCAACATTGACAAGGCAGGAATTGTCGGCTCACTCGTTCCTCTTTGGGCAATTAGTGCTTCATTTGCATTCTTTCACCACCAAAGCAAGTCTCCTGCCTCGGCTCCTGTTAACTTCCCCTAGCACCCGGTAGCCCTTTTATAGAAGCTTTGTTCCCAGCATGCCTTTCTGGAGCTGGCAGTTCAAACTCCCCTGAGCCATAAATGCCCTTTTTCCAGCTAGTAGCCGTTGGCTCCGTCTTTCTCTCTCCCGGCTGGGAAGGAAGTACCTGTTGTGTTTGCCCTTCCTTAGGGCTAGATTTTTCACATGCTCACCACTCGTCGCTGGGGTCAGGTTTCCAAAAGCACTCGGCACCTAATCAAGGGGACAATTTTTCCGAAGTGCCCAGGACCCCGTTTCCGAGCTGTTTTGAAAATCCCGACCTCCCTGCTCTGGGATGGCTCATTCTCACATCCAGTCTTAAGATCTCTCCTGTTAATGATTTTTCAGAAACACGGGATTGCCGCTGCTGCAGTGATTCGTTGGCCGTGGTGCTAGGTTGTATGTTACTTAGGCTTGCTTTAGACCAGTGGTTCTCAAGCCGCGGGCCGCTTGTGGCCCAATCAGCACACAGCTGCGGCCCATGTGACATCCTCAGGGCCATACAGGTCGTGCGTATGTCGTGTGGCTGTGGCCCACATAACACAGAGAGAGCTGCACGTGCGGCCCACAGTGGTAATTAGGTTGAGAGCCATTGCTTTAGACCAGTGGCTCCAACCGTTCCAGACTACTGCACCCCTTCAGGAGTCTGGTTTGTCTTGTGCACCCCCAAGTTCCACCTCACTTAAAAACGACTTGCTCACAAAATCAGACATAAAAATACAAGAGTCACAGCCACACTGTTACTGAAATGTTGCTGGCTTTCTCATTTTTACCATATCATTATAAAATAAATCAACTGGAATATGAATATTGTACTTATAGGAGTGATCCCATAGCAGCTGTTTTTACAGGGTTGTCCTCCCTGCCCAAGCGTTTTGCATATCTTGTCTTTTCAAAGCAGCACAAAAGGGAAGAAGTGAGGCAGTCTCTCCGGAAGTAGTCATCATTAATTTCAACCTAGGTACTGATCTAGCGCCCCTCAGTGGGGCAGCCGGAGCCCTTGGTCACTGTGGGTAGGACCTTACTCCCCGGTCAGTCCCAGTGGGTCACTTGAAGCGTAAGGTGGTATTCAGTGTGCGGGTGGGCAGGCCTGGGACCCAGGCACAGCTGTGGGAGGTGAGGCCCTGAGGGTATTTCAGTCCTGTCTAAAGAACAGGAGGATTTGTGGCATCTTAGAGACTAACCAATTGATTTGAGCATGAGCTTTCGTGAGCTACAGCTCACTTCATCGGATGCATTCAGTGGAACATACAGTGGGGAGATTTTATGTACACAGAGAACATGAAACAATGGCTGTGACCACACAGACTGTAACGAGAGTGATCAGGTGAGGTGAGCTATTACCAGCAGGAGAGAAAAAAAACCTTTTGTAGTGATAATCAAGGTGGGCCATTTCCAGCAGTTGACAAGAACGTGTGAGGAACAGTGTGTGTGGGGGGGAATAAACATGGGGAAATAGTTTTACTTTGTGTAATGACACATCCACTCCCAGTCTCTATTCAAGCCTAAATTAATTGTATCCGGTTTGCAAATTAATTCCAATTCAGCAGTCTCTCCCTGGAGTCTGTTTTTGAAGTTTTTTTGTTGAAGAATTGCCACTTTTAGGTCTCTCTGGTCACTCGATTACAGACCTAAAAGTGGCAATTCTTCTTCAATAAAAAAACTTCAAAAACAGACTCCAGGGAGAGACTGCTGAATTGGAATTAATTTGCAAACCGGATACAATTAATTTAGGCTTGAATAGAGACTGGGAGTGGATGTGTCATTACACAAAGTAAAACTATTTCCCCATGTTTATTCCCCCCCACACACACTGTTCCTCACACGTTCTTGTCAACTGCTGGAAATGGCCCACCTTGATTATCACTACAAAAGGTTTTTTTTCTCTCCTGCTGGTAATAGCTCACCTCACCTGATCACTCTCGTTACAGTCTGTGTGGTCACAGCCATTGTTTCATGTTCTCTGTGTATATAAATCTCCCCACTGTATGTTCCACTGAATGCATCCGATGAAGTGAGCTGTAGCTCACGAAAGCTCATGCTCAAATCAATTGGTTAGTCTCTAAGGTGCCCCAAGTCCTCCTTTTCCTTTTTGCGGATACAGACTAACACAGCTGCTACTCGGAAACCTGTCAGTCCTGACTGTTTCTTTTCCCTTATTTCCCCTCAGCATGTGGGAAACGACCTTATTGCCTTACAGGACCCAGCAAGTTCCTCCTTACGTGCACCTTTGATAGCATCTCCTCTGACTTGTGACGTTGGTGTAGTGTGTTCCTGGTCTGGGGACGCAGGCGCCCGCAGGACCCCAGCTCTGACCCCGGTCTCTCGGCCGGCCGGGAGCCCCACGCAGCAGGGGTGGCTGGCTGGCAGGCAGCAGAGGGGGAGGAGGAAGCAGAGCATGCGTGGTGGGGGCAATAGCTTGCAGGGAGGGGATACCCCACCGGCCTGTCCCCCAGCCAGTGTGAGCGGGGAATGAGTGCGGGTGGCTGGGGCAGTGAATACGGCCTTGCAAAGGGGCTGAGTTCGTATCCTACCCCCCCCCCCCCCGCGGCAACCTGGATCGAATGTCCAAACTCCCTCCTCCCTGGAGCTTGGCTCGGCCAGGAGCTCAGCAGAGTCGCCCAGCAGGGGCCCTGGCCTGAGCCTGGCTGTGGATAGGGCTGCCCTGCAGCATGGTCCCTCTCCCTGCATAGGCTGGTTGGAGCTAACACGAGTCACCCGCCGGCACGAATCCGTGCGAATGACCCTGCATCTTTAGCCAGGGTTCTGGCCCCGAGCCTCAAGCCACCCAGCATTCTGCAGCGTGAACCAGTAGGGAAGGCAGTGGAGGGGGAATCAGGAGACCCCAGGTCTAGTCGGGGTTCTGCCACTGGCCTACTGAGTCACCCCTCCTCCCCCCACTCTGTGCCTCAGTTTCCCCTCCATCCTTTGTCTATTTAGACCCTAAGCCCTTTGGAGCAGGGGCTGTCACTGACTGTGTAGTTATGCAGCACCTAGCCCCAGGGGGCCCTGCCTTCAGCTGGGGTCTGTACCTGCTACCGTAACACAAATAAAAAAACCACCCCCCAAATTCCTGACGTTTGGCACGTTCCTCTCAGAGGCCTCCCGCCAGGCAGCGCAGCCCTGGGCTGTTGTACTCAGGTGTGTGCAGTGCTGGTCTCAGTGCATCAGAGACGGGGGTGGGGAGGGAACAGCTTTTAGTGGCGAGAGACCAGCTTTCGAGCCGCACAGCCTTCTTCAGGTGCAACGGTTCCAGGACCTGCCCGGGCCCAGCATCCTCCACCGGCGGCTGCAATTCACTGCCATCGCCTCCCTACCCCGCCGCGCTCGTGGGGGCAGGCCCAGGGTCCCCCAGCGTGCAGGGATGGCAGGATCGTGGCTCAGCAGCTCTCCAGCCCTTCCACTCTGCAAACCACTTCGATTCCTGCTGCAGCGTGTTGGGGGAGAGAGCTGGCGAGAGCTTCCTCAAAGCGTCACCGGGGGGCCTTCCTGGAGCGTTTCATTTCAAGGGACATCCCCAATGCAGCTGCATTTCAGGCCTCCAGCCCCCGGAGTGCAATGCCAGGCCAAGGGCCCAGCCATCTTTACCTGGCTGACCAGTTCCTGGGAGTTGGAAGCCGTAGGAGAGACGTTACCCCAGCCACAAACGCTAACAGGGTCTGTCTTCCACCTACCAGTCGAACTCCCTGCTCTGGCTGCCTGGGGCTCCGGGGGGCATCTCCTAGGAAGAATCCGCCAGCCCTGCACACGCCAATATACTCTCCCCCGTGATTTCCACAGTGCCATAAGCGGATCCAGCACTGGGCAGGGCAAGGCTAGGTCTGCGCCCAGAAGGGCTTGTGGAGAGAAATCACAACACGCAGAGAAGGGAGCAGTCCCTGGCGTTTGGCTAGACGGTTGCAGGCCGCCAGAAATGGTGCCGCACCATTGACGGTGCAGATGAAGTGAGACTTCCTGCTGGGCCAGCCTGATTCTGGGCCGTCGAGTTCGATAGGGGCAGGAAGTGGCTTGTGTAGAATGGGAGGATGCTGGGGCTGACAGGCCGATTGCTGCAACTGGTATTAGCTGGGGTTTGTAAAGGGATTTTGTTAATCGCAGCGGCCGACACAGTAAGTCATTTATCAGAGCAGGACCAGATCAAGGAAATCAGGATTGCTCTGAGCGCATTTCAACATCGAAACCCCTGGCCCTGGGCCAACCTGTCAGCTGACTGCTGGGACGGCCAGGCCCTGAACTGGGGCTGGGTGGCTCTTGTATGCTAACGGATTGGGAGCTTCTAGATTGAATCACGCAGATGCTGTAGATAGTCTTAAAACACGTTTCCACAGGCCACTGATGTAACCCTGCACTCACCACCACAGCCTGCAGCTTCGCCCTTTGTAGCTACCTGCCCTCGCTAGTCAAAACCAGAACCAGGAGTGACTAGCGTGGCCTGGCTGCGATACGCCGTACTCGAAAGCGTAGCCACGGAGTGGATTCTCCAAACACTGCACTGGCCAACTTAAGGTTTTGCCTAGAGGGATTTTTTATGTTTAAATCTGATTACCCTGTAAGGTATTTACCATCCTAATTTTACAGAGGTGATTCTTTTACCTTTTTTATAATTAATTTTTTTTTAAGAACCTAATTTTTTTTTATTGTTCGTAAGATCCAAGGGTTTGGGTCAGGTCAAAGACCCTCTCCAGCCACTCCCCATCATTGAGGTTCCATTTCAGCGAGTAGCTGTGGATATTCTGGGTCCTTTTCCGAAAAAGACACCCAGAGGAAAGCAGTACATACTGACTTTCATGGATTTTGCCACCCGATGGCCGGAATCAGTAGCTCTAAGCAACACCAGGGCTAAAAGTGTGTGCCAGGCACTAGCAGACATTTTTGCCAGGGTAGGTTGACCCTCCAACATCCTTACAGATGCAGGAACTAGTTTCCTGGCAGGAACTATGAAAAGCCTTTAGGAAGCTCAGGGGTAAATCACTTGGTTGCCACCCCTTACCACCATCAAACAAATGGCCTGGTGGAGAAGTTTAATAAAACTTTGGGGGCCATGATACGTAAATTCGTAAATGAGCACTCCAGTGACTGGGACCTAGTGTTGCAGCAGTTGCTCTTTGCCTACAGACCTGTACCACACCCCAGTTTAGGGTTTTCCCCATTTGAACTTGTATATGGCCGTGAGGTTAAGGGGCCACTACAGTTGGTGAAGCAGCAATGGGAGGGGTTTACACTTCTCCAGGAACTAACATTCTGGACTTTGTAACCAACCTACAAACCACCCTCCGAACCTCTTTAGCCCTTGCTAAAGAAAACCTAAAAGATGCTCAAAAAGAGCAAAAAGCCTGGTACGATAAACATGCCAGAGAGCGTTCCTTCAAAGTAGGGGACCAGGTCATGGTCTTAAAGGTGCTCCAGGCCCATAAAATGGAAGCGTCGTGGGAAGGGCCATTCACGGTCCAGGAGCGCTTGGGAGCTGTTAATTATCTCATAGCATTCCCCACTTCCAACCAAAAGCCGAAGGTTTACCATATTAATTCTCTACAGCCCTTTTATTCCAGGGAATTAAAGGTTTGTCAGTTTACAGCCCAGGGAGGAGACGACGCTGAGTGGCCTGAAGGTGTCTACTACGAAGGGAAAAGTGCTGGTGGTGTGGAGGAGGTGAACCTCTCCATGACCCTTGGGCGTATGCAGCGACAGCAGATCCAGGAGCTGTGCCCTAGCTACGCGCCGACGTTCTCAGCCACCCCAAGACTGACTGAACAGGCATACCACTCCATTGACACAGGTAATGCTCACCCAATTAAAGTCCAACCTTACCGGGTGTCTCCTCAAGCTAAAACTGCTATAGAACGGGAGATCCAGGATATGCTACAGATGGGTGTAATCCGCCCCTCCCGCAGTGCATGGGCATCTCCCGTGGTTCTAGTTCCCAAACCAGATGGGGAGATACGTTTTTGCGTGGACTACCATAAGCTAAATGCGGTAACTCGCCCAGACAACTATCCAATGCCAAGCACAGATGAACTATTGGAGAAAATGGGATGGGCCCAGTTCATCTCTACCTTGGACTTAACCAAGGGGTACTGGCAGGTACCGCTAGATGAATCTGCCAAGGAAAGGTCAGCCTTCACCACACATCTCGGGCTGTATTAATTTAATGTATTCCCTTTCGGGCTGCGGAATGCACCCGCCACCTTCCAAAGACTCGTAGATGGTCTCTAGCGGGATTAGGAGAATATGCAGTCGCCTACCTTGACGATGTGGCCATATTTTCAGATTCCTGGGCAGAACACCTAAAACATCTACAAAAAGTCTTCAAGCTCATAAGGGAGGCAGAACTAACTGTTAAGGCTAAGAAGTGTCAAATAGGCCTAAACAAAGTAACTTACCTTGGACACCAGGTGGGTCAAGGAACTATGAATCCCCTACAGGCCAAAGTGGATGCTATCCAAAAGTGGCCTGTCCCAAAGTAAAAAAAACCAGGTCCAATCCTTCTTAGGTTTGGCCGGATATTACAGGTGATTTGTACCAGAATACAGCCAAATCGCCGCCCCACTGACAGACCTAACCAAAAAGAAACAGCCAAATGCTGTTCAGTGGATTGAAGAGTGTCAGAAAGCCTTTAACCAGCTTAAAGCGACACTCGTGTCTGACCCTGTGCTAAGGGCCCCAGACTTTGACAAACCGTTCCTAGTAATCACAGATGCTTCTGAGCATGGTGAGGGAGCAGTCTTAATGCAGGAAGGACCGAATCAAAAGTTCCATCCTGTCGTGTTTCTCAGCAAGAAGCTGTCTGAGAGGGGAAGCCACTGGTCAATCAGTGAAAAGGAATGTTACGCCATTGTCTACACTCTGGAAAAGCTACGCCCATACGTTTGGGGACGGCGTTTCCACCTGCAAACCCACCATGCTGCGCTACAGTGGCTTCATACCGCCACGGGAAAATAACAAAAAACTTATTCGGTGGAGTTTAGCTCTCCAAGATTTTGATTTCGACATACAACACATCTCAGGAGCTTCTAACAAAGGGGCTGATGCACTCTCCCGTGAAAGTTTCCCAAAATCAACTGGTTACAATCGTCCTTGAGATGTGGAAAATATTGTTAGTCTTTATAAAGTTGGTAGTCTATTTAGAGGTGCATGTGTCTTATTAACTTTGTTTTCTTCTAGAGCTCCAGGAAGAAATCACAGCCAGTGTTTCACCCTATCTGTAATTTGGGGGGCTTGTCATAAATATAAAGGGAAGGGTGACCACCTTTCTGTATACAGTGCTATAAAATCCTTCCTGGTCAGAGGCAAAACCCTTTCACCTGAAAAGGGTTAAGAAGCTAAGATAACCTCTCTGGTACCTGACCAAAATGACGAATGAGGAGACAAGATACTTTCAAATATGGAGGGGGGGAACAAAGTGTTCGTCTGTCTGTCTGATGCTTTTGCCGGGAATAGATCAGGAATTCAGCCTCATAAATCCTTAAGTTAGTAAGTAAGCTAGCTAAAAATGCGTTAGATTTCCTTTTGTTTAATGGCTGCTAAAATAAGCTGTGCTGGAGGGAATGTATATTCCTGTTTTTGTGTCTTTTTGTAACTTAAGGTTTTGCCTAGAGAGATTCTCTATGTTTTAAATCTGATTACCCTGTAAGGTATTTACCATCCTGATTTTACAGAGGGGATTCTTTTACTTTTTCTTTAATTAAAATTCTTCTTTTAAGAACCTAATTAATTTTTTATTGTTCTTAAGATCCAAGGCTTTGGGTCTGTGTTCACCTGTACAAATTGGTGAGGATTCTTATCAAGCCTTCCCCAGGAAAGGGGGTGTAGAGCTTGGGGTGATATTTTGCGGGAAGGCGTCTCCAAGTGGTCTCTTTCCCCGTTCTTTGTTTAAAACGCTTGGTGGTGACAGCATACGGTTCAAGGACAAGGCAAAGTTTGTACCTTGGGAAAGTTTTTAACCTAAGCTGGTAAGAATAAGCTTAGTGGGTCTTTCATGCAGGTCCCCACATCTGTACCCTAGAGTTCAAAGTGGGGAAGGAACCTTGACAGTCTCCTTCCCCAGCAGGCCTCCGGCAGGCTGTGGGGCGAGAGCTCATCTCCCAGGAGCTCCAGCCCCAGCTTCTGAGGGCCAAGACGAGGCCCCTCAATCGCAGCCGCACCCTCATGTTTTCTATATTTGTAAAACAAGAAGTTTCTGTTTGTTGCTACTGGCTGGGCTGGGGAAAAGCAGTGTTTGCATTTACTGTTCAGGGCAGGTGCTCAGCTACCACGGGGATGGGTGAGACATACAAACTGCGCTCGATCCTGAGTGGCCCCTTGGGATGTGGACTAGATGGGGCCTGACAGGTCTCTTCCTCTCCGTTGTCCCCTTACTTCTGTGGCTCTGTGACACTTGAGGAATTGACCTCAAAGGCACCCGTAGGGTATGAAGAGGTGGATGAATGCACTTGGGAGCTGTTCATTGTTTGTGCTAAGCTGTAATTAGTGCTATTTGTTAAGAGCCGGCTGCTACAGAAAACAGAGATAACTGCACAGGCCCTGCCCCCAGGGGATTGCGTTAGACAGAAACACACTGGTGGATCCAGAAGTGGACATAACACAGTCCATGTGGGTGTTTGTTTTCATAGTGCAGAGTTAAGGTGCAATGTCTGAGCTGTTATGATGTCACACCCAGCCAGGTTGTGTGGGCAGGGTTTTCTGGTACTCTATACATTACTTTTACAGCTATGGTCTATTCTAATGTCAGTAACCAGAACCCGGGGCACTGTATTATCTATATCCCGTTGCATCCTTTGGGCCTGGATGCTAATGTCTTTACTGGATCAATGGTTACATTCTGTATGTGCCAGAAGCACCCAGGAAAGGTTCTGCTTGCAGACCAGCTATGTTCAAGTCTGAGACTTAATAGACTCTTTAGATTTCATGCTGAATATTTTCTCCCTTAAATAAAGATAAGTTGTATCTAATTCAACGCAGGGTAAAATTCCCACCTTCACAAAGGACTCATACAAGGCTTATGTGCTCCTTAAGTAACACCTGCTTCAATGATAGATTGACCTAGTCTGGGTCCCAGTGATGATTTCCCCCAAGTGAGCAGGGATTACACATGCTGGAGACGGAATGGGAGCTCGAGGGGAGAAACATCAAATGGTGAAGGGCTGTTTCTTTGTGAATTACAGTAACTTTAATCAAGAACCCACTATACGCCTACCATCACTTCCTGGGCTCCAAATGCAGCCTCATCCCTGGTCCGTGCCAGTTGAAATGATCTTGAACTGAGTCCGTTGTATTCTCTGCTGTGTCCGCAGGACTGAGGTGTAAGTGCCAGGTGCCCTTAGAAGGACAAGTGTCCTGTGGAAATCCTACTTGTGTATTTGTAAGGAAAAGTACAAGGGCAATGCAAGTACTTTCAATTTCCGAATTCACTGGAATCGTCTGTTCAGTACCTGGACATTAACCAAACTAATATAAGCTCATAGTGGAAGAGAAAGAAAAAGGGCAACAACTGAAATGTTATTCATAGGAACGGCCCTGCTGGGTCAGACCCAAGGTCCATCTGTCACGGAGTCCCTGGGTGATGCTCTGGAACTGCTCCCCATGAAGCCAGGCAGGACTCTGTGGAAGTCGCCTTCCTGTGAGCAGCCTGTCTTCAGGACACACAGCTCACACAGCTTCCACCTTCCTGGGTCTGACCTCGGAGCATTCAGCCTCCTCTGCCCCCCCATGCAAGTCGCCCCCTGAGTAACCATGAACAGAGCTGCGCTTGCCAGGTTGTCTCCTGGGTTCTCGTTTGCTGAGAACTAATCTGAGAAAACAACCCTGGTAAACCAGCTCCAAGGTGTTTTCCCGTCAATGGAATTCACTGACCAAGTAACTCCTCCTACAGCTCCTGGGTGTGACCCCAAATAGAAAGTGAAACGGAAACAGTTTAATCCGAAACCATGTGAAAGTTTGACTTTTCTGTGAAAGCCGCACAGCTCCGGTGGACGGCGTACAGGCCGCAGGGACCAGCAGCCCCTGAAGGATGAATACACGTTGGGTCTCCAAGCTGAATTAGCAGCCCCAAGGTACCGTGTTGTGTGTGAGTTTGAAACTTGGCTCCATTTGAAGGAAGGACTTGAAAGGAAGGGCACGGAAGGAGGAAGGTTACAGCCATAGGGTCAGTTGGTGATTCGGTAACAGACACCTGCACGTCCTGGGGACTTATATAATAAAAAGAGAACGCAGTAAGACTGAGCCACAGAGAGCGAGCGAGAGATGAAACCAAGGAAGCAGGATACAGGGAGATGACGCAGGTAACAGGCTGGACTCTGCTCAGTGACTCTGATTTCCTGTCACCCGGCCCCTTGTGAAGTGAATTACACCAGTGTACTTTGGGGTGTGAAGCACTTTCGTTCCTGCTGGGCAACGTTTTACATCCATTTTGCGCTGGCGTAGGTGACAAGGTGCAGGGCAATGGGGCTCAAGCCCACAGAATATGGATTGAACGTGGTAACAGGCCAGAAGTCAGTGAGGGGAAGTGAGGAGGACAGAATGCGCTTGGAGAGGGAGTGACTTTAGCAGCAGCATTTGTGATAGACAGGAGGGGAATGAAGTTAAAGCAGGGAAGCTGGAGATTTTGATACAGTAGAAGATATTGATACAGCCCCTTGGATAATACCCCCACCTCAGAGAGCCCCTAGGCCCCCTCTCCAAGACCCCAGCACAGAGGAGTAACGGGGTGTTCTGGGGTGCGCCAGGGGCTGGAGGAGACATGGCAGGGGCATTCTTACATCTCTGCAATGGCCCAGAGGAAGCACTGAGGCAGGGCACAAGTTAAGGCACCCCTGAGCATACGAGCCACCCCCCTGCACCAGCCACAGTGCCAGTGTGGGGATGAATCTGGCCACGGGCTGCAGCTGAGAGGGTGGCAAAGAGAGGGTTAATCTGTATTGATGTTATACAGGGAATAGTGACAAGACACAGCGCGAGCCTGGATGTGAAGCATTCTGATATCGTGGTGTGACATTCTGGGGATCACCCCAGAGCAGTCAGGGGGTCTGTCACCACCTGCCCTGTGACCGTGGGTCCCTTAATCCTGTGTGGCTCTGGCTCGGAGCCCTGGCACCAGCATCTAGCCCACAGGCAGAAAGGTCTCACCCTGGCTTCCAGCAGCCTCGTTATCCCTGCAGGGTGACCCCACCAGCCCTTCCAGTCCCAAGCATCCCCAAATCCGCCTACCCCGAGTTCTTCACTACCAGACCTGGGGACTTTTCCACTCTGGTTCCTCACCCCAAAGGCCTGAAGCCAGCCCCCCAGTTCTCAGTTCACTTTGGGACACACTCCACATTGTTTGCACACTAGAGACCCATCATTTGTCTCTCCTGGGTTGTACAATGCGAGGTGCTGGGGGTTAGTTTTGTCTGGCTGGGGAGGCAGCTCCTCCCTTCCTGGCTGGCCACCACCCTACTGGGAGCGGGAGATGAAGCTTTAGGATCCAGCTCCAGACTCTACATACACGATACATAAATCCCTAAGCACAGCCTGGATCCATCTCGCACAGTGATCAGTAAGTAGAGAACATCACAGGCTTTCAGAAAAGAGCTCACTCAACATGATTATACACAATAGCATTGTACACAATCCTTTGAGTCCATTGCTTGTTCTTAGGGGTTCAGACCCCCTGTTCTGCCCTTGGGGTGTCTTTTGTCCTTCTCCACCCCTTTATATAGATTTGGCCAAAGGCGGGAGTCCTTTGTCCCAGTTTGACCCCCTCCCCAGCCTCTGATGGAAAAGTACAAGGTTTAAGATGGATTCCAGTATCAGGTGACATGGTCACATGTCTCTGTAAGACTCCAGAGTAACAGCCGTGTTAGTCTGTATTCGCCAAAAGAAAAGGAGGACTTGTGGCACCTTAGAGACTAACCAATTTATTTGAGCATGAGCTTTCGTGATGAAGTGAGCTGTAGCTCACAAAAGCTCATGCTCAAATAAATTGGTTAGTCTCTAAGGTGCCACAAGCACTCCTTTTCTTTTTGTAAGACTCCAGTCTCCATTTTCCCTGGGCTGGCCCACACCTACACAGGAAGGCTTGCAGGTAAACAAAGCCATTTACAGCTTTTGGTTTCTTGCTTAAGAGTCATCAAGTTTCTGAAGTATCCTTAATGACTCTTGCTTTGCATAATTATATAAGTGATACAAGTTCATACCTCATATTTCTAACTTCAGACATAGAAATAATACGTGCATACAAATAGGATGAACACATTCAGTAGATTATAAGATTTCTAACGATACCTTATAAGGGGTATTTAGCATAAAGCATATTCCAGATATGTCATATTCATAAGTATATTTTCATAAAGCATATGGAATGCAACATCACAGTGATAACTGTGGATTCTTAAGTAATCAATATAATTAATACATAATCTATAGATCAGGCTACAAGTAAGCCCAAGCTTGAGTGTGTGTAGGGCAGCTGTGAGCTGCTCTACTTCATGAAGTGGTACTCCCTGCCCACATGAGCCTCTAGCCTGATTGACCTGGTCAGCAAAACCTGCTCAAGTTAATGAGTGAAGGGCAACAACAGAGCCAGTGGACAAAGGCCAAGTGCCCCCATGACGGTGAAGGTGGATGAGCCATGAGTGTGGATGCGCAGACCACACAGGGTGGAAGAAGAGCTACATCTTCATAAGGGTGACCCACACCCACAGGAACTTACAGTTGGTGGAAGAGTTAATGGGATGGGGGATGGTGTCCCTCCCCCCAAAATAAGCCCCCTCTACATCTTCCCAGTTGCAAAGAGGCAGAGTGAAACATGGGGCAACCAGCCATGACAGACCATAACAGCAGCAGGGGTAAAACCCCTGCTTTTACCAACTAGTGCCCATCTTTAAAAAAGGGAAGGAGGAGGATCCTGGGAACTACAGGCCAGTCAGCCTCACCTCAGTCCCTGGAAAAATCATGGAGCAGGTCCTCAGGGAATCAATTCTGAAGCACTTAGAGGAGAGGAAAGTGATCAGGAACAGTCAGCATGGATTCACCAAGGGCAAGTCATGCCTGACTAATCTAATTGCCTTCTATGACGAGATAACTGGCTCTGTGGATGAGGGGAAAGCGGTGGACATGTTGTTCCTTGACTTTAGCAAAGCTTTTGATACGGTCTCCCACAGTATTCTTGTCAGCAAGTTAAAGAAGTATGGGCTGGAGGAATGGCCTATAAGGTGGATAGAAAGCTGGCTAGATCGTAGGGCTCAATGTGTAGTGATCAATGGCTCCATGTCATGTTGGCAGCCAGTATCAAGCAGAGTACCCCAAAGGTCGGTCCTGGGGCCGGTTTTGTTCAATATCTTCATAAATGATCTGGAGGATGGTGTGGATTGCACCCTCAACAAGTTTGCAGATGACACTAAACTGGGAGGAGTGGTAGATATGCTGGAGGGTAGGAATAGGACACAGAGGGACCGAGACAAATTAGAGGATTGGGCCAAAAGAAATCTGGTGAGGTTCAATAAGGATAAGTGCAGAGTCCTGCACTTAGGACGGAAGAATCCCATGCATCGCTACAGACTAGGGACCGAATGGCTCAGCAGCAGTTCTGCAGAAAAGGACCCAGGGGTTACAGTGGACGAGAAGCTGGATATGAGTCAGCAGTGTGCCCTTGTTGCCAAGAAGGCTAACGGCATTTTGGGATGTATAAGTAGGGGTATTGCCAGCAGATCGAGGGACGTGATCGTTCCCCTCTATTCAACCCTGGTGAGGCCTCATCTGGAGTACTGTATCCAGTTTTGGGCCCCACACCCCAAGAAGGATGTGGAAAAATTGGAAAACGTCCAGCAGAGGGCAACAAAAATGATTAGTGGACTGGAACACATGAGTTATGAGGAGAGGCTGAGGGAGCTGGGATTGTTTAGTCTGCGGAAGAGAAGAATGAGGGGGGATTTGATAGCTGCTTTCAACTATCTGAAAGGGGGTTCCAAAGAGGATGGATCTAGACTGTTCTCAGTGGTAGCAGATGACAGAACGAGGAGTAATGGTCTCAAGTTGCACTGGGGGAGATCTAAGTTGGATATTAGGAAAAAGTATTTCATTAGGACGGTGGTGAAGCACAGGAATGGGTTGTGATGTTATTGACATGAACTGGGACCGTATAGATCATTGTTGCGACCAAAGTCCTGTAGTGGCACCAAATCTTGTATAAAGGGGGTCAAATGAGGTGTCTCAGACAAGGTGATGGTTGGCTGGTTCTGATTATGTGATCTGTTTGCATGTATCATTTTTGTAGTTAAAGTTATGAATATTGGCTCTCTACTGTCTGTAGTTCAAACGTGTGCTGTGCTTCTGGGTGACACCCCAGACAAGTTGGTGTCAGCTCTGCCCAGCCTGCTGGATGACCCATTAAGGACCATCAGCTACACAACTGACCCACTGAGAGAAGGCAGACACGTCTTGGGACTCAGCCAGGCAGGCAGGGACCTGCCTAGGGACAGAACTCTGAGGTGTTTCCAAACCATGGGATGGACAGCTTGTCTTTGGGACAAAGAAAGCAGAGACCACATGGCAAGAGACTATAAACAGCTGCTGCGGCTCCTCCATCTGGTCTTCAATCCTCCTTCTTACCTCTGGAGGGACTTTGCTACAAACGGAAGCTCTACACAAAGGACTGAATGACCCATCCCAGCTGGGGATGTTCTCCAGAGACTTGATTTAAACCTGCAGTTTATTCTATCTCTGCTACAAGCCTGAACCAAGAACTTTGCCATCACTGTATGTCATTGATTCCATTTCACCACTGCTAGCTCTCATCTCTATCTTTTTCCTTTTAAGAATAAACCTTTAGATGTTAGATTCTAAAGGATTGGCAACAGCGTGATTTGTGGGTAAGATCTGATTTGTATATTGACCTGGGTCTGGGGCTTGGTCCTTTGGGACTGAGAAACCCCAGTAAAAGAAAAAAGGTTATTGGTTTTCATAACCATTTGTCCCCATAACGAGGGGCACTGGTGGAGATACTGGGCAACTGGGGTGTCTAAGGGACTTGCCTGTGTGACTTGTGGTTAGCCAGGGGGGTAAAACCAAAGTCCTCTCTGTCTGGCTGGTTTGGTTTGCCTTAGAGGTGGAAAACCCCCAGCCTTGGGCCGTAACTGCCCTGCTTTAAGCAATTTGTCCTGAATTGGCACTCTCCGTTGGGTCCCACCAGAACCAGCATTGTTACATGGATTACCGAGGGAGGTGGTGGAATCTCCATCCTTAGAGGTTTTTAAAGCCCAGCTTGACAAAGCCCTGGCTGGGATGATTTAGTTGGGGATTGGTCCTGCTTTGAACAGGGGATTGTAGTAGGTGACCTCCTGAGGTCTCTTCCAACCCTAATATGCTATGATTCTATGATTCATTGGTTGAGGGTTTCTCTCCAAGAGGTGTGGATGTTACCCTTGGAACAAGAGAGTTGGAAGATCCTGGCAAGGAAAGGAAAGACCATACTGGTTTTTGGCCATGGAAAAATATTAAGAATCCCCCATTGTACATTTGTGACAAAGCCAGAGGCTGTTGCTTTTATTAAGTTATTATTACATAATTCTCATGCCAGTGCTGCTGCTCAGGGCTGAAACTAGTCTCTTCCCGTCCTTTCTGTCATTGCCTGCTGCTTCCATCAGTTCTAGGGATTTGAAATCAACTGTTCTGCCCTCCCTGCTAAGGGTTCTTCTTTTCTTGGCGGCCTTGTTTTCTCACACCAGTTGGTTTCCACTTGACAGCTTCATGTGGGAGTTTGTGGTTTGGCATCTGGAGTATATGCACCAGATATATCCAGTGCTTCTTTCTAATTCTTGCGGAAACCAGCTGCTGGTTGGTGATTTCTCAGATCTCTTCATTAGTAATGGCCTCTTTCCAGCCAATGCCCAGAATCTTTTGTAGGTGCTTATTTTAGAAGGCACCTAGTTTTCTTCTGACATATTAGTAGATCTCCTGCTCTCACAGCCATATATTAGCAGTTTGATTACGTTTGTACTAAATATTCTCAGTTTGGTCTGGTGTTGTATGTCTTTGATTTCCATACATTGTTGAGTTTGGTAAATACTGTGTATGCCTTTCCTACCCTTGATATCACTTCCTTGGTTTCATCTCACTAACCAGTTGGCCTCAATAATATTTTGGGATAGTGAGATCCATAGATTAATTGTGTGTTTTATAAAGCATTTGAATGTATTATTTTGTATTTCATTGTTCTACCATATGACAAATGTAAACTGAAGAGTCTAATTTACCTTTTCTAAACTGTTGATTTTTTTATACAGATCTAATATGTCATCTATTATTCATCTGCTTTTTAAACTATGTAATCTTAATCTTTTTATTATCTCCTCATAGGAAGTAATCTCCGTGACCTTAAACTTTTTTGTTGCCTTTTTAGGCTCCTTTCCTATCTCTACTATATCCTTTGTGAGATAAAGTCACCATAACTAACTCCAAATTTCAAGAGACAAGGTATCTCTCATATCCTGGGAGTGACTTGGGCCACAACTACACTGCATACAACAATCTAGATTTCAATGGTAGAGTGTACCATTAATTTGTACAACAGTATTACTACAATTTCCTTTACTACAACAACACTAACGGGACTCAATAGGTGTCTCTTGTGATCACTGTGCCTACAAATTTACCCTTATTGTGAGTTCAACTGTAAGAAGTGAGTGTAAATTCACAAATGTTGATGGGAAAAAGAAGGAAAGAGAGACAAACTGAAGTAGTCCAAACAAAAGATTGTGCTAAGATCATGCCAGGTAAACAAGAAGAGTGAGGGGCCAGAAATCAATGAACCAAAACTGGAGTGCTGGAAACTAGGCCTACTAGTTAAAAAATTAGTAATGAGGGGATGGGCTAGTCCACACACCGCTCCCTTTGTGGATCCTTAACTAACGAAACTTTGGGGAGAAAGATTGGCTACTGGAGTGAACTTCGCCATCATGGCTGCCATGCCCATTGTCCTTTGGAACCCTGGAACTTCTTTATCCTAAGCCTGAGAGATGTCCTAACCAGATTGGGCCAGAGGTAGGGGCTCAGATGACATCACCACCCCTCCCAGGATGAAACCACATTGGACTTAACGCCAGCAACAATAACAACGGCTCCAGCACATCTCCAAATTCTTCTCTGTTCCCCCAAAGAACAATTACCATCTTTGATACCATCTAAAAGACTTCCAAATTGGAGCAGAGGCGGTGTTCATTCTAAAACTCTCTGCAAAGGGAAAGAGAAGAAGGGATTTTGTTAAGATGACAGCCTTATTTAGTACTTTACATGTCAAATTCTTTGACTGTTTTTCCTTCTCTTTCAAGTACTATATATTTCATCAAGTCAATTCAAACAGATTTTTTTTCCTGAACCTTTCTCCTGGCCATAATTGCAACCTCAATTATGCGCATGTACCATGTGCCTAAGGGTGGGAAATCTCTTATCCAGCATTTATATTTGGAGAAAGGCAAACATTCAATAAGCACAAGGTTACTGATCAAATCTAAAGAAGCTAAACTAGCAGTAAGTTTGAATGATAACTGAGGGAGTTTTTAGAGGGTGTTGGAGAGATTGTCTCTGCTAAGGGCACATAGCAGATTATAAAGTTTGTTATCTTGAGATGACTCATTTATTTTGTTATGTTTAGTTTTACTTTCGTGTTAACCTTTCTAATGTACTTTTCAGAGTAGCAGCCGTGTTAGTCTGTATCCACAAAAAGAACAGGAGTACTTGTGGCACCTTAGAGACTAACAAATTTATGTGAGCATGAGCTTTTGTGAGCTAAAACCCACTTCATCGGATGCATGCAGTGGAAAGTACAGTAGGAAGATATATATATATACACACAGAGAACATGAAACAATGGGTTTCATGGGAAATGGCCCATCTTGATTATCACTTTTTTTTTTCTCTCCTGCTGGTAATAGCTCACCTTCGTTACAGTCTGTATGGTAACACCCATTGTTTCATGTTCTCTGTGTATATCTATATCTTCCTACTATATTTTCCACTGCATGCATCTGATGAAGTGGGTTTTAGCCCATGAAAGCTTATGCTCCAATAAATTGGTTAGTCTCTAAGGTGCCACAAGTACTCCTGCTCTTTTTTCTAATGTAGGAATCTTATCTGCTTTAGCTACTGCCTTCTTCTTGAGAAAACTTGGTAAATGATTCATTTGTCTTATATTGTACAGGTGCTCTTCCCAGGAGAGGTTTCTTGATTTACAAGAAACTTCCTCGATAAAACAGGTTGACTGTGAGATGATCCTGAACCTGATGTGTAATTAAATCAAACAACTTCTATTAAGGCTGCACTGAAAGAAGAGATTTATTTTTATCATATGCAATTAAGTGCTGTCCTGACACACACTGTCTTGCTCAGAAGTAATTAAATTGGGTTTAATTAAAATCTTTTCTTATTTCAATCCAACGCTGTGTGGGCTCTGCTATTTCAGAATAAAAGTGCCTATTTAAATACTGTCAAACTAAATGGAAATAAGTGTCCACATAGACTTGCTCTGAAATAACAAAAGGGGTACATGAAAACAGATTTAGTTATTTCAGTGCAAGTTAGTGTGTAGACAAGCCCTCTGGTAACGTTTCTCCCTCTCTAGATACTTCTAAAATTCTCTACCTGTAATGACATATCCTTGTGTCATACATAATAATACTAATAAAAATAAACCCATCTTTTTTTCTCCTTTACCTAATGGACTTGACTGCACCCAATGTCAAATATTTAGTTCTAAAAACAAAACAAACTCCCACACAAGAACCTGTGGGGAAGTACATGTACACTTTTCTAGTATCTACTAAACTGGGAGGAGTGGTAGATACGCTGGAGGGGAGGGATAGGATACAGAAGGACCTAGACCAATTGGAAGATTGGGCCAAAAGGAATCTGATGAGGTTCAATAAGGATAAGTGCAGGGTCCTGCACTTAGGACGGAAGAACCCAATGCACAGCTACAGACTAGGGACCGAATGGCTAGGCAGCAGTTCTGCAGAAAAGGACCTAGGGGTGACAGTGGACGAGAAGCTGGATATGAGTCAGCAGTGTGCCCTTGTTGCCAAGAAGGCCAATGGCATTTTGGGATGTATAAGTAGGGGCATAGCGAGCAGATCGAGGGACGTGATCGTTCCCCTCTATTCGACATTGGTGAGGCCTCATCTGGAGTACTGTGTCCAGTTTTGGGCCCCACACTACAAGAAGGATGTGGATAAATTGGAGAGAGTCCAGCGAAGGGCAACAAAAATGATTAGGGGACTGGAACACATGACTTATGAGGAGAGGCTGAGGGAACTGGGATTGTTTAGCCTGCAGAAGAGAAGAATGAGGGGGGATTTGATAGCTGCTTTCAACTACCTGAAAGGGGGTTCCAAGGAGGATGGCTCTAGACTGTTCTCAATGGTAGCAGATGACAGAATGAGGAGTAATGGTCTCAAGTTGCAGTGGGGGAGGTTTAGATTGGATATTAGGAAAAACTTTTTCACTAAGAGGGTGGTGAAACACTGGAATGAGTTACCTAGGGAGGTGGTAGAATCTCCTTCCTTAGAGGTTTTTAAGGTCAGGCTTGACAAAGCCCTGGCTGGGATGATTTAACTGGGAATTGGTCCTGCTTCGAGCAGGGGGTTGGACTAGATGACCTTCTGGGGTCCCTTCCAGCCCTGATATTCTATGATTCTATGATTCTATCTCAAATCTCCTCTCTGTGGCACACTCACCTCTGATACATGGATCTTTACACGTGCTAACAGAAAAACATTTCCTTGGGAAACATTTACTTCATTTTAACACAATGTTGCACATACGAACCCTAACCCACCCCACTTTCTCACACATTCCAACCATCAGCTTGGGCTGAGGTACATGGCAGAGAGGGATGATGGGTGTTGAGCAGTGGAACATTCACATCAGAGATTACTCCGAGAAGCCTACTTCCAGGGATGCCAATTTGGGAAGGTACTGGGGGGCTCTCCCACCCTGAGTTTCCTACTGAAGGTATGCTCACAGCCCATGACCTAGCCACAGATGGAGCTCCTAACTGCAACACAGCTTGAGTGTGATGTGTGATGAGTTCTGTGCTCCTCCCAGCTTCAGCTCCTGGGGCAGGGAGTTTATTTATAAACTGTGGCAGGGTGATTACGATAACAAAAGTTTGTCATTGAATTAATAAAGGATCATTAGATGATCCTGAAGGTATTGCCAAGCATTCCTCCAGTTAAAAGATAGGAAACAAAGGGAGGAATAAATGGTCAATTTTCAGAATGGAGAGAGGTAGTGGTGTCCCCCAGAGGTCTGTACTGGGCCCAGTCATATTCAACATATTCATAAATGATCTGGAAAATGGAGTAAATAGTGAGGTGGCAAAATTTGCAGATGATACAGAATTACTCAAGATAGTTAAGTCCAAATCTGACTACAAAGAGCTACAAAGGGATCTCACAAAATTGGGTGAGTGGGCAACAAAATGGGCAACAAGATGAAATTCAATATTGATAAATGCAAAGTAATGTACACAGCAAAATATAATCCCAACTCTACATACAAAATAATGGGGTCTAAATTAGCTGTTACCTGTCAAGAAAGAGACCTTGCAGTCATTGTGGGTAGTTCTCTGAAAACATCTGCTCAATTACCAGTAGCAGTAAAAAAAAACTGTCGGAGTTTTGGGAATCATTAGGAAAAAGAAGGATAATAAGACAGAAAATATCATAGTGCCTCTATATAAACCCTGGGACACCCACATTCTGAATACTGCATGCAGACATGGTCGCCCCATCAAATATATGTATATATATTGGATTTCAAAAAGAGATGGGCAACAGAAATTATTATGGTTATGGAACAACTTCCATTTGAGGAGAGATTAAAAAAACTAGGACTTTTCCGCTTCAAAACGAGATGACTAAATAGGATATGATGGAGGTCTATACAATCATGGATGGTGTGGAAAAAACTGAATAAGGAAGTGTTATTTACTCCTTTACAGAACACAAGAACTAGGGGTCACCCAATGAAATTAATAGGCAGCTGATTTAAAACAAACTAAAGAAAGTATTTCTTCACATGCAGCCTGTGGTCCTCTTTGCCAGGGGATGTTGTGAAGGCCAAAACTATAACAGGGTTAAAAGAAGAACTAGATAAGTTCATGGAGGGTAGGTCCATCAATGGCTATTAGCCAGGATGGGCAGGAATGCAACCCCATGCTCTGGGTATCCCTAATCTCTGTTTGTCAGAAGCTGGGAGTGGGTGCCAGGGGATGAATCACTTGAAGATTGCCTATTTTGTCCATTCCCTCTGAAGTACCTGATATTGGCTACTGTTGGAGACAGGGTACTTGGCTAGATTGACCATTGGTCTGACCCCATATGGCCAGTCAGATGTTCTTATACAAAACCCAGCTGTGTCTGTCCCCCACTGTAACCCACTAGACCCCCATGATAAATGAAGTGTGTGTGTGTGGAGGGGGGGGGGGAGCTCCCTTTGATGGACATACAGACAGCCAGTTAGCTGTAAAATCCCTCTTGGTAGCTGTTCTCTGGTTGCTTTACCTGTAGCTGGCTGGGTGTCCATCAAAGGTAGCTACCCACACACACACACACACACTTCATTTATCACAACCCCATTCCCCACTACGAGCTGAGATAGAACCCAGGAGTCCTCACGTGGTCTGTCTCTCATAGATCATAGAATCATAGAATATCAGGGTTGGAAGGGACCTCAGGAGGTCATCTAGTCCAACCCCCTGCTCAAAGCAGGACTGATCCCCAATTAAATCATCCCAGCCAGGGCTTTGTCAAGCTTGACCTTAAAAACTTCTAAGGAAGGAGATTCCACCACTTCCCTAGGTAACGCATTCCAGTGTTTCACCACCCTTCTAGTGAAAAAGTTTTTCCTAATATCCAACCTAACCCTCCCCCACTGCAACTTGAGACCATTACTCCATGTCCTCTCATCTGCTACCACTGAGAAGAGTCTAGATCCATCCTCTTTGGAACCCCCTTTCAGGTAGTTGAAAGCAGCTATCAAATCCCCCTCACTCTTCTCTTCTGCAGACTAAACAATCCCAGTTCCCTCAGCCTCTCCTCATAAGCCATGTGCCCCAGCCCCCTAATCATTTTTGTTGCCCTTCACGGGACTCTCTCCAATTTTTCCACATCCTTCTTGTAGTGTGGGGCCCAAAACTGGACACAGTACTCCAGATGAGGCCTCACCTCCACAGAGTTAGTAACAAAGTAAGAATATGCATTACAATTTTAAACCTAACCAGTGTCCCTTAAGTGACTGGCCACAAGATGTCAGAACATGTTAGAATATATTAGTAGTAGAGCTGAGTGGGTTTAATATTTTTTTAATGTTCTTTATTCTATATAGGAATTAGATAGTGCTCCTTTCAGCTAATTGCAACACTATCTGCCAAAAATCTAGTTTTCAGGTGCCTAAATAGCCCCTGGAATTATGCTTAAAGTTGCCCCTCCCCACCAAAATCTGAAATGGTGCCCCTGTCCACTTCTGCAGCAGGGAATATGGATGTTTCCCCGGCTGGGTGCTGCTCTGGGGTGGAGGAAGAAGAAGCAGATGCAACGTCCTGTGCTGATGCTCACCAGAGGGGAAAAGCAGGAGCCTCCCTGAACTGCTAGGGTCTCTGATTCCCCAGCCCCTACAGTGAGAACGGCTTTGGGTTTCTAAGGGAAGGGAAATGGGAGTGAGCTCTGCCTGTTGCAGCTCTGATTGGTTACTGTATACCAGGAGGTGGACAAGTGGAGGGTGAAGCCAATCAGAGGGCCCAAATTCACATGAGGGCAGGAGCTTCTCCCGTTAAGTGTCACACCAGTTCCAGCCCTTGCCAACAGCATTTCAAAATACAGATGTGGCCTTAGCAAAGGGAATAAAGTCTTATGATGAGGCGGGGTCACCACACCACACAACCAACCCTGAGGAGGGGAGATGAACCCATAACTGACCAGAGCTAAGGGGATACCTGAGGCCACAGCGAAAATACAGAGCTCCCTGCTGGCCCCAAAACTTCCATATGAACTAGCGCTGGAAGCGAGGACACATGCTTTTTTGGAGAGGAAGGAAGTGTGATGGTGGGCCTGAAAACAGGGGATTAAATTCCCCATCAGCCTCATCCACATTGCACTTGACTTTCCCCTGGCAACCAAAGTCCTACCCGGCTTCTGGCATGCCAAGTGAGTCCAGTGGTCAACTTCTCAAAGCTTCCATCCATGGAGGTTTGGCCTATTATAGAGCCTTGCGACTGCCATGAGTATTCACATACATGTGCAGCCTCCTTTGTGCATAACTGACTTCCTCACACTCATGATGTTGGGATGTCCTTATCCTACAGGACAGTATATTAATGGTCTCAACTTATGATCATCTATGTCAATTTGTGTCCAATGGAAGATTGTGATTATGCATCTTTGGATGTTCCTATCCTAAACTATCCAAAAGCTGGTATAAGTACATATTCCTGGAGTTGCCTATTACAATTTTATACAAAACTCCCCTAAACATAATATTCCCAATTCCCCGGTAACTCAGGGTCACTGTTGGGTAGCTCACTTCAGCTACCCAAAGCCTTATATATCTGCTCAAGCTAAATATCTTACATGATGTAGGTCTGTAGGTTACTTGTGTTGCTGCTACATAAAATACCTGAAAGCTAGGTCTATGGGCTACAGCCTGTAAAAAGAAAGAAAGAAAGAACGAAAGAAAGAAAGAAAAGGACTTGATAAAGGAACCCTTTGGCTCACCACTCTCTGGAGTAAGAGCCATGACTTGGGACAGATTTTCAGGACTCTGAGGTTTTACTTCTGAGTTATTGTCTGAAAAAGTCAGCCCCTATAAGGAGGACGATTGGATAAACAAGTGTACAGAGTCTCTGCAACAGGGCCTGGAAGAGAAACAAGAAAGGGCAGACCAGGGCAGATCACCACAGACACAAGAGGGTGGACAGGGCCAGACAACCACCTACAAGGGGGGGTTCACTAGACACAGTGTCAGTTCCATCACCAACACTCACAATCTCACCGACAATGTTACTGGTAAATCATAGAATCATAGAATATCAGAGTTCAAAGGGACCTCAGGAGGTCATCTAGTCTAACCCCCTGCCGAAAGTAGGACCAATCGCCAACTAAATCATCCCAGCCAGGGCTTTGTCAAGCCTGACCTTAAAAATATCTAAGGAAGGAGATTCCACCACCTCCCTAGGTAACGCATTCCAGTGTTTCACCACCCTCCTAGTGAAAAAGTTTTTCCTAATATCCAATCTAAACCTCACACACTGCAACTTGAGACCATTACTCCTTGTTCTGTCATCAGCTACCACTGAGAAGAGTCTAGATCCATCCTCTTTGGAACCCCCTTTCAGGTAGTTGAAAGCAGCTATCAAATCCCCCCTCATTCTTCTCTTCCGCAGACTAAACAATCCCAGTTCCCTCAGCCTCTCCTCATAACTCATGTGTTCCAGTCCCCTAATCATTTTTGTTGCCCTCCGCTGGACTCTTTCCAATTTTTCCACATCCTTCTTGTAGTGTGGGGCCCAAATCTGGACATAGTACTCCAGATGAGGCCTCACCAATGTTGAATAGAGGGGAACGATCACGTCCCTCAATCTGCTGGCTATGCCCCTACTTATACATCCCAAAAAGGCCATTGGCCTTTTTGGCAACAAGGGCACACTGTTGACTCATATCCAGCTTCTCGTCCACTGTCACCCCTAGGTCCTTTTCTGCAGAACTGCGGATAAATCAATAAACTCTTCTGGGAATATGGCTGTGAAATAGAAATCAAGTCAATCATTAAGCACCTTTTCTGCAGCATATCTAAAAGAGAAGGATGTGAGCAACACCTGTGAGACTCCTAGTGAGGAAGTGTACAGAGGTAAACCTGAAAATAAAACTAAAGATAAAAGACACAATAATGTCTTTCAAAGCCAGTAATTCTGTACATTGCCTGCTGTTTGCAGCTGCCAGCAGGGCAATGTCTCTCCACTCCCTTCCAGGAACTCTGTGATTTGGAGTTCAAACTCCTGATTTATTGAGATACAATTATTTAGATACGCTCATGAAATTATTTACTATTCATCTAGTCCAAAGGTAAGAAATCTGCTGTGGAATGGGTCCTGTCCTTGGGCCAGTGCTCCAGCTCAGTATGAGACCAAAGGTTACCTGTTCCCTAACAACTCCTCAGCTGCCCTATATCTCTGGCTTTGGTGGAGAGAGACATGGCTGGAGGATACAGAAGGGTCCTGCTATAGGTGGGATGACGTGTGGTGTGGGGGAGACAGAGAGACCCTGGTAAGCGCGTAGGATATTGGGAGGGATATAGATCACCCAGGCATGGAGGTGGACATGGGCGGGATTCAGACAGTCCTTGGCTTGTGAGGGGATGTGGACACAGAGTCATGTTCTCCACACACAGAACTCACCTGACAGAAAACACAAAAATCAAGGAAATTAAAATTCACGACACCGAAATGGACATACCCTCGACTCTTCCACCAAAGGCGCAGACTTTACTGCTCCACCAACCACTGTGGATCCCTGAGCACACACCACAGCCGTAACTCTGTTCTCCTCGCCCCTTTCATCTGCACAAACCTTTGCCAAACTGCGCCCGGCCAACACTCTGAGTCAGGGATGTTTGCTGTAGTTGTCTGCAGTGGGTAGTTTTTTAAAGGAGATGGAAGGCTGGGATTTCTAGTGAGTCAGAACTAAGGTTATGGTTTGTAATCTGTGACATATGGTAAAGTGGAGGGAGATGTTTCTCCAGGACCTGCCAACAGCAACTCCGGGCCCTGCAGCAGAACAGTCTATGGGCTGCCATATACTCACAAGAGGCGCCCGCATGGATGCAGTCCTCCTGACATTTGGGCAGTGCCGCACCTGTGCTAGCCAGTGCCCAGCGAGCTGCTGGCTGCCGTTCTGCTCTCTTCTGATACGGCCGGGGCTTCCACATGCCCACCTGGTAGTGTTGCCAACTGTCTAATCGCACAAACTCAAAGACCCTTTCCCCGCCCCTTCCCTGAGGCTAGGCCCCTTTCTTGCCCCTTTTCCAAGCCCCCCCCCCACACACTCACTCAATTCTCCCTCCCTCCATTGCTCACCCCCCCACACTCACTTTCATGAGGCTGGGGCAGGGGCTTTGGGTGCAGGAGAGGGGGCAGGGGGCAGGCTCTGGGAGGCAGGTTTGGTGCTGGCTCTGGGCTGTGGCAGGGGGTAGGTGTGCCGGAGGGGGTCAGGGGCTCAGTGCTTAACTCAGGTGGCTCCTGAAAGTGACTGGCACACCCCTCTCACAGCAGTTCCTAGGCAGCGGGGACAGGGGGTCTCCACGCACACTGCCTATAGGCACCAGCCAATGGGAGCTGCAGAGTCAGTACTCAGGGTGGGGGCAGTGCACAGAGGCCCCCCCCACCCCGGGGCTGCAGGGACATGTCCTGCCACCGGCTGCTTCCGGGAGTGGAGTACAGCAAGGGCAGGCAGGAAGCCTGCTTTAGCCTGGCTGCACTGCCGGCGGCAACAGTGGTGGCCAGGAGTCCGCAGGCCTTTTATACCACCCAGGCCCCTGGGCAATTGCCCCTGTTGCCTGCCCCATCAGCAGGCCTGTGTTTCTCTGTGGGTGTGGGAGCAGCGGTTATCAAGGAAAATGGCTTAACTTTTCATTTCTTTGCTTTTACATATTTGAGTCAGGTATGTTAAGCAGTGGCCACCTTAATTGTTTCCTGAGAATGTTGTTTGTGTATTAATTTGCTAGGTTTTAGTCAGTGGTTAATCTGGGTGGTTTGGGTTGGAGCTGTATCACAGAGCTGCACTTGCTGACAGAAGATATTTTCCGTTCGCAGCTGTACATAAAATCTTTGTCGAAAGATCAAATTTAACAGAAAACCAGTGATGCTGTGTGACGTTATCTGATTAAAATATCACCATATAGATCATTGCAGCCACCACTATTGTACAGTTGCAAGATTGTCAAGTAAGGTGTCTATAAAAAGGTTGTAATTTGCTCGTTATGATTGTGCTATTTTTATGCATGTTTCATTTTTGTATTTGAAGTTGTGAGTATTGGCTATGTACTTGTATTTCAATGCGTTTGATTCTGAGTAGTACCAGTGAAGCATTTGGCCAGCTTATTGAGAAGGGGCTATTCAAATTAAGTGGCTCATCAAGAAATATTTAACTGACAGTGAACCTTGGGACATGCTAAACCACATCCGATGAGCCTTCCTGGGAACGTTCAAAGTAGCAAGTGAATAATGGTGTCTGCCTGTAAAGAACTGAGTCAGGCAAGGACATGTGTCTTGCCCATGTGACTCCAGGCTCCATCTTGCTGCTGTAGTTTTCCACAGAACAAAGGGGTGTCCTTCCACAGGGCAGAGGATATAAAAGGCCCTGGAAATCCCTCCGTTATGTCTTCAATCCTGCTTCTGACCTCTGGAGGAACTTTGCTATAAACTGAAGCTCTGAACAAAGGACTGAATGACCCAGCCAAGCTGGCATGTAATCCAGAGTACGGATTTGAGCGAGCAGTTTATTCCACCACTGCTACAAGCCTGAACCAAGAACTTTGCAATTGTTGTATATGTTTGATTTCTCTAACCAATTTTAACTCTCATCTATGTTTCTTTCTTTTTATGAATAAACCTTTAGATTTTAGATACTAAAGGATATTGGCAACAGCGTGATTTTTGGTAAGATCTAATTTGTATATTGAGCTGTGTTGTGTGGCAGGTCCTTTGGGATCAGGAAGACGCGGTCCGGCCGACATATGAGCAGCGCTGCACCTGCGCTGGTTGGTGCCCAGCGAGCAGCCGGCTGCACTGCTGGGTGTGCTCTTCTGGCACAGACATGACTTTGACATTCCCGCCCGGTAGGGTTGCCAACTTTCTAATCATGCAAACCCAAAGACCTTGCCCTGCCCCTTCCCTGAGGCCATGCCCCTGTCCCTCCTCTTCTCCGAGGCCCCACCCCCTGCTCACTCTATCCCCTCTCTATCACTCACTCTCCCCCACCCTCACTCACTTTCACTAGGCTGGGGCAGGGGGTTGGGGTGCAGGAAGTGGGTGCGGGTGCAGGATCTGGGTGGGAGTTTGGGTGCAAGGTGCTGGTTCCTGGCTGGGGCAGGGGGTTGGGTTGAAGGAGGGGATGAGGTGGGTGGCACTTACCTCGGGCGGCTCCTGAAAGTGACTGGCACACCCCACAGGCAGCGCCTCCTAGGCGGGGGAGCCAGAGGGTCTCTGCACGCCACTGCCCACAGGCACCACCCCCGCAGTTCGCATTGGCTGCAGTTCCTGGCCAATGGGAGCTGTGGAGTCAGTGCTGGGGGTGGGGGAAGCATGTGGAGACCTCTTCCCCCCTCCCCCGGGGCCGCAGGGACAGGGTCTGCCGCTTCTGGGAGCAGTGCAGAGCGAGGGAGGGCAGGAAGCCTGCCTAAGCCTGCTGTGCTGCCAGCGGCGGTGGCTGGGGGACCCCGGGCCCTTTTAAATCACGTGGGCCCCTGGGCAATTGGCCCCTTTGACCCTCCGCCCCCCGTCAGCGTGCCTGAACTTGGGACAGTGAGATCCACAGATTAATTATGAGTAGTATGCAGAAAGTATTTTTTATCATTTTAATCTGTAGCTTTGTATTACATTGAGTGTTCCTTTGTTCTACCGTAATGACTATCGGGACATTTATCTGTTAGACTGTCACACTGCAAGGTGGGAATCTGAGTCAACGGATACTGCCTGACGCACTCTCAGGCGGTCTTTAATTATGTTTTCATGCTCTTGAATTCATATTAATGCTGGTTCCCCCTCCCTTGTAATAAAATTTTTCTTTTGTTATACACAGGTGCAGCGGCTGCGAGTGGGGAAGTATTCTCTCCTAAAGGCATCCAGAGTTTTCCCAAATTAGTGGGTTAGGGGGTCGAGCAGGTTCTGTTCTGCAATGTTAAGAGTGACTCCTAAATATTGTGCTTGGCCTTGTTGCTGCTGACACCACACAGCAGAAGGTGTCAGCAGTTACATACCTGCTATCCGTATAAGCGACTGAAGGGAAACGAAAAACTCTGATAAGAGAATAGTTTGGTTTAAGGACTGGGTGAGTTGGAGCTGTGGTATGCGCCGATGATTCCCAATTGTTGAGTCACTTCTATTGTTGATTTCTTTGTGTTTATTTGTAGGCCGAGGTTTTGGAAACTGTGTTTCGCCATTTGCACGGAGCGCACAGCTTCAGACTGGGTGTGCGCCTTCAGGAGACAGGTGTCCAGGTAAGGAAAAATTATGATGCCTTGCTTTCTCAGGTGTGCCATTGACCGGTGAGGATCCTGGAGAGAACACGGGGTGCTGCTGACAGGCCAAAAGGTGGTACCTTGTACTGATAGTGATCTGTGACCAAAGTAAATTTCAGAAACCACCTGTGGGCAGGATGTATCATAAAGTGAAAATAAACATCTTGCGGGTCGAGGGCTGAAACCAGTCTTCCTCCTCCAGCACCGCTATTATTGTTAAAGTGACCATCCTGAATCTTTGCTTCCTCGCAAACTTGTTTAGTTGTTGGTTGACACCCCCTGCTTTTCTTTTGTGTTAAAAAATAGTGGGAGTAAAAACCCTTCCCCCATGTTGTACAGAGACAGATTCCACTGCCCCCAATTGGAGGAGATGAACTACCTCTTGGCATAACAAGTGTTTGTGAGGGGGTCCCTGAAGAGGGATGGGGACGTGGAGTGGATAGAGGGTATAGACAGGAAAGCGAAGGTGTAGCTCAATTGAATTACTTCTAGGGCCCATTTATCTGTGGTAATAGCTGCCCGGTTGATGTAGAAAGGGAGCAAATGGTCTCCACAGAGCTGGATGATTAGCATATGCACTGGAATGGATGAGAGATCATCTAGACCCTCGACCAAGACTTCTGTCAAGGTTCCTTCCCCACTCTGAACTCTAGGGTACAGATGTGGGGACCTGCATGAAAGACCCCCTAAGCTTATTCTTACCAGCTTAGGTTAAAAACTTCCCCAAGGTACAAACTTTGCTTTGTCCTTGAACCGTATGTTGCCACCACCAAGCATCTTAAACAAAGACCAGGGAAATAGCCCACTTGGAGATGTCTTTGCCCCAAAATATCCCCCCAAACCCTACACCCCCTTTCCTGGGGAAGGCTTGATAAGAATCCTCACCAATTGGTACAGGTGAACACAGACCAGGAATGGATATTCCTGTCCGTGTGTCTTTTGGTAACTTAAGGTGTTGCCAAGAGGGATTCTCTATGTTTGGAATCGGATTACCCTGTAAGGTATTTACCATCCTGATTTTACAGAGGTGATTCTTTTACCTTTTCTTTAATTAACATTCTTCTTTTAAGAACCTGATTGCTTTTTCATTGTTCTTAAGATCCAAGGGTTTGGGTCTGTGTTCACCTGTACAAATTGGTGAGGATTCTTATCAAGCCTTCCCCAGGAAAGGGGGTGTAAGGCTTGGGGGGATATTTTGGGGGAAGGCGTCTCCAAGTGGGCTCTTTCCCTGGTCTTTGTTTAAGATGCTTGGTGGTGGCAGCATACGGTTCAAGGACAAAGCAAAGTTTGTACCTTGGGGAAGTTTTTAACCTAAGCTGGTAAGAATAAGCTTAGGGGGTCTTTCATGCAGGTCCCCACATCTGTCATCTGCTACCACTGAGAAGAGTCTAGATCCATCCTCTTTGGAACCTCCTTTCAGGTAGTTGAAAGCAGCTATCAAATCCCCCCTCATTCTTCTCTTCCGCAAACTAAACAATCCCAGTTCCCTCAGCCTCTCCTCATAACTCATGTGTTCCAGTCCCCTAATAATTTTTGTTGTCCTCCGCTGGACGTTTTCCAATTTTTCCACATCCTTCTTGTAGTGTGGGGGTCCAAAACTGGACACAGTACTTCAGATGAGACCTCACCAAAGATGACCCAGGAGTGATCACTGGCCTAGTAGGTTCCAGGATATCTCCTATTATGGGTTATAAACTACATAGTTACAAGGCCTCTAGGACCAATGGGTAACTAAACTCCCATTATCTTCTGATAAACTGAGGTTCCTTCTTTTGGACCTTTGATAATTATTCATTTGACCATTACTTTGTGTTACCATGGACTTGAGCCCCAGGACGCACAACACACTGCTTCAGCTGAACTTGGACTTGTCCTTAGAGCTAGGTGAGTTGGGGTGTAGCTTTGGCTGCTCCACACCAGAAGCCTCATCTCCAGCTTACTTTTTTCCAATTTTCTCTCTAAGTCCCATCTTTCATGGGTGAGGGCCAGATGTGTCTCAGTTAAGGAATGCATCTGGTCTCTCCGTTCCTGGGTGGCCTTTTTCTTTACCACTTCTACATTTAACATCAAGGCCCATGGGTTAGGATGATCAAAAATAGCTCAGCTTTGTTCTATTTGTATGAAACCTGCTTCATGCCCCTTAATATACTTGAACACAAAAACCGCTAGAGCCATATTCAAACTCACCCTGGCATGGTCTGCTGGGAACTTGGCCAGATCCATTTCTCTTCCAGGTTTTCTTCTGGGGCATTAATAAAGAAGTTAAATAATGTAGGGCCAAGAACGACCTGTGCGGGATCCCACTGTAAGAGGCCTGCTTGATGACAATTCCCCACTTACACTTTCATTGTGAAATTTATCAATTAGCCATTTTTTAATCTATTTAGTGTGTCATGTTCATTTTATATCAGTCTAGTTTTTTAATCAAGCTGGTGTACGGTACCAAGTAAAACACTTCACAGAAGTCTAAGTATATTGCATCAGTGCTATTACCTTTATCAACCAAACTTGTAATCTCAAAAAAAAAGATATCAAATTAGTTTGACAGGATCTGTTTCCCATGAACCCAGGTTGATTTGCATGAATTACATCACCCGTCTCTAGTTCTTTATTTAGTGAATCTTTATGATCTTTCCTAGGAAAGACGTCTGTTCCTTGTCTTGACAGCTAGCAACTCATTGCCTTTTAGACTTTGGCACACTATGTGATGGATTAGAGAAGGGTGATGTAATTCATGCAAATCAACCAGGGTTCCTGTGAAATAGATCCTGTCAAACTACCTGCCGGGCTGGTAACCCCTTACCTATTACCTGGTTTTATGTGCTTCATACAATTCCTTATAGTCTCCAAAAGAATTGACTTTTGGTCCCCCCTGCAGAGGAGGGGAACGGCAGTCTTTCCCTCTCCAAACTGGACCTAAAGAGGGTACCGTTACTACAATTAATACCTATAAGTCATAATTCAAATCACAAATCTCCCTTTAACGCGTGTATATCTTAACCAAGGCTAATTTCCTTCTTGTGGAATTACAAATAGCAAAACAACCCGTCAATAATAGATTACTATTGCCCCACAAGAATTAATCACAGAGTTGGTCCAGCAAGATCAAATCAGAAGGAATATAGTAAACAGGCGAGAAACAAAAAAGAGGAACAAAAGCAAAGCAAAAGAGGAATTCTCATATTCCAAAAAGCTGCAGGGTTATCACTGTATCTGGTCTCCAACTGAGAAGTCCAAATTGTTTTTATCTCCGATTTTTCTAAGGGGAGCTGAATCCATCCTGGGCTTTTGGCCACAGGAAGGGGATCTCCCCTTGCATGCCTTGGGGTCCCCGTTTGGGTGCCTGATCTACTGATTGTGTTTTAATTATATTAATTACTAAAGAATTCTCATTTAACACTCTGTGCTTTGACTGGGTCTAGTCCCACAACCAGGTCCAGAGCTGTTGGCATTACTATTGATTTCGGAACCCTGATGTGCACACTTCAGAAAAACCTTTGGACTCTGCAATAGTTTTACTGGAACAATCAATAAAAATTCAAACCCTCCCGCCCAGCAAAGGAGGCAGAGAGAGTGTTAGTCAGTATCCTCACCATCGTCATCACCACCAGTGGTTGGCACCTCCCAAGGCATGCAGGCCAGGAGACAACTTTTGTAAAGGGTTATGCTGATGCTCGCTATGCTTAGTGCATAGTCTGTAGGGGTTGCAGCCCCTTTTCCTTAGCTGTATTTCCGCACCCTACTGATGTCGGGATGCCCTTCTCCCATAGCTTATTAGGCCTTTTACCTCAAGCTTATTTATGTCAATTAGTTACTGTGACATTCTTGTGGTTGGACATCTGCTGGTGTTCCTAACCTAAAATATATAACGCTGATTTCAGCTGGCATCTTGTGGTAACCTGGCAGCAGTTTAGTCAGACTTGGCGATTACAGCATTCTGTCTTGGGCTATCTTGGGCCATTGCTACCTTATGATAACTTATGATATAGGGTCACTTACTGGTTAGTTGCTTATGCTAAGGCTTTTGGGGCCCTATGCCTTGATTAGCTTAGCTAAACTATTGTCTTCCAGCCCTTGAGGCTGGTAGGCTCATTGCATTAGTGCCTTAACTTATCCCTAGACCTTACCTAGCAAATACCTACACCTATAGGCTACAAGTCCCCCTCCCCCTCCCACCACCACCTTGATAGGATAAAGACCCCATCACATAAACTCAGATCAGTGATTGACTGTCTGGGACAAATAGTTGCGTGGGAGTATTCTAGTACCTGATACAACTTTGTTGTAACTGCAGGCCACATAATTATTCGGTTCTTTGTATTGTGTTACTGCATCTTGAGGGATTATCTGGAATTGAGTGGTGCTTTGTGTTGATTGGTTACCACCTGAGCTGCAATGGGATTGGGAGCACATATAATTTGGGAAAAAGAAAAGGAGGACTTGTGGCACCTTAGAGACTAAGCAATTTATTTGAGCATAAGCTTTCATGAGCTACAGCTCACTTCATTGGATGCATTCAGTGGAAAATACAGCATCCAATGAAGTGAGCTGTAGCTCACAAAAGCTTATGCTCAAATAAATTGGTTAGTCTCTAAGGTGCCACAAGTCCTCCTTTTCTTTTTGCATACACACTGTAACAAGAGTGATCACTTAAGATGAGCTATTACCAGCAGGAGAGTGGGGGGGAAGGAAACCTTTTGTAGTGATAATCAAGGTGGGCCATTTCCAACAGTTGACAAGAATGTGTGAGGAACAGTGTGGGGGGAGGGGGGAATAGTTTTACTTTGTGTAATGACCCATCCACTCCCAGTCTTTATTCAAGCCTAAGTTAATTGTATCCAGTTTGCAAATTAATTCCAATTCAGCAGTCTCTCGCTGGAGTCCGTTTTTGAAGTTTTTTTATTGAAGAATTGTCACTTTTAGGTCTGTAATCGAGTGACCAAAGAGATGGAAGTGTTCTCCCACTGGTTTTTGAATGTTATGATTCCTGATGTCAGATTTGTGTCCATTTAGTCTTTTGCGTAGAGACTGTCCGGTGTAACCACTGTACACGGCGGAAGGGCATCGCCGGCACACGATGCCCAGCCCAGTGCAAGGGCAGCGTTTACAGACTGGCAGCCGCCAGGTGCATACTGGCACGTCCGGCCCTGCACTGACAGCGCACTCTTTCCCCCCGGGGGTGGGCCTGTGCCACCTTCCCCACACCCCCATCCAGCACCCCTGCTCCCATGCCCAGCAGCCCTCCACCCAGAGACCCCCACAGATCCCCCCACCACAACTGCACAGGGCTCCGCACAGCACCACCCCTGCCCAGCACCCCCCGCCCACAGGCCCAGGGCACGGCACCACCCCCACTGAGAACCCTGCCCAGTGCCCCCCAGCCCTGCTATGCCCAGCACCCCTCCACCCAGAGACTGTGGCAGTCTCTGCCTGAAAGCAGCACCGTGGAACCCGCATATTCCCCACTGTCATCTAATTAGGATCTGTTTTGTGCAAAGCATGCCTTGTGAGGTATCATGCTAAACGTCTTGATATGTTGAACATTAGTATCCCGTTGGACGGTATGTGCTATCATTGTACGGGAAGTTATGAAGTTTCGCTGTGTGTGTATGTTACTGAAATGTGTTGTGCAGTTAGACACACCTACAACCAGCCTTTCAGGTGCAACAAGAAGGAAGTCAGACACGCTCATGGCTCATTAAAGGGAATCCACACCCACAAGGACTGGCACAGAATTGGTGTACAGTGAAGACTTCTCAGAGGGAGCATGTAGCCAATGGCGACTGCTTGAGCCACGTCACCAGCATAGACATATCCAGCAAGCTGGAAGAAGCTATAAAAGAGGAGAAGTGACATTGTGACTTAGCCTCACTCCCCCACAGCTCAACACCTGGAAGGACGTCTGGTGGATAAAGGCTTTGGACGGGGATCCCAGGCTAGAAAGGAGGATTCCAACCTGTGTACTGAAGATCTGTAACCTGTTTGTTCCATTTATCAAGGTGAGAAACTGCTCGATTCAAATCCTGTCTTGTTTATAGAACTCAGATTGCAAATTTGAAGGAAATCCCTAACCCTAACCCTGATTGAAGGAAATAGATTTTAAGAGCCCTTTATGTCAAAAAAAAGGGCTTCATCATGTGGACGGGTGCGGGTTTACATCAATTTAATGCTGCTAAATTCGACCTAAATTCCTAGTGTAGACCAGGGCTTAGGTAACCAATGATCTGGATGCTTATTACTTATAATCACTTACAATCTTTCTGTAGGTAATAAATCTGGTTTATACTTTACCTAAACCAGTGTGTTTTGGTTGAGTGCTTGGGAAATCTGCTCAGAGTGGCAGATTGGGTAATAAACTTACACTGCTCAGGCTTCTGCCCAGGGCAAGATGGTACAGCTCTGGGATGCAAGGCTGGGGACCTGGGGGGAATTGGCTGGAGTCTCTCTATTGTTGGTTCATGAGTGGCTGGCCAAAGCATTCATGTAACTCAGTGGGGTGTGTCCCTGCCTGTGAATGTCCTATAAGTGCAGGACCTGCCAGAGGGTTGTAGCTTGTCACAGCATCACACAGCGCGAGGGAGCCCAGACTGGTGGGACAGAGGACGTAGCGACACCCCAGTTCCAGATTGCACCCCGGGGAACCCATCACAGAGATCCCTCACAGATTCCCCACCACAACTGCCCAGCACCCTGCACACCACCCCCTGCCCAGCACCTTCCACCCACAGACCCCTGTGCCCAGTGCCCCCCACAGCTCCCCCACAGCTCCCCCACTGCCCAGCTCCCCTGCAGAGCCCCACTACCACAACTGCACAGCGCCCCACACAGAGCCCCCCGCCCAGTGACCTGACACACATCGACCTCCCCCACTACCAGCCCCCCCCACCACACCCCCTATACCCAGCACCCCAAAACACACAAAGCAGGAACGTAGCCACGGGTGGGCCACAGCCCACCCGCTTAGCATCCAGCCCCAGCCCCAGCTCTGCTCCGGCCCCAGCTTGCCCCACTCTGCCTGCCCACCTGGCGCTCCAGCTGCACAGCATGGTCGGGGGCTTTCCCAGCTCTGTCCGCCTGCCTGGCCCTCCAGCCAGGGAATGGGGTCAGGGCATGGGGGCTTGTCCCATTCTGCCTGCCCGCTGCTTCTGTTAGGGAGCTGGGTGAGGGCGTGGGAGCTTACCCCGCTCCGCCTGCCCGGCACTCCCAACAGGGACCTCGGTCAGGGTGCAGGGGCTTGCGATTCCCCCCATCCTGACCCTGCTCCCTGGCTGCAGCAATGGGCGGTGATGGAGGGGGTAGGGCAGAGCAGGTAGGGACACCCATTTTTCTGGGGCACCCCAATTGGGGGCGCCCGTTAGGAGGCTTATTCCTTCACCCACTCACTTCCCTGGTCCTTCTCGTATGAACAGAGAGCAGCAATCCCCGAAGTCCAAAGGTGCAAACAATTCGATGTTTATTAGGGTGAACTTCCAGCAAGCATGATTCCAGTTTCCTTCCTCAGTGTCCCCCTTCCCAGCTCTGGCAACACAGAGCCTTACCTGTGTCCCTGTTCCCATTTCCCGCTTTAGCCAAACATGATTCCAATTTCCCCACCCCCATTCCCTGTTCCCATTTCCGCCCCCTCACTTCCTGACTGACTGCAGACTATACAGTAAAACTTGAGTTCCGCTTAGCTATACCTTAACCAATCATTTTACTGAAATGTAACTAACCAATCCTAACATATTGTAACATGATTATGTAACCAATTAGATCCCACCACCTTAATTAGTTTACACCCAGCAAAATTAATTATACAGCAGACAGGAACAATCCCAAAACCAGACAGAGATTATACGGACAAACAATAGGGAAATGGGGACTACACTGACAGAACAACACAGAAATGCATCCGATGAAGTGAGCTGTAGCTCACGAAAGTTTATGCTCAAATAAATTGGTTAGTCTCTAAGGTGCCACAAGTCCTCCTTTTCATTTTGCGAATACAGTTATATATATAGTTGAGTTATACTAAAATCTTTAAACTGAGCAGAGGAAGTCCATAAAACAGGAAGGCAAACCAATCTTGGCTCCATTAAACCAACCAAGCTTTAAGGCCAAGTGGTAACTCATTTGGAATGCTTTCAAAACTGATTGCGAGACTCAAGATAACACATTTTCAAATTGTGACCACCATAAACTCAATGCTAATGTTTAATACACATTAGAGATGCAACTCGCTCTCAGAGCTTGGGTTAGACAAATAAATTTCAGTCAGAGCCTGAGGTTCCTCTTGAAATAGAAGGCAAACAGCATTTGATTGGTAAAATTTCACTCTGTCTCTTTGGAGTTAGTTCTGCTAGTGTGGAACAGGGGTAATCAGGATAAATCTAGAAAGAGGCATTTCAAGACTGGAACACATACACAGGTAATCTAATGTTGAAGTGATGTGAAAATTATGAGAGGTTATTCTTGTCTCTCTCGTCACTCACAGCATGAGCAGCAGGTTGTGAACAGGAAGGTGAAATGGAGATTACCTGTCACTCGTTCACTCACACACACACACAGGCAAGAGCAGTGGCAAAGAAGGTGTGAGGGAAATGGAGGTACAGAAAGTAGGCCTTTAATGCAGTTTAAACCTGAGTTCATTTGAAAGGCAGAATGAAAGGCAGAAGTCTAGTAATGCTCTAACACCCTTCTGTCCCCTGCAGGTAAAATAACACAAGGCGCAGTTTAAAGCAGATAGCACATAAAAAGGTGAAATTATAAGCATTTGGATAACAACTAACTTTAACTAGTAGGCTTGAGGAATGGTTAAATCAGCCTTAAAGCATAAGCATACAACAGTATTGGTGCAGAAATACAGTGCTAGTTACAGAAGTGACGCACTGGAATGGGTTCCCTAGGGAGGGGGTGGAATCTCCTTCCTTAGAGGTTTGTAAGGTCAGGCTTGACAAAGCCCTGCCTGGGATGATTTAGTTGGGCGTTGGTCCTGCTTTGAGCAGGGGGTTGGACTAGATGACCTCCTGAGGGCCCTTCCAACCCGGATATTCTAGGATTCTAACAGCATTTTAGGTGCTACTGCAAAACCGATATCTCTCAGTTCTAAGAACCTGTTCTTGTTTGCTAGCATGGAAAGGATTTTAGATTTCTAAGATACTTACAGCAGTAAGTTTTCTGGTTCCTTGGCCTTATTCACAGTTTGTCTTTCAGTTATTTGGAACAGAATATTTGGCAATATTCCCATGGAAGTTAAGTTAGACTTCTTTTTGCCTCGAAAGGATTCCACCAGTACTAGAGCCTGGCATTACAGAACTCAGGAATTTGGTCCAAGTGGTTAATTACATAGGAAATCATTATAGTTCTCTCCCCATGGAACTTCTGGCCTCCCTTCAGAGCCCAGAGCTTGCCTATGGGTTTGTTGAGGGGAAAAATATCATCTGGCTAAAGTGGAGACAACAGCAGGTTGTGCTGAAAGGGGAACTGTTGGGCTGGAGGCAGGTTACTAGCAGAGTTCCTCAAGGATCAGTACTGGGAATAAGCTATTACCAGCAGGACAGTGGGGTGGGAGGAGGTATTGTTTCATATTCTCTGTGTGTATATAAAGTCTGCTGCAGTTTCCACGGTATGCATCCGATGAAGTGAGCTGTAGCTCACGAAAGCTCATGCTCAAATAAATTGGTTAGTCTCTAAGGTGCCACAAGTCCTCCTTTTCTTTTTGCGAATACAGACTAACACGGCTGTTACTCTGAATACTGGGAAAATGTTTATTTAGAACTCTCATTAATGACCCTGGCCCAAAAAGAAGGAGTTTGCTAATGAAATGTGTGGATGATACAATTTGGAATGCCTCATTGCTACAGAGGAAGATAAAAATATCATACAGGAAAAATCAGATAACCTGGAGGACTGCAGTAATAGAAATGGGATGAAATTCAATAGTACAAAGTGCAAGGCTGTGCATTTAGGGGTTACTAATAAGAATTTCTGCTATAAGCTGGGGGCCCATCAGCTGGAAATGATGAAGGTAAAGTCCCGTCTGTATTCGTAAATCCCAGGATGACCAGGAGTCACCAATGTGATGTGGCCGTGAAAGAGGCAAATGTGATCCTAGGATGTATCAGGCAAGGTATTTCCTGTAGAGAAAGAGAAGTATTAATGCCATTGTACAAGGCACAGGTGAGACCTCAGCTGGAATCCTGTGTGCAAGTCTGGACACCCATGCTTAAGAAATATGAATTCAAACTGGGACAGGTGCAGAGAAGGGCTGCTAGGATCATCACAGGAAAGGAGGGCCTATCTTACTAGAGAAGACTAAAAGCACTTTGCTTGTTTCGCCTCGGGTAATGAAGGCTGAGTGGGGTTAGGATTGCTCTCTAGAAATACATCAGCAGGGTAAGCACCAGGGAGGGAGCAGAACTATTTAAACTAAATGACAATGTTGGTACAAGAACAAATGGCCATGAGTATATTCATGCTGGAAATTAGAAGGAGGTTGCTAACCACCAGAGGAGTGAGGTTGTAGAACAGCCTCCCATTAGGAGTAATGAGCTAGTTTTAAGAAGGAGCTTGGTAAATTTATGAACAGGACAATATGACAGGCTGCCTACTGTATCAGAGGACTGGACTCAACCCGGGAGGTCCCTTCCAGTCCTATGTTAGCTTATATACGAGTATTAAGAAGTACAATTAGTTGATACTATTAAGCTATGGTTTGTTCTAGGAACAATAGGACAATTATATTTCCATCCTGCTAAATATAAATCAGTGACAATTCCTAATACTAGACAAATAATTTCCTACATCATTTGAAATCTCTCAGCTACAATTGTGGGGTACGGCATTTTGGAAAGAGGGCACAGCTGTCCCGTGCGCATGCTAGGAGTATGGCTTACGTAGTGCGCAGCTACTAGTGTGCGTCAACTCAGTGCCAACGTACCCCCATGTGGACAAGGCCTGAGTTCATACATTCGCTGAGATTAAACTTTAAAACAACCCTCTGTAGGGCACATATCAAGAGGAGGCTGGTGTGATGGATTCTGGGGTAAACGTGTAACAGGAAGACAGTTGGTGGGTGGCTTGCGGTTCTGTAAGTGTAGGTAAGAGACATGAAATGGAGCCGTTCCCTTTAACTCTCCTCTGGGAATGGTCTCGGAGAGGGAGATTTCCTTATGCTATATCTATTGGCAGATGTTCCTGCTCTATTCCACGGTGCAAGGCCTGCAAGCAGTGGTGAGTTGGAGCCAGTTCACACCGGTTCACTAGAACCAGTTGTTAAATTTAGAAGCCCTTTTAGAACCGGTTGTTCCGCGGGGGAGAACCAGTTCTAACAGGGCTTCTAAATTTAACCGGCCAAGAGTGGCACCTTAGGCGCCGACTCCATGGGTGCTCCAGCCCTGGAGCATCCACAGGGAAAATTTGGTGGGTGCAGAGCACCCACCGGCAGCTCCCCACCCCCCCCCCCAACCCCAGCTCACCTCCGCTCTGCCTCCGCCCCTGAACACGCCGCCCTGCTCTGCTTGTCCGCCCCCCCTCCCCCAGGCTACCCGGGAATCAGCCGTTCGCGTGGGAAGCCAGGGGGGTGCAAGGAGGGCCACCCACACCGCAGCAGGTAACCCGGGGTGGGGGGGGTGCAGGGGAACCGCTCCCCGCCCCAGCTCACCTCCGCCACCCTCGGCCTGAGCGGGAAGCCACCGCCTGCTTCTCAGCCCTCCCCAGCTTCCCGCCGAAGAGCTGATTCACGGGAAGCCAGGGCTGGGGTGCGAAGAAGCAGAGCGGGGCGGTGGGTTCGGGGGAGGAGGCGGAACGGAGGTGAGCTGGGGCCGGGCGTGGGGTGGGGAGCTCCTGGTGGGTGCTCTGCACCCACCAAATTCTCCCCGTGGGTGCTCCAGCCCTGGAGCACCCAGGGAGTCGGTGCCTAAGGCACCACTTTTGATGTGATCAGTGGGGGGAGCGGCCGCTCCCCCTGCTCCCCCCCAGCTATGCTCCCCCACCCCTAGGAGCCAGAGGGACCTGCTGGATGCTTCCTGGGAGCTGCCCCAGGTAAGCACCGCCGGGACTCCCCACCTCACCCCCCGGCAGGTGCCTCTGGCTCTTAGGGGCGGGGTGGGCACCCACTACGGTGGCCCACAAGACCCTCCTGCCCGGTTCTAGGGGCAGTCAGGGAACGAGGGAGGGGGATGGATGGGGCAGGGGTCCTGGGGGGCGGGGCGTCAAGGAACGTGTGGGGGGGTTGGACGGGGCAGGAGTCCCGGGAGGCGGGGGTGGGCAACAACCCCCTCGTGGGGTGAGGAGGGAACCCGTTGTTAAGATTTTGGCAGCTCATCACTGCCTGCAAGGTGTATGGTTTTATTTAGAGGGAAGCTCTGGCTTGTGTTCAGTAAGAGCTGTTGCCAGTGTTGTCTTAGCCATTGGGCAGCAGGAATTTATGGCTTCCTGGGCTGCAGCTTAGCCCCCTATCAGGACATAAATTGCATCAAATTATAATTATTTCCCATTCTTGCTAAAAGGAACAATTCTTTTGAAATGTAAAACTGAGAATTCATAATCTGAGGCGAGAAAAGGGAGAGGTAAATCTGTGAGTGACTTTCTTCCTCTCCTGTCCCCTGTGGAGACTAGAAGATCCGTCTTTCTTTCACAGCTCTGTCTTTTCCAAAAGACCGAATAACAGACAGACTCAAGGCACGGTTTTGTAGGCACAGGACTCGGTTTTCTGGCTAGGAGAAAGTTCAGAGAGAGGTTACTTCGGCCAGGTTGAAAACTCAAGGCCTTTGGTTCAGTTTTACTATTCAATTTCTAACCCAACATTTCATGTTAACGTCTTATTACAAATTGCATATTCATGAGTTGACCCCAACATCCAGAAGCAGGTGCTGAGGCCCAAATATGTTGCACCTGTGCAAGTGTTACTGAGATGATACCGGCTCACTCTCAGAAATTTCCTTTCCAGGGCAATGTTCAGAAAAAGCTCTGAAGACTGAAGCCAGTGACTCGATTCTAAATCTGCTCCCCAGAAACTTAAGTGTAACCCCAGTTCTTTCTTGCAGGTCAGACAGAGGAGAGAGCATCTGGGTGTGGAACAATGGCCGGATCAGATGACACCATTGCGATGCCGGCTCTGGGCCGCCCTTTCCAGCTGGGGATGCTGTACGACTGCCGCAGTGACTCCCTCATCCCAGGTAATTGTCACCCGGGGGGAGCCCGGGGCCCAACTTAGCGTTTCAGAAAAAAGAAGCATTTGGCACCTGTTTCTTTTAGGAACATTTGGGTTTGGGATTTGAGTTGGGGAAAAAACAAAGGGCATCCAAACCTGCCCGGGTACTGTCCTGCTGACCCTCCTTACAGCACTGGCTGCACTAGGAGAAAGGAGAAACTTTCCATCCACTCCCCTGCCACTGCGATATCTCTGCAGCCCCACCCGCATGGCAGTCGGCCTAGGAAAGGGGGACAGTGCCCCCGAGCTGGCTCATCCCCCCATTTCCACATGGGACAGGTGAGGTCCTGGTGAGAAGGGTCCTCTCTACACACAGATCTTCGGGGCATGAGGGGACCCATTAGAAGGAAACACTTCAGCTATTCACACGCATCACTGTGACCCATATGAACTGTCCCCCGCTCCCGGAAAAGGCCTGGCATCGCTGTGGACAGCTCAGTGAAAACACCCACTCTGTGTCCAGTGGCAGGCCAAGCCGTGAACAGGGTGCTCGGGTGCCCGAGGAACAGCATGGAAAATGCCACCAGACCTATTCCAATGGCATTATATAAATCAACGGGCCACGCTCCCCTGGAATGTGTGCTCCGTGCTGGCCGTCCCATCACAAAGAGGGTATCACAGAAATCGAGGCAGTTTGGACAATGATGATAAAAATGACTAGAAACCTGGGGAGAATTTCACAGGAAAAGACAAAACAAAATATTTCATATAGAGACAAGAATAAGCTGGAGGTGAAACAGGGATACAGAAGAATGAATGGGCTAGAGAAGGTAAATAGGAAAGGGCTAGAGAAGGTAAATAGGAAGTACCTATTTACTCTCTCATAGAAAGATAACAAGGGGACACTCAAAATTAAAATACAACTAGTTTAAACTCGATAAAGGAAATACATTTTAAAGCAACATAATTAGCATGAGGAACTCACCCCACCAGACATCACTGAATCATAGAAATTTAGGGCTGGAAGGGCCCTTAAGGGGACACCTAGTCCAGCTACCTGCATTGAGGCAGGAATAAGTGCACCAGGGCCATCTCTGAGAGGTATTCGTCTAACCTGTTCTTTAAAACCTACAATGATGGTATCAAGAACATAAGACCGGCCCTACTGGGTCAGACCAAAGGTCCATCAAGCCCAGTATCCTGTCCTCTGACAGTGGCCAATGGCAGGTCCCCCAAAGGGAATGAACAGACAGGTTATCATCAAGTGATCCATCCTCTGTCACCCAATCGCAACTTCTGGCAAACAGAGGCTAGGGACACCATTTTCTGCACATCCTGGCTAATAGTCACTGATGGACCTATCTTCCATGAATCTATCTAGCTCCCTTTTGAACCCCATCATAGGATTGGCCTTCACAACACCCTCTGGCAAGGAGTTCCAGAGGTTGACAATGCGCTGCGTGAAAAAATACTTTCTTGTGTTTGTTTTAAACCTGCTACCTATTAATTTCATTTGATGACCCCTTGTTCTTGTATTATGAGAAGGAGTAAATAACACTTCTTTATTTACTTTATCTATACCACTCATGATTTTTTAGACCTCTGTCATATTCCCCCTTAGTTGCCTCTTTTCCAAGCTGAAAAGTCCCAGTCTTATTAATCTCTCTCATACAGAAGCCATTCTATACCCCTAATCATTTTTGTTGCCCTTTTCTGAACCTTTTCCAATTCCAATATATCTTTTTGAGATAGGGTGACCACATCTGCACGCAGTATTCAAGGTGTGGGCGAACCATAGATTTATATAGAGGCAATAGGATATTTTGTGGCTTATTATCTATCCCTTTCTTAATTCTTCCCAGCATTCTGTTAGCTTTTTTGACTGCCGCTGCACATTAAGTGGATGTTTTCAGAGAACTATCCATGTTGTACCAATAAAATAAAAACCAGCAGGATCTTATTAAAGGGAAAAAGGCAAAATACCACATTTATTGTGAATACAGAAAGAATCATAGTAAGCAGTTAGTTATAGCTATAACATTCCATTCAATCTCATATTTAGTCACACATTCATTCATACAAACACACACCCACACCCACAGGTTCTGCAAGGTTGTTATCATAGTTACCAGCCTTAGAGTTGCTCATGCCAAGTCACTGGCCAGGTGGCCTGGACATGAGGAGGGAGCAGGGCCTTGTCAGATGCTCATCTGATGCTCCTGGAAGTTGGTTTTCAGAATCAGACCCCAAAATTCTCACTTTTTAGAGTCTATTTTTATAGGAATTTCTTCCTATGCCAGTCTATGGGAATTGCTTCATCATGCTGTTGCTGAATCAATCAGCAGATAGCACATTCCTGACGGCTCCAAGATGTTATCTTGTTCTTTGGTTCTCCCATCCTTGAGGCTGTTGGGTGGATTCCAGTCTGCCCTCCGGGGGGTCCTCTGGTTATTTCCACTTGACGCCTTCTTCAGCCGATGGACACTGGATTCTTAGGCTGGCACCTCCCTGATCATTCAGTTATTATCCACACCAAGCATCCATCCACATACATCCTCTATCTCTATTTTAATCACAATGGTTAATACAACAAAAGGGCGGGGAGTCTCTGGGTGCTGTTTCTGTTGTTAGAGTATTGCTTTGAGTCTCTCTCTCTGTGAACTGCTTTGAGAACAGACTCTGTCTTAGAATGTACTAACACAGTTAGCAGCTTGCAGGTTTCACACAGAGAGGGAGAGAAACAGCACCAAAAACCAAGAGACCTCTTAATTAGTAATTCCCCAGAGTTTCAATTCCAGGGTATCAAACTCATTTGTGATTTTAATACAGAACTTCTTTAATATGATCCAACATCCATACTGACTCCGAGATCTCTTTCTTGAGTGGTAACAGCTAATTTAGACCCCTTAATTTCATACATAGAGAATCATAGAATCATAGAATATCAGGGTTGGAAGGGACCCCAGAAGGTCATCTAGTCCAACCCCCTGCTCGAAGCAGGACCAATTCCCAGTTAAATCATCCCAGCCAGGGCTTTGTCAAGCCTGACCTTAAAAACCTCTAAGGAAGGAGATTCTACCACCTCCCTTGGTAACGCATTCCAGTGTTTCACCACCCTCTTAGTGAAAAAGTTTTTCCCAATATCCAATCTAAACCTCCCCCACTGCAACTTGAGACCATTACTCCTCGTTCTGTCATCTGCTACCATTGAAAACAGTCTAGAGCCATCCTCTTTGGAACCCCCTTTCAGGTAGTTGAAAGCAGCTATCAAATCCCCCCTCATTCTTCTCTTCTGCAGGCTAAACAATCCCAGCTCCCTCAGCCTCTCCTCATAAGTCATGTGTTCCAGACCCCTAATCATTTTTGTTGCCCTTCGCTGGACTCTCTCCAATTTATCCACATCCTTCTTGTAGTGTGGGGCCCAAAACTGGACACAGTACTCCAGATGAGGCCTCACCAATGTCGAATAGAGGGGAACGATCACGTCCCTCGATCTGCTCGCTATGCCCCTACTTATACATCCCAAAATGCCATTGGCCTTCTTGGCAACAAGGGCACACTGCTGACTCATATCCAGCTTCTCGTCCACTGTCACCCCTAGGTCCTTTTCCGCAGAACTGCTGCCTAGCCATTCGGTCCCTAGTCTGTAGCTGTGCATTGGGTTCTTCCATCCTAAGTGCAGGACCCTGCACTTATCCTTATTGAACCTCATCAGATTTCTTTTGGCCCAATCCTCCAATTTGTCTAGGTCCCTCTGTATCCTATCCCTCCCCTCCAGCGTATCTACCACTCCTCCCAGTTTAGTATCATCCGCAAATTTGCTGAGAGTGCAATTCACACCATCCTCCAGATCATTTATGAAGATATTGAACAAAACCGGCCCCAGGACCGACCCCTGGGGCACTCCACTTGATACCGGCTGCCAACTAGACATGGACCCATTGATCACTACCCGTTGAGCCCGACAATCTAGCCAGCTTTCTGCCCACCTTATAGTGCATTCATCCAGCCCATACTTCCTTAACTTGCTGACAAGAATACTGTGGGAGACCGTGTCAAAAGCTTTGCTAAAGTCAAGAAACAATACATCCACTGCTTTCCCTTCATCCACAGAACCAGTAATCTCATCATAAAAGGCGATTAGATTAGTCAGGCATGACCTTCCCTTGGTGGATCCATGCTGGCTGTTCCTGATCACTTTCCTCTCATGCAAGTGCTTCAGGATTGATTCTTTGAGGACCAGCTCCATGATTTTTCCAGGGACTGAGGTGAGGCTGACTGGCCTGTAGTTCCCAGGATCCTCCTTCTTCCCTTTTTTAAAGATTGGCACTACATTAGCCTTTTTCCAGTCATCTGGGACTTCCCCGGTTCGCCACGAGTTTTCAAAGATAATGGCCAATGGCTCTGCAATCACAGCCGCCAATTCCTTCAGCACTCTCGGATGCAACTCGTCCGGCCCCATGGACTTGTGCACGTCCAGCTTTTCTAAATAGTCCCTAACCACCTCTATCTCCACAGAGGGCTGGCCATCTCTTCCCCATTTTGTGATGCCCAGCGCAGCAGTCTGGGAGCTGACCTTGTTCGTGAAGACAGAGGCAAAAAAAGCATTGAGTACATTAGCTTTTTCCACATCCTCTCTCACTAGGTTGCCTCCCTCATTCAGTAAGGGGCCCACACTTTCCTTGGCTTTCTTCTTGTTGCCAACATACCTGAAGAAACCCTTCTTGTTACTCTTGACATCTCTGGCTAGCTGCAGCTCCAGGTGCGATTTGGCCCTCCTGATATCATTCCTACATGCCCGAGCAATATTTTTATACTCTTCCCTGGTCATATGTCCAACCTTCCACTTCTTGTAAGCTTCTTTTTTATGTTTAAGATCCGCTAGGATTTCACCATTAAGCCAAGCTGGTCGCCTGCCATATTTACTATTCTTTCGACTCATTGGGATGGTTTGTCCCTGTAACCTCAACAGGGATTCCTTGAAATACAGCCAGCTCTCCTGGACTCCTTTCCCCTTCAAGTAAGTCCCCCAGGGGATCCTGGCCATCCGTTCCCTGAGGGAGTCGAAGTCTGCTTTCCTGAAGTCCAGGGTCCGTATCCTGCTGCTTACCTTTCTTCCCTGCGTCAGGATCCTGAACTCAACCAACTCATGGTCACTGCCTCCCAGATTCCCATCCACTTTTGCTTCCCCCACTAATTCTACCCGGTTTGTGAGCAGCAGGTCAAGAAAAGCGCCTCCCCTAGTTGGCTCCTCTAGCACTTGCGCCAGGAAATTGTCCCCTACGCTTTCCAAAAACTTCCTGGATTGTCTATGCACCGCTGTATTGCTCTCCCAGCAGATATCAGGAAAATTAAAGTCACCCATGAGAATCAGGGCATGCGATCTAGTAGCTTCCGTGAGCTGCCGGAAGAAAGCCTCATCTACCTCATCCCCCTGGTCCGGTGGTCTATAGCAGACTCCCACCACTACATCACTCTTGTTGCACACACTTCTAAACTTAATCCAGAGACACTCAGGTTTTTCTGCAGTTTCGTACCGGAGCTCTGAGCAGTCATACTGCTCCCTTACATACAGTGCTACTCCCCACCTTTTCTGCCCTGCCTGTCCTTCCTGAACAGTTGGGATTATGTTTTCCAATGTGCATTATTTTGCATTTATCAACATGAAATTTCATCTGCCATTTTGTTGCCCAGTCACCCAGTTTTGAGAGATCCTTTTGTAGCTCTTCGCAGTCTGCCTGGGACTTAACTATCTTGAGTAGTTTTGTATCATCTGCAAATTTTGCCACCACACTGTTTACCCCTTTTTTCAGATTGTTTATGAATATGTTAAATAGGACTGGGCCCAGTACAGATCCCTGGGGGACACCACTATTTACCTCTCTCCATTTGGAAAACTGACCATTTATTCCTACCCTTTGTTTCCTATCTTTTAACCAGTTACCAGTCCATGAGAGAACCTTCCCTCTTATCCCATAACTGCTTATTTTGCTTAAGAGCCTTTGGTAAGGGACCTTGTCAAAGGCTTTCTGAAAATCTAAGTACACTATATCCACTGGATCCCCCTGTCCACATGCTTGTTGACCCCCTCAGAGAATTCTAGTAGATTGGTGAGGCATGATTTCTCTTTACAAAAACCATGTTAGCTATTTCCCAACAAATTATGTTCATCTATGCGTCTGACAATTTTGTTCTTTACGATAGTTTCACCCAATTTGCCCAGTACTGAAGTGACATTTATTGGCCTGTAGTTACCAGGGTCACCTCTGGAGCCCTTTTTAAAAACTGGCATCACATTAGCTCTCCTCCAGTCATTTGGTACAGAAGCTGATTTAAATGATAGGTTACAGACTACAGTTAGTAGTCCTGCAATTTCACATTTGAGTTCCTTCAGAACTCTTGGGTGAATACCATCAGGTCCTGGAGATTTATTACTGTTTAGTTTATCAATTTGTTCCAAAACCTCCTCTAATGACACCTCAATTTGGGACAGTTCTTCAGATCTGTCACCTAAAAAGAATGGCTGAGGTTTGGGAATCTCCCTCACATCCTCAACAGTGCAGACCGATGCAAAGAATTCATTTAGTTTCTCAAGGCTGAATCCCAACTCTGTCACTCCGAGTGCGGAGTGGGGCACGCAAGGATTTTAAAAATTAATACTGGCCACTCCAGGCTTGTTTTAAACTCCCAAGGTTACAGCTTCTCTCTGACCTTGGCTTGGTAAATGCTGCCACCAACCAAATGCAAAAAACACCCAACCCCTTTCAACCTAGGAAGGAACACTTGGGAATTCCTCCCTATGGGGTGCCCTCAAGCCCTTTCACCCCAGCTGAGAAACAGTCTGGGAACAGCTGAGAAAGAAAACAAAGGAAATTAGCTGTGGCTACCAGCTAATCAAACAACATGCATAAACCTCTTAGCACACCAAAACTCCAATTCTGTTCTTAAAAAAGGAAATTTTATTAAAAATAAAAAAAAAGAAAATTCATCTGGAATTTAGGCTTCTGCTAGATTTTAAAAGAGCAATTCCAAAAATCAAGCACCCAAAATAGCTTTCTTGTGGGTTTAGCTTAAAGGTTACAAGCAAACAAAAGCATCTGGGGTTATGACAGAGGAGTCCACAAGCCAATAAGAAATAAAGTAAATAACCCTAATCGCATCTGGCTAAACACTCTGATCTGTTTACACATTGGAGTTCAGATAAGTCGTTCTAGGCATGATCCGATGACTTATAATCTGGGGTGAGCTGAATTCGCGCCGGTTCGCGCGAACTGGGTGTTAAATTTTGAACCAGTTTTAGAACCGGCTGTTAACCCACTTCCCTGCAGGGGGCGCTGAGGCTTTGCTGGGCTCCGGCCGGGAAGTGATGTGATTCCTCCTCTGGCCACCGGGGGCGCTGCGCTGCGGGAGCGACGTGGGCTGCCCCCCCGGCCCTGGGACTCCCGCTGCTGCCTGGGGGGTCCCCGGCTGCTCTGCTCGGCCGGGGCTGCGTCCTGCTGCTCGGGCTGCTCCCCGTGAGCCCCTGCCCGCAGCCAGCCCCGCCGCACGCACCCCCTGCACCCTCTGCCCGCAGCCAGCCCGTCTCCAGCCACCCCTGCACCCTCTGCCCTGCCCGCAGCCAGCCCCTGTCTCCAGTCAGTCCCTGCACCCCCCTACCCTGCCTGCAGCCAGCCCCTACCTCCAGTCAGTCCCTGCCGTACCCCCTGCCTGCAGCCAGCCCCTGTCTCCAGCCACCCCCACACCCCTTGCCCTGCCCGCAGCCAGCCCCTGCCGCACCCTCTGCCCTGTTTCCAGCCAACCTCTGCCGCACGCACCCCCTGCCCTGCCCGCAGCCAGCCCGTCTCCAGCCACCCCTGCACCCTCTGCCCTGCCCGCAGCCAGCCCCTGTCTCCAGTCAGTCCCTGCACCCCCCTATCCTGCCTGCAGCCAGCCCCTACCTCCAGTCAGTCCCTGCCGTACCCCCTGCCTGCAGCCAGCCCGTCTCCAGCCACCCCCACACCCCTTGCCCTGCCCGCAGCCAGCCCCTGCCACCTGCACCCCCTGCCCTGCCCACAGCCTGTGCCTGCCTGCAGCCACCCCCTGCCTGCAGCCAGCCCCTGCCCTGCTCACAGCCAGCCCGTCTCCAGCCACCCCTGCACCCCCTGCCCTTTCTGCAGCCAGCCCCGCCCTGCCTCCAGCCACCCCCACACCCCCTTCCCTGCCCGCAGCCAGCCCCTGTCCCCAGCCAGTCCCTGCCGCACCCCCTGCCCACAGCCAGCCCCTGCCGCACCCTCTGCCCTGTATCCAGCCAACCTCTGCTGCACGCACCCCCTGCCCTGCCTGCAGCCAGCCCCTGTCTCCAGCCAGCTCTGCCGTACCCTCTGCCCACAGCCAGCCCGTCTCCAGCCACCCCCACACCCCCTGCCCTGCCTGCAGCCAGCCCCTGCCGCACCCTCTGCCCTGTATCCAGCCAACCCCTGCCGCACGCACCCCCTGCCCTGCCTGCAGCCAGCCCCTGTCTCCAGCCACCCCCACACCCCCTGCCCTGCCCGCAGCCAGGCCCTGCTACCTGCACCCCCTGTCCTGCCCGCAGCCTGTCCCTGTCTCCAGCCAGCCCCACACCCCCTTGCCTCCAGCCAACCCTGCACCCTCCTGTCTCCAGCCAGCTCCGCACCATCTGCCCTGCCCACAGCCAGCCCCGCACCCCCTTGCCTCCAGACAACCCTGCACCCTCCTGTCTCCAGCCAGCTCTGCTGCCCCTGCCCTGCCCGCAGCCAGCCTGACCCCCCTGCCTCCAGCTAGCCCTGCCCCATGCCCCTGTCTGCAGCTGTCCCCGTGTCCACTGGTGCCCTGCAGTTCCCAGGGCAGTAACCCTGCACACCTGCTTCAATAAGTGGGGAAGGGAGCAGCTGGGACCCACACTTGTGCACACCCTAGGGTGACCAGACAGCAAGTGTGAAAAATCAGGACAGGGGTTGGGGGGTAATAGGAGCCTATATAAAAAAAAGACCCCAAAACCAGGACTGTCCCTATAAAATTGGGACATCTGGTCACCCTAGCACATGCCCAGGGCATGGCGGGGACCCACACCTGTGAAACGGAGGTAATTTCTAGGTCAGGCCCATCTTTTTAAAAAAAGAACTTTCGGCAGGGTTAACATACATCCCTATTTTCCCAGACAGGTCAGGCCTTTTTGTTCTTAAATCGCCATCCGGGAGGAATTTTTAAAATTTAAAAATTCCTCCCAGGAAAATACACACCTATGGTAACCCTGTTGGTACAAAAAATACATACTGAGGCACATCCCTCAGGGAACAGGTTGTTAAGATTTTGGCAGCTCATCACTGCTTATAATCATACCTGGCTTAGCTGCTTACAACATGGCTGCTCTGTCCCTCCAGCCCAGAGAACAACAGACAAAGGCAAACTTTCCCAATTTTAAAAAGTTCTAGCCTTCCCATTGGCTCTTTTGGTCAGGTGCCCACTTTTTTTTTCTTTACCTGGGGGACTTTTAACCCTTTACAGGTAAAGCAAGTAAAGAACAGCTATCAAGAGGGATTTTACAGCTAACTGATTGGCTGGGTGTCCATCAAAGGGAGCTACCCCCACTTTATTTATCACAGATGGGGATTCCACAACCTCCCTTGGAAGTCTATTCCAGTGCTTAATTATCCTTACAATTAGAAAGTTTTCCTAATATCTAACTTAAACCTCCCTTGCTGCAGATAAAGCCAATTACTTTTTGGCCTCCCTTCAGCGGACATGGAGAACAATTGATCACTGTCCTCACTGTCAACAGCCCTTAACAGATTTGAAAACCGTTATCAGCTCTGCTCTCAGTCTTCTTCTCTTAAGACTAAACATACCCACTGTTTCTAATCTATCTTCTATAGGGCAGGTTTTCTAAACCCTTTATCAGTTTTGTTGCTCTCCCCTCACCCTTCTAGTTTGTCCAGATTTTTCTTGCAGTGTGGCGCCCCAAACTGGACACAGTACTCCAACTCAGGCCTTTCCAGTGCTGAGAAGAGCAGGACAACTACCTCCCACCCCAGAATTATATTAGCCTTTTGCACAACTGCATCCCATGGTTGTCTCATATTCAATTTGTGATCCGCTATAATCCCCAGGTCCTTTTCCGCAGTACTACTGCCTAGCCAGTTATTCCCCATTTTGTAACGGTGCATTTGATTTTTCCTTCCTAAGTGTAGTACTTTGCACTTGTCTTTATTGAATTTTATCTTGTTGATTTCAGACCAATTATCCAATTGATCAGATCATTTCTAATAGAAGTCAGAGTAGCAGCCGTGTTAGTCTGTATCCGCAAAAAGAAAAGGATGACTTGTGGCACCTTAGAGACTAACCAATTTATTTGAGCATGAGCTTTCGTGAGCTACAGCTCACTTCATCGGATGCATCCCTGTAGCTCATGAAAGCTTATGCTCAAATAAATTGGTTAGTCTCTAAGGTGCCACAAGTCCTCCTTTTCTAATAGAAGTGACATTTCAATCATAAATATAGCACTTGCTTCCTGGGACAGTGTACTCCTGAGGGGGGAGTGAACTCAGTCATTCTGGAGAGGGATATATGAAAAAAAACAGAAAAGATCACATCTTCCAAAGTCCTGTAAGAAGCCGGGGGCAAGGGAAGTATGTTAGTCGTGTAGTTCAGCCTTGACTTGGCACGTTTGTATGTTACCAGGTCAGTTTACTTGATGTCCTTCACTCGTTATTTTTCAATCTCAGAAATGAGACACAATTAAAGGATGGATACACTCTGTGTCCTGTGCATCTATCAGTTACGTTACCATGTGTCTGTCTCTACTATTCCAGGGATCACACTGTGGGGCCTGGAACAGCTTCGCAAGGATGTAAACACAAAACCACAACCCAAGACTGAATTTGAGATCATCGCATCCGACACCATTGAAGAGAAGGCCAATGCCCTCAATGTCACAGCCTCGCTGAAGGCCAGTTTCCTGGGGGGGCTGGTTGAAGTAAGTGGATCTGCCAAATACTTAAATGACACCAAAAAATCCAAACAACAGGCCCGAATTACTCTCCAGTACTCTGCCACAACAAACTTTGAGCAACTAACTATGAACCATTTAGGACCAGAGAATGTTTCTTATCCTGCTGTATTTGACCAAGGCACCGCCACCCATGTGGTCACGGCTGTGCTGTACGGGGCTCAGGCTTTCTTCGTGTTTGATCGGGAAGTTTCTTCTTCTGAGAATGTACGTGAGATAGAGGGAAAGCTCCAGATTGCAATTAAAAAGATACCCATGTTTTCCATAGAAGGGGAAGGAGCTGTCAAAATGGATGAAAGTGAAAAATTAAATGCTGCAAAATTTAACTGCAGGTTCCATGGTGATTTTGCTCTTGAGAGAAATCCAACTAATTTCCAAGATGCCATGCAAACATATTCCACCCTCCCCAAGCTGCTGGGTGCCCAGGGGGAGAAGGCCGTACCAGTGAGAGTCTGGCTGTACCCGCTGACCAAGCTGGATTCCAGAGCTGCTCGGCTGGTGCGTGAGATCAGCTTAACACTGATTTCTGATGCTCAGACTGCTCTGGAGGAACTGGCAGAAGTAAACATGCGATGCAATGACATGGTGAAGAATCCGATCGCCACAAGCTTCCCCGAAATCAAGCTGAAAATACAGCAATTCAGAGATCTGTGTAAGCAACACAGACAGACTTTCCAGAAACAGCTAGCAGGACTCTTACCATTAATCCGTGGAGGTGGAAAAGAGGAAGGGGGCCTGGTGGATATTTTGTCATGTAAAAACCAGTCACCGTTCAATACCCAGAGCCTCAGTGAATTTCTGGATACAAAGGAAAAAGAGATGAATTATGTGAATTCCTACCTTAGGATCCTAAGCAATGTAAAAGTGGTGTCCTCTCAGAGTGAACTAGATGAAATAGTACTCGACCCTGAGCTTGACTTTATCGTCTCCTTTACATTCACCTCACTGCATGAAGAGGAGCCATATTTATCAGTTTTAAAACAGTGGCTTCAGACCCAGTATATAAAGGAAACTCATGATCCTGCAGCAGCCAGTTCTGTTGCTGAGAAACCAAAATCCAAAATGTGGTTTGAGGAACAAGAAATTAATAGAAAAGCTCGAAAATCTGCAAAGTCCCTTTCACGTTTTGTCAATGTCAACAAATCTAACGGGAAGATTCGGTTCATTGTGTCCTCTGTTCCAGACAAGGACAATCCAGGCACTTCCATTTACCTGTATGAGGAGGGAGAGCTGATCAGCACCAACTTTGAGGCTCCATCAAAGCCTCTTCCTCCCCTGATTGATGGAATCAAACATGACCGTGTGCAGCTCAAGTTTAACCCAGCAGCCTATGGAAGGGCTGAGATATCCGGCTATCGGGCAGAGTACAGAATTGTAGGACAGGAGAACTGGACGGCTGTGAATGTAAATAACACGCAAGAGACATTCACAGTAACAGGGCTACGTGCAAACACCGAGTACCAGTTCCGATACGCTGCAGTGAGCAAACCAGGGCTCAGCGAGAGCAGCGATGTGAGTAATCCTGTGAAGACTCTCCCTCCTACCAGCCCGCCTGGGAAGCCCGTAACAGTTATTGTAGATTCATCTGCCATCGCCCTCACCTGGGAGAGTCCAAGTGTCATTGGAGATGGAGTCAGAATAAGGCAGTATAAGGTGGAATATAAAGTAGAGGCAGGAGATACAAGTCAGGAGGGGAAAGACAAATGGCTGGAACGAAGGACAGAAAAGAGAACCGAGTTCTATAGCATTGATGGACTGAGTCCTGAGACACCCTACAGAGTCCGGGTTTCGGCTGTGTGTGCGGATGGGGCTGTGAGTGACCCAAGCGAAGAGACTTGCATCTCAACCCTAAAGAAAGGTAACATTTAAATATATTTGCATATTTCTTCCCACCCCAAACACAGGACTCTGGAGTAGTTCATTCAGGTAAAACTATATTTATCTTTGGAAGAAAAATTGAGATGTCCCAAGTGTATAATGTAGGCGTGACTTCAGAATCAAACTATTTCTTGCAATTTAATATCTGAACTGGAGTAATGCATACAGGGCCCAACCCAACCACCGGGATCTGCTGGGGACTGTACAAATGATACTGAGCTGCCAGGTCTGGTCAAGTTAAGGTACCAACTAGCTTTCTGTGAAAAGCTTCATTCTTCTAAGTGCTCTAAAATTGTCATGGTTACATGGATTGCCTTGAAATTTGATATGCCTCAGGGGGCACTGGCTAGGGTCAGTGATCCAAATCTGAGATCATTTGACCAAGGGGTTCCTGGGATACAATCTCCTCTCCCTCCCGCCCCCCCAACTCCCTAAAAAAACCATAGTTTTTAAAGGTTGACATATTCTACCACCGTGGTTTTGCCCAGACCTGGGGATCAAGCCCTGGCTCTGATCCTGCCACAAGGGTCTCACTGACTGGAGGATAACACGCAGAGAGTGAACGGCACCCACTAGGCCTCTGGGGGGAGCAACATTCAGAACATTATTGGACAGATAGTACTGCTCATGAACTAAGGGGATCATACTGAGCACAGAGGAGCCAAGAGACTCTGGAGGTGGAGAGTTTCCACTGTAGCTGGATAGGGCTCTGTAGATAGGGCAATTTCCTGCAATATCACTGAAAGATCTTATTGTACTAACTGTATGTACTGCTGTGGGCCAGGATTGTGTATAACCTCTCTAGTTAGGAGATGTGATGGATGTAAGACGTGGCGGTTCAAAAGGCTGTATTGAAAATGTGCCAGACAAGTATGGACTTTTGGGACAATAAATATTAAGTGGATTTTCTGGGGAGTCCCTAGGGCGAGGTTAATGCAAATTACTTACCTCTGGTCAATGCAAAAACCCAGCTTTTTGAAGTTAAGCTCTGAGGGGAGGGTTTTTTCTGTTGATTACCTGTTACAGAAGGCGAAGATCAAAGGCCAGAGTTGGATAAAGATATGGCTGATCTGCCCAGCCATTGCTCTGGTTCTGGATCTAAACTTCTAACCCCGGAGAATACCCAGATGTGGGGTTTGAAGGACTAAAAGCTTCTAGAGCTGTAGATTGGATTTGGGGGGACGGGGAAATCTCAGGTCAGCTTTCGAGCTTTATTGTTTTAATATTTATTCTCTGTCATGCTTTTACCTAAAAGAAGAAACGTGGTTGCTTAGAAGGAGCTGTGTGGAAACATATAGCTGTGGGCAATGCACTGCTCGTTGTCTTCAGAGAGAAAGCAAAGCGCAGGCCCTGGCCTGTTTAGACAGTCTGGCTTGCTGGGGATATCCCAGGGTGAGGCGGGGAGCTGTGCAGCCTTAAAAGCCCATACAGGGGCCGGGGAGAGAGGGGGACACACACACACACACGCGCGCAGAGGGCCACAGTCGCCCAGATCACCTCCTATCCCAATCACAGATCTTCCAAGATGGTTCAATTTATTCCTCCACCCTTCAGTACAGCAACACCTACCACAGGGATTACAGCTGCAGTGCATGGAGATAATTCCCAGAGGCCATTGCCAGCTCCAGAGGGCAGAGTTAAGGTTGCAAAGGTGTTTACCTAAACTCGCTATCTCCCGGCATTCACAAGATTCAGTTTTGCTGAACTGACTTTCTTGAGGGGTGCAAGGTCTCACCAGGCATCTTAACGCTGCGTTAGTGAAGTATTTTTGCCATGTTATCTCTCTCTCTGTGTCGATAGTTAGCTGTATAAAGAGCAGCACCGACTGGCATACATATATGTTACACAGTATTGTTCCGAAGTGGGTGAGTGCAGGGGGGAAGATTCTGAGGCTCAGGTCTGGCCCAGCCGATCCTTTCGCTCTGTCATTGACCCATGTGTGCCGATAACGCTCTGATTCTGTCTCTCCCCAGCGAATGTGACTCTGGATCCAGACACGGCACATCCTGAGCTCGTCCTGTCTGATGATCGAAGAACCATGAGCCGGGGCCCCGAGAGCCAGATGTTGCCTTACAAACCGGAGAGATTTGATTATTTGCTGAGTGTGCTGGGCTCTGAGGGCTTCACCTCGGGGAAACATTCCTGGCAGGTGAAGGTGGAGGGAGGAGTAGCCGGAGACTGGGCTGTGGGGGTAGCTAGACAGTCTGTGCTGAGGAAGGAAGAGGTTGGCTTTACCCCCGAGAATGGGGTCTGGGTGGTGCAGAAATGGGGCAATGCCAGAGACTATCGGGCTCAAACCTCGCCTGTCACCCGCCTGTCCTTGAGTAGAGAACCCAGCAGGATCCGGGTCTCTCTGGACTATGAAGGGGGGTTGGTGGCATTTAATTATGCTGATGATCTGGCCCCGATCTTCACTTTCCCACAGGCTTCTTTCAATGGGGAGAAAATCTTCCCTTTCTTCTGGGTCTGGGGTGGAGGATTCCAGCTGAGCATCCATCCCTGAGACTCAGGGTAGCCCGGGGCCCTGTCAGTACCATACAGAGCAGGCTAGACCCATCTCACGGTCCTGCAGTGACTGCCCAGTCTGCTTGTTCTCATGCTGTATGGTTCTGTAGGATTATATCCGTGAACAGGGTCAGAATGGGCACCAGGAGCTCCTCCCTTTGAGCCCTGTGCCGGTCTTGGCCAGAATCCCCCGTGGTGCTCACTGTTTGAAAGGGGCAAAGTAAAACCAGGGCTCTCGCCCGGCATCTCCACCCCCTCTTCCTGTCAGGGCACAAGGCTGGCAGCTCACTGCACTGTCTCCAGGTCCTCATCAGGGGGCTTCCAGCTGAGCCACGGACAATTGCTCCACTCGCAGCATGGGCCCTTTGCACAGTCTGAGGGGGCAAAGGCAGAACCCTGCCCCAGGATCAGCCCCTACCATTGTGCTAAAATGATTACTCACATCTTCTCTCTGAGTTGCTCAGAGGTGTTTCTATCCTACTGTAAACATGTCATTCTCTTGCAGTAAGGAATGCAAAGTCTTTTAGCAGCAGAAATTATGAAATAAAATCCTACTTTATGCTTTCAGACCATTGTCAGATTGTGTGTTAGGTATATCTTACAATGAAATGTGTTGCTTTATGCCAGAGCTAATCAAAATTTGACATTTCAGAAAACAAACAAATTCCTTCACCAGGAGTAGCAGGCAGATCGTTCCCATGGCTATTGCCAGCACCAAGGGGCAGAGTTATGGTTGCATGGGATTTATCTGTATTTCCTGGTTTTCAGAGGTCTGAGGTTTGCTGAACCTGATGTCCTGGAAGGACACGAGAGACCACCGCATATGTTGTATTTTGTACTACATTGAATATTCGTTAAACGATAAGTGTTTTCTTTTTTCGTTGACTCCATCACGATAGTTTTCAGGGTGCCCACCCAGGTAACTGATAGAAGTTCTGATTATTGCAGATTCAATATGGATCTCATAGTTTTGGGGTTCAGAGTGTGAATCCTTGTGGGATTTATTGTAGCACTGTTCAAACTACAATGACGTTACATCTCTCTCTCCTGCTGATCCCACATCGTTGTGGAGGATCTTCAGCGGCTAGCGTTAGAAGAGCTATCGGAATAATCCACTCAGTCCATTATTCCTATAGTAGGCACCCTTTACTAGACGGGCCTCTGAACTGTCTCTCTGTAGTGTCCAGTCCTCTCCCGGAACACACACAAGTTATTAAGTTCATTGCTCTTTTAAAGAGTCAATACACGCAGCTCATTAATTTCACTGGGGTTTGACAAACACTCACTTTAATCACAGCACTGACCTGGTTTATAATAAAGGTAAAACAAGTTTCGTAAACAAAAGTCATAGATTTAAGTGATATCAAGTGTAAGGTGTAAAGATAGGAAGGGTGATGAACAAACAGAAGTAATAATACGCTTTCTAATAGCTAAGACCTAACTTAACAAGCTACAGACATTGTTCGAGGCACTTTCCTCTCCAGTATTCCTTTCCCAGCAACGGCTGACTAGCTTTTTGTCAGGATGCTCACAGAATCCAAGGTGCTGGTTTTCCTTGTCTCCTCTAGTGAAGGATCACTTAGTTGTTTGCTCCACTTCTCTTTATAGTCCACTCTACCTTGGCAATATATTGTTCTGAAACGTAGCTCCAGATACAGGTCCTTCTCCCTGCTGGGTGTGGATGCTGTGCTGCCAGGAGTGGACTCCATACTGTCTTCTCCCGCACTGGAGATTTTTCCAGTGCAAAGGATCTTGTCATGCAACCTCTGATACAACTGAATAGCCCATTGAATTTGCCCACATCTGGGAATTTTTAGGCCTAACACATTTTCCAAGCTAAAGCTGGTTGCAACATTACTGTATCATCTTGGATGGTGCATGGCTTCTGCTGCTGCAGGCAGCCACAATCTGCCCGCTGCTCAAGAGATACCACTCCTGAACCCAGCATTCCCATAGGCTGGGGAAACCCCATTATCTGGCCCACTCCCCGTGCCCATTTTCTTCATCTGTTGCTGGGGCCAGAAACCATTCTTGGTCCTCACAGCTCCCCACTCTGGATCTGAACGGGCTCCCAGCTCCTTCTCCCCTCAGCACCTCAGCTCAGATCAGTGATATAAAAGAGAGGTGAACCCACAGTGCAGGACTCCTCTGTCTATTACCTCTCTGGTGCTTTGACACAAGGAGCTTCGGGACGCCTCCTCCGCCAGCCCCGTGGCAAGGGGACAGCAGCTACCTCTGCGGGGGGCAATCTGCTCTACGGAGGGACACCGCCAAATAAAAATTGCATCTGCTCACTCCAGCTCTGCTGACTATACGACACGTTCTGTGGTGTGAACAGGGGAACAGCATCACCCAGGCAGAGCTTCTGCCAGACACTCGTACAGCATCGCCCTCTGCAGAAAGGAGCAAAGATCGTTTTCCCTGACCCCTGATCAAGAAACCAAAAGTCCTGGCTCCAGACCTGAGCCAGAAACCCACCCCAAACAAAGCACACGTTTTCTCCGCTCTTTCCACATCAGAGACCTGCAAACAGCTTGCCTTTCGCAGGACATAGAGTCCTGGGACTGCAGCCAGGAGTTTTCAAGCAAGTAAGATGGATAGATGAGATGAGGCCAGGCTGTCATCCATAAGCAGCACCCCATCTCCTCCTTTGCACATACAATGCTCAGTGCAGAGACACGCCCCTGGGGTTTCAGGTTTGTGACGTATCCCACAGCATGGCAGCAACTTTGTCTGACACCTCACAAAGCTAGAGAAATAGAAACCAAAAGGGTCTCAACCAATCATGCCGGAACCCGGGGGGCCATGTTGCCCCCCAAACTGCAAGCCTTGGGCAGGTGCGAAGTGGCACCGGTAGGGCCTGCACTCCACAGCGGAGGTGCTGCTCTGCTCCTGCCCAAGGCTTGCAGTTTGGGGGGGGCAACATTCTCCCCTATCCCCCAAATTACACCCTTTCTAAAAAGTGGGGGGCATGACCCCCAGCCTCCCCGGCTGGCACTGGTGGGCCCCCCACCCCCACCACTTCTACAAAGGTTCCAGAATCCTTGGTTTTAGGAGGCTTATTCCTTCACCCTCTCACTTCCCTGGTCCTTCTCGCATGAATGGAGAGCAGCAATCCCTGAAGTCCAAAGGTGCAAACAATCCAATGTTTATTGGGGTGAATTTCCAGCAAGCATGAGTCCAGTTTCCTTCCTTAGTGTCCCCGTTCCCAGCTCTGACCCCACAGAGCCTTACCTGTGTCCCTGTTCCCATTTCCCGCTTTAGCCAAACATGATTCCCATTCCCCCCCCCCCCCCCACTTCCTGATTGACTGCGGACTATATAGTAAAACTTGAGTTCTGCTTTGCTATACCTTAACCAATCATTTCCCTGAAATTTAACTAACCAATTGTAACATGATTATTTAACCAATTAGATCCCACACCTTAATTAGTTTACACCCAGCAAAATTAATTACACAGCAGACAGAAACAATCCCAGAAATAGACAGAGATTATACAGACAAACAATAGCAAAGTGGGAACTATAATGACAAAACAATACAGAAGTGACGATTTCCCATCCCAGCTATTGATAGGTGAGTTCTTGCCAGACAGGAGGCTACCAAACTAAGTTTCCTTTTACATCTTCTAGGCACTTCCCTTTCTCTGGAGGCGATAGGCACTATCAGGACAGGATTGTATCCTAAGAGCCCAATAGCACCTGATTTCAATGGGACTAGTTTGGGATGTGAGGAGGGGACCGGTCGCTTCCCAGCTTATGGCTGCCTCTGCTGCTTAGCCAGAGGCCTTAGCCTAAGCACAGGGCCTCCGACTGTCACAGAGAGAGAAGGCCCTTGCACCGGCCGACAGTGATTTTGATTCTTTCTTTTATACCTCTAGAACTAGCCAAGTGATAAGAAGACACCTAAATGCTTACAGTACAGGCCTTTGCAGACAGGCCTGAATATCTAGATCCTAATACTTGGTCTCAACTCAAGCCTTTGCTCGGCATCGGTTACTAGCGGCTGTCAAACAGTCCGTAGCTAATAGTGGGGGGGGGGATTACTAGAGGTACGTTCAGATTTTGACAAACAGCCAATATTGAGGACGCTGAAGCCAGAGAAGGGAATTTGCACTGACCACTGGATCAGCTTTCTCCTGCCCCACAAAGACTCTCCAGCAATGCAGCCTGTAATGGGGGTCTGGCCCTTTAAGGCTAGAGGACGGAGTTACTCATTCCATGTGTCCAGGGAAAAGCGGAAGGAGGCCTGGAAGCAGCCCCTGGGAGAGAGGCCGCTGGTCCTGGGGAAAAGTCTGTGTCTGGGAGATCAAGGTACAGAAAAACCCAGAGCACAGTTCCTGCAAAGGCCTGGGACCACGAACCCTGTAGAGTGGGTGGGGCAAAGCTCCCCCTCTCCCAGCTGCCCCAGACAGGTGTTTGGGGTAATTGGACACAACTGGGAAGGGTCAAGGAGTGGTCAGGTGATTGGGGCGGGTGACTCAAAAGGAAGCTCCAAGTGGGGGGGCCTCTCACATTCTGGGAATACCCGACATTCCAGTAGTTCTGGGAACGGTGTGTGCCCACCCCCGCCTGGGTGACCCCGCCCCCGCTGGCATGACCTCGCACTCACCATCACACCGCATGGGGGCACCATTTTGAAGAGCTCGCTGCCCCACCCCAGCCGGTGTGACCTCGCCCGCACTGTGCAGGTAAGGTCATGGCAGCAGGGGTGGGGCGGTGTGATCTTCACAATGGCATCCCCTGTCTGGTCCCAGACAAAACCACCTCTGGCTTTGTCTCTGTACCGCACAGGGGACAAACCTCAGAAAAGCAGAACTGGCCAGTTTATAACCAGAGCAATGGCCTGCTTAGCTCCAAGCGCAGTCAGAGAGAGCTGCCGAGCCAGCTGCTGGGGGAGAGAAGTCACCCAGCACAGAGCCTCGGCAAGGAGGACTGGGCAACCCCTATACTTGAGGAGCGAGTTATGGGCCGGGGAGGCAAGAACTTAAAGCCACAGTCCCAGGGAGGGCTGAGATCCTCGACGTGAGGGGTGAGCAAAGGCTGGGGAGGCCAGGACTGAATGCAGAACACACAGCCCCAGCAAGGAGAGCTGTGAAACACCTGAGCCGGAGGGGAGAGTCTAGAAGCTGGGGGGGCCTGGACTGGGAACACACGTGCCCCACGTTGGGGTGGGAGCAGGGGCTGTGCAATCTCTGAAATGAAAAGGGGAGCTCAGTGGTATTGTTTTAAAGACTCTGGGTGTACGTGAATTATTTTGGGACACAGAGGGAAATTGAGGCAGGGTGCCTGGGGGGCCACCCCTGGCCATGTGGGGAGCACCCTGGGATTGCACTTGGCTACACACCCCTTAGTGGAGAAATACAAAGTCAGCAGCTCTCCACCCACAGGACAAAGAGTCGAGGATCTGTTGTATCATTAACAGTGTATGTTAGGCTCTGCAGTTGAGACACTGGCCCTCTGCAACAAGCACCCTGTCACTCTCCGGTTATTGTCCGAGAATCTCTTATTCTTTCATAGTTTCACACGTGGTTGTTTGTACACAGTCTGGCCCAGTGTTAGCAGTGTGCTCTGGCTGCTCTGCACCCTTCTAGTGATGCCACAAACAGCCAAAACATGAGCTCAACCTGCCCGGTAACCTAGGTTCACAGCTGCTGGGCATTGGCAGAACCGTGCCGGGAACATACTGGTGAATATGACCCAATATAGATATCTACTCTTTTCTGTGTGGATGGCGGAGGGATGGGGGGGCATGGATGCAGGATGTTTGGATACCAGGTTATAGAATCATAGAATCATAGACTATCAGGGTTGGAAGGGACCACAGGAGGTCATCTAGTCCAACCCCCTGCTCAGAGCAGGACCAATCCCCAATTAAATCATCCCAGCCAGGGCTTTGTCAAGCCTGACCTTAAAAACCTCTAAGGAAGGAGGTTCCACCGCCTCCCTAGGTAACGCATTCCAGTGTTTCACCACCCTCTTAGTGAAAAAGTTTTTCCTAATATCCAATCTAAACCTCCCCCACTGCAACTTGAGACCATTACTCCTTGTCCTGTCCTCTTCTACCACTGAGAATAGTCGAGAACCATCCTCTCTGGAACCACCTCTCAGGTAGTTGAAAGCAGCTATCAAATCCCCCCTCATTCTTCTCTTCCACAGACTAAACAATCCCAGTTCCCTCAGACTCTCCTCATAAGTCATGTGTTCCAGACCCCTAATCATTTTTGTTGCCCTCCGCTGGACTCTCTCCAATTTATCCACATCCTTCTTGTAGTGTGGGGCCCAAAACTGGACACAGTACTCCAGATGAGGCCTCACCAATGTCGAATAGAGGGGGATGATCACATCCCTCGGTCTGCTGGCTATGCCCCTACTTATACATCCCAAAATGCCATTGGCCTTCTTGGCAACAAGGGCACACTGCTGGCTCATATCCAGCTTCTCGTCCACTGTCACCCCTAGGTCCTTTTCCGCAGAACTGCTGCCGAGCCATTCGGTCCCTAGTCTGTAGGTGTGCATTGGGTTCTTCTGTCCTAAGTGCAGGACCCTGCACTTACCCTTATTGAACCTCATCAGATTTCTTTTGGCCCAATCCTCCAATTTGTCTAGGTCCCTCTGTATCCTATCCCTGCCCTCCAGGGTATCTACCACTCCTCCCAGTTTAGTATCATCTGCAAATTTGCTGAGAGTGCAATCCACACCATCCTCCAGATCATTTATGAAGATATTGAACAAAAGCGGCCCCAGGACCGACCCTTGGGGTACTCCACTTGATACCGGCTGCCAACTAGACATGGAGCCATTGATCACTACCCGTTGAGCCCGACAATCTAGCCAGCTTTCTACCCACCTTATAGTGCATTCATCCAGCCCATACTTCCTTAACTTGCTGACAAGAATACTGTGGGAGACTGTGTCAAAAGCTTTGCTCAAGTCAAGAAACAATACATCCACTGCTTTTCCTTCATCCACAGAACCAGTAATCTCATCATAGAAGGCGATTAGATTAATCAGGCATGACCTTCCCTTGGTGAATCCATGCTGACTGTTCCTGATCACTTTCCTCTCCTCTAAGTGCTTCAGGATTGAGTCCTTGAGGACCTGCTCCATGATTTTTCCGGGGACTGAGGTGAGGCTGACTGGCCTGTAGTTCCCAGGATCCTCCTTCTTCCCTTTTTTAAAGATGGGCACTACATTAGCCTTTTTCCAGTCATCTGGGACTTCCCCCGTTCGCCACGAGTTTTCAAAGATAATGGCCAATGGCTCTGCAATCACAGCCGCCAATTCCTTTAGCACTCTCGGATGCAACTCGTCCGGCCCCATGGACTTGTGCATGTCCAGCTTTTCTAAATAGTCCCTAACCACCTCTGTCTCCACAGAGGGCTGGCCACCTACTCCCCATGCTGTGCTGCCCAGCGCAGCAGTCTGGGAGCTGACCTTGTTCGTGAAGACAGAGGTTATCGTCAGTCTCTCACAATGCCGTCTTTCCTCTCTAGCTCACTAGGAAACTTTTTTCCCTCCCTTCCTCTCCGGTGTGGGGCGGCTACAGTGACCCTGCTGCCGCGCCCTGCGAGTGTCAGTCCCTGTAAAGACAGCATGTGACGGAGCAGGAGACAGCATCAGCCCAGGAGCAAGGTGGGCGGAGGGCATGTTCAGCCCCCATCCCTGGCTGAGAGTGGGGCGGAGCCGCTTCTCGTTCGGCTGAAGCCGGACGCTCCATGTCGCTGCTCTGTGCAGCGCGGCAGCTGCCGAGAGAGCCCGGCGGGAGAGGCTGCTGCGGCGGCCCACTCCCTGCCCAGGCGTGGCTGCCAGGGAAGGGCTGAGCATGCCCGGGGGGAGCCCAGCTCGCTCAGCCCCTGTCCCAGGCAGCCAGACCCGGTTGGGGGGGCTGCCGTCGCAGCCTCTCCCGCCGGGCTCTCTCAGGCAGCTGCCGCGCTGCACAGAGCAGCGACATGGAGCGTCCTGCGTGAGCAGGGTGACCAGATGTCCCGATTTTACAGGGACAGTGCCAATATTTGGGGCTCTCTCTTATATAGGCTCCTATCACCCCCCACCCCCATCCTGATTTTTCTCACTTGCTGTCTGGTCACCCTGGGCATGAGAAGTGGCTGGTCCCACCCCTTCTGCTCCCTGCCCTGGCTGGCTGCTAGGGACAGGGGCAGAGCATGCTGGGGCCAGGCACGGCCGGAGAAGGAGAGAGCCCCTCTCCCTCTCCCTCTCCCTCGACAGGCTGAGCAGTAAGCTGGAGGGGCACTTGAGCCCACATGCCCCCCGTACGGGTCACTTCTGGGTGGTCATGGCTACTGGTCAGTCAGATACCAGGGCCTAGGGTCAGGACTAGGCTGCCCCCAGTGAAGTAAGGCAGGATAAGTCTGGGAACGAGCAGGAACCGCTCCCACACTGCTGCTGGGCTGAAGAGCCAGTCTGCTGCCTCTTCCAGCCAACCAGGTGGGGTAGCCCATCAGGCAGCCTACTACAGCCCAGCTGTGCTCCTTAGGTTGCCAGGAGACTAGCTTTCCTGCAGGCCCTGATTTCTGCCAGTGTGAACACCTCTGCAGCGGGGGTAGCACGGCCCTGTGAGGACATGGGGGAGCTGTGACTTGCTGGGTGTGTGACAGCAGTCGCAAAGCCTAAACTCTTGAATGCAGACAGGACCGGCTCTAGGCACCAGCAAACCAAGCACATGATTGGGGCAGCACATGTCCAGGGGCAGCCTTCCAGGAGGTTTGGTTTGGTTTGGTTTTTTGCTTGGGGCTGCAAAAATCCTGGAGCCGGCTCTGAATGCAGATAAAGCAAAAGAGAAGAGGAGTGAGCGGCTGGGGAATCTATTTGTTTGTTTTCATATTTAAACAATAATCCTCTCTCCCCACTGCAACCAAAGTCACAGGCTGCACTCTAGACAAGAATTCTGTTAAGCTGCACTTTGTTGGAGACGGTTATCGCTTGTTCCTAAAAAACACGCTGATTATGTTGCTAGCACAGCACAGTGTTCACATGCAGCTCTGTGAAAGGGGGAGCAGGGGACACCTTCCCCCAGGAAGGGGCTTGAAAATACCTGTTAGCTGGAGCAAACGAGTCATTCCAAAAGGCCAAAAAGGTGGGGGGGGGGGCTATAGCAGGGTGGCTACCCCACTTCTAAAATAGCCCTGGAGAGGGCTGTGGCTGGGGAGGGCTGATTGGGGAAGCAGCCGCAGCTGGGCCACGTCTCAATCAGGCCCCAGCTGGCCTGTATAAAAAGGCTGGGAGAGAGTAGGGCCTGCCTGCCTGCCAGACAGACAGACAGGGTACTGAGGGTGGTGCCGTGCTGGGGAAGGAGCAGGTTGAGCGGGGGCGCTCTAGGCTGGCAACTCCCCAGGCTGTAGGGTCTGGTCCAAGGCCCATAGAGGTACTAGGAGGCAGAGGAAGGCAACAGGTCCGAACCCCCTTGCTTATGATGAGTGGCCTTTACACGGCAGTCTGCCCCAGGGCGCGGGGGCTTGGTGATGACTGGCAGTAGCCCAGACTGAGGCAAGGTGGGGATAGTGGGTTGGGGGTTCCCCAGGAAGGGGAGACCCAGAGGCAGAGTGTGGGAGTACTGCCAGGGGGCAGCACCCCAGAGAAAGGGGCACCGGGGTCGGTGAGGGACACGGGGGCCAGAGCTGTGGCGGATCACTGGTCTGCAGAGAGTGGTCCATGCTGGAAAAGAGCTAATTCCCAATGACCAGCAGGAGGCGCTGCAGGGGTGAGGCGCCGCACGCTTGCAGGGGCTCTTTACAAGCATTTTATAAGCCCTAGTGACAAGTCAGATGTGGGAGAGAGGATTTAGTAAGAGAGGAGATGGTTCTATCTGAGCCAGGGAAATAATTCCCGCACACGCACCCTTCAATAGGGTGCCCCCACAAGAGACGCTTCAAGCCTAAAGGAACAGAGAGAAGATAGAAAAAGGGAACGGTGGGTGGGTGAGAAAGGTGCTCCTTGCCTGATGCAGTGGTAAGTGAGCAAGTGTTGATTATTGTCAGATTCAGGTTAGAATTATGGCTCTTTCCTCCAGCAGGCAGTTCTTGGCCTATCTGAGATCTGGCTAGAAAAGTGGATCAGAGACAAAGTCCAGATATCAGATGAAGTTTCCTCTTCTCTCCAGCAGAGACAGTGTCTCTAGAACAGACTATGATACTTTGTTAAATTCTAAGGAACACCCTGGCTTGAGGTTCTTCAGACTTAGATTGGGTGGAGATTAAGAAAAGAGAATTGACAACAAAGCACAGGTGACAAAAATCCCACCTCCCTCCATCTGGATTTTATATATGTACAGTTATAGAAATTATCCAGTCTGTCCATAGGGAGTGTGAATGGTCTTGGAACATGCCAGAAGTTAATTTCTTAAAATAAAATCATAGAATCATAGAATATCGGGGTTGGAAGGAACCCCAGAAGGTCATCTAGTCCAACCCCCTGCTCGAAGCAGGACCAATTCCCAGTTAAATCGTCCCAGCCAGGGCTTTGTCAAGCCTGACCTTAAAAACCTCTAAGGAAGGAGATTCTACCACCTCCCTAGGTAACGCATTCCAGTGTTTCACCACCCTCTTAGTGAAAAAGTTTTTCCTAATATCCAATCTAAACCTCCCCCACTGCAACTTGAGACCATTACTCCTCATTCTGTCATCTGCTACCATTGAGAACAGTCTAGAGCCATCCTCTCTGGAACCCCCTTTCAGGTAGCTGAAAGCAGCTATCAAATCCCCCCTCATTCTTCTCTTCTGCAGGCTAAACAATCCCAGCTCCCTCAGCCTCTCCTCATAACTCATGTGTCCCAGATCCCTAATCATTTTTGTTGCCCTTCGCTGGACTCTCTCCAATTTATCCACATCCTTCTTGAAGTGTGGGGCCCAAAACTGGACACAGTACTCCAGATGAGGCCTCACCAATGTCGAATACAGGGGAACGATCACGTCCCTCGATCTGCTCGCCAAGCCCCTACTTATACATCCCAAAATGCCATTGGCCTTCTTGGCAACAAGGGCACACTGCTGGCTCATATCCAGCTTCTCGTCCACTGTCACCCCTAGGTCCTTTTCCACAGAACTGCTGCCTAGCCATTCGGTCCCTAGTCTGTAGCTGTGCATTGGGTTCTTCCATCCTAAGTGCAGGACCCTGCACTTATCCTTATTGAACCTCATCAGATTTCTTTTGGCCCAATCCTCCAATTTGTCTAGGTCCTTCTGTATCCTATCCCTCCCCTCAAGCGTATCTACCACTCCTCCCAGTTTAGTATCATCTGCAAATTTGCTGAGAGTGCAATCCACACCATCCTCCAGATCATTTATGAAGATATTGAACAAAACCGGCCCCAGGACCGACCCTTGGGGCACTCCACTTGATACTGGCTGCCAACTAGACATGGAGCCATTGATCACTACCCGTTGAGCCCGACAATCTAGCCAGCTTTCTACCCACCTTATAGTGCAAAGTTCAGACAAGTTGTGACCAGGTGCCTAGAATGGATCACCACTGACAATGCCACCTCCAGGCAGACTGCAAGAAATAGGGCAGACGCCCCCCCAAAACTGGTGGTTTATTACAATTAGATTCTCCAGACGGGTAACAAAAGAGCTTCTGCAGTACCACACTGGTTAACAGGAAGCCAAACGCAGTCCCCCTTAGGCATTCCAGCCCTTGATTCCCATCCAGACAAATTGGTCTTCTACAGTGAGAGTTTACTGAAAACCTAGTTCATCATACATAAGGTTCTACTAATCCCAAAGGATCAGACACTTATCCCGAGATTAATATATCTTTCAGTTCTTACCCAAATACCACACTGCCAGCCAATTGTTAGTAAACTAACTAAGAATTTATTAATAAAAGAAAACAATGGAGTTCCAAATAGTTAAAAGTCATATACGTACAAATGCAAAAGTGGATGGGAACCTGGGAGGCAGTGACCATGAGATGGTCGAGTTCAGGATCCTGACACAAGGAAGAAAGGAAAGCAGCAGAATACGGACCCTGGACTTCAGAAAAGCAGACTTCGACTCCCTCAGGGAACTGATGGGCAAGATCCCCTGGGAGAATAACATGAGGGGGAAAGGAGTCCAGGAGAGCTGGCTGTATTTTAAAGAATCCTTCTTGAGGTTACAGGGACAAACCATCCCGATGTGTAGAAAGAATAGTAAATATGGCAGGCGACCAGCTTGGCTTCACAGTGAAATCCTTGCTGATCTTAAACACAAAAAAGAGGCTTACAAGAAGTGGAAGATTGGACAAATGACCAGAGATGAGTATATAAATATTTTTCAGGCATGTAAGAATGAAATCAGGAAAGCTAAATCACACCTGGAGTTGCAGCTAGCGAGGGATGTTAAGAGTAACAAGAAAGGTTTCTTCAGGTATGTTGGCAATAAGAAGAAAGCCAAGGAAAGTGTGGGCCCCTTACTGAATGAGGGAGGCAACCTAGTGACAGAGGATGTGGAAAAAACTAATGTACTCAAATGCTTTTTTTTGCCTCTGTCTTCACGATCAAGGTCAGCTCTCAGACTACTGTACTGGGCAGCACAGCATGGGGAGGAGGTGGCCAGCCCTCTGTGGAGAAAGAAGTGGTTCGGGACTATTTAGAAAAGCTGGACAAGCACTAGTCCATGGGGCCGGATGCGCTGCATCTGAGAGTGCTAAAGGAATTGGCGGATGTGATTGCAGAGCCAATGGCCATTATCTTTGAAAACTCGTGGCGATCGGGGGAAGTCCCGGAAGACTGGAAAAAGGCTAATGTAGTGCCAATCTTTAAAAAAGGGAAGAAGGAGGATCCTGGGAACTACAGGCCAGTCAGCCTCACCTCAGTCCCCGGAAAAATCATGGAGCAGGTCCTCAAGGAATCAATTCTGAAGCACTTAGACGAGAGGAAAGTGATCAGGAACAGTCAGCATGGATTCACCAAGGGAAAGTCATGCCGGACTAATCTAATCTTCTATGATGAGATAACTGGCTCTGTGGATGAAGGGAAAGCAGTGGATGTATTGTTTCTTGACTTGAGCAAAGCTTTTGACACGGTCTCCCACAGTATTCTTGTCAGCAAGTTAAAGAAGTATGGGCTGGATGAATGGACGATAAGGTGGATAGAAAGTTGGCTAGATTGTCGGGCTCAACGGGGAGTGATCAATGGCTCCATGTCTAGTTGGCAGCCGGTATCTAGCGGAGTGCCCCACGGGTTGGTCCTGGGGCCGATTTTGTTCAATATCTTCATTAACGATCTGGAGGATGGTGTGGATTGCACCCTCAGCAAGTTTGCGGATGACACTAAACTGGGAGGAGTGGTAGATACGCTGGAGGGTAGGGATAGGATACAGAGGGACCTAGACAAATTGGAGGATTGGGCCAAAAGAAATCTGATGAGGTTCAACAAGGACAAGTGCAGAGTCCTGCAGTTAGGACGGAAGAATCCAATGCACGGCTACAGACTAGGGACCGAATGGCTCGGCAGCAGTTCTGCAGAGAAGGACCTATGGGTGACAGTGGACGAGAAGCTGGATATGAGTCAACAATGTGCCCTTGTTGCCAAGAAGGCCAATGGCATTTTGGGGTGTATAAGTAGGGGCATTGCCAGCAGATCGAGGGACGTGATTGTTCCCCTCTATTCGACACTGGTGAGGCCTCATCTGGAGTACTGTGTCCAGTTTTGGGCCCCACACTACAAGAAGGATGTGGAGAAATTGGAGAGAGTCCAGCGAAGGGGAACAAAAATGATTGGGGTCTGGAACAAATGACTTATGAGGAGAGGCTGAGGGAACTGGGATTGTTTAGTCTGCAGAAGAGAAGAATGAGGGGCGATTTGATAGCTGCTTTTAACTACCTGAAAGGTGGATCCAAAGAGGATGGATCTAGACTATTCTCAGTGATAGCAGATGACAGGACAAGGAGTAATGGTCTCAAGTTGCAGTGGAGGAGATTTAGGTTGGATATTAGGAAAAACTTTTTCACTAGGAGGTTAGTGAAACACTGGAATGCGTTACCTAGGGAGGTGGTGGAATCCCCTTCCTTAGAAGTTTTTAATGTCAGGCTTGACAAAGCCCTGGCTGGGATTATTTACTTGGGATTGGTCCTGCTCTGGGAAGGGGGTTTGACTAGATGGCCTCCAGAGGTCCCTTCCAACTGTGTTATTCTATGATTCTATGATTCTATGAAATGGTTGCAAAGTCCTTATATCAGGTTTGTAGCAGTGATGGAATAAACTGCTGGTTGGAAAATGTCTTTCTGGGAACTTCCAAAAGATTGGAAGGTCCTCAGTCCATTGTTCAAAGTACTCCTTTTAGATGTAAATCCACAGTCCAGAGAAGTGGAGCAGGGAAGAGGCAAAGTGGAGATGTCTCAGGTTCTTTTATATCCTTTGCCATGTGCATGGAAATGTACTGTCCCAAACAAAGCCCATGGCCCCTGTGCGTGGAAAGTTACTGACAAAGATGGAGTCTGAGGTCACATGTCCACATCACATTGTCCTTATATGTTTTGCTGAATCACAGAGGTAGCCATTGGCTCCTTGCTGCCTGAGGTATCTTCAATAAAGGCTATCTGAAGAGTTGATTCTTCTGCATGGCTTATCAACACTTAAATGGTTCATCAACACGGGGCTGGCAAGAGTGGCTGTAAAACTACCTTATGGGTGTCACCCCAAGAACAAACATATTTGAGGTACAAATACATAGCCAATATCCATAACTTCAGATACAATGATGATACATGGATTTGACCAGGATAATCACAGTTGACAGATTGTAACTTTTCCATTGACACCTTACATGATATACTTTGTATAAGATTTGTTGCAATTGTATAACAGTGTTGATAATATTGGTTATGGATAATCACTGAGCCCCCTGATCTACCAGCCTGGGCTCCCTCTCACACTGTGCTGCTGTGACAAGCTGCAAAGCCCTCCAGCCTGCACTTTCACCAGCATTCGCACAGGTAGGGACACACCCAGCTGCAGTTACACACAGGCTCTCTAACCACCAGCTTCCCAGCCTACGACCCCAGAGCAGTACCGGCCTGCCCTGGTCAAATCTGGCCACCACACAGGTTTAGTACCCAGTCCGCCTCTCCCTCAATGTGAAGAGAACAATGCACACTTGTGGTAACTAAGCAGAGATTCTCCCCAAGCACTCCAGTCAAAGCTCACTGGTTTAGATTAAAACAAAAATAAGTTTATTAACTACAAAAGATAGATTTTAAGTGATAATAAGGGATAGCAAACAGATCAAAGCAGATTACCAAGCAAATAAACAAAAAACGCAAACTAAGTTTAATATACTAAATAGATTGGATATGAATTTGCAGATTCTCACTCTAGAGATGATACAAGCAGGCAGCAGATTCTTAAGGGGCAAACTGCACTTGCTTTACAGCTTGGAGTCCCAGGTGTTTCATACACAGGCTAGAAATTCCTTTAGCCTGGGTTCAGAACATCCCCCGGTTCAGTCTTTGTTCCTCGGGTCTTTCCAGGAGTCTCTTGTGTGGGGAGTGAAGAAGAATCGATAATATCACTCCCTGCCTTATATAGCTTTAGTATACGGCAGGAACCCTTTGTTTCAAAGCTTGGTTCCCAGACTGGTCTTTGGAAAAATACTGACATCCCAAGATGGAGTCCAGCATCACGTGGCCTGGTCACATGTCCTTGTAGGGTCATAGCAGCCATTACTTACAGGGTGTCTGGAGTGTTCTCAGGAAGGCTCACCAGGTAGGAGATCAGCTTCTCCTAAATCCTATTCTCTTTCCTAATGGCCATTACCCTGAAGAGGCCCTTCCCCACCAGCTATCTAGACTGAAAGCATCTTATCTAGTGGGTGTTACCTAGGTGTACCTACATTTGAAATACAGATACACAGTCAATATTCATAACTTCAGATACAAAAATGATACATGCATACAAATAGGATAGTCATATTCAGCAAATCATAACTTTTCTAATGATACCTCACATGACTTATCTTGTACAAAATGCATCATAATTATGCTATAATCCTATCATAATAATATCACAGTGAAGAATATAGGGTGCAGTGTCAGAGTCATGACACCACTTTCCTGGCCCTATCCCTGTATCTCACGTGCCCACTCAACAGGCCCAGCCACTGTACTTGTCTCATACACACGAAAAGAGAACAAAGGAGGGAATGTGGCCCATGAAGAAGAGAATAAGCTTCAAATGCAAGATTGCTGTGGGTCTTTATAGCCTCAGATACTCTCACATCACTGAGTACTAAGCACACCTCTCCACCACATACAGCAGACATAAGAGTCAGGCTCTGACAAGGCAATGCCCTGAGCTCAACATTCCTCCCAGAGGGTCACTTGAGGGACAGGTGAAGCTGGGTACCAGAGAGCCCCTAATACTTCAGGTCACCCCACACACACAGGCAGGGAGTAACCATGAACAGAGCTGTGCTTGCCAGATTGTCTCCTGGGTTCTCTTTTTCTGAGAACTGATCTGAGAAAACAACCAAGCAAATTCTAAAGTCCACAGATGTGGACTCATATAGAAAGTGCAATGGAAAACAGTTTAACTGTGTAAGATAGAATCCGAAACTGGATTATAAACAGATGAAACCATATAAAAGTTCCACTTTTCTGTGAAAGCCCCACAGCTCCGGTGGACGGCGTGCAGCCTGCAGGGATGACCAGACTCTGAAGGAAGAATACACGTTGGATCTCTGAGCGGAATTAGCAGCCCCAAGGTACCGTGTTGTGTGTGAGTTTGAAACTTGGGTACAACATTTGAAAGAGGGGCTTGTAACAGTTGTGAAAGCATTGAAAATTCTCATCAGTGGTTTGTCAACAGCAGTGGGTGTTTTTACAGCCCCAACGTTCTGGGCACCTCACACTATGGCCAAGATTGTCAAAAGTGGGTTTGGGGGCCCAGCTTGACACAGCTCAAAGGCGCCTGACTCTCAGAATGTGCTGAGCACCCACCCCTGGAAATCAGGCCCCTTGAAGGGTCTCCAGTTGGGCACCTGAAAACTGAGGCACCCACAGTCACTAGCCACTTTTGAAAATCTTGGGCTAGAAATAGAACGACATGGTCCCACCTCAGATAGATCCAGGCTGAGCTGAGAATGACGTGAGGAATACGGGTACCCACCAGTAGGGAGGAATGGGGAACAGAAGGAGGAAGGTTACAGCCATAGAGCCCAGTTGGTGACGCAGTAACAGACACCTGCACGTCTTGGGAACTTAATCTGAACTTTTTATTTTTTATCTTTGATCGTGATTGAGGCCTCACTGTGTTAGGTGCTACACAGCCACATTGGACGTCCCTGTGTGCACACACACAAACACACACACAGACACAGCTTAGTCTTGTTTTTTTTTACTTAAATCATAATCAGTAATGTTGTTCACTGACTTCTTGTGGGAATCATGGAAGGAAACGTAAGAAGAGGGTGAGGACTCGGTGAACTGGATGGACAGGGCATTCCCAGAGTGGAAGGCACCACCAAGCACAAAGCTGGTTTGGCAGAAGCAGATGAATGGGCACTGAGACTGACATTACCGGTGCTGCAGAGGGGATGGCAGGTGCACTGGAATGCGTTACCTAGGGAGGTGGTGGAATCTCCTTCCCTAGAAGTTTTTAAGGTCAGGCTTGACAAAGCCCTGGCTGGGATGATTTAGTCGGGGATTGGTCCTGCTTTGAGCAGAGGGTTGGACTAGATGACCTCCTGCGGTCCCTTCCAACTCTGATATTCTATGATTCTATGATCCTGTGACGTGATAAGGGACTAAGGGGTGCAGACTGGGTATGAGGTGAGGACAAGAAGTTTGAACCACGTGCAGTGAAGTAGGGAAGAGCCAGTGGGGAGATCGAAAGAGGGAGTCGTCTGGTCAGAATGACAGGCTGGGAAGATGATTTTCGCAGCAGCGTCTTGCACTGGGGAGCTGTGATGTGGGTATCCGGGAGGCCAGAGAGGGGGAGGTTGCAGTAATTCACATTGAAGATGATCCAGGAGGACAAGAGGTTTAGCCGTGCCACTGCTGGGATGAGTCTGGCCACGGGCTGCAGCTGAGAGGGTGGCAAAGAGAGGGTTAATCTGTATTGATGTTATATAGGGAACAGTGACAAGACACAGTGCGCGCCGGGATGTGAAGCATCTGATATCGCGGTGTGACATTCTGGGGATCCCCCAGAGCAGTCAGGGGGTCTGTCACCATCTGCCTGTGACCGTGGGTCCCTTAATCCTGTGTGGCTCTGGCTCGGAGCTCTGGCACCAGCATCCAGCCCACAGGCAGAAAGGTCTCACCCTGGCTTCCAGCAGCCTCGTTATCCCTGCAGGGTGACCCCACCAGCCCTTCCAGTCCCAAGCATCCCCAAATCCGCCTACCCCGAGTTCTTCACTACCAGACCTGGGGACTTTTCCACTCTGGTTCCTCACCCCAAAGGCCTGAAGCCAGCCCCCCAGTTCTCAGTTCACTTTGGGACACACTCCACACCGTTTGCACACTAGAGACCCATCATTTGTCTCTCCTGGGTTGTACAATGCGAGGTGCTGGGGGTTAGTCTTGTCTGGCTGGGGAGGCAGCTCCTCCCTGCCTGGCTGGCCACCACCCTGCTGGGAGTGGGAGGTGAAGCTTTAGGAACCAGCTCCAGACTCTACATACACGATACATAAATCCCTAAGCACAGCCTGGATCCATCTCGCACAGTGATCAGTAAATAGAGAACATCACAGGCTTTCAGAAAAGAGCTCACTCAACATTATTATACACAATAGCATTGTACAGTTAATTAGTTAATTCCATTGCTTATTCTTTGGGGTTCAGACCCCCTGTTCTGCCCTTGGGGTGTCTGGACCCTGAGTGGGGGCAGCATATGAACCTAGATTTCAGTGGGGCAGTAGCTGCATGGTAGTTAAGGTTGAGACTCGTACTGGTTAATAGCAGATTTTTCTAAGTGCTCTAAAATCCCCCTGCACACTCAATTGCCTGGAAAATTGCTGCGATACCAATTTTTTTTTACAGTTCTTAGAACTCTTTTGTGCACAGAACTGGGGCTCAGACTATTGCTCTAATGCACCCCAAACTAATATCCTGCAGTCAGGTTTCAACTCAGATAACACCTGGCGCCCACTTCCCCTCTGGGGAGGCAGGATTCTGAAAGCCAGCTCTCCAAGGTGGCTCAAGCCTGGCTGATGAGCGAGAGAGTGAGCTGTGGCAGGCGCAGCTGAGTGAAAAGCGCGCTGAGCCCATCCCTTGTAGAGCACTTCAGGGGAACGTGCTACAGACATCGAACTGTGGGCCCTACCCACCAATTATACGCTGCAGTCTGGCTCTCCGCACGCTTCAGGGCATGCCGGTTCTTGCTGTTCTGTCGGCTCCGGGTGATGGCTGCAGGGCAGCTGCTTTTCAAACTTTTGCCCCGGGGGCAGATCTTTTTCATTAAGAACGGATATTTCAGAATGCCCTAAAATCCATGAGCACGCTCAGATTGGTTTGAAAACCACAGCGGCTCATCAGGGCCAGGGGCAGACTCAGTGGTGTGAAGCCTTGGAAACAAGCAGAGAGAACCAGAGGTCCTGGTGATGTCAAGGAATTTTGACGTGATTGGAATAACAGAGACTTGGTGGGATAACTCACATGACTGGAGTACTGTCATGGATGGGTATAAACTGTTCAGGAAGGACAGGCAGGGCAGAAAAGGTGGGGGAGTAGCACTGTATGTAAGGAAGCAGTATGACTGCTCAGAGCTCCGGTACGAAACTGCAGAAAAACCTGAGTGTCTCTGGATTAAGTTTAGAAGTGTGTGCAACAAGGGTGATGTCGTGGTGGGAGTCTGCTATAGACCACCGGACCAGGGGGATGAGGTGGACGAGGCTTTCTTCCGGCAGCTTGCAGAAGCTACTAGATCGCATGCCCTGGTTCTCATCGGTGACTTTAATTTTCATAGAATCATAGAATCATAGAATATCAGGGTTGGAAGGGACCCCAGAAGGTCATCTAGTCCAACCCCCTGCTCAAAGCAGGACCAATTCCCAGTTAAATAATCCCAGCCAGGGCTTTGTCAAGCCTGACCTTAAAAACCTCTAAGGAAGGAGATTCTACCACCTCCCTAGGTAACGCATTCCAGTGTTTCACCACCCTCTTAGTGAAAAAGTTTTTCCTAATATCCAATCTAAACCTCCCCCACTGCAACTTGAGACCATTACTCCTCGTTCTGTCATCTGCTACCATTGAGAACAGTCTAGAGCCATCCTCTTTGGAACCCCCTTTCAGGTAGTTGAAAGCAGCTATCAAATCCCCCCTCATTCTTCTCTTCTGCAGGCTAAACAATCCCAGCTCCCTCAGCCTCTCCTCATAAGTCATGTGTTCCAGTCCCCTAATCATTTTTGTTGCCCTTTGCTGGACTCTCTCCAATTTATCCACATCCTTCTTGAAGTGTGGGGCCCAAAACTGGACACAGTACTCCAGATGAGGCCTCACCAATGTCGAATAGAGGGGAACGATCACGTCCCTCGATCTGCTCGCTATGCCCCTACTTATACATCCCAAAATGCCATTGGCCTTCTTGGCAACAAGGGCACACTGCTGACTCATATCCAGCTTCTCGTCCACTGTCACCCCTAGGTCCTTTTCCGCAGAAAAGATACCTTTTCCTGATATCTGCTGAGAGAGCAATACAGCGGAGCATAGACAATCCAGGAAGTTTTTGGAAAGCGTAGGGGACAATTTCCTGGTGCAAGTGCTAGAGGAGCCAACTAGTGGGGGAGCTTTTCTTGACCTGCTGCTCACAAACCGGGAAGAATTAGTAGGGGAAGCAAAAGTGGATGAGAATCTGGGAGGCAGTGACCATGAGTTGGTCGAGTTCAGGATCCTGACACAGGGAAGAAAGGTAAGCAGCAGGATTCGGACCCTGGACTTCAGGAAAGCAGACTTCGACTCCCTCAGGGAACGGATGGCCAGGATCCCCTGGGGGACTAACATGAAGGGGAAAGGAGTCCAGGAGAGCTGGCTGTATTTCAAGGTATCCCTGTTGAGGTTACAGGGACAAACCATCCCGATGTGTCGAAAGAATAGTAAATATGGTAGGCGATCAGCTTGGCTTAACGGTGAAATCCTAGTGGATCTTAAACATAAAAAAGAAGCTTACAAGAAGTGGAAGGTTGGACATATGACCAGGGAAGAGTATAAAAATATTGCTCAGGCATGTAGGAATGAAATCAGGAGGGCCAAATCGCACCTGGAGCTGCAGCTAGCAAGAGATGTCAAGAGTAACAAGAAGGGTTTCTTCAGGTATGTTGGCAACAAGAAGAAAGCCAAGGAAAGTGTGGGCCCCTTAATGAATGAGGGAGGCAACCTAGTGACAGAGGATGTGGAAAAAGCTAATGTACTCAATGCTTTTTTTGCCTCTGTCTTCACGAACAAGGTCAGCTTCCAGACTGCTGCGCTGGGCATCACAACATGGGGAAGAGATGGCCAGCCCTCTGTGGAGAAAGAGGTGGTTAGGGACTATTTAGAAAAGCTGGACGTGCACAAATCCATGGGGCCGGACGAGTTGCATCCGAGAGTGCTAAAGGAATTGGAGGCTGTGATTGCAGAGCCATTGGCCATTATCTTTGAAAACTCGTGGCGAACGGGGGAAGTCCCAGATGACTGGGAAAAGGCTAATGTAGTGCCAATCTTTAAAAAAGGGGAAGAAGGAGGATCCTGGGAACTACAGGCCAGTCAGCCTCACCTCAGTCCCCGGAAAAATCATGGAGCAGGTCTTCAAAGAATCAATCCTGAAGCACTTACATGAGAGGAAAGTGATCAGGAACAGTCAGCATGGATTCACCAAGGGAAGGTCATGCCTGACTAATCTAATTGCCTTCTATGATGAGATTACTGGTTCTGTGGATGAAGGGAAAGCAGTGGATGTATTGTTTCTTGACTTGAGCAAAGCTTTTGACACGGTCTCCCACAGTATTCTTGTCAGCAAGTTAAAGAAGTATGGGCTGGATGAATGCACTGTAAGGTGGGTAGAAAGTTGGCTAGATTGTCGGGCTCAATGGGTAGTGATCAATGGCTCCATGTCTAGTTGGCAGCCGGTGTCAAGTGGAGTGCCCCAGGGGTCGGTCCTGGGGCCGCTTTTGTTCAAGATCTTCATAAATGATCTGGAGGATGGTGTGGATTGCACTCTCAGCAAATTTGCGGATGATACTAAACTGGGAGGAGTGGTAGATACGCTGGAGGGCAGGGATAGGATACAGAGGGACCTAGACAAATTGGAGGATTGGGCCAAAAGAAATCTGATGAGGTTCAACAAGGACAAGTGCAGAGTCCTGCAGTTAGGACGGAAGAATCCAATGCACGGCTACAGACTAGGGACCGAATGGCTCGGCAGCAGTTCTGCAGAGAAGGACCTATGGGTGACAGTGGACGAGAAGCTGGATATGAGTCAACAATGTGCCCTTGTTGCCAAGAAGGCCAATGGCATTTTGGGGTGTATAAGTAGGGGCATTGCCAGCAGATCGAGGGACGTGATTGTTCCCCTCTATTCGACACTGGTGAGGCCTCATCTGGAGTACTGTGTCCAGTTTTGGGCCCCACACTACAAGAAGGATGTGGAGAAATTGGAGAGAGTCCAGCGAAGGGGAACAAAAATGATTGGGGTCTGGAACAAATGACTTATGAGGAGAGGCTGAGGGAACTGGGATTGTTTAGTCTGCAGAAGAGAAGAATGAGGGGCGATTTGATAGCTGCTTTTAACTACCTGAAAGGTGGATCCAAAGAGGATGGATCTAGACTATTCTCAGTGATAGCAGATGACAGGACAAGGAGTAATGGTCTCAAGTTGCAGTGGAGGAGATTTAGGTTGGATATTAGGAAAAACTTTTTCACTAGGAGGTTAGTGAAACACTGGAATGCGTTACCTAGGGAGGTGGTGGAATCCCCTTCCTTAGAAGTTTTTAATGTCAGGCTTGACAAAGCCCTGGCTGGGATTATTTACTTGGGATTGGTCCTGCTCTGGGAAGGGGGTTTGACTAGATGGCCTCCAGAGGTCCCTTCCAACTGTGTTATTCTATGATTCTATGATTCTATGAAATGGTTGCAAAGTCCTTATATCAGGTTTGTAGCAGTGATGGAATAAACTGCTGGTTGGAAAATGTCTTTCTGGGAACTTCCAAAAGATTGGAAGGTCCTCAGTCCATTGTTCAAAGTACTCCTTTTAGATGTAAATCCACAGTCCAGAGAAGTGGAGCAGGGAAGAGGCAAAGTGGAGATGTCTCAGGTTCTTTTATATCCTTTGCCATGTGCATGGAAATGTACTGTCCCAAACAAAGCCCATGGCCCCTGTGCGTGGAAAGTTACTGACAAAGATGGAGTCTGAGGTCACATGTCCACATCACATTGTCCTTATATGTTTTGCTGAATCACAGAGGTAGCCATTGGCTCCTTGCTGCCTGAGGTATCTTCAATAAAGGCTATCTGAAGAGTTGATTCTTCTGCATGGCTTATCAACACTTAAATGGTTCATCAACACGGGGCTGGCAAGAGTGGCTGTAAAACTACCTTATGGGTGTCACCCCAAGAACAAACATATTTGAGGTACAAATACATAGCCAATATCCATAACTTCAGATACAATGATGATACATGGATTTGACCAGGATAATCACAGTTGACAGATTGTAACTTTTCCATTGACACCTTACATGATATACTTTGTATAAGATTTGTTGCAATTGTATAACAGTGTTGATAATATTGGTTATGGATAATCACTGAGCCCCCTGATCTACCAGCCTGGGCTCCCTCTCACACTGTGCTGCTGTGACAAGCTGCAAAGCCCTCCAGCCTGCACTTTCACCAGCATTCGCACAGGTAGGGACACACCCAGCTGCAGTTACACACAGGCTCTCTAACCACCAGCTTCCCAGCCTACGACCCCAGAGCAGTACCGGCCTGCCCTGGTCAAATCTGGCCACCACACAGGTTTAGTACCCAGTCCGCCTCTCCCTCAATGTGAAGAGAACAATGCACACTTGTGGTAACTAAGCAGAGATTCTCCCCAAGCACTCCAGTCAAAGCTCACTGGTTTAGATTAAAACAAAAATAAGTTTATTAACTACAAAAGATAGATTTTAAGTGATAATAAGGGATAGCAAACAGATCAAAGCAGATTACCAAGCAAATAAACAAAAAACGCAAACTAAGTTTAATATACTAAATAGATTGGATATGAATTTGCAGATTCTCACTCTAGAGATGATACAAGCAGGCAGCAGATTCTTAAGGGGCAAACTGCACTTGCTTTACAGCTTGGAGTCCCAGGTGTTTCATACACAGGCTAGAAATTCCTTTAGCCTGGGTTCAGAACATCCCCCGGTTCAGTCTTTGTTCCTCGGGTCTTTCCAGGAGTCTCTTGTGTGGGGAGTGAAGAAGAATCGATAATATCACTCCCTGCCTTATATAGCTTTAGTATACGGCAGGAACCCTTTGTTTCAAAGCTTGGTTCCCAGACTGGTCTTTGGAAAAATACTGACATCCCAAGATGGAGTCCAGCATCACGTGGCCTGGTCACATGTCCTTGTAGGGTCATAGCAGCCATTACTTACAGGGTGTCTGGAGTGTTCTCAGGAAGGCTCACCAGGTAGGAGATCAGCTTCTCCTAAATCCTATTCTCTTTCCTAATGGCCATTACCCTGAAGAGGCCCTTCCCCACCAGCTATCTAGACTGAAAGCATCTTATCTAGTGGGTGTTACCTAGGTGTACCTACATTTGAAATACAGATACACAGTCAATATTCATAACTTCAGATACAAAAATGATACATGCATACAAATAGGATAGTCATATTCAGCAAATCATAACTTTTCTAATGATACCTCACATGACTTATCTTGTACAAAATGCATCATAATTATGCTATAATCCTATCATAATAATATCACAGTGAAGAATATAGGGTGCAGTGTCAGAGTCATGACACCACTTTCCTGGCCCTATCCCTGTATCTCACGTGCCCACTCAACAGGCCCAGCCACTGTACTTGTCTCATACACACGAAAAGAGAACAAAGGAGGGAATGTGGCCCATGAAGAAGAGAATAAGCTTCAAATGCAAGATTGCTGTGGGTCTTTATAGCCTCAGATACTCTCACATCACTGAGTACTAAGCACACCTCTCCACCACATACAGCAGACATAAGAGTCAGGCTCTGACAAGGCAATGCCCTGAGCTCAACATTCCTCCCAGAGGGTCACTTGAGGGACAGGTGAAGCTGGGTACCAGAGAGCCCCTAATACTTCAGGTCACCCCACACACACAGGCAGGGAGTAACCATGAACAGAGCTGTGCTTGCCAGATTGTCTCCTGGGTTCTCTTTTTCTGAGAACTGATCTGAGAAAACAACCAAGCAAATTCTAAAGTCCACAGATGTGGACTCATATAGAAAGTGCAATGGAAAACAGTTTAACTGTGTAAGATAGAATCCGAAACTGGATTATAAACAGATGAAACCATATAAAAGTTCCACTTTTCTGTGAAAGCCCCACAGCTCCGGTGGACGGCGTGCAGCCTGCAGGGATGACCAGACTCTGAAGGAAGAATACACGTTGGATCTCTGAGCGGAATTAGCAGCCCCAAGGTACCGTGTTGTGTGTGAGTTTGAAACTTGGGTACAACATTTGAAAGAGGGGCTTGTAACAGTTGTGAAAGCATTGAAAATTCTCATCAGTGGTTTGTCAACAGCAGTGGGTGTTTTTACAGCCCCAACGTTCTGGGCACCTCACACTATGGCCAAGATTGTCAAAAGTGGGTTTGGGGGCCCAGCTTGACACAGCTCAAAGGCGCCTGACTCTCAGAATGTGCTGAGCACCCACCCCTGGAAATCAGGCCCCTTGAAGGGTCTCCAGTTGGGCACCTGAAAACTGAGGCACCCACAGTCACTAGCCACTTTTGAAAATCTTGGGCTAGAAATAGAACGACATGGTCCCACCTCAGATAGATCCAGGCTGAGCTGAGAATGACGTGAGGAATACGGGTACCCACCAGTAGGGAGGAATGGGGAACAGAAGGAGGAAGGTTACAGCCATAGAGCCCAGTTGGTGACGCAGTAACAGACACCTGCACGTCTTGGGAACTTAATCTGAACTTTTTATTTTTTATCTTTGATCGTGATTGAGGCCTCACTGTGTTAGGTGCTACACAGCCACATTGGACGTCCCTGTGTGCACACACACAAACACACACACAGACACAGCTTAGTCTTGTTTTTTTTTACTTAAATCATAATCAGTAATGTTGTTCACTGACTTCTTGTGGGAATCATGGAAGGAAACGTGAGAAGAGGGTGAGGACTCGGTGAACTGGATGGACAGGGCATTCCCAGAGTGGAAGGCACCACCAAGCACAAAGCTGGTTTGGCAGAAGCAGATGAATGGGCACTGAGACTGACATTACCGGTGCTGCAGAGGGGATGGCAGGTGCACTGGAATGCGTTACCTAGGGAGGTGGTGGAATCTCCTTCCCTAGAAGTTTTTAAGGTCAGGCTTGACAAAGCCCTGGCTGGGATGATTTAGTCGGGGATTGGTCCTGCTTTGAGCAGAGGGTTGGACTAGATGACCTCCTGCGGTCCCTTCCAACTCTGATATTCTATGATTCTATGATCCTGTGACGTGATAAGGGACTAAGGGGTGCAGACTGGGTATGAGGTGAGGACAAGAAGTTTGAACCACGTGCAGTGAAGTAGGGAAGAGCCAGTGGGGAGATCGAAAGAGGGAGTCGTCTGGTCAGAATGACAGGCTGGGAAGATTATTTTCGCAGCAGCGTCTTGCACTGGGGAGCTGTGATGTGGGTATCCGGGAGGCCAGAGAGGGGGAGGTTGCAGTAATTCACATTGAAGATGATCCAGGAGGACAAGAGGTTTAGCCGTGCCACTGCTGGGATGAGTCTGGCCACGGGCTGCAGCTGAGAGGGTGGCAAAGAGAGGGTTAATCTGTATTGATGTTATATAGGGAACAGTGACAAGACACAGTGCGCGCCGGGATGTGAAGCATCTGATATCGCGGTGTGACATTCTGGGGATCCCCCAGAGCAGTCAGGGGGTCTGTCACCATCTGCCTGTGACCGTGGGTCCCTTAATCCTGTGTGGCTCTGGCTCGGAGCTCTGGCACCAGCATCCAGCCCACAGGCAGAAAGGTCTCACCCTGGCTTCCAGCAGCCTCGTTATCCCTGCAGGGTGACCCCACCAGCCCTTCCAGTCCCAAGCATCCCCAAATCCGCCTACCCCGAGTTCTTCACTACCAGACCTGGGGACTTTTCCACTCTGGTTCCTCACCCCAAAGGCCTGAAGCCAGCCCCCCAGTTCTCAGTTCACTTTGGGACACACTCCACACCGTTTGCACACTAGAGACCCATCATTTGTCTCTCCTGGGTTGTACAATGCGAGGTGCTGGGGGTTAGTCTTGTCTGGCTGGGGAGGCAGCTCCTCCCTGCCTGGCTGGCCACCACCCTGCTGGGAGTGGGAGGTGAAGCTTTAGGAACCAGCTCCAGACTCTACATACACGATACATAAATCCCTAAGCACAGCCTGGATCCATCTCGCACAGTGATCAGTAAATAGAGAACATCACAGGCTTTCAGAAAAGAGCTCACTCAACATTATTATACACAATAGCATTGTACAGTTAATTAGTTAATTCCATTGCTTATTCTTTGGGGTTCAGACCCCCTGTTCTGCCCTTGGGGTGTCTGGACCCTGAGTGGGGGCAGCATATGAACCTAGATTTCAGTGGGGCAGTAGCTGCATGGTAGTTAAGGTTGAGACTCGTACTGGTTAATAGCAGATTTTTCTAAGTGCTCTAAAATCCCCCTGCACACTCAATTGCCTGGAAAATTGCTGCGATACCAATTTTTTTTTACAGTTCTTAGAACTCTTTTGTGCACAGAACTGGGGCTCAGACTATTGCTCTAATGCACCCCAAACTAATATCCTGCAGTCAGGTTTCAACTCAGATAACACCTGGCGCCCACTTCCCCTCTGGGGAGGCAGGATTCTGAAAGCCAGCTCTCCAAGGTGGCTCAAGCCTGGCTGATGAGCGAGAGAGTGAGCTGTGGCAGGCGCAGCTGAGTGAAAAGCGCGCTGAGCCCATCCCTTGTAGAGCACTTCAGGGGAACGTGCTACAGACATCGAACTGTGGGCCCTACCCACCAATTATACGCTGCAGTCTGGCTCTCCGCACGCTTCAGGGCATGCCGGTTCTTGCTGTTCTGTCGGCTCCGGGTGATGGCTGCAGGGCAGCTGCTTTTCAAACTTTTGCCCCGGGGGCAGATCTTTTTCATTAAGAACGGATATTTCAGAATGCCCTAAAATCCATGAGCACGCTCAGATTGGTTTGAAAACCACAGCGGCTCATCAGGGCCAGGGGCAGACTCAGTGGTGTGAAGCCTTGGAAACAAGCAGAGAGAACCAGAGGTCCTGGTGATGTCAAGGAATTTTGACGTGATTGGAATAACAGAGACTTGGTGGGATAACTCACATGACTGGAGTACTGTCATGGATGGGTATAAACTGTTCAGGAAGGACAGGCAGGGCAGAAAAGGTGGGGGAGTAGCACTGTATGTAAGGAAGCAGTATGACTGCTCAGAGCTCCGGTACGAAACTGCAGAAAAACCTGAGTGTCTCTGGATTAAGTTTAGAAGTGTGTGCAACAAGGGTGATGTCGTGGTGGGAGTCTGCTATAGACCACCGGACCAGGGGGATGAGGTGGACGAGGCTTTCTTCCGGCAGCTTGCAGAAGCTACTAGATCGCATGCCCTGGTTCTCATCGGTGACTTTAATTTTCATAGAATCATAGAATCATAGAATATCAGGGTTGGAAGGGACCCCAGAAGGTCATCTAGTCCAACCCCCTGCTCAAAGCAGGACCAATTCCCAGTTAAATAATCCCAGCCAGGGCTTTGTCAAGCCTGACCTTAAAAACCTCTAAGGAAGGAGATTCTACCACCTCCCTAGGTAACGCATTCCAGTGTTTCACCACCCTCTTAGTGAAAAAGTTTTTCCTAATATCCAATCTAAACCTCCCCCACTGCAACTTGAGACCATTACTCCTCGTTCTGTCATCTGCTACCATTGAGAACAGTCTAGAGCCATCCTCTTTGGAACCCCCTTTCAGGTAGTTGAAAGCAGCTATCAAATCCCCCCTCATTCTTCTCTTCTGCAGGCTAAACAATCCCAGCTCCCTCAGCCTCTCCTCATAAGTCATGTGTTCCAGTCCCCTAATCATTTTTGTTGCCCTTTGCTGGACTCTCTCCAATTTATCCACATCCTTCTTGAAGTGTGGGGCCCAAAACTTGACACAGTACTCCAGATGAGGCCTCACCAATGTCGAATAGAGGGGAACGATCACGTCCCTCGATCTGCTCGCTATGCCCCTACTTATACATCCCAAAATGCCATTGGCCTTCTTGGCAACAAGGGCACACTGCTGACTCATATCCAGCTTCTCGTCCACTGTCACCCCTAGGTCCTTTTCCGCAGAAAAGATACCTTTTCCTGATATCTGCTGAGAGAGCAATACAGCGGAGCATAGACAATCCAGGAAGTTTTTGGAAAGCGTAGGGGACAATTTCCTGGTGCAAGTGCTAGAGGAGCCAACTAGGGGGGGAGCTTTTCTTGACCTGCTGCTCACAAACCGGGAAGAATTAGTGGGGGAAGCAAAAGTGGATGAGAATCTGGGAGGCAGTGACCATGAGTTGGTCGAGTTCAGGATCCTGACACAGGGAAGAAAGGTAAGCAGCAGGATTCGGACCCTGGACTTCAGGAAAGCAGACTTCGACTCCCTCAGGGAACGGATGGCCAGGATCCCCTGGGGGACTAACATGAAGGGGAAAGGAGTCCAGGAGAGCTGGCTGTATTTCAAGGTATCCCTGTTGAGGTTACAGGGACAAACCATCCCGATGTGTCGAAAGAATAGTAAATATGGTAGGCGATCAGCTTGGCTTAACGGTGAAATCCTAGTGGATCTTAAACATAAAAAAGAAGCTTACAAGAAGTGGAAGGTTGGACATATGACCAGGGAAGAGTATAAAAATATTGCTCAGGCATGTAGGAATGAAATCAGGAGGGCCAAATCGCACCTGGAGCTGCAGCTAGCAAGAGATGTCAAGAGTAACAAGAAGGGTTTCTTCAGGTATGTTGGCAACAAGAAGAAAGCCAAGGAAAGTGTGGGCCCCTTAATGAATGAGGGAGGCAACCTAGTGAGAGAGGATGTGGAAAAAGCTAATGTACTCAATGCTTTTTTTGCCTCTGTCTTCACGAACAAGGTCAGCTTCCAGACTGCTGCGCTGGGCATCACAACATGGGGAAGAGATGGCCAGCCCTCTGTGGAGAAAGAGGTGGTTAGGGACTATTTAGAAAAGCTGGACGTGCACAAATCCATGGGGCCGGACGAGTTGCATCCGAGAGTGCTAAAGGAATTGGAGGCTGTGATTGCAGAGCCATTGGCCATTATCTTTGAAAACTCGTGGCGAACGGGGGAAGTCCCAGATGACTGGGAAAAGGCTAATGTAGTGCCAATCTTTAAAAAAGGGAAGAAGGAGGATCCTGGGAACTACAGGCCAGTCAGCCTCACCTCAGTCCCCGGAAAAATCATGGAGCAGGTCTTCAAAGAATCAATCCTGAAGCACTTACATGAGAGGAAAGTGATCAGGAACAGTCAGCATGGATTCACCAAGGGAAGGTCATGCCTGACTAATCTAATTGCCTTCTATGATGAGATTACTGGTTCTGTGGATGAAGGGAAAGCAGTGGATGTATTGTTTCTTGACTTGAGCAAAGCTTTTGACACGGTCTCCCACAGTATTCTTGTCAGCAAGTTAAAGAAGTATGGGCTGGATGAATGCACTGTAAGGTGGGTAGAAAGTTGGCTAGATTGTCGGGCTCAATGGGTAGTGATCAATGGCTCCATGTCTAGTTGGCAGCCGGTGTCAAGTGGAGTGCCCCAGGGGTCGGTCCTGGGGCCGCTTTTGTTCAAGATCTTCATAAATGATCTGGAGGATGGTGTGGATTGCACTCTCAGCAAATTTGCGGATGATACTAAACTGGGAGGAGTGGTAGATACGCTGGAGGGCAGGGATAGGATACAGAGGGACCTAGACAAATTGGAGGATTGGGCCAAAAGAAATCTGATGAGGTTCAACAAGGATAAGTGCAGGGTCCTGCACTTAGGACGGAAGAACCCAATGCACAGCTACAGACTAGGGACCGAATGGCTAGGCAGCAGTTCTGCGGAAAAGGACCTAGGGGTGACAGTGGACGAGAAGCTGGATATGAGTCAGCAGTGTGCCCTTGTTGCCAAGAAGGCCAATGGCATTTTGGGATGTATAAGTAGGGGCATAGCGAGCAGATCAAGGGACGTGATCATCCCCCTCTATTCGACATTGGTGAGGCCTCATCTGGAGTACTGTGTCCAGTTTTGGGCCCCACACTAGAAGAAGGATGTGGATAAATTGGAGAGAGTCCAGCGAAGGGGAACAAAAATGATTAGGGGACTGGAACACATGACTTATGAGGAGAGTCTGAGGGAAATGGGATTGTTTAGTCTTCAGAAGAGAAGAATGAGGGGGGATTTGATAGCTGCTTTCAACTACCTGAGAGGTGGTTCCAGAGAAGATGGTTCTAGACTATTCTCAGTGGTAGAAGAGGACAGGACAAGGAGTAATGGTCTCAAGTTGCAGTGGGGGAGGTTTAGGTTGGATATTAGGAAAAACTTTTTCACTCGGAGGGTGGTGAAACACTGGAATGCGTTACCTAGGGAGGTGGTGGAATCTCCTTCCTTAGAAGTTTTTAAGGTCAGGCTTGACAAAGCCCTGGCTGGGATGATTTAATTGGGGATGGGTCCTGCTTTGAGCAGGGGGTTGGACTAGATGACCTCCTGAGGTCCCTTCCAACCCTGATATTCTATGATTCTATTATTCTAATTTGGGGTGGTTTGAAAAAGGGCTTCCTCAGATATAGCCACATAGTAATTAGCTGAATTTAATATTCAAATTGCTGTAAAACCCATGTGGAGAGGGAAATTGTCCTCGGAATGGGTGTGCCACAACTGGAAATGCGGGAGTGTTAGTGATACAAAGTTGGGGTGGTTTGATCAAGGGACTCACAAGATACAGTTTTCTCCCTTCTCAAAATGAGCTGCTAATAAAAATGTCAGATGCTTGTATCTTTTTAGAGGTAATGCTACAGAAAAATAAGGCTCTTACCTTCCTAATGGTTTATATCACTGGATTGCCCCTGAGCTCAGCTACTGAATTGTACAAAGGACCAGGTTAGAAATATTTAAAATCAGAGGCAGCGCTAGGGGCGGCTTGCAGGACCTATAGCAACCCCCGTAGCCACCCCACAGCAGCTGCTGCTCTCCAGCCACCCAGCTCTGAAGGCGGAGTGGAGAGCGCGGTGGCTGCTGGCTGAGTGCTCAGTTCTAGCAGCAGCAAAGAAGTAAGCTGGGGCAGGGGGGTCAGGGAGCCCAACAACAGCCCATGTCCCAGCCCACCAGGCAGGCCACCCAGGGCAGGGAGAGGGGCCAGGGCTCCCCACGGTGGCCTGGATTGACCTGCTCTGGGCTGGGCTCCTGCACCCTGTGCCCTGCAGTCACAGCTCCCCAAGGCCTCTGTTGGCCCCAGAGCCAGGTCCCCCCAGAAGGCTCTTACTGGCTGTGAGCAGCAAATGCCCTACACTGCCCAGCTCCGGCTTCCGGCCTCCAACCTGGCCAGAGCGTGGGGCCTTGGGGGAAGGGAGAGGAGGAGGCAGGGCCGGCACTTACCTGAGGAGGAGCAGGGGACAGGGCCATGTAGAGGAGAGGGGTGGGGCCTTGAGGCGAGGGGGGGGCACAGCCCCTGCAATTTTCTGTCTAGCCCACCTCAGTCCCCTCACCATCGGGAAGAGGCTGGTGCTGCCCCTGTTTAAAATATTATTGCCCTATGAAGCTTTGGCCCCTCTGCTTTCAGAGAGTTGGCACTGCTGCAAGCTATCCATTCCTCAGAGAACCTCCTTGAGCAGCCCTATTAATAATCAGCTGGCTCGGGGAACAAGTGCTGCTTTTTGACTCAAAGGGCCATGAGTTCAAAACTGGTCCTTGTGAGAGTTTCCTGCTGTGCGCACCGGGCCTTTGTGTGCTGGGGCCAAGGGGTTTCCCTTTGGCAGTGTGAGCGGTGTGTCTTCTTTTGAGGAAGTTCGGCACCTTACATGTGCACCCTTGCCACCTCCCCAGGGACAGTCTGATGGGCAGTGCTGTGTAGGCAATACGAAGCCCAGTGGGAGGTGCAGGTATTGATAAATTGGGTAGTCAGTTGCTTAATCACACATACCAGATAATATCAGCAAGGTTTATTGCTAGAAGTCAATAATAGAACACATGCTTCCCAGAGGAGACCCATGGGCCCCTCCCCAGGTCACAGGGGGAGGGCAAGGGCCCAGCATAGCACCCAGGGGTGAGTGTGGATGGAATGAGATGAGTATCTGTGCTGCTAACCACTCCCACCCTGGGAGTTTGTTTAGACACAGCGGGAAGCAGGGTGATTAAGATAACAGAAGGCTTGTCATTAAATTAAATTAAGGATCCTTAGATGATCCTGAAAGCATTGCCAGGCACTCCAGTTAAAAGATAGGAAACAAAGGGGAGGAATAAACGGCCAGTTTTCACAATGGAGAAAGGTAAATGTTGGTGTCCCTTAGGGGGTCTGCACTGGGACAACTGCTTGTTCAACATATTCATAAAAGATCTGGAAAAAGAGGTAATCAGTGAGGTGGCAAAATGTGCAGACGATACAAAATTACTCAGGATAGTTAAGTCCAAAGCAGACTGCGAAGAGCTACAAAAGGATCTCTCAAAACGTGCAGGACTTGGCAACAAAATGGCAGATGAAATTCAATGTTAAATGCAAAGTAATGCACGTGGAAAAATATAATCCCAACTATCCATACAAAATGATGGTGCCTAAATTCAGTGGTAGCCATGCTAGTCTGTATCAGCAAAATAAAACGAGGAGTCTTTGTGGCACCTTAGAGACTAACAAATTTATTTGGGCATAAGCTTTCGTGGGCTAAAACCCACTTCATCAGATGTATGAAGTAAAAAAAACAGGAGCAGATATAAATACATGAAAGGATGGGGGTTGCTTTACCAAGTGTGAGGTCAGTCTAACAAGATAAATCAATTAACAGCAGGACAGCAAGGGAGGAAAAATAACTTCTGAAGTGGTATGAGAGTGGCCCATTATAGACAGTTGACAAGAAGGTGTGAGTAACAGTAGGGAGAAATAAGTATTGGGGTGTGAAGAAGTGGGACTGTTCTTGATGTTTCCTCTGGGTAGTGTGGGGGTGCCTCAGTTTCCCCTAGGCAGTTCTTGGGTATCTAGGTGGTGGGGTAAGGGTGTACGATCGTTGCAGAGCCCTAGAGGGCATGTGTGTGCAGGGGTCTGGACACAGAGAATGGCCAACACCCTGTTTCCTGGCCACTAATGGCCTGGCCCTTCCTCCCTGCAAGGTGAGAGCTGAAGGGTTGGAGAACAAAGGAATCAGGTGACCTACTGGCCCGGGAAAGGGACAAAGCCCAGAGGAGGGGGGGCTGGAGAGAGTTTCAGTTTGGGGCTGGCTGGAGACATGGAGTGAAGTACAGACGGGGTTGTCTGGCTCACTGCCCCCCAGAATGGGCCCGGCTGAGGGGTCCTGTTCTCTGCACCTACAAGCTCTGTGTTAGACCATGTTCCTGTCGTCTAATAAACCTTCTGTTTTACTGGCTGGCTGAGAGTCCCGTCTGATGCGGAGTTGGGGGGCAGGACCCTCTGGCTTCCCCAGGACCCCGCCTGGGCAGACTCGCTGTTGGAAGCGCACGGAGGGGCAGAGGATGCTGAATGCTCCGAGGTCAGACCCAGGAAGGTGGAAGCTGGGTGAGCTGTGTGTCCTGCAGACAGGCTGCTCGCAGAAAGGAGACTTCCCCAGAGTCCCGACTGGCTTCGTAGGGAGCAGTTCCAGAGCATTGCCCGGGGACTCCGTGACATGGGGAAGTTAAATTTAGGTTTTGTAATGACCCAACCACTCCCAGTCTCAATTCAGGCCTAATCTGATGGTATCTAGTTTGCAAATTAATTCCAGTTCTGCAGCTTCATGTTGGAGTCTGTTTTTGAAGTTTTTTTGTACCCATCAAGAAAGAGATCTTGGAATCATTTGCATAAGAATCCTTCTCACTGTGTCTGGATCATCCCGAACTCACTCTCCAGCTTCAGAAGACCTAAAACTTATCTCCAGTCATCAATGGAGAAGACCCAACTGTGACGAAGTGGGACTGTTCTTAATGTTTCCTCTGAATAGTGTGGGGGTGCCTTACTTTCCCCTAGGCAGTTCTTAAGTATCTAGGTGGTGGGGTAAGGGTGTATGATCATTGCAGAGCCCTAGAGGGCATGTGTGTGCAGGAGTGTGGACATAGAGAATGCCCGACACCCTGTTTCCTGGCAACTGTTGGCCTGGGCCCTTCCCCGCTGCAAGGTGAGAGCTAAAGGGTTGGAGAACAAAGGAATCAGGTGACCTCCTGGCCCGGGGAAAGGGACAAAGCCCAGAGGAGGAGGGGCTGGAGGGAGTTTCAGGTTGGGTCTGGCTGGGACATGGAGTGAAGGGCAGATGTGGTTGTCTGGCTCACTGCCCCCCAAAATGGACCCAGCTGAGGGGTCCTGTTCTCTGCACCTGCAAGCTCTGTGTTAGACCATGTTCCTGTCGTCTAATAAACCTTCTGTTTTACTGGCTGGCTGAGAGTCCCGTCTGACTGCGGAGTTGGGGGGCAGGACCCTCTGGCTTCCCCAGGACCCCGCCTGGGTGGACTCGCTGTGGGAAGCACACGGAGGGGCAGAGGAGGCTGAAGGCTCCGAGGTCAGACCCAGGAAGGTGGGAGCCGGGTGAGCTGTGTGTCCTGCAGACAGGCTGCTCCCAGAGAGGAGACTTCCCCAGAGTCCTGACTGGCTTCATGGGGAGCAGTTCCAGAGCATCGACCAGGGACTCCGTGACACCAACTGAATAGTGTAGCTGTCCTTAACATGCAGGCCACGCGGGTCACATGCCCTGCCCCCCATTTAGCTGGTGCCCGCCTTCGTGTCCCTCCCAATAGTTGCCCGTCGCTTCTCCTTGGGCAGGCTAGCTCTCCCTCCCGCCTCTTCCACCCATGGTCTCGCCCACACTCCACCCCAGGCCCTGCCCTCTGAGCCCAATTCACCATGTCCCTCCTCCCTCTCTGCTCATGCTCCCCCATCCCTCCTCCCACCAGAGCTCCACAATTCTCCCCCTGCTCCTCGATTCCCCTGTATTGCCCCATCCCCCTGGCAGGGCACTCATTGTCCCCACTCCTCCATCTCATCCTGCCCCCTGCATCTCCCTTTCCCTTCCCCTTCCCCTTCCCCTTCCCCTGCCTTAACACACCCAATTCCCCTTGAATCCCCTCTCGCCCACACCCCCGACCAGCTGATGTGCGGATTGTCCCTGCAAGAGGCGCACGGGGCTGCCCTGCTCCAGAGGACACAGGCTCCAGAATACCACTTTCCAAAGCAGTAGCAACTTTCCCTTTAGATTCAGAGCAAGGGGGTTTGGTAGAAGAAATTAAAGGCTCGTCAGCAAAACTCTGATACCTCGGAAGTAATCTCTTCCGTAGAGTCTCTTTCACCTAAGCCAATAAAGCCAGTCTCTTAACATACAAAGGGGAGCAGTAAAACTGTGTTTGAAAGGAACATTCTCGGTTTCTTGTTTTAAATGACACACGAAGGGTAACTGTGCGCAAATGTTGCACTTTGCTGTCCAAGCTGTTAGTGCGTCTGATCAAGCCAATATTGGCTTGTTATAAGCAGAGTTGGCTTATAGTTTCTGAGGGTTGCTTGTTGGCTTGTTTTGGGTTTCTCTGTCTTGTCTGGGTTACAGATTGTTGTAATAAGCCATAAATCCAGTGTCTTTGTTCAGTCCATGATTTCTACTTTCTAGCAAAGTTCACTAGCGGATTTGGATAATTTTTGGTTGTGCCCAGAACGGGTCCAAGTTCCACACACACCCACACACACACACCCACACACACACACCTGCCTAAGGCTCTGGGAAGGAGTTTGGGTGCAGGAGGGGGTTCGGGGTCTGGGAGGAAGATTGGGTACAGAAAGGGGTTTGGGGTCTGGGATGGGGCAGGGGGTTAGAGTGCAGGAGGGGGGCCAGGGCTTGGCCAGTGCTGGCTCCCAGAAGTGACCCACATACCCCTCCGGCAGCAGCTTGGCTCTCGGGGCAGGGGCAGCACGCAGAGACACACGCACACACCCAGGGGCCGCAGCGACGTGCCAGCCACTTCCAGGAGCGTTGCAGAGTAGGCGGCAGGAAGCCACCTTAGCCCTGCCCTGCTGCCGGTGGCCCCTGGGCCCTTTTAAATTGCTCAGGGGTGGCGGGGGGGGGGGGGCCGGAGACACTCTGGGGAAGGCACAAGTGGCTGGGAGAGAGGCCTGGCCCTGAACATTGATAGAGCTGGGCCCCTGGGCCCTAAATGTTCCTGGAGCAGGGGCACCATGGGCCCATATAACTCGCCAGCCTGGCAAAGTTATGAATTTAAGCTCCCGGGCTTGTCTTGTGAAGGTGTTGTGCAGGTTTCCTTTGAGGATGAGGGCAGAGAAGTCAGATACAGAGGGATCATTTTGTGAAAAGTGTCCTCCCACAGGTGATGTTGTTTTTTCTCTATTATCATTTTCCTGTGTGAGTTCATTCGAGAGGGTAGAGATTGTCTGGTTTCACCCACATCCTGACAGAAGTCTTTCCTCAGCCCCCTCTTCTGGCCTTCTAACAACCCCCCCAACCTCTCCAAGCTCGCCATCAGAAGCCAGCTCCCCACAGACCAGGATTCACCCACTCGAAGCAGCACCAGACCCTGCCAGAGCAACAGAGGGAAAGTCCGATATTTTGATTTCAGTTTTCATCCTGAATCAGGACAAAGTCAAAATATCAAAAATTTTCACAGAATCTAAAGTTCCAAAAGATTTTGACTTAGAACATTCCCAGCTCAAAACGTTCCTTTTAGGTTTGTTGGACCAAATTGTAACATTTTGTTTCAGCTCAGCTCAACACTGAACGGCGACCGCCCTCATTACTGTGGTGTCTCGTGTCCCCATTCTCCCCTACGGCCGGGCTTCCCAGCAAACTACATCTCCCTTGGTGCACCGTGGCTATTCAGCCAGAGGGGAGATCACAGTGTATCATGGGAGATGTAGTCCAGCCAGGGAGTTGAGCCCATAGGGTTACTGGGGGCAGGAAGCACCAAAACAACAACTTCCCTGAGGCACTGGAGTAGCTCAGGTGGACCCAGACTAATGTCAAATTGACGCAAAACAAAATGTTTTGTTTGGGTCCCACAGCCTGAAATGTTTCAATTCAGGACGAGCAAAGCCAAAAAATAAATATTTTTGTTTCATTTTCCTGATGGAAAAATAATAAAAATTCAGCAAAATCAGTTTTTCTCACAGGAAGTTTCAGTTTTGCAGAAACCACATTTTCTATCTGGGGTGGGGTGTCCACCCCACACAAGGCCTGAAAGGAGTAAATTAGGCCAATTAAACTTAGGTTGTGCCTGGAGAAAACCTTGGGAGTGCTAAGGCCTAACTGCAGGTGAAGTCCAGCTGGGAGAGGAGCTGAGCGGGATCTATAAAGGGAGGAAGTTGGCCGGCTGGGAGAGAAGGAGGAGGCCAGAGGTTGCACGCGCTGATACAAGAGAGAAGAGCAGGAAGCTGTACCGTGACACAAGGAAGCCGTCCAGGGAAGGAGCAGCGAGGGGTGGGAAAGAAGAAGCCCAGAGCTGCTGACTTTGAGGGTCTCTGGACAGGAATCTGGTGCAGAGGGCAAGTCCAGGTTACCCCACCAGCCACTGAGGGAGTGGCGCAGACCAAGCAGTGGGGAGCAGACTGCCAGGGACAGTTTTCCTTAAAGGATTTGGAATACCCTGGAATTTTAATGTGACTTGGCCGGAGGGCTAAGCCTGGACGAGGAAAGGGCTGCTGCTCCCGGTGCCAGGGAGGCCATGCTGTCACTGAGGGGAACAACGGCCTGAGTAGCCGCAGGAAGGGGCGTCAGCCCAGGTGGCAGAGCTCATTCCTCAGAAGAGCCCCGAGGAGGCTCCACTGAGCCGTGAGCGGACCAACCCTGTCACACTGTCCAAGAACAAAACATTCAGACAGAAGGTTCCTGGCCAGCTCTAGAAATAGCTAGGAGCAGGACCAGCTGACACAGTGTTGAAAACACGTCTCCTTTTCTACACTAGTTTAAAAACGTAGTAACCACAACTGATCAAAACTTCCAGTTGAATGGTTTTCCAATAGAAAATGCTGATTGCAAGGATCAGCATCTTCCACGGGAACGTGTCAGTTCAGGGGAACGTTCTTCCTCCTCCTGCCGGGCTGCTGCGGGTATCTAGGGAATACATTGTGTTTCAGGGACACCAAAACAGCAGCCCGGGTAGCTGGAACATTTAGGTATTTCCAAAATAAAATGTATCAGACTTTTAGTCCCAGTAAAAATTTCCAGTTTTTGGCTTTCGGTCCTGACTGAGGATGAAACATTTTTCAAAAACTCAAAGTTTTTTATAGGATGGAAATTCTGTTTCCTGGCCAAATAACAAAACCATCCCAGCTTCCCCCGTGCTATTCACCTACTGGATACGGTGATCATTCTCTGTAGTGAGGGCAGGACTACAGGATTCATTGTGCGAAATGCACAGGCACAGAATTAAATGTATTAACAATATGACAAATCGTCACTAGTGATTTAAAAGCTCAGGGTCCAAATCACTCTTGTCCTGCACCCTGTGTAGTCACTTATACCAGTGCAAGGTGGGTGTGAAACACGACCATTCTGACCGGCAGCATTTCACACCCACTCTCAGCTCACTTCGCTCTGGTGTCTCCATAGCGTGCAGAGCTGCAGTGAATCAAGTCCCTTGTCCTCACCCTCCAGGCCCTGCTTGTTCTCTTCCCTGCCTACATCTCTCCTCACACTGTCTCCTAGTCCCCTCTTCTTACCGCTTCCTTCGTTCCTAACGGCTTAGATCCTGAGTCTCCCCTGCCTGGTGCCTGCGTCATTTTTGACACCTAGTGGGTTTAAAATGCTACTAGATCAGAGTGGAAGCGTTTCATACTCACTTTGTAGGGGCGTCAATGATAGCTGTAAAGCAGTGGAGAATCAGGCCATGGTCTCCTACCCCAGTCTGCCTTATGCTGTCCAACCATCTCCTTCTCTCCCCCTTCAACTTTCTCCTTTAAACCCACTTCTTCCAGCAATCCTGCCCTAGCTGATCTCACCAACGAGCTTTCCACATTCACATTTCCCTTCACTGTTGCCCAGTGCTCTGTGTTTACACTAGACAGTGAGATCACTGAAGTCCCCCAGTCATGTCAGTAGCATCAAAATGATGCACAGAAGAGCAAAACTAGCCCTTTTGCCAGGTTTCTACAAGGACTAGTTACTGTTGGGAATCAGTTTCAGGGGCCTCAGTATGATGCACCTGAGTGTGTGTCAGGAAGTGACACAGAACCATGCTCACAAACTCACACTTCCAGTGTGATGAACCAAACTCACCTGGTCGGAGAGGTGTGAAGTCCGCAGCCAAGGAGAAGCGTTTGACTCTGCGCCCTGGAGGATTTCAGTGTAACGCGAGTTATTTCTTGCAGGTGAGACACAGAGGAAAGGGTTTGGACGTTAAACCATGGCCATGTCAGCTGAGACCATTGAGATGCCGGCTCTGGGCCGCCCTTTCCAGCTGGGGATGCTGTACGACTGCCGCAAAGATGCCCTTATCCCAGGTAATTCCCCAGCTGTAGCCCTGAACTCAGGAGTGAAAGGAGGAAAGGGTCACCGTCCGAACCCCTTCATACCTGAGAATGAGCCAAGTGTGCTTTGAGTGGCCCTGCTTATGGGTATTATGGAAAAGGCCCAGCACATTCCCCCAGGGTCAGGGTCTGAAGTAACTGGAGGTACGTGCCTTGGGCTGGTGACCTGCTGCCATTTGTTCTAGATCATGTAGAACTAAAACATCTTGTGTGCCTGATTAAATGAAACTACCCACTGCCCTCTTGGGAAGGTTTATTTTCTCCTGATCTTTTCTCAGGGTAACTGCCCGCTCACATACCCACCCACCAACCAAGAGACTCTAAATATCCCCTCACCCTCATAAGAACAGTCACACTGGGTCAGACCAAAGGTCCACCTAGACCAGTATCGTGTCTTCCAACAAAGGCTGATGCCAGGTGCCCCAGAGAGAATGAACAGAACAGGGCAATCATTGAGTGATCCATCCCCTGTTGTCCAGTCCCAGCTTTTGGCAGTCAGAGGTGTAGGGACACCCAGAGAATAGGGTTGGATCCCTGACCATCTTGCCTAATAGCCATTGATGGACCTGTCCTCCATGAACTTTTTAAATGCTTTTTTGAACCCAGTTATAGCCTGTCTTGGGACGGACTCTTAACTGGTCACCCCCTGTCTATCTTGAGGCCACCCCAGTTCCAGCCACCCAACAGCTGCTCTGTGCACAAGGAGGCTAATTTGGGGAGATCACAAGTATCTTGGTGGCTCAGTTGAAGGGAACAAGAGTCTGACTCTTCTCACAGATTCATGGATATTAAGGCCGGAAGGGACCATCAGATCAGCTAGTCTGAACCCCTGAATATCACAGGCCCTTAAATTTCACCCTGTTACCCGGTATTGAGCCCAGGAACTTGTGTTTGACTAAAGTCAGCTTGTGTTTGACTCGGATGCCAGGCAGCCACTTTCTCCCTGACTGTTCTCCAGTGCCCCCGTCCCCTGAGGAGCTCTCCCACCCGACGGTGCACCCTACGGGACCTCCAGCAGGGGCGCTGGCTCTGCCCTATGCATGGCCACGTGCCGGCCTCCTCCCCAGTTCCTCGCAGGCCGAGCCTTTAGCAGAGCTCCCTTTGCCACAACAGGAGTCACTAGTGCGGCTGAACAAAAAACATCCAGCATCCCCGCTCCCACGTGGAACTGCAGTCCCAGTCCCTGGGCGGCTCCCACTCCACGTGGACCCAAGAGTTGAACTTGACACTTAGGACCGTTCCCTAATTACTGAGTTTCAGCCAGTGTAGAGAACCAGCAGGGCAAGAGAGCAAACTCTTCTCTTCGTGCGCACACAGCATGTCCCTGCTGAAATCCATAACCCGCCTGTTGCTGAACTTGCAAGGTATTTGCACTAACAGAGCAGCGATGTAAAGTCCATGCAAAAGGAGGTTTCCCCTTTACCAAGAATTAATTTCTGCTCCTTGTGTCGTTTCTGGCTTTCTGGCTACGGTCCCGTGAAGTGCTGTGGAGAGACAGTCGTGTCAAACTCTGTTTTCTGGTTCATTGGTTTCAATCAGGAATAATTCCAGTGACTTCAGTACACGCTGGGGTGAGCAAGAGCGGAACATGGCCCCGTAGCATAGTCAGGGTGAAGCTAACGTTCCATGACAGGCCTGCTTTCTTACCCCCTCACCCTCACCCTCACCACCAACAGTTCAGCTAGAGAAAACACTGGCCACCTCCCACGGAAACTTGTCCCTGTGGGCTGTGGTCCCTGTGCAGTGGAACTGCATTGGTCCTTCTAACTTTCAGGCCTTGGATTTGGGCTTTAATGTGGTCGATGAAGCCACTGGAAACTCAGCAGAGGCCACAGGTGCGTACAGCACAGCTCCATGCCTTAGCAAGTCAGTAACAGCCTTGTGCGGCAAGCGGGTCTGGGTGAACTAAGGGTGGGCCTGGTAGCCAGGACCCCCGCGTTCTGTCCTACCCCTACTATATCATTTGCCCAGGGCTGGAGCACCCACTGACAGCCAGCTCCCCCCTTCCCGCCAGAACCTCCCGTCCACTGGCGGCTCCACCAATCAACTCATCTCCCTCCCTCCCGGCAGCTCCCGCCTGCTGCAGTCAGCTGTTCCGCAGCATGCTGGAGGTGCTGGGGGGGGAGGGAGAGGAGTGAGGATTGGGCACGCTTGGGGGAGGGGACAGAACTGGGTGGGAGGGGGCAGAGCAGGGTCAGGAAGAGGCGGGGCACAGGTGAGGCCTTGGGAGAAGAGGTGGAGGGGGCAGAGCTGGGGCGGTGCGAGAGGGTTGAGCAGCCCCGGGGCCCGGAGGAAGCCGGAGCCTGTGTCATTTAAAAAATACTTTGCAGTATAGAAACATTATTAAGACAGGTCTCAAACAGCCCTGTGAAAGTGTAAATGTCAGCGTCACAGCCGGGCCAAGCGACTTTGAGAGGTTACGTGGTTTGTCCAAGGTCCCACTGAAAATCAGCATCAGAACAGTAATGAGAATGGAGCGGGGAGATGACAGAATGAGCCAGAAGCCAAGCGGGGCAGGCCAGCCAGAGACAGATTGATCCAGGTGGAGACTGAGGGTATGTCTACACTACGAAATTAGGTCGAATTTATAAAAGTCGTTTTTTTAGAAATCGGTTTTATATATTCGAGTGTGTGTGTCCCCACAGAAAATGCTCTAAGTGCATTAAGTGCAGTAACTCGGCGGAGCGCTTCCACAGGACCGAGGCTAGAGTCGACTGCCGGAGCGTTGCACTGTGGGTAGCTATCCCACAGTTCCCGCAGTCTCCGCTGCCCATTGGAATTCTGGGTTGAGATCCCAATGCCTGATGGGGCTAAAACATTGTCGCGGGTGGTTCTGGGTACATATCGTCAGGCCCCCGTTCCCTCCCTCCCTCCGTGAAAGCAAGGACAGACAATCGTTTCGCGCCTTTTTTCCTGAGTTACCTGTGCAGACGCCATACCACGGCAAGCATGGAGCCCGCTCAGGTAACCGTCACCCTATGACTCCTGGGTGCTGGCAGACGCTGTACTGCATTGCTACGCAGCAGCAACCCATTGCCTTGTGGCAGCAGACGGTGCAATTGGACTGGTAGCCGTCATCGTCATGTCCGAGGTGCTCCTGGTCTCCTGTGGGCGCAGGGACTAAATCTGGAGTGACATGGGTGCAGGGACTAAATCTGGAGTGACTTGATCAGGTCATTCTCTTTAGTCCTGCAGTCAGTCCTATTGAACCATCTTATGGTGAGCAGGCAGGCGATACGGATTGCTAGCAGTCGTACTGTACCATCTTCTGCCGGGCAGGCAGGAGATGAGGATGGCTAGCAGTCCTATTGTACCATCTTCTGCCGAGCAGCCATGAGATGTGGATGGCATGCAGTCCTTCTGCACCGTCTGCTGCCAACCAAAGATGTAAAAGATAGATGGAGTGTATCAAAACAAGAAATAGACCAGACTTGTTTTGTACTCATTTGCAAAGCCCCCTCTGCCCCCCATCTAGGGGACTCATTCCTCTAGGTCACACTGCAGTCACTCACAGAGAAGGTGCAGCGAGGTAAATCTAGCCATGTATCAATCAGAGGCCAGGCTAACCTCCTTGTTCCAATAAGAACGATAACTTAGGTGCACCATTTCTTGTTGGAACCCTCCGTGAAGTCCTGCCTGAAATACTCCTTGATGTAAAGCCACCCCCTTTGTTGATTTTAGCTCCCTGAAGCCAACCCTGTAAGCCGTGTCGTCAGTCGCCCCTCCCTGCATCAGAGCAACGGCAAACAATCGTGCATCTGAGTTGAGAGTGCTGTCCAGAGCAGTCACAATGGAGCACTCTGGGGTAGCTCCCGGAGGCCAATACCGTCGAATTGTGTCCACAGTACCCCAAATTCGACCCGGCAAGGCCGATTTAAGCTCTAATCCACTTGTCAGGGGTGGAGTAAGGAAATCGATTTTAAGAGCCCTTTAAGTCGAAATAAAGGGCTTCATCGTGTGGACGGGTGCAGGTTTACATCGATTTAACGCTGCTAAATTAGACCTAAAGTCCTCGTGTAGACCAGGGCTGAGACATGACCCAGAAGGGGAAAGGAAAGGAACCAGGAGCTGCGGGAGGGACACTGTCCCAGGGACAGACTGCAGACAGGGCACAAGACTGGGACCAGGGTAGCAGGGGTCAGCCTTGGTGGGGGGGGAGTGTTATGGCAGATTGCTTCCCACCAGGGCGTGCTACCGTGCGACAATGATGTATAGGAACTTGTTCAGGACGCGCCTGTGGGGAAAGCACAGTCAATACGGAGGAAGGACAATGCCAGAATGGTGCACTGGCTTGGCTCTCTCCCGCTTCGTGTTTGATCACTGGACATACGTGGCTCCTCACAGCTGCCCAGACGCTTGGCTCTCACCATGGCCGGGCTGCGGCTCCGAGGCCCCATCCCCCAGCCAGAGCCAAGTCAGTGTAAGAGCCACGTGGGCAGCTGTGAGAAGCCACGAACCCACCACCTGCCCTGGGTGGGGGGCCACATGGGTTGCGGACACAGGCTGGGGGCTGCTCTTGGCCCCCACACTCCAGGCAGGTGGAGGGTCTGCAGCTCCCGGCCTGCTCCGGCTTCCGGCTTGGCTGGCAGTGGGTCCTCAGGTGGAAGGGGCAGGGATCCCTGCCCCCCTACTTTTGGGGGGAAGACTCCACTGCCCCTGCACAGCAAATTGCTGCAAATCCCACTGGAAGACGTGTCTCTCTTTCCCCTCTAGTAGCTGGTCAGATCTGCAGAAGTGCTGAGTGCTCACGGCAACTCCCATCGACTCCAGGGGCAGCTCTCAAACATGTCAAGTTCTATAAACCTGCTAAAGGCTCTGGAAAAAATCAGGCCCTGGGCTTCTCAAATTGGGCACCCAAATTAGTGGATGTTTTCAACAATTTAGTCCTTACTCTCTTTGCCTCAGTTCCTCATCTGTAAAATAGGGATATTAACATCTCTCTGCCTCACAAGCGTGTTGTGAAGAGAGGTGTCTTAATGTTGTTGAAGGACTTAGATCTTACGGTGATGGGCACCCAGGAGGAAATGAACAATTCCGTATTTAGTGCAGGGTTTGAATGGTACACAGTACATAAGGCCTGGGGCCGCACATTGAATGAGAAGTATAAAAAGAAATATTAAATCAGAACCATTCCAGAGAGAACCATTCCAACTGTGCAGTGAACGAGGAGTTCTGTGGAATAGACACTATTTGATCATGTAATTAAAGACGGGTCAGAATGCATAAACACAAGGCGGCTGAATGAAGGCTGCATGGAAACCTTAATTATGGCATTTTCTAACTTTTGACTGCTTGGCTTTGCAACCTTCATTTTCTTAATGTAAAATGGTTTTGTAATTTAGGTGTATAGATATTGTACTGCAGAAGGAGGTAGTACAATCTTTCAGGTGCTTTGGGATCCACGTGGATGGTAAGTGCATATACACGTAACACTCTCATGATCAGCTGCTGAAACCGCCACAGGCGCAGCAGGCTAACGTAAAAATGTCATTGTAATCGTAGCTTTGCAGAGTTACAGTCTGTGGGTTTATGTTAAACTTTATATAAAGAAGAACAGGAGGCCTTGTGGCACCTTAGAGACTAACACATTTATTTGAGCATGAGCTTTCGTGAGCTACAGCTCACTTCATCGGATGCTCATGCTCAAATAAACTGGTTAGTCGCTAAGGTGCCACAAGGCCTCCTGTTCTTTTTGCGGATACAGACTAACACGGCTGCTACTCTGAAACCTTTTAAATGTATTGTGACAGGGTCGGGCCAGATGGCTATGGGAGAGTAATAGAAGGCAGATATATTAGCCCCAGGCTAAGTAGGTCCCTTTTCCCTGGGTAAGGCAACAGGGAAGGTTTTTTTTCATTAAAACAGAAAGGAAATTTATTCGTAACAATTACAGAGAATACAAAAGGATAAAGAAAAACTTAGCAACAAAACAACGCAATCAGAAGGTATACAACAGCTTTCAGGAGGGAGAGGTGTTCAGGTTAGCCCAGGCCCAGAGCGGGGGGGCTTCCTCGACACTCGTGGTCTTCCACCCTCCTGAGTTACCTGGTGGCCTAGAGCGGGGGGGCTTCCTCGACACTCGTGGTCTTCCACCCTCTCGAGTTACCTAGTGCCGCGCCCAGGGTCACTGACCCTCCCTCTCCTGAGAGTGCCCGACAAGATGGGCACGGCTGCGGGGTGGGTGGTTGGGAGGGAGGGGGGTACACCCATGTATTATAGGACCCCTCCTAGAAGACAGTAATAATGGTATTCACAGCAACTAACGGCTGTGGCCGGCGGCTCTCGCTCTTTCCCTCATTCAGAGGGTCAGACGGAGGGAACCGGACGGGGTCACCGAGCAGAGAACCCCGGACAGCGCCCACCGCTCCTCGAAGGTGTCAAGGGAGTCGGTGGACGCTGCCCAGAGGAACTCCGCCCGGATACGTGAATGTACTGAGAGTCGGAAAACGGCGCAACAGGGAAGGTTCCAGAACAATCAGGAACCTTCTGGAGACAATTAAGACAGGCTGATTAGAACACCTGCAGCCAATCAAGAAGCTGCTAGAATCAATTAAGGCAGGCTAATCGGGGCACATGGGTTTTAAAAGGGAGCTCACTTCAGTTTGTGGGGTGCGTGTGAGGAGCTGGGAGCAAGAGGCACTAGGAGCTGAGAGTGAGAACGTGGACTGTTGGAGGACTGAGGAGTACAAGTGTCATCAGACACCAGGAGGAAGGTCCTGTGGTGAGGATAAAGAAGGTGTTGGGAGGCCATGGGGAAGTAGCCCAGGGAGTTTAGCTGTCACACAGCTGTTCCAGGAGGCACTCTAGACAGCTGCATCCCACAGGGCCCTGGGCTGGAACCCGGAGTAGAGGGCGGGCCCGGGTTCCCCCCAAACCTCCCAACTCCTGGTCAGACACAGGAGGAGTCGACCTGGACTGTGGGTTCAGAAAAACGGCCAAGCTGAGGTCTGCCGTGAAGCTCCAAGGCGAGCAAATCCACCAGTAAGCGCAAGACCCACCAAGGTAGAGCAGGAACTTTGTCACAGTATGTTAATCTATTTTTATTCTCACACACAGACACAGTGAGTGAAGCATGTTATCAGATCAGACACTTTGTTCAGGAACATTCAGCTCTTATTTTTAGAAAATGTCTGGCAGTTACAGAACAGAAAGGTTTCTCACCCTCTCTGCCATTGACCATGTGTCTGTCTGTACTATTCTAGGCATCACTTTATGGGACCTGGAGACACTTCGAAATGATGTAGATGCAAAACCACAATCCAAGACTGATTTTCAGATTATTGCATCTGACACCACTGAAGACAAGGCCTCTGCCCTCAATGTCACAGCATCGCTGAAGGCCAGTTTCCTGCTTGGCCTGGTGAAAGTGGGTGGATCCGCAGAATATTTAAGTGATACCAAGACATCAAAACATCAAGCCCGTGTTTCTCTCCAGTACTCAACTACAACACAGTTCAAGCAGCTGACTATGAGTCATATTGGTCGCCAGAATGTTTCTTACCCTGATGTGTTTGACCAAGGCACGGCCACCCATGTGGTCACGGCTGTGCTGTATGGGGCACAGGCTTTCTTTGTCTTTGATCGGGAAGTTTCCTCATCTGAGAACATACAAGACATACAGGGAAACCTCCAGATTGCAATTAAAAAGATACCCCTGGTTTCCATAGAGGGGGAAGGAGCTCTCCGAATGGATGACAGGGAAAAAGCACAAGCTGAAAAATTTAGTTGTAAGTTTTATGGTGATTTTTCTCTTGAAAACAATCCAGTTACTTACCAAGATGCCATGAAAGTTTATTCCACCCTCCCCAAGCTGCTGGGTGCCCAGGGGGAGAAGGCCGTCCCAGTGAGAGTCTGGCTGTACCCGCTGACCAAGCTGGATTCCAAAGCTGCTCAGCTGGTTCATGAGATCAGCTTAACACTGATCTTTGATATTCAAACCGTCCTGGAGCAGCTGACAGAATTAGACATGCGATGCAATGATGCAGTGAAGAATCCGATCGCCACAACGTTCTCCGAAATCAAGAGGAAAATCCAGCAATTCAAAGATCTGAGTATGCAACACAGACAGACTTTCCAGAAACAGCTAGCAAGAATCCTACCCTCCATCCGTGGAGGTGGAAAAGAGGAAGGGGACCTGGTGGACATTTTAACCTACAAAAACCAATCCCCGTTCAACACCCAGCAACTCAATGAATTTCTGGATAAAAAGGAACGAGAAATGAATTTCATCAATTCCTATCTTTCTGTACTAAAGGATGTGGACGTGGTGTCCTCCCGGAATAAACTGGATGAAATAGTACTTGACCCCAGCAATAACTTTGTCGTCGCCTTTATGTTCACTTCATTACATGAAGAGGAGCCATATTTATCCGATTTAAAACTTTGGCTTCAGACCCAGTTTATGAAGAATACCCAAGATCCTGCATCAGCCAGTTCTGTCAGTGAGAAATCCAAACTGTGGTTTGAGGACAAAGAGAGAAACCAAAAAGCCCGAAAATCTGCGAAATCCATTTCACACTTTGCCCGGGTCAATAAATCTAATGGGAAAACTCGATTCATTGTGGCCTCGGTCCCAGATGAGGACAATCCTGGAGCTTCAATTTACCTCTATGAAAATGGAGACCTGGTCAACACTAACTATGAACTTCCATCGAAACCTCTTTCTCTTGTGACAGATGGAGTCAGACATGACCATGTGCAGCTCACGTTTAAACCAGCAGCCTTTGGGAGAAAGGAGATATCCTGCTATCGGGTGGAGTACAGAATTATAGGGCAGGAGAACTGGATGGCTGTGGATACAAATGATAAACAAGAGACCTTCACAGTAACGGGGCTCCGTCCAAACACCACATACCAGTTCCAATATGCTGCAGTGAGCAAACCAGGGTTCAGTGAGAGCAGTGATGTGAGTGATCCTGTGAAGATGCTTCCTACCAGCCCTCCTGGAAAACCAGAAAAAGCTACTGTAGTATCATCAGCCATAGACCTCACCTGGGAGAGTCCAAGCATCATTGGAGATGGAGTCAGTATAAGGGAGTATAAGGTGGAATACAAAGAGCAAGCTGAAGGTGAAAGACATGAGGGGAAAGACAAATGGCTGGAACGAAGAACAGGAAAGAGAGCAGAGTTCTGTACCATTGATGGATTGAGGCCTCAGACGTCCTACAGATTCCGGGTGTCAGCTGTGTGTGCAGACGGGACTGTGAGTCACCCAGGTGAGGAGGGATCAATTTCCACATCGGGATTAGAATTAAGGACACTAGCACAAGATTTCTTCGAGAAGAGCGCTCTGATAGAAAAAGGGCAGCCCTCAGTTTATGCACTTCCAATAGAGAAGGCGGAGTTTGATTCTAACGCAACACATCCAAAGTTTCGACTGGGAAAAGAGAACCTACAGATCCCTAACAAAGTCATTATGGTGCTGGGAGCAACTGGGTCAGGAAAAACTACACTCATCAATGGGATGATCAACTATGTCCTGGGTGTGCAATGGAAAGATGAATTCAGGTTCAAACTAATCCATGAGACTACAAACAGAAGCCAAGCTGAGAGCCAGACATCTGAAGTGACAGCCTATGAAGTTAATCACAAAAATGGTTTCAAAGTCCCCTACTCCCTGACTATAATAGACACGCCGGGATTTGGCGACACCAGAGGGATCGAGCAAGACAAAGAGATAACAAGGCAGATCCGAGAGTTTTTCTCCACCCAAGGAGCCACTGATCACATAGACGCCGTCTGCGTCGTAGTTCAGGCCTCACTAGCTCGTTTGACACATGCCCAGAAATACGTGTTTGACTCCGTGCTCTCCATTTTTGGGAAGGATATAAAAGACAATATACAAATCCTGATCACCTTCGCCGATGGACAGACGCCCCCTGTTCTAGAGGCTATTAAAACAGCTGACGTCCCTTGTGCTAGAGATGCTAAGGGCAACCCTATTCACTTCAAATTCAATAACTCCGCGCTCTTTGCCTGTCATGCTGGAGCTGACGAGGGCAGTTTTAATTTTGATGAAATGTTCTGGAAAATGGGAGCCATGAGCATGAAGACATTTTTTGAATCCTTAGTTAAAATAGAAACCAGAAGTTTAACATTAACGCAGGAAGTCCTCAGAGAGCGGAAGGAGCTGGAGACGGCCGTGGAAGGGCTGCAGCCGCAAATCAAAGCTGGTCTGGTGAAGCTAGAAGAACTGAGAAAGACACAGGAAGCTCTGGAACAGCATCAGGGGGATATGGAGGCCAATAAAGACTTTGAGTATGAGGTAGAGAAAACAGTGCCAGTGCAGGAGGACATCTCTGGTACAGGTCAGTATATAACAAACTGCCAGCAGTGTCACTATACCTGTCACTACCCCTGTGGAATCCCTAACGATGCTGGTAAGCACAACTGTGCGGCTATAGACGGGAATACAGGACGTTGCACAGTTTGCCCTGGTAAATGTGTCTGGAACGTTCATTTCAATCAAAAGTACAGGTGGGAATATAAACTAGTAAAAGAGAAACAGACCTATGCACAACTGAAAGAAAAGTATGAGAAGGCATCTGGTGAGGTGTTATCGACAAAGAGTGTGGTTGAGAAGCTGTCTCAGGAATACGCTGCAGTGGAAGAGATATTAATGAAGCTTATTGATAAATCATCTCACAGCCTCCAGCGTTTGCAAGCAATTGCTCTGAAACCCAACCCGCTGTCCACTCCGGAATACATTGACCTGCTGATCATGTCGGAACAACAGGAACTAAAGCCTGGGTACCAAGAAAGAATAAAATCACTGAGAGAGGTTAGGGAAGTAGCTGAGATCATAAGAAAGATTGCCAATAAGGAGGCCCTGCTGCCAGGAGAGAAGAATATGTACAAGAAGCTTGAAGAAAAACAGTCTACATTCAAAAAATTTGTGAAAGAAAAAGTGGATATGGTTAAAAGCTGGTTTAGATAAAACCTGACTGCAACTTATCCATGAAAATGAAAGCGCCGTTTAAACAAAGCATGTAGCTGAGCTGTGATTCACGATTGGTGTCTCTCGTTGTTTTATAACATTTACTTTTAAGATTCAAGAACCTGATTCTCCTCTGACTTACCCCACTTTTATTGCACTGACATCAGTTTACACCAGTGTAACTGACAGCAGAATCTGGCCCCTGGAATCTGGGGGGGGAAACCATTTTTCTAAAAACAACAAAAAATGCAGCTGGACTCCTTCAGAGGAAATTGCTTCGGTGTCAGATGTTCACAAGGAAGTGTCTCAGGTCAGGGTTAGAAACCCTTGTTCCGTCTGTACGAGCGCTCTCTGTGTTCCTGCTCAAACCGAAGCTGCACCCGTGTAAGGGCCACAGCGAGACGTTTCCTCCCAAATGCTGCTGCTGACAACGCTTTTCTTTTGTCTCTCCGTGCCGGTGGTTTGTGAGCTGAAAACAAGACAACAAGAAATAAGTAATCGCAGCCAAAAGAAATGTTACGCTCACCCCAAGTCTTCTCTCCCACTCATGTAAACTGGAGTGACTCAGCTGAAGTCAATTTAGTTTTACCCCTAAGCAAAACTATTGCAAGGGGAGAATGCGACCCAGTGTATATGTTAAGCAAAGCCTTAAAGAGGCCGAAGCTGGGACAGATTTGCCAGGTCTCAGAATGGTTAATCAGGGCGTGGGTGGGAGCTGTTCCATCAGCAGCAAGGGACAGTCAGCACCTCCAAGAGCAGCTGCATTTTCTCTCTTCTGTGTTCTTGTCTCTCCCCTTGTGCGTGTGTTTGTCCTGTTTTGTCTTAAAAGAAATAGAATTGGACTTCAGCAAGCACAGCAGCTGCTTCAGAGCATCCGAACAAACTTTATCTCTTTTTCCCCAAAAGGTACAGTTAAGCCCGTCTTTAATACCACCTAAGAGGCTGTCGGGCAAGAGTTTCCCACTCTGTGAGGCTCTCTACGGCGAAAGGGAATCAGGGGTATGGTCAGAATGGAAGTCTTAGGCCATGTCTACACTGGCACTTTCATCATTAAAACTTTTGTTGCTGAGGGGTATGAAAAAAAATACCCCCCCGAACAACAAAAGTTTTACTGATGAAAAGCACAGGTGTGGACAGCACCTCGGCAGCGGGAGCTGCACTCCCAGCGAAAAAGCTGCCGCCCCTCGTTGGGGATGGCTTTATTTTGTCACGGGGAGAGTGCTTGCCCCCCACCCTCAGATTGCTACGGCCGTCAATGGAATTTGGGGAGAGACAACAGAATATAGGATTAACCCTATAAACAAGTTTTCATAAACTTTACAGCACCTCGTGCACTACTGGGGCTATAGAACAAAACACCCCCTTTCCCCCCCATATCTGAGCATTGTCCTTGTAGGGCCGAGTCCCTCCTGGCTGCCTGCACACAAGGTTTGGACACAGCTAACTTGGGAAATCGCTCCCTGGTGGTGATGTGTATAGTTATTTAATCTGCACATTTTCACTGGTCCGGGGCAGAGAAATGGACAGAACTCGTGCCTTCTGTTTGGCACCATGCCCTGCCCTCACTCCAGTTAGTGCTTTGGCTCAAGACCTTTGCAGAAGGAGAATTTTGCCCTACAAGCGGGTGACTGTCTAGCTCTAACTGTCTAGCTCTGAATTAGCCAGGCTGGGGAGCTCAGCTGCTGGAAAGTCCCCACAGTGAGAGTGTTACACTGAGAAACAGGAGCTACAGAATTCAGGATGTGATAGCAAACGGCAGCAGCCCTGGCAACAAAGCTCAGCAGCGACCCCTTGAAGAGAAGGAAAGAGATGACAGCCCTGGAAATCCACCCTGCTCGCAGACCAGGTGTTAGCTCCTCACCTCTGCTGTGGGGTGCAAGACTAGATAAAAGGGGCTCTAAGAGGATGTCTACACTGAAATTTGAGTCTGTCTACACTGTAATTAGACACCTGCAGCTGGCCCGTGCCAGATAATTCAGGCTCATAGGGCTTAGACTAAGGGGCTGTTTAACCGCAGTGTAGACATTAGGGCTCCTGGGCTCTAGGACCCTCCCACCTTGCAGGGTCCTAGAGCCTGGGCTCCTGCCTGAGCCCAAACATCTACAGCACAATTAAACAGCCCCAACTCAGCTGGCACGGGCCAGCTGCAGGTGTCGAATTGCAGTGTACACATAGCCTAAGAGACCACTAGGATGAGGAGCAGCAGCTGGGAGGGGAACAGAAGTGGCTGGAAGGCTAGTAAGACTATTTACTAATGTTTTAACTATAACGAAGCTCGGGTCGGCCCTGAGAGGGGTTTAGAAGCATCCAACTGCTACAGCTGTATCAGAGACTTTGTGGCAGGTGGAAAGTGCCCAGTCACGCTGGCAGCTGAAATCACCGTTCACGCTGAGGATATTTCACTCACACCTGCTTATTTGCTCGTGCTCATTAGCTGTGCTGGGTGATAAGACCCGTCCCTGCCGGGACTGATTTACCTGGTTCTGTTCAGAACTGCGCTGGAGGAGCTGGTGTGTCTTACGAGCAAATTCTACCTTCCCTCTATTACCTTGTTATTCCAGTATAGCCTATAATCAAGAACCAGTGTGTGTGTTTGTAACAATCTGCATTTAATAACCCGTGTAATTAGACAAGCTTTATTCGATGACGGGTGTATCCACACTCAGTATGTTCTAGTCCATTCCCTGTGTGTTCCTGTATTCCAAGTTTTTATTAAATCATGTAGCGGTAGTTTTATAGTTTAATAAAAACGGATTTGATCTGGATCAGGCATTTGTGTCTGTCTTTTCCAGACCTCATTCTAACACCAAACCACCAGGAAGGATGACCCCAGACCTCAATCAACCCTTCCCCCGTTCTGGAGTTTTTTGATTATTACCGTGTTGATTACCATGATTTCTTAACATCAGAAATGATTTCTTCTGAGGTGACAGAACCGTCAGGGCTGATAAAGGAATGAATCCCACATTGTGCCAAGCCTCTGTCCCAGCTAGCTACAGCTGCCTCTCCCCTCAGGTCACTACCTAAAGATCAGTGTCACATGTTTGAGCCTCAGAGAGACACAGTGGGTGAGGGAATATCGTTTCCTGTACCACCTTCTGGAGAAGGCATCGTGCACTGGCCTGCAGATTCCTCAGGCACAGCTCAGTCCCTTGGTGCATCTGGCTCAGGCCTGTCCCCACACACTCCTGTTTGCAGGCCCCTCCTAAGCAGCCCCCTGCCCTGGCAATCACTGCACCCCTGCCTGCAACAGGCTGTTTCCAGCTAGCAATCCTTCCCTCCCCGCTCCTAAGCCGCCCAGCCTGGCTCCACAGCCGGTTCCCAGACAGCTGCCTCTGGCCTGCAGCTCCTGATCTCACACAGCCTCTGGCCCCCCCGAGCCAGGGCCCTGCTGCCCTCCGGCAGACCTGGCCTCCCTTTGCCGTGGGTTACGGAGCCCCGGGCGGGCTGGAGGTTGTGCTGCTGGTTACCGGCGCCCAGTAAGGAGCCGGCAGGTTTCTAACAGGGGCCTTTCGGGGAAGCCGCTCTGCCCCCATTTGTTTGTGAGCATTTCAGGCCATAAATACAAAATGGAACAGGGGATCGCTTTATCCTCCCCTGAGCTTAGGGAACTGCCTTTCTGTTCCTCTCCATCTGCCCCCATCTCCTGGCCCCACCTGCCCCCCACCGCCATATTTACATCCCTATCCCATATTCCCCTGCACTCTGCTGTCTCCCTCTTGCCCCCATCTCCCACCAAACTCCCCATTTCCTGCCCAGTTTCCAGACATGGAGCACAGGGCCCTGAGGGCAGCCTGGCTTCAGTCCCACTGGGAACACGGGCAGAGAGAGGCCATCTTTATTCGGGCCAGCCTCCCGGGCACCTGCTGTAAAGAACCATCTTGACTGAGTCAGCCTGTGGCTCGCGCCCCGTGGGAATCATGGGAGACAGACATTCTGAGCAAGGCGAGACCTGTGCAAGGTTGATGCCAACGACCACGAGAGCCTTAAAAATCAAATAAACTGTTCAACAGCCGCATAGCAACACTGAGCAGCCATGTTGGAAGGAGAATCCTGAAACCAAGTGAAATTGCAGGGGAGAGGGGTGTGACAAAGTGGGAATTTTGGTAATATTTTTTATGATTCCTTTGTGTGCCTCAGTTTACCTCTGAGCTTTGCATTGCTGTGCATGGAGTGTAAAGTGTTAAATAGCTGCGCTTGAGGCAGAGCAGGGGACATGAGGTGTGTGTGTCACCCCAATGGCGAGCAGCCAAGAGGAAGGAGGTTTTCCCCACCTCTCTGCAAGGAAGCAGAGCCAAGGCCCCTGTCATAAATATAAAGGGAAGGGTAAACACCTTTAAAATCCCTTCTGGCCAGAGGATAAACCCTTTCATCTGTAGAGGCTTAAGAAGCTAGGATAACCTCGCTGGCACCTGACCACAATGACCAATGAGGAGACAAGATACTTTCAAAAGCTACTTTCAAAAGCGGGAGGGAGAAAACAAAGCTCTCTTTGTCTGTGTGATGCTTTTGCCAGGGACAGAACAGGAATGGAGTCTTAGAACTTAGTAAGTAATCTAGCTAGATATGCGTTAGGTTATGATTTCTTTAAATGGCTGAGAAAATAAGCTGTGCTGAATGGAATGGATATTGCTGTCTGTGTGTCTTTTTGTAACTCAAGGTTTTGCCTAGAGGGATTCTCTATGTTTTGAAACTAATTACCCTGTAAGGTATTCACCATCCTGATTTTACAGAGGTGATTCTTTTTTACTGTTTCTTCTATTAAAATTCTTCTTTTCAAGAACTGAATGCTTTTTTCATTGTTCTTAAGATCCAAGGGTTTGGGTCTGTGGTCACCTTTGCAAATTGGTGAGGATTTTTACCAAACCTGCCCCAGGAAGTGGGGTGCAAGGGTTGGGAGGATTTTAGGGGGAAAGACATTTCCAAACAACGCTTTCCTAATAAAATAAACCCGGATAAACATTTGGTGGCAGTGGAAGTCCAAGGGCAAAGGGTAAAATAGTTTTTACCTGGGGGAAGTTTTAACCTAAGCTGGTAAAAGTAAGCTTAGGAGGTTTTCATGTAGGTCCCCACATCTGTACCCTAGAGCTCAGAGTGGGGAAGGAACCTTGACAGCCCCAGATGGAGAACAAAGGGGAGATGGGTTCATAGCTGACCTTTGGGGAGATACATGCATACGTGGGACTAGGGACACAGGGGCAGAGACAGGGAAAGAGCCAAGATGGCTTCGACGGCAGCATGACTCAGGAGAGCTCTGGCCAGTCTGAATCCATCTTAACCCCTGTCTCTCTGCTACCTAAGAATTCCAGAATGGGTGGGGACAGTGACCAATAAATTCTTACCGTGTTTGAAAAGGCTGGGGAAGAGCCAGAGGATGTGAAATCGAACAGGGCTTTGCTGATGAGAGGCTTAGAGGCTGCTTCCCCAGGCTTGCTCAGGACAGAACCCAGCATTAATCACTGGAAAGTGAAACACGCCCAGGGAAACATCACAGCGCTCCAGAGACCCACAGTGACTGTGGAGGGGCCGCAGACAACCCCTGAGCCCAAGGGAAAGGTGCCAACGGCCCCGACAAGCAACCCCAGCCAGAAATCCCTTTCGGCCTCTGACCGCAGGGGGGCTGTGGCCGCCAGCACCGAGCCGGTGAAACGCCCGCGAGCCCACGCTGCCGAGCGGCCGTTCACGTGCACCGAGTGCGGAAAGAGCTTCCAGCACCGGGGAAACCTCATCACTCACCTGCGGGTGCACACGGGCGAGAAGCCCTTCACCTGCACCGAGTGCGGCAAGAGCTTCAGCCAGAAGGGCGACCTGATGCGGCACCAGCGCATCCACACGGGCGAGAAGCCCTTCGAATGCAACGTGTGTGGGAAGAGCTTCTGCTCCAAGCAGACCTTCATCCTGCACCAGCGCATCCACACCGGGGAGAAGCCCTTCTCCTGCACCGAGTGCGGCAAGTGCTTCAACCGCAAGGCCAACTTCATCACCCACCAGAAGATCCACCGCGGGGAGCGCCCCTTCGTCTGCGCCGAGTGCGGCAAGGGCTTCTGCGCCAAGAAGACCTTCATCCTGCACCAGAAGATCCACATCGGGGACCGGCCCTTTGGCTGCTCCGAGTGCGGCAAGAGCTTCAGCCGCAACGGGGATCTGACCCGGCACCAGCGCATCCACACTGGGGAGCGGCCCTTCGCCTGCGCCGACTGCGGCAAGTGCTTCAGCCACAACGGGGAGCTGATCAAGCACCAGCGCATCCACACCGGGGAGAAGCCCTTCACCTGCACCGAGTGCGGCAAGAGCTTCAACCGCAAGGACACCCTTATCACCCACCAGCGCATCCACACCGGGGAGCGCCCCTTCGTCTGCGCCGAGTGCGGCAAGACCTTCAACCTGAAGACCACGCTGATGAAGCACAAGCGGATCCACACGGGGGAGCGGCCCTTCACCTGCGTGGAGTGTGGCAAGAGCTTCAAGTACAAGGGCAACCTGCGGACCCACCACCTCACCCACACGGTGGAGCGGGTCTACCCCTGCACCGAGTGCGGGAAGATCTTCAGCCACAAGAAGGAGCTGACGGTGCACCAGGCCGTCCACACGGAGGAGAGACTCTTGTCCTGCTACGGAGACGGGGAGTCGTTCAACCCCTTCCTCCAGATGCACCCGCTTCTGCTGTCTGTGCCCCAAGCCAAATGCCTCTGGAAGCCTTAACGCAGTGTACATAAGGAGGGAGTTAGAGACATGCTACGTCCCCTGAGCAGGAGCAGAGGAGGAGCAATGCTGTAATTTAGGATTTGGACATGCCGTGGTGCTGATGAAATAACAGGCTCCCTGGCACAAGGAGCTCCCAGGCTGAAGGCCTGCGCTGACGAACCAACCGTGCATCCCTAAGGAAAACACAACTGCACATTCCCTGCACAACGCAGCTCGAATTCCAATGAAAACAAGGGCCCGAGTCTTGCCCTGAAGGATGCCAACACTGTAGTACTAATCCCATTTGCTGGGTTGGACGTAACCCCCAGAGGTGCTAGAGAACGTCTGGCAGGAGGGACGGGAGATTTCTGGGAAGGGATCTGGCTTATGGAGCAGCGCTTGGAGGGCGTTGGGAATGACATGGCCCGGGTTGACCGATGTGGGGTCTTCATCTTACTACTGAAAGGAGCGGAGGGTGCTAGCAGGACTCTCCTGCCCGTTCCTGTGTGGAGCAAACACGGGAGCGTCGTGCTCATTGGGATAGTTCTGGCGAAGACCAGTGGTTTCTCAGGGCGGGGGGTGCTGTGCTGTGTGGTGTTGTTAGGTCAGGCCCAGTGGGTACTGGGGGGCGGGCGAAACTTTGCTACTGCGCTGTAGTTATGGCTTATGCCAGCAGCTCCTCAGTGGAGCTACTGGACAGACCTGACGGACAGCGCCTGTTCCAGCCGGGCCGGTGACAGTCTGGGAAATGAAAGAAAACCTCAGTCGAGTGTGGACTTGAGGACTCCAGGTGCAATGCCCTGGAGCAATAATTACTGTAGTGCTCTTTCCTCTCTGTTCTCTTACTGACTATTTACCCACCAGGAGTGTGCGCCGGGCTTCACAACTGCGTACGGCCTGATCCCTGACCTGAGAAGTGACCATCTCACTGAGACCACCTAGAGGTCTGACAGAGATTCACAGAGTCCTAGGGCTGGGAGGGACCTCAGGAGGTCGTCTAGTCCCGTCCCCTGCACTCCCAGCAGGACTAAGTATTATCTAGACCATCCCTGGCAGGTGTTTGTCCAACCTGCTCTTAAAACCCTCCAGTGACAGAGACTGGTTAGAGCTGGAAAAGACCGATTGGTCATTTTGCCCATTCCTAGCCAATGCAGGGTCGGGCTCTACTCTGTATTTTCTAGGAATATGTCCAGCCTGTTAACCCTCTCCAGCGATGGGTCGCCCCTCGCTCCCTTGTGAGGTCCGTGCACAGTCTAATAGACACTGACTACTTCTCATCTTGTGTGAAAGGGACTTGGGTTTAGTTGCTAGTTTGTAGTTAGGCAAAGGGTCATTTTAACGTTAAAATTTGTCGTTCTCCGTGTGGATAGCCTAGAATCCTAGTTGTTAGATTTGGAAAAGAACTAATAAGTCTTCTAATAAACTCTAGTACTTCTCCCTGGCACTGCACGCCTGTTCCCTCCAGTGCTTGGTCCGTCTAACTGTACGTGTCCCAAACTCTGGGGTGTCACCTCTCTGGGGGGGTGGTTCCACAGCCTGAAACGTCTCCCCCTTAGGAAGTTTTTTTCTGACATTCAGCTTTAATCCTTGATTTCGTCCAGTCATCCCCACCTTGAATTCCTGTAAAATTCTCTCTCCCGTGCCCGCCCCCCCGTGTTTCCCACGGATTGTTATCGGGTCCCGTCAGGTCACTGCTCAGTGAAGCTGGACCTACTTGTCTCTTTTGCTCATTCCTCACCAGTCAATCCCTTGTGCCCCCAGATCACATTGTGGCTGTTCTCTGAACGGGCCATCGGTATTTTTCCAGCTCTCCTGAGGAGCCCTGAACAGCATGCCGTCTCCAGTGGGGTTATCCCAAGGCAGAGAGATGGGGGCTGTCACCCCTTTGCTCCGTTACACAAAGCCTCTGTGTATTGGCCTTTTCAGGTGCCAGGATGGACTGGAAGCTCCTGTCTAATCTGCTGCTGTCCACTGTCTTCCCCCAGGTCCCGATCAGTGTTTCCTGCTTCCTGGATTCTTTCCTTCCCACTGACTCTCTGCAGGGCAGATGCTGCTTCCCTAATAACATGCTCTTACTGCCTCTGCTAGGTGATTCGTGAAGAAATGGCATAAATCAGGAGCTCCCAGTAACACAGCCGTGGCACCCGCTGAGCACCTGCTCCCAGCTCCGTCCCGTGGCCTGTTGTTATTACTCTTGGCTAACACGTCTGCAGCCAGCGTTCAGTCCGTGGGATGGTCTCTGCTGACGCTGGGTCAGCCGGGACAGTACGTTTTGATGAGATGCTCTGTCAAGTGCTTTACTCACAACCAAGTGCGTCTTATCTCGCGCTTTCCCTCCACCCGCTAACTGTCCGAACAAGCAATCCGGGCACTGCCTTCTGCTGCTCCCTGCCCCAGGCACCTTCTGGGGGCGGGAACGAAGACACCCTGGCTCTCCCTGCTCCGGCCTGTGCTGTGCTGTGCTTTTCCCACCGTGGCCGAGAGGGGCTCGGGGCTGGAGTGCTTGAGAAAACGGAGCGTCCGTGGGGTTGGTCTGCCAGGTTCCGGATGAAGAACTGACCGAGAACCACAGCGAGTAGGAGGGGATGGGATGTGGAGACAGAGTCCCCTGTTGGGTCCACTCTTCCCCCACCCCCAAACCCAAATCCCTCTGTTGTTAAAGGAGCCCGGGGGGCAGGCGCTATGCGAACATTTCACGATCCAGCCATTTCACATCAACTTGTGATTTACAGACACCGCGTGAAGGGCGTTGGTTTGGGCCAAGTGAGTGACTGGGGGAAAATGGCAGCCAAAGGGACTGGCCGGAGTCAGGGTGGAATGATTGGTGCGTTGGTCCAGGAGACCAAAATCCCCCATGGGGGAAAGGAGAACAAGGGGGATTTCTATAGGGCTGAAGTGGTGTCTAGGCCTGGTCTGGCTCTGTATCGGGTTGTGCTCACCACCCACGGTGCCTCCTACCGGTTGCTATGGGAATTCGCTCTGTCCAGCAGGGCACCCTCCTCTTGTAGTGTCTCACTCCCGTCACTGCTTCTCCACCGTCTCCGCTGTCTGGGACTCCCGAACTGTGGCGTCCTCTTCAGGGCACGGCCCTCCGGCTGTGCCCCAACTCCGTTGTCTCCCCGCTTCCAGGGAGCCCGCAGTCCTTTGCCCAGCTTCTCGCCGCAATGGACTAGAGCGCCTAGTCCAGCCCCTTGCTCAGGGGCAAACTGCAGTCCTTTGGCCGGCCACTTCCCTCAGCGGCCAGTGGGGCAAAAGGGGGCGCCCAGGCCTGCCCACTACTCTGGGCCCCAACCCACGGACCCTCTCGCTGGCAGCTGCTCATGGCCTCTCCTTCCCCTCTGCCGCTACCTGCTTTCCCTGGGCCACTTCTCCATAGCCCCAGCACCTACTCGGCCCCTGTGTCAAGGACGCGGTCTGGGAGCCAGCCGGGCTGGAGCTCCACTTGCTCCCCCGACCCTGCCCAGCACGGCTCTGTCGCACGCACTTCTCTCTACGGGCAGCCAGGCCCTCTCCCTCAAGCTCCAGGAGAGACTGAGCTCCTCGCTGCCCTGCAGCCCTTCTTATAGGACCCAGCCTGGCCCTGATTGGCTGCTTCTAAGCCTTCCTCTGGTTGGCTGGGTTCTGCACAGCCACTCCAAGGGCTGCTATTAACCCTTTGCCAGCCAGTGAGGGGCTGCTGCCCCGTCACAGGCTCCTCTGCACAGGGTGAATTTCAGCCCTCACTAAATCATATTTTCAGGACCCTTCTTTTCTAGCGGGTGCTGAGAGCCGGGGTCCAATAGTTAAACTCTCTGAAATAATTTGCTAGGAAGCAGCTTGTTCCCATCTCCCTTGTGAAAGGAATTTCCTCTGGTCCCAGCTCAGGGTACCCCACAAATGCCTTCAAAGTTATTCACCCAGCTAAACTGAGGACGAGTTAGCAAGGGGTGAAACTCCTCTTTGCAGATGCTGCCACCGCTAAAGGAGTTTTGGCTGCTAGAATCTCATCTGTGACTCAGAGTCTGAAGAGAGGTTGGATGACGATAAACCAGGCAGGAGCTGTGGGTCTGGACCTGCCAGATTTATAAAGGGAGTGGCTGGTTCTTTACTAATATGGTTATTTTGTTGCCTATTGACTCATTTATTTGTAACTTCCTTTTGGGCTGTTTGGACAGAATTCTTCACTGACGTCTTCTGCATGACCTTGCTAGCGATAGATAGCAAATTAATCGGTGTGTGTGGTGTATATTCTGCAAATGTATTTGTATGTAAAATTACTCTTATGCCATTGGTTATTGGGCTCCAATCCTGGGCTTTCTGGTGTCAAATGGGAAAATTCCCCTTGGGGTCAGGACAGGGCCCACTGATGGTATTTATAATTCTTATGCAAAAATCTTCCCCTCTGACGATTCTTATTGTGACAATAGGGTCACTGTGCTGAGAGGTTGTGTAGCCTAGAACAGTGGTTCTCAAACTTATTTGATTGGGCAGATCATTTATGAAGATATGGAACAAAACCGGCCCCAGGACTGACCCTTGGGGCACTCCACTTGATACCGGCTGCCAACTAGACATGGAGCCATTGATCACTACCCGTTGAGCCCGACAATCTAGCCAGCTTTCTATCCACCTTATAGTCCATTCCTCCAGCCCATACTTCTTTAACTTGCTGGCAAGAATACTGTGGGAGACCGCGTCAAAAGCTTTGCTAAAGTCAAGGAATAACACGTCCACTGCTTTCCCTTCATCCACAGAACCAGTTATCTCGTCATAGAAGGCAATTAGATTAGTCAGGCATGACTTGCCCTTGGTGAATCCATGCTGACTGTTCCTGATCACTTTCCTCTCCTTTAAGTGCTTCAGAATTGATTCCTTGAGGACCTGCTCCATGATTTTTCCGGAGACTGAGGTGAGGCTGACTGGCCTGTAGTTCCCAGGATCATCCTTCTTCCCTTTTTTAAAGATGGGCACTACATTAGCCTTTTTCCAGTCATCTGGGACGTCCCCCGTTCGCCACGAGTTTTCAAAGATAATGGCCAATGGCTCTGCAATCACAGCCGCCAATTCCTTCAGCACTCTCGGATGCAACGCATCCCCCCCCATGGACTTGTGCACGTCCAGCTTTTCTAAATAGTCCCTAACCACCTCTTTCTCCACAGAGGGCTGGCCATCTCTTCCCCATGCTGTGATGCCCAGCGCAGCAGTCTGGGAGCTGACCTTGTTCGTGAAGACAGAGGTTATCGTCAGTCTCTCACAATGCCGTCTTTCCTCTCTAGCTCACTAGGAAACTTTTTTCCCTCCCTTCCTCTCCGGTGTGGGGCGGCTACAGTGACCCTGCTGCCGCGCCCTGCAGGCTGGCTTGCTGGGCTCCTGCTCCAGCTGGGCAGGATGTGGCGCCCACCAGCTCTGCTCTCGGCCCCCAGGAGCGTAGAAGGCTCACACGCAAGTCCCTCCACCGGTGCCCGGTGAGCTCCCAAGAGCAGTCTAAGGTTTTGAGCCTAATCAAGGCTCCCCCATGAGAGCTGCGCTCCCCGGGGACAAGGCAGATGGCAAGGCCTGTGAGCGCTGGGGATAAAGCGTCTCAGCGGCGGGGACCCGGCTGTGGCACACGCTCAGAGAGGAGCCCCGGAGAATCCCGAGTCTGACCAGCTTCAGCTAACGCTGTAAAATCTTCTCCTTCAGAAAGCCCCTTGCACTGTAAGACCAGCACTCACAGCACTGGCCCCGCATGCTGCCCCCAGCCCCCAGCCAGAAAAGGAAATTAATAAAATCTAACATCCCCGCCCAGAGGTTTTACCCCAAAAAGGGAGAAATGTCGGAGACGCCATGAAACCCACCAGGGACTTTGCTATTGATCGTGTGTGGAAGGTGCTCAGATACAGCGGGGATGGGCAGCAGCATAGAACCATGACATCAATACACAGAGTAATGCTCGCAACCTCCGGCCCTGTTTTATGCTCCTGTGGCTTTAAAAATTAAAAATATTTTAAAAGGCGGCTTGTGAATGTTCCAATTTCAGGCACATGATGGCGCTGCCCCTCCCAGCTGCCTTCTCGCAGCACAGCACTCATAAGGGAGGGGACTACAGAGGTCCTGGTTTGGGCCCCGCTCAGACAGGAGGTCTGTGAGCGTCAGTCCCTGTAAAAAGAAAAGGAGGACTTGTGGCACCTTAGAGACTAACCAATTTATTAGAGCATAAGCTTTCGTGAGCTACAGCTCACTTCCTCAGATGCATATATATATATATGCTCACGAAAGCTTATGCTCTAATAAATTGGTTAGTCTCTAAGGTGCCACAAGTCCTCCTTTTCTTTTTGCGAATACAGACTAACACGGCTGTTACTCTGAGTCCCTGTAAAGACAGCATGTGACGGAGCAGGAGACAGCATCAGCCCAGAAGCAAGACCGGTGGAGGGAGAAGGAAAAGCAGGGAAGAGGGAGATCTCTCTCTAAGATACACGCCGAATCCACTGGAGTTGCACTGACAAGGCTTCCCCTGGCTGGCAACGCCCCTTGCAAGGGGTGTTTCTCACTGCAGAGGGGTCCCCAGGCGAAACCTAGTGCAGGCTCAACCTGCGTTAATTTGGGGTGGATTTCCCACGGTGAGCCCAGTGGCCAATGTGGATCCTGAAGGCTCCGCACATGCGCTAGGCCAGCCTCTTGCCTCGGTAAGAGCATTAGATCATCTAGTCTGACCTTCTGCATGGCACAGGCCAGTTACCCCTGTGCTGAGCCCAATAACTTGCTTTGGCTGAAGCGTTTTCCAGAAAGGCTCCAGTCTGGATGTGAAGACATCAGGAGATGGAGAATTCACTCCCTAGGAGTTTGTTCCAATGGCTAATCACCCTCACTGTTAAATTTCTCATTTGAATTTGTCTGGCTTCAGCTTCCAGCCATTGGTTCTTGCTGGGACTTTCTCCATTAGATTAAAGAGCTCTTTACTACCGGTATTTGCTCTCTAGGAAGGAATTTACACACTATAATCAAGTCACCTCTCAATCTCCTTTCTGATAAACTAAACAGATTGCATTCTTTACATCTCTCCCTGAAAGCCATTTTCTCCAGCCCTCGGGTCCTTTTGGTGGCTTTTTGCTGCACCCTCTCCAACGAATGTCAGTGTTAAATATCAATCAATTAATCAATACCAGGATTGAAAACATGAACCTGTCCTACGACAGCTCATGGACTAGCTCCTCGAGCCCAGAGGCTGCTGCAGACTCATTAACCGCCACTGGCCTGTGGACTGCGCGCTGACCATCGGGGGAGAAGGGGGGAGAGACTTCTCTTTCGGTTGACAGACTCTGAGGAAGGCAGAAAGTAGGGGAGACATTTCAGGGATGCGGGGCCTGTGCAGTGACTGGGAATGCACTGAACAGTGGCTGCTGAGCAGCCTTCGAGCAGGCTAGGCTAGGGACGGGCCAAGAACATCTTGTTCATAAATCTGCAGCCTGTCATCCCAGTCAAAGGGAGGTGGAAACAGTGTCAGAGGCTCCATGCAGACCTCCCTGGGGCTCCAGGGGAACTGGTGCTGTGTTGGGGATGGGTTTCCTCCCCTCTTCCCCCATCCCTAGAATTCACCCTGGTAGGACACCTCACAGAAAGGGGTTTCCAGGCTGGTCCCATGCTGGTTTGTTGGCAGTGTCTGTACTGGTCAGCAGATCTCTGGGTGGTGCTGCAGCACTGTTGTGTCTGGGGCTGCCCTCCAGTGGTTCCAGTCACACCGAGAGGCTAGGAGTCCCCTGGGGGTGATGGGTCATCGTGTGCCATCACCAAGGATTGCCAGCGTCCTACGAGGTTCTGTCCCATCCCCCCTGCTGCTCCGTGTGCAGGCGAGACCTCCTGGCAAGATCATTTCCAAGCATGGGGCAGAGCATCACTCCCCTGCTGATCCATAATTGTCTCTTTCTTGTCCCGTGGACCCTGCGTGTTTGGTCTGTTTGTTGGAAGAGGCTGGATGCTGCTGCTGGAGCCACCTCTTGCTCAGCCCTAGGAGGTCAGAAGTCTCACTCCGCGGCTGGGTAGAGTCCATTGCTGGAAGGCTGCTCGCTTCCCTCCTGTCCCTGGTTATTAAGGGGATTCACCGGGGGCAGCGAGCCTGGTGACGAACAGCGATGTCTCTTCCAGCCTTGCCCACACAAAACAGGAGGGGGAGGTGGTGCCGTGCCTTTTTTTGCCTTTGAGCCCAGTGGTTCGAGCACTCCCTGGGATGTGGGAGATGCGTGTTTAATTCCCCACTCTGACTGAGCGGGAGAAGTCCTACAGAGCCCCCCGGTGAGAGACCGTGCACACACTGACCAGCCAAGAGTTGTGGGTAGACTGTGGGCGGGCACCTGTTCGATTCTGTCATCTGTCTGTGGGATTCCAATTATACTTCAATAGACGGGATAGGATTATGCGTGGAAGGGAGTGTTCAATTACTGTGGCGAGGTTAATGACCTACATGACTATTTCCTTGACTTTACGTCTTCATTCCAGTCTTTTGCTGAAAAACTGTGTTAATTTCTTTTTGCAACAAATTGGTCTTTGACTCCTTTAAAGCATAAGAATTTGTAATGCCCTAAAGGTCATAGAGCTGGATATTCGTTCAGGGCCTGATTCAAAGCCCAGCTGAGTCCACTGAAATCTTCTCGCTGACTTCAACAGGCTTTGCCTCCGGCTCCTATTCACCTGACCACTCAGTGGAGAAATAGCACCTGGAGTATCCAGTGCAGTTCTGTAGGCCAACGTCTTTCTGCAGGAAGAAGCAGCAGCCATGAGCTAAGAAGCAGGGAGTCACGTCCCATCTAAACTGCACCAAAACAATATGATATCGGGTTGTTAAGACACATTTCTGCCCTAATCGCACCAACAGCGACCACACAGACAAATCTTAAGATGTGCAAAGGGAACTTCGCAAGGTAACCCTCTGTCTGGCAACACCGCTTACCAGCACTTTCGGTTGAAAAGATGCCATCGATTACTTTTGTCTGTGCTTCCATTTGCTTCCCTATCGTTATCACTGTCTGGTCTTTCATCTGTTTGTGTCAAAATTTAAATCAACTCCGGTGGTGGGGTCTGATTGGCTAAAAAATTGTTTCATAGTGGGCTAGGTTGGGTGAAAAATACAGTTTTGTAATGCATTAGTTTAAAATGACTGGTTACTGTAGAGCTAAGTTTTAACTATATAAACTGGGGTCCAAAAGGAAGTTCTTTGGGAACCAACTCCAGGACCCAGCCCCGAGATCAGAGCTGCCAGACCTCAAAACCCTGCCAACCACACCGTGCGGAAGCTGGAGTCCCCCAGATGACCTGATCCCGACTGGCCAGCAGGAAGATTCTGTCTTCTTGGGAGTGGGGAGCACTGTAGGCTTAGCGTGTGCTGTCTGGTTTTGGTGATTGTTAATAGAGGCTCAGGATATTACTGTATAAGGCTCTTTCACTGGGGAAAGGCCCTGCAGATCCTCAAAAGATGATGCCCTGAGCCCTAGGAAAATTAAATTATGTAAATTAACCAGGTGACATCCTGAGCCCAGGGCTGGCCTTAGGGAAAATGGCACCCTGGGAGAACTTGTATTTTGGCAACCCCCACAACAGCCCTGGCCCCCCAGGCTTCTCACCCCCATCACCTCCGGGCCCCACTGACTCCTCCCATTGCTAAATTTGCATTGAAAGATGCGCCAGAGCTCAGCCCTGGCACAAATGAAGCACTGGCTGGGCGGCCGGATCCCGGAGGGTGCTGGCCGGGTGCCCCGCTCCGAGGGCAATGTCACCGCCCGCGGCAGCGCAGAAGTCAGGGTGGCCTGGTGTCTGGTGTGTTGCCTTCCTTACTGCTGCGACTGTGGCTTGTGTAAGGTGACCAGACAGCAAATATGAAAAATCGGGACAGGGGTGGGGGGTAATAGGAGCCTATATGAGAAAAAGCCCCGAATATTGGGACTGTCCCTATGAAATCGGTCACCCTGGTCTTGTGGTGCCTGGCACTAGGCCTGCGGTTCAAGGCAGACTTGGTGTTGTCATACGGGGGCTGCATGTTGCCACAGGAGTGAGTGTGTGTGTCTGTGTGTGTGCTGGGGGGAGTGTGCATTAGAGGCCGTGCACTGTCTCTTTAAGCAGAGCACTCACTAGTCTCACTAGCCGCCAGCAGCTCCCACTCCTGCCCCAGAGGCAGCCGCACAAACCCTTCAGCGGAGGCAGGGAACCCGGGCAGGGGGATGGGGCACCCTGACATCAGGAGGCTCCCGGGAGCAGCTTGGCCGGGGGGGCTCCAGGGGGAGAGGGGGCAAGGAAAGGGCAGGGGCAGCGGGTTGCAGATGGCTGCCAAGTGGGTGGAGGGAGGGACAGGACACCCCTGCTCCGGAAACCCCCACTCAGCAAGGTGCGCCCCGGGTGGTCGCCCAGCCCGCCGACCCCTAGGGCCAACCCTGCCTCAGCCCGAGGAGCTGGGTGAGGGCAGGTGCCTTTGGCCCCGAGCCCGAGCAATCGGGTCAGGACGGGGGGTTAAGTGAAGCGGGTGAGGCCCGGAGGCCAGGGAAGGGGAAAGGCGGGTGCCTGGGGTGTGCGGGGAACAGTCCCAGGAGACCCGCACGCTAAGGCCGGAGATTTACCATCCGCCCAAGGGGCAGGAAGGATCCAGGGACCTATGGTGGGTCCCACTCGGGCAGGGGGAAGAATCCGGCTTCGCACCCTTGGGGTTGGAGGCTCCTGGAGAGGCCTGAAGTACTGAGGCCTCACACAGCGCCGCTGCGGGGAGTCTAAGGGTTTTAATTTCCCTGCTGTTTGATATCGACGTTCAAATCCTCAGGCTCAGCATAAAGGCCGTTTATTAAGCAATGAAGCTTTTTTAACCAACTTCCTCACTTCTCCTCACCCCCCACCCCCAATTCCCCTTTCTAACGTTTAGTTACAGGGTTTGGTAGGATTCTTTCAGTGAGGAGGTTGAAGTTAATTATATAGGGATAAGTTTCATTACAACTCATTGACAGTGGCACCCATTGCGGGGCTGGGTGCCTCCAATCACTCAAGAATTAGTGGGAGGCAACATGGCCTAGTGGGTAAAGCACTAGACTGGGACTCAGGAGGCCTAGATTCCGTTCCCCGGTTTGCTGGTGGATGACCCTGGGCAAGCCACCTCACCCCTCCAGGCCTCAGGGATACTCCTCTCCTTGGTAGGGCGCTTCAAGATCTCCTAATAGAAGCACTGGATCAGAGGTAGGATGTGCTGTGACGCGGATGGTCCTTGTTCCAAGGTGCTCCCAGTCTAAGGACAGACAAGCAGAGTGAGGCCGGGAGAAGAGGAACAACAGTGGGCGACTTACATGCAATCCCCTCAATTCACTGTAAGTAGCACAGCAGGAATGGAGTTTTTAAAAGTCCTTAAATGTTGACAAGCTCGGGTCTTTGCAGATGAGCTCCGGGAGGTTGTATCATGCATTCGGTAGCTGACTTGGAGGTGACTGCGAGAAGCTGACAGATGGGTGTCCATTCAACAGGCCCAGCCCCTGTACTTGTCTCATACACCCAAAAAGAGAACAAAGGAGGCAAGGTGGCCCATGAAGAAGAGAATAAGCTTCAAATGCAACATCACTGTGGGTCTCCATAACCTCAGACACTCTCACGTCACTGTGTACCGAGCACACCTCTCCACCATGTACAGCAGACGTAAGAGTCAGGCTCTGACAAGGCAATGCCCAGAGGGTCACCTTGAGGGATAGGTGAAGCTGGGTACTCAGAGGGCCCATAGGAGCGGCCGGTTTGTATAATTTTTGGTGGTGCCCAGAATGGATCCAAGTCCCGCCCCCCAAACCAGCTTAAAGCTCTGGGAGGGAGCTTGGGTGCTGGTTGCAGGCTCTGGGCTGGGGCAGGGGGTTGGGGTGCAGGAGCGGGTGTGGGGTGCAGGCTCTGGGAGGGAGTTTGGGTGCAGGAGGGGGTTTGGGGTGCAGACTCTGGGAGGGAGTTTGGGTGCTGGGTGCTGGCTCTGGGCTGGGACAGGGGGTTGGGGTGCAGGTGGGGCACAGGGGTGCACAGGGACGGCAGGTGGGGGTGGGGGAGGCACTGGGGCAGTAGACAGGGCTGGGGGATGCTCTGGGGAGGGGGTGCAGGGGCTGCAGGCCGAGCCAGGGAAGAGGCGTGGTCCCAAACATTGGTGGAGCCGGACTCCCGGGCCCTGAATTTGCTGGAGCTCAGGCACCAGGGGCCCCTACAACTCGCCACCCTGAGTAACCATGAACAGAGCTGCGCTTGCCAGGTTGTCTCCTGGGTTCTTGTTTTCTGAGAACTGATCTGAGAAGACAACTCTGGTAAACCAGCTCCAAGCTAAAACAACGAGGAGTCCTTGTGGCACCTTAGAGACTACCAAATTTATTTGGGCATAAGCTTTCGTGAGCTAAAAAGCTTATGCCTAAATAAATTTGTTAGTCTCGAAGGTGCCACAAGGACTCCTCGTTGTTTTTGCTGATAGAGACTAACACGGTTACCACTCTGAAACCTGTCACCATGCAAAGCTCCAAGCTGTTTTCCTGTAAATGGAGTTCACTGACCAAGCAATTCCTAAAGGCCCTGGGCTTGACCCCATATAGAAAGTGCAATGGAAAACAGTTTAATTGTGTAAGATAGAATCCGAAACTGGATTATAAATAGAGGAAACCATGTAAAAGTTCCACTTTTCTGTGAAAGCCCCACAGCTCCGGTGGACGGCGTGCAGGCCGCAGGGACCAGCAGCCCGTGAAGGAAGAATACACGTCGGGTCTCCGAGCTGAATTAACAGCAGCAAGGTACCGTGTTGTGTGTGAGTTTGAAAGAGGGGCTTGTAACAGTTGTGAAAGCATTGAAAATTCTCATCCGTGGTTTGTTAAGAGCAGTGGGCGTTTTTACAGCCCCAGTGTTCTGGGCACTTCACACTATGGCCAAGGTTGTCAAAAGTGACTCGTGGAGTCGGGGGCCCGGCTTGACACAGCTCAGAGGCGCCTGACTCTCAGAATGTGCTGAGCACCCACCCCTGGAAATCAGGCCCCTTGAAGGGTCTCCAGTTGGGCACCTGAAAACTGAGGCACCCACAGTCACTAGCCACTTTTGAAAATCTTGGGCTAGAAATAAAACAACATGGTCCCACCTCAGATAGATCCAGGCTGAGCTGAGAATGACGTGAGGAATACGGGTACCCAACTGTGGGGAGGGAGGGGGAAGGTTACAGCCACACAGACACCTGCACATCCTGGGGACTTACTCTGAACTTTTTATTATTTATCTTTTATCAGAATCGAGGCCTCACTGTTTTAGGTGCTGCACAAACACATAAGACATCTGTGTATGTACGCACACACACAGAGTCCCTGCCACAAGCAGCTTAGTTTTATTTTTTTTTTTAATTAAATAATAATAATCAATGTTGTTCACTGGCTCCTGGTGGGAATCCTGGAGGGAAACGTGGGGACTGGGTGAGGACTCGGTGAGCTCGCTGGACAGGGCATTCCCAGAGTGGAGGGTATCACGGGAGCAGGCATGGAGCTGGTTTGGCAGAAGCAGATGAATGGGCACCGAGCCTGGCATTCCTGGTGCTGCAGAGGGGATGGCAGGTGACGTGATGAGGGACGAAGTCAGGGGTGCAGAGAGGGCTGGCATTATGCAGGGCTGTGGAGGTGAGGACAAGAAGTTTGAACCACGTGCAGTGAAGTAGGGAAGAGCCAGTGGGGAGATCGAAAGAGGGAGTCGTCTGGTCAGAATGACAGGCTGGGAAGATGATTTTCGCAGCAGCATCTTGCACTGGGGAGCTGTGATGTGGGTATCCGGGAGGCCAGAGACGGGGAGGTTGCAGTAATTCACGTTGGAGATGATCCAGGAGGACAAGAGGTTTAGCGGTCAGGCTGGAGAGGAAAGGTTGGCTCTTACAGACATTGTGGAGGCAGGAGCAGCAGGATTTGTCCATGGTCTGGGGGTGAGATCCAGAGGAGCTGTCTGGGGAGAGGCTGAAACGTAGGACTGGGCAGTGAGAGGACGCAGAGAGCCAGAGCCAGAGAGAGAGCGAGAGATGAAACCAAGGAAGCAGGATACAGGGAGATGACGCATGTAACAGGCTGGACTCTGCTCAGTGACTCTGATTTCCTGTCACCCGGCCCCTTGTGAAGTGAATTACACCAGTGTACTTTGGGGTGTGAAGCACTTTCGTTCCTGCTGGGCAACGCTTTCCATCCACTTTGCACTGGCGTAGGTGACAAGGTGCAGGGCAATGGGGCTCAGGCCCACAGAATTTGGATTGAACGTGGTAACAGGCCAGAAGTCAGTGAGGGGAAGTGAGGAGGACAGAATGCGCTTGGAGAGGGAGTGACTTTAGCAGCAGCATTTGTGATAGACAGGAGGGGAATGAGGTGAAAGCAGGGAAGCTGGAGATTTTGATACAGTAGAAGATATTGATACAGCCCCTTGGATAATACCCCTGTCAAGCTTCCTCCCCCACTCTGAACTCTAGGGTACAGATGTGGGGACCTGCATGAAAACCTCCTAAGCTTACTTTTACCAGCTTAGGTTAAAACTTCCCCAAGGTACAAATTAATTTTATCCTTTGTCCTTGGAATATCCACTGCTAGCACCAAACTCTAACTGGGTTTACTGGGAAACGTAGTTTGGACACGTCTTTCCCCCCAAAATCCTCCCAACCCTTGCACCCCACTTCCTGGGAAAGGTTTGGTAAAAATCCTCACCAATTTGCTTAGGTGACCACAGACCCAAACCCTCGGATCTGAGAACAATGAAAAAGCATTCAGTTTTCTTACAAGAAGACTTTTAATAGAAATAGAAGGAAATAGAAGTAAAGGAATCACCTCTGTAAAATCAGGATGATAGATACCTTACAGGGTAATTAGATTCAAAACATAGAGAATCCCTCTAGGCAAAACCTTAAGTTACAAAAAAGATACACAGACAGAAATAGTTATTCTATTCAGCACAGTTCTTTTCTCAGCCCTTTAAAGAAATCATAATCTAACACGTACCTAGCTAGATTACTTACTAAAAGTTCTAAGACTCCATTCCTGGTCTATCCCCGGCCAAAGCAGCCTACCCACAGACACACACCCTTTGTTTCTCTCCCTCCTCCCAGCTTTTGAAAGTATCTTGTCCCTCATTGGTCATTTTGGTCAGGTGCCAGCGAGGTTACCTTTACCTTCTTAACCCTTTACAGGTGAGAGGATTTTTCCTCTGGCCAGGAGGGATTTTAAAGGGGTTTACCCTTCCCTTTATATTTATGACAACCCCCACCTCGGAGAGCCCCTAGGCCCCCTCTCCAAGACCCCAGCACAGAGGGGTATCGGGGTGTTCTGGGGTGCGCCAGGGGCTGGAGGAGACATGGCAGGGGCATTCTTACATCTCTGCAATGGCCCAGAGGAAGCACTGAGGCAGGGCACAAGTTAAGGCACCCCTGAGCATACGAGCCACCCCCCTGCACCAGCCGCCGTGCCAGTGTGGGATGAGTCTGGCCACGGGCTGCAGCTGAGAGGGTGGCAAAGAGAGGGTTAATCTGTATTGATGTTATACAGGGAATAGTGACAAGACACAGCACGAGCCTGGATGTGAAACATTCTGATATCGCGGTGTGACATTCTGGGGATCCCCCAGAGCAGTCAGGGGGTCTGTCACCATCTGCCTGTGACCGTGGGTCCCTTAATCCTGTGTGGCTCTGGCTCGGAGCCCTGGCACCAGCATCCAGCCCACAGGCAGAAAGGTCTCACCCTGGCTTCCAGCAGCCTCGTTATCCCTGCAGGGTGACCCCACCAGCCCTTCCAGTCCCAAGCATCCCCAAATCCGCCTACCCCGAGTTCTTCACTGCCAGACCTTTTCCCCTCTAGTTCCTCACCCCAAAGGCTTGAAACCAGCCCCCCAGTTCTCAGTTCACTTTGGGACACACTCCACACCGTTTGCACACTAGAGACCCATCATTTGTCTCTCCTGGGTTGTACAATGCGAGGTGCTGGGGGTTAGTCTTGTCTGGCTGGGGAGGCAGCTCCTCCCTGCCTGGCTGGCCACCACCCTGCTGGGAGCGGGAGATGAAGCTTTAGGAACCAGCTCCAGACTCTACATACACGATACATAAATCCCTAAGCACAGCCTGGATCCATCTCGCACAGTGATCAGTAAGTTGAGAACATCACAGGCTTTCAGAAAAGAGCTCACTCAACATAATTATACACAATAGCATTGTACACAATCCTTTGAGTCCATTGCCTGTTCTTAGGGGTTCAGACCCCCTGTTCTGCCCTTGGGGTGTCTGGACCCCGTGACACATGGCAAAGGGGGCAGCATTTGAACCTAGATTTTAGTGGGGCAGTAGCTCCACGACAGTTAAGGTTGAAACTCTCCTCCTGTGTAGCAGTCTAAAATCCCCCTGCACACTCAACTGCCTTGAAAATTGCTGTGATACCAACAATTTTTTGCACATAGGTGGGGAGGGGGGGGTGCTTAACTTCATCAGTCTCAGCTGATGACACCTGTCAGGATAGACCTCAACCAGAGGAGCATCCCTGAGGGAACCAGGACGCAAACTAAAACAGAGATTTATTTGTCAAAATCAGCGCTATGAACGGCCCCCGAAACGAAGTGGAAGTGAGGTTGAGGCTGTGGAACAGACGTCCAATAGGAATAGTGGGGGCAGACGGACTAGTTTTAAGAAGGAGCTTGGTAAGTTTAGGAACGGGACGATATGACGGGGCTGCCTACGGTATCAGAGGACTGGACTCAACCCAGGAGGTTCCTTCCAGCCCTATGTCTTATTGTTCCCGAATCAAACCACAGCTTAATAATACCAACTAATTATACTTCCCTGAATGCTCATATATAAGGCTATGATTTCATCATGGTAAAGGCCACGGACCAGTCAAGGGCAATAAAAAAAAGTCACAGCCTGTGATCTGTCCGTGACTTTACTAAAAATGCCCCTCACTAAATCTTAGGTGCTGGGGGAGGAGGGGTGCTCCAGGGGAGGCTGCTGCTGGGGGGGGTGCTCCGACAGTCACTGCTGCTCCTGGGGGGGTGGCGGCCAGTAGCCCCACCGCCGCTGCTGCTCCTCCAGGCGGGGGGGGAACCCGGGGCCCCACCGCTGCTGCTCCTGGACTGCTGCTCCGTGGCAGGGCCCGGGATCAGTTGTCTGGGGCCGCCGAAGCAGTGGCCAGAGTGGCTGGCCCCGGGGTCACCCAGGTGCTGGGGCAGCCCTAGGGTCAGCTACACCAGCCGCTGCAGCTGCAGAAGTCATGGAGGTCCTGGAAAGTCATGGACTCTGTGACTTCCAGGACCTCCATGAAAGACTCACAGACTTACTCATATATAAGCTAACAATCACATTTTCATCCTGCTCAATAAATATCAGTTGACAATTCCTAATACTAGACAAATAATTTCCTAAATCATTTGAAATCTCTCAGCTACAATTGTGGGGTACGGCATTTTGGAAAGAGGGCACAGCTGTCCCGTGCGCATGCTAGGAGTATGGCTTACGTAGTGCGCAGCTACTAGTGTGCGTCAACTCAGTGCCAACGTACCCCCATGTGGACAAGGCCTGAGTTCATACATTCGCTGAGATTAAACTTTAAAACAACCCTCTGTAGGGCACATATCAAGAGGAGGCTGGTGTGATGGATTCTGGGGTAAACGTGTAACAGGAAGACAGTTGGTGGGTGGCTTGCGGTTCTGTAAGTGTAGGTAAGAGACATGAAATGGAGCCGTTCCCTTTAACGCTCCTCTGGGAATGGTCTCGGAGAGGGAGATTTCCTTATGCTATATCTATTGGCAGATGTTCCTGCTCTATTCCAAGGTGCAAGGCCTGAAAGGTGTACGATTTTATTTAGACTTTAAAGTAGGGGTGGGCAAACTTTTTGGCCTGAGGGCCACATCGGGGAATACAAATTGTATGGCGAGCCATGAATGCACACAAAATTGGGGTTGGGGTGCGGGAGGGGGGTGTCCCTTCTCTGGCTCATATGCGTGGAGCGGCCCCCGACTGTCGGAGCGGGGCCATGTGGCTGCTTCCGGGAGCTCAAGCAGCCCCCAACCCGGCACCCCGGCTGGAGCGCCAGAGCAGAGCAAGCCCCAGACCCTGCTCCCCAGCAGGAGCTCATGGGCCAGCTTACAACGGCTCGACCCGCGGGCCATAGTTTGCCCACCCCTGCTTCAGAGGCATGCTCTGGCTTGCGTTAAGTAAGGGCTGTTGCCTCTCTTCTTAACCATTGGGCAGCAGGTATTTATGGCTCCCTGGCTGCAATTTAGCCCCCTATCAGGACATCCAGCTTGCTGGCATGTCACAGCGTTCTTTCAATACGTCTGGGATCTTACATGAGAGCAGCAAAATACAACAGTTGTTTTGCTTTGTGGCTTACATCTCTCTAAATTGCATCAAATTATAACTATTTCCCATTCTTCCTAATAGGAACAATTCCTTTGAAATATAAAATTTAGAATTCATAATCTGAGGCAAGAAAAGGGAGAGGTAAATCTCTGAGTGACTTTCTTCCTCTCCTGTCCCCTGTGGAGACTAGAAGATCCATCATTCTTTTAAAACCAAGGCAATGTTCGGAAAAAGCTTTGAAGACTGAAGCCAGTGACTCGATTCTAAATCTGCTCCCCAGAAACTTAAGTGTAACCCCAGTTCTTTCTTGCAGGTCAGACAGAGGAGAGAGCATCTGGGTGTGGAACAATGGCCGGATCAGATGACACCATTGCGATGCCGGCTCTGGGCCGCCCTTTCCAGCTGGGGATGCTGTACGACTGCCGCAGTGACTCCCTCATCCCAGGTAATTGTCACCCGGGGGGAGCCCGGGGCCCAACTTAGCGTTTCAGGAAAAAGAAGCATTTGGCACCTGTTTCTTTTAGGAACATTTGGGTTTGGGATTTGAGTTGGGGAAAAAACAAAGGGCATCCAAACCTGCCCGGGTACTGTCCTGCTGACCCTCCTTACAGCACTGGCTGCACTAGGAGAAAGGAGAAACTTTCCATCCACTCCCCTGCCACTGCGATATCTCTGCAGCCCCACCCGCATGGCAGTCGGCCTAGGAAAGGGGGACAGTGCCCCCGAGCTGGCTCATCCCCCCATTTCCACATGGGAGGGGTGAGGTCCCGGTGAGAAGGGTCCTCTCTACACACAGATCTTCGGGGCATGAGGGGACCCATTAGAAGGAAACACTTCAGCTATTCACACACATCACTGTGACCCATATGAACTGTCCCCACCCCGGAAAAGGCCTGGCATCGCTGTGGACAGCTCAGTGAAAACACCCACTCTGTGTCCAGTGGCAGGCCAAGCCGTGAACAGGGTGCTCGGGTGCCCGAGGAACAGCATGGAAAATGCCACCAGACCTATTCCAATGGCATTATATAAATCAACGGGCCACACTCCCCTGGAATGTGTGCTCCGTGCTGGCCGTCCCATCACAAAGAGGGTATCACAGAAATCGAGGCAGTTCGGACAATGATGATAAAAATTACTAGAAACCTGGGGAGAATTTCACAGGAAAAGACAAAACAAAATATTTCATATAGAGACAAGAATAAGCTGGAGGTGAAACAGGGATACAGAAGAATGAAAGGGCTAGAGAAGGTAAATAGGAAAGGGCTAGAGAAGGTAAATAGGAAAGGGCTAGAGAAGGTAAATAGGAAAGGGCTAGAGAAGGTAAATAGGAATGGGCTAGAGAAGGTAAAGAAGAAGTACCTATTTACTCTCTCATAGAAAAATAACAAGGGGACACTCAAAATTAAAATACAACTAGTTTAAACTCGATAAAGGAAATACATTTTAAAGCAACATAATTAGCATGAGGAACTCACCCCACCAGACATCACTGAATCATAGAAATTTAGGGCTGGAAGGGCCCTTAAGGGGACACCTAGTCCAGCTACCTGCATTGAGGCAGGAATAAGTGCACCAGGGCCATCTCTGAGAGGTATTTGTCTAACCTGTTCTTTAAAACCTACAATGATGGTATCAAGAACATAAGACCGGCCCTACTGGGTCAGACCAAAGGTCCATCAAGCCCAGTATCCTGTCCTCTGACAGTGGCCAACGGCAGGTCCCCCAAAGGGAATGAACAGACAGGTTATCATCAAGTGATCCATCCCCTGTCACCCAATCGCAACTTCTGGCAAACAGAGGCTAGGGACACTATTTTCTGCACATCCTGGCTAATAGTCACTGATGGACCTATCTTCCATGAATCTATCTAGCTCCCTTTTGAACCCCATCATAGGATTGGCCTTCACAACACCCTCTGGCAAGGAGTTCCAGAGGTTGACAATGCATTGCGTGAAAAAATTCTTTCTTGTGTTTGTTTTAAACCTGCTACCTATTAATTTCATTTGATGACCCCTTGTTCTTGTATTATGAGAAGGAGTAAATAACACTTCTTTATTTACTTTATCTATACCTCTCATGATTTTATAGACTTCTGTCATATTCCCCCTTAGTTGCCTCTTTTCCAAGCTGAAAAGTCCCAGTCTTATTAATCTCTCTTATACAGAAGCCATTTTATACCCCTAATCATTTTTGTTGCCCTTTTCTGAACCTTTTCCAATTCCAATATATCTTTTTGAGATAGGGTGACCACATCTGCACGCAGTATTCAAGGTGTGGGCGAACCATAGATTTATATAGAGGCAATAGGATATTTTCTGTCTTATTATCTATCCCTTTCTTAATTCTTCCCAGCATTCTGTTAGCTTTTTTGACTGCCGCTGCACATTAAGTGGATGTTTTCAGAGAACTATCCATACTGACTCCAAGATCTCTTTCTTGAGTGGTAACAGCTAATTTAGACCCCTTCATTTCATACGTAGAGTTGGGATTATGTTTTCCAATGTGCATTATTTTGCATTTATCAACTTTAAATTTCATCTGCCATTTTGTTGCCCAGTCACCCTGTTTTGAGAGATCCTTTTGTAGCTCTTCGCAGTCTGCCTGGGACTTAACTATCTTGAGTAGTTTTGTATCATCTGCAAATTTTGCCACCACACTGTTTACCCCTTTTTTCAGATTGTTTATGAATATGTTAAATAGGACTGGGCCCAGTACATATCCCTGGGGGACACCACTATTTACCTCTCTCCATTCGGAAAACTGACCATTTATTCCTACCCTTTGTTTCCTATCTTTTAACCAGTTACCAATCCATGGGAAAACCTTCCCTCTTATCCCATAACTGCTTATTTTGCTTAAGAGCCTTTGGTGAGGGACCTTGTCAAAGGCTTTCTGAAAATCTAAGTACACTATATCCACTCGATCCCCCTGTCCACATGCTTGTTGACCCCCTCAGAGAATTCTAGTAGATTGGTGAGGCATGATTTCTCTTTACAAAAACCATGTTAGCTATTTCCCAACAAATTATGTTCATCTATGCGTCTGACAATTTTGTTCTTTACGATAGTTTCAACCAATTTGCCCAGTACTGAAGTGACATTTATTGGCCTGTAGTTACCAAGGTCACCTCTGGAGCCCTTTTTAAAAACTGGCATCACATTAGCTCTCCTCCAGTCATTTGGTACAGAAGCTGATTTAAATGATAGGTTACAGACTACAGTTAGTAGTCCTGCAATTTCACATTTGAGTTCCTTCAGAACTCTTGGGTGAATACCATCAGGTCCTGGAGATTTATTACTGTTTAGTTTATCAATTTGTTCCAAAACCTCCTCTAATGACACCTCAATTTGGGACAGTTCTTCAGATCTCAGAGTAACAGCCGTGTTAGTCTGTATTCGCAAAAAGAAAAGGAGGACTTGTGGCACCTTAGAGACTAACCAATTTATTTGAGCGTGAGCTTCTGTAGCTCACGAAAGCTCATGCTCAAATAAATTGGTTAGTCTCTAAGGTGCCACAAGTCCTCCTTTTCTTTCTTCAGATCTGTCACCTAAAAAGAATGGCTGAGGTTTGGGAATCTCCCTCACATCCTCAACAGTGCAGACCGATGCAAAGAATTCATTTAGTTTCTCAAGGCTGAATCCCAACTCTGTCACTCCGAGTGCAGAGTGGGGCACGCAAGGATTTTAAAAATTAATACTGGCCACTCCAGGCTTGTTTTAAACTCCCAAGGTTACAGCTTCTCTCTGACCTTGGCTTGGTAAATGCTGCCACCAACCAAATGCAAAAAACACCCAACCCCTTTCAAGCTAGGAAGGAACACTTGGGAATTCCTCCCTATGGGGTGCCCTCAAGCCCTTTCACCCCAGCTGAGAAACAGTCTGGGAACAGCTGAGAAAGAAAAAGGAAATTAGCTGTGGCTACCAGCTAATCAAACAACATGCATAAACCTCTTAGCACACCAAAACTCCAATTCTGTTCTTAAAAAAGGAAATTTTATTAAAAATAAAAAGAAAGAAAATGCATCTGGAATTTAGGCTTCTGATAGATTTTAAAAGAGCAATTCCAAAAATCAAGCACCCAAAATAGCTTTCTTGTGGGTTTAGCTTAAAGGTTACAAGCAAACAAAAGCATCTGGGGTTATGACAGAGGAGTCCACAAGCCAATAAGAAATAAAATAAATAACCCTATCATAGAATCATAGAATATCAGGGTTGGAAGGGACCCCAGAAGGTCATCTAGTCCAACCCCCTGCTCGAAGCAGGACCAATTCCCAGTTAAATCATCCCAGCCAGGGCTTTGTCAAGCCTGACCTTAAAAACCTCTAAGGAAGGAGATTCTACCACCTCCCTAGGTAACGCATTCCAGTGTTTCACCACCCTCTTAGTGAAAAAGTTTTTCCTAATATCCAATCTAAACCTCCCCCACTAATCTAACTAATCCCACTGCAACTTGAGACCATTACTCCTCGTTCTGTCATCTGCTACCATTGAGAACAGTCTAGAGCCATCCTCTTTGGAACCCCCTTTCAGGTACTTGAAAGCAGCTATCAAATCCCCCCTCATTCTTCTCTTCTGCAGGCTAAACAATCCCAGCTCCCTCAGCCTCTCCTCATAAGTCATGTGTTCCAGACCCCTAATCATTTTTGTTGCCCTTCGCTGGACTCTCTCCAATTTATCCACATCCTTCTTGTAGTGTGGGGCCCAAAACTGGACACAGTACTCCAGATGAGGCCTCACCAATGTCGAATAGAGGGGAACGATCACGTCCCTCGATCTGCTCGCTATGCCCCTACTTATACATCCCAAAATGCCATTGGCCTTCTTGGCAACAAGGGCACACTGCTGACTCATATCCAGCTTCTCGTCCACTGTCACCCCTAGGTCCTTTTCCGCAGAACTGCTGCCTAGCCATTCGGTCCCTAGTCTGTAGCGGTGCATTGGATTCTTCCATCCTAAGTGCAGGACCCTGCACTTATCCTTATTGAACCTCATCAGATTTCTTTTGGCCCAATCCTCCAATTTGTCTAGGTCCCTCTGTATCCTATCCCTCCCCTCCAGCGTATCTACCACTCCTCCCAGTTTAGTATTATCCGCAAATTTGCTGAGAGTGCAATCCACACCATCCTCCAGATCATTTATAAAGATATTGAACAAAACCGGCCCCAGGACCGACCCTTGGGGCACTCCACTTGATACCGGCTGCCAACTAGACATGGACCCATTGATCACTACCCGTTGAGCCCGACAATCTAGCCAGCTTTCTACCCACCTTATAGTGCATTCATCCAGCCCATACTTCCTTAACTTGCTGACAAGAATACTGTGGGAGACCGTGTCAAAAGCTTTGCTAAAGTCAAGAAACAATACATCCACTGCTTTCCCTTCATCCACAGAACCAATAATCTCATCATAAAAGGCAATTAGATTAGTCAGGCATGACCTTCCCTTGGTGAATCCATGCTGGCTGTTCCTGATCACTTTCCTCTCATGCAAGTGCTTCAGGATTGATTCTTTGAGGACCTGCTCCATGATTTTTCCAGGGACTGAAGTGAGGCTGACTGGCCTGTAGTTCCCAGGATCCTCCTTCTTCCCTTTTTTAAAGATTGGCACTACATTAGCCTTTTTCCAGTGATCCGGGACTTCCCTGGTTCGCCACGAGTTTTCAAAGATAATGGCCAATGGCTCTGCAATCACAGCCGCCAATTCCTTCAGCACTCTCGGATGCAACCTAATCGCATCTGGCTAAACACTCTGATCTGTTTACACATTGGAGTTCAGATAAGTCATTCTAGGCATGATCCGATGACTTATAATCTGGGGTGAGCTGAATTCGCGCCGGTTCGCGCGAACCGGGTGTTAAATTTTGAACCTGTTTTAGAACCGGCTGTTAACCCGCTTCCCTGCAGGGGGCGCTGAGGCTTTGCTGGGCTCCGGCCGGGAAGTGATGTGATTCCTCCTCTGGCCACTGGGGGCGCTGCGCTGCGGGAGCGACGTGGGCTGCCCCCCCATCCCTGGGACTCCCTCTGCTGGGCCGGGGCTGCGTCCTGCTGCTCGGGCTGCTCCCCGTGAGCCCCCACCACCCTGCCCGCAGCCGGCCCCGCCGCACGCACCCCCTGCCCTGCCCGCAGCCAGCCCGTCTCCAGCCACCCCTGCACCCTCTGCCCTGCCCGCAGCCAGCCCCTGTCTCCAGTCAGTCCCTGCACCCCCCTACCCTGCCTGCAGCCAGCCCCTACCTCCAGTCAGTCCCTGCCGTACCCCCTGCCTGCAGCCAGCCCCTGTCTCCAGCCACCCCCACACCCCTTGCCCTGCCCGCAGCCAGCCCCTGCCGCACCCTCTGCCCTGTTTCCAGCCAACCTCTGCCGCACGCACCCCCTGCCCTGCCTGCAGCCAGCCCCTGTCCCCAGCCAGTCCCTGCCGCACCCCCTGCCCACAGCCAGCCCGTCTCCAGCCACCCCCACATCCCCTGCCCTGCCTGCAGCCAGCCCCTGCCGCACCCTCTGCCCTGTATCCAGCCAACCTCTGCCGCACGCACCCGCTCCCCTGCCTGCAGCCAGCCCCTGTCTCCAGCCACCCTCACACCCCCTGCCCTGCCCGCAGCCAGGCCCTGCCACCTGCACCCCCTGTCCTGCCCGCAGCCTGTCCCTGTCTCCAGCCAGCCCCACACCCCCTTGCCTCCAGCCAACCCTGCACCCTCCTGTCTCCAGCCAGCTCCGCACCGCCTGCCCTGCCCACAGCCAGCCCCGCACCCCCTTGCCTCCAGACAACCCTGCACCCTCCTGTCTCCAGCCAGCTCCGCACCGCCTGCCCTGCCCACAGCCAGCCCCGCACCCTCCTGTCTCCAGCCAGCTCTGCTGCCCCCTGCCCCTGCCCTGCCCGCAGCCAGCCTGGCCCCCCTGCCTCCAGCTAGCCCTGCCCCATGCCCCTGTCTGCAGCTGTCCCCATGTCCACTGGTGCCCTGCAGTTCCCAGGGCAGTAACCCTGCACACCTGCTTCAATGAGTGGGGAAGGGAGCAGCTGGGACCCACACTTGTGCACACCCTAGGGTGACCAGACAGCAAGTGTGAAAAATCAGGACAGGGGTTGGGGGGTAATAGGAGCCTATATAAAAAAAAGACCCCAAAACCAGGACTGTCCCTATAAAATTGGGACATCTGGTCACCCTAGCACATGCCCAGGGCATGGCGGGGACCCACACCTGTGAAACGGAGGTAATTGCTAGGTCAGGCCCATCTTTTTAAAAAAGAACTTTCGGCAGGGTTAACATACATCCCTATTTTCCCAGACAGGTCAGGCCTTTTTGTTCTTAAATCGCCATCCGGGAGGAATTCCTCCCAGGAAAATACAGACCTATGGTAACCCTGTTGGTACAAAAAATACATACTGAGGCACATCCCTCAGGGAACAGGTTGTTAAGATTTTGGCAGCTCATCACTGCTTATAATCATACCTGGCTTAGCTGCTTACAACATGGCTGCTCTGTCCCTCCAGAGAACAACAGACAAAGGCAAACTTTCTTTTCCAATTTTAAAAAGTTCTAGCCTTCCCATTGGCTCTTTTGGTCAGGTGCCCACTTTTTTTTTCTTTACCTGGGGGACTTTTAACCCTTTACAGGTAAAGCAAGTAAAGAACAGCTATCAAGAGGGATTTTACAGCTAACTGATTGGCTGGGTGTCCATCAAAGGGAGCTACCCCCACTTTATTTATCACAGATGGGGATTCCACAACCTCCCTTGGAAGTCTATTCCAGTGCTTAATTATCCTTACAATTAGAAAGTTTTCCTAATAACTAACTTAAACCTCCCTTGCTGCAGATAAAGCCAATTACTTTTTGGCCTCCCTTCAGCGGACATGGAGAACAACTGATCACTGTCCTCACTGTCAACAGCCCTTAACAGATTTGAAAACCGTTATCAGCTCTGCTCTCAGTCTTCTTCTCTTAAGACTAAACATACCCACTGTTTCTAATCTATCTTCTATAGGGCAGGTTTTCTAAACCCTTTATCAGTTTTGTTGCTCTTCCCTCACCCTTCTAGTTTGTCCAGATTTTTCTTGCAGTGTGGCGCCCCAAACTGGACACAATACTCCAGCTCAGGCCTTTCCAGTGCTGAGAAGAGCAGGACAACTACCTCCCACCCCAGAATTATATTAGCCTTTTGCACAACTGCATCCCATGGTTGTCTCATATTCAATTTGTGATCCGCTAGAATCCCCAGGTCCTTTTCCGCAGTACTACTGCCTAGCCAGTTATTCCCCATTTTGTAACGGTGCATTTGATTTTTCCTTCCTAAGTGTAGTACTTTGCACTTGTCTTTATTGAATTTCATCTTGTTGATTTCAGACCAATTATCCAATTGATCAGATCATTTCTAATAGAAGTCAGAGTAGCAGCCCTGTTAGTCTGTATCCGCAAAAAGAAAAGGAGGACGTGTGGCACCTTAGAGACTAACCAATTTATTTGAGCATGAGCTTTCGTGAGCTACAGCTCACTTCATCGGATGCATCCCTGTAGCTCATGAAAGCTCATGCTCAAATAAATTGGTTAGTCTCTAAGGTGCCACAAGTCCTCCTTTTCTAATAGAAGTGACATTTCAATCATAAATATAGCACTTGCTTCCTGGGACAGTGTACTCCTGAGGGGGGAGTGAACTCAGTCATTCTGGAGAGGGATATATGAAAAAAAACAGAAAAGATCACATCTTCCAAAGTCCTGTAAGAAGCCGGGGGCAAGGGAAGGTTGTTAGGGTGTAGTTCAGCCTTGACTTGGCACATTTGTATGTTACCAGGTCAGTTTACTTGATGTCCTTCACTCGTTATTTTTCAATCTCAGAAATGAGACACAATTAAAGGATGGATAGATTCTGTGTCCTGTGCATCTATCAGTTACGTTACCATGTGTCTGTCTCTACTATTCCAGGGATCACGCTGTGGGGCCTGGAACAGCTTCGCAAGGATGTAAACACAAAACCACAACCCAAGACTGAATTTGAGATCATCGCATCCGACACCATTGAAGAGAAGGCCAATGCCCTCAATGTCACAGCCTCGCTGAAGGCCAGTTTCCTGGGGGGGCTGGTTGAAGTAAGTGGATCTGCCAAATACTTAAATGACACCAAAAAATCCAAACAACAGGCCCGAATTACTCTCCAGTACTCTGCCACAACAAACTTTGAACAACTAACTATGAACCATTTAGGACCAGAGAATGTTTCTTATCCTGCTGTATTTGACCAAGGCACCGCCACCCATGTGGTCACGGCTGTGCTGTACGGGGCTCAGGCTTTCTTCGTGTTTGATCGGGAAGTTTCTTCTTCTGAGAATGTACGTGAGATAGAGGGAAAGCTCCAGATTGCAATTAAAAAGATACCCATGTTTTCCATAGAAGGGGAAGGAGCTGTCAAAATGGATGAAAGTGAAAAATTAAATGCTGCAAAATTTAACTGCAGGTTCCATGGTGATTTTGCTCTTGAGAGAAATCCAACTAATTTCGAAGATGCCATGCAAACATATTCCACCCTCCCCAAGCTGCTGGGTGCCCAGGGGGAGAAGGCCGTACCAGTGAGAGTCTGGCTGTACCCGCTGACCAAGCTGGATTCCAGAGCTGCTCGGCTGGTGCGTGAGATCAGCTTTTCACTGATTTCTGATGCTCAGACTGCTCTGGAGGAACTGGCAGAAGTAAACATGCAATGCAATGACATGGTGAAGAGTCCGATCGTCACAAGCTTCCCCGAAATCAAGCTGAAAATCCAGCAGTTCAGAGATCTGTGTAAGCAACACAGACAGACTTTCCAGAAACAGCTAGCAGGACTCTTACCATTAATCCGTGGAGGTGGAAAAGAGGAAGGGGCTCTGGTGGATATTTTATCATGTAAAAACCAGTCACCGTTCAATACTCAGAGACTCAGTGAATTTCTGGATACAAAGGAGAAAGAGATGAATTATGTGAATTCCTACCTTAGGATCCTAAGCAATGTAAAAGTGGTGTCCTCTCAGAGTGAACTAGATGAAATAGTACTCGACCCTGAGCTTGACTTTATCGTCTCCTTTACATTCACCTCACTGCATGAAGAGGAGCCATATTTATCAGATTTAAAACAGTGGCTTCAGACCCAGTATATAAAGGAAACTCATGATCCTGCAGCAGCCAGTTCTGTCTCTGAGAAACCAAAATCCAAAATGTGGTTTGAGGAACAAGAAATTAATAGAAAAGCTCGAAAATCTGCAAAGTCCCTTTCACGTTTTGTCAGTGTCAACAAATCTAACGGGAAGATTCGGTTCATTGTGTCCTCTGTTCCAGACAAGGACAATCCAGGCACTTCCATTTACCTGTATGAGGAGGGAGAGCTGATCAGCACCAACTTTGAGGCTCCATCAAAGCCTCTTCCTCCCCTGATTGATGGAATCAAACATGACCGTGTGCAGCTCAAGTTTAACCCAGCAGCCTATGGAAGGGCTGAGATATCCGGCTATCGGGCAGAGTACAGAATTGTAGGACAGGAGAACTGGACGACTGTGAATGTAAATAACACGCAAGAGACATTCACAGTAACAGGGCTACGTGCAAACACCGAGTACCAGTTCCGATACGCTGCAGTGAGCAAACCAGGGCTCAGCGAGAGCAGCGATGTGAGTAATCCTGTGAAGACTCTCCCTCCTACCAGCCCGCCTGGGAAGTCTGCAACAGTTATTGTAGATTCATCTGCCATCGCCCTCACCTGGGAGAGTCCAAGTGTCATTGGAGATGGAGTCAGAATAAGGGAGTATAAGGTGCAATATAAAGAGGAGGCAGGAGATACAAGTCAGGAGGGGAAAGACAAATGGCTGGAACGAAGGACAGAAAAGAGAACCGAGTTCTATAGCATTGATGGACTGAGTCCTGAGACACCCTACAGAGTCCGGGTTTCGGCTGTGTGTGCGGATGGGGCTGTGAGTGACCCAAGCGAAGAGACTTGCATCTCAACCCTAAAGAAAGGTAACATTTAAATATATTTGCATATTTCTTCCCACCCGAAACACAGGACTCTGGAGTAGTTCATTCAGGTAAAACTATATTTATCTTTGGAAGAAAAATTGAGATGTCCCAAGTGTATAATGTAGGCGTGACTTCAGAATCAAACTATTTCTTGCAATTTAATATCTGAACTGGAGTAATGCATACAGGGCCCAACCCAACCACCGGGATCTGCTGGGGACTGTACAAATGATACTGAGCTGTCAGGTCTGGTCAAGTTAAGGTACCAACTAGCTTTCTGTGAAAAGCTTCATTCTTCTAAGTGCTCTAAAATTGTCATGGTTACATGGATTGCCTTGAAATTTGGTGTGCCTCAGGGGGCACTGGCTAGGGTCAGTGATCCAAATCTGAGATCATTTGACCAAGGGGTTCCTGGGATACAATCTCCTCTCCCTCCCGCCCCCCCAACTCCCTAAAAAAACCATAGTTTTTAAAGGTTGACATATTCTACCACCGTGGTTTTGCCCAGACCTGGGGATCAAGCCCTGGCTCTGATCCTGCCACAAGGGTCTCACTGACTGGAGGATAACACGCAGAGAGTGAACGGCACCCACTAGGCCTCTGGGGGGAGCAACATTCAGAACATTATTGGACAGATAGTACTGCTCATGAACTAAGGGGATCATACTGAGCACAGAGGAGCCAAGAGACTCTGGAGGTGGAGAGTTTCCACTGTAGCTGGATAGGGCTCTGTAGATAGGGCAATTTCCTGCAATATCACTGAAAGATCTTATTGTACTAACTGTATGTACTGCTGTGGGCCAGGATTGTGTATAACCTCTCTAGTGAGGAGATGTGATGGATGTAAGACGTGGCGGTTCAAAAGGCTGTATTGAAAATGTGCCAGACAAGTATGGACTTTTGGGACAATAAATATTAAGTGGATTTCCTGGGGAGTCCCTAGGGCGAGGTTAATGCAAATTACTTACCTCTGGTCAATGCAAAAACCCAGCTTTTTGAAGTTAAGCTCTGAGGGGAGGGTTTTTTCTGTTGATTACCTGTTACAGAAGGCAAAGATCAAAGGCCAGAGTTGGATAAAGATATGGCTGATCTGCCCAGCCATTGCTCTGGTTCTGGATCTAAACTTCTAACCCCGGAGAATACCCAGATGTGGGGTTTGAAGGACTAAAACCTTCTAGAGCTGTAGATTGGATTTGGGGGGACGGGGAAATCTCAGGTCAGCTTTCGAGTTTTATTGTTTTAATATTTATTCTCTGTCATGCTTTTACCTAAAAGAAGAAACGTGGTTGCTTAGAAGGAGCTGTGTGGAAACATATAGCTGTGGGCAATGCACTGCTCGTTGTCTTCAGAGAGAAAGCAAAGCGCAGGCCCTGGCCTGTTTAGACAGTCTGGCTTGCTGGGGATATCCCGGGGTGAGGCAGGGAGCTGTGCAGCCTTAAAAGCCCACACAGGGGCCGGGGAGAGAGGGGGACACACACACACACACGCAGAGGGCACAGCCGCCCAGATCTCCTCCTATCCCAATCACAGATCTTCCAAGATGGTTCAATTTATTCCTCCACCCTTCAGTACAGCAACACCTACCACAGGGATTACAGCTGCAGTGCATGCAGATAATTCCCAGAGGCCATTGCCAGCTCCAGAGGGCAGAGTTAAGGTTGCGAAGGTGTTTACCTGAACTCGCTATCTCCCAGCATTCACAAGATTCAGTTTTGCTGAACTGACTTTCTTGAGGGGTGCAAGGTCTCACCAGGCATCTTAACGCTGCGTTAGTGAAGTATTTTTGCCATGTTATCTCTCTCTCTGTGTCGATAGTTAGCTGTATAAAGAGCAGCACCGACTGGCATACATATATGTTACACAGTATTGTTCCGAAGTGGGTGAGTGCAGGGGGGAAGATTCTGAGGCTCAGGTCTGGCCCAGCCGATCCTTTCGCTCTGTCATTGACCCATGTGTGCCGATAACGCTCTGATTCTGTCTCTCCCCAGCGAATGTGACTCTGGATCCAGACACGGCACATCCTGAGCTCGTCCTGTCTGATGATCGAAGAACCATGAGCCGGGGCCCCGAGAGCCAGATGTTGCCTTACAAACCGGAGAGATTTGATTATTTGCTGAGTGTGCTGGGCTCTGAGGGCTTCACCTCGGGGAAACATTCCTGGCAGGTGAAGGTGAAGGGAGGAGTAGCCGGAGACTGGGCTGTGGGGGTAGCTAGACAGTCTGTGCTGAGGAAGGAAGAGGTTGGCTTTACCCCCGAGAATGGGGTCTGGGTGGTGCAGAAATGGGGCAATGCCAGAGACTATCGGGCTCAAACCTCCCCTGTCACCCGCCTGTCCTTGAGTAGAGAACCCAGCAGGATCCGGGTCTCTCTGGACTATGAAGGGGGGTTGGTGGCATTTAATTATGCTGATGATCTGGCCCCGATCTTCACTTTCCCACAGGCTTCTTTCAATGGGGAGAAAATCTTCCCTTTCTTCTGGGTCTGGGGTGGAGGATTCCAGCTGAGCATCCATCCCTGAGACTCAGGGTAGCCCGGGGCCCTGTCAGTACCATACAGAGCAGGCTAGACCCATCTCACGGTCCTGCAGTGACTGCCCAGTCTGCTTGTTCTCATGCTATATGGTTCTGTAGGATTATATCCGTGAACAGGGTCAGAATGGGCACCAGGAGCTCCTCCCTTTGAGCCCTGTGCCGGTCTTGGCCAGAATCCCCCGTGGTGCTCACTGTTTGAAAGGGGCAAAGTAAAACCAGGGCTCTCGCCCGGCATCTCCACCCCCTCTTCCTGTCAGGGCACAAGGCTGGCAGCTCACTGCACTGTCTCCAGGTCCTCATCAGGGGGCTTCCAGCTGAGCCACGGACAATTGCTCCACTCGCAGCATGGGCCCTTTGCACAGTCTGAGGGGGCAAAGGCAGAACCCTGCCCCAGGATCAGCCCCTACCATTGTGCTAAAATGATTACTCACATCTTCTCTCTGAGTTGCTCAGAGGTGTTTCTATCCTACTGTAAACATGTCATTCTCTTGCAGTAAGGAATGCAAAGTCTTTTAGCAGCAGAAATTATGAAATAAAATCCTACTTTATGCTTTCAGACCATTGTCAGATTGTGTGTTAGGTATATCTTACAATAAAATGTGTTGCTTTATGCCAGAGCTAATCAAAATTTGACATTTCAGAAAACAAACAAATTCCTTCACCAGGAGTAGCAGGCAGATCGTTCCCATGGCTATTGCCAGCACCAAGGGGCAGAGTTATGGTTGCATGGGATTTATCTGTATTTCCTGGTTTTCAGAGGTCTGAGGTTTGCTGAACCTGATGTCCTGGAAGGACACGAGAGACCACCGCATATGTTGTATTTTGTACTACATTGAATATTCGTTAAACGATAAGTGTTTTCTTTTTTCGTTGACTCCATCACGATAGTTTTCAGGGTGCCCACCCAGGTAACTGATAGAAGTTCTGATTATTGCAGATTCAATATGGATCTCATAGTTTTGGGGTTCAGAGTGTGAATCCTTGTGGGATTTATTGTAGCACTGTTCAAACTACAATGACGTTACATCTCTCTCTCCTGCTGATCCCACATCGTTGTGGAGGATCTTCAGCGGCTAGCGTTAGAAGAGCTATCGGAATAATCCACTCAGTCCATTATTCCTATAGTAGGCACCCTTTACTAGACGGGCCTCTGAACTGTCTCTCTGTAGTGTCCAGTCCTCTCCCGGAACACACACAAGTTATTAAGTTCATTGCTCTTTTAAAGAGTCAATACACGCAGCTCATTAATTTCACTGGGGTTTGACAAACACTCACTTTAATCACAGCACTGACCTGGTTTATAATAAAGGTAAAACAAGTTTCGTAAACAAAAGTCATAGATTTAAGTGATATCAAGTGTAAGGTGTAAAGATAGGAAGGGTGATGAACAAACAGAAGTAATAATACGCTTTCTAATAGCTAAGACCTAACTTAACAAGCTACAGACATTGTTCGAGGCACTTTCCTCTCCAGTATTCCTTTCCCAGCAACGGCTGACTAGCTTTTTGTCAGGATGCTCACAGAATCCAAGGTGCTGGTTTTCCTTGTCTCTGGTGAAGGACCACTTAGGGGTTTGCTCCACTTCTCTTTATAGTCCACTCTACCTTGGCAATATATTGTTCTGAAACGTAGCTCCAGATACAGGTCCTTCTCCCTGCTGGGTGTGGATGCTGTGCTGCCAGGAGTGGATTCCATGCTGTCTTCTCCCGCACTGGAGATTTTTCCAGTGCAAAGGATCTTGTCATGCAACCTCTGATACAACTGAATAGCCCATTGAATTTGCCCACATCTGGGAATTTTTAGGCCTAACACATTTTCCAAGCTAAAGCTGGTTGCAACATTACTGTATCATCTTGGATGGTGCATGGCTTCTGCTGCTGCAGGCAGCCACAATCTGCCCGCTGCTCAAGAGATACCACTCCTGAACCCAGCATTCCCATAGGCTGGGGAAACCCCATTATCTGGCCCACTCCCCGTGCCCATTTTCTTCATCTGTTGCTGGGGCCAGAAACCATTCTTGGTCCTCACAGCTCCCCACTCTGGATCTGAACGGGCTCCCAGCTCCTTCTCCCCTCAGCACCTCAGCTCAGATCAGTGATATAAAAGAGAGGTGAACCCACAGTGCAGGACTCCTCTGTCTATTACCTCTCTGGTGCTTTGACACAAGGAGCTTCGGGACGCCTCCTCCGCCAGCCCCGTGGCAAGGGGACAGCAGCTACCTCTGCGGGGGGCAATCTGCTCTACGGAGGGACACCGCCAAATAAAAATTGCATCTGCTCACTCCAGCTCTGCTGACTATACGACACGTTCTGTGGTGTGAACAGAGGAACAGCATCACCCAGGCAGATCCAGGCAGAGCTTCTGCCAGACACTCGTACAGCATCGCCCTCTGCAGAAAGGAGCAAAGATCGTTTTCCCTGACCCCTGATCAAGAAACCAAAAGTCCTGGCTCCAGACCTGAGCCAGAAACCCACCCCAAACAAAGCACACGTTTTCTCCGCTCTTTCCACATCAGAGACCTGCAAACAGCTTGCCTTTCGCAGGACATAGAGTCCTGGGACTGCAGCCAGGAGTTTTCAAGCAAGTAAGATGGATAGATGAGATGAGGCCAGGCTGTCATCCATAAGCAGCACCCCATCTCCTCCTTTGCACATACAATGCTCAGTGCAGAGACACGCCCCTGGGGTTTCAGGTTTGTGACGTATCCCACAGCATGGCAGCAACTTTGTCTGACACCTCACAAAGCTAGAGAAATAGAAACCAAAAGGGTCTCAACCAATCATGCCGGAACCCGGGGGGCCATGTTGCCCCCCAAACTGCAAGCCTTGGGCAGGTGCGAAGTGGCACCGGTAGGGCCTGCACTCCACAGCGGAGGTGCTGCTCTGCTCCTGCCCAAGGCTTGCAGTTTGGGGGGGACAACATTCTCCCCTATCCCCCAAATTACACCCTTTCTAAAAAGTGGGGGGCATGACCCCCAGCCTCCCCGGCTGGCACTGGTGGGCCCCCCACCCCCACCACTTCTACAAAGGTTCCAGAATCCTTGGTTTTAGGAGGCTTATTCCTTCACCCTCTCACTTCCCTGGTCCTTCTCGCATGAATGGAGAGCAGCAATCCCTGAAGTCCAAAGGTGCAAACAATCCAATGTTTATTGGGGTGAATTTCCAGCAAGCATGAGTCCAGTTTCCTTCCTTAGTGTCCCCGTTCCCAGCTCTGACCCCACAGAGCCTTACCTGTGTCCCTGTTCCCATTTCCCGCTTTAGCCAAACATGATTCCCATTCCCCCCCCCCCCCACTTCCTGATTGACTGCGGACTATATAGTAAAACTTGAGTTCTGCTTTGCTATACCTTAACCAATCATTTCCCTGAAATTTAACTAACCAATTGTAACATGATTATTTAACCAATTAGATCCCACACCTTAATTAGTTTACACCCAGCAAAATTAATTACACAGCAGACAGAAACAATCCCAGAAATAGACAGAGATTATACAGACAAACAATAGCAAAGTGGGAACTATAATGACAAAACAATACAGAAGTGACGATTTCCCATCCCAGCTATTGATAGGTGAGTTCTTGCCAGACAGGAGGCTACCAAACTAAGTTTCCTTTTACATCTTCTAGGCACTTCCCTTTCTCTGGAGGCGATAGGCACTATCAGGACAGGATTGTATCCTAAGAGCCCAATAGCACCTGATTTCAATGGGACTAGTTTGGGATGTGAGGAGGGGACCGGTCGCTTCCCAGCTTATGGCTGCCTCTGCTGCTTAGCCAGAGGCCTTAGCCTAAGCACAGGGCCTCCGACTGTCACAGAGAGAGAAGGCCCTTGCACCGGCCGACAGTGATTTTGATTCTTTCTTTTATACCTCTAGAACTAGCCAAGTGATAAGAAGACACCTAAATGCTTACAGTACAGGCCTTTGCAGACAGGCCTGAATATCTAGATCCTAATACTTGGTCTCAACTCAAGCCTTTGCTCGGCATCGGTTACTAGCGGCTGTCAAACAGTCCGTAGCTAATAGTGGGGGGGGGGATTACTAGAGGTACGTTCAGATTTTGACAAACAGCCAATATTGAGGACGCTGAAGCCAGAGAAGGGAATTTGCACTGACCACTGGATCAGCTTTCTCCTGCCCCACAAAGACTCTCCAGCAATGCAGCCTGTAATGGGGGTCTGGCCCTTTAAGGCTAGAGGACGGAGTTACTCATTCCATGTGTCCAGGGAAAAGCGGAAGGAGGCCTGGAAGCAGCCCCTGGGAGAGAGGCCGCTGGTCCTGGGGAAAAGTCTGTGTCTGGGAGATCAAGGTACAGAAAAACCCAGAGCACAGTTCCTGCAAAGGCCTGGGACCACGAACCCTGTAGAGTGGGTGGGGCAAAGCTCCCCCTCTCCCAGCTGCCCCAGACAGGTGTTTGGGGTAATTGGACACAACTGGGAAGGGTCAAGGAGTGGTCAGGTGATTGGGGCGGGTGACTCAAAAGGAAGCTCCAAGTGGGGGGGCCTCTCACATTCTGGGAATACCCGACATTCCAGTAGTTCTGGGAACGGTGTGTGCCCACCCCCGCCTGGGTGACCCTGCCCCCGCTGGCATGACCTCGCACTCACCATCACACCGCATGGGGGCACCATTTTGAAGAGCTCGCTGCCCCACCCCAGCCGGTGTGACCTCGCCCGCACTGTGCAGGTAAGGTCATGGCAGCAGGGGTGGGGCGGTGTGATCTTCACAATGGCATCCCCTGTCTGGTCCCAGACAAAACCACCTCTGGCTTTGTCTCTGTACCGCACAGGGGACAAACCTCAGAAAAGCAGAACTGGCCAGTTTATAACCAGAGCAATGGCCTGCTTAGCTCCAAGCGCAGTCAGAGAGAGCTGCCGAGCCAGCTGCTGGGGGAGAGAAGTCACCCAGCACAGAGCCTCGGCAAGGAGGACTGGGCAACCCCTATACTTGAGGAGCGAGTTATGGGCCGGGGAGGCAAGAACTTAAAGCCACAGTCCCAGGGAGGGCTGAGATCCTCGACGTGAGGGGTGAGCAAAGGCTGGGGAGGCCAGGACTGAATGCAGAACACACAGCCCCAGCAAGGAGAGCTGTGAAACACCTGAGCCGGAGGGGAGAGTCTAGAAGCTGGGGGGGCCTGGACTGGGAACACACGTGCCCCACGTTGGGGTGGGAGCAGGGGCTGTGCAATCTCTGAAATGAAAAGGGGAGCTCAGTGGTATTGTTTTAAAGACTCTGGGTGTACGTGAATTATTTTGGGACACAGAGGGAAATTGAGGCAGGGTGCCTGGGGGGCCACCCCTGGCCATGTGGGGAGCACCCTGGGATTGCACTTGGCTACACACCCCTTAGTGGAGAAATACAAAGTCAGCAGCTCTCCACCCACAGGACAAAGAGTCGAGGATCTGTTGTATCATTAACAGTGTATGTTAGGCTCTGCAGTTGAGACACTGGCCCTCTGCAACAAGCACCCTGTCACTCTCCGGTTATTGTCCGAGAATCTCTTATTCTTTCATAGTTTCACACGTGGTTGTTTGTACACAGTCTGGCCCAGTGTTAGCAGTGTGCTCTGGCTGCTCTGCACCCTTCTAGTGATGCCACAAACAGCCAAAACATGAGCTCAACCTGCCCGGTAACCTAGGTTCACAGCTGCTGGGCATTGGCAGAACCGTGCCGGGAACATACTGGTGAATATGACCCAATATAGATATCTACTCTTTCCTGTGTGGATGGCGGAGGGGTGGGGGGGCATGGATGCAGGATGTTTGGATACCAGGTTATAGAATCATAGAATCATAGAATATCAGGGTTGGAAGGGACCGCAGGAGGTCATCTAGTCCAACCCTCTGCTCAAAGCAGGACCAATCCCCAATTAAATCATCCCAGCCAGGGCTTTGTCAAGCCTGACCTTAAAAACCTCTAAGGAAGGAGGTTCCACCGCCTCCCTAGGTAACGCATTCCAGTGTTTCACCACCCTCTTAGTGAAAAAGTTTTTCCTAATATCCAACCTAAACCTCCCCCACTGCAACTTGAGACCATTACTCCTTGTCCTGTCCTCTTCTACCACTGAGAATAGTCTAGAACCATCCTCTCTGGAACCACCTCTCAGGTAGTTGAAAGCAGCTATCAAATCCCCCCTCATTCTTCTCTTCTGCAGACTAAACAATCCCAGTTCCCTCAGACTCTCCTCATAAGTCATGTGTTCCAGACCCCTAATAATTTTTGTTGCCCTCCGCTGGACTCTCTCCAATTTATCCACATCCTTCTTGAAGTGTGGGGCCCAAAACTGGACACAGTACTCCAGATGAGGCCTCACCAATGTCGAATAGAGGGGGATGATCACATCCCTCGGTCTGCTGGCTATGCCCCTACTTATACATCCCAAAATGCCATTGGCCTTCTTGGCAACAAGGGCACACTGCTGACTCATATCCAGCTTCTCGTCCACTGTCACCCCTAGGTCCTTTTCCGCAGAACTGCTGCCTAGCCATTCGGTCCCTAGTCTGTAGCTGTGCATTGGGTTCTTCCGTCCTAAGTGCAGGACCCTGCACTTATCGTTATTGAACCTCATCAGATTTCTTTTGGCCCAATCCTCCAATTTGTCTAGGTCCTTCTGTATCCTATCCCTCCCCTCCAGCGTATCTACCACTCCTCCCAGTTTAGTATCATCCGCAAATTTGCTGAGAGTGCAATCTACACCGTCCTCCAGATCATTTATGAAGATATTGAACAAAACCGGCCCCAGGACCGACCCCTGGGGCACTCCACTTGACACCGGCTGCCAACTAGACATGGAGCCATTGATCACTACCCGTTGAGCCCGACAATCTAGCCAGCTTTCTACCCACCTTATAGTGCATTCATCCAGCCCATACTTCCTTAACTTGCTGACAAGAATACTGTGGGAGATCGTGTCAAAAGCTTTGCTCAAGTCAAGAAACAATACATCCACTGCTTTCCCTTCATCCACAGAACCAGTAATCTCATCATAAAAGGCGATTAGATTAGTCAGGCATGACCTTCCCTTGGTGAATCCATGCTGGCTGTTCCTGATCACTTTCCTCTCATGCAAGTGCTTCAGGATTGATTCTTTGAGGACCTGCTCCATGATTTTTCCAGGGACTGAGGTGAGGCTGACTGGCCTGTAGTTCCCAGGATCCTCCTTCTTCCCCTTTTTAAAGATTGGCACTACATTAGCCTTTTTCCAGTCATCCGGGACTTCCCCGGTTCGCCACGAGTTTTCAAAGATAATGGCCAATGGCTCTGCAATCACAGCCGCCAATTCCTTCAGCACTCTCGGATGCAACTCGTCCGGCCCCATGGACTTGTGCACGTCCAGCTTTTCTAAATAGTCCCTAACCACCTCTATCTCCACAGAGGGCTGGCCATCTCTTCCCCATGTTGTGATGCCCAGCGCAGCAGTCTGGGAGCTGACCTTGTTCGTGAAGACAGAGGCAAAAAAAGCATTGAGTACATTAGCTTTTTCCACATCCTCTCTCACTAGGTTGCCTCCCTCATTCAGTAAGGGGCCCACACTTTCCTTGGCTTTCTTCTTGTTGCCAACATACCTGAAGAAACCCTTCTTGTTACTCTTGACATCTCTGGCTAGCTGCAGCTCCAGGTGCGATTTGGCCCTCCTGATATCATTCCTACATGCCCGAGCAATATTTTTATACTCTTCCCTGGTCATATGTCCAACCTTCCACTTCTTGTAAGCTGCTTTTTTATGTTTAAGATCCGCTAGGATTTCACCATTAAGCCAAGCTGGTCGCCTGCCATATTTACTATTCTTTCGACTCATCGGGATGGTTTGTCCCTGTAACCTCAACAGGGATTCCTTGAAATACAGCCAGCTCTCCTGGACTCCTTTCCCCTTCATGTTAATTCCCCAGGGGATCCTGGCCATCCGTTCCCTGAGGGAGTCGAAGTCTGCTTTCCTGAAGTCCAGGGTCCGTATCCTGCTGCTTACCTTTCTTCCCTGCGTCAGGATCCTGAACTCAACCAACTCATGGTCACTGCCTCCCAGATTCCCATCCACTTTTGCTTCCCCCACTAATTCTACCCGGTTTGTGAGCAGCAGGTCAAGAAAAGCGCCCTCCCTAGTTGGCTCCTCTCGCACTTTCGCCAGGAAATTGTCCCCTACGCTTTCCAAAAACTTCCTGGATTGTCTATGCACTGCTGTATTGCTCTCCCAGCAGATATCAGGAAAATTAAAGTCACCCATGAGAATCAGGGCATGCGATCTAGTAGCTTCCGTGAGCTGCCGGAAGAAAGCCTCATCTACCTCATCCCCCTGGTCCGGTGGTCTATAGCAGACTCCCACCACTACATCACTCTTGTTGCACACACTTCTAAACTTAATCCAGAGACACTCAGGTTTTTCTACAGTTTCGTACCGGAGCTCTGAGCAGTCATACTGCTTCCTTACATACAGTGCTACTCCCCCACCTTTTCTGCCCTGCCTGTCCTTCCTGAACAGTTTATAACCATCCATGACAGTACTCCAGTCATGTGAGTTATCCCACCAAGTCTCTGTTATTCCGATCACGTCATAGTTCCTTGACATCACCAGGACCTCCAGTTCTCCCTGCTTGTTTCCAAGGCTTTGTGCATTCGTATATAAGCACTTGAGATAACCTGTTGATCGCCCCTCATTCCCAGTATGAGGCAGGAGCCCTCCCCTCACAGACATTCCTGCCTGTGCTTCCTCCCGGTATCCCGCTTTCCCACTTACCTCAGGGCTTTGGTCTCCTTCCCCTGGTGAACCTAGTTTAAAGCACTCCTCACTAGGTTAGCTCACCCAATTAAAGTCCAACCTTACCGGGTGTCTCCTCAAGCTAAAACTGCCATAGAACAGGAGATCCAGAATATGTTACAGATGGGTGTAATCCGCCCCTCCCGCAGTGCATGGGCATCTCCAGTGGTTCTAGTTCCCAAACCAGATGGGGAGATACGTTTTTGCGTGGACTACCATAAGCTAAATGCGGTAACTCGCCCAGACAACTATCCAATGCCACGCACAGATGAACTATTGGAGAAAGTATGATACTAAACTGGGAGGAGTGGTAGATACGCTGGAGGGGAGGGATAGGATACAGAAGGACCTAGACAAATTGGAGGATTGGGCCAAAAGAAATCTGATGAGGTTCAATAAGGATAAGTGCAGGGTCCTGCACTTAGGACGGAAGAACCCAATGCACAGCTACAGACTAGGGACCGAATGGCTAGGCAGCAGTTCTGCGGAAAAGGACCTAGGGGTGACAGTGGACGAGAAGCTGGATATGAGTCAGCAGTGTGCCCGTGTTGCCAAGAAGGCCAATGGCATTTTGGGATGTATAAGTAGGGGCATAGCGAGCAGATCGAGGGACGTGATCGTTCCCCTCTATTCGACATTGGTGAGGCCTCATCTGGAGTACTGTGTCCAGTTTTGGGCCCCACACTTCAAGAAGGATGTGGATAAATTGGAGAGAGTCCAGCGAAGGGCAACAAAAATTATTAGGGGACTGGAACACATGACTTATGAGGAGAGGCTGAGGGAGCTGGGATTGTTTAGCCTGCAGAAGAGAAGAATGAGGGGGGATTTGATAGCTGCTTTCAACTACCTGAAAGGGGGTTCCAAAGAGGATGGCTCTAGACTGTTCTCAATGGTAGCAGATGACAGAACGAGGAGTAATGGTCTCAAGTTGCAGTGGGGGAGGTTTAGATTGGATATTAGGAAAAACTTTTTCACTAAGAGGGTGGTGAAACACTGGAATGCGTTACCTAGGGAGGTGGTAGAATCTCCTTCCTTAGAGGTTTTTAAGGTCAGGCTTGACAAAGCCCTGGCTGGGATGATTTAACTGGGAATTGGTCCTGCTTCAAGCAGGGGGTTGGACTAGATGACCTTCTGGGGTCCCTTCCAACCCTGATATTCTATGATTCTATGATTCATCTCTACCTTGGACTTAACCAAGGGGTACTGGCAGGTACCGCTAGATGAATCTGCCGGGGGAAGGTCAGCCTTCACCACACATGTCGGGCTGTATGAATTTAATGTACTCCCTTTCGGGCTGCGGAATGCACCTGCCACCTTCCAAAGACTTGTAGATGGTCTCTAGCGGGATTGGGAGAATATGCAGTTGCCTACCTTGACGATGTGGCCATATTTTTGGATTCCTGGGCAGAACACCTAAAACATCTACAAAAAGTCTTCAAGCACATAAGAGAGGCAGAACTAACTGTTAAGGCTAAGAAGTGTCAAATAGGCCTAAACAAAGTAACTTACCTTGGACACCAGGTGGGTCAAGGAACTATGAACCCCCTACAGGCCAAAGTGGATGCTATTCAAAAGTGGCCGGTCCCAAAGTAAAAAAAAACAGGTCCAATCCTTCTTAGGTTTGTCCGGATATTACAGGTGATTTGTACCGCAATACAGCCAAATCGCCGCCCCACTGACAGACCTAACCAAAAAGAAACAGCCAAATGCCGTTCAGTGGACCGAAGAGTGTCAGAAGGCCTTTAACTAGCTTAAAGCGACACTCATGTCTGACCCTGTGCTAAGGGCCCCAGACTTTGACAAACCGTTCCTAGTAACCACAGATGCGTCCGAGCGTGGTGTGGGAGCAGTCTTAATGCAGGACGGACCGAATCAAAAGTTCCATCCTGTCGTGTTTCTCAGCAAGAAGCTGTCTGAGAGGGGAAGCCACTGGTCAATCAGTGAAAAGGACTGTTACGCCATTATCTACGCTCTGGAAAAGCTACGCCCATACGTTTGGGGACGGCGTTTCCACCTGCAAATCAACCATGCTGCGCTACAGTGGCTTCATACCGCCACGGGAAAATAACAAAAAACTCATTTGGTGGAGTTTAGCTCTCCAAGATTTTGATTTCAACATACAACACATCTCAGGAGCTTCTAACAAAGGGGCTGATGCACTCTCCCATGAAAGCTATGAACTCCCATGAACTCCCATATTAGGAAAAACTCTTTCACTAGGAGGGTGGTGAAACACTGGAATGCGTTGCCTAGGGAGGTGGCGGAATCTCCTTCCTTAGAAGTTTTTAAGGTCAGGCTTGACAAAGCCCTGGCTGGGATGATTTAGTTGGGTATGGGTCCTGCTTTTGAGCAGGGGGTTGGACTAGATGACCTCCTGAGGTCCCTTCCAACCCTGATATTCTATGATTCTATGATTTAGAAGGAAAAGTACAAGTGCAATGTAATTACTTTCTATTTCCAAATTCACTGGAATCGTCTGTTCAGTATCTGGACATTAACCAAACTAATATAAGCTCATAGTGGAAGAGAAAGAAAAAGAGCAACAACTGAAATGTTATTCATAGGAACGGCCCTGCTGGGTGAGACCCAAGGTCCATCTGTCACGGAGTCCTTGGGCGATGCTCTGGAACTGCTCCCCATGAAGCCAGTCAGGACTCTGGGGCAGTCGCCTTCCTGTGAGCAGCCTGTCTGCAGGACACACAGCTCACCCGGCTTCCACCTTCCTGGGTCTGACCTCGGAGCATTCAGCCTCCTCTGCCCCTCCGTGCGCTTCCCCCAGCGAGTCCGCCCAGGCGGAGTCCTGGGGAAGCCAGAGGGTCCTGCCCCGCAACTCCGCAGTCAGACGGGACTCTCAGCCAGCCAGTAAAACAGAGGTTTATTAGATGATAGGAACATGGTCTAAACCAGAGCTTGCAGGTGCAGAGAACGGGACCCCTCAGCTGGGTCCATTTTGGGGGGCAGTGAGCCAGACAACCACATCTGCCCTTCACTCCATGTCCCCAGCCAGCCCCAAACTGAAACTCCCTCCAGCCCCTCCTCCTCTGGGCTTTGTCCCTTTCCCGGGCCAGGAGGGCACCGGATTCCTTTGTTCTCCAGCCCTTTTGCTCTCACTTTGCAGGGGGGAAGGGCCCAGGCCATCAGTTGCCAGGAAACAGGGTGTCGGGCATTCTCTGTGTCCAGACCCCTGCACATACCTGCCCTCTCGGGCTCTGCAATGATCATATACCCTTACCCCACCACCTAGATACTTAAGAATTGCATAGGGGAAACTGAGGCACCCCCACACTATTCAGAGGAAACATTAAGAACAGTCCCACTTCATCACACCATCTAGCCCAGTCTCCCCTCTGCCGACAGTGGCCAGGGCCAGGTGCCCCAGAGGAAGTGAACAGAATGGGGAATCACGCAGGGATCTATCCCACTCCTGCCCCAGCAGCACCCGCACAAACCCTTGTCCCTCCATCCCCAGCTCAGCAGAGGTAGGGAACCCGGGCAGGGGGATGGGGCACCCTGACATCAGGAGGCTCCCGGGAGCAGCCCACCCCTAGGGCCACCCCTTCCTCAGCCGAGGAGCTGGGTGAGGGCAGGTGCCGTTGGCCCCGAGCCCGAGCAATCGGGTCAGGACGGGGGGTTAAGTGAAGCGGGTGAGTCCCGGAGGCCAGGGAAGGGGAAAGGCGGGTGCCTGGAGTGTGCGGGGAACAGTCCCAGGAGACCCGTGCGCTAAGGCCGGAGATTTACCATCCGCCCAAGGGGCAGGAAGGATCCAGGGACCTAAGGTGGGTCCTAGAGTCACTCGGGCAGGGGGAAGAATCCGGCTTCGCACCCTTGGGGTTGGAGGCTCCTGGAGAGGCCTGAAGTGCTGAGGTGTCACACAGCGCCGCTGCGGGGAGTCTGGGGGCAGGGGATGCTCGGGGCAGGAGGACGCTCGGGGGCAGGGGTGTTGGGAACACTGGGGCATGGCCACTAGGTAACTCGAGGGGATGGAAGACCACGAGTGTCGATGAAGCCCCCTCGCACTTGGCCCCGGTGTCCTGCCCCCCCCCCCCTCCTGCCTAGAGGCACTCGCAGCAGCTCTGCGTACTAGGCCCAAGTGTCCTTGGCCCCCCCGCCTGGAGGCACACACAGCAGTTATGCTGAGAATCTGCAACAGTATGTTGCAGAGTCAGACTGCCTGAAACTAAGCAAGGCCACACAGGGGAGATATGGAAGAACAATGCTGAATAAAGCAGCTTTATGTATAGTTTAACAAATGATACAGAAAATCAGGGAACTAGCTGGGAACTGGATTGGCTGGCTAGATGGATACTTGGAGCAGCTTGCTATTGGATAAGTATGCTGGAAAAAAGGATGTATAAAAGCCTGTGTAACTTCCTGCTCTGTTGTACAGGATTTGAGATTCAAATCTCCCTGTACCTTTTTGAAGCTTCAAATAAACTTTTCTGCTTCTCCACCCCGTTGTGATTATTGGGTGCAGCACACCGGGTAACGAACCAACTCAAGCTGTTGTTCAGCCTCTCGGCACTGGGTGCCGGCAACAGGGGCGTGCGCGGCACAGGGATGCTCGGGGGAGGGGGTGCAAGGGGCTGGGGGACGCTCGGGGGAGGGGGCATGCGTGGGGGTGGGGGCGGCAGGCAGAGCCAGGGGAGAGACCCGGCCCCAAACATTGGTGGAGACGGGTCCTGGGGCCCTGAATTTACTGGAGCCCGGGCACCAGGGGCCCCTACAACTCGCCCCCTGAGTAACCATGAACAGAGCTGCGCTTGCCAGGTTGTCTCTTGGGTTCTCGTTTTCTGAGAACTGATCTGAGAAAACAACCCTGGTAAACCAGCTCCAAGGTGTTTTCCCATCAGTGGAATTCACTGACCAAGTAACTCCTCCTACAGCTCCTGGGTGTGACCCCAAATAGAAAGTGAAACGGAAACAGTTTAACTGTGTAAGACAGAATCCGAAACCATGTGAAAGTTTGACTTTTCTGTGAAAGCCGCACAGCTCTGGTGGACGGCGTACAGGCCGCAGGGACCAGCAGCCCCTGAAGGATGAATACACGTTGGGTCTCCGAGCTGAATTAGCAGCCCCAAGGTACCGTGTTGTGTGTGAGTTTGAAACTTGGCTCCATTTGAAGGAAGGACTTGAAAGGAAGGGCACGGAAGGAGGAAGGTTACAGCCATAGGGTCAGTTGGTGATTCGGTAACAGACACCTGCACGTCCTGGGGACTTATATAATAAAAAGAGAACGCAGTAAGACTGAGCCACAGAGAGAGAGCGAGAGATGAAACCAAGGAAGCAGGATACAGGGAGATGACGCATGTAACAGGCTGGACTCTGCTCAGTGACTCTGATTTCCTGTCACCCGGCCCCTTGTGAAGTGAATTACACCAGTGTACTTTGGGGTGTGAAGCACTTTCGTTCCTGCTGGGCAACGCTTTACATCCATTTTGCGCTGGCGTAGGTGACAAGGTGCAGGGCAATGGGGCTCAGGCCCACAGAATTTGGATTGAACGTGGTAACAGGCCAGAAGTCAGTGAGGGGAAGTGAGGAGGACAGAATGCGCTTGGAGAGGGAGTGACTTTAGCAGCAGCATTTGTGATAGACAGGAGGGGAATGAGGTGAAAGCAGGGAAGCTGGAGATTTTGATACAGTAGAAGATATTGATACAGCCCCTTGGATAATACCCCTGTCAAGCTTCCTCCCCCACTCTGAACTCTAGGGTACAGATGTGGGGACCTGCATGAAAACCTCCTAAGCTTACTTTTACCAGCTTAGGTTAAAACTTCCCCAAGGTACAAATTAATTTTATCCTTTGTCCTTGGAATATCCACTGCCAGCACCAAACTCTAACTGGGTTTACTGGGAAACATAGTTTGGACACGTCTTTCCCCCCAAAATCCTCCCAACCCTTGCACCCCACTTCCTGAGAAAGGTTTGGTAAAAATCCTCACCAATTTGCTTAGGTGACCACAGACCCAAACCCTTGGATCTGAGAACAATGAAAAAGCATTCAGTTTTCTTACAAGAAGACTTTTAATAGAAATAGAAGGAAATAGAAGTAAAGGAATCACCTCTGTAAAATCAGGATGATAGATACCTTACAGGGTAATTAGATTCAAAACATAGAGAATCCCTCTAGGCAAAACCTTAAGTTACAAAAAAGATACACAGACAGAAATAGTTATTCTATTAAGCACAATTCTTTTCTCAGCCATTTAAAGAAATCATAGTCTAACACGTACCTAGCTAGATTACTTACTAAAAGTTCTAAGACTCCATTCCTGGTCTATCCCCGGCCAAGACAGAATATAGACAGACCCACAGACCCTTTGTTTCTCTCCCTCCTCCCAGCTTTTGAAAGTATCTTGTCTCCTCATTGGTCATTTTGGTCAGGTGCCAGCGAGGTTACCTTTAGCTTCTTAACCCTTTACAGGTGAGAGGATTTTTCCTCTGGCCAGGAGGGATTTTAAAGGGGTTTACCCTTCCCTTTATATTTATGACAACCCCCACCTCAGAGAGCCCCTAGGCCCCCTCTCCAAGACCCCAGCACAGAGGGGTATCGGGGTGTTCTGGGGTGCGCCAGGGGCTGGAGGAGACATGGCAGGGGCATTCTTACATCTCTGCAATGGCCCAGAGGAAGCACTGAGGCAGGGCACAAGTTAAGGCACCCCTGAGCGTACGAGCCACCCCCCCGCACCAGCCGCCGTGCCAGTGTGGGATGAGTCTGGCCACGGGCTGCAGCTGAGAGGGTGGCAAAGAGAGGGTTAATCTGTATTGATGTTATACAGGGAATAGTGACAAGACACAGCACGAGCCTGGATGTGAAACATTCTGATATCGCGGTGTGACATTCTGGGGATCCCCCAGAGCAGTCAGGCGGTCTGTCACCATCTGCCTGTGACCGTGGGTCCCTTAATCCTGTGTGGCTCTGGCTCGGAGCCCTGGCACCAGCATCCAGCCCACAGGCATAAAGGTCTCACCCTGGCTTCCAGCAGCCTCGTTATCCCTGCAGGGTGACCCCACCAGCCCTTCCAGTCCCAAGCATCCCCAAATCCGCCTACCCCGAGTTCTTCACTACCAGACCTGGGGACTTTTCCACTCTGGTTCCTCACCCCAAAGGCCTGAAGCCAGCCCCCCAGTTCTCAGTTCACTTTGGGACACACTCCACATTGTTTGCACACTAGAGACCCATCATTTGTCTCTCCTGGGTTGTACAATGCGAGGTGCTGGGGGTTAGTCTTGTCTGGCTGGGGAGGCAGCTCCTCCCTTCCTGGCTGGCCACCACCCTACTGGGAGCGGGAGATGAAGCTTTAGGAACCAGCTCCAGACTCTACATACACGATACATAAATCCCTAACCACAGTCTGGATCCATCTCGCACAGTGATCAGTGAGTAGAGAACATCACAGGCTTTCAGAAAAGAGCTCACTCAACATTATTATACACAATAGCATTGTACACAATCCTTTGAATCCATTGCTTGTTCTTAGGGGTTCGGACCCCCTGTTCTGCCCTTGGGGTGTCTGGACCCCGTGACACATGGCAAAGGGGGCAGCATTTGAACCTAGATTTTAGTGGGGCAGTAGCTCCACGACAGTCAAGGTTGAAACTCTCCTCCTGTGTAGCAGTCTAAAATCCCCCTGCACACTCAACTGCCTTGAAAATTGCTGTGATACCAACAGGTTTTTGCACATAGGTGGGGAGGGGGGGTGCTTAACTTCATCAGTCTCAGCTGATGACACCTGTCAGGATAGACCTCAACCAGAGGAGCATCCCTGAGGGAACCGGGACCCAGAATAAAACAGAGATTTATTTGTCAAAATCAGCGCTATGAACAGCCCCCCGAAACGAAGTGGAAGTGAGGTTGAGGCTGTGGAACAGACGTCCAATAGGAATAGTGGGGGCAGACGGACTAGTTTTAAGAAGGAGTTTGGTAAGTTTAGGAACGGGACGATATGACGGGGCTGCCTACGGTATCAGAGGACTGGACTCAACCCAGGAGGTTCCTTCCAGTCCTATGTTCTATTGTTCCCGAAACAAACCACAGCTTAATAATACCAACTAATTATACTTCTCTGAATGCTCATATATAAGGCTATGATTTAGTCATGGGTATTTTTAGTAAAGGCCACAGACTGGTCAAGGGCAATAAAAAAAAGTCACGGCCAATGATCTGTCCGTGACTTTACTAAAAATGCCCCTCACTAAATCTTAGGTGCTGGGGGAGGAGGGGTGCTCCAGGGGAGGCTCTGCTGGGGGGGGGTGCTCCGACAGTCACTGCTGCTCCTGGGGGGGTGGCGGCCAGTAGCCCCACCGCCGCTGCTGCTCCTCCAGGCGGGGGGGGAACCCGGGGCCCCACCGCTGCTGCTCCTGGACTGCTGCTCCGTGGCAGGGCCCGGGATCAGTTGTCTGGGGCCGCCGAAGCAGTGGCCAGAGTGGCTGGCCCCGGGGTCACCCAGGTGCTGGGGCAGCCCCAGGGTCAGCTGCACCAGCCGCTGCAGCTGCAGAAGTCATGGAGGTCCTGGAAAGTCATGGACTCTGTGACTTCCAGGACCTCCATGAAAGACTCACAGACTTACTCATATATAAGCTAACAATCACATTTTCATACTGCTAAGTATAAATCAGTGACAATTCCTAATACTAGGCAAATAATTTCCTAAATCATTTGCAAAAAGAAAAGGAGTTCTTGTGGCACCTTAGAGACTAACCAATTTATTTGAGCATGAGCTTTCGTGAGCTACAGCTCACTTCATCGGATGCATACCGTGGAAATTGGCAGTTTCCACGGTATGCATCCGATGAAGTGAGCTGTAGCTCACGAAAGCTCATGCTCAAATAAATTGGTTAGTCTCTAAGGTGCCACAAGTACTCCTTTTCTTTTTGCGAATACAGAGTAACACGGCTGTTACTCTGAAACTAAATCGTTTGAAATCTCTCAGCTACAATTGTGGGGTACGGCATTTTGGAAAGAGGGCACAGCTGTCCCGTGCGCATGCTAGGAGTATGGCTTATGTAGTGCGCAGCTACTAGTGTGCGTCAACTCAGTGCCAACGTACCCCCATGTGGACAAGGCCTGAGTTCATACATTCGCTGAGATTAAACTTTAAAACAACCCTCTGTAGGGCACATATCAAGAGGAGGCTGGTGTGATGGATTCTGGGGTAAACGTGTAACAGGAAGACAGTTGGTGGGTGGCTTGCGGTTCTGTAAGTATAGGTAAGAGACATGAAATGGAGCCGTTCCCTTTAACGCTCCTCTGGGAATGGTCTCGGAGAGGGAGATTTCCTTATGCTATATCTATTGGCAGATGTTCCTGCTCTATTCCACGGTGCAAGGCCTGCAAGGTGTACGATTTTATTTAGACTTTAAAGTAGGGGTGGGCAAACTTTTTGGCCTGAGGGCCACATCGGGGAATACAAATTGTATGGCGAGCCATGAATGCACACAAAATTGGGGTTGGGGTGCGGGAGGGGGGTGTCCCTTCTCTGGCTCATATGTGTGGAGCAGCCCCCGACCATTGAAGCAGGGCCACGCGGCCGCTTCTGAGAGTCGTGTGGTGCGGCCCCCGACGCCCCAGCTCGAGCAGCCCCCAACCCGGCACCCCAGCTGGAGCGCCAGAGCGGAGCAAGCCCCAGACCCTGCTCCCCAGCGGGAGCTCATGGGCCAGCTTAAAACGGCTCGACCTGCGGGCCATAGTTTGCTCACCCCTGCTTCATAGGCATACTCTGGCTTGCGTTAAGTAAGAGCTGTCGCCTCTCTTCTTAACCATTGGGCAGCAGGTATTTATGGCTCCCTGGCTGCAATTTAGCCCCCTATCAGGACATCCAGCTTGCTGGCATGTCACAGCGTTCTTTCAATACGTCTGGGATCTTACATGAGAGCAGCAAAATACAACAGTTGTTTTGCTTTGTGGCTTACATCTCTCTAAATTGCATCAAATTATAACTATTTCCCATTCTTCCTAAAAGGAACAATTACTTTGAAATGTAAAATTTAGAATTCATAATCTGAGGCGAGAAAAGGGAGAGGTAAATCTCTGAGTGACTTTCTTCCTCTCCTGTCCCCTGTGGAGACTAGAAGATCCATCATTCTTTTAAAACCAAGGCAACGTTCGGAAAAAGCTTTGAAGACTGAAGCCAGTGACTCGATTCTAAATCTGCTTCCCAGAAACTTAAGTGTAACCCCAGTTCTTTCTTGCAGGTCAGACAGAGGAGAGAGCATCTGGGTGTGTAACAATGGCCGGATCAGATGACACCATTGCGATGCCGGCTCTGGGCCGCCCTTTCCAGCTGGGGATGCTGTACGACTGCCGCAAGGACTCCCTCATCCCAGGTAATTGTCACCCGGGGGCAGCCCGGGGCCCAACTTAGCGTTTCAGAAAAAAGAAGCATTTGGCACCTGTTTCTTTTAGGAACATTTGGGTTTGGGATTTGAGTTGGGGAAAAAACAAAGGGCATCCAAACCTGCCCGGGTACTGTCCTGCTGACCCTCCTTACAGCACTGGCTGCACTAGGAGAAAGGAGAAACTTTCCATCCACTCCCCTGCCACTGCGATATCTCTGCAGCCCCACCCGCATGGCAGTCGGCCTAGGAAAGGGGGACAGTGCCCCCGAGCTGGCTCATCCCCCCATTTCCACATGGGACAGGTGAGGTCCTGGTGAGAAGGGTCCTCTCTACACACAGATCTTCAGGGCATGAGGGGACCCATTAGAAGGAAAAACTTCAGCTATTCACACACATCACTGTGACCCATATGAACTGTCCCCCGCTCCCGGAAAAGGCCTGGCATCGCTGTGGACAGCTCAGTGAAAACACCCACTCTGTGTCCAGTGGCAGGCCAAGCCGTGAACAGGGTGCTCGGGTGCCTGAGGAACGGGATGGAAAATGCCATCAGAGCTATTCCAATGGCATTATACAGGTAACCCTTCTGCCAGGGGACATTGACAGCAACCAGGGCCGGATTCAATATCCAGGGGTTCCCTTAGAATCATAGAATCATAGAATATCAGGGTTGGAAGGGACCCCAGAAGGTCATCTAGTCCAACCCCCTGCTCGAAGGAGGACCAATCCCCAGTTAAATCAGTACAACACAGAACCGGTACAAGCTCCCACCCAATAACCCGGGACAATTACACACACCCCTGGGCGCCTCGAAGAGGCTGTCCTACCCCCCTCCCACGCACAGAGCCTGAGTGCAAAAAAGAAACTTTGAATGAAAGGAGGGAAGTCACCGGACATTAAGTTGGGATCACGCTGCAAGCAGGATTCATAACCCTAAAACCGTGAGCAACCCCCCACCCCAGAGTGCGCTGGGCAGGGTCTTTTGCCTCAGGTTCTTGAGTTCTACAACCAAAAGTTCCTTCAACGGGTCTGTCCCTTCTCCCCCACCCCACCCCACCCCACTCACAGTGGCTGTCCTTGGTCAGTGAGGACCCAGACTTCAGAGGTGCAACAGCTCACTTCGAGAGTGCTAATTAGCTCTATCTTTAAACAGTAGCAAGGGGCTAGTTAAACCATGCCTATGATTCTTAGGCAGAACCCACACTTCCCAGCAGGGACACCTGCCCCCCACCCCTTCTTACTTTCACAGGGCTCTGGCATCCGAAACTCCTGCTTAGCCAATTCAGTTCAGTTGAGGGTGACCCCCTCAAACAGGACAGGCTAAGCACAGATCTGCTGCCCTTTACTCCTACAATCAGGATAACAACATTTCATTACCCCTGCATTCAATACAAGTTCAGAGTAGCAGCCGTGTTAGTCTGTATTCGCAAAAAGAAAAGGAGGACTTGTGGCACCTTAGAGACTAACCAATTTATATGAGCATGAGCTTTCGTGAGCTATAGAAGTGAGCTGTAGCTCACGAAAGCTTATGCTCATTCAATACAAAGTGATTTCTAACCCAACACCAGCCAGAGCTGATCACTTTGGCAACACAGCTCTGTCTGCTGGATACCTTGGCAGAGGGGGTGTGTTCATGTGAATACAGTCTTGTCCTGAAGCCTTTCCCCCTCCCCAGCTAGCTGGCAGGGGAGAGCTCATTCAAACCCTGCTTACATATAAATCAATGGGCCACCCTCCCCTGCAATGTGTGTTCAGTGCTGGCCATCCCATCACAAAGAGGATATAACAGAAACCGGGGGGGTTTGGACAGTGATGATGAGAATAACTAGAGGCCTGGGGAGAATTTCACAGGAAGAGAGATTGACAAAACAAAATATTTCATATGGAGAGAAGAATAAGGGGAAATTGCTACAGGGATACAGAAGAATGAATGGGTTAGAGAAGGTAAATACGCAGGAGCTATTTACTCTTTCATAGTACAAGAACAAGGGGACACTATGAAATTAAAATACACCTAATTTAAACAACAAAAGGACATACATTTTAAAGCAACGTGATTAGCATGACGAACTCTCTGCCCCTAGATATCACTGAATCACAGAAATGTAGGGCTGGACGGATCTTTGAGAGGTCATCTAGTCCAGCTACCTGTGCTGAGGCAGGAATAAGTGCACCTTGACCACCTTTGACAGGTGTTTGTCTAACTTGTTCTTCAAAACCTCCAGTGACGGGGATTCCACAACCTCCCTTGGAAGCCTGTTCCAGAGCTTCACTACTCCCATAGTTAGAAAGTTTTCCTATTATCTAACTTAAATCTCCCTTGCTGCAGATTAAGCCAATTACTTTTTGTCCTCCCTTCAGCAGATGTGGAGAACAATTGATCACTGTCATCTTTATAACAGCCCTTAACATATTTGAAGACTGTTATCAGGTTCCCTCTCAGTCTGCTTTTCTTAAGACTAAACATACCTGTTTTTTTAACCTATCCTCAAAGGTCATGTTTTCTAAACCATTTATCATTTTTGTTGCTCTCCTCTGGACTCTCCAATTTGTCCACATCTTTACTGAAGTGTGACACCCAAAACTGGACACAATACTCCAGCAGAAGCCTCACCAGTGCCAAGAAGAATCATAGAATCATAGAATATCAGGGTTGGAAGGGACCCCAGAAGGTCATCTAGTCCAACCCCCTGCTCAAAGCAGGACCAATTCCCAGTTAAATCATCCCAGCCAGGGCTTTGTCAAGAGCGGGACAACTACATCCCGTGTCTTACTCCTGTTAACACACCCCAGAATGGCATTAGCCTTTTGCATAACTGGATCCCATTGTGGGCTCCTATCACTTTGTGATCCACTATAACCCCAGTTCTCTTTTTGCAGTACTACTGCCTAGCCAGTATTCCCCGTCTTGTATTTGTGCATTTGATTTTTCCCTCCTAAGTGTAGTACTTTGCATTTGTCTTTGTTGAATTTCATCTTTATAAACTGGAGAATTGATCTGAAATCAACAAGGTCATTTTGAATTTTAATCCTGTCCTGCAAAGTGCTTGCAGCTTGGTGTCATCTGGTAATTGTATCAGTGTGCTCTCCACCCCATTATCCAAGTCATGGATCAAAATACTGATTAGCACCAGACTCAGGACAGACTCCTGCAGGACCCCACTACCTACATCCTCCTAGTTTGACAGCAAACCATTGATAACTACTCTCTGAGCACAGCCTTTCATCGAGTTACCCACCTACCTTATAGCAATTTCATCGATACCGCATTTCTCTAGTTTCTTATGGGAATGTCACGTGGGACTGTGTCAAAATCCGTATTAAAATCAAGATCTATCATGTCTCCTGCTTCTCCCCCTAAACACTAGGCCAGCAACCCTGTCAAAGAAGGCAGTTCGGTTGGTTTGGCATGATTGGTTCCTGACAAATCCATGTTGGCTATTACTTATTACCCTGTTATCTTCTAGGTGCTTACAAACTGATTGTTTAATAGCTTGTTCCAGTATCTTTCCAGGGTTGAAGGTAGGCTGACTGTTCTATAATTCCCCAGGTCCTCTTTGTTTCCCTTTTTAAAGATAGGTACCATATTTGCTTTTCTCCTGTCCTCTGGGACCGTACCCATCCTCCATGAGTTCTCAAAGATAATCACTAACAGATCCAAGATCTGCTTCAGCTAGTTCCTTAAGGTGAATTTAGTCAAGCCCTGCTGACTTGAATACATCTAATGATCTAAATATTCTTTAAGCTGTTCATTTGCTATTCTGTGTTGTGTGCCTTCCCCCTTATTATTAATTCTAATTGTATTAAGCACCTGGTCACAATTTACTGTTTTAGAGAAGATTGAAACAAAGTAGGCATTAAACACTTCTGTGTTCTTGATGTCATTAGCTTTCCTTCCACACTAAATAGTGGACCTACACTTTTCATCGTCTTTCTTTTGCTCCTAATATATTTTTACAAACCCTCTTCTTACGGCCTTTTATGTCCCTTGCTAGGTGTAACTCATGTTGTCCCTTAGCCTTTCTGAGTTAGTCCCTGTCTGCTTATACTATTCTTTTGTACTCCTCCTTAGCAATTCATCCATGTTCCCACTTTTTGTAGGGTTTCTTTTTGATTTTCAGGTTACTGAAGAGCTCCTGATGAAGCCATATTGTCCTCCTGCTATTTTTCTTATCTTACCTTCAAATCAGAATAGTTTGCAGCTGTGCCTTTAATACCGTCTCTTTTACGAACTGTCAGCTCTCCTGAACTCCTCTTTTTCCTTAGATTTTCTTCCCAGGAACGTTACTGAAGAGTTCTCTGAGTCTAATGAAGTCTGTTTATTCCTTTGAAGTCCATTGTCTTATTCTCTCTTTTCACTCTTCCCTTTCCTTAAAATAATAAAATCTATCATTTTATGAACACTGTCACCCAAATTGCCTTTTACTTTCAGATTTGCAACCAATTTCCTCCCTTTTAGTCAGAATCAAGTCTAAAATGGCTGCCCCCTTGTTACTTCCTCCATCTTCTCAAACAAGAAGTTGTCCCTAACACATTCCAAGAACTTACTGGACACTTTGTGTTTTGTGGGATTACTTTTACAACAGATGTCTGGGTAGTTGAAGTCCCCTATTACTACCAGGTCTTGTGGTACGGATATTTCTGTTATTTGCTCTAGAAATGCCTCATGCGTCTCTTCCTCCGGATTTGATGGTCTATAGAAGACCCCTACCATAACATCACCCCTGTTTTCCCCTGACCACTTTTATCTGTACCCATAGAATTTTAACTGGGTCAGCCTCTTACCTCCTGGACCACAGCATAAGTGTCTATACTCTTGATGTATAGTACAACCCCGCCTCCCTTTTTTGCTTACCTTTCCATCCTGAACATGCTATGCACCAATATTCTAGTCATGAGATTTATCGAACCAAATCTCAGTGATGCCAATTAAATACTAAATTAGCTTATGTACTAAGACTTCCAGCTCTTCCTGTCTATTCCCCATACAACTTGCCTTTTTGTATAGACAAGATATTTAGCAGATTCCCCCTCTGTTATCCCGCTTGTTGCTCCTATGACCCGAATGTAAATTTTCCATTCCACCTCCCACTCACCCCAGCAACATCTAGCCCTCTGTGAAGGTCACTTTTTTGATACTTACCTGTCATCTTTTGTCACCTGCCCCTTTGATCCTAATTTAAAGCCCTCCTCACTAGGTTGGCAAGTCAGTGCTCGAAGATGCTCCCCCGCTTCTTGGTCAGGTGTACTCCATCTCTTCCCAGCAGATTTCCTTCCTGAAACAGCCTCCCGTGACTTAGGAACCCAAAGTCCACCATTTGACACCACCCGCACAGCCATGCATCATCTCCAGGATGTGTGCGTCCCTGCCCGGGCCCTTAACCTCAACCAGGAGGATGGACAAGAACACAACATGCGCCCGTGACTCCTTCACCCTCACTCCCAGAGCCCAGGAGTCACTGCGCAGGGTCAGGCTGGCAGTATCATTAGTGCCCACGTAGATGCGTAGTGTGCGGCAGCAGCCAGATGGTTGGACGAGCCTTGGCAACCTTTCCAGAACACCTGGGGTGAGGGCTCCAGGCAGGCAGCACACCTCCTGGGACGTCAGGTCAGCTCAGCAGATGGAGGCTTCCATCCCTCTCTGCAGGGAGCTCTGACCACTACCACCCTACGTCCCCTCCTGGTGGGTGTGGTGGCCGTGAGCCTCCCAGTCTTGGGAGCAGGTGACTCCTCTTCCTCAGCCACTGGAGTCTGCTCCTCTCCTCCTGTGGCCAGTACAGCGTGCCAGTTCGTGACCTCGATGGATGGCGGGCCGGGGTGGGGAGTGGAGCACAGCCTGCTGTCTAAGGTGGCCAGCAGCCAGTCTCCTTTCTGCAGAGCATCCGGGTCTTCTTCCTCTTCTGGTGCCTCTGTCGTCATCCCTAGTCAGCTAGCGTCCTCCATCCCGGATGTCTCCACGTCCATCCTGGTGATGAAGTCCTCACGCTCCTGGATGCTACACAGATGAGCCACCTCCTCCCGCAGCTCTCTTACTGGCTACCTGAGGGACTCCACCAACAGACACCTCTCACACCAGCTGGTTCCCCCTTCCTGGCTGTTTTCAGCAGGGACATGCAGGCTGCATTCCCTGCAAGTGAAGATGAGGATCTGGGTAGAAGCCTCCAGTCAGGATGTCCGTCTGGCCAGGGCCCCACAGGTGCAGGCAGATGAAGAGCGAGCAGTGGTGTTGGCAGTGCAGCATTGCACGTTCTTCCTTGTGCAGTGCCTTCAAGTTAAAGAAAAACCCTACCTCCCTGCCTGCCTTCACTGGCAAACTCAGCCGGCTAACTCCCTTCATCTCCCAGCTGCCTTCGTCTCACCTCCATGTCCTGAGGCCAGGATTAGACATTGAGAGGGACTGGAAGTTTATATGGGTAACAAGAATACGGGGATTATAACAATGAAAAGAAAGTTTAGAAAGGGATATAAAACCTTATACTTAAGATTTAAGCCAATCTCCAACTATTAGAGATCAATGAGACCTCCACGAGGGCAGATTTTCCAACAATATAGTAGGGTTTCTTGCCTCTTCCTGTGAAGGATCTGGTGCTGGCTACTCTCAGAGACAGAATACTGGGCTAGATGGATCACGGATCAGGTCAACCATGGCAATTCCTAGCTTCTTAAATCAAAGAAACCAGATGTTTCTAATGGAAGTGACATTTCAATCATAACTATAGCACTTGCTACCTGGGACAGTGTACTCCTGAGGGGGGAGTGAACTCAGTCATTCTGAAGGGGGATTTATTAAAAAAAAAAATCAGAAAAGATCACATCTTCCAAAGTCCTCTAAGAAGCCGGGGGCAAGGGAAGGTTGTTAGGGGTGGAGTTCAGCCTTGACTTGGCACGTTTGTATGTTACCAGGTCAGTTTATGTGATGTCCGTCACTGGTTATTTTTCAATCTCAGAAACGAGACACAATTAAAACATGGATACACTCTGTGTCCTGTGCATCTATCAGTTACGTTACCATGTGTCTGTCTCTACTATTTCAGGGATCACGCTGTGGGGCCTGGAACAGCTTCGCAAGGATGTAAACACAAAACCACAACCCAAGACTGAATTTGAGATCATCGCATCCGACACCATTGAAGACAAGGCCAGTGCCCTCGATGTCACAGCCTCGCTGAAGGCCAGTTTCCTGGGGGGGCTGGTTGAAGTAAGTGGATCTGCCAAATACTTAAATGACACCAAAAAATCCAAACAACAGGCCAGAGTTACTCTCCAGTACTCTGCCACAACAAAGTTTGAGCAACTAACTATGAACCATTTAGGAACAGAGAATGTCTCTTATCCTGCTGTATTTGACCAAGGCACCGCCACCCATGTGGTCACGGCTGTGCTGTACGGGGCTCAGGCTTTCTTCGTGTTTGATCGGGAAGTTTCTTCTTCTGAGAATGTACGTGAGATAGAGGGAAAGCTCCAGATTGCAATTAAAAAGATACCCATGTTTTCCATAGAAGGGGAAGGAGCTGTCAAAATGGATGAAAAGGAAAAATTAAATGCTGCAAAATTTAACTGCAAGTTCCATGGTGATTTTGCTCTTGAGAGAAATCCAACTAATTTCCAAGATGCCATGCAAATATACTCCACCCTCCCCAAGCTGCTGGGTGACAGCGGGGAAAAGGCCGTACCAGTGAGAGTCTGGCTGTACCCGCTGACCAAGCTGGATTCCAGAGCTGCTCAGCTGGTGCGTGAGATCAGCTTAACACTGATTTCTGATGCTCAGACTGCTATGGAGGAACTGGCAGAAGTAAACATGCAATGCAATGACATGGTGAAGAGTCCGATTGCCACAAGCTTCCCCGAAATCAAGCTGAAAATCCAGCAGTTCAGAGATCTGTGTAAGCAACACAGACAGACTTTCCAGAAACAGCTAGCAGGACTCTTACCGTTAATCCGTGGAGGTGGAAAAGAGGAAGGGGCTCTGGTGGATATTTTATCATGTAAAAACCAGTCACCGTTCAATACTCAGAGACTCAGTGAATTTCTGGGTACAAAGGAGAAAGAGATGAATTATGTGAATTCCTACCTTAAGATCCTAAGCAATGTAAAAGTGGTGTCCTCTCAGAGTAAACTAGATGAAATAGTACTCGACCCTGAGCTTGACTTTATCGTCTCCTTTACATTCACCTCACTGCATGAAGAGGAGCCATATTTATCAGATTTAAAACAGTGGCTTCAGACCCAGTATATAAAGGAAACTCATGATCCTGCAGCAGCCAGTTCTGTCGCTGAGAAACCAAAATCCAAAGTGTGGTTTGAGGGAAAAGAAATATATAAAAAAGCTCGAAAATCTGCAAAGTCCCTTTCACATTTTGTCAGTGTCAACAAATCTAACGGGAAGATTCGGTTCATTGTGTCCTCTGTTCCAGACAAGGACAATCCAGGCACTTCCATTTACCTGTATGAGGAGGGAGAGCTGATCAGCACCAACTTTGAGCCTCCATCAAAGCCTCTTCCTCCCCTGATTGATGGAATCAAACATGACCGTGTGCAGCTCAAGTTTAACCCAGCAGCCTATGGAAGGGCTGAGATATCCGGCTATCGGGCAGAGTACAGAATTGTAGGACAGGAGAACTGGACGGCTGTGAATGTAAATAACACGCAAGAGACATTCACAGTAACAGGGCTACATGCAAACACCGAGTACCAGTTCCGATACGCTGCAGTGAGCAAACCAGGGCTCAGCGAGAGCAGCGATGTGAGTAATCCTGTGAAGACTCTCCCTCTTACCAGCCCGCCTGGGAAGCCCGTAACAGTTATTGTAGATTCATCTGCCATCGCCCTCACCTGGGAGAGTCCAAGTGTCACTGGAGATGGAGTCAGAATAAGGGAGTATAAGGTGGAATATAAAGAGGAGGCAGGAGATACAAGTCAGGAGGGGAAAGACAAATGGCTGGAACGAAGGACAGAAAAGAGAACCGAGTTCTATAGCATTGATGGACTGAGTCCTGAGACACCCTACAGATTCCGGGTTTCGGCTGTGTGTGAGGATGGGGCTGTGAGTGACCCAAGCGAAGAGACTTGCATCTCAACCCTAAAGAAAGGTAATATTTAAATATATTTGCATTTCTATACTTCTTCCCACCCCAAACACAGGACTTTGGAGTAGTTCATTCAGGTAAAACTATATTTATCTTTGGAAGAAAAATTGAGATGTCCCAAGTGTGTAATGTAGGCGTGACTTCAGAATAAAACTATTTCTTGCAATTTAATATTTGAACTGAAGTAATGCATACAGGGCCCAACCCAACCACCGGGATCTGCTGGGGACTGTACAAATGATACTGGGCTGCCAGGTCTGGTCAAGTTAAGGTACCAACCAGCTTCCTGTGAAAATCTTCACTCTTCTAAGTGCTCTAAAATTGTCATGGTTACATGGATTGCCTTGAAATTTGATGTGCCTCAGGGGGCACTGGCTAGGGTCAGTGATCCAAATCTGAGATCATTTGAGGGAGCAACATTCAGAGCATTATTGGACAGGTAGTACTGCTCATGAACTAAGGGGATCATACTGAGCATGTGTGGACAGAGGAGCCAAGAGACTCTGGAGGTGGAGAGCTTCCACTGTAGCTGGACAGAATCATAGAATTATAGAATATCAGGGTTGGAAGGGACCCCAGAAGGTCATCTAGTCCAACCCCCTGCTCAAAGCAGGACCAATCCCCAATTAAATCATCCCAGCCAGGGCTTTGTCAAGCCTGACCTTAAAAACTTCTAAGGAAGGAGATTCTACCACCTCCCTAGGTAACGCATTCCAGTGTTTCACCACCCTCCTAGTGAAAAAGTTTTTCCTAATATCCAACCTAAACCTCCCCCACTGCAACTTGAGACCATTACTCCTTGTCCTGTCCTCTTCTACCACTGAGAATAGTCTAGAACCATCCTCTTTGGAACCCCCTTTCAGGTAGTTGAAAGCAGCTATCAAATCCCCCCTCATTCTTCTCTTCTGAAGACTAAACAATCCCCGTTCCCTCAGCCTCTCCTCATAACTCATGTGTTCCAGACCCCTAATCATTTTTGTTGCCCTTCGCTGGACTCTCTCCAATTTATCCACATCCTTCTTGCAGTGTGGGGCCCAAAACTGGACACAGTACTCCAGATGAGGCCTCACCAATGTCGAATAGAGGGGGACGATCACGTCCCTCGATCTGCTCGCTATGCCCCTACTTATACATCCCAAAATGCCATTGGCCTTCTTGGCAACAAGGGCACAGTGCTGACTCATATCCAGCTTCTCGTCCACTGTCACCCCTAGGTGCTTTTCCGCAGAACTGCTGCCTAGCCATTCGGTCCCTAGTCTGTAGCTGTGCATTGGGTTCTTCCGTCCTAAGTGCAGGACCCTGCACTTATCCTTGTTGAACCTCATCAGATTTCTTTTGGCCCAATCCTCCAATTTGTCTAGGGCCCTCTGTATCCTATCCCTGCCCTCCAGCGTATCTACCACTCCTCCCAGTTTAGTATCATCCGCAAATTTGCTGAGAGTGCAATCCACACCATCCTCCAGATCATTTATGAAGATCTTGAACAAAACCGGCCCCAGGACCGACCCCTGGGGCACTCCACTTGACACCGGCTGCCAACTAGACATGGAGCCATTGATCACTACCCGTTGAGCCCGACAAACTAGCCAACTTTCTACCCACCTTACAGTGCATTCATCCAGCCCATACTTCTTTAACTTGCTGACAAGAATACTGTGGGAGACCGTGTCAAAAGTTTTGCTAAAGTCAAGAAACAATACATCCACTGCTTTCTCTTCATCCACAGAACCAGTAATCTCATCATAGAAGGCGATTAGATTAGTCAGGCATGACCTTCCCTTGGTGAATCCATGCGGACTGTTCCTGATCACTTTCCTCTCATGTAAGTGCTTCAGGATTGATTCTTTGAGGACCTGCTCCATGATTTTTCCGGGGACTGAGGTGAGGCTGACTGGCCTGTAGTTCCCAGGATCCTCCTTCTTCCCTTTTTTAAAGATTGGCACTACATTAGCCTTTTTCCAGTCATCTGGGACGTCCCCCGTTCGCCACGAGTTTTCAAAGATAATGGCCAATGGCTCTGCAATCACAGCCGCCAATTCCTTTAGCACTCTCGGATGCAACTCATCCGGCCCCATGGACTTGTGCACGTCCAGCTTTTCTAAATAGTCTCTAACCACCTCTTTCTCCACAGAGGGCTGGCCATCTATTCCCCATGTTGTGATGCCCAGCGCAGCAGTCTGGGAGCTGACCTTGGGCTCTGTAGATAGGGCAATTTCCTGCAATATCACTGAAAGATCTTATTGTACTAACTGTATGTACTGCTGTGGGCCAGGATTGTGTATAACCTCTCTAGTGAGGAGATGTGATGGATGTAAGACATGGCGGTTCAAAAGGCTGTATTGAAAATGTGCCAGACAAGTATGGACTTTTGGGACAATAAATATTAAGCGGATTTCCTGGGGAGTCCCTAGGGCGAGGTTAATGCAAATTACTTACCTCTGGTCAATGCAAAAATCCAGCCTTTTGAAGTTACACTCTGAGGGGAGGGTTTTTTCTGTTGATTACCTGTTACAGAAGGCGAAGATCAAAGGCCAGAGTTGGATAAAGATATGGCTGATCTGCCCAGCCATTGCTCTGGTTCTGGATCTAAACTTCAAACCCTGGGAAATATCCAGATGTGGGGTTTGAAGGACTAAAACCTTCTAGAGCTGTAGATTGGAGTTGGGGGGACAGGGAAATCTCAGGTCAGCTTTCGAGCTTTATTGTTTTAATATTTATTCTCTGTCATGCTTTTATCTAAAAGAAGAAACGTGGTTGCTTAGAAGGAGCTGTGTGGAAACATATAGCTGTGGGCAATACACTGCTTGTTGTCTTCAGAGAGAAAGCAAAGCGTAGGCCCTGGCCTGTTTAGGCAGTCTGGCTTGCTGGGGATATCCCGGGGTGAGGCGGGGAGCTGTGCAGCCTTAAAAGCCCAAGTCAGGCGGGAGTGAGACGTGGATCTCTGCCCATGAGAGGTGATGGCTGGGAGTCCAAAACCTTTAAGAGGGTGCCTGGAAGAACTGTGAAGGGTGAATACAGAAGCAGTTACCCTGAAACTGTGATGAACTCAAGGGGATAAGAAGCAAGCCTTTGATCCTGAGTCCACCCAGCCAATGTCAAGCCCACCTAGGGCAGAAATCTGGAAAAAGCTCAAAGGCAAAAGGCATGTTGCTAAATCTGCCCATTGGTTTTAAAAAAAAATATTTATTATTATTATTTTGGGAAATGTATAACGCTTCCCGGGGGTGCCCAGGATTGTGAGGCACCTCGCTGCCACCTGCCCTTAGCATGGGGTCGTCTTGTCTGTGCCTGCCATGGGTCAGCTCCCTGATACCACCAGCTGCAGGGCAACACAAGCACTCCCCGTTCAGCTTGTGCGGGCTCCACTGTCCCTCACACGGGTTAGCGATAGCCACACTCCAACCCCCCAGTCCTCCGAGCATCCCCCAGCGTGTCCAGCCCCTGATAATCAGGACACTCACAGAATTACCAGACCCACTGTTCCCAGAACACACCAGCCTATTAGTTAGACCTTAGAACACAGTTCCACTTAACACATGGCGCTTAGATTTGTTTATACAGAAATCATGTATACGTGTATTTAACATGGAGCACAGACTGAAATGAAGCCAGCAGAAATACCGGAGACTAAGGTTATATAGCAACTAAAATCTTCACACACATCCTAGAGCCTCAACTTAACTAACAAGATGCCTCTTGTCTAATAAGGTCCTGCTCACCCAAAGACCTTCTCACGGCACGTTTCAATCCCGAAGGCCGAGACCTTCCTTTCCTAAGACCAAGCCCTTTGTCAGCTTGTCTTCCCAGATGAAGGATGCCTGGGCATCCGTCTGTATCCACAGATATATTAGACCAGTCCTTTGTTCTTCACCTGAAAACAGGGTTCCACCCCCTTCCCCCACCCCAGCTGTTCACCTCTTCCTGTTAATGTCTTCTCCTGAAGTCCCCACAATTTCTTCATTAGCATTTGACTCCGTATGCAAATACACTGTCATTGTGAGAGACAGTTCACCATAGTCAGCCAGGGTGATACGTGTCTCCTGCCTCCTGTCTGGTGGAACTGCCTTCAGGCATCTACCTCTGGGTGATCTGCCTTTAACTTCAAGGACACGATTGCCAACATACACACCCCTCTCCTTACACATTATCCGCACACACATCCCGCAATGATTACAATGACCAGCGTGACACAGGCTTTCTGTAGAGACTTACGTGACACTCTTTGGTGAACTAGAATGTAAATACCCGTCCCAGGGGATCCCTGTAAACTTCGTGTACCCCTGGACCCTCTGCCAGTTGGCACCAAGAGTCCCCTGGGTCACAGAATATCCTCAAAGTATTTTGTGGGGGGGAAATTGGACACATGAATGTTTGCTTGGAGGGGCGAGATTGGAGCAGGGGATGGGGGAGAGCATTTGGGGTTCAGCAAGGGTAGAGGACGTTATGGGGAGGTGGATAAATGGGGTAGGGGGGAGGGCATGCATATGATCTTTACAAGGCCAGAATGGCCGCTCTCTCCTACTAGCAACATTTCTCCTTTTGTTAAAAAAACTCAGAAATTAAATGTCAGAAACGTCATTAGCCCAGAGCTGAGGCTGCCTGGCAATAACTCGCGCCTTCCAGAACGTCAAGTGCAGCAAAACTCAAACTTGTGAAAACCAGGAAATACAGAGCTAAGGGACATGCCTTAACACACAACCTTAACTCTGCCCACTCAAGCCATGCCTCAGTACACCCATGACATACTCAGGCTCTGCCTTTGCACTGTACTGAGCAGGAGCTCCCTACGCCTGCCCTACGCTCGATCTCAGCCCACGCCACAGAAAGAACACCACAGCTGCTAAATCTTGCAACTCCTTTTACAGTCAGCTCACCCTAATGCACACGATGCCAACTGACACCCTGCTTTCCCTGACCCTGCATTAAACTCACCTTCCACACTCATCGCCCAGCCCCCCCATGGCAAGAGGAGCCCTGTGCCTCACGAGGGACACCAGCCTGCCCAGCGCAGCACTGAAACGAGGCATCCTGGTTCTCCCAAGGTAGACAGGCACCTCTTTCCTTTGATCACCCACACAGGGGCCAGGGAGAGAGGGGGACACACACACACACACACACGCAGAGGGCCACAGTCACCCAGATCACCTCCTATCCCAATCACAGATCTTCCAAGATGGTTCAATTTATTCCTCCACCCTTCAGTACAGCAGCACCTACCACAGGGATTACAGCTGCAGTGCATGCAGATAATTCCCAGAGGCCATTGCCAGCTCCAGAGGGCAGAGTTAAGGTTGCGAAGGTGTTTACCTGAACTCGCTATGTCCCGGCATTCACAAGATTCAGTTTTGCTGAACTGACTTTCTTGAGGGGTGCAAGGTCTCACCAGGCATCTTAACGCTGCGTTAGTGAAGTATTTTTGCCATGTTATCTCTCTCTCTGTGTCGATAGTTAGCTGTATAGAGAGCAGCACCGACTGGCATACATATATGTTACACAGTATTGTTCCGAAGTGGGTGAGTGCAGGGGGGAAGATTCTGAGGCTCAGGTCTGGCCCAGCCGATCCTTTCGCTCTGTCATTGACCCATGTGTGCCGATAACGCTCTGATTCTGTCTCTCCCCAGCGAATGTGACTCTGGATCCAGACACGGCACATCCTGAGCTCGTCCTGTCTGATGATCGAAGAACCGTGAGCCGGGGACATGAGAGCCAGACGTTGCCTTACAAACCGGAGAGATTTCGTTATTTGCTGAGTGTGGTGGGCTCTGAGGGCTTCACCTCGGGGAAACATTCCTGGCAGGTGAAGGTGGAGAGAGGAGTAGCCGGAGACTGGGCTGTGGGGGTAGCTAGACAGTCTGTGCTGAGGAAGGAAGAGGTTGGCTTTACCCCCGAGAATGGGGTCTGGGTGGTGCAGAAATGGGGCAATGCCAGAGACTATCGGGCTCAAACCTCGCCTGTCACCCGCCTGTCCTTGAGTAGAGAACCCAGCAGGATCCGGGTCTCTCTGGACTATGAAGGGGGGTTGGTGGCATTTAATTATGCTGATGATCTGGCCCCGATCTTCACTTTCCCACAGGCTTCTTTCAATGGGGAGAAAATCTTCCCTTTCTTCTGGGTCTGGGGTGGAGGATTCCAGCTGAGCATCCATCCCTGAGACTCAGGGTAGCCCGGGGCCCTGTCAGTACCATACAGAGCAGGCTAGACCCATCTCACAGTCCTGCAGTGACTGCCCAGTCTGCTTGTTCTCATGCTGTATGGTTCTGTAGGATTATATCCGTGAACAGGGTCAGAGAAAGGTGGGGGGCAGAGGGGTGGGGAGAGGAAAGAAAAAGTACCTCCAGGGAGTGGGAAGGAGGGAATGGGAGAGGGGAACTTTGGCGGGGGGACTGGAGAGGGATAGAGGATGGATAACACTGTGAATAGCTAGACGCGGGAGGGTCAGCTACCTTGCAAAGTACACAGATCTTGAAATGAGTTTGCAGCAGTGAGGGTTTAGTACTTCTCCTTGTGGAGTCAGTGGGGGCTTGTCTACATGTCTAAAGGTGTAGCGCTTTCGTGAAGATGTTACTATGGCAGAGATTCTCCCGTCAGCATGGTGACTCCACTGCCTGAGAGGCGGTAGCTACGTTGGCAGGAGATGCTCTTCCGTCTACACAGGGGTTAGGTTAACTGCGTCGCTAGGAGGGTTCACACCCCTGAGCAATGTAGTTATACCGATGTGAGTTTGTAGTGCCCACCTGGCCTGAGAGTCTCTGTCCCAGGGCAGGATCCTTGTCCGGAGCCTGCTCAATGCACCGGTACATGTGACAGAAATGGATCCCTTAGAATGAGTCTGTGGGATGGTTCTGGCTGGAGCTTGCATGGGCGCGGATGGTGGAAAGCTGAGGGATCTGCAGGCAGTGCTAGAATGCCATTGGCAGTGTGATCCCCGCGCCAAGAACCACTGCGACTGGAAGCTCAGCTGCAGAATGGGCACTAGGAGCTCCGCCCTTTGAGCCCTGTGCCGGTCTTGGCCAGAATCCCCCGTGGTGCTCACTGTCTGAAAGGGGCGAAGTAAAACCAGGGCTCTCGCCCAGCATCTCCACCCCCTCTTCCTGTCAGGGCACAAGGCTGGCAGCTCACTGCACTGTCTCCACGTCCTCATCAGGGGGCTTCTAGCTGAGACACGGACAATTGCTCCACTCGCAGCATGGGCCCTTTGCACAGTCTGAGGGGGCAAGTTAGTCAGTTAGGTCATTTTATTATCCATTTATGGTTGTGATGTAATGATTAACTCGGATACTAAGTTACTTCTAATTAAGGTATGCTAACTAGATTTCAATGGTAGGATTATAGAAGTATAAGAGTGATAAGTAGCATTAGGTATATAAGTGCAGCATGGCTGAAATGCAAGGCCTGCAGGCTGAGGCCTGTCAGATTTCAGCTTAGCCGTACTCGGCCAAAGGTTTAAGAATGCTTGACATGAGTAAGGGTATGTCTACACTACGGAATAAGGTCGAATTTATAGAAGTCGGTTTTTTAGAAATCGATTTTATATATTCGAGTGTGTGTGTCCCCACAGAAAATGCTCTAAGTGCATTAAGTGCAGTAACTCGGCGGAGCGCTTCCACAGTACCGAGGCTAGAGTCGACTTCCGGAGCGTTGCACTGTGGGTAGCTATCCCACAGTTCCCGCAGTCTCCGCTGCCCATTGGAATTCTGGGTTGAGATCCCAATGCCTGATGGGGCTAAAACATTGTCGCGGGTGGTTCTGGGTACATATCGTCAGGCCCCCGTTCCCTCCCTCCCTCGTGAAAGCAAGGGCAGACAATCGTTTCGCGCCTTTTTTCCTGAGTTACCTGTGCAGACGCCATACCACGGCAAGCATGGAGCCCGCTCAGGTAACCGTCACCCTATGTCTCCTGGGTGCTGGCAGACGCGGTACGGCATTGCTACGCAGCAGCAACCCATTGCCTTGTGGCAGCAGACGGTACAGTACGACTGGTAGCCGTCATCGTCATGTCCGAGGTGCTCCTGGTGGCCTGTGTGAGGTCGATCAGGAGCGCCTGGGCAGACATGGGCGCAGGGACTAAATTTGGAGTGACTTGATCAGGTCATTCTCTTTAGTCCTGCAGTCAGTCTTATTGAACCATCTTATGGTGAGCAGGCAGGCGATACGGATTGCTAGCAGTCCTATTGCATCATCTTCTGCTGGGCAGGCAAGAGATGAGGATGGCTAGCAGTCCTATTGTACCATCTTCTGCCGAGCAGTCATGAGATGTGGATGGCATGCAGTCCTTCTGCACCGTCTGCTGCCAGCCAAAGATGTAAAAGATAGATGGAGTGTATCAAAACAAGAAATAGACCAGATTTGTTTTGTACTCATTTGCAAACCCCCCCCCCACCCCCCGTCTAGGGGACTCATTCCTCTAGGTCACACTGCAGTCACTCACAGAGAAGGTGCAGCGAGGTAAATCTAGCCATATATCAATCAGAGGCCAGACTAATCTCCTTGTTCCAATAAGAACAATAACTTAGGTGCACCATTTCTTATTGGAACCCTCCGTGAAGTCCTGCCTGAAATTACTCCTTGATGTAAAGCCACCCCCTTTGTTGATTTTAATTCCCTGTAAGCCAACCCTGTAAGCCGTGTCGTCAGTCGCCCCTCCCTGCGTCAGAGCAAAGGCAAACAATTGTGCATCTGAGTTCAGAGTGCTGTCCAGAGCAGTCACAATGGAGCACTCTGGGATAGCTCCCGGAGGCCAATACCGTCGAATTGTGTCCACAGTACCCCAAATTTGACCCGGCAAGGCCGATTTAAGCGCTAATCCACTTGTCAGGGGTGGAGTAAGGAAATCGATTTTAAGAGCCCTTTAAGTCGAAATAAAGGGCTTCATCGTGTGGACGGGTGCAGGTTTACATTGATTTAACGCTGCTAAATTCGACCTAAAGTCCTCGTGTAGACCAGGGCTAAGTGACCAAAGATTGACCCTATGCCAGTAAGATCACAAGACTACTGGAAAGATGTGCCAACAGGTGATGTGGCAGAAAATCAGCTGCAATGTACTGTTCAAGATCACAAGATACCTTATTGTAACATCATTTACAACACGTGTCCTGACCGCAGAGTACATGCTGTGTATAGATGCTAATGAAAATAAGAGGAACTACAGACAACCTGTGAAAAATAGGGTACCCCCAATATTTATGGGGTGTGGAAATACAGATAAGGAAAAAGGAGGGTTGACACCTTCGTGCATAAGGAAGTGTGTCAGATGTAGTCAAAATTACAATATAAATGAGGGTTCCCAGACTGAGTAAAATTGGGAGTAGTCAAGGGAAAATTCCCAGCAGGAGCCATCCCTCTACTGATGTTCAATTGGTGAGGAATCCATCAGACTCTAAGAATATCTTTAAGGATGTGAGTATGACTATATTTATAACTTGGGCATGGGTATTTGTAGGATTTATATATGATTGGTGTGTCACATAGCTAGAAAGTTTTCAGAGTAGCAACCGTGTTAGTCTGTATCCGCAAAAAGAAAAGGAGGACTTGTGGCACCTTAGAGACTAACCAGTTTATTTGAGCATAAGCAATAAGTGAGCTACAGCTCACTTCATCAGATGCATAAAGTGGAAAGTACAGTGACGAGATTTTATATATACACACAGACCGTGAAAAAAACTTACATTGTAAGGAGAGTGACCACTTAAGATGACCTATTACCAGCAGGAGAGTGGGGTGGGGGGAAAGAAAACCTTTTGAAGTGATAATCAAGGTGGGCCATTTCCAGCACATTTCCAGGAGTTAACAAGTCTGAGGAACAGTGGGGGGCTGGGGGGAGGAGGAATAAACAAGGGGAAATAGCTTCACTTAGTATAATGACTCAACCACTCACATTTTTATGGCTGACTTATAACAACGCTTCCTCAGCTCTCGTCCCCTAATGCCTCTACTCTACTTGCGCTACATTGATGACATCTTCATCATCTGGACCCATGGAAAAGAAGCCCTTGAGGAATTCCACCATGATTTCAACAATTTCCATCCCACCATCAACCTCAGCCTGGACCAGTCCACACAAGAGATCCACTTCCTGGACACTACAGTGCTAATAAGCGATGGTCACATAAACACCACCCTATACCAGAAACCTACTGACCGCTATTCCTACCTACATGCCTCCAGCTTTCACCCAGACCACACCACACGATCCATCGTCTACAGCCAAGCTCTAAGATACAACCGAATTTGCCAACCAACCCCTCAGACAGAGACAAACACCTACAAGATCTCTATCAAGCATTCTTACAACTACAATACCCACCTGCTGAAGTGAAGAAACAGATTGACAGAGCCAGAAGAGTACCCAGAAGTCACCTACTACAGGTCAGGCCCAACAAAAAAAATAACAGAACGACACTAGCCGTCACCTTCAGCTCCCAACTAAAACCTCTCCAACGCATTATCAAGGATCTACAACCTATCCTGAAGGACGACCCATCACTCTCACAAATCTTGGGAGACAGGGCAGTCCTTGACTATAGACAGCCCCCCAACCTGAAGCAAATACTCACCAGCAGCCACACACCACACAACAGAACCACTAACCCAGGAACCTATCCTTGCAACAAAGCCCGTTGCCAACTGTGTCCACATATCTATTCAGGGGACACCATCATAGGGCCTAATCACATCAGCCACATTATCAGAGGCTCGTTCACCTGCACATCTATCAATGTGATATATGCCATCATGTGCCAGCAATGCCCCTCTGCCATTTACATTGGCCAAACTGGACAGTCTCTACATAAAAGAATAAATGGACACAAATCAGATGTCAAGAATTATAACATTCAAAAACCAGTCGGAGAACACTTCAATCTCTCTGGTCACTCGATTTGTGACCTCAAAGTGACGATCCTTCAACAAAAAAAACTTTGAAAACAGACTCCAACGAGAGACTGCTGAATTGGAATTAATTTGCAAATTGGATACAATTAACTTAGGCTTGAATAGAGCCTGGGAGTGGTTGAGTCATTATACTAAGTGAAGCTATTTCCCCTTGTTTATTCCTTCCTTCCTCCCCCTCCCCGCCCCCCCACTGTTCCTCAGACGTTCTTGTTAACTCCTGGAAATGTGTTGCAAATGGCCCACCTTGATTATCACTTCAAAAGAAAATGAGTACTTGTGGCACCTTAGAGACTAACCAATTTATTTGAGCATGAGCTTTCGTGAGCTACAGCTCACTTCATCGGTGAAGTGAGCTGTAGCTCACGAAAGCTCATGCTCAAATAAATTGGTTAGTCTCTAAGGTGCCACAAGTACTCCTTTTCTTTTTGCGAATACAGACTAACACGGCTGTTACTCTGAAACACTTCAAAAGATTTTCTCTCCCCTCACCCCACTCTCCTGCTGGTAATAGGTCATCTTAAGTGATAACTCTCCTTACAATGTAAGTTTTTTTCACGGTCTGTGTGTATATATAAAATTTCGTCACTGTACTTTCTACTTTATGCATCCGATGAAGTGAGCTGCAGCTCACGAAAGCTTATGCTCAAATAAATTGGTTAGTCTCTAAGGTGCCACTAGTCCTCCTTTTCTTTTTGTAATAAAGAAGCTGTTTTATGCTGTCTTGGTAAATCTAAGTATTAGAATATCCACCAGCTTTTTGGGTTTGGCTGCCCCATTCTTTGCTGTTCACCCTAATTGAGTGACCACAGCTAGCTCCCCACTAGGACCCCGATCACATTTGGGTAAATATAATCTTGCTTGTGACCCTAAGAAAACGTGTAAAACAGACTAGACGTGGTACTTGTGTGTGTGTGTGTCACTCTCCATGGTCTTCCTGTGCTCCGAGAGGCTCTAAATCTGAAGCAGGTAGCAGAGGAGACTGTCCGTCTGTTCAGCTTGACTCTGTGGCAACCAGAGCCAGACCCATGGTGATGTAGGATCACATCATACATTTATTCTAAATAAAATAAAAGACTACAAAGGGCAGAACCTTGCCTCAGGACCAGCCCATACCATTGTGCTAAAATGATTGCTCACATCTTCTCTCTGGGTTGCTCAGAGGTGTTTCCCACATTACTGCAATTAATAAAGGTCCAGTATTATTTTTCCGCAATTTTCCATGTCTTGTCCACAACTCAGCCGCAATTATTTGACAATCATCCCGCGATTCAAGTAGGGCCTTAACTATAAGTGTTTTCTTTTTTCCTTCTGTTCGTGGTTTCTGGTTGTTGCCTTAGACATGTATTTTTGATTTTTTCTTTTCCTCCATCATGATAGTTTTCCGGGTGCCCACCCAGGTGACTGATAGAAGTTCTGATTATTGCAGATTCAATATGGATCTCATAGTTTTGGGGTTCAGAGTGTGAATCCTTGTGGGATTTATTGTAGCGCTGTTCAAACTGCAATGACGTTACATCTCTCTCTCCTGCTGATCCCACGTCCTTGTGGAGGATCTTCAGCGGCTAGTGTTAGAAGAGCTGTTGGAATAATCCACTCAGTCCCTGCTGCCCTCTGGCAGACCTGGCCTCCCTTTGCCATGGGTTACGGAGCCCCGGGCGGGCTGGAGGTTGTACTGCTGGTTACCGGCGCCCAGTAAGGAGCCGGCAGGTTTATCACAGGGGCCCCCATTTGCATGTGAGTGTTTCAGGTCATAATTACAAAATGGAACAGCCCACATATCTCCTCCTCTGATTGCTGTGCAGGGGACGCCCTTTACTCTCCCCTAACCCCTTAGGGAACTGCCTGTCTGGTCCTCTCCATCTGCCCCTGTGTCCTGCCCCCACCTGGCCCCCGCTGCCATATTTACATCCCTATCCCATATTCCCCTGCACTCCGCTGTCTCCCTCTCACACCCCCAGCCCCTGTACCCTCCATTTCCTGCCCAGTTTCCAGACTTGGAGCACAGGGGCAGCCAACTTCCCTGAGGGCAGCCTGGCTTCAGTCTCACTGGGAACACGGGGAGAGAGAGGCCATCTTTATTAGGGCCAGCCTCCCGTGCACCTGCTCTAAAGAACCATCTTGACTGAGTCAGCCTGTGGCTCGCGCCCCATGGGAATCATGGGAGACAGACATTCTGAGCGAGGGGAGACGTGTGCACAACCGATGCCAAAGGTCATGAGACACCTTAAAAAACAAATAAGCTGTGTAACAGCACCACAGCACCACTGAACAGCCATTCTGGACAGGAAAGGAAGGAGAATCCTGAACACAGGGGAGAGGGTGTGACCAAGAGGGAATTTTGATAATATTTTTATGATTCCTATATGTGCCTCAGTTTCCCTCTGAGGTTTGCATTGCTGTGCATGCAGTGTAACGGGTTAAATAGCTGCTCTTGAGGCAGAGCAGGGAACATGAGGTGTGTGTCACCCCACTGGCCAGCAGCCAAGAGGAAGGAGATTTTCCCCACCTCTCTGCAGGGAAGCAGAGCCAAGGCCCCAGGTGGAGAACAAAGGGGAGAGGGGTTCATAGCTGACCTTTGGGGAGACACATGCACACGTGGGACTAAGGACACAGGGACAGAGACAGGGAGAGAGCCAAGATGGCTTCGACGGCAGCATGGCTCAAGGGAGTTCTGGCCTGGCGCTGGCCAGTCTGAATCCACCTTAACCCCTGTCTCTCTGCTAACCTAAGGGCTCCAGAATCTATGGGGACAGTGACCAATAAATTGTTACCATGTTTGAAAAGGCTGCCTGGTGTCGCTGGAAATACTCCCTGAGGGCACTGCGCCCTGAAGGGGAGCAGGACAAGCCTCCTGCAGGACACTGGCTGGGCTGGACTCACTACAGACAGAGACAGGGATTGCTCAGCCCAGAGACCCAATTTCAGGGCCCTGGGGGGCCACAGGCCCGCCCACGTGGAACTGTAGGTCCCTGGGACCTGACACACTAAAGGGGTGACTCCCAAGGGACTGGTGACAGCTACATCATTGGATGCATCAATGAAGTGAGCCATAGCTCACGAAAGCTTATGCTCAAATAAATTGGTTAGTCTCTAAGGTGCCACCAGTCCTCCTTTTCTTTTTGGATCTGAACTGTTTACATTTTAAACAACTTCCTAACTTCTCACAAGTTGAAGTGGGAAGCCTGCATTGGAATCTGCATGGATGGAGCTCCTTTCTATGTGTGGAGGTAAGGCAGGCTTGAAAGCCAAAGTGTTTGAAATTGCTCCACATATATCATGGACTCATTGTATGACACAGCGTGAAGCCCTTGCACCTCGAAACATGGATCGGGAACTTGCTGATATTCTCAGTTCTGCTATTAAAATCGTGAACTTTATCAAGACACAGCCCACAAAGGCACATCTCTTTGCAATGCTAGTACAGAAATGGGAGTGGAGCAAGATGCTTTGTTGTTTCACACAGAAGTCAGGCGACTATCCAGAGGGAAAGTGTTGCAACACGTTTATGAACTGAGAAATGAAGTTTGACTTTTTCTATTGGATTTGAATTTCAGCAACGTAGACACACTGTGTGAGCCCCGCTGGCTTGTACTTTTGGCTTATCTTGCTGATATTTTTGACAAACTGAATTCTCTAAATGTCTCATTGCAAGGAGCAGAAAGTACTATTTTTGACCTGCACAACAAAATACTGGCATTCAAGAGAGAGAGCTAGATCTCTGGAAAACAAAGATCAAAACTAGTTTAATCAGTCCCTGATACTATTGAGGAAAGAGAATCTGAATTATTGACTGTTATGGAGCCAATCAAGAATCACTTGACTTCTCTCAGAGTGAGTTTGGATAAATATTTTTCTGAAGGAAATGCTCCCCTAAATTACTGGATTATCCAACCTTTTGTAGCTAAGGCAGTAACCTTAGAATCATAGAATCATAGAATATCAGGGTTGGAAGGGACCTCAGGAGGGCATCTAGTCCAACCCCCTGCTCAAAGCAGGACCAACACCAACTAAATCATCCCAGCCGGCGCTTTGTCAAGCCTGACCTTAAAAACTTCTAAGGAAGGAGATTCCACCACCTCCCTAGGTAACGCATTCCAGTGTTTCACCACCCTTCTAGTGAAAAAGTTTTTCCTAATATCCAACCTAAACCTCCCCCACTGCAACTTGAGACCATTACTCCTTGTTCTGTCATCTGGTACCACTGAGAATAGTCTAGATCCATCCTCTTTGGAACCCCCTTTCAGGTAGTTGAAAGCAGCTATCAAATCCCCCCTCATTCTTCTCTTCCGCAGACTAAACAATCCCACTTTCCTCAACCTCTCCTCATAAGTCATGTGTTCCAGTCCCTGCTGCCGAGCCATTCGGTCCCTAGTCTGTAGCGGTGCATGGGATTCTTCCGTCCTAAGTGCAGGACTCTGCACTTGTCCTTGTTGAACCTCATCAGATTTCTTTTAGCCCAATCCTCTAATTTGTCTAGGGCCCTCTGTATCCTATCCCTACCCTCCAGCGTATCTACCTCTCCTCCCACTTTAGTGTCATCTGCAAACTTGCTGAGGGTGCAATCCACACCATCCTCCAGATCATTTACGAAGATATTGAACAAAACCGGCCCCAGGACCAACCTTTGGGGCACTCCACTTGATACCGGCTGCCAACTAGACATGGAGCCATTGATCACTATCCGTTGAACCCGACAATCTAGCCAACTTTCTATCCACCTTATAGTCCAAACTTGTCCCGTCTCTCAAATGACATTCAGGAGAAGCTGACTGAACTTCAAAGTGATAGGACACTGGAAATTCAATTTAAAAAACAGTCTTTGTGGAATTTTTGGTTGAAAGTTGGCTCAGAATATGCAGTTTTGTCGAAGTATGTGATCAAAGCTCTTTTACAGTTTTGTTCATCTTATTTGTGTGAGATCGGATTCTCTGCACTGGCTGTGCTAAAGACAAAGTACCATTCGAGACAGGAAGTGGAGGACGACCTCAGAGTGTCAGTTTGAAAAATCTCCCCACAAATTGATAAACTGTCCGCGAGAAATAGGCACACACTTCACATTAAGTTTCTGTGTATTTGAAACTTACAGGTGTATGTAATATAATTAAACTTCTATTAAGGTCTCTCTTAGGTTTATGAGTAGGCTATCAAGCATACTTTTGCATGTGTCTATTTTTGTCTGGGGTGGGGTGTGACCAAAAATTGTAACTCAAAGGCGGGGGCTCAGCTCAAAAAGTTTCAAAATCACTGTTCTAGAGTGTATTAACAGGAGTGTCATAGGTAAGACAAAAAAGATGATTGTCCTGCTCTACTTGGCACTAGTGAAGCCTCAGTTGGACTGTTGTGTCCGGTTTTGGTCACCACACTTCAAGAAAGATATGGACAAATTGGAGAGAGTCTGGAGCACATTAACAAAAATGATAAAAGTGTTAGAAAACCTGACCTGTGAGGAAAGGTTTAAAAAATTGGGCTTGTTAAGTCTTGAGAAAAGAAGACTGAAGGGGGACCTGATAACAGTTTTCAAATATGGTAAGGGCTGTTCTAAAGAGGATGGTTATCAATTGTTCTCCATGTCCACTGAAGGTAGTACAATGTGGGAGTAGAAAGGAGCTGGACGACAGGTAATTTGCAAAGTAAAATTAGCAAAAGAAGCACATAATTACTAAAACTGATAATTGGCAGAAACCACAGTTAGATAGAATTATTAATTAATTGCTTCTCATATGACTAGTTCAGGAAAACCCTGGAATTACTGATTATGGTTATTAATTAGACTGTACTCATACGGTAACCATATACAATCTTAACAAGGATTCTCAAGAAATTAAAAATTATAAGAGAAACCAACAAACAATTAAATCAACAAGGATTATGCATATGAGATACACCAGATAAAAGGGAAATAAAATGAGCAATGTAGCAATTCTTAAAACAACCTCTTAACTAAACATGAAATTCTAAAATATAAAGTACATTGAAACAAGGTTGTTTAATTATCTTGAACAGACTAGTGATATAAAACTCTGAATATAAAGTTCAAAAACTAAGACCATTAACTGCATTGGTATTCATTTAATTACTTAAGAGCTTCAACAGGTTGATTACCCTAATTAAGATTAACTAGTGGCTAAGCATTAACATCATTCAACAGCTAAATTTATACATCGTATCAGATAAACAAGTATAAATTCAATGAAGTAACTAGATTATAGCAAGTATAATTCAATTTGATATCAAAAGGTAAACTAAAAATGAATTAGGAGGAAGCTAGACAATTGGATAGGACAATATAACTGAAAGTAGTGTCAATCTACAGAAAAGCTAGCAAGCCACCAGAGGCGATCCTGGCAATTACAGGCTGCTAAGCCTAACTTCACTAGCTGACAAATTAGTCAAAACTGTATTAAAGAACAGAATTATCAGATCTGTAGATCAACATGATATGTTGGGGGAAGAGTCAACATGGCTTTTGTAAAGGGAAATTGTGCCTCACTAATCTATAAGAATTCTTTGAGAATGTCCACAAGCATGTGGACAAGGGTGATCTAGTCAATATAATATACTTGGACTTTCAGAAATCCTTTGACAATGTTTCTCAACAAAGGCTCTTAAATCTAAATTAGCTTTTACCACTCAAGAAAGAGATCTTGGAGTCATTGTGGATAATTCTCTGAAGAGAACTGCTAAATGTGCAGCGGTAGTAAAAAAAAAAAAAAAAAAGCGCTAACAAAGTGTTATGAACCATCAGGAAAATGATAGGTAAGACTCATAATACCATTATATAAATCCATGGGACTCCCACACTTTGAAGCCTATGTGCAGTTCTGGTTGTCACTTCTTAAAAAATATAAAAAGTACAGAGAAAGGCACCAAAAATGATGAAGGATAAGGAACAGCTTCCAGATGAGGAGAGATTAAAGTGACTGGGACTGTTTGGCTTTGAAAAGAGATGACTACGTGGGGGATAAGATAGAGGTCTATAAAATTGTGAATGGTGTGGAGAAAGTAAGTAAGGAATTATTTACCCCTCCACACAACCCAAGAACCAGTGGTCACCCAATGAAATGAACAGGCAGCAGGTTTAAAACAAACGAAAGGAAGTCCTTCTTCACACAACTCACAGTCAACTTGTGGAACTCATTACTAGGGATGTTGTGAAGCCAAAAAGGTAACTCGGTGCAAAAAACAATTATATATGTTCCGTAGGATAGGTCCATCAATGACTATCAGCCAAAATGGTCAGGGATGCCACCCCTTGCTTCGGGTGTCTCTAAGCCTCCAACTGCCAGAATTTGGGACTACACGACAGGATGTGTCATGCAATGTGTAGTAAATGCAATGTGATGTGTAAATGTATAGAAAGAACAAGTTTTGTGTGTAACTTGGGATGTGTGGTACTCCCTATACCCATCCCCTATGCTTGAATAACAACCCAGCCCAGCTTTGCTGTCTGTCAAATAAAGGAACCAGAGTGACAAGCCTGGCATTGAACTGTGTTCTTGGGGAACCGAGTGGAAGAGGTTTCAGGGGAACCCCAACAGTGCTGTGCTTTGGAACTCTTTCAGCCTGTTGGTCTAGAATTGTCCCTCTGCTTCTATTGACCTAAGGGGACTGTCTGCCACTTCTTTACTCAAACAGTTTCCACATTATCATTAGTTACCGTTCCTGGCCAGATGGATCACTTTAGTGCAATGGAAGATTGGACTGTAGTCAGTGGATGAAATTCACGCCTGTGTAGAGGGCTAGTACAAGGCCCTCTTAAATCCCACATAAGCCCCTTGAAACATGTGAAAGATTTTGTGAAGCTACAGGCTGAAGGCACCATCTGAGTGTTCAATGTTTATTATCTGAATCTTCTACTTTTTGAGGATTGTCCACAACTATCTACACTAAAGTTAGCAGCTCTCTAACTAAGGATGTCCTGGAGGTTCCAACCCATCCCTCTGTCTCTCCCCAAGTTGTGAGGGTTATTCCCCTCATGACTCACCTGATCAAGGGCTTTGAGAGTGTCTTCTTTCTCTCCAGCCCTGGGAAACTCCCATAAATGGCTCTTCCCCTTACTCCATCTGACAGATGATCTCCAGTTTGACACCAGGACACCCTGTGTAGGGGACAGAGAATCATGGTCTGGCCTGTGAGATGGACTCAGGACAAATATTTTTCCTGCAGCAGTTTCTGGATGCTGATGAACACCATCCAGAAACTGGGGGTGTTAGCTGTACTGGGCATCAATAAAACCCAGAGTTAAGGCTGAAACTCCCGATTGTTTTCCATTTCTCTCAGTCTAAACACTTGACTGCAACACAGCACAGGCAAATGCTCTGCAAGCTTCCAAGTCACAACAAGGATTTATTGATAGACAAAAATCCACAACTGGTGGAATCCTAGCCCCATATTTCATTGTGTGTCACTCATGTCACACCCACAGTCCAGCCAGTGGTCCTGCCTCAACTCCCTGTTTGTCTGCTTCTCCCACAGCCAAGCCTGTGGCTTCTTCCACCCTGCCCCATGCATGGAACACACACCTTGATTGGATCCATAAAGCCAGTACCCTCTCCTCCTTCCATTCCCCGCTCAAGTCCCTCAGAAGGTCAGCCAGCGACCCTTGGAGCAGTCAGTTATAGCTCAGTGTTGGCCAATCAACGATAGCTGATACTTGTTCATAATTCAGAACCATCAGGTTGTGCCCTTTGTGAGCCTAAATAACTGTGCCAGCTTAGCACAATTACCCTCCTCCTCTCCCCCACTTGCTTCCTGTCCCTTGCTGAACTTGCTCATTGCAGCTGTAAATGCTTCAGGGCAGGAACTGGTCTGATTCTGTTCCCAGTGGCCCCAGCACACCAAAGGGTTTTACCTGTCTAGGAGCATTTAATTCCTATTTTTAACATCTAGAAAATGTTGTGTCCACTCAGCATCTCCGTGCCATGGCTCCCCAGGAGACTCAGCGCCAGAGCCTTTCCCTGGAGTTACTGTAGGAGGAATGTTAATTCTCACGATCCTCAAGGAACGTGTAACAGTGACTGGACTCAACAATGATGGGCAGAGGCAGGATGCAAATTCCCCCCACCCCTCCCCTCTGCGACGCCCCTCAGCCCCAGCCTGCAGCCCCTTCCCCCTGCTAGGCCAGTCCTGGACTTCCCACTGCCCCCCACCCTCCCCTCTGCGACGCCCCTCAGCCCCAGCCTGCAGCCCCTTCCCCCTGCTAGGCTAGTCCTGGACTTCCCACTGCCCCCCACCCTCCGCTCCGCGACACCCCTCAGCCCCAGCCTGCAGCCCCTTCCCCCTGCTAGGCCAGTCCTGGACTTCCCACTGCCCCCCACCCTCCGCTCTGCGACACCCCTCAGCCCCAGCCTGCAGCTCCTTCCCCCTGCTAGGCCGGTCCTGGACTTCCCTCTGCCCCCCACCCTCCACTCTGCGACACCCCTCAGCCCCAGCCTGCAGCCCCTTCCCCCTGCCAGGCCAGTCCTGGACTTCCCTCTGCCCCCCACCCTCCACTCTGCGACACCCCTCAGCCCCAGCCTGCAGCTTCCCCCTGCTAGGCTAGTCCTGGACTTCCCACTGCCCCCCACCCTCCGCTCTCCGACACCCCTCAGTCCCAGCCTGCAGCCCCTTCCCCCTGCTAGGCCAGTCCTGGACTTCCCACTGCCCCCCACCCTCCGCTCTGCGACACCCCTCAGCCCCAGCCTGCAGCTTCCCCCTGCTAGGCTAGTCCTGGACTTCCCACTGCCCCCCACCCTCCGCTCTCCGACACCCCTCAGCCCCAGCCAGCTGCCCCTTCCCCCTGCTAGGCTAGTCCTGGACTTCCCACTGCCCCCACCCTCCACTCTGCAACACCCCGCAGCCCCAGCCAGCTGCCCCTTCCCCCTGCTAGGCCAGTCCTGGACTTCCCAGTGCCCCCCACCCTCCACTCCTGGACACCCCTCAGCCCCAGCCTGCAGCCCCTTCCCCCTGTTAGGCTAGTCCTGGACTTCCCTCTGCCCCCCACCCTCCGCTCTGCGACACCCCTCAGCCACAGCCTGCAGCTCCTTCCCCCTGCCAGGCCAGTCCTGGACTTCCCTCTGCCCCCCACCCTCCGCTCTGCAACACCCCTCAGCCCCAGCCTGCAGCCCCTTCCCCCTGCTAGGCCAGTCCTGGACTTCCCACTGCCCCCACCCTCCACTCTGCGACACCCCTCAGCCCGAGCCTGCAGCCCCTTCCCCCTGCTAGGCCAGTCCTGGACTTCCCACTGCCCCCCACCCTCCACTCTGCGACACCCCTCAGCCCCAGCCTGCAGCCCCTTCCCCCTGCTAGGCCAGTCCTGGACTTCCCACTGCCCCCACCCTCCGCTCTGCGACACCCCTCAGCCCCAGCCTCCAGCCTCTTCCCCCTGCTAGGCTAGTCCTGGACTTCCCACTGCCCCCCACCCTCCACTCTGCGACACCCCTCAGCCCCAGCCTGCAGCTCCTTCCCCCTGCTAGGCTAGTCCTGGACTTCCCACTGCCCCCCACCCTCCACTCTGCAACACCCCTCAGCCCCAGCCTGCAGCCCCCTCCCCCTGCTAGGCTAGTCCTGGACTTCCCACTGCCCCCCACCCTCCGCTCTGCGACACCCCTCAGCCCCAGCCTGCAGCCCCCTCCCCCTGCTAGGCTCGTCCTGGACTTCCCACTGCTCCCCACCCTCCGCTCTGCGACACCCCTCAGCCCCAGCCTGCAGCCCCTTCCCCCTGCTAGGCTCGTCCTGGACTTCCCACTGCCCCCAACCCTCCGCTCCGCAACACCCCTCAGCCCCAGCCAGCTGCCCCTTCCCCCTGCTAGGCCAGTCCTGGACTTCCCACTGCCCCCCACCCTCCGCTCTGCGACACCCCTCAGCCCCAGCCTCCAGCCTCTTCCCCCTGCTAGTCCAGTCCTGGACTTCCCACTGCCCCCACCCTCCGCTCTGCGACACCCCTCAGCCCCAGCCTCCAGCCTCTTCCCCCTGCTAGTCCAGTCCTGGACTTCCCACTGCCCCCCACCCTCCGCTCTGCGACACCCCTCAGCCACAGCCTGCAGCTCCTTCCCCCTGCCAGGCCAGTCCTGGACTTCCCTCTGCCCCCCACCCTCCGCTCTGCAACACCCCTCAGCCCCAGCCTGCAGCTCCTTCCCCCTGCTAGGCCGGTCCTGGACTTCCCTCTGCCCCCCACCCTCCGCTCTGCGACACCCCTCAGCCCGAGCCTGCAGCCCCTTCCCCCTGCTAGGCCAGTCCTGGACTTCCCACTGCCCCCCACCCTCCGCTCTGCGACACCCCTCAGCCCCAGCCAGCTGCCCCTTTCCCCTGCTAGGCCAGTCCTGGACTTCCCACTGCTCCCCACCCTCCGCTCTGCGACACCCCTCAGCCCCAGCCTGCAGCCCCTTCCCCCTGCCAGGCCAGTCCTGGACTTCCCACTGCCCCCCACCCTCCGCTCTGCGACACCCCTCAGCCCCAGCCAGCTGCCCCTTTCCCCTGCTAGGCCAGTCCTGGACTTCCCACTGCCCCCCACCCTCCGCTCTGCGACACCCCTCAGCCCCAGCCTCCAGCCTCTTCCCCCTGCTAGTCCAGTCCTGGACTTCCCACTGCCCCCCACCCTCCGCTCCTTGACACCCCTCAGCCCCAGCCTCCAGCCTCTTCCCCCTGCTAGTCCAGTCCTGGACTTCCCACTACCCCCCACCCTCCGCTCCTTGACACCCCTCAGCCCCAGCCTCCAGCCTCTTCCCCCTGCTAGTCCAGTCCTGGACTTCCCTCTGCCCCCCAACCTCTGCTCTGCGACACCCCTCAGCCACAGCCTGCAGCCCCTTCCCCCTGCTAGGCCAGTCCTGGACTTCCCACTGCCCCCCACCCTCCGCTCTGCGACACCCCTCAGCCCGAGCCTGCAGCCCCTTCCCCCTGCTAGGCTAGTCCTGGACTTCCCACTGCCCCCCACCCTCCGCTCTGCGACACCCCTCAGCCCCAGCCTGCAGCCCCCTCCCCCTGCTAGGCTAGTCCTGGACTTCCCTCTGCTCCCCACCCTCCGCTCTGCGACACCCCTCAGCCCCAGCCAGCTGCCCCTTTCCCCTGCTAGGCCAGTCCTGGACTTCCCACTGCCCCCCACCCTCCGCTCTGCAACACCCCTCAGCCCCAGCCTGCAGCCCCTTCCCCCTGCTAGGCCAGTCCTGGACTTCCCTCTGCTCCCCACCCTCCGCTCTGCGACACCCGTCAGCCCCAGCCAGCTGCCCCTTTCCCCTGCTAGGCTAGTCCTGGACTTCCCTCTGCCCCCCACCCTCCGCTCCGCGACACCCCTCAGCCCCAGCCTGCAGCCCCTTCCCCCTGCCAGGCCAGTCCTGGACTTCCCACTGCCCCCCACCCTCCGCTCAGCGACACCCCTCAGCCCCAGCCTCCAGCCTCTTCCCCCTGCTAGGCTAGTCCTGGACTTCCCTCTGCCCCCCACCCTCCGCTCAGCGACACCCCTCAGCCCCAGCCTGCAGCTCCTTCCCCCTGCCAGGCCAGTCCTGGACTTCCCACTGCCCCCCACCCTCCGCTCCTTGACACCCCTCAGCCCCAGCCTGCAGCTCCTTCCCCCTGCTAGGCCAGTCCTGGACTTCCCACCGCCCCCCACCCTCCGCTCCGCGACACCCCTCAGCCCCAGCCTGCAGCCCCTTCCCCCTGCTAGGCCAGTCCTGGACTTCCCTCTGCCCCCCACCCTCCGCTCTGCGACACCCCTCAGCCCCAGCCAGCTGCCCCTTCCCCCTGCTAGGCTAGTCCTGGACTTCCCTCTGCCCCCCACCCTCCGCTCTGCGACACCCCTCAGCCCCAGCCTGCAGCCCCTTCCCCCTGCTAGGCTAGTCCTGGACTTCCCTCTGCCCCCCACCCTCTGCTCCGCGACACCCCTCAGCCCCAGCCTGCAGCCCCTTCCCCCTGCTAGGCCAGTCCTGGACTTCCCTCTGCCCCCCACCCTCCGCTCCGCGACACCCCTCAGCCCCAACCTCCAGCCTCTTCCCCCTGCTAGGCCAGTCCTGGACTTCCCACTGCCCCCCACCCTCCGCTCTCTGACACCCCTCAGCCCGAGCCTGCAGCCCCTTCCCCCTGCTAGGCCAGTCCTGGACTTCCCACTGCCCCCCACCCTCCACTCTGCGACACCCCTCAGCCCCAGCCTGCAGCCCCTTCCCCCTGCTAGGCCAGTCCTGGACTTCCCACTGCCCCCCACCCTCCGCTCTGCGACACCCCTCAGCCCCAGCCTGCAGCCCCTTCCCCCTGCCAGGCCAGTCCTGGACTTCCCACTGCCCCCCACCCTCCGCTCTGCGACACCCCTCAGCCCCAGCCTGCAGCCCCTTCCCCCTGCCAGGCCAGTCCTGGACTTCCCACTGCCCCCCACCCTCCGCTCAGCGACACCCCTCAGCCCCAGCCTCCAGCCTCTTCCCCCTGCTAGGCTAGTCCTGGACTTCCCTCTGCCCCCCACCCTCCGCTCAGCGACACCCCTCAGCCCCAGCCTGCAGCTCCTTCCCCCTGCCAGGCCAGTCCTGGACTTCCCACTGCCCCCCACCCTCCGCTCCTTGACACCCCTCAGCCCCAGCCTGCAGCTCCTTCCCCCTGCTAGGCCAGTCCTGGACTTCCCACCGCCCCCCACCCTCCGCTCCGCGACACCCCTCAGCCCCAGCCTGCAGCCCCTTCCCCCTGCTAGGCCAGTCCTGGACTTCCCTCTGCCCCCCACCCTCCGCTCTGCGACACCCCTCAGCCCCAGCCAGCTGCCCCTTCCCCCTGCTAGGCTAGTCCTGGACTTCCCTCTGCCCCCCACCCTCCGCTCTGCGACACCCCTCAGCCACAGCCTGCAGCCCCTTCCCCCTGCTAGGCTAGTCCTGGACTTCCCACTGCCCCCCACCCTCCGCTCTGCGACACCCCTCAGCCCCAGCCTGCAGCCCCCTCCCCCTGCTAGGCCAGTCCTGGACTTCCCTCTGCCCCCCACCCTCCGCTCTGCGACACCCCTCAGCCCCAGCCAGCTGCCCCTTCCCCCTGCTAGGCTAGTCCTGGACTTCCCTCTGCCCCCCACCCTCCGCTCTGCGACACCCCTCAGCCACAGCCTGCAGCCCCTTCCCCCTGCTAGGCTAGTCCTGGACTTCCCACTGCCCCCCACCCTCCGCTCTGCGACGCCCCTCAGCCCCAGCCAGCTGCCCCTTCCCCCTGCTAGGCTAGTCCTGGACTTCCCTCTGCCCCCCACCCTCTGCTCCGCGACACCCCTCAGCCCCAGCCTGCAGCCCCTTCCCCCTGCTAGGCCAGTCCTGGACTTCCCTCTGCCCCCCACCCTCCGCTCCGCGACACCCCTCAGCCCCAACCTCCAGCCTCTTCCCCCTGCTAGGCCAGTCCTGGACTTCCCACTGCCCCCCACCCTCCACTCTGCGACACCCCTCAGCCCGAGCCTGCAGCCCCTTCCCCCTGCTAGGCCAGTCCTGGACTTCCCACTGCCCCCCACCCTCCACTCTGCGACACCCCTCAGCCCCAGCCTGCAGCCCCTTCCCCCTGCTAGGCCAGTCCTGGACTTCCCACTGCCCCCCACCCTCCACTCTGCTGGCAGCTAATGACTGTCCCCCCCCACAACCAGGACTCCCCCCCCCAGCCAGGGGAGGGGGGCTGGGCAGCCGCAGGGGATGGAGGGGCGCGGGGTCGCCTGGGCCAGCTCTGCGGGGAGGGGGCCAGTCCCCGGGCCGGGCTACGGCCCGTGCCCCTCACCCGCTGGCACGCAGCCCCATCTCACCCGGAGGACGGGCCCTCAGGCTCCTGACTCCCGCCTTGGCCTGCCTGTCCTGTCAATCCGGCCGGAGCGCGGGCCCCTGCCCATTGGCCCCAGGGACTGTCAATCTCAGGATGCTGCCCAAGACTTGCAAAGACTTGCCTTTCCCTTGGTGGCTGTCCCTCTGTCACCCAGAGGTTGCACAAGGTCAAGTGTGGGAGACCTGGAAAGAGAACCCACCTTCCTTATGAGACAGACTTTAATCTTATCCACTCAGGTATACTGCCTTCCCCAGGTAACGCGGCTAGCCCAGCTCTAACTGCTAGCCCACACGTCCCATCCACAGCCAGGAACAGAACCCACAAAGCCTGGTTACCTTTCCAGCAGTGGGGTAACCTACTGCAAAGGGAGTGTCACGTCCCTCTCTCGCGGGTGCTCTGCATAAAAGATAAGTGACCCTGGAGTGGCAGATGTGTGTGCTGGGGTCTGGCGGGTGAGGGCTCAAACCCAGTTTACAGCCCATGTTGGAAGTCCACAGGGTTGCATGGGATGGGATTTGTTTTTCAGTTTCCTTTTTGACGAACTGGTGTATTTCATTTCCTCCAGGGCAGTGGGACTGGTACTTTGGAGAGGAGTACTAAAAACAAAAATCGTAAACCTTCAGGGCAGTCTGCGTACAGTGCCCAGCATGGTAGGACTCCAAACCTGACTGGGGTCTCCTGGCTCAATGGTGATGATAAATGGTATAGGAAATTGCTTGACCACAGCTTGGTTTGTTATGGAATATTCTCAAGAGACCAAATAAACAATGTCTGTCAGGTTTATTGCTCTAAGCCAACAACAATATGGCACAGGGGAAAGGTTCTGTACGATACCAGTCACTGGGAAGCTGCCCTATGCAGCGTTGTCACACTCCCCTTACACAGAAGGTGTGCTCCCTAAGTTCCACCCCTAAAGCCATCTTTTTATACCCTCCCTGCTTACTAGTAAAAGGTCCTGTTGGCGTCATCTGAAACTCAATTTAACCCATCAGCTTTCTGCCTTGTTTTTCCAGTACCGTGGTGTCCCCCTTATCTCTTTGTTCTGCCCAGACGCATTTCAGGTACCAAAGGGTGTGAAGGCACCTCTGAGGTTTGTGCCAGAGTAGAGCAATCCTATGTTGTGTCCTCTTCCTCTGGGCCATTCCAGTACAGGCCTGGGAGGGTAACTCCCTTTCTGTTGCTATGGCAGAGCACTCACCTGTCCTGAGCTTGCGAGCTTCCCTATTTGCTCCAGCCAGAGCTTACTTCAGTGAATGCAAGAGGTTATGGGATACTTAGCATAAGTGTTTTTTATGTAACCCATCTCACAGGCCAACCTAGGCTACATAGCTGCTTAATATTCATGCTTTGTGCATACTAATGTATACATAGTGTGGATAACACACTGTTAATATGATAGGTATATCTAGCCAGCATAGATCAGTCAGTAACTGCACTACAAATCGATCATCATCCTAACTACTACAGAGCAGCAGCAGGAAGTAACATCCCCTCCCCACAGCCTATTCAGGTCAAGGGGGATTAGCTCCTTTTGCTTTCTCTCCCACTGCCCATTATCCCTCTTTAGTGGGGGACTTTCCTGTCCCCGGACTGGGGGGAATTGGACGCAGCATCCGGCAGCCTGGGACTCCCTAGAGTCAGTGCAGAGTCCAGGCTGCTTTGCAGATGCTACTTAATCGCACTGGATTGAATCCTTTAGCTACATCTCCCAGTTCCCTACTCCCTGTTTCACTTCCCCCTTTTCTAATCTATTCTGAATCAACTTCTGCCTCGTGGAAGCAGAATCTTGTAGCTTCTCAGGGAATCCACAGCAGGAGGGGCCCAAGCCATGGGGTGAGTACAGGGAAACTGCAATCCCAGATCTCAGAGAACATGCATGGGGGAGAGGCCCTGTCCCTGCACTGCCTGGGAGAACACGTGGGGGAGACTGGGCCTGCCACACCAGAGAATCCACCTGGGAGTGAACCCAGAGAAAAGGGGAGCTTCCCCTACCCCAGAGCCTCCACCCATGTGTACGAGTGTGTGAACAACAATACAAGAAATAACAACACAGAGAGGAACTGAAACCACTGCTGGGCAGGGATGTGTATACGTGGAGGTCATAGATGCACCCACCTAGGAATAATCCAGTTGAGAGAGGAAAATCTCCCCTTTGGAAGTGGTCCAGGGAAGGATGGGTAAGAGTGAGAGACACACACTGAGGGATCCCAGATCTGGTCCCACAGCCATTGGGGCAGCTTCCAGCCCTAGTCTGCACTGAACAATTGACTGTTTGCTGGCTTCAGGTGTCAGCTGGGAGCTCAGGCCCTGCTCCACTTGTGACCGGAGTCCTAGTGGGGAGGCAGCTGTGGTCACTCAATTAGGGTGAACTGCAAAGAATGGGGCAGACAATCCCCCAAAAGTTGGTGGATATTCCAAAACTTAGATTCACAAAACCAGCACAAAACAGCTTCTTTATTACCTTAAACAATGAGGAATCCTTGTGGCACCTTAGAGACTAACTGATTTATTTGGGCATAAGCTTTCGTGAGCTACAGCTCACTTCATCGGATGATGAAAGCTTATGCTCAAATAAATTGGTTAGTCTCTAAGGTGCCACAAGTCCTCCTTTTCTTTTTGCGAATACAGACTAACACGGCTGCTACTCTGAAATCTGTGTCGATAGTTAGCTGTATAAAGAGCAGCACTGACTGGCATACATATATGTTACACAGTATTGTTCCTAAGTAGGTGAGTGCAGGGGGGGAAGATTCTGAGGCTCAGGTCTGGCCCAGCCGATCCTTTCGCTCTGTCATTGACCCATGTGTGCCGATAATGCTCTGATTCTGTCTCTCCACAGCACATGAAAAGATGGGAGTTGCCTTAACAAGTGGGGGAGTCAATGCTAACGAGGCCAATTCAAATAGGGTGGATGTGGCCCATTCCCAACGGTTGAAATTTATTACCTCACTGGTTACTCAGAAGTCCAAACAACACCGTTCCCTTAAAGTGATCCAGCCTCAGGCCCCTATCCAGGTACCCACGTCAAATAGGATGAAAATTTCTGTAAATCTTATTTCATCATAGAAAAGAACAGGTTCTACCAATCCCAAAGGATCGGACACATCACCTCCCAGGTTAACGAATGTTCCAGATCTTACCCAAATACACGCCACAGCCAATTCTTATTAACTAAACTAAAATTTGTTTAAAAACAAAAGAGAGAGAGTATAGTTAAAAGATCAATAAACAGACAGACAGGAGTTCAATTCATTGAAGTGCAGATTCATAGCAGAGATGGTGTAGTTGCAAAGAGTTCCTTTAGAATTCAGTTCATACGTCATAGTCCAATGTCCAAATCTCATATTCAGGGGGTACCAGCATAACTGGGACCTCAGTCTTGAGACTCAAACTTCCCCTGATGAAGCCTAAGCAGATCTGAGAAGACAGAATCAGGACCCAAGGATCTTTTATACAATTTCATGTCCTCTTTTGACAAGTTGGGATTTCCTCAGGGAACAAAAGGTCATTAGGATGACTGAAGGAGGTCCATCACCAGTACTCAGCTGTACGAATTAACATAAGGCCATTTGCTTGTTCCTCCACCAGTCACAGAACATTTCAAAGAGAGATGAATGCCGAGATATCCCGTGTTTACAATTCATTTTAATGATAGGATGTTCTTTTGATCTCTGAACTATCAGAATACAGCATAGACTGGGACTGTTGATTACATCATTGATCCTCACCTTACTAATGTTGGAGTGTCTTTTTCGTATAGGTTAGTATATCAATAATCTCAACTTATTATTACATATGTCCACTTGTTACCACAGCCCTTTTATGGTTAGGTATCACATTTGTTATTTCTGTCCTAACTGGTTATTTCGGTTCTTTCCAAGTTCCAAGTTGTGGGGTACCTGTTAAGTTTAAAAGAGTACGAACTTAGGAAAGCCCCTATGCCAACCTGCTTTAGCACATCCTCTATGTTAAAGGTTGCAGCCATACATGGACCTTATGCTTTAGCTCATCACCACTATCTAGGTGAAAGGTCCCAAACACATGTCTGCAAACTTTGCCTTAGCTCAACATACAGGATGTGGCCTGCAGGTCCCTTGTGTTACAGCCAAAATGTACTCTAATATAGACCTATCAACCTATTATAATAAAACAAATAATCAAACCCATAAGGAAATAAGAAACTTATAAGTAAAGATATATAGGCAAACAAGCAGGCGAGCCTTAAATGTATCTCATATCCTTTTATGTATGTCAGTTCATTGCCAGGACACTTTCTGTGACTGAATTATTTATTTGTGGTCAGAACTTCCCCATAAACTTTATTTTCAGCTTCAGTTTATCTGTGCAAAGTTTGTCTATTCAAAGTTCATAGGTCTCAAGCCTTATGCTAACTTGTGGAAGGTAATGATTTACAGGATACAGGCCTGTAGGTTTCCTGCATTACTGCTGAATATAATGCAAAGCAGAATATAATGCAAAACAGTAAATATAATAAAGGCAAACTAGCCCACTGGGCTACAACCAGTGATGAGCTGCCAAAATCTTAACAACAGGTTCCCTTCTCACTCCACGAGGGGGTCGTTGTCCACCTCCGCCCCCGGGACTCCTGCCCCATCCAACCCCGCCGCGTTCCTTGACACCCCCCCCAAAACCCCTTCCCCATCCACTCCCCTCCCCTGTCTGCCCCCAGAACCGGGCAGGAGGGTCTTGTGGGCCACCGTAGTGGGTGCCCACGTCACCCCTAAGAGCCAGAGGCACCTGCCGGGGGGCGAGGTGGGGAGTCCCAGGGGTGCTTACCTGGGGCAGCTCCCAGGAAGCATCCAGTAGGTCCCTCTGGCTCCTAGGGGCAGGGCAGTGTAGCTGTGGGGGGGAGCACATCACACTGATCACATCAAAAGTGGCACCTTAGGTGCTGACTCCCTGGGTGCTCCAGGGCTGGAGCACCCATGGGGAAAATTGGTGGGTGCAGAGCACCCACCAGGAGCTCCCCACCCCGCGCCCGGCCCCAGCTCACCTCCGCTCCGCCTCCTCCCCTGAACGCACTGCCCCGCTCTGCTTCTCCGCGCCCCAGCCCCGTCTTCCCGCGAATCAGCTCTTCGGCGGGAAGCCGGGGAGGACTGAAAAGCAGGCGGTGGCTTCCCACTCAGGCCGAGGGTGGCGGAGGTGAGCTGGGGCGGGGAGCGGTTCCCCTGCGCCCCCCCCTCCCCCGGGTTACCTGCTGCAGCACGGGCGGCCTTCCTCATGCACCCCCCACCCCCGCCCGAGCTCTCCTCCGCCTCCCTGGGCCTGAGCAGGAAGCTTCCGCCTGCTTCTCAGCCCGCCGGCTTCCCGCGCGAACAGCTGATTTGCAGGAAGCCTGAGGGGGCGGAGAAGCGGAGCGGCGCGGCGCATTCAGGGGCGGAGGCGGAGGTGATCTGGGGCCAGGGGTGGGGCAGGGAGCTGCCAGTGGGTGCTCTGCACCCACGAAATTTTCCCCGTGGGTGCTCCAGGGCTGGAGCACCCGTGGAGTCGGTGTGTAAGGTGCCACTTTGGCCGGTTAAATTTAGAAGCCCTGTTAGAACCGGTTCTCCCCCACGGAACAACCGGTTCTAAAAGGGCTTCTAAATTTAACAACCGGTTCTAGAGAACCGGTGTGAACCGGCTCCAACTCACCACTGGCTACAACCCCCCTGAGCGACATAAGTTACACCGACATACATAAGTGGCCGTGTGTATAAGCCCACAGCTCTGCAATGGTCACCTGAAAATTCTGCATGTCCTTGCTGATGCCCGGCCACCACGCCACCTGGCTGGCCCATTCAGGCGGATTTCTCCTCTCATGTTGTGGCCGCTGAGGTTCGTTTCAATAGTCTCTGACGCACAGCGCCACCTAGTGACTGAACAGCTCCATAGGGTGTAGCACCCCAGTCCACACCCAGAGCCAGCCTTCCTAAGGGGCGGTTTCGCTCCAAGTCACTGGGCACTGGCTGATCTTTGCTAGGGGCAGCCTCTGCCACCTGCAGACAGATGTAGGGACATGACAGCCATCTTGGCTAAGGGCAAGAAATGTCTTCAGTCCCACAAAGTCATGGGAGACCGTGGCCGTTGGGAAGGAGGGGAGAAATTCTTTGTTTAAAGAGGAAGGATAGCTCAGTGGTTTGAGCATTCGCCTGCTAAACCCAGGGTTGTAAGTTCAATCCTTGAGGGGACCATTTGGGATCTGGGGCAAAAATTGGGGATTGGTCCTGCTTTGAGCAGGGCGTTGGACCAGATGACCTCCTGAGGTCCCTTCCAACCCTGATATTCTGTGAACAAGAGAAACCCAGTCTCCTGCCCCCCTCGCATGGTTACCAGCTCCCCTTCCCATCTGGCTCATTTTCACAGGCCTGTGAGGTGGGGCCTGAGGAATTAATACAGTGGATCCCACTTCATTCTGCCCCACAGACCTGACAAAACAGGAACCAAAGGCAGATAACGAACTAGAGAGAAGGCTGCTTCCGAGGGGGCAGGTCACCTTCCCCATAGGACCTGGGCATGAGAAGACTGTAGAGACCTATAACTGGAGAGTCACTGGCCCTCAGCAGGAGACGTCCACGGGAGGAGAGTGTGTGAGATGGATGGGTGCTGAGTGGAGAGAATACAGCGAATAAATGCTCAGCTATAGTATTGCCAAACCCAAATGTTCAAAAATCATGAGTCAGGGCACCCAAAATCAAAAGATTGGCTTGAAAATCATGAGATATTCAAGCTAATAAATCTGGTTCTTTTTATTTGTCTTTAGGGGGCACGCTTCCAGACTTTTCTCTGCAGCCAGGGGGGCTAGAAACTTACTTGTTAAACAATGAAAGCTGAGGCTTTCATGTAATCACTGGACTCCAGGAGCTGGGACTTTCAGAACAAGCACCAAATATTGCTAGACTGGTGGTAAAATCACAAGAATTGGCAGAGTGGATCCATGCAAATGTACCACAGCAGTCAGCGAGGGGTGGAGCTGGGAGGTGACACCTTGCCCAGGTCCCTGGGGCCATTCTCAGTGATCTCACAGGGCCCCAGCACATCAAGCTGCGAATGTCTGAAAGCCAGCACCTACTCACATAGGCCCATGCCCTGCCACAGGAATGGCTAGGCGCGTCTACATGGCAAAACACACCCGCAAAAGCAAGTCTCAGAGCCTGGCTCTTCAGAGTCAGCATGGCAGGCCTGGCCCTACAGCACTACCAAGAGCCATGTAGACATTCCTGCTGGGGCTCTGAAGCCTGCAGGAGCGGGGGGGACTCCAGCCTGAGCTGGGATGTCTACACAGCTAGCTCACTGCACCAGCACAAGCCTGCATGTGCACCCTGTGTCATGGCGATCGGGGGGAGGTCCCGGATGACTGGAAAAAGGCTAATGTAGTGCCCATCTTTAAAAAAGGGAAGGAGGAGGATCTGGGGAATGACAGGCCATTCAGCCTCACCTCAGTCCCCGGAAAAATCATGGAGCAGGTCCTGAAGGAATCAATTCCGAAGCACTTAGAGGGGAGGAAAGTGATCAGGAACAGTCAGCATGGATTCACCAAGGGCAAGTCATGCCTAACTAATCTAATTGCCTTCTGTGACGAGATAACTGACTTTGTGGATGAGGGGAAAGCAGTGGACGTGTTGTTCCTTGACTTTAGCAAAGCTTTTGACACGGTCTCCCACAGTATTCTTGCCAGCAAGTTAAAGAAGTATGGGCTGGATGAATGGACTATAAGGTGGATAGAAAGCTGGCTAGATTGTCGGGCTCAACGGGTAGTGATCAATGGCTCCGTGTCTAGTTGTCAGCCGGTATCAAGTGGAGTGCCCCAGGGGTCGGTCCTGGGGCCGGTTTTATTCAATATCTTCATAAATGATCTGGAGGATGGTGTGGATTGCACTCTCAGCAAGTTTGCAGATGACACTAAACTGGGAAGAGAGGTAGATACTCTGGAGGGTAGGGATAGGATACAGAGGGACCTAGACAAATTGGAGGATTCGACAAAAAGAAATCTGATGAGGTTCAACAAGGACAAGTGCAGAGTCCTGCACTTAGCACGGAAGAACCCAATGCACCGCTACAGACTAGGGACCGAATGGCTCAGCAGCAGTTGTGCAGAAAAGGACCTAGGGGTGACAGTGGACGAGAAGCTGGATATGAGTCAGCAGTGTGCCCTTGTTGCCAAGAAGGCCAATGGCATTTTGGGATGTATAAGTAGGGGCATTGCCAGCAGATCGAGGGATGTGATCGTTCCCCTCTATTCGACACTGGTGAGGCCTCATCTGGAGTACTGTGTCCAGTTTTGGGCCCCACACTACAAGAAGGATGTGGAAAAATTGGAAAGAGTCTAGCGGAGGTCAACAAAAATGATTAGGGGACTGGAACACATGAGTTATGAAGAGAGGCTGAGGGAACTGGGGATGTTTAGTCTACGGAAGAGAAGAATGAGGGGGAATTTGATAGCTGCTTTCAACTACCTGAAAGGGGGTTCCAAAGAGGATGGCTCTAGACTGTTCTCAATGGTAGCAGATGACAGAACGAGGAGTAATGGCCTCAAGTTGCAGTGGTGGAGATTTAGGTTGGATATTAGGAAAAACTTTTTCACTAGGAGGGTGGTGAAACACTGGAATGCGTTACCTAGGGAGGTGGTAGAATCTCCTTCCTTAGAGGTTTTTAAGGTCAGGCTTGACAAAGCCCTGGCTGGGATGATTTAACTGGGAATTGGTCCTGCTTCGAGCAGGGGGTTGGACTAGATGACCTTCTGGGGTCCCTTCCAACCCTGATATTCTATAATTCTATGACCTGGGCTCTGAGATTCACGGCCGCGGGGGGTGTTTTGCAGCACAGACGGCGCGCCCTCATACCCCCCGGGGGGCACGTCTGCACGGCATCGTAACCCGGGCTTGGGACTCGGTGTTTCGAAGCCTGTGCTCGAGCGTCCAAACGGACCCAGGCGGGTCTGGCGGGCCCGGCCTGGGTTGCAGGGCACAGAGCTCCCGGCTCGTGTCTGCGGCTTCCGCGCGGCGCGGACACCCTGGCTTTTGCGCGGCGCCCCCGCGCAGGGCCCGGCCGTGCCCGGAGCTGTCAATCAGGCGGGACTACATCTCCCACAATGCCCCGGGAGGCGGGGGGACGGGCTGGCTGCGGAGCATCTCGGCCCGGCCGGCCGGGCGCTACAGTCCGCCGGGCGGGGAGCGCAGCCCCGCGGGCCGCCGGGCGCCCTGCTCCAGCCTGGCCCCGATCCCTGCGTCCCGCCCCCCGGCCAGCCCCGGGGCCAAGGGGCCGGAGGCCAGGGGGATGGCCGCAGCGGGCTCTGCTCAGGTAGGACGCTGGCCCCCCGGGGGGCGCGGCTCGCTGGAGGAACCGGCCCCACGGCTAGCCCCACAGCAGGACCCTGGGCTGGATGCTGGGGTGGGGGGTAAACAGGGAGCGCCCCCTGCCGCCGCCGGGGCAGAGACAGGACCTGTAGCCCCACGGAGCAAGGCTGGCCCCAGGGACCCCAGGTTGGCCAGGGGTCTCTGCTCTGCGGGACCCAGGGGGGGCAGTGGGCAAACAGCCCTGGGGCGGGGTGGGGGTGTCTGCTTTGCCAGGGCCTAGACACAGGCCAGGAGAATGACTGCAGTGGGGCCCGGCGGGACGTGGGGGTCACTGGGGGCTCTCCCCATATATAGCTCCAGGATGGGGGGTGTCTTTCTCTCTCACCTCCCTGTGTATTGACAAGGGAAGGGGGCTCTCTACGTAGCAGATAGGCTCGGGGTGGGGGGGTCTCTCCTCTGCCCCAGTGTATGGCGGCTCTCTTTCCTCCAGTCTGGGTGTTTTAGGGTGGCTTGAACAATACGCTTTGCTCCCTAGCAGAGGCCCCCGGGTAACAGGGCTACTGAAGGCGGCTCCGCCCGCCGGGAGCAGGGCATTGTAGGATGGCACGGTAATTCCTGCTTTGCCCTTGCCAGCCTGGCTCAGCAGAGCGTGCGCCGGGGGGCTGGAACAATGTGTATATTGGGGGCGCTGAGAGCCACGGAACGAAACTGTGAACCCGGGATATGATGGAAGCCACTTCCAGCCAGGGCGTGCGGCAGCATCCCCAGCACCCTTTATTCCTATCCCTTGTCTCCGCTCTCCCCTGGTGCCTGCATTCACGGCGATGCTGCTTGGGAGACAGGGAAGATGGTTTAGGTGCAGGATTTTCCGCTCCTAACCTGGTCTCTGACCTGGTCACAAGTGAACTGAGTGAGGTGTCCCAGGCTGGCACCTGGCGGATGCTTGCCCTCATTATAAAACCACCTCCAGGAGACATGGTCAGACGTTTCTGGCCAGGAGAGGCCATACCAGTCGGGCCACGCCACATAGAATAAATTGCATCGCTCCCGTCCCCATTATTCCTGGCGCTGCTTGCTAATCCCTTATGGTCACGGAAGTTAAAATTGCCTCTAAAAATAACAGCTGAGAAAGGCGGGGGCAGTTCGGCAGCCTGGTGAGGACAGGCTGCTTTTGGGAAGTCATTTTAAAATGTGACTCACTCTCCTTGAAGGACACAGTAAATTCAGGCACCGAGGGCCTGGGACCCATGAGTACTACCAGCGAGGGTTGCTTGTGCAGTGTGGCTGATTCCTGGGCCAGACAGTGCAGGGCCAGCACAGAGCGTGTCTGACAGCTCAGGTTCCAGATCGAGAGTCCGATCCGGTTCTAGTTGATGTTGGGTTTTGCATGCCGCTTCTTGAATTGTTCTCTGTGCTGTCAGAAAACCACTGAGATGCTGGCCTGAAAAGAACCAAGACTTTTAATACAAAAGGCATGTTTAAAACATACTGTCCCATACAGTGACCAGGGCTTGCTCCTGCACCTCTCCCCCTTATCGCTCTCTCTGGGGCTGCGAGGTTTGCAGCGCTGTGCGTAGCTCTCCTTGCCACAGCATGATCCCTTCGCCCCGCTTCTAGCTCTCCTTGCGTTTCTCCTCTTTCACTCAGTTAGCCCATGTCTCCAGTGATTCAGGATCATTCCCCTTCCCCCACCCTTGTCCCTTTAACCTGGATCATCCCATAGCCTCCAACACAGGAGGGTTGAACCCTGGCCGGGTGATGTACGCAATGCAGAGGAGCAATCTAGAGCGGCATTACTGTGCAGTCTGACCCTTTCTCTCACTTTCCCCGTTCATAGAATCTTAGAATATCAGAGTTGGAAGGGACCTCAGGAGGTCATCTAGTCCAACCCCCTGCTCAAAGCAGGACCAATCCCCAACTAAATCATCCCAGCCAGGGCTTTGTCAAGCCTGACCTTAAAAATATCTAAGGAAGGAGATTCCATCACCTCCCTAGGTAACGCATTCCAGTGTTTCACCACCCTCCCTAGTAAAAAAGTTTTTCCTAATATCCAACCTAAATCTCCCCCACTGCAACTTGAGACCATTACTCCTCGTTCTGTCATCCACTACCACTGAGAACAGTCTAGATCCATCCTCTTTGGAACCCCCTTTCAGGTAGTTGAAAGCAGCTATCAAATTCCCCCTCATTCTTCTCTTCCGCAGACTAAACAATCCCAGTTCCCTCAGCCTCTCCTCATAAATCATGTGTTCCAGTCCCCTCATCATTTTTGTTGCCCTCCATTGGATGTTTTCCATTTTTTCCACATCCTTCTTGTAGTGTGGGACCCAAAACTGGACACAGTACTCCAGATGAGGCCTCACCGTTCTTGTCTTAACCCTTGATTTGCAGGATTACTGGATGCGTTTAAGTCTCTCAACCCACCCCAGCCACCCCCAAGACTGAAGGGCCCATCATGCATCAGGAACTAGTTACTGCCCCTGTGTCTTGCTGGACTTACTGCAGATTCAAAGCAGAGAGATTTATTGAAATAACCAGCAAGCAGTTTTGTTTTATCCTTTCCCCAGCAGCCCCTCGGAGCTCACCTCCTTGCTGTCAGTTTTCAGGTAATGCCATTACTGGCAGACAGGCCTGGTGGGGAGCGGGGAGCACACTGTGTGGCCTAGGACCAAGGGGGTTTGCCCATATCCGGATCCTACTGCAGTCCCCAGTGTGGGCTCTGGCTATCCGTGCAGCCCAAGATGTTGAGCTGGGCGGCTTGTTGTTGCAGGTGGCGTTCGAGGACGTCGCGGTCTATTTCTCCCCAGAGGAGTGGGCGGCGTTAGCGGAATGGCAGAGGGAGCTGTACCGGGATGTGATGAGGGAGAACTACGAGCTGGTCACCTCGCTGGGTGAGGATCCCTTTCACCATTCTCTCAGGAGCTGGGCCATTCTTATTTAGGTGCCTGAATATGGAGTTAGGCATCTAACTTCCGGTTTCTAAGCTTGAAAATTTGGCCCATGTACTACCCTATCATTAAACATTCCTAGCACACCATGAGTGTATGACAGGTTTCAGAGTAGCAGCCGTGTTAGTCTGTACTCCCAAAAGAAAAGGAGGCCTTGTGGCACCTTAGAGACTAACCCATTTATTTGAGCATGAGCTTTCATGAGCTACAGGAATGCATCCGGGTTAGTCTCTAAGGTGCCACAAGGCCTCCTTTCCATGAGCGTATGGTGCATTCTACAGACATTCAGTGAGACACAGTCCCTGACGTTACAATCTAACATGGACCAGGTAAAACATGGGACAGTGGATCGGGTAAGGAGGCCAGTATAGGACAGATTCCTGCAGAAAGAAGATTGAGAAGTGTCTCCAGAGACTGACAGCTGGAGCAGAAGAGGTATGTAGGGGCAGCAGGACAGAAGACACGAGTCAGAAGTGGGCCAGATAGCTGGAGGTAGCACGAAGGACAGAGGAGTGTGAAATGTTCGTGCGCCATGAATTTGGAGTGGATGGAGCTGAGATCGAGGGGTAGTACCTTTGACAATGAGGATGGAGGAGCCTTCTTCCAGATTCTAATGACATTAATGTAAATGTGAGACTTTGTTGTTCTCCGTCCCTGGAACAGGGTGGCCTGCTGTCAAACCAGAGATCATATGTAAAATTGAGCAAGAAGAAGAGCCATGTGTTGGAGACCCTCCACATCCCAGAGAGTGGGGGACCCCCCAAAGCTTCTGGGCAGGTGAGTAGTAGCAGGAGAATCCCAAAGGATGGGGGAGCTAGACAGAGAAGAGTTGGACATTCGAAGGGTGGCCTAATGAACAGGGCATTGGACTGAGAGTAACATTCATTAAAGGCAATGAGGGGCTGTGATGAAGCCTGTGTGTGTTGGAAGAGCATCCTAACTCTGTTAGTGTGTCGCCAGAATTCCTCCATGGCTGGAGCCAGCTGTGACTTCCCAACAGGACTAATTAACTCATAGCCTGAGTCCCTCCCCATCCCCCACCGCTCCAGGTGCGAGAAAGTTACTGGCTTATACTGCCACTCCAGAGTTCCCGTTCCTGTGAGCTCACGTTCTGCGCTGGGGAAGCTGGGGTCAGAACCTAGGCTGAATAAAATAGAAACATGACTGGCAGGAATCCCCAGTTTATGATCTTGACTGCAGGCTGGCCGGAATGGCCGAAATGTGCTTTCTTAGGCCAGAAGAGCTCTGTTGAAATCACTGGGCTGCACCGGTACGACTGACAGCAGAATCTGTGTCTCCGCGGGGGTTCTCTTTCAGGTCGTGGGAGCCAGACCCGTTTAGGTGAATGCAGCCGGCTTCCACTGTCTATTTCTTGGGCGGTAGAAACTTGGACATGATGGGAATGTCACTATAATTTGTGGGAAGAGAGGGGATTTCCAGAGTCTCTCTGGGAACCCATTGGGATTCCCTCTGGAATGGGGGGGGTCTTGTTAAATGGGCAGTTTTTTTCCATCCTCAGCACCTGAAATAACATCTGGACTCTTCCCCCTGTCTTCTTTCCAGTAGATGATGGAATCAGGATTAAAAAGGAGGAGCAGGAGGAAGACACCGAGACCCCAGAACCTCCCAGTGCATTCTCGGGAAAGTTGGAGGAAGAGAGCAGCCCGCCGCGGTGTGTGAAGAAGAAGAGCAGCCTGGCTCAAAGCAAATCCCACCAGAAGCTGCGAAGCCGTGTGGCCAATGCTCAGGACAAACCCCCGAGGCCTCCTCCCCCAAAAGCCTCTCTAAAGAAGATTCCCCCGACGTGTCCAGAGTGCGACAAAAGCTTCAAGAGTAACACGGCCCTGACCATCCACGAAAGGAGTCACACAGGGGAGCGGCCCTTTAAATGCCCTGAGTGCGGGAAGGGCTTCCCATCCAAGGGGGACCTGAAGAGACATCAGAAAACCCACGTAGGGAAGAAGGATGCTGCCCCCGAGAGAGGGAGGAGCCTTCCTGAGAAGCTGCAGCTCCTCAGGCACCAGAGAAGCCCTCAGGCACCCAAGAGGCCGCACACGTGCGCTCAGTGCGGGAAGAGCTTCAACAAGAGCCGAGACCTCCGAAAGCACCAGCGCACCCACACGGCGGAGAGGCCGTTCCTCTGCCTGCAGTGCGGGAGCAGCTTCCGGCTCAAGCAGATCCTCGTGTCCCACCAGAAAGTGCACAGGGGAGTGAAGCCGTTCCAGTGCTCGGACTGCGGGAAGAACTTCAGCCAGAAGCACCATCTCTTGAGCCACCAGCGCACCCACACCGGGGAGAAGCCCTTCTCCTGCACTCAGTGCGGGCACAGGTTCAGCCAGAAGCACCATCTGATCAGCCACCAGCGCATCCACACGGGGGAGCGGCCTTTTGCCTGCACCGAGTGCGGGAAGAGCTTCAAGGACAAGAAAACCCTCATCATCCATGAGCGGGTCCACACAGGCGAGCGGCCCTACAAGTGCAACGAGTGCGGGAAGACCTGCAGCCAGAAGCAGCACCTGAAAAGCCACCAGAGGGTCCACAGGGGCAAGAGGCCACGTGGCGAAGTGGGGGAAGGCCTGGAGGATGAGGTGGGTTTCTGCCGCCAGAAGGTCCAGGCAGAGGAGAAGCCGTATCAGTGTGCGGAGTGCGAGAAACGGTTCCGGGACGAGCGGATAATGCTGGCGCACCAGAGAACCCACACTGAGCAGGCGCTGCTGAAGAGCACCAGGACAGGCGCCAGTCGGAGCCCACAGCCCGTGGTCCAGCAAAAGCCCTTCGCCAGCACCCCACAGTGCAGGGCAAACGTTAGCCAGAAGCCGCCTCTTAGAGCCCACCAGGGAACCCCGGCTGGAAAGAGACCTTTTGTGTGCAATGAGTGTGGGAAGAGGTTCGTGCAGAGCAGACACCTTGTGCGACATCAGAGGAGCCACACGTGAGAGAGAACCATTTGTGTGGGTGGAACATGGCAAACGCTCTGTCTGGGAGTTGGGATCTGACAAGATGCAGGAGTGAAGTGTCATGAGCACTAAATTAGGCAGAACTGCTCCTGTGAGACAGCATGTCTTCAGAGGCCACCAGAAGCTACCTTCCAACCTGGGTGTGCAAAAGTGACATTTATGACACACAAACTCAACTCCCCAGGCCCATCCTTGCCGTGGGACCTTGCTTAAAAACAACTGACGTGTCAGTCTCCTCTCCAGAGTACGAATTTTCTACAAGCAACTGGATTGGCCTCCTAAATGTATTGGTTGTTTGGCTGCCTAGTAAATACACTAAAATATCTTAACCAAAATATAAATAAGTGCCCCATTACCTACGTTAGCTTTCTAAGTACAGTAGAACTGTGCTACTTTGCACAAGTGTCTGTGAAAATTGATGAATCTTGTAAATGAGACGCTCAGCGTATCATCAAAGAGCAAGGACGCCGCCCTGTAATGAACATGGTTCATTTATTCGGGCATGACATTTAGGTTTATTTATGCTATAGTCTATTAGGAAGTGCTCTGCGGTGTACTTTGTGAAAGTGAGGAAGTCTGAGTCGTATGAGAATTCACTGCACCACTCGATCAGATCTTGGCAGAAAATTGTGGCAAAGCTGTCTTTTTTTCATTTGTTTAGTGACGTAATTAGCAATGGTCTGCTGTGTCTGCTTTGATTTTATCCTTCCCATATAAATCACAGACCATTGTAAACTAGCAGGTATTAGCACTAAGATGCTATTCCTAGTCACACTAAAGTCCCTATGGAATGTTGCAGCATGCTGAATAAAATCCATGTTAATACACACACAAAAGCTGGGGAGGTTTTTCTCTCTAATTAATAAATTAAAAGCTTCTAAAAATGGCAGATGCCCTGTCAGGTGCATGCCATTCCTTGGCAGTCCTGCATTTCTCCTTCCACCTGGCACACTGCTCCTACCCATCCGTATCTCTCTTGTGCCCTGAACCCAAGTGTCTGGTGTGTCCATTTCCTGTCCTTTAAAGCTATTTCTCCTGCCAGTTTCCTATCACCATACAGCAGTGGATTCTCTGTGCTCTTCAAGAGTTGGATCCCTTTAGGGATAATCCAGTCCCACTGATTTGACTTCAATAGGAGTCAGAGTGGGCCCGTTGGGTGTGGGGGTGAGATCTTAGGGTGGCCACCACCTCCCTGTGACTTGTGGAGGTGCCACCCGAGGCTGGGCTGACAGCTGACGTCGCTGCCTCCCCACTGTTCTCTACAAGAGAGTTAATTGGCAGGTTTTCCCCACAGAACCCATCACTTCGACCAGCGATCCTCAGACTGCAGCTCGCGAGCCACAAGCGGCTCTTTACTGTGTCTCCTGCGGCTCTTTGCAGGCCACGGTATTAACACGTGGTGTGATTGAATTATTAATCCATCAGAATACTTTTACTACGTTATTAACCAATTCGGTTGTCAGCTTGCTCTAAGTTAGTAACTTATTTGCTGTGAGAATAATTATATATAAAACCAAGCGTTCCCCCTGTCGGTCACGCTGCGGGGGCTCTTTTGGGTCAAGTTGATTGCTAATTTGGCTCCTGAACCACTAAGTTCTGAGTATCACGGGCCTAGAAACGTCAGTCCATCTGCTGCAGGTATTTCTGATGTTCAGTATTTGTGGTGGCTTCTTGCCTGGGCCCTTGTGGGTTTGATAATCATCTGGTTGCTTCAGGGAGATGTAGGTACAAAATGTAGCCTCAGTGAAGGTTTTGTAAAACCCAACAAATAAACCCACTTCCGTGTTGCTTTTTAGTTTAAATGAAACAACAGGTTTCGGGGTTCAATCCCTCCCCTGCAGGGCTGAAATCCAAATCGCAGCGGCACTGTGAGGGCAGGAAGTGAAATGGACGACAAACGGGAACGCTTCTAGCAAAGCTAGCTGTCTAGCTCCACTTCCCAAGAAGACTGAAGTGCAAAACATGAACAAAAACCAGCCTCATTCATGAGGAGCCAAAGGAGATGGTTTCATTTTTTCTGCGTTAATACTAAGAGCAGAGTTTTATGTATGTATTATGTTGACGGTTTCCCTTTAATAGGTCATGTGGCATATTCTCACTGGAGACTAGCCTGGCCATCAAAAGGCCAGCCGTCAAAAACACAGACGTCAACAAAAAAGTCTTGGTGCAGAGTGGGGTGCCGGCGGCAGGGGCTTAGCCAGGTTGGCGGGGGGCCGAGTCAGGGAACGCAGTTCTGTTCTCTGAAAGCGGATGCCTGAGTGAGGAGCCAGGCAGTGAGTGCTGCTGTGGGGATTCAGTGAATGTACCTTAGCCGCAGTTCTGCATGCTCTGTGTTGTGTGGGCCGTTCGTAACGGTGTAGCACGGTAATGGCTGTAGGTGGTCTTGCTTTTGCTTTCGCTTTCTTTTTCCTTCAAAAGAACAATTAAAATAATATAAACTTAAAGTGAGTGTGTCAGCTGGGACCTCACCAGCCATGCTCTCCGAGGGCACGCGGTAAGGGCCAGGAGGTGGCTGGCGGTAGTGCAGATCCCGTTCTCTGTCCCGCACCAGGAGCCGGTGAGAGGTAATAAAGGGGAGAAGGGCTGCTTTGCAGGAGTCCAGGTCAATGTACAATGGGCATGGAGGCCAGTCCTGAAAAGTGCAGGTGGTGCCCAGGCCGAGCTCTGCAGAACAGATAAACGAGATCAGTGGTCCTCAACCAGGGGTCTGGGGCCCCCTATGGGGCCTCGAGCAGATTTCAGGGGGCCTCCAAGCAGGGCCAGCATTAGACTCGCTGGGGCCCAGGGCAGAACGCCGAAGCCCCTTTGCATGGGACCGAAGCCCAGGCCCCTGAGCACCCGGGGCGGAAGCTGAAGCCTGAGCAATGTAGCTTCCTGGGGGCACCTGTGGCGTGGGGCCCCAGGCAAAGGCCCGGCTTGCTACCCCCTAACGCCGGCCCTAGCTTTTATATGAGAAAACCAGTTGTGGCCCAGGTGGGCCGTGGAGATTTTATAGTATATTGCAGGGGCCTCAGAAAGAAAAAGGTCTCTGACCCCCATCAGACAGACCACTCCAAGGAAAGCCAGGTGATTAACCAGACATGCTGAGCACCACTGTTCGATCAGGCAGCTTTCTATTGCACCCCTCCTATGCCGGCTGCATGGGTCCCAGGGGCCAGCGGAGCAGTGGGAATCGGTGAAGAGCTGGCTGGCTGCATGATGCTGATTTGTTCTGTTTCTAGCTTCTAGATTGCAGCTACAGCGACATCAAATATTTCCCTAGTGTTACTTTTCCATAAAGCAAATTGCTCTTGTCGTAACTGCAGTTTAGCCTGGGATCAAGCCTGGGCAGCGGTGCGAGTGGAATCCATTTCTTACTGGTACGGAGGTAGCCATGGGGGGCACGTGACCCCCCACGTGACTCTGCCCTGCCCCCAGCCTGGGGACCCCACGCTCTCCCCGTCCCCTCCCCATGATCCACCCCCCTTACCTGGGGGTGGGGCTCTGTCCTCCTCCCGCTGCGCCTTCGGAACCACAGCGGTGAACGGAGCAGAACGTGGGGCCACGGGGCGGGGCCACGCCCGCAGCTCCTCCGGCGCAGCTGTATCGCCCCCAGCCCTTCCCCGCAGGACCTCTTCCGTCTGAACAGCAGCCGGCCCTGCCAGAGGACAGGGCTGGGGGGTGGCCCAGCAGCCGTGCCGGAGGAGCCGGCAGCGTGGGGCCACCCAGTGCCCTGACGTTCTCCCTGCCCCGCTGCGGTCAGGGCCCGCCCAGGAACTGCAGCGGGGAAAGCAGCAGACTCCTGACAGCAACGCCGGCGGCTGTAATGCCCCTGCCCTGTCCTCCAGCCGGCCGCTGTCAGACAGAGGAGCCCTGCGGGGAAGGGCTGGGGGTGGCACAGCTGCCCGCCCAGTGCCCTGTCACGTCCTGCTGCTCCTCGTTCCAGAACGCCATATCTGCTGTAAATACCTTGCTGGTACGGCGGACCGGACCGCCCTACTTGCACTGCTGTACCAATAAAATAAAAACCAGCAGGATCTTATTAAAGGGAAAAAGGCAAAATACCACATTTATTGTGAATACAGAAAGAATCATAGTAAGCAGTTAGTTATAGCTATAACATTCCATTCAATCTCATATTTAGTCACACATTCATTCATACAAACACACACCCACACCCACAGGTTCTGCAAGGTTGTTATCATAGTTACCAGCCTTAGAGTTGCTCATGCCAAGCCACTGGCCAGGTGGCCTGGACATGAGGAGGGAGCAGGGCCTTGTCAGATGCTCATCTGATGCTCCTGGAAGTTGGTTTGCAGAATCAGACCCCAAAGTTCTCACTTTTTAGAGTCTATTTTTATAGGAATTTCTTCCTATGCCAGTCTATGGGAATTGCTTCATCATGCTGTTGCTGAATCAATCAGCAGATAGCACATTCCTGACGGCTCCAAGATGTTAACTTGTTCTTTGGTTCTCCCATCCTTGAGGCTGTTGGGTGGATTCCAGTCTGCCCTCCGGGGGGTCCTCTGGTTATTTCCACTTGACGCCTTCTTCAGCCGATGGACACTGGATTCTTAGGCTGGCACCTCCCTGATCATTCAGTTATTATCCACACCAAGCATCCATCCACATACATCCTCTATCTCTATTTTAATCACAATGGTTAATACAACAAAAGGGCGGGGAGTCTCTGGGTGCTGTTTCTGTTGTTAGAGTATTGCTTTGAGTCTCTCTCTCTGTGAACTGCTTTGAGAACAGACTCTGTCTTAGAATGTACTAACACAGTTAGCAGCTTGCAAGTTTCACACATAGAGGGAGAGAAACAGCACCAAAAACCAAGAGACCTCTTAATTAGTAATACCCTGGAATTGAAACTCTGGGGAATCAAACTCATTTGTGATTTTAATACAGAACTTCTTTAATATGATCCAACAGCACTGCTGAGCCTGGGAAAAATAATGGAAAAGCTGAGGAGGGATTGAGTTGATTAAAGAATTAACGGATGTGAATATAATTAATGCCAGACAGCACGGTTTTATGGAACATGGGTCTTGTCCAACAACCGGAGTACATAAGGACAGCCACACTGGGTCGCACCAAAGGTCCATCTAGCCCAGTCTCCTGTCTTCCGACCGTGGCCAGTGCCAGGTGCTTCTGGCAGTCAGAGGTTTGGTGACACCCAGAGCATGGGGTGGCATTCCTGCCCATCTTGACTAATAGCCATTGATGGACCTATCCTCCATGAACTTGTCTAATTCTTTTTTGAACACAGCTATACTTTTGGCCTTCACAACATCCTCTGGCAAGGAGTTCCACAGGTTGACTGTGCGTTGTGTGAAGAAATACTTCCTTTTGTTTGTGTTAAACCTGCTGCCTGTTCATTTCATTGGGTGGCCCCTAGTTCTTGTGCTATGAGAAGGAGTAAATAGCACTTCCTTATCTACTTTCTCCACACCAGTCATGATTTTATAGACTTCTATCATACCCCCCCAACCCCCGTCATCTCCTTTCCAAGCTGAAAAGTCCCAGTCTTATTAATCTGTCCTCATATGGAGACTATTCCATCCCCCTAATCATTTTGTTTCTCTTCTTTGCACCTAAGATATTGAATTCTTTGATGAGATTACAAATTACTATGTAAACGTTAGACTTTTGTAGGAGATTTGACTTAGTACCACATGGCACTCTTATTAAAAAATAGCACTATACAATGTCAACAGAGCACATGTTAACTGGTTTAAGAACTAGCTAACTGATAGATCTCAAAAAGTAGCCATCAATGGGGAATCAGCAGCAAATGGGGGTGTTTCTAGTGAGGTTCCACAGGGATCAGTATGAGGCCCCACACTATTCAACACTTTCATCAGTGATCTGCAAGTAAATATAAAATCCCGGTTGATAAAATTTGTGGATAACAGAGGTTGGCAGGAGGACAACAGGGCAGTCATACAGTGCAATCTGGATCACTTGCTTAAGTGTGCCCATTCAAACCAAACACATTTTACAACAGCCAAAGGCAAGGTCTTATACATTTAGGAACAAGGAACGCGGACCGTACCTACAGATGGGGGAACTGGATCCTGACTCTGAAAAGGGTCTAGGGGTGAGAGTGGACAAGAGACTGTACCCGAGCTCCCAGAGTGTTGCTGTGGCAAACAGGGCTAATGTGACCCTTGGATGTATAAACGGAGGAGTGGTGAGTGGGGCAGGGGGGGGGATTTCACCCTGGTATACAGCACTGGTGAGACTGATGCTGGAATACTGTGTCCAGTGCTGGTGTCCACATTTCAAAAAGGGTGTTGGGCAGAAAAGAGCCACAAAAACGACTCAGCTGAAGAAAATGTGAGAGACTGAAAGAGTTCCATCTCTTTATGGAAAGGGAGCCTGAGCAGGGACTTGGTTACAGCCTGGAAGTACCTTTCTGGGGAGAAAACACCAGGTACCTAGCAGGCTCTTTAATCCTGCAGAGAGAATCATCACAAGAACTAATGGCTGGAAGCTGAAGCCAGACAAATTCAAATGAGAAATGAGACATGAATTTACAACAGTGAGAGGCTTAACCCTGGAAACAAAGAGTCAAGGCAGTGGTGGATTCTCTAGTTCCTGATGTCTCCAGATCCAGACGGCCTGCCTTGTGGGAGATAGACAATAACATACAAGCGGCAAAGAGTCCTGTGGCACCTGATAGACTAACAGACGTATTGGAGCATGAGCTTTCGTGGGTGAATACCCACTTCGTCAGATGCATGTGACGTCTGTTAGTCTATCAGGTGCCACAGGACTCTGCCGCTTTTACAGATCCAGACTAACATGGCCACCCTCTGATGAATAACATACAAGTTATTGCATTGCATTTAGTAAAATACAAGTTACCGGGTCAATACAGAGGTAACTGGATGGTGTTTAATGGCCTGTGAGATGCATGAGGTCAGACTAAGATTGGTGGTTTTCAACCTGTGGTTCGTGGACGCCTGAGGGGGCTACAGAGTGTCTAAGATTTCCAAAGAGGCCCGCACCTCCATTCGGAATTTTTTAGGGGGCCACAAATGAAAAAAGGTTGAAAACCACTGGACTAGCTGCTTGAATGGTCCCTTCTGGCTTTAACAGTAACCAACCTTTACCACTGCTCCTGCTAGCCCCAGCTACACAGCGCTGGCCCGACTGGTGGGGGAGACAGAACCGTTCTAACACTCTCCCGATCTAGCCCTCAGTCCACTCTGACATGGCTCCACGATTCAGTCACGTCGCTCAGCCCTAGTTCTACAGGGGCCCCCCAACGCACGTTGTGCCACAGACTCCCAACAGTTGGGGAAGTTCAGAGGTGAATCTGGATCCAATCTCCACAGCTCCAGCTCGAAGTGAAATAACTCTGCTTCTCCAGCCCAGGATCTCGGGGCACTTGACAGAAGTGAATACAACGAGAGCTTCACAAGTCACAATTCTCCTCTGAGTGCTATGAGAAAGGTCAGTATTATCTCCGTTTTACAAGCGGGAAACTGAGACACAGAGAGGTGATGTGAGTTTCCCATGGTCATCCAGCAAGAGCGTGGCAGAGCCAGAAAGAGAACCCAGATGTCCTGAGCCTGGTCTTGTATCTTTAACCACGAGACCATTACGATCTCAGCATCCTGTCTCCAGAGCCTTCTACAAAGAAGGACCCTGCTGCATTTATAGTGCTGCAGCGCCCAACAGTGCAGCATGTGTGGTGGGTGCAGTCCTGCAAGGCTGGCTAAGGGAAGAGGAGATCCGGCCGCCCCTGATGCCCTCACGATGCCTAACCATATAATAATACCATCATCTTACTATTATGCATGCAACTGAGGCAGTACTATGCACCAATTAAATCTCAGGCAACCACACTAATTTTTCATACTTTCATGAAATGTCTATATGTTCATTGTGTGCGGGAGAGGTTTGTACGTGCAACCGCGGTGTGTGTTGGGGGCCCGTGGTGTGTTAACAAACCGTGGTGCATGGTTGCTTTCACTATTCTATCTGTGGGTAGCATGGATTGAAGTAGGTCTTTCTGTGTGGATTTACAGGTGGCAAGATACCTGGACAGCCAAGAGTAAAGTATTCGGGTGGTTTATGGTCACTGGTGATTTGAAATTCTTTGTCATGGATGAAGAAGATTGTCTGAGATTTTCAACTTGTGTCACGAGAGGAGCAGCGTTAAGGTTGTTTTGATGTGTGTTTGCATTTGAGAGTGGTGGAAGAGGCACCTGTGTGGAATGGGGCTGGGTGAAGCTGGAACAGTCTAAAAGTTGTTGTTCTGTGAATAATACGATTTATGTTAGAATAGCACCTAGCAGCCCTAGTCATGGGCCAGGAGCTCAGTGTGCTAGGCACTGTACAAACACAGACCATAAAGACAGTCCCTGCCCCACAGAGCTGACAATCTAGGTGTAAGACAAGAGACACCAGATGGCTACACACCATGAGAATGGCCACACTGGGTCCGACCAATGGTCCATCTAGTCCAGTGTCCTGTCTTCTGACAAAAAGAAAAGGAGTACTTGTGGCACCTTAGAGACTAACCAATTTATTTGAGCATAAATATACAGCTCACGAAAGCTTATGCTCAAATAAATTGGTTAGTCTCTAAGGTGCCACAAGTACTCCTTTTCTTTTTGCAAATACAGACTAACACGGCTGCTACTCTGAAACCTGTCTTCTGACAGTGGCCAGTGCCTAATGCTTCAAAGGGAATGAACAGAACAGGGCAATCATTGAGTGAGCCATCCTCTGTCGTCCAGTCCCAGCTTCTGGCAGTCAGAGGTTTAGGGACACCCAGAGCATGGGGTTGCATCCCTGCCCATCCTGGCTAATAGCCATTGATGGACCTACCCTCCAGGAACTTATCTAGTTCTTTTTTTAACCCCATTATGGTTTTGGCCTTCACAACATCCTCTAGCAATGAGTTCCACAGGTTGACTGTGCGTTGTGTGAAAAAATATTTCCTTTTGTTTGTTTTAAACCTGCTGCCCCATTAATTTCATTGGGTGGCCCCTCGTTCTTGTGTTATGAGAAGGAGTAAATAACACTTCCTTATTCACTTTCTCCACTCCATTCATGATTTTATAGTCATAGAATATCAGGGTTGGAAGGGACCTCAGGAGGTCATCTAGTCCTCTATCATATCCCCCCTTAGCCGTCTCTTTTCCAAGCTGAAAAGCCCCAGTCTTATTAACCTCTCCTTATACAGAAGCTGTTCCATTCCCTTAATCATTTTTGTTGCCCTTCTCTGCACTTTTTCCAATTCTAATATCTCTTTTTTGAGATGGGGCGACGAGAACTACACGCAGTATTCAAGATGTGGCCATACCATGGATTTATATAGAGGCAATATGCTATTTTCTGTCTTATTAGCTATCCCTGTCCTAATGGTTCCCAACGTTCTGTTCACTTTTTTGACTGCCACTGCACATTGAATGGCTGTTTTCAGAGAACGATCCACAATGACTCCAAGGTCTCTTTCTTGGGTGGTAACAGCTAATTTAGACCCCATCATTTTATATGTAGAGTTGGGATTATGTTTTCCAATGTGCATTACTTTGCATTTATCAGCATTGAATTTCATCTGCCATTTTGTTGCCCAGTCACCCAGTTTCATGAGATCCCTTTGTAGCTCTTCGCAGTCTGCCTGGGACTTAACTATCTTGAGTAGTTTTGTATTGTCTGCAAACTTTGACACCTCACTGTTTGCCCCTTTTTTCCAGATCATTTATGAATATGTTGAACAGCACAGACCCAAGTACAAATCCTTGGGAGGCCCTGCTATTTACCTCTCTCCACTGTGAAAATTGACCATTATTCCTACTCTTTGTTTCCTGTCTTTTTTTCAGTTACTGATCCACGAAAGGACCTTCCCTCTTATCCCATGATAGCTTACTTTGCCTAACAACCTCTTGTGAGGGACCTTGTCAAAGGCTTTCTGAAAGTCCACGTACACTATATCCACTGGATCACCCTTGTTCCCATGTTCGTTGACCCCCTCAAAGAATTCCAATAGATTGGTGAGGCATGATTTCCCTTTACAAAAGCGGTGTTGGTTCTTCCCCAACAAATCATGTTCTTCTATGTGTCTGATCATTCTGTTCCTTACTGTTGTTTCAACCAATGTGCCTGGTACTGAAGTTAGGCTTACTGGCCTGTAATTGCCAGGATCGCTTCTGGAGTCTTTTTTAAAAATTGGTGTCACATTAGCTGTCCTCCAGTCATCTCAGTGATAGGTTACATACCATAGTTAGCAGTTCTACAATTTCAAGTGTGAATTCCTTCGAAACTCTTGGGTGAATATCATCTGGTCCTGGTGACTTATTACGCTTAAATTTATCAATTTGTTCCAAAACCTCTTCTATTGACACCTTAATCTGCAACAGTTCCTCAGATTTATCACCTGCAAAGAATGGCTCAGGTGTGGGAATCTCCTCACATCCTCAGCTGTGCAGACAGATGGAAAGAATTCATTTAGCTTCTCCTCAATGGCCTTGTCTTCCCTGAGTGCTCCTTTAGCACCTCGATTATCCAGTAGCCCCACTGCAGGCCTCTAGCTTCTGATATACTTTTTAAAAATTGCTGTTAATTTTTGTGTCTTGCTACTTGTTCTTTAAATTCTTTTTTGGCCTGACTAATTATACTTGCCTGGCCAGAGTTTATGCTCCTTTTTATTTACCTCACTAGGATTTGACTTCCAGTTTTTAAAAAATGCCTTTTTGTCTCTAACCACCTCTTTTACTCTGGTGTTTCACCATGGTGTCATTTTTTATTTTTATTTTGGTCCTCTTACTGCTTTTTTTTATTTGGGGTGTGTAGATATAGTTTGAGCCTCTATTATGGTGTTTTTTTAAAAAGTTTCCATGCAGCTTGCAGGCATTTCACTCTTGTGACAGTTCCTTTTAATTACCGTTTAACTAGCCTCCTCGTTTTTATGTCATTCCCCTTTTTTTAAGTTGAATGATACTGTGGTGAGTTTCTTTGGTATTTTCCTCCTACTAGGATGTTAAATTTAACTACATTATGGTCACTATTACTGAGCAGTTCAGCTCTATTCATCTCTGGGACCAGATCCTGTTTGCCACTTAAGACCAAATCAAGAATTGCCTCTCTCCCCTTGGGGATTCCAAGACTAGCTGCTCTAAGAAGCTGTCGTTAATGGTGTCTAGAAATTTTGTCTCTGCATCCCGTCCTGAGGTGACATGTGTCCAGTCCATATGGGGACAGCTGAAATCCCCCATTATTGTTGGGTTTTCTGTTTTTGTAGCCTCTCTAATCTCCCTGAGCATTTCACAGTCACTAACACCATCCTGGTCAGGTGATTGGAAGTATATTCCTACCGCTATATTCTTATTACTAGAGCTTGGAATTTCTATCCATCGAGATTCAGTCTGATTCATTTAAAGATGTTTACTATATTTGACTCTATGATTTCTTTCACATACAGTGCCACTCCCCCACCCGCATGACCTACTCTTTCCTGTCTGGGCTTTACTAGAGGTCTTCCTTAGTGGAGTTAGACGTGACTGGACCTTAGCCCTTACCTGAGAGCTTGCTCAGCTCTTCACTGAAAGGGCCAAAGAGCTTTTCTCCACAGTGGGTTTCAGGGGCTCAGTTAAACAGCTGTTACCAAAACCAGATCATAGCCTTTTAACCGGTTTGAATAAAACTCCTTCCTCTTTCCATTCCTCACGTTCGCTTCCTTGGTGTTTTGGTGCCATCGCCCGGCGGCGCGCCCAGGACCACAGGGCCGGCCAGCCCGACTGCGCAGTGTCCCGCCAGCAGAAACACGCCTCGGGCCTCCTGCTCCCTCCCAGAGAAGCGAGACGCGTGCACAAGCCCCGCTCCCCCGGGGCAGGTCCCCCTCGGGGCTGTGTGGAAGCCGCGGGCGGGTACGAGGTGGGCCGGAGGCGCCTTTCCCCGCTGCAGCAGCCCCGTCCCCAGGCGGGCGCTTGCGCTGCGGAGGGCCCCGGGGTGCGACCCTCGCTGCCGGCCGCCCGGCCAGCCTGGGTGCCGGGCCCTGCTCGGGCCGAGCCCGGCGAGCTCCGGGGCCAGGCGGGCGGAGGCGGCGCCGCGCTACGGGCTGCCGGGAGCTGTAGTTTTTTCTCCCTCCCGCAGCAGGGGGTTGCCCGGGTCCCCCCGCGCGGCTCCCCGGGAGAGCCGGAGACCTGCGCGCCCGAGCTCCGGCTGCGCCCCGGGCCCCGCTGCCCCGCGCGCCCCGCGCAGCGCATCCTGCGCCCGGACCGCTCCCAGCCGGGGGCGCGACGCCCTTGGAGCCCGGCGCTCGCCCAGCTTGGTCCCGACGCGCCTGCCGGCCGAGCCCGGGGGACGATGCCCCGCGGGGGCCGGGCGCAGGTAGGCGCCGGCTTGGCCCGGCTCGGGGCGCAGGGAGCGGGGCGCTGCGCACCCGGGGCCAGCCGCGCAGCGGTAGCGCGGTGACAATGGGAGCCCGGGGCCGACCCGGGCCGGGCCGGGCCGGGCCAACAGCCCTGCCCGCGGTCTGTAGCCACCTTAGGGACCGCAGCCCGTGTGTGCCCCGCCCGGCCCGGCCCGGCCCGGCCCGGCCCGGGGGGCGCTGGGTGGCTGAACCCGGCTGGGGCTCGGCTCTCGGGGCCGGCCCGCTGTGGGTGGGGGCCCCGGGGGCGGGGGGCAGTGTCCCCGCAAGCCCAGGGGAAGCCGAGACCGAGGGGCAGGGGGGCGCTGGGGGATCCGCGTTGGGCTCCCTCGGTTTAGCCTCGTATTACGGCCCCGGGGAAGGGGGTAGAGGGCAGGGAAGCCGCAGCCTGCTGTTCCCGGACCCGCCGGGCCGGCTGCGGGGAGGACAGAGACAGGCCAGGCCCTGGGGAAATACAGCTAACAAGGCTGCGCCTGGGAAACGGCAGGGGATCCCCCCTGAGACCCCAAACTTTCATGGGCAGGGGGCGGCCTGGGACCCCTCCGCGCCAGCAGAGGCCGAGGGGTGCCCTGGGCAGCAAATTGGACAGGGACGTGCCATGGCTAGGGGGGCCCTGGCAGGAAAGGCCAGTGCTGTTTGGAGCTGCATCTGCAGAGGCCTCCGGTCTGGGAGCCGAGGAAGGGGCCGTGCACCCCTTCGTGGATCGGGTGGGGTCGCGCTGGGCGCCGCGCCAGGGAGACCCCCTCCGAGAGTCCCACAGAAGCAACAGCAAATTATTCAGAGGCTGAAGGAAAGATTTTAATGCACGAAGTCGGGTGTGTGGAAAGGACGACGGAGGAGGGAAACGTGGTGCAGAGTGTGGGCCTGACGCAGGAAGAAGTGTTCAGACGGCACCAAGACAATCTGGACTCACAGGCCGCAGGGGCTTCTCTACAGACGAGAAAGGGCTCTTTGATCTAAAGGCAGAAGGAAAGCCAGTGGCTGGACGCTGAAGGTCGGTCGATACATTCAGGCTAGAAATAAGATGCAATTTCTGAGCAATGTGGCAATTAACCAATGGAATAATTTACCAAGGGACGTGATGAATTCGCCATCACTTGAAGTCTTTAAATCAAGACTGGATGGCTTTCTAGTAAATATGCCCTAGCTCAACCACAAGATATGGGCTTGATGCAGAAATCACTGGGAGAAGTTCTCTGGCCTATGTTGTGCAAGAGATCAGGCTAGATGATGAGACTGGTCCCTTCTGGCCTTCCAAACGATGAATCTATGAAAAAATCCTGCCCAAGAAACTCAATGGCTTTTTAAAAACCAATGACTAGCCATAGGGGATGAAGTAGTTATAAATCCAGTTGCATTTTAGTTGAGAGTGTGAAATCTTAGGTGAAAAATTAATTTGCAATGACTCATCTAGAAGCACACATCGTGTGGACAGAAAACTGCCTTGAACCCCGCAAACATAGGGCAGTGATAAGCCCTAGTGCATCGGTAGGGACTTCTGAAATTAGACCTTTAGGTTGAGATTTTCAAAGCTGCCTATGGGATTTAGACCCAGAGTCCCCACTGGGAGCTGTGTGCCTCCATGAGATGCACCAACAGGAGAATCGTCTCCATGAGGGAAGTGCTGGAAGCCCTGAGGCTCGGCACATTTCAAACTAACTTAGACAAAGCCCTAACCAGCATCGCCGGGTCACTCCTGCAGCCCTTACTGGTGAGAACTCCCCTGGATTTCAGCGGAAGTTTTGTCTGAACCCAGGCTGCAGAATCTGCCCGGCATGGTGGCCAAGACTGGACTGGCAGAGGAGGCCAGGTGCTACACAACCTCATTTCTGTTCATTTGTGTGGCCGTGCAGGATGATTTGTACACATATAAATTAGAATGAGGTTGATACTGTGGCTCTGAGTCTGTGTCCCGCTGTCTCTTGTGTGGTCATTTACACCTGGGCCAAGTGGGCGTGTAAAGCCACGCGGTCGGAGCAGTTCCATCTTACGCCCATTGTGCACTCCCTTTGCAAACGGTTACACTGGGGCAGGGCAATGCAGAGTCAGACCCTAGGCCTCACAGAGATTCTGCGGGCTGATAAAGCCAGCCAGGAGACACAGTGAACTCTGGAGTGAGGAAGCTATTGCCAGGCTAATGGGCCTTATTCAGGTGAGTCAGTTCCCACCATGCTTCAGCTTCCCCATCCGCAAAACAGGGACCGTGCTACTTGCTAAATGGAGTGCTTTGGGATCGCTAGATAAAGAGCGCTCCACCTGTTACTAGAAAAGGAGGACTTGTGGCACCTTAGAGACTAACAAATTTATTTGAGCATAAGCTTTCGTGAGCTACAGCTCACTTCATCAAATGCATCCTGCTGATCATGAATAAAGAGGGATGTTTGCTCCGAAAGACCCAGGCTGGAGGGATGATCTTCGGGAAAAGTCCAAAGTATTAAAAAAATAAATACTGCAGCTGATCAGGAAGGGCCAGAGATCTTGATGCAGAAACATTTATGGAACCAAATTCCCTTTGCACAGAATCAAAAGAATTATTTGAAAGCTGCCAGGTCCCTTTGCTGTGCTCAACTGCAGATATGGAGCAAGGAGGCAGTGAGCTTAACCAAACGGTTCTGAGATGGGGACCGTGTGGACGAAGCCCTGACACTAAGCAGAAATGCTAATGGAGCGGTGTTTCCGTAGAGCACCCAGCCCCAGGGGTACCTGGAATGGGCCCTCCTGTTACAAGAAAGGGAGGTGTGCGGGCCCTTGGGTGGAATTCCCTGGGCCTTGCCTTGTCATGGACGCTTGTGGAAAGTGGATGCAAACCACGGCCACACTGCTGGGAGCTGGAAGTCGTCTTTCCTTGTGGGCTTTTCCCCTCGCTTGATTGAACCACTCTAAAGCCCATGTCTGGGGCCCTCAGCAGCCCGGAAGGTCTCCGGCAGTTTATTTGCTGGGCTGGGGCCTGGACCAGCCAGGTTAAACAGGACACAAGTGGGGTGAACCTGGCCATTCATTAATATATGAAGGGCATTTTGGAGGCAGCCGCTGCTATTGTTAATATTTCCGAGAGGGCAGTGCTCACAATGCACCGGGCACCGTGCACACAGAGAGGAGGAGATGGGCCATGTCTAAAAGGCATGCTGTGAACCCTTATCAGCCCCCTTTGTGGCATGGCTGATGTAATGTCCTCCTCTGTAACTCATGGAGTTCCAGCACTTGTGAGCCTGCTTCTGACCTGCTGTGTTTTCTAACCCGGTCGATCCGTGCGTAGCCGACGTTGTTTCTGATCAGACACACGTGTAAAACAGCCTCGGTTAGCGCTGTGACTCAGACACATGGAATATCCCCCGTCTGGATGGCAGTCAGGGCTGCCGGTGGTGGGAGGTACTGAATGGGGCCACTTGTTTTGCAGGTACCGGTGGCATTTGAGGACGTCGCCGTCTATTTCTCCCCAGAGGAGTGGGCGGAGTTAGCAGAATGGCAGCGGGAATTGTACCGAGATGTGATGAAGGAGAATTACAAGCTCATCGCCTCTTTGGGTAAAGAGACACTTCTCCTCATGTTACCGAGAGCTGGGTGGTCTGTGTAAGGCTGGTTCCTGGCACTTTCAAGGATTCCCTCTCTCCCAAGAGTGGTAAAGGATTGTTATCCTGAAAGTTCGCAGACCCTTTGCAAATAGAAATGCAAAGAGCATTGTTCTTATGGAATTAATTTGCAGGTGCCCAGGAGAATTGGGAGCTCCTCCCACCCTCCCCAAAGAGGAGAGTTTCAGGCCCCAAAACTCATATATTCAATCCCCCCAAACTCAGACCTGTGGAGCTGAGGTCCCTCTACGTATCCCTTACAAGAGCATCAGTGTCACAATTGAAACACAAACGTCACAAAACCAGGAAATGCAGAGTTCAGGGGACACTTCCCACACAGCCTTAACTCTGCCCTGTGAGGGGTACCAGCACCTTGTTGTTTTAGGGGTGGGGAATATTTTTCCCCTGAGAGACCTGGGTAAAGTACAAGAAAGTAATTAGGAGAAATCCCCATTGCATCATTAGCCCCTTTACATTGTGATTGTGCAGCAGGAAAGAAGGAGGCGGGGTTCAGTGCGATCTCCATCAGCCAGCAATCCAGTAGTGCTGCCCCACCCTCGTGGAGAGGAGGCCTGCAAGGGAGTGGGGCCAGGCCCAGAGATAGGGCAGGTTTCGTTGGCGAGAGGGATACGGTATTGTCATGCTCCAAGTGCCTCTTGGCATCCCAAATGGGCAGCGTTCGAGGGATGTTTCTGACACTGATTATAAAGAGAGGTTCTTATATTTCTCAGGCCACGTCTACACGATAAAATTAAGTCAATCTAACGCACACCGATGTACAGCCGCTGCAGTAATCTCCGCGCTTGTGTCGACACTTGGCTCCTTGCGCCAGCGGGGCGTGTCCGCACCAGGAGCGCTTGGGTCAGTTGTGCTGTCAGCGTGGGGCATTATGGGAAGGCTCCTGAAACCAGTGACAACACGGTGTCTGCACTTGACCTGACTACATCGACCGTGACGCTACGCCACTCGTGGAGGTGGAGTTATTAAGTCGGCGTAGTGGGACAGTTACACCGCGGAGCAAAATTTTAGTGTAGACCAGGGGCTTAAACTCAGCCAGAGCCCACCAAAGCAGAGCTCCAGTAAACATTTTCAGACCCACGGAAGCCCCAGCACCTCCCATGGGGCTGAAGCCCTGAGCCTGGCACCTGCCGTGGGGCTAAAGTCCCTGCGCCCCCTGCCCCCCACAGGGCTAAAGCCCCAAGTCACAGCACACCCCGTGGGGCTGAAGCCCCGAGCCCCGGCACCTCCTCTCATGGGGCTAAAGTTCCTTTGTGCCCCCCCACCAAGGGGCTAAAGCCCCAAACCCCCGTGGCTCTTCCGCAGGGCTAAAGTCCTGAGACCCCCTGCTACGCAGCTGAAGCCCCTAATGAGGGTGGGGGGAGCCGGGAGATAATCTCTGAGAATTGAAGCCCTGGTGTGGACCCTTCCATAATTAGGGGGCGTAAGCTGCCTTATGTCAACCCAGCTCTCTAGTGTAGACCAGGCCTCAGTAATGTAAGTTCAAAGCTACTTGGAATGCTGGCCAGTTCCCTGCCTCTCCCGACTCTGAAACATCCCCCTCGTGACTACAAATAACCAGCTTAGGTTAAAATCAGTGTGTGGCTGTCGCTGGCAGGGGTGCCGTCTGTGTAGTCACCTGGGCCAGTCATTGGGGAGTCACCAAAACAAACCCAGACAGCTTAGCCAGAGTCCATGAAAACCCTCCTGTCTGTTGCTGGCATGCTGAGCTTTGCTGGAGTGTGTCACCCTCCAGGGAGACACGGTGGGTAAGGTAATATTTTATTGGACAAACTTACTCATACTAAGTTTGCCAGTCCCGAGGAAGGGCTCTGTGTAGCTCAAACGCTGGTCTCTGTCACCAGCAGAAGTTGATCCAATAAAAGATATTCTCACCTACCTTGTCTCTCTACTATCCTGGGACCGACACGGCTACCACAACACTGCATGGCCCTCCCGTGTCATTTACAATCCAGGTCACTGTCGGACTCGCTGCCTTTCAGGACCCAGAGAGGGTTTCAGGAATTAAGAAGCAGCTGGGGAAAGCCACTCACCCTATATGATCAGGGGGATGGAACGGCTTCCGTATGAGGAGAGATTAATAAGACTGGGACTTTTCAGCTTGGAAAAGAGACGACTGAGGGGGGATATGATAGAGGTCTGTAAAATCAGGAATGGTGTGAAGACAGTGAACAAGGAAGTGTTATTTACTCCTTTTCATAACACAAGAACTAGGGGCCACCAAATGAAATAAACAGGCAGCAGGTTTAATACAAACAAAAGGCAGTATTTCTTCACACAACACACAGTCAACCTGTGGAACTCATTGCCAGGGGATGTTGTGAAGGCCAAAAGTATAACTGGGTTAAAAAAAGAACTAGATCAGTTCCTGGAGGGTAGGTCCATCAGTGGCTGTTAGCCAAGACAGTGAGCGACGCAACCCCCGGCTCTAGGTCAGTGGTCTCCAAAGGGGGTGCGCAAGACGATTGATTGGGGGGCGCAGCAGGAGGAGAACCGCCGGAGCGGGAGAGAAAAAGGGGGCGGCCCTGAGTCCTCCGGCCCGTGGGGAGCAGGGGCAGCCGCGCAGCCAGCAGCCGGAGAGAAGCGGGACTCTGAAGGGGAAAGCGCCGCTTCTCTCCGGCCGCTGGCTGCGCAGCTCCCCTGTTCCTCCCGAGTCCTCGGGCCCGTGCTCGCAGGGCCGCATTCGAAAGGGGCTTGAGAGCTGCAGGCCAGGGCCCCGGGGCCCCCTTAGCCCAGGGCCCTGAAGCCCCTAAAGCCCCTGCGTTCCAGGTGGCCCTGCCTGCCGGGGGGGGGGGAGAGCTCCCAGAATCGCAGCTCCCAGAATCGTGGCCATGGGGGGGTGCTGCACTGCACAGAGCCACCTGCACACCCCCTGCACCAACAGGAGCTGCCCCAGGTAAGTGCTCTGCACCCCCTGCCTGCCCCAGCCCTGAGCCTCCTCCAGCACCCCCCCCGAGCGCCCTCCCGCACCCTAACTCCCTCCCAGACACGGCGCCCCACCCTGAGCGCCCTCCCGCACCCCAACTCCCTCCCAGACCCCGCGCCCCCACCCTGAGCGCCCTCTCTGTCACGGAGTCCCTGGGCGATGCTCTGGAACTGCTCCCCATGAAGCCAGGCAGGACTCTGGGGCAGTCGCCTTTCTGGGAGCAGCCTGTCTGCAGGACACACAGCTCACCCAGCTTCCACCTTCCCGGGTCTGACCTCGGAGCATTCAGCATCCTCTGCCTCTCCATGCGCTTCCCACAGCGAGTCCGCCCAGGCGGGGTCCTGGGGAAGCCAGAGGGTCCTGCTCCCCAACTTCACAGACAGACATGACTCTCAGTTTCTTGACTTTAGCAAAGCTTTTGAGACGGTCTCCCACAGTATTCTTGTCAGCAAGTTAAGGAAGTATGGGCTGGATGAATGCACTACAAGGTGGGTAGAAAGCTGGCTAGATTGTCGGGCTCAACGGGTAGTGATCAATGGCTCCATGTCTAGTTGGCAGCCGGTATCAAGTGGAGTACCCCAAGGGTCGGTCCTGGGGCCGGTTTTGTTCAATATCTTCATAAATGATCTGGAGGATGGTGTGGATTGCACTCTCAGCAAATTTGCGGATGATACTAAACTGGGAGGAGTGGTAGATACGCTGGAGGGGAGGGATAGGATACAGAAAGACCTAGACAAATTGGAGGATTGGGCCAAAAGAAATCTGATGAGGTTCAATAAGGATAAGTGCAGGGTCCTGCACTTAGGACGGAAGAACCCAATGCACAGCTACAGACTAGGGACCGAATGGCTAGGCAGCAGTTCTGCGGAAAAGGACCTAGGGGTGACAGTGGACGAGAAGCTGGATATGAGTCAGCAGTGTGCCCTTGTTGCCAAGAAGGCCAATGGCATTTTGGGATGTATAAGTAGGGGCATAGCGAGCAGATCGAGGGACGTGATCGTTCCCCTCTATTCGACATTGTTGAGGCCTCATCTGGAGTACTGTGTCCAGTTTTGGGCCCCACACTTCAAGAAGGATGTGGATAAATTGGAGAGAGTCCAGCGAAGGGCAACAAAAATGATTAGGGGACTGGAACACATGAGTTATGAGGAGAGGCTGAGGGAGCTGGGATTGTTTAGCCTGCGGAAGAGAAGAATGAGGGAGGATTTGATAGCTGCTTTCAACTACCTGAAAGGGGGTTCCAAAGAGGATGGATCTAGACTGTTCTCAGTGGTGGCAGATGGCAGAACAAGGAGTAATGGTCTCAAGTTGCAGTGGGGGAGGTTTAGATTGGATATTAGGAAAAACTTTTTCACTAAGAGGGTGGTGAAACACTGGAATGCGTTACCTAGGGAGGTGGTAGAATCTCCTTCCTTAGAGGTTTTTAAGGTCAGGCTTGACAAAGCCCTGGCTGGGATGATTTAACTGGGAATGGGTCCTGCTTCGAGCAGGGGGTTGGACTAGATGACCTTCTGGGGTCCCTTCCAACCCTGATATTCTATGATTCTATGATTCAGCCAGCCAGTAAAACAGAAGGTTTATCAGACGACAGGAACATGGTCTAAAACAGAGCTTGCAGGTGCAGAGAACAGGACCCCTCAGCTGGGTCCATTTTGGGGGGCAGTGAGCCAGACAACCCCGTCTGCACTTCACTCCATGTCCCAGCCAGCCCCAAACTGAAAACTCCCTCCAGCCCCCCCTCCTCTGGGCTTTGTCCCTTTTCCCAGGCCGGGAGGTCACCTGATTTCTTTGTTCTCCAACCCTTTAGCTCTCACCTTGCAGGGGGGAAGGGCCCAGGCCATCAGTTGCCAGGAAACAGGGTGTCGGCCATTCTCTGCGTCCAGACCCCTGCACACACCTGCTCTCTAGGGCTCTGCAATGATCATACACCCTTACCCCACCACCTAGATACTTAAGGACTGCCTAGGGGAAACTGAGGCACCCCCACAATATTCGGAGGAAACATTAAGAACAGTCCCATTTCATCACACTCCCGCACCCTAACTCCCTCCCAGACCCCGCGCCTCACCCTGAGCGCCCTCCCGCACCCCAACTCCCTCCCAGACCCCGCACCCCACCCTGAGTGCCCTCCCGCACCCCAACTCCCTCCCAGACCCCGCGCCCCACCTTGAGCGCCCTCCCGCACCCTAACTCCCTCCCAGACCCCGCGCCCCCACCCTGAGCGCCCTCCCGCACCCTAACTCCCTCCCAGACCCCGCGCCCCACCCTGAGCGCCCTCCCGCACCCTAACTCCCTCCCAGACCCCGCGCCCCCACCCTGAGCGCCCTCCCGCACCCTAACTCCCTCCCAGACCCCGCGCCCCACCCTGAGCGCCCTCCCGCACCCTAACTCCCTCCCAGACCCCGCGCCCCACCCTGAGCGCCCTCCCGCACCCTAACCCCCTCCCAGACCCCACGCCCCACCCTGAGCGCCCTCCCGCACCCTAACCCCCTCCCAGACCCCACGCCCCACCCTGAGCGCCCTCCCGCACCCTAACTCCCTCCCAGACCCCGCGCCCCACCCTGAGCGCCCTCCTGCACCCTAACTCCCTCCCAGACCCCGCGCCCCACCCTGAGCGCCCTCCCGCCCCTTAACTCCCTCCCAGACCCCGCGCCCCACCCTGAGCGCCCTCCCGCCCCTTAACTCCCTCCCAGACCCCGCGCCCCACCCTGAGCGCCCTCCCGCCCCCTAACTCCCTCCCAGACCCCGCGCCCCCACGCTGAGCGCCCGCTGTATCACAAAGTGTTAAACCAAGATTTTCAAAAATAATAAAGCGTATTCAATCACATTGCTCTCACTAAAAATATTATTATTAATAATAAACTTGTTTTAGTGACAGCAAAAAGTTTTTTTATACCGTTAATAAATAAAATAAAAAAATATTTAAAAAATATTGTTTATTTCATCTTTATCTCATCATTTTTTAATTTCTGTGTTTTGTGTATGTTTTATCATTTACACACTATATCAGTACAGTAGTACATGTCTATAATTTATACATAAATAAATATACATATATTGGGGGTGCTTGCTAAAAATTTTTACTGATGGGGTGCACGATCAAAAGTGTTTGGAGACCACTGCTCTGGGTGTCCCTAAGCCTCTGACTGCCAGAAGCTGGGAATGGGCGACAGGGGATGGATCACTTAATAACTGCCCTGTCCTGTTCGTTCCCTCTGGGGCACCTGGCACTGGCCGCTATGGGAAGACAGGAGACTGGGTGAGATGGACCTTTGGTCTGACCGTTCTTATGTTCTTCTGAGCCCGTCTCATTGACCTGTGGTTTTTGCCTCCTGCACAGGGTGCCGGGGTGCCAAACCAGAGATCATCTGTCAGATGGAGCGTGGGGAGGAGCCATGTGTGGGGGAGCCCCAGGGCTGGAGAGAGAGGAGACCCCAGAGCCCCTGCTCAGGTGAGTCAGGAAGGAAACACCCTAAGAACAGAGCCCATCCCATGACTCTTGTTTAGTGTTAGGAGTTTGCCTTTGTTCCAGCGGAAGAAGTGATGTCTGGACTCTCTCCTCTCTCCAGCAGGTGTTGGCAGCACCGTTAAAAAGGAGGAGCAGGAAGAGGGATGTCTTGGTCAGGAAGATCCCGAAGCACCGGCACCACCAGGGACCGTGTCCGGAATAATGGGGGAGAAAGGTCTCCAGCTCTTGGGACTAAAGAGCTGCAAGAGAGAAAGCTTGTCCCGCCGGAAGCAAAGAACCCAGGCCGGAGACCCTCAGGGAAGACGAACCGGGAGGGTGCTAGAGAGGCCTCATGCATGCCCGGACTGTGAGAAGAGCTTCAAGGACAAGACGGCTCTGATAATCCACCAGCGGATCCATACGGGCGAGAAGCCCTTTCCCTGTGCTGAGTGCGGGAAGCGCTTCACACAGAAGCAGCACCTCGTCAGCCACCAGCGCACCCACACCGGGGAGCGCCCCTTCTCCTGCGCCCAGTGCGGCAGCAGCTTCCGGCTGAGGAAGGTCTTCCTGACCCACCAGCGGGTCCACGCCGGGGAGCTGCCCTTCACCTGCGGCGAGTGTGGGAAGATCTTCAACCACAAGCACCACCTGATCACGCACCGCCGCACCCACACGGGCGAGCGCCCCTTCCCCTGCACCCAGTGCGGCAAGCGCTTCACCCAGAAGCACCATCTGCTGAGCCACCAGCGTAGCCACACGGGCAACCGGCCCTTCTCCTGCGCCCAGTGCGGGAAGAGCTTCAAGGACAAGACGCCGCTGAGCATCCACCAGATCGTGCACACCGGGGAGAAGCCGTTCTCCTGTGAGGCTTGCGGGAAGATTTTCAGCCACAAGCACCACCTGGTGATCCACCGGAGAACCCACACCGGGGAGAAGCCCTTCACCTGCGCCGAGTGCGGCAAGCGCTTCACGCAGAAGCACCATCTCGTCAGCCACCAGCGCATCCACACCGGGGAGCGCCCCTTCGCCTGCTCCCACTGCGGGAGGAGCTTCAAGGACAAGATCACCCTGAAGCTGCACGTCAGGCTGCACACCGGGGAACGGCCCTTCGCCTGCGCCGAGTGTGGGGAGCGCTTCCGCCTCAGGAAGGTGCTGCTCACCCACCAGCGGGTGCACACGGGGCAGGCCCCGCTGATATGCACCGAGTGCGGGAAGAGCTTCAATCACATGCAGCGCATGGCCATGCACCAGACGAGCCACCACGCCCAGCCGGGGCCGTTCCGGAGAGCTCAGCGCAGGGAGAGCTGCTCGGGGAAACCACAGCTCCTCGTGCACCCACAAGGCCAGCCCGCTGGCTGCTCGGCACACACAGCGACCTTCCAGCCGCACGCACCTGGGGGTTCCCCCTGCCGAACAGGCAGAGAAAGTCCTGGGCCTGACAAACCACCTTCTGCACAATTATACACGGAGCCGGCCCCGCGGGATCGCCCAGAAGAAACCATCTGACTGCTGGGAGCAGGGAAAGCGTCCCTCACGAGCGCAGTCTGAACACCCCCCCGCCCCCCTCCCCGGTCCTGTGCGATGGGTGTCGTTAATCCAGCGCTCGCCCTCTGCAGCACGGCACCGGCGTGAGACAGAAACCAAAGACAGCCAGGCTGTCCCTGAGTTTTCCTGGAAACGGTCAGCGCTCGTCAGCGGGAGAGACACTTCGCCCTCAAAGGGGGCTGCGGAGACTTGCTTAGGGCTGCGTGTACCTGCATCAGGCAGCCAAGGAGCGTCCTGGTGGCCGGCGTTCTGCCTGTCCTGCCTGAGACCCAGCAGAGCGAGAAGGAAAATATTTAGCACTTATGCAGCAGATTAGCAGCCAGCTGCCCAGTGAGAGACACATGGAGGGCTGCGGAAAGTGGGAGTCTCTGTTGTAGGACATGCGCGGACAGAGGTGTCACCGCGTGGTAGAACTAGAGATGGACAAGCCCTGTTAGGTCATTCGGTCCCTCTCCCAGGGGCTAGCATTGGATTGTTTCCCTTCAGCACATCTCCAGCCCCTTGTCCAGTCCAGTTCCAAGCGGTGGGGCTCCCACCCCGTCCCTTGGCTGACACCCCCCCGCCAATGCATCTCGCTGCCAGGAAATTACTCCTGAGATTCAGTCCACGGCTTGCCTTTCTCTGTTACATCCCATTCTTCCTAGTCATGCCCAGGTGCCAGTCGTGAATAATCATCCCTCTTTGGTTTGTACGCGCTACGTATCCATAGACTGTCAAAAGATACTGTTAAAGCAGGGCTGTCGCTCAATCACAGTTAACTCATGCGATTAACTCAAAACAAATTAATTTGATTAAAAAAATTAATCGCGATGAACTGCCGTTTTAATCGCACTGTTAATAATAGAATGCCAGTTTAAAGTTATTATAACTATTTTGGATGTTTTTCTGTATTTTCAAATATATTGGTTTCAGTTACAACACAGAATACAAAGTGTACAGCGCTCACTGCGAAAAAGAAACAAAAGAAATGGTATTTTTCAATTCACCTCATACAAGTACTGTCGTGCAGACTCTATTGTGGAAGCATGTCCTCTGAAATGGTGGTCAAAGCATGAAGGGGCATACGAATTTTTAGCATTCTGGCATGTAAATACCTTGCAATGCCGGCTACAAAAGTGCCATGCGAACGCCTGTTCCCACTTTCAGGTGACGCTGTAAATAAGAAGCAGGCAGCATTATCTCCTGCAAATGTAAACACACTTGTTTGTCTGAGCGATTGGCTGAACAAGAAGTAGGACTGAGTGGACATGTAGGCTCTAAAGTTTTACATTGTTTTATTTTTGAGTGCAGTTATGTAAAAAAAACAATTCTACATTTGTAGGTTGCATTTCACAATTAAGAGACTGCACTACAGTGCTTGTGTGCAGTGAACTGAAAAATTCTATTTCTTTTGTTTTTTTCAGTGCAATTATTTTAAATCAAAAATAATAATATAAAGTGAGTTCTGTACACTTTGTAGTCTGTATTATAATTGAAATCAATATATTTGAAAATGTAGAAAACCTCTAAAAATATTTAAATAAATGGTATTCTAGTATTGTTCAATAGTGCAATTAAAATTGCGATTAATTGTAATTATTTTTTTAATCTGACAATCATGATTAATTTTTTTTAATAGTTTGACAGCCCTGTAGTAAAGCTATGGCTTAGAAGTCAGCGTGCCGGAGAAATCCCTGTGGGGGAGAGGTTCACTGGAGGCTAAGCTGCCCCCCCAGCCTGCTCCCTCGGGCACCGTGGGGCACTTTGGAACTTTGACAGGTGTCTGGACCCTGCCCCTGGAGGCCCATCTTCCTGCTCTTGCTGTCCTGCCCTTTGCAGTTGGGTTGCACCAGCTCTGGGAGGCTCCGCTTCCCCTTGGACGCTGGGGTGGAACCGTGCCCGGGGCAGAGAGACCAGCCACCTGTCTCGCCACCCGTCTCCAGTGGAGGGGTCAGCCCTGGGGACCAACTGCAAGTGCGGCAGCAAGGCCGGTGGGCAGGAGGGACCTATGGGAGAGCAGGATCCCAGGCCATTCCGGTCTGGTTAATGGTGCTCAGACACCAGAGGGACGAGCCCCACGTAACACCAGGCAAGAGAGAGCAGGAATTGAATTACCCCCAGAAGCCAGCTGGTAGCCAGTGAGTGGCCCAGAACACTGATGCGTTGGGCCCCAGTTGCAAGCTGGGGGGCTGCATTCTGCGCTAGCTGCAATGTCGGATGATCCTCCATGCTCGCCCTGCCTGGAAGCGATTAATTACCCGTCACCGGGGTGAGGTCTGCGCCAGAGCAGAACGGCACAGCCTCCTGACAGACGTTCGGCTCGGCCCTGAGAGACACCCGAGCGCTCCCCAGCGTGTGAATCGTGAGACGGGTCAGGCAGTACCAGGTTTACCATGGCGCCACGGCGCTGGGCCCCCCCACACACACACACTCAGAAGGGCCCATAACCACAGCCCTGGTGTCTCGATGGCGGGTCCCACCCACAGGCTGGACGGGATACAGGACCAGGCCCAGCTGCTTCCATTGCAGAGAGAGAGAGAGAGAGAGACCTCCCCACCCGCCTCCACCGGCCCAGCCCCCTATGGGACCCCCCACAACCCAGCCCCACAGAGACCCACTGCCCCCAGCCCCACAGAGAGAGAGGGACTGGCCCCCCGGGACCCCTAGCCTGTCCCGCCATACACAGAGCTCCCAATGACACCTCCCCACACACAGCTCCTGGGACCCCCCAGCCCAGCCCCACAGAGAGAGAGAGAGAGAGAGAGAGACCACCCCCCCACACAACTTCCCCTGCCCAGTGCCTCATTGCCCCCGGCCGGCCCCTTGCTCTGGGAACCGCCCCCGCCATGCCCTGCCCCATTGTCTCTGGCCGGCCCCTCATCCCTGAAGCCCCAAAAATATGTTTGGCGCCGAGCTCACAAAAAGTTCCCCCGGGCCTTGCTGGGTGCCGTGTTGGCCGGTGGTTCGCCGGTGCTGGAGGCTGCAGGTAACCCCCCGGTCGCGGCCGTGGCCTGCGGCGTGTAACCCGGGCAGCTCGCTGGCAGACAAGGCGGTGATGGAACCAGTGGCTCTGCGGGCAGGAGTCTTGCTGCCAAATGCGTCTGGCAGGGAGGCGCCTCAGCGGTACGTGGCACGTGGAGCTCGCACGTGGTGACTTCACGCCGCTGCGCGGACATCACCGCGTGTCTCCTTCGCGGGGTGAGGGGGGTACCAGTGCCAGGCCCAGGGGCCGGCGGCAGCTCCGGGCTCAGAACAGGGGAATCCCTGTTTGCCAGTCGCAAATGTGGCCGCTTCGGCCTGCTGCGTGCTCCCAGTGGATGACGGGTAACGGCTGGGCGACAGCGGGCTAGTGCAGAGGGCCCGTGTCCCTTTCCTGCGACGAAATCCCCCCGCAGAGCCGACGTCCCGCCCTGCTGCAGCTGCAAACGTTCAATAAAGACGGCCTGTGTACAGAGAGCTCTGGGGCTGTGCGTGTTCTCGCCGGTCCCGTGGCCCTGCGGTGGCCCTGCTGGCCCAGCGCTGGGGACGCCTGGCGGGAGGCACAACAGGGCATGATTTAACTGGGAATTGGTCCTGCTTCGAGCAGGGGGTTGGACTAGATGACCTTCTGGGGTCCCTTCCAACCCTGATATTCTATGATTCTATGCTGGCCCTTTATGGCAGCCTCCGGGCCCAGCCTGGCCTGCTTCCGGGGCCAATGCCAAAGCAAGCCATTCTGGGACTTGCAGTTCCCGGGGCTGATGGGAGCTGTAGGCCTTGCAGCAAGGGGTGCTGGGAAGGGGAGCAGTTTATATAGGAGTGCCCTGGTGCTCAGTTCGGTGAACTAGTAGGGGAGAACTCTCCTTGGGGGTTGGTTTGTAGCATGGAAAGGCCTAGGGGTATCTGGGGAGAGCCTGGAAAGGGGGCTAGAGGCTGGGGTGTTTGACCTAGAAGACCCTGAGAGGGGAAGTACGCGATGAGTCGGGGGGATGGGGCATGACCGTGATGGCAGGGGGTGAGCCAGAGTGGGTGGGGTGGGCTGTCTTTCCCACCAAAGGGTTCAGTTTAGCTGGAGGGCCTGATTAATTTACTGGGAGAGGGAAACTGAGGCCGGTCCTGGTCATGCTCCGGGGAGGAGGAGGAAGCCGCTGCTGCTTTGGTCCCCCACCTAGCATGGTGAAGGCAGAATTGGGGGATCTCTGTATTTACTGACTAGCATCAGCCCCTTATTCGACTCTCAAATTGCCCAGGTCAGCGCCAGTTAAACAAGAAAAATTGGCCATTAATGGGCTGGAAGGGGAAGAGAAACAACATTAATTACAGCTCGCCGTGCACCTCACTCCTGCAGCAAGCCCTGGCAGAGACGCAGAGCTAGCCGGAGAGCTCGGCCGGAAGAAGGGTGGGGGACCCCACCTTTACGCCCTCCCAGTGCGCTCGCAGAAGCAACTCAGAGGCAGGCATTGATGGGCCTGGAGCCCGTTCAGCTGTGTGGCCCAGGGACCATCCGGCTCAGGGAGGAGGCCGTGCTCCGGGGTTTAAAAGAGCATGTTGGGTTTAAAAGAGCAACGTGGTGAAGGTCGGGTGCACCGTGAGCGCTATTGTGGGCTGGGCAGGGGGGCCACACAGGCAGTGCAGTGAGTGGGGCGGCTGGGGGGACGAGGGGCGGGTGAGGGAGTCGTGCAGGGAGCATCGCTGGTTGGGGGAACAATGGGGGGCAGAGAGGGGTCATGCCGTGAGCAGTGCCAGTGGGGGGTGCAATGAGGGGGCGGTGGGGGGGATTGTGAGGTGATCCGCACTGGTTGGGGGGGGCGCACGGTTGGGAGGGTCATGCAGTGAGCATTGCTGGTGGGGGACGCAAGGGGGGGGGTCTCACACACATGCCTGCAGGGAGATTGGGGCTCTTTGTCAGCAGCAAGCTAATTTCCCCAGCCCCCCCCAGTTCACGTGTCTCTGCCCCCCCCTAGCGGTGCATTGGTGGGGAGTGGATGGGGGGGTGCAATGGGCCCTGATCCCTGGGGGTGCAGCTTGGAACCTGGGTAGAGGATGGCTTGATGGACAGCTGGGTCCCTGCACTCTTAGCCAATCAGATCTCTTTGTGGGTGGAACTAGAGGGGAGCGACCTGCAGGAGGCAGCGCTCTGGGGCTGAGGGGGCAGGGGCTGGGGTGTTGCTCTGGGGCTGAGGAAAGGGGGGGTGCACTGGGGCTGAGGGGCCAGGGAAGGGGGGGTGCTCTGAGACTGAGGGAAGAGGGTGGGGGGTGTCGCTCTGGGGGCTGAGGAAAGGGGGGGTGCACTGGGGCTGAGGGGCCAGGGAAGGGGGGGTGCTCTGAGACTGAGGGAAGAGGGTGGGGGGTGTCGCTCTGGGGCTGAGGAAAGGGGGGGTGCACTGGGGCTGAGGGGCCAGGGAAGGGGGGTTGCTCTGAGACTGAGGGAAGAGGGTGGGGGGTGTCGCTCTGGGGCTGAGGGGGCAGGGGCGGGGGTGTTGATCTGGGGCTGAGGGAAGGGGATGGGGGGGTAGCTCTCTGGGGTTGAGGGCACAGGAGAAGGGGTGTCGCTCTGGGGCTGAAGGAAGGGGTGGGGGGTGGCACTCTGGGGGGGAGGGGCTGAGGAGGGGGCAGGGTGGGGCTCGGGCTGAGGGTGCAGGGGGTGTTGCTCTGGGGCTGAGGAAAAGGGGGGTGCTCTGAGGCTCAGGGAAGAGGGTGGGGGTGGCTCTCTGGGGGTGAGGGGGGCTGGGGAGGGGGCAGCGCACTGTGGCTGGGGGGCAGTGGGGGGCACTCTGGGTCTGAGGGAAGGGGACGGGGGTGTGCACTGGGGCTGAGGGGCCAGGGAAGGGGGGGGGTGCTCTGAGGTTGAGGGGAGGGGGAGGCGAAGCCTCTGAAATCCAGCGGGAGTAAGGAAGGGGCTGATCCAGGCCTGTGTGGGATGCGCGGGGTCAGGGGCTGGGGCGGTTGATGTAGGGTGAGGCCTGATGGACCCCTCTGCTCACAGGGGCTGCAGCCCAGCCCAGGCCTAGACTGGCTGGAAGACCCACTGCATGAGAAAGGTTTCATTCTCGGGGTGAGCTGGGGGGCCAGAAGAGGGGGGCCTGGGGATTTGGAGGGATGGGGCAACGAGCCCATGGCTGACAGTGGGAAATCGCCAGCTCCGGTACGGGTGGGTACTGCTGACTTATTGAACGCTGTGACTGTGAACGAGTGACCTCCTTACCCGTGCTCTGACCAGCCCCCGGCTCTCACGCGACCCCACGGGGACTGGGAGCAAAGCCGCCCTTGTTTCCGGGAGCCCTTCTGGAGGGCACCCGCCCCGCGACACTGCCCACGTGGCTCCAGTGGTTGGCGCACCACCTGCGTGGGCCTGCGGGGGGCGTGAGTCGCACAGCTACCAGCGCTGACTAGGGGCTGTGGGGCCCGGCTCGCGTGGGATCAGGCTGACACAGGGCCCGAGCAGTCCGCGACAGTAGGTTACCGCACTGAATGACACCTGACAATGACACTTCCTTGTGCACACAGCCCGTGGCATGGTCCAGCTGCAGCCGGGCAAACCTTTCCTACCGCAGACTTGGCCCGCAGGGACCAGACTGAAAAACGCAATTGGTGGCGCGTCCTGCTGGAGGCCCCCCGCCCGCAGAGCCTGCGGGCTCCTGCACGATCAAAACTCAGCCTACATACGCACAAAAGAGTCAAGCCGCCCACCTGCCTCCGCGGGGGGGGGTCACTTACTCTTGCCTACCCGCTGGGGTGCGGGAGCTGCCATCCCCTACCCTGTCACTCACCTGCCTCCCTCCTCATCCTGTGTGCCCATGACCCCACCCTGTCTCCTGCACCTCTTGCATCCCCTCTTCCTGCTCCCGGACAGTCTCCTGTATCCTGCCTCCTACCGTCACCTGCTACTTCCTCATCTGTCTCCTGCCCCTTCTGTGCCCCATACTCGCATATACCCCCACTGGCTTTCTCTGTCCCATCTCCTCACTGCCTGCCTGTGGCACCCTGAGTACAACTAATTATGTGGCTGGCTTCGGCCCCACTGACATCACTGGGAGACGGATGCTTTGGGTGAGGAGAAAATACATTTCTGCCATCCATCACGAGCCCCCGAGACGCGCCTTTAAAAATAAAGAACATCGAAAATCTTGAGACGTGCAGTGACATCGCAGGAAGGGGCAGCTCTCAGACAAGCTGGGCCCAGGCTGACCTGTCCATGCGGCTCCCAGGGCAACGAGCCCAGCCGGCTGCCCCCCAGCGCCTCCCTACGCACTAGCTGGATGGGCTGCCAAAGGCAGTGCCCAGACCTGTGCAGGGTGGGGGCACCTGGTCCGTGACAAGGGCTCCGGCGCACAACAGTAGTGCAAATACAGTCCTAATGCAGCCCTCGGGGCCACAGTCCTGGGCGTCAGACAGCCCTGAGAGGAGACTGCGCCCTTAGAACCTGCTATGGGTCTGCTAGACAAAGGCACGGCTTTCCTTTCGATTTCACTGCCTCGCTGTAAGGGAGCCGTTAAAAATACCCAAGTCCTGCGATGCCTTTCTCTGCTCCCCCGTCAGACAATGGCGTAGAGCCCTGGGCAACCGCCTGAGGTTGACACAGCGTGAACGCAGACACTGCACAACTTGTGTTGGCCCCAATGCTCCTCCAGCAGCTGTCCCCGAATGCCCCGTTCCCTGCAACAGTGACTGCTCTGGTCACCGTTTTAAATGCCATGGCCCAGGGGGTCACAGAGACCAGGCGTGAGGCCTCTCCCCTGAAAAACCCTCTGCGGGTTTTTGAAATGCTTTTTCCTGATTGCCCACCGTGGCGACACACCTAGCAGCTCTCCTTCGCCGTGTGCCTCTGCCCAGCTGACCCTGCCGGGCCCCTGCACGCCGAGGGGCACCAGCCGTGCGCCTGCCTGCCGGAGACAGGAAGCATTGGAACTCCTGGGCCTGTGGGGAGAGGAGCTTGTGCAAATGCAGCGATGCACCGGCCATAGAAACGTGGCCACCTGCGAGCAGGTCTGCAGCAAAGGGGTACAGCCAGGATCAGCTGCAGCGCTGTGTGCACGCCCAGGAACCGCACCAGGGACACCACACGGCCAGGGAGCACACCAATAGTTCCGGTGCTGCGCCACAGACATGCCACCTCTGCCGTGAACTGCAGGGCGTCCTTTGATCGGCACCCCCCAGCTCATTGTGGGAAGCTTGGAGGAGCCTGTGACAGAGGCCCCATGCCATCAACACCAGCGAAGAGGACGGGGAGACGTGGCAGGCGACTGCAGCCATGCCATGAGCCTGGATCTGTTGGAGACTCCATCACGGTTTAGCCCAGCAGTCCCCAAACTTTTGAGGGTCACGCCCCCCCTCTTACCCCTGTCTGTGCTCCTTGCCCCCCCGAGCCGGAAAAATTGGAAAGAGTCCAGCGGAGGACAACAAAAATGATGAGGGGACTGGAACACATGACTTATGAGGAGAGGCTGAGGGAACTGGGGATGTTTAGTCTGCGGAAGAGAAGAATGAGGGGGGATTTGATAGCTGCTTTCAACTACCTGAAAGGGGGTTCCAAAGAGGATGGATCTAGACTCTTCTCAGTGGTAGCTGATGACAGAACAAGGAGTAATGGTCTCAAGTTGCAGTGGGGGAGGTTTAGGTTGGATATTAGGAAAAACTTTTTCACTAGGAGGGTGGTGAAACACTGGAATGAGTTACCTAGGGTGATGATTTAATTGGGGATTGGTCCTGCTTTGAGCAGGGGGTTGGACTAGATGACCTCCTGAGGTCCCTTCCAACCCTGATATTCTATGATTCTATGACTCCAGGGGTGAGGGGTGTGGACAGGGGTAAGGGGGCTGAGGCTAGGGCCACACAGCTGGGGGTGAGAGTGGGGCAGGGAGTGGGGCCACAGCCGGGCTGCGGTGGGGGCTGGCAGGCAGGCTGGCAGCCAGGTGCGGCTCAGCTCCTGGCCTTGCCCCCAGCCTCAGCCCCAGGCCAGGAATGGAGCTGCGGCCAGTGGTTGAGGCTTGGAGCTGGCACGGGGCCGAGAGCAGAGCTGTACCAAGGCTGGGGATGGGGCCAGGCCCAGGGCCAGGAGCCAAGGACACAGTTGGGGGCCAGACTGGAGCAGAGCTGGGGGCGAGGAGGGGCTGGGTGATGCTTCTTCCCTGCCCCCGTGGGGGCTAGTCTGGGCCCCACCGCGTTCCTCTGTGCCACCTGAGGGGGGGGGGCCCACACTTTGGGGACCTCTGGTTTAGCCTGTCCCACCATGCAAGCGCGGACGAGCCCGATGGAGGGGAAGGGAACTTGGGTAAGTGTGTGCATGCACTTTTCTTTACACTGTTACATTTAAAGATGACGCCCGGCCCAGCTCCAAGTTCACAAGACAAAGCGTTCAATGTTTCGTTGTTTTCCTCGTAGGGGCAGAGGCAGAGTGACCACAAACAGAGGGAGAGTTGGCATCTGCCGTTCATTCCCCTGTTGAGTCAGGTGGGGGGGCCCACGTGGAACACTTTGGGTATGTGCCCAGGGCTGCCCCGTTTATCCTCCTCAGGGAGACTGATGACACGTCCATGGAGATGCTCTGCAGTCCTGTCCCGGAGGTTTTCAGGGTTGGCTGCTGTATTTCTTCCTCTGCGTAGAACACTTTCCTGTGCCACTCTGCGATGAGTCCAGCTGGCGGGGAGATGACGGCAGTACCCAGACGAGCAGCATACGGTCCCAGGCGGCTTGGGGGGCCAGTAGCAGCTATGCTCTGTGACCCTCAAGGGTGAGTTATCAGCTAAAATCACCATTGCCTGTGGGAAATCGCGCCAGTACTCAGTGACATTGCCCTGAGCTCGTACCCATCGAATAGGGACCAACATCTTATAGCTTCACGCAACAGAAACTCTTTCCCCCCTCGCCCTGATGGGCCGTACTCACAAGGGCTGGGGCTGAAGAGCCATGCTGGGCCGAGGGGCTCTAGAGCTGAAGTGGAGCATTTCTAATTAAGAGTGTTTCTGGGAAAAAGGGAAGGGAGTTCTGAAGCTTTTCTTTCCCTTTCGACTGTAAATCCAAGGTCCATCTGGCTGTTTCTATCAGCAGCTTCTGGTGGGGCAGCTTTAAAGGATGCCCTCGCCACACCCACAGAACATCTGACCCTCGTGAGGAGAAAGAAAAGAACCAGGGAGAACATGTTCTGCGAGATCCTGCAAGCTCGAGCTGCACTGGCGGGCTGATATGACCAACAGCCTGGAGAAGGACGGAGTGGCCAAGAGAAAGGCCCAGCAGGACACAGAGTGGGAAATGCACCAGGACAATGGATCATCTCAGGCAGCTAACTCAAATGCTGCAGACCCTGGCTGACCTACAGGTCCAAAAATCCCACTTTTGCAGTCCTTGGAGGACTCCATGGTCGCTGCTCCCTACACCTGCCAACACACCACGTGGCAACCACTCCACATCACGCCACACTGGGGGACAGCAAGGAATACCAGTTTGACATACACTGACCTGAGAGAACCACGGCTAGTGTATGAGTAGCCACAATGGGCTGCCTTTGTGTACTCAAATAGATGTAAAAGTTCATTCCTTTCCACTTTCAAATTTTCACCCCGTTAAGCTATGTGACATTTGTTTAATGTCGCCTGTGGGGTTTTTGTGACCATTGGCTTTCTGCACAGTGCACTGGTTCCCCCCCACTTGTTAAAAGTTCTATTTTTGGCAAATCAAATGGTCTTCTAGTTCCCAGCAAATATGGCAGACTGGTGGCCAAAGCAAGCTGTACTTGTCAACACACACCAAGCACCACAACATTCATACTTCAGGAAAACACCCAGACAGATTTATAAATGTACCACAAACCCTGCGCAAAGCTCTAGGCCCAACAAACACACACTCCCAGGGCTGACCATTCAAGTGCTCTTTCAAAACCTGCCTCCACTGCCTAACTCCACCTTGGGCTCATGTAATGGCCCTTGTCTCTGGCTGTTCAATGTTAGGGGGCTTATTCCTTCACCCACTTACTTCCCTGGTCCTTCTCGCATGAACAGAGAGCAACAATACCCGAAGTCCGAAGGTGCAAACAATTCGATGTTTATTGGGGTGAACTTCCAGCAAGCTTAAATACAAGTTCCTTTTTTCCTTATTTTCGAATCCCAACTTACTTCCTGTTTGCCCCTAATTTATATAGTAATATTCTTAGCTATACCTTAACCAATCATTCTACTAACATTTAACTAACCAATCCTAACATGGATTAGCTAACCAATTATATCCCACCACCTTAATTAGTTTACACCCAGCAAAATTAATTATACAGCAGACAGAAGCAATCACAGAACCAGACAGAGACCATGCCAATAAACAATAGCAAAGTGGGAACTATAATGACAAAACAATACAGAAGTGAGGATTTCACAACTACATCTGTAAAGACATAAGAGTTTCCCAGCTGTGTCTATTGATAAGTGAGTTCTTACCAGACAGAAAACTATCAACCTCAATTTCCTTTTACAGCTTCTAGGCACTTCCCTTTCTCTGGAGGTGATAGGCACTATAAGGACAGGATTAAATTCCTAACAGCCCAATAGCACCTGATTTCAATGGGACTAGTTTGGGATGTGAGGAGGTGACCGTTCACTTCCCAGCTTATGGCTGCCTCTGTCGCTTAGCCAAAGGCCTTAGCCTAAGAACAGGGCCTCAGACTGTCACAGTAAGAGAAGGCCCTTACACTGGCAGACAGTGATTTTGATTCTTTCTTTTATACCTCTAACTAGCCAAGTGATAGGAATACACCTAAATTCTTAGAGTATAGGCCTTTACAGACAGGCCTGAATATCTATATCCTAACACTCCACCCCTTTTTTTTTTCTTTTTCTTTTGGGATCCTCCTGCCCAGGTATCCCTGGAAAAGCATAGGACATATGGTGACACATTTCCTGATAGGGCCAGGCATCGAGGTGGAAGGTGTCGATGCTCCATCTGTCCCACTGCCCCTTGTGTGGTATAGTGCCCTGCACCTTCTCTCGTACGGGCATACCACACCTATTCCAATTAGTGTTCCAGACTTCCCAGTGTAGTGGGCCCGAGAAGGTTGGGTCCGGGTTGTCTAGTACACTTGGGGGGGCTTACTACATTACTTATAAGTTATAATTAGTGGCTGTTCTCTAGGGGGTTGTGCCCCCCGTGATCGTTTCCATATGCAATGTAACACACATATAGTTAACAATACACCAGCTGCTATGATAATCCACAGCAACACCGAGAGTCCTGACCACTGCAGTATGGTCCAACATCCTGGCCACCACCAAAAACACTGCTTCTCCTCCTTTGATAAGGTTAACATTTTGTCAGCGCCATCCTGTAGTGTGTATTGTAAGTGTGTCCAACTGTTGTCGCTTGCAGCAAGTTGCTCTTGTAATCTCTGTGTACTTTTGTCCATATTGTGTGTCCATTGAATATCCACAGTGAAATTTGGTATTGTCCAAACCAATTCAACTACTTGGTACGGTATCGGGTAGTAGGTGCTGGTTCGATTGTTTACAACGATTGAGTTCACTGATCCATTGGTGCACCATAGTCCAGGTGGCAGAGTATAGAAGTTCATAATTTTGTCATACACTGGAAGGATTTTGCCTCCTAGTGTTATATTGCAGGATTGCATACATTCCCAACAGAATACACCATACCCCATATACATTACCCCTAAATGCCCCCCCTTTGCAATAGGCCATTGATCCTGCTCCTCCATAGTCATAGGAGAGGGGCACATCCATATTCCTCCTCTGGATATACAACTGCTTAATGTGATGACAGTCCAATTTACCCCATTCCATGCCCCCCACCTATTCCCTAGTGGCTCCCAACGTGCTCCCCCTTCCCTACTTACTCCCATAGGGGACAAGGGAACCACCTTATTTGCATTTCCTTCCCATGGTATCATAGTAACAATTACACAAGAACTGTCCCCACAGGTCGGGGATGTTATTTTCCAGGTAGATGGGTATGTTTTTGCAATTGTGGATAAATATGGGCTAGCTTCCCGATTCAATACTGAAGGCCATTGTTCTGACCAAGCATCTCTCATAATATCCATTAACATTATTAACTGAGCATTTTGAATACCTATGCACACTTCTCCCCATGTTAGTCTTCTGAAGCCATCTTCTACCCATGTCACCAGGTCCCCTGCCCAATGAGTTAACTGCAAGTTTACCTCTACTGCTGTCCTCCACCCTGTGGCAACTGCTGATAGTTGCTGTGCCATTAATTCATTAATTTGTTGTTGAAATTTCACATTTTGGCTTACTAATTGTTTGGTTACCCACTCGTCCCCCAGATTCCATGTACCCAGCATAGTGTTCCCAGCTGCCCACAATCCCCTTTTCCGACGACGATTCCAGGTGTGTCCCCTCACCCATGCATTGAATTGTTGTTTCAATCCTTTTATGTACATACTACAATTAGGATGGATTTGGTCCACCCACCATTCCTTGGGGCGTACCACCCATGTAATAGAGTGAAAGGACATGTTAAAAAGTGCTGGCTGCACCTGCTCCCACAATGGCTCCCAGACATTTGCTCGTCGGGGAATATTCTTGGCTCCAGGCTGTGGCCACTTTAAATTTGGATTCTTCCAACTTGGCATCCATATCACCTGTAGGGTTACATTCTGTAAAATGGTTAACTCATCGTACACCCAGCGTCCCAAAGGGGATTTTACGCCTCATGTAATATGTACATAACAATCACACCTTTGGGGATTATCTTCCATGGAAGTACCATTGTGGTTACATATGGTAACATCACACCCTCAATGTGGGGCCCTATTTTCCCAAGAGGGTTCATTTGCTCCAGGAGACCAGAGGGTTATATTCTTTGGACCCTCTGTAACAAACCACATAGCTGGGTAACTGTGTTTTTCACTATCGTTAATCATGGCAGCACCCAGGGAGTACCATGCAATATTTCCTGATAAATTTGATATTCTCCACCTGGTTGGGATTCCCCCATCTAATCCATAAACCATATACCGACACTGCCAAATTCCTGTTGGAGTATTAGTGGTACATCTTTCTATGGGGAGATTCTCATAGTCTTCATTAGCTTTATTACCACAGGTTGCATGTGTAGCCGTCCATGTGTTTCCTCCTTTTGACACTTCACATCGTGGGATCTGAATAGAATTTGTAAATGTGACAATCGTGATTAGCACTAGTAATTGTTCCATCCAGGGCCAGGGAATTTTCATCCTTTTCTCCTTTTTGAATTAACCTGTAATACACACATAACAAAATTTACATGTCCCCTTTCCCAATCCCCTGTTTGTACCTTTTTATTTGCGTGCAGTGAACCCACTCCCGTCCTCCATTCTCTGTACCCAGTAATAGCAGACTGGGCCCTAATTGGTCAAGGACAAGATAGGGGCCCTTCCATTTAGGAGCTGGGAATGGATGGTGTTGACCTGGAATCTTGTACATCACTAGATCTCCCACCTTGGGTAGATCACGCTCCCCAGGCAGGTCGTACCACGCTCTGACTCTTGCTGCTCCTTGCTCGTCTCGCCAGGCCACCGCCTGCTGTACTTGTTTTACATGGTCAATTAAAGTTAAAATCCATTCTTGTGTTAAGCCGTGTGTAGTGACTTCCCCAGGTACTGGGGTAAGTAGATTTTCCCACTGTTCCATAGGCCTTCCCATGAGAGCTTCATATGGAGAAAATCCTGTGCCCTTTGATTCTCGGGCCCTTATTCTCATTAAGACAAAGGGCAGTAACTGTGACCAGTTTTTTCCTCCGACTTCCACTCCCTTTCTTAGCTCACTTTTAATGGTGCGGTTCATGCGTTCCCCCTGCCCCGCAGCCTGGGGGTGGTAAGCAATGTGGAACAACTGTGTGATTCCAGTGAGGGCCGATAGCTCCCCTAACAGATCTGACCGAAAAGCAGCTCCTTGGTCTGAGTCAATCACCTTTGGGACCCCCCAGCGAGTGAATACCTCATTTACCAGTATTGCAGCAGTTACCCGGGCTGTTTGATACTTTGTGGGGAAAGCTTCCACCCACCGGCTGAAAGCATCCACTACCACCAACATGAATCGGTTTTTCCTGTGATCTGGTGGTAGGGGTCCTGTGTAATCAATTTGTATTCTTTCCCATGGTCCCCTTGGGGCTTGTCTCATTAATTCTCCCCTTAGCACCTTGTGAGGTGGGCTGTGCCTGGCACAGTCCAAACAACGTTCCAGATGTGATTTTAAATCAGCTGCCATTCCTGGCCACCAGCACAACCTTTTTAAAGTTCCCAGGGCCTCCTCAAACCCGGGGTGTCCCCCTGCCAAGCTCCCATGCACCCAGCTTAAGAAAGCTGCCCGACTTCCCTGAGGGCACAACATGACCGGTCCCTCAGTTGTTAAGACGCACCAAATCCCTTCCATTAGTTCCACCTTTGGCACATGCCTGGCCCCAAGTTTCATGATGCCTTCCAGTCCTGGGTCAGATTCCTGCAACTCTCGAATTCGCCCTCCCCGATCTGTATCCACCCCGCTTCTTGTTAACACTGTGATAGACACACTCTCTTCTGGCTCCCAGGGCCATGGGGGTGCCTCTGTTGCAGCCTGCTTGGCCTCTACATCGGCCAGATTATTCCCTTTGCTTAGGGGTCCTGTTTTCTTGTGTGCCTTTACCTTTACCACATTGATCCATGTAAAAGAGTGACTCAGCTCCTCCACTCGCTTCCACCAGGTAGCATGCTTGATTGTGGAGCCGTCTGTCGCCCTGAAATGATTATCTGCCCACCATCTCAGCATTAATGTGGCACCACGAAATACATAATCTGAATCTACCACCACCCAACATTCTGCCTCAAATTTGGGATCCACTTCATTTAAAGCTGTTAGCAAGGCTGCCAGTTCTGCCTCCTGAGCTGACTTTGCTTCTAGTGAGAAACCAATGGTGCTGACTGTCTCATTGCCTCTGATTCCCACAACAGCTAAGCCTGCAGTTTTCCGTCCCCCTTGATAGCTACAACTTCCATCCAAAAACCATACTAGTGTCCCCTCCTTTACCTGATTGGGATTAGCTGCCCGAAACACCTGATGTTGGGTTTTACCTGGGCTGGCTTCACATTGGTGTGGGGTGCCAGCCAGATGTAATCCAGCTACCCAGACTATGGGTTCCTTTAACACCTCTGCTTTAATGTTTTCTGCCTGTAGAGCCAGCAACCATTTAGCAATACGCTACCCACTCACTTGTCCCTGTAAGATAGTGTGCATGTTTAACAGCCACAGGGGGTCATGAGATCGGACTATGACTTTCTGCATTCCCGTAAGGTATTTAAATTTCCCTACCCCCCAGTAGGAGCACAACAGCACCTTTTCACACCACCCATACTTCAATTCCACAGCACTCAAAAGTCGAGAGGCAAAGGCCACAGGTCGGTCCTTTGCTCCATACTCCTGTGTTAATGCACAACCAATGGTAGTGTCCGATACCAAAGGATACAGATAAAAGAATTTCTCCCCATCTGGGGAGGCCAGCACTGGCCAGGTTTTCCTTTAGCACTCTCACTGCCTCAGTACACTCTTCTGACCACTCCCAAGTTGAGGCTCGGGTTAGGTCAAATAGAGGCTGGGCTATTTCTGCATAATTGGCCACAAAATCCCTGCAAAATCCAGTTAGACCCAGAAAACTTTGCAAGCTTTTAACATCCGTAGGCAGTGGCAGGGACTGGATCAGTTGCACCCGTCCCTTATCGATTTCCTTTCCCATCTGAGACACTTCCACTCCTAAGTAGTTCACTCTTGTCTGTCCCATCTGAGCCTTTTTCTCATTGACCTTCAATCCTGCTCTTGCCAAAGCTTGCAGGACCTGCTCGGTTAGTTCCCTGTCTTCTTCCTCTGTCCCTGACATTAGCAACAGGTCGTCTACATATTGTATGCACCTTGCTGAATCCACCCCCTCCAGAGCCTGTCTCATGTATCTGTGAAAAATTGCAGGGGAGTCCCTATATCCCTGGGGTAGGACTGTCCAGCAGAACTGTCTGCCCTCCCATGTGAATGCAGTTTTATACTGACATGAGGTAGCTAGTGGCAGAGACTAAAACCCATTAGCTATGTCCAAAACAGTGAAAATTCAGAATTGGGGTCCAATACGGGCCAACATTTCAGGGTATGCTGCCACCACTGAGGCTGGTGAATTGGCCAGAGAATTTAGTGCCCTGTAATCCACAGTGAGACGCCAGGTACCGTTTGGCTTCCTCACGGGCCACACAGCAGCATTACGAGTCACGGCACCAAGATGTTAGGGGGCTTATTCCTTCACCCACTTACTTTCCTGGTCCTTCTCGCATGAACAGAGAGCAACAATACCCGAAGTCCGAAGGTGCAAACAATTCGATGTTTATTGGGGTGAACTTCCAGCAAGCTTAAATACAAGTTCCTTTTTTCCTTATTTTCGAATCCCAACTTACTTCCTGTTTGCCCCTAATTTATATAGTAATATTCTTAGCTATACCTTAACCAATCATTCTACTAACATTTAACTAACCAATCCTAACATGGATTAGCTAACCAATTATATCCCACCACCTTAATTAGTTTACACCCAGCAAAATTAATTATACAGCAGACAGAAGCAATCACAGAACCAGACAGAGACCATGCCAATAAACAATAGCAAAGTGGGAACTATAATGACAAAACAATACAGAAGTGAGGATTTCACAACTACATCTGTAAAGACATAAGAGTTTCCCAGCTGTGTCTATTGATAAGTGAGTTCTTACCAGACAGAAAACTATCAACCTCAATTTCCTTTTACAGCTTCTAGGCACTTCCCTTTCTCTGGAGGTGTGTAGCCAGACAGCCGCCACCCCCCTCAGACCAGCATTGCTGGAAACACAGGAGGAAGCAGGAACAGAGCACTTAACATATATTCCAGCACAGCCTTTGAAGCTGTGAAAGCACAGGTGTGCTGCTACAATGTGCCTCTGGGAACAGATACAAGGATTAAGCTCACAGCAGGCAGAGGCCCTGTGACAGACATGGCTCTTAGCCCCAACTAAATAGCGTGATGCACACACACCAACATCCTAGTTGGGAAAATATTTACCCTGATAAAAGAAATGTCCAGTAGTCGACACTTATTGTTTCTCTCCTTTGCAAGTGTAAACTACTCTTGTGAAAGCTGGCGTCACCCCGACAGACCAGCCTCAATTTGGCATAAGAAAGGAGAAAGAGAATAAAGGAGTACAGAGGTATAAGTAGGGGACCTACAGCACCATGATTTTTGAGTGCTTTTCACTATCTATCTGCTGGTCAGATAAGTGACAGCCTCCCAAGGCTTCTGCAGCTAAGAGGGTCCCTACGCCTTGTCCCTTATTCGTCTTTCCGCGGAATTGAGTGACCGATCCTGGCTTGGCACCGCTGGAATCGAGAGATGCAAGGAGGGTAAGAAGCACCCACACCTGATCTCCTATCTTTAGTGTACACATATTTTGAAATAGAGCTCTATACTTTGTTTTCTTTGGGATTGTGGCTTCAGTTTTGTAACTTGTTTGTGTGTGTAACATCTCTACATTTAAATAAGTAGGCACTAGCAATTTTGTAACCACATGATTAGAATCTAGCTTAATAAATTTTGGTAACCATTTATGCATAAGCCTGACTTGTTTTCTCTGGTTTACTGTAAAGCAGCCAACACAATTAAAGAACCTCAGCCGTTTTGGCTCTAAAGCCTGGCCATTAGGTGAGAGTACTAAGAGCCTAGCGTTGAGTTGTGCCGCCTCCACGGGGCAAACTCTTGGGGCACCTGTCAGTCAATCCTGGCTGCCCGCTGCAAAGGAGCTCTGAGCTCTAGCAGTTAAAGTCACGGGTGTGGAGAGGCTCTTAGTGCTGCCATTGGGGCACCTGTCAGTCAGTATTGACTGCCCGCTGCGAAGGAGCTCTGAGCTCTAGCAGTTAAAGTCACGGGTGGTTAGGACCTTGGGGCATCCGTCAGCCTAGCCCGGGCTGCCCGCCGCGAAGGGACAGTGCGTCCTAGCGGTTAAAGTCACGGATGATATAAACGGGCATAGCTGGCACCTCACTAAACATCCTTGGCTGTCGGCTAACAAGGTGATAGGCACTATAAGGACAGGATTAAATTCCTAACAGCCCAATAGCACCTTATTTCAATGTGACTAGTTTGGAATGTGAGGATGTGACCGTTCACTTCCCAGCTTATGGCTGCCTCTGCTGCTTAGCCAAAGGCCTTAGCCTAAGAACAGGGCCTCAGACTGTCACAGTAAGAGAAAGACCTTACACTGGCAGACAGTGATTTTGATTCTTTCTTTTATACCTCTAACTAGCCAAGTGATAGGAATACACCTAAATTCTTAGAGTATAGGCCTTTACAGACAGGCCTGAATATCTATATCCTAACACTCAAAGTCAGCGGCCAGCCACTCCACCCCAACCCTGGCAGAAGCTTTTCTCCCTTTACCTCACAGATCTTGCTGAGAAGGCCAATGGCATTTTGGGATGTATAAGTAGGGGCATTGCCAGCAGATCGAGGGATGTGATCATCCCCCTCTATTCGACATTGGTGAGGCCTCATCTGGAGTGCTGTGTCCAGGGCCCCACACTACAAGAAGGATGTGAAAAAATTGGAAAGCGTCCAGCGGAGGGCAACAAAAATGATGAGGGGACTGGAACACATGACTTATGAGGAGAGGCTGAGGGAACTGGGATTGTTTAGTCTGCAGAAGAGAAGAATGAGGGGGGATTTGATAGCTGCTTTCAACTACCTGAAAGGGGGTTCCAAAGAGGATGGATCTAGACTGTTCTCAATGGTAGCAGATGACAGAAAGAGGAGTAATGGTCTCAAGTTGTAGTGGGGGAGGTTTAGGTTGGATATTAGGAAAAACTTTTTCACTTGGAGGGTGGTGAAACACTGGAATGCGTTACCTAGGGAGGTGGTGGAATCTCCTGTCTTAGAAGTTTTTAAGGTCAGGCTTGACAAAGCCCTGGCTGGGATGATTTAGTTGGGCGTTGGTCCTGCTTTGAGCAGGGGGTTGGACTAGTCGACCTCCTGAGGTCCCTTCCAACCCTGATATTCTAGGATTCTATGATCTTATGCAGGACAAAACAGGCAGCTATAACCATTGGGATGTTTTTCTCACTAAGATCTAATCAAGTTAGTAAACTCCAGCAGCGTCCCTTCACTCTACCAAGGAGACATTCAACATTCAATGCACCTCCTGAGCCAGTTGCTGAATCTTCCCTGGGTGCTGTCAAGGTGGCTGGTGTACAGCTCCATAAGGCAGGGCAGGCTGGGTCTCCAGAAATCATTACTGGCATTTCACGATCGCTAATGGTGATCTGCTGGCTAGGAGAGAATGTCCCTGTGTGCAGCTTTCGGAACAGCCCTGTGTTTTTAAAGATGCAAGCATCATACACTTCCCCTGGCCAGCTACAGTGATGTTGGTGAAGTCTCCTGATGATCCACCAATATTTGCATAAACCATAGAAAACTAGCCCTTTCTGTTGCTGTACTCTGTGGCAAGGTGGGATGGTGCCAACATAGGGACGTGTGTGTCATCTATCACCCCACCGTGTTTCAAGAACCAAATTACTGCAAATCCATCCACTATTTCCTGCACATTGCTGAGGGTCACTGTCCTGCATAGCAGAAGATGATTGATGGCCCGGCACACTTGCATGACAACAGCTCCCACTGTGGATTTGCCAACTCCAAAATGATTTCCCACTGACCAGCATTCCGGCATTGGAAGCTGCCCGTGTGTGATCACCATTCACTTTTTCATTGTCAGTACAGTTCTCATGCTGGTGTCATTGCGCTGGAGGGCTGGGGTGAACTTGGCACACACGGCCAGGAACGTGGCCTTTTGAATCCGAAAGTTCTGCAGCCCCTGCTCATCCCAAAACTGCATTACGATGTGATCCCTCCAGTTAGGGCTCAGAAGCATCATTCCACCAAGGGCAGCTGCTCTGTGCATGCCACCAGCAACCCTGAATTGTTTTTTTTGCAAAGTACCTCAGGAAACTGTCCTTAAAGATGGCATCACGTCCCCTGTTGCGGACCTTCCTGTGCGTCTGCAAATACAGGAGCATTGTGCATCCTGGAGCTGCAATGTTCATAAGAATAGTGCAGAGTTTTGCATGCTCTGTGCTTCGCTAAGAGGTGGCAGGCACTGAAAAGTGCTGTACAGGCTTGTGGGATTTTTTTTTAAATGGTGCAAAAATTATGGACTATCGATGTCGTTATGGGATGGAGAAGTTGCATGCTGGAAACCTGATCTGTAGCACCCAGAGCTCTCTGGGCAAGTCATTACTATCCCACAACACTGTGAACATTCCCCCAAAGCCATTATCCTGGAAGGTGGCGTGTGGCATGCTGGGATACCTACCTGTGGTGCACTGCACTTGACACTTACTCAAGGACCCCTGGGGAGTCCACACAGAGCCAATGCAAGCAGCCACGTAGGCAGACAATGGTGGCTGTAGGCCGATGTAACTTGGACAAACCAGTTTGTAGTGCAGACATGGCCCAGTAAAACCCAGTTTCATCCCCAAAGATTTCATAATCTAAATAGCCAAGACAAAGTGCAGGAGAAAGGATTTTTTCCCATTTCCACCCTGAATTGCCTCCACTTGCTTTGTGCTTTTCAAACATCAGGTACCAGCTTTGGGAGGCTCAGCCTACGCAATGTTTGAAGGACTCAGGGAAGCTTCATTCAGGTGTAGCGTTGCCTCATCCTAGATCTCGGCTTTTGGTTTAAACTCTAGAATCTTTATTAACTGATGCTGTACTTACAGATTAATCAAGTTAAGGCCAGGCAGGACTATAAAATCATTGAGACCAACCACCTGTATATCCCAGGCCCTTAAATTTCACCCAGTTACCCCTACATTGAGCCCAGTAACTTGTGTTTGACTAAAGCAAACTTCCAGAAATGCCTCCAGTCTTGATACCCTAGATAACCCTAGAAAACATGAAGAGCTGGAGAATCCACCACTGGCCTTGGGAGTTGGTTCCAATGGTTAATCACCCTTATTTAAAACATTGTGCCTTATTTCCAATTTGAATTTGTCTGGCTTCAGCTTCCAGGCATTGGTTCTTGCTCTGCCCTTCTCTGCTGGATTAAAGAGCCTGTCAGTACTTGGTATTTTCTCCTTGTGAAGGTCCTTAGACACGGAGATCAAGTCACCTCTCAATCTTTTTGGTAAGCTAAATAGATGGAGCTCATGGAGTCTCTCCCTGCAAGGCATTTTCTCCAGCACTCAGATCAGGTTTGTGGCTGTCTCCTGCACCCTCTCCAATTGTTCTACATCTTTTAAAAAATACGGACACCAGAACTGTCCACAGGATTCCAGTTTCAGTCTCACCAGGGCTGTGTACAGAGGCCAAATCACCTCCTCACGCCTCCTGTTTATACATCCAAGGATCACATTAGCCCCTTTTGCCTCCGTCACACTGGAAGCTCATAGCCAATCACCTGTCCACTCTCAGCCCTAGACCCTTTCCAGAGTCACTGCTTCCCAGAAGCCAGTCCCCCAGTCTGGAGGGCAAGCCAGCATTTCTTTTTCCTACATCTATCACTTTATATTTGGCCATCTTAAAACGCATTTTGTTTGACTGGGCCCAGCTTGCCCAGTGATTCTCTATTGCTGTCCTCTCATCATCAGTTGCCGTGCCACCACATGGTGTCACGTGCAAATGTTATGAGTGGTGATTTTATATTGACTGCCCGATCACTGCTGAAAATATTGAATAGCAGCAACCCTAGTACCAGTTCCTGCAGAACGGCCTTAGAAACATCCCCATTCAAAGATTCCTCATTGGCAAGTACTTTTTGAGATCTGTTAACTGGCCAGCTCTTAATCCATCTAACGTGTGCTTCCCTGATACTGTACAGTGCTCGTTTTTAATCGGCGTGTGTGGTACTATGTGAAATGCCGCACGAACGGCTATTTTATCTGTTACACTCGCACCTGACAGAGATTTTGACTTTTCCTCCTTAACTTTTTCTTTCCTCTTTATTTAGAAATATAGAGAAGAACAAACGAGCAAAGAAGCAAAAAAGAGCCAAAGATTAAATAAAGTAATCAACAGGCATAAATTATGCATACAGAATAGCCAAATACATGTGAGACATGGATGCCCTGATTACCTTATATATATAGACAACCCTTATTTTCTTTTGCATGTTTACCATGTGTTTCATTATTCGTACACACTGAGTAACGAAGCCTAAAACACGAAAAGTACCTGCACCATAGCGGGCTCAGAAATATTACTCGGTATATAAGACAGAGCCAACAGCCGCTCCAGCCCCAGTCCCATATCTTGCTAGAACTTCCAAGCATCAAGTATGGCTGTATCTTCCTGAGGTCTGTCTGTCTTTGAATGTGCCATATGACTGTAGTACAGTCTAAGGCTGTAGTCATCATACTCCCATGGCCACCCAGTGCTGCGTTATCCAGTTGGAGATCATGCCATTTTACATCCCATAATACTGTGTCCCTTTTAGATTTTGTTAGGATAATCTCTCTTAATGTTTGAGTGTTTTGCACGCTATACAAAGTTACCAGCCTGTACCTACATAGTCTCTAAAAGAAACAAGCCTTTATTGGTGACGTTGATTGACAAAAGGAAAAAATTTAAAATGTTCATCTAAATCATACAGATTGTAGCAGTCTAAGATTTGCAGACCTTTTCTTCTGAGATCATTCTTCAAAGCAATCAGCAAAAAGAATGTATTAAATATACAAATTCTCTTGTAAGGAATATGTTCATTCCTTATAAAACTAGCTGAATTATTTTGTTTAGGAAGACAATTAAGTGCCAATATTTCAGGCCTACTTTACCCCAGAAACCTGAAACTTTGTTAAATTCTATTTCACGCTCTGCGTAACGCTGGGAATAGTAGCTTTGTAGAATCAACAGCACAGCAGACGCATACATGTTTGTACTCTCCTACTCTAATAGCCCGCACAGAACTAGTTTTTATGCGCTTTGCAAAAAGTTCTAGCACTATAGAAAACCATAGTGGAAATAAAGGACTTTTTTCCCCAATTCAGCTCTAAACCCTGCAGCAAGCTACCACGTGGGAAAGGATTCCTCTGGCTCAGATGGAAAGTGGACACCATCACATCAGCTTGTTTGCGGGGTTTCTTCTTCTAATCCCCTTCCGGGCTGAGCAATGAAGATAATAGGACCCTATATCTGACTTTCCCCTTTCTCTCTGATTCTCACAGTGCTACCGTGGAGCCCAAACTCGTACTTGGTCAGACGAAATAACTAGACCCATACTTGGAAAACCTGTGATCACACCTGGAAAACAAATCCCAAGGATCAGAATGAAAAGTGAAACCCTGTCCCACTGATTCCAACAGAGGCACGCCTTGGCCCTGGCTTTATCCAGCCTCTCTCCCTGTTTCTTTGTAGAGAGACCAACAATACAACGCATGATAAAAAAAAACATAATTAAAATCAGAAACCCATGCAATGTGTCCTCGTTGTATTTACATTCAAACATTTCTGTTTACAGCCCCTACCTCATCTTCTCAGTAGGTTAAAGAAACACATTTCTCCTATCCCCTTTGGCAAGGTTCCACCCTGGGGCCCGATTCCACTCTTCCACACAGCAACTGAATTATGGAGCAGCTTCCCTGACTGCAGTGGAGTTCAGGCCTGATTCAATGCTGTGAAAGTCAGTGGGAGCCCTTAGATTGGCCTCTAATGGACATTGGCCTGACCCTCCCTGTGGAATTTACATGGTTGTAAATGAGACTGGGTTTGGCCCCTTATCATGGAGTCCCTGCAATGGTAAAATAGAAAAACCAGAAATCACTCATCAAACACTGAAGACACTGGAAAGCATCATGACCCCTTTCTGAACCTCAGAAGTCACCCTCAAGCAAACTCACAAAGAGGCCACTTTAGTTTCAGTTTCAAGGACTGGTTGAGCCCATTACGTTAAGGCAACAAATGGCTTTATGTTGTGTTTCCTCCAGGACTAGAAAGAAAGGTGACGCATCAGGAATCGCAGCTATAGAGCTCAGTGTTCCCGTTTTCCTCACACATATGCTCAGAGTCTGCTCCGACTTCTGGCAGTTCACCCTCTTCTGCTGCTTCTTACCATCTTGTTTAACCCATGTTCCATTTACTGTAACCCAGATGGGCTTCTGGATTCTGGTCCTGCCATTTTCTCTGAGCCACTTCTCATTTCTTGAGGCATCTCCAGAACCTCTCTGGAAAGATTTAGATACCAAATCTTTACCTTTCAGATTCACAGAACAACTTAAATGGAGAAACCAGGTAGGATCTTAAGTTCTTACATCCTGGGGCTTTCCCGGGGCTTGTCTTCTTTTTAAGATTTATGCTGAAGAGGCTTGAAAACGTGTCCTTCAAAACCCATCATTCAGTTGCCTGAATTTATGGCCTTTTCTCCATATTAGTATATTAATGTCCACTTTCTATATTTGCTGTAACGGCTCTTTGTAAATGGAGCAAATATTCAACTAATTTCCTTCCCTAACCAAAGGATTTCTCAAACCCAGCACTATGATTCTATGTCAGTCCTCTTGAGCTTCCTTTCTCAGCTCTGCACTGACGGAATTGTCTTGTCTGCCCTGCCCTGCCCCCATAGCATCTGGCTGTTCTCCGCTGGTGCCTTAACTGCCCGATAGCCAGGTGGTTAATTGGTGTAGCATGTCTGAGGCTCCTCACAGCACTCATAGGCTGTTCTTTGATGCCTACGTCCAGTCCTTTCAACCACATTTATCTAGCCCCTGGCATCATCCATCCTTTGGGTCTAACACTCACCCGAGGTGAAATTCTCCTACTAGGCAGAGGGCAGCAGAGAGGCTGACATGGGACATAGGCCTTGTGCTCTATGAATTTCATAGAATCATAGAATATCAGGGTTGGAAGGGACCTCAGGAGGTCATCTAGTCCAGCCCCCTGCTCAAAGCAGGACCAATCCCCAATTTTTGCCCCAGATCCCAAATGGCCCCCTCAAGGATTGAACTCACAACCCTGGGTTTAACAGGCCAATGCTCAAACCACTGAGCTATCCCTCCCCCCCAAATTTCGCCCTCTAGCGTAGGTGGGGATGTAATACCTTGTATTGGATCAGCTTCTCCTGGTGAGAGACAAGCTTTCAAGCCGCACAGAGGTCTGGTCTACACTGCAGACCTGAATCGGTATAATCACGTCGCTTGGGGTGTGAAAAATCCACACCTAACACACACACACACACCCCCGATGTAGACAGCACTATGTCAGCAGAGTTTCTCCTGCCGACACAGCTACCACCTCTCAGGGAGGTGGGTTAACTATGCCAATGGGAGAGCTCTTTCCCATCGGCACAGGAGCAGCTTCACTTACACACTACAGTGGCGCAGCTGCGCTGACAGGGTTTTAAGTGTAGAGCTGCCCAGAGCTCTGGGAACTGTTCTGGGAGCATCACAGCTAAAGGCCAGGTGGGACGGATTGTTTGGCATGAGTAGTTAGCGCATACTGCAAGGGACCATGCAAGGTAGAGTGTCCCGTTAGCACCTCTGTGGTCAGAGGACAAAAAGCAGGGGGTTAGTAGGTTACAGATTGCTGTAATAAGCCAGGACTCCCGTGTCTCTGTTCAGCCCACGAGCTTTAGTGTCTAGGGATTTAAGCTCCCAGGCTTGTCTTTTGAAAGCGTTATGCAGGTTTCCTTTGAGGAGGAGGAGGACTCAGTTAGGGCTTATTACAACAATCTGTAATCCATTAACCCCCACTTTTTGTCCTATGCCGTCCTCCCTGCTCCCAGTCTCATCCAACGTGCATGGAAATACACAGCAGGTTCCCAGACTTGTTTTCTGAGTCGAGGATTGCCCTTTCTACCTTATAAATGGTATTTATGTGCACAGAGCCAACCAAATTTTGGCCAGTGACATCTGTACAACCTAATGGCAGTCCATGGGGTAGCATAGTTTTATTTGGCCTTGGCCTTTCCACCATACATTAGTGGCAGTGTCTTTAATCATTTGATTGTACACCCAAGCCAGGGATGGTAGGGGAAGCAGGATGTCCATGTTAGGCAGCACCAGCAGACTCCTGGGTTCAGAAGCATGGGGCTGGATTCAGCCACTGAAGTCAGGAGCACTATGCTGATTTACTGCAGCTGAGAATATGACCCATGGTGTCTTTCTCCCCCTGCCTGCTATTCCTACCTCTTTATCTCTTATGCAACACAGCTCAGTGCAAATGTATGGAACCAGGCAGCGTGTCAGGTGAATCTGTTCACAGTTCCCATATGCACCCCTGGGGCGTCCGACTCCCCAAGCTACCGAGGAGGAAGATAGACTGGCCGTAGTATTTCCTTTAGAGCAAGACCCAGCCACTCCAAAGAACTGATTCTGCCATCTGTTGCATTACCACTTGTGCTCTGTGACTAGTTCCATTGAGGGGAAGGCAGGATGGTCCTAATTTTTTATTAATTTGTGGCTTTAGTGCCCAGATCCTTTGGTAACTGGCATATTAGGAAAACACATGTAGAAAGTGCCCATAAGAACTGAGAGCAGTGGAGCAAACCTCTCCCGCAGAAATTGCTTAGTGAGGATAATACTCGCCCTGTCTCTAGTGCCGTTCAGCAGTGCATCTCAAAGCCAAATATCAACATTAATCCTCACAACCCTACATGTTCCAGACAGGGAAACTGAGGCATAGAGCGGGTAATGTGACATCTCCATGGTTACATACTGAGCCAGTGTCAGAGGTGAAAGTCCTGGCTTCCAGTCCCTGGAGCTTGTACATGTCATGCCTTGAATCCTCAAGAAGGTCAGGGGACCGTGAGTGACTCATTTTCCCCAGCGAGATCATCTCTGCGTCCTCTCAGAGCGACGCTCAGCATTTAGGGCTGTGATCAAGAGGAACTAGCTCCACTTTGTGGCTGGAGAGCCAGCCCTACTTGCCTTTTACAGAAGGGAAACCGGAGCACAGAGAGGGGCAGTGACTCAAGGTCACACAGGGAATCCAGAGCCGAGCCCGTTAGAACCCTGGAGTCCCCAGCTCCCAGCCCTACCCGCTCCGCAGCACCATCAGCATCACATGAGCACCTGCGCTGCCTTGAGCCATAAACATCCACAGACGCTCTGAACAAAGGCAGCTCCCGAGGTGCGTGCAGGACAACTGGGAGACATCAAGGACATCCTGAACGATTCCTGTGCAGCAGTGAAGGAGCTGGGAGAACCAGATCTCCAAGCCCTGGAACCTGCGGGACAGGCGCCAACCATTGGTGTTAAAAACTTCTGGGAGTTATTCACCGGGAAGTGTGACAAGTCAGAGACACTGAGCACCAGCCAGAACACCCGACCCTCTGAACACCACCTCACAGAAAAGGAAGCTGCTTCTGGCCCCAGGACACGCCATGCGGAGCTGACACAGGAGAGGCCTGGCTGTGGGGATGAGTGAAAGCCAGCCCCATCCCCAGAGGCTGTATCAGTACAGGGCCCTACAAGATGCTATCGTTTGACCTGTCCCACAAGGATAAGGCCCAGAGTTAGTAACTGCAAAACTCCAGGGGAGCCTGGCACAATATCGGTTGCTGTGGGAATAAACCTGAGAAAGGGGCAGAATGCCTTCTCCTCAGCCGCTGTTGCCCAGTGTCCCTCAGGAACTCGTCCAGCCCAATGTCCGGGGGAAGCAGAGCCCCCTAAAACACAGATGCAGGAATGAAGGAAGCTGGCTGGGGCAGGTCTCAGTCACATAATCACTTAGATGATCTCGCAGCTCTTTTCCATCTATGATTATGATGATCCTTGTAGTCTCGTCCACCTTCTCCAGGGAGTTAGCCTGGACCTCTTGCCAGCAGCTCTTCTGCTGTTTGCCACCTGCCTTTGGTCCCTTGCAAGTTCTCTGCTGTAGAATATAGAGGGACTTATTGCATGAATGTCATGGGCTCCATGCTGCCATTTCAGTGACTTTGGCTTTTCTCCCTCCCCATACATCTGACGGCTGCATGTGCAATGTCTCCCTTGGCCTCGAAGGTGGATCTTCTCACACGCTGCTCTTCCACCACCACCAGAACCAACATTTGTTCTTTCCAGCCTGGGCTTGCTGTCTAGTTCTGCCCTTTCTCCTCCGGAGGGAACTTTTCATGCACTGAGCACATCGATGATTCCTGGCCTCTTTTGCGGTTTGCTCATCTGTTACGTTAACTTGGGTTTTCAGTGAACTTTCTCAAACACGCGGCACTCCCAGAACAGGAGTCAACAGGGAGCAACAGACTGGATGATGAGTGGAATGGCTCAGGGTCGATTCTATGGCCTCTGCCATCCTAAGGAGGCTTCTGCAAAGTCCCAATTCACCCCGGTGTATCTCCAGTGAAGTTATACGTGGGATGAATGCAGCCCCAGAGCTCAGGGTTTGTATGTGATGCTAAACGGAGTCAGAAAAGATCATACGGATCTGGGCACTGGGTGGTAAAGGATCTGTATTGTGTAGGTGACTGCACTGACTGATCAGAAATGCAGTTCAATTAAATTAGTGTGTGAGTGAGCAAGCAATGGAGGGGAATCTATGCTCTGTATCCCTAGTCACCCAGCACGCAAGTGGGATTGATTGTGATAAAATCATTGAAACCACCTACTCAATGCGAAGCTGCAGCAAAAAAGCCAGACCAGATGCTATGCTGCATGGATAGAAGAGAAGGAAAACCAAAGGATGTGGTAGCATGTAAGGCTCTTGTGAGTCCCCACCTGGGGCACTACAGGACCGGGTACCATCCAGCTTCCTTGGAAGGGTGCAACAGGGGAGGGTTAGGAATTGGGAGTAAATGGAGGAACCTGGGCAGAGCTACATCATGCAAAAGGTAACAATAACCACATGGAATACGTCATCAGCAGGAGCGGGATGCCACATGAGCTCAAGAGACACCTAGATTTACTCCTGGGGAAAGTGGACAGGTCTGCAGAGCAAACTGGAAGCTGGGCTTTAAATCCATGACCAGGGGATAGGGATTTGGGTCGAGATGATCTTTCCCTGCTCTTAAAACTTCCTGAGCCAAATTCACTGGGTGCAACTTCACTGATGTCAGTGATGCGGCAGCAGGGCCGGCGCTGGGCCTGTGTGTTAGAACCTGTCTCTCCTGCGTGTGGGCTTTCTGGTGCGTTATTAAATTAGACTTCTGGCAGAAGCTTTTCCCACAGTCCTTGCAGGTAAATGAGATCATTTCTCGGTGGGCTTTCTGAGGGACAGTGGCAAGCATCTTCTGCGGGAAACCGTCCCCACTTTCGCTGGGTAGTATCACCGGCTCTTGGGAATGGGTTTTCTGGTGCACCTTGAGATAGCGCATGGAGGAGAAGCTTTTCCCGCAGTCGGTGCATATACTCAGCAGCACCCTGCTGTGGATCTTCAGGTGGATTTTCAGAGACCCCTCCGCAGTGAAGCTTTTCCCACATTCCGTGCAAGTGAAGGGCCTCTCCCCTGTGTGCATTCGCTGGTGGATCCGCAGGTACTTGGCAGTGAAGCTTTTCCCACAGTCAGAGCAGGTGAACAGGCCCTCCCCTGTGTGCATCCGCTGGTGGATGCGGAGATAGCCCTTCTGGGCGAAGCTCTCCCCACACTCCGCGCAGGTGAATGTGGTCTCCCCCGTGTGGCTTCTCTGGTGCATCTTGAGATATCGCATGGTGGCAAAGCTCTTCCCGCAATCACTGCAGATGAAGGGGGTCCCGTCCGTGTGGATTTTCTGGTGTATCTTCAGATAGCCCTTGGTGGTGAAGCGTTTCCCACACTCGGCACAGGGATACGGGGTCTCCCCCGTGTGCAGCCTCTGGTGTATCTTGAGATAGCCCTTGGTGGTGAAGCTCTTCGCACACTCAGTGCATGTGAAGGGCGTCTCACCCGTGTGGATTCTCTGGTGCGCCTTGAGGGAGCCCTTGGAAATGAAGCTTTTCCCACACTCCAGACATGTGAACGGCCTCTTCCCCTTGTGCTGTCCCAGGTGTATCTTGAGATAGCCCTTGGAAGTAAAACTCTTCCCGCACTCGGTGCAAGTAAAGGGCCTCTCTCCCGTGTGTTTCCTCTGGTGGACTTTGAGGTCCACCTTGCGAGTGAAGCTCTTCCCACATTCACTGCACAGAAAGGGCCTCTCCCCCGTGTGCTTCCTCTGGTGCATTTTGAGATCCCCCTTTGACGGGAACCTTTTTCCGCATTCAGTGCATGGAAAGGGCTTCTCCCCTGTGTGGAGTCTCAGGTGGATCTTCAGGTATCCCCTCTGGGTGAAGCTTTTCCCACACTCGGTGCATGCGTATGGCCGCTCCCCTGTGTGGATTCTCAGGTGGATCTTCAGGTCCCCTTTCTGAGAGAAGCATTTCCCACACTCACTGCAGGGAAACGGCCTCTCCCTCTTGTGGTTCCTCTGTCGTATTAGGAGATCTGTCTTCTCCACACAGCTTCGTTTGCATTCCTGAAGGGCGTCTGGTCTCTCCGTCACCTGGGCTTTCTGCTGAGCCGTGCTGTTTGTGGATAGCCCTTGCGTGTTTCCTACTGAGTTTCTTTGCGTTGTCTGGAGTTTGCTCTGACTCAGGCAGTTTTTCACCTTCACTGAACTTTGGGAAACTTTCTCTTTAAGCTTCACTGAAAAGGTCTTCACAGGAAGCAGGTTTTCAGCATCTTCCTCCTGATTCTTCTCCTCCATACTTTCATTCACAATCTCATCATCTACTAGAGAGAAAACAACAGACCAGATGTTATTCCATGTGATGGTAGCAAAAGAAACGTTTCTCGTTTAAACAAAAGTTTCTATTAATTGCAAACCCCCAGGGGCTGTCAAACCTCCCTGGGAGAAACACAGTTGGAATCTCAGACTTATTGTTATGTATTATTTGTGTGATGCGGACAGGCCGGATCCCTGCTCGGGCCCACGTCTCAGCTGGGGACTAAGAGACACACAGCTGGAGTCTGGCTGGGGTTTGTGCCCTGGTTTTGAACAGGCTGCACTGAGGTTGACATTCACGCTCTTGCATCACCGTTGGGAGCATTACAGTCTGTATAGCAGCAGCACCTAGGGATGCAGTCAAGGACCAGGGTCCCATTTTGCCAGGCACTGAGACATGCAGTGAAGAGACGTCAGACCATCCCTGCCCCAGACAGCTCCCGCTCTAGGTTGTATCAAGACACAACAGCTGGGGGAGACAAACAAATGGGGCTATGGGGAGGGAGGTGATGGGATACCAATAAAGCGAGCACATTGGTATACAATGAGCAACAGTCTTAACTCAGCATCTGCCTAGCCACTGTCAGCAGCATGGCTGGATCGGCCTCACTGCAGCTGGGCTCCCTCAGCAGGGGACCCGAGAAGGAAAGCTAGCTGCTGATTCCCCTCACCCCAGAGTTTCTCACACTCTGGAAGGGCAGCCAGGGAGACCACACAGAGGGGCTAATAGAAGCAGCTGGAGGAGGATGGAAAACACGTTGGGGTCCAGTTTGAAAGCTGCTCACTATCTAGGAAATCACTTTATGTACTTATTGGAAGCCCCATGGCCTTAAAATGAATCCCGGGCTTCCATGCTGCTGGTACTGTCCTGGAGAAAATTCACCTACCCTCTACTGAGACCAAAGTCTTTAAGTGGGTGCAACTTTATCACCGATCCTCCTGCCAGCTAGTCACTCATCCTGTACTGTACATCAGCTCCCATTCCCTGACACTGCCTCACTGCCCAGCTACTTCTACTTCCACTTCCCCTTGTGCATGCCTGCACCCAGCAGGCAGGTTACAAGCTGAGGGATAAAGCTCTATCAGCTTCCGCTGAATTCCGCCAGCTCTGAAACCGGCTCGTGGAAATGTTAAAGCACACAGGAGTCACCAGACTGGATCAGACCGTCATCTATCCAGTCCCCTCTCCTGTCGGACCATGACTAATCACACTGGCTTCAGAGGCAGGGGCGAGGACCATTAGAATATGCTGCCTATCGGAAAAGATTGTTCCTAACGCCCTGGAGGCTGGGGGATTGTGCAGCAACCAGGCTGCAGGGGCAAGTCATGAAGAGGGAGCACTTTGAGTCGCAAAGAGAGAACGGGAGCAGACAAGGGGGGGGCCATATGGGGCAAAAGCTAACTCCCAGCCACAGCCTCAAGGAGGCACACCTGGACTGACTGCAGCTCTTCAAAGGTACCTTTCAATTTCATGGAATGCCCTTGTCCTTGTACCAGGAGAAGTTATGGCTCCTACACACACGGAGCTGCCCGTGCAGCTCTCTCCCTCCGCGCCGCTCTCGTGGCATCTGGGTAGCGGGCGTGAGGTTCACACGGGCTGTGGGGAAAAATGGGTCCTGCCAGCGCGGTTCAGGGAATGTGGTGACCCATATCAAACTGGCTGCGGTCCCGAGCGTTGCTGAAATCATCTTCTCCAACAACTCTCACCATCTCGAACCCTGGTACCCTTCTCCAGCTGTCCACACTGCCTTCCGGCAGGAATTCCCAACCTCCTTCCCTTGCATTCAACGTCCTGCCCAACTCAGCCACTGCCTATGGCCCAGCTCGGTCTTCATGTGAGCAGGAGCAACTGACTCAGAGAAGCAGCACCTACGTACCCAAGTTTGCCTCTATCCCTCAGCACCCTAACTCCAGCTCCTCTGTAATTACCTGTCTGCCAGCTCCCTCTCTTCCCATTTCCCATTCTCTTCCCTTTACGCAGTGTCCTAGGCAGGAAACTCCCTCGCCCTTAGCACCCGAACACCCCCCACCTCACAGAACCCTTCCCTCCAAACTCCCACGCCCCTCTGATGCAAATCCTCACAGGGAAGTGAAGCATTCTGGTCAGTGTGCCGGCTGGCTGGTCTCGCCTACCCTGTTACAGCCTGATCGTTACTGTTGCTATCAGCTGGCCTCAGCGTCCAGTTCTGCCACCCGCTTTCAGATATCGATAACCTTTTCTTCCGAAGGGAAATGGAGCGATTCTGGTTCTGACCGTCACCATGTCACGTGGCGTGACACCATGAGGGGGAAACGACATCTCATGTGTCTTTTAAAACCAGTTTCTCTTCTGGAACAACAAATACTGAAGTGCCTTTACTCATAACACTGCAGCCATTGTGTGACCTCACTGGAGGGCAGAGTTGCGGTGTTCTGAGCCTTCACTGTGTGTTTCTTACCTTAGCTGCTTTAGATTTAACTTTGAGTTTCCTGGATTCAGAACTCTTGGTTTGGTTTACAACACCCTGCAGCGTTTTATCCCCCTAAAGTTATCCATGCACGCACCAGCTTAACTGCAGCCCGCAGTATTTTGTCTAGGAAATGAACACCACTTAAAAATGAGACTGCAGGACCTCGCTAGCAGGCGCTTCCCTGTCTGTTCATTCCCCCAAGAGCTGAGAATTGTCAGAGATACAATTCTCACATGCTCCACGCAGGGAGAATCCCACGCAACTGTCTGGTGACGTGGCTTTTCATGTGTTGCACGGCCCCCAGTAGCACAAACGTGTCTCTTTACCTAGCGAGGTGACGAGCTCGTAATTCTCCTTCATCACATCCCAGTACAGTTCTTTCTGCCATTCCGCTAACTCCTTCCACTCCTCCGGCGAGAAATAGACTGCAACATCCTCAAATGTCACCGGAGCCTGAAATCACAAATTGTCACCTGGTTAGCATCTTCTGCATCAGCAGCATCCTGCCCCTTACAGCCCTGACCCTTGTCCAGGGATGGGGCATTTTCGAGTCACAGCAATAATCCACTCACTGCTGACACAGGAATTTAGGAGTTGCCATACTAGGTCTGAGCAGGGGTACCCTCTCTCCAACAGCAGCAGTACCAGTTACTTCAACGGAAGTACAAGAAACCATGTCACAGAACGCGAATAACCTGCTTCTAGGGGAAAAGTCTTTGTGATTGCTATCAGCTCAGGCCCTGAAGCAGAATTTATAGTTTCCACAATTATATTTAATTATCCTGTCTAATGTAATGTTGGATGCTTGCATTAACCCTGAGTGCTTAATGTTTTTCTGAATTCTGCAAAGCTCCTGGACTCAATATTGCCATGTGGCAATGAGTTCCGCATTCTAATTTTACGTTTTTCAATTTCTGCTGCCTTTCAATGTCACTAAATGTTCCCTTGCTCTTGCACTGGGCAAGAGGATAAACAGAAGCAGCAAATTTACCCTCCCTATGCCAGTCAGTTCTTATACCTCTATCCTGTCCTCTCTCATTCATCTCCTCTCTAAACTAAACAGTCTCAATCTCACCTCACTCACAAGTCCCTCCTGGCCTCTAATTTGGCACCAGTCCCTGAACTCCCTCTGTATGTGCTATTGAACTGATGGGACAGGCTGACCAGAACTGAACACAATATTCAGGGCAGGGCACACCCCTGACACATGATGTCAGTGTGATATTTACTGTATCTTCAGGCACACTAACACGTCACATACTTTTCTGGGCCAGTGCTGTACGTGAAGCGGAGGTTTCCATTGCTCTGCCGCAATAACACCCAGTTCTTTGTCTGAGTGGTGACAATTGATCTAGAATCCAGACACGTGAATAAATAGCTCAAATGGATCTTTCCAAACTGCCTTGCTCTGCATTTGTTAGCAGTGAATTTCATCTGCTGTGGTGTTGCCCATTCACCCATCTTGGCTAGGTCTCTCTTGTTCCCAGGGGCACCATTTCAGATTTTGGTGGGGGGGGAAGGGGGAATAACCCGTGATTCCTGGGGCTATGTAGGCACTTGAAAACTCTAGTTTTTTGGCAGGTAATTTAGCAATTAGCTGACAGGAGCCCTGTATCTAATTCCTTTATAAAAAATAAATAAATAAATAAATATTAGACCCACTCAACTCTAACATCATCTTGTGGCAAATCACTTAAGGGACACTGGTTTAAAATTGTAATGTATATTCTTACTAACTCTGGAGAGAGAGAGAGAGAGAGAGAGAGGGTGCGCGCGCCCATCAGGACTCCTGGGTTCTATCCCAGCTCTGGGAGGGGAGTGGGGTCTAATGGGTTACAGTAGGGAGCAGATACATCTGGGTTCTATAGAAGAACATCAGAATGGCCATACTGGGTAAGATCAAAGGTCCATCTAGCCCAGTATCCTGTCTTCCAACAGTGGCCAATGCCAGGTGCCCCAGAGGGAATGAACAGAACAGGGAATCATCAAGTTGGCCTGTTGCCCACTCCCAGCTTCTGGCAAACAGAGGCAAAGGACATGCATGGATGTCTGCCCACCCTGGCTAATAGCCATTGCTGGACCTATCCTCCAGGAACGTATCTAGTTCTTACTGGAACCCTGTTATAGTCTTGGCCTTCACAACATCCCCCAACAAAGAGTTCCACGTGTTGACTGTGAAGAAACACTTTGTTTGTTTGTTTTAAATCTGCTGCCTATTAATGTCATTGGGTGACCCCTAGTTCTTGTGTTATGTGAAGGAGTAAATAACTCTTCCCTCTTTAATGACAGGTTTCAGAGTAACAGCCGAGTTAGTCTGTATTCGCAAAAAGAAAAGGAGGTCTTGTGGCACCTTAGAGACTAACCAATTTATTTGAGCATAAGCTTTCGTGAGCTACAGCTCACTCACAAAAGCTTATGCTCAAATAAATTGGTTAGTCTCTAAGGTGCCACAAGTCCTCCTTTTCTTCCTTCTTTACTTTCTCCACACCTCTATCATATTCCCCCTTTGTCTCTTTTCCATGCTGAAAAGTCCCAGTCTTATTAATCTCTCCTCATACCCTTAATCATTTCTGCTGCCCTTCTCTGTACCTTTTCCAATTCCAATGTATCTTTTTTGAGATGGGGTGACCAAATCTGCATGCAGCATTCAAGATGTTGGCGTACCATGGATTTATATAGAGGCAATATGATATTTTCTGTCTTATCTAACCCTTTCCTAACGATTCCCAATATTTTGGAAGCTTTTTTAATTGCCACTGCACATTGAACAGATGTTTGCAGAGAACTATCCATAATGACTCCAAGATCGCTTTATTGACGGGTTCAGCTAATTTAGACCCCATCATTTTGCATGTAGAGTTGGGATTATGTTTTCCAATGTGCATTACTTTGCATTTATCAACAGTGAATTTCATCTGCCATTTTGTTGCCCAGTCACCCAGTTTTGAGAGATCCTTCTGCAGCTCTTCGCAGTCTGCCTGGGTCTTAACTGCCTTTAGTAATTTTGTATCATCTGCAAATTTTGCCACCTCACTGTTTACCCCTTTTCCCAGATCATTTATGAATATGTTAAATAGCATTGGGCCCAGTACAGACTCCTGGGGGACACCACTATTTACCTCTCTCCATTCTGGAAATTGACCATTTATTCTACCCTTTGTTTCCTACCTTTTAACAGAATTGTCTGGCAGTGGTTTCAGGATCATCTAAGGATCCTTAATTTACTTTAATGACAAGCCTTTTGTTATCTTAATCACCCTGCCTATTTGTAAACAAACTCCCTGCCCCAAAGTCTGCTGCTCCCAGCTTCCAAATTCATCACATATCACACTGAAGCTGTTGCAGTTAAGAGCTCCGTCTGGGGCTAGGGTGAGTAGACCTCCCCTACGGAAGGGGCGGGGGGCTAGAGCCATCTCCTTGCCCCCCTAAATGGCACCCCTGCTAGTTCCTCACAGTCTCCTCTAATCTTGACTAACCCTGATTGTCTGCTGTGGTTTTTGCCACCTGGCTACTCACCCCATTTTCCAGGTAATTAATGAATATACTAAAAACCAGCCCTAGGTTAGAAGACTGCGGCATGCTCTGTGCCCCTTTGGCCACGCTGAACATCGACTGTCTAGTCTCATCTCGTAGCCAGTCACCGATCCACAACAGAACCTTCTCTCTTGCTCCATGACTCCCTTCGGTGCCCTTGGCAGTTTCTAGTGAGGGACTTCTGACAGAGGCTTTGAAACAGTCCCTACAAACGACACAAACCAATTGGTCTTTACCAATTATTTTGCTGACACACGAGAGAATTCACCTTCGTTTCCCCTGCTGGGTGCTCATGCTAGGAGCCATTCAGCACAGTAGAATCTCAGAGTTACGAACCCCTCGGGAATGCAGGCTGTTCGTAACGCTGAACAAAACATTAGGGTTGTTCTTTCAAAAGTTTACAACTGAACACTGACTTAATGCAGCTTTGATATTTCACTATGGAGAAAAAATGCTGTTTTATTTTTGTAGTTTACGTTTAATACAGTACTGTATTTGCTTTTTTTTTTTTTTTTTTTTTGTCTCTGCTGCTGCCTGATTAGGTACTTCCAGTGCCAAATGCGGTGTGTGGCTGACCAGCCAGTCCGTAACTCTGGTGTTCGTAACTCTGAGGTTCTGCTGCTCCGGAACAAGCACTGAGAGTTTGGTTTAACTCAATCATCATGCTGGTGAATGAAAACGGGTAGGACTGTGTTTGTTTTTAAAGCCAGCTGTGTGGGCAGGGCAGAGAAATAAATGTCCTTCACTGAAACGGCTCCTGAGGCACAAAGCCACCGGAAAGCTCAACACTCCAGCACGAGGGAGCTCAAAGAGCCCCGGGGGCCTACACCCCCCAGGGACTGGGACACCTCTGGACACAGAATAAGCTTGAGGTGACCAAGCTCCTATTGCCTTCAGCTGAGCCAGGCGGGCTCCCCCAGGCACTGAGGGCTGGTTACCCCTAAGAAGCCTGGGCACTTGTTTCTGGGTAAACGGGCTTGGGCGGGTTACCCAGAGGTTACAGGAGTGTCTTTAAACTAGGAAGATGGGGCAAGAGTGGGAGTGTTGAAATCAGGCACAAACCTTGGGCTCTGTCTAAGCTACAGAAATAGCAGCTGGATTGTCATGAGGGGAAAAAGAAAACACGTTACAACCATGTGAGGAAACATGTTCTATCTTTGATACGGAGGAGGGTTAAACTACGGCCCCCTTATATGGTTAAAGTGGGGGGAGGTGTTTCGGGGGGGGGCTGTTTTTTCTGTCCACACAGCCAAGAAGAAACCACATTATAATACCGTTGGGTCAAAATAACGTTAAAATGTGGCTTTAGAGTCACCCAAGACTGGAAGATGGATAAACCTGCACTGGGCCGGAGGATCGAACTCCCATCGCTACCATCCAGGGCAGTGTCTAACTGAAGTTTATTTCCAAAAGTTTCCCAACTTCGCCTCCCAGATTCAGCTCCACCCATAGCAGCAATGGGGGTGCTGGTGTAGACAGGACGACAGCTGGCCCTGGCATTTTAACCATCGTGTCCTGATCTGAGCAGAGCTGGAGGTCTAGAGAGCAAGGCAGTGAAAACACCAATGGCTGATCTACACTGGCACTCCTGCTGGCAGAGCAGCACCAGAGGCAGAGAGGGACGGCTTGGGCAGAAAGGCCCGATGTGGACAAGACCTATGGTTTGGAGCTCCCCCAAAACCCAGTGAGGTCCAGCTCCTCAGCTGGCACAAGCCAGCACTAGCCCCTTGGACATCAGTGATGTTTATACCCATCCCCACCAGCCGAGGAGCTGGTCGGCATGTTGCAGAAGGAACATGTCAGTTCTGCACAGCGGGGAGCACTCACCCAGGGTGCACATGCAGCATAGATGAAGGAAGCACTCAGCAGACTAACCAGCGATCCAAATCTGCACATATCCATGCCAAGTGGGTGAGCGGAGGTTGCTATGAGAACCTGAATTCTTACTTTGCCTTGCATAACTCTTGCACAGCCAACAGAAATTGGGCTCAGCGAGTCTTCCAAGCCTCAGGGAGTGTTGCAAGCCTTGGGTCCATCTGCCAGCCTTCTCCTAACACACTAATTAGCTGCTCCAGCACTGCTGTTCTTGGAAATAACCACCTCAGAAGGAAGAGGAAGGCAGCTTGCGACTTTCCTAGGAAGTAATATTCTTTCAAGTGTACCCACTGGTGCCTGGGGATCTGGTAATAGGCTCCTAGCAATACCAATATAATTAGTTTCCTGACTATTTTGGTCTTTAACCTTAATTTAGCTTTCATGTCTAGGCAGATCCGTGCATAACATCAAATGAATTCACCAGAGGCAAAGTTCACTGCTGGGGCTGTGCACCACTGATGCCCCACTTCAGCCACAAGTGCCGGCCCTCCACACACTGGTGCATTTTCAGCCCCACGTCACATCTTTACCAGAGGAATCTTATCGTTGGATGGCTCTAAGACCCGTGCATTGAGTAACCAATCCTCTTCCAGCTGACACAACACCTGTGGTTGCTTTTATGAAGCCTGTGTTTTTAGATGGAGATCAGTATATCGTATGTAATCAGCTGCCGGTCAGAGTGTCCAAACCAGCACTAGGGAACCAGGTGGGCATTCCTCTAACCAGGGCAGCTTAGGGTCAATACAGAGCATGGCTTCCTGCTCACAGGGCAAACCGCTGGTAGTCTCCAATGCTGGAGGAACATGCCCAATTCACCACAGTGCAGATTTTCAGAAGTGCCGAGTGACTCGGGGGGTCACACTTGTGACACGTTAAAGAGGGTTGATGTTTTTCTCAAGAGAGAGCGGGTGCTCAACTCCCCATGAAAACCAGGCCCCTTTACAGAGTCTCCCGTTGGGCACCCAAACACTGAGGTGCCCTGAATCACGACTTGCTTATGAAAATCTCTCCCCAGACCACGGTTCAAGAGAACAAGTGACAGTTAGTTGGATGCCAGTAAGTAGGGATATCAAAGGGGGCGTAGGCCTTAGCCACAGGCTTTCCTCCGCCCATGGACCTGGCTTAAACTGGCTGCCAGTTCGGGGTCTAGCAGACCCAGGGCGCACGGGCAGGGGTCTCGGAGATGGAGTCATTTTCCCCTGGAGCACTGAGCAGGAATCATCCACTAGGATCAACTAGGTGGATTTCCCATGATCCCTCTCCCATGGAAAAACACCCCCTAGACTCTAAGGCCAGAAGGGACCATCATGATCATCTAGTCTGACCTCCTGCACATCGCAGGCCACAGAACTTCGCCCACCCACTCCTGTAACAGATCCCTCACCTCTGGCCCAGTTACTGACGTCCTCAAATCATGATTTAAAGACTTCAAATGACAGAATCCACCATTTACACTAGTTTAAACCAGCAACTGACCTGTGCCCCATGCTGCAGAGGAAGGTGAAACCCCCCCCAGGTTCCTGCCCCTTTAATAACACCCGAAGGCTGGCTGCGGAGTCTGTCCTGCGAGGGGACCAGCGCCAGCCGCTTCCGCGCTTGTGGAAGGCTCTCCGGGTCCCAGCAGGACCAGACCCCAAAGCTTGTGCATGCTGGTTCCTTGTTTCAGATAAATGGGCACTTCCAGGGGTGCCCAAGAACAGGCAAGCTGTGCCCAGTGAGAGGGCACTGCTACCTGCAGAGGGGCATGCCAGGCAGGAGGGAGCAGCTTGTCTGGGGAAACAGCTCCCCTTCCTTTACAGCATGCCATGACAGGACAGGTCACTGGCCGGCCCCCAGTTTCTGAGCCTGGGACTTGAAGGACTCTGGCGGATTCTGAGTGGGGTTTGGCAGTGCCGGTTTCCTTGGGAACCCAGCTTCTGACACACCGATGCCCATCCCCGAATCTCCATTATCAGTGCCGGGTGAGCCCCAAGCTCTCCGGCGTGGCTACGCATAACCCCTCTGGAGCAGACGTAGGGCAGGGAGGAGCTGCCGGCGTTTCAGGGAGCTGAAAGGCAGTGACCAGAATTCATTCCTGCCCTGGTGCCAGGGGCTTTAAGGGGCCGCCCCTGGGGTGAGTCCGGTGCCATCTCCCTGCCACTCCCCCAGTGCGGAGAGAGGAGCCTTTCGGCGCTAGGCTCTGTCCCTGGAGGGGCTGGGCTGGCCTGGGAGGTTCAGCCCCGGGCCCTTCCCAAAAGCTGCACAACCCTAGCTTGGTAGGAGCCTGTCACCACCCAGCCGGGCAGCCAGGCCGGAATCTGGAGCGAATCAGGACCAGCTCCGCTGGACGCCATTTACACTGGTTACGGGGAGCTGAAGCTCAGGACGACCAAAGGGGAGCGAGCAGCTCAAGCAGCAATCGCCCCCGCAGTGCCCAGGCCGGAACCAGGGGGCCCTGGGCCTCTGCCCCCCCTGGGCAGCGCTGCTGAGTGCTCCGGCTGCAGGGCAGGGGGCCAGGCAGGGATGGGGCCAGAGGGGGAGACCCCGGGGGGGGTAAGGGGGGGCCTGGCAGGGAGGGGGCCCGGGGGGGAGATTCCATGGGGCAGGGAGGGGCCAGGCAGGGAGATTCTGTGGGGCGAGGGAGGGCGACCGGGGGAGGAGGGGGATCCCGGGGGGGGGCCAGGCAGGGAGGGGGCCCGGGGGGGGAGACCCTGTGGGGCGGGGAGGGGGATCCCAGGGGGGGCCGGGCAGGGAGGGGGCCCGGGAGGGGGAGACCCTGTGGGGCGGGGAGGGAGGACGGGCAGGGAGGGGTCCCAGGAGGGGAGACCCCGTGGGGCGGGGAGGGGGGACCGGGGGGGACGGGCAGGGAGGGGGCCAGAGGGGGAGACCCCGGGGGGGGCAGGGGGGGCCTGGCAGGGAGGAGGCCCGGGGGGGAGATTCCATGGGGCAGGGACGGCGGGCAGGGAGATTCTGTGGGGCGAGGGAGGGTCCGGGGGGGGGGGCCGGGTAGGGAGGGGGCCCGGGAGGGGGAGACCCCGTGGGGCGGGGAGGGGGATCCCGGGGGGGGGCCGGGCAGGGAGGGGGCCCGGGAGGGGAGACCCCGTGGGGCGGGGAGGGGGATCCCGGGGGGGGGCCGGGCAGGGAGGGGGCCCGGGAGGGGGAGACCCCGTGGGGCGGGGAGGGGGATCCCGGGGGGGGCCGGGCAGGGAGGGGGCCGGGAGGGGGAGACCAGGGGGCCGGGCAGGGAGGGGGCCCGGGAGGGGGAGACCCCGTGGGGCGGGGAGGGGGATCCTGGGGGGGCCCGGAGGGGGAGACCCCGTGGGGCGGGGAGGGGGATCCCGGGGGGGCCGGGCAGGGAGGCGGCCCGGGAGGGGAGACCCCGTGGGGCGGGGAGGGGGATCCCGGGGGGGCCGGGCAGGGAGGGGGCCCGGGAGGGGGAGACACCGTGGTGCGGGGAGGGGGATCCCGGGGGGGCCGGGCAGGGAGGGGGCCCGGGAGGGGGAGACCCCGTGGGGCGGGGAGGGGGGTCCCCGGGGGGGGCCGGGCAGGGGGGGCCCGGGAGGGGGAGACCCCGTGGGGTGGGGAGGGGGATCCCGGGGGGGCCCGGGAGGGGGAGACCCCGTGGGGCGGGGAGGGGGGTCCCGGGGGGTCCCGGGGGGGGGAGACCCCGTGGGGCGGGGGGGGTCCTGGGGGGAGACCCCGTGGGGCGGGGAGGGGGGTCCCGGGGGGGCCCGGGAGGGGGAGACCCCGTGGAGCAGGGGGGGCCCGGGGGGGTCCCGGGGGCGGAGACCCCGTGGGGCGGGGAGGGGGGGCCCGGGGGGGCCCGGGAGGGGGAGACCCCGTGGGGCGGGGAGGGGGGGCCCGGGGGGGGGAGACCCCACTCTGAGATAGCGCGTGGCGGGGAGGGGGGTCCCGGGGGGGGCCCGGGGGGGGAGGACCCCGTGGGGCGGGGAGGGGGGGCCCGGGGGGAAGACCCCGTGGGGGGCGGGAGGGGGGGCCCGGGGGGGGTCCGGGGGGGGGAGACCCCGTGGGGCGGGGAGGGGGGGCCCGGGGGGGAGACCCCGGGGGCGCCCGTTGGGGGGGGGGGGCCCGGGGGGTCCCGGGGGGGGAGACCCCGTGGGGCGGGGGGGGGGGCCCGGGGGGCCCGGGGGGGGGAGACCCCGTGGGGCGGGGGGGTCCCGGGGGGGAGACCCGTGGGGCGGGGAGGGGGGTCCCGGGGGGGGGCCGGGAGGCGGAGACCCCGTGGGGCGGGGAGGGGGGGCCCGGGGGGGGCCGGGAGGCGGAGACCCCGTGGGGCGGGGAGGGGGGGCCCGGGGGGGGCCGGGGGGGGGAGACCCCGTGGGGCGGGGAGGGGGGGCCCGGGGGGGGCGACCCCGTGGGGCGGGGAGGGGGGTCCCGGGGGGGGCGACCCCGTGGGGCGGGGAGGGGGGTCCCGGGGGGGGCGACCCCGTGGGGCGGGGAGGGGGGTCCCGGGGGGGGAGACCCCGTGGGGCGGGGAGGGGGGGGCCCGGGGGGGTCGACCCCGTGGGGCGGGGAGGGGGGGCCCGGGGGGGTCGACCCCGTGGGGCGGGGAGGGGGGGCCCGGGGGGGGAGACCCCGTGGGGCGGGGAGGGGGGGGCCCGGGGGGGGAGACCCCGTGGGGCGGGGAGGAGGGGGGGCGACCCGTGGGGCGGGGGGGGGTCCCGGGGGGGGAGACCCCGTGGGGCGGGGAGGGGGGTCCCGGGGGGGGAGACCCCGTGGGGGCGGAGGGGGGGTCCCGGGGGGGTCCGGGGGGGGAGACCCGTGGGGCGGGGGGGGGTCCCGGGGGGGGAGACCCCGTGGGGCGGGGGGGGGTCCCGGGGGGGGGAGACCCCGTGGGGCGGGGGGGGTCCCGGGGGGGGAGACCCCGTGGGGCGGGGAGGGGGGCCCGGGGGGGGAGACCCCGTGGGGCGGGGGGGGTCCCGGGGGGGAGACCCCGTGGGGCGGGGGGGGGGTCCCGGGGGGGTCCCGGGGGGGGAGACCCCGTGGGGGGCGGGGGAGGGGGGCCCGGGGGGGGAGACCCCGTGGGGAGCGGGGAGGGGGGTCCCGGGGGGGTCCCGGGGGGGGAGACCCCGTGGGGCGGGGGGGGGGGTCCCGGGGGGGGGTTCCCGCCGCTCTTTGTGCCGCTCGCCCGCAGCCCGGCCCCGGGCCGCCCCCGCCGCGCTCCCCCCGGGCCCGGGCCGCCCACCTGCGCACGCGCCCGCGCTGGGCATGTTCCCGCCGGCCCGGCCCGGCCGCTCGCGGCTCCGCGGGAGGCTCCGGCCGGGGCTGGACGCGGCTCCCTGCGGCACCGGGCGGCGCGGGGGGGGCGCACTGGGCATGCGCAGGCGAGCGGCGCATGCTCAGTAACACCTGCTGAGGCCGCTGCCCTTCCCCTGCCCGTCCGGGCCCGGGGCTTCCTCTGCTTCGCACGGGGGGGACCGGGGGGCCGGAAGTTGACGGGGGGGCGGGGTCCCGGAAGGGGCGGGGGGTTGGGGGGGCTGAGGGATGGGGGGGGAGCGGGGTTAACCCAGGGGCGAGGCAGGGGCACGGGGGGGGGGACAGTGACCCGGGGGGGGCTGCGCCCCCGTGTTTGCCAGACAAAGGGGGGGGGGCAAAGGGGCTGGTTTATTTCCCCTCCCCAGGCGGCAGCGCCCGGCATGGGCCGCCCCGGCTCCGCAGCGCCCCGTCCCGGCAGCGCCTCCTCGGTGTGCGCGGCCGGGGGGGGACCGGGGCGAAACCGGGGCCTCCCCAACCCCCCCGCCCCCCGGGGGCCGTGCAACTCTGAGATAGCGCGT